>NC_057841.1:5364000-6705000 GCF_910594005.1 Cervus elaphus | reverse complement strand
TCACGTACTGTTGAAACCTAGCTTGGAGAACTTTGAACATTACTTTGCTAGCGTGTGAAATGAGTGCAACTGTGTGGTAGTTTGAACATTCTTTGCAGTGTCAGATCCCTTTAGCAACATTTGAAAAAGAGACTTTTTAATGAATCTATTTGTCTAGACAGTGGACCAAAAATAGGTCATTTCCGGGTACCTGAGTTGGAGAAACAAAACACAACTAAATCAACAACAACAACAGAAACAAAGGCAGTGAGAACTTTGTGGTCGCCAGCCTCTGGTGATTTAAACTGAGGGAGACTGAGACAGGGGCATGTGCGTCCTGGCACTCAGTATTTTGGCTCTCCCTGGACTGTGTAAGAGTCCAGCATCTCAGCAAAACAGAGCGTACACTTGAGGAAGGAACGGGAAGGAGGGTGGGTGTGGGGGAGAGGAGGTTCGCCAGGTACTCTCAGAAACCTCGGGGCGCTTGTGAACCCTTCCCATAGTGAAGGTAGCTGTGTCAGTTTCCAAGCGCTGCAGTGACAGAGCGCGAGGAGCTGCTGATTGAAAACAACAGGGATGCCTCATGTCGCAGCTCGGGACTGACGGTCAGAAGCCGGGGTGTCCTCACGCCCTCAGCGTTCTGAGACAGGGTCTTTCCTAGTCTCTCCAGCTTGTGGTGGTGCCGCCCGACCCCAGCTGTCCTTGGCGTGTAGACACATCCCCCCAGCACCCACCTCTGTCACCACAGGTCTTCCCCGTGTGTGCTCCTGTTTCTCTGCGTCCAACTGTCCCTCTAGTCAGGACACCCGACACTGGATAAGGGCTCCTCCTAAATCAATGTGACTGTCTTCACTTGATCACACCTGCACAAAACCCGCTTCCAGGTTCTGGAGATCAGGACGTGAACGCAAGTTTAGCGAAACACAAGTCAACCACAGAACAGCAATAAGGTGTTCATTCCTGGGTTTATTGTTTCACTTTTTTAAATTCTGAAACTTCATAAATAATGTGATCTTAGTGATCTTAGGGTTCTTTTTGTATTTTTATCTATTTTACGCACACTGTGAACGTCAGCACACTTTGAAAGTTTGCCAAAAAAACATCAAGAGAACGACTGTTCTTGGGCAGAGGGGTCTGTAATACTCCACTTCAATGTCCGGAGAGCTGCAATCATTCTCATCCTCTCCTTCACTTCCTGGGGGTTTCTACTTCGTATCAAATTAGGTAATCATGGCCATAACATTTTTAGTTTTTATTAATAACTGACCCTAGAAGTTACCCATGATCCTGTAAAGAAAACATTTTCTCTGTGTTTTGTGTAACATAGATTTTATTCTGCATCAGAGATGGCAGTCCACTCCAGTATTCTTGCCTGGAGAATCCCATGGACAGAGGAGCCTGGTGGGTTACAGGCCATAGGGTCGCAAAGAGTCAGACAGGACTGAAGTGACTTAACATGAACGCACATATCATCAAAGTGTGGAATACAGCGTTGGGATTTGTTGAACACTTTCCATCAGCAGACCCCAGGAGTACCTGTCCATCAGAGACAAAAAAAAAAGAGAGCATATGAAGGTGCAAAGGGTGTTTAGTCCACTCCAGATGCTGCAACAAGTACTACAAACTTGGGGGCTTTTACACAATGGACATTTACTCTCAGAGTTCTGGAGCCTGGAATTCTGACATCAGGTATTCCCCCTGAACCCTGGAACCATCCAGGCAGTCCTCCCTTCACCATCCTACATTCAAGCAGCACAAAATCTTACTGTTCTGCCTCCAACTGATGTATTCTGAAATGCCCATTCCTGTCTGTCTGTCCATCGATTGGCCCAGGTGTCTTTGGGAGCTCCTACTCAGATTCCACATCCTCCATCCCTAGAGAGTAGCCAAACTCTCTTCTCAGACAATGGTCAGAGCCCATCACTCCCGGCTTCCCATTCTTCAGTGCTTGCTCCTTCCAGCCCTTGCCCACCCTGCTGCCCCCAAGGGCACTGCCCACCCGCCCTCCCCACCTTGACTTTCTCCAGGGCTTCAGCTTTGGACAACCCCCTGCTAGCCCACCCCCTCCCAGCATTCGGCCCACGTGGTGGGAGCCTAGCGTGTAGAATCCATGTAGATGGATCCTGACACATGGGCTGGATCCCAATCCATGTAGGTGGATGTAAGTCCACAGGACCCCGCCAAGGGTTATGTGACGGGAGTGTGAGCATGTGTGTACACAAGTGATGTACTCTGGGAAAGAGGTGCTATGTGTTGTTATTTTCTGAGTGATGGCTCCCGGCAGGTTTTCCATTTAAAAGAACCCATCCCAGCAAGACAGGCTCCTTTTGACCCTAAGGGCTCGGGGCAAAGTTGGGAGCCAGGAGGGAGCGTCTGAGACAACCAGGGACCCGTCTCCTGCAGGAAACTTCTCTCACACCCGGAGCTGTGTCCACAGGCCATGGGGCCTCCATCTTCCTGCAGTGATTCAAAAGCAAAATAAGTAAGCAAAATTGAATTTTAAAGCTCTTCTATTTAAGGAGAAAAGGAGGAAATGGGCCGCAGTTTATTTTCCTCCCTGCTGTCCTTATTTTGGACATCCGCACAAACAAAAGTGAGAAGAAATGTGAATGAAAGATGATTTGGAGTGCATTCAAATGTTACAATAAATGGGAAACATATTTTTAAAAAATCAAGATTATCTTCGGCAAACTCATGGCAGTTGGAATTTGCACATTTTTTTAATGTTTTAATACTCTGATCTGTGTATCTGATTTCACATATGCGCCCCATTCTTTGAGAATGATTAATATGAAATGATTTTTGGTAAAAGAAGCCAAGTTTTCATAAACAGTTTCTTATTTCTCTCAGGTATTTTTTTCCTCTAGCTGCACATTACATCTGGTTGTCCTGCTCTACCGTCAAGTGGCTTAGAGATAAGGAGGGAAACGAGTCATGAGCACCGAAGCTTCTGCACAGCTGGGCAGGGACCTCGCACGGCCCGGGGGCTGTTTACAGGGTCTGGGCTGCCACGCGGCACTTCCTTCAAGGTGCGTGTGTTTGTTCACAGGGCGCCCACCCACCTGGAGGGGGCAGGGGGAGACCACTCACCAACACGTGCCCTGGGCTGTCATCCCTCCAGCATAGGCACACAGGTGCGTCTCCTCATCGTCCACGCCTCACACCTCTGACCGCACTTCTTCCAGGAGCTCAGACGGTTACATGGCTTAGAGTCACGTTACGGAGGGACCGTCACGTGGAACCTGCTGTGCTCATAAACCCACGTTCACCCGCATCCAGGGTCGCTGAAGGTACAGGACATGTGGAGAGTCATCCTGGACCAGATTCCAGCAGGGGCCCCCGGGGAGTTCCACGTCCCCACTGAGATCACTTCCAGAGCTGTGCTCACAGCAAAAGGGTCATTTTACCAAGACCGTACGAGACTCTCATGCACAAATGTTTATTCACCTTCATTCTTCTGTGCAAACTTGATGTGTGAGTGTCCACAGTCTCTACCACGTATCTGAGCCTGGTCCTGCTCAGGGTGGTCATCCCGGAAGCCGCTGCCCACCACCCCATCTCCAGAAAGGAACTGTACTGGGGGCACGGGCATTCAACTCGACTCCTGGCACGGAGGGCGAGTGCAGCCACCCCCAGCAAAAGGTAGCTTCTGTCCACAGAAAATGTTCTGAGAAGTGATTTGCCTAAGACACTAGATTCACAAACCCTGACCTCTAAGTTCCTAAGCCCTTCCTAGGTACAGACCCAACTTTATCTTCTAAAAATCAAACTTTTGGCCCTGTGAATCCATCTGTGGTTGCTGGGACCAAAGTGATTTCACAAGAGAAACAAAGCAATGACATCAACGTGTTGCTGCTCAGAGAGGAGGGCTCCAGCCCCAGCGAGGACAGGGCAGCCAGATCCTCTGCTTTGCCGGGCTGCGCTGAGGGAAGAAGTCAGCGCAAGTGACCCCAAGAGCATCCTCCATATGCGAAAAGTCCTTGATGAATATGGAAGATGAAGACAGCTGCAAATCCATGCATTCCGGTCTTTGTTGTGTAAATAAACATTCTTCTCCATCTCAACTGTTTGCCATTAAAAAGGTGGTCCTTAATTTAGGACTATTTTTTTTTATTCTAACCCACACAGAATTGTTTTCTCTGCCTCTTTCCTATATTTTGCAACACAAGTGCAAAGAAATTAGGAAGTAAGCAGTAATAAACATTTAAACACATGTACAACAGTCTCTCTCTCCCTCATCCCGGGTCCTTGTCTTCTACTACAGTGTTGGCAAGAGACACATGCATGTAAAGGAACAAATGATGGAGCAAATTCATGTCAAACCTCGGGTGCATGCCTGTCTCCAATGTAACACAGCTGTGGAACACAGTGAAGGCATGTATGCACCACCCACAAGAACCAAACCCTTTTGAACTCATTAGAAACAGATCTGGCACTGGTAAGTGACTGATTATCAGACGTTTTACTGACCCATGTATAACGACCTTGGAAGCAGGCTCACGGCAGCTGGAAAATTTAAAGCAGCTTAGAATCAAAGACTTCAGATGATGGCAGATTGAAAAAGGAAGCCTCCTAGGGCTCCACCAGTCTCTCCACTTGTGTTTCCATGAAACTGTGCTATGGATTCTTCTCCTGGGATGGATTCACCCTCTAAAGCATGTAGTTAGTCCCTTAGTCATGGCTGACTTTTTGCAACCCCATGGACTGCAGCCTGCCAGGCTCATTTGTCCATGGGATTCTCCAAGCAAGAAGATTGGCATGGGTTGCCATGCCCTCCTCCAGGGCATCGTCCCCACCCAGGGATTGAACCCATGTCTCCTGCGTTGGCAGGCAGGTTCTTTACCACTAGCGCCACCTGGGAAGTCCAATATCTGTGGATATATTTAGCAAAACTTGTGTTTACTCTGCCACCTATACCTCTGACCCAACACCAGCCACTCGGGTCACCCAGCCTCCATTTCTGTGGATTCTTTATCATCTCTTTCCATCTTGCACTCAAGGCGTATGTTTTCTAATTATTCTCGGTACTGAATTAAAATTAGGAATTAAATCCAATTATGGTTTGGTGTGGACGGAGGGTCCATCTCACTCATTGCGTTGGTAAACCCCTGGCAGAGATGCAGAAAAAGAATCTCACTCACTCATGACAGTTTCACCAGAATTTAGCAGGCACCTTGTTTTCGAAACACATTCAGAAAAGAGTCTTGACTGTTCTAAAGCACCTAGATTCTGCAGTGTGACCATGAGTCATTGCATCACATTGCTTGTTGCCATTTGTGTCCTCCTTGTACTGTCTTTACAGACACAACACTCCCATGTTGCCATGACCCAAAGACAAGTTTCTTCCAGGAATGGAAATTCTTACCTGGAAGTGGGACTCTTGAGGGCAGGGAGGGAATTGGGATAAAATCAGAGAGCCCAGAGCTTCTTCTCTTCTTGAAGGAAAGTCTTCTAAGAACACAGGGGTGAGACTAGTACGGATGCATGAGGACCGCATTACTGCCAGTGCCTTTCACAGGAGCACTCCTGACATAGAGGAAAGTCCTTACAGAGCAGTGTAGATGCTGCCCCGCCAGAGTGTGGAGGACAGGGCACCACTTGCCCGAGGGATAAACCGTCTGTAAACCGAGTGCCAGGTCATCCTCAAAGGCTTGCCTTGTTCTTGGACCATTTTCACCTTCTCTTTTATTCCACTTCTCATTAGATATTCTTTCATTACTTTGTCACATGCACTTGGGACTTTAAATTCCCTGACAGAGAAGGCAAGCTCTGTGAAAACATGACCTTTACAAACTTGGAGAAAGGTGACCACGCCACCCTTCAATCCCTCATGTTTTGTTTTTCAAAATCAAAAATGCAAAAGGCAGCAGATGAAATTAGGAAAATAAGACTAACGGCAGCGCTGCCTTTCAATGAATGACTTCTCCCTCTGCGTCTTCATATCCTAAGGTCCATTTAATTATAAAGCAATCGTTTGTTGAATAAACTGAAGGAATTAAATACATCCCAGTATGTTCTAGCTCCACTTGACTTAGATGATTAATGAAATTGCTTACATTCTCAGATGTAGTTAGAAATCTCTACAAGACTATACAGATTCTCTAAAAATCCCAGTGATTGTCACTACACATTTTACAGCAAGAAAAATATGGCCCTTCAGTTCTTCTCAGCGGGAATTTGCCATAGAACAAAGTCGCTGTGACGATTTCCTGGCTTCCTCCCCGTCTTGCCCTCAGAGAGTCACACAGACTCCGCCTCTTCCGGGCAGGATCCGCCCACCCCGCCTGCGGACTCCGCCTCCCAGAAGCCCGGGTCCTCCCCACAGGGCGCGCGCGGGTCGTCCCCTCCCGGGAGCCACACTGGGGGCTGGAGACCAAACGGACCGTGTCTAAAACTCCACACCAGGAAGCAGAGGGTGAGTCCGAACAAGTGTGTGTGTGTGGGGGGGTCTTCTAGGAAGGAAGAGGGGAGAGGGCTACCCTCCAGGCCCCCAGCAGTGTGCCCTCAGAGCAGAGTGAAGTGAGACCAGCTCTGGGAAAGGCAGGGCTCCACCCACACCGAGCCGCTGGGGATGTCTCGCTGGTCGGCAAATGCGGTGTGTCTGCCAGGCTTCAGCGGTGGTGGGACAGACCAGGAGGAGGGTAGGGCCCGGAGCAGCTTCACCCAGGGCTCAGGGGCTGCAAGGGGCCTTCCTTCCTGACGGAGGCGGCTGCTGTGTTTTCTGGATACTGCTCTTGGAGTTCTGACACGCTTGTGATCATCCGGTCCTTACAGACAAGGACTCGGACATTCGGAGAGGTTAGCACATCACCAGAAGACGACACAGACGGTGAACAGTGGGGTGCAAACCCGGCTCAACTCTGAGGCCAGAGACTGTGCTTCCGTCCAATTGCTGAGCTCAGCGACGGGCAGCGGGGTCACACCCTGCGACTCTGACCGGAGTCCCCAGACCCTGAGAACGTCCTGGGGCCCACATGGAGAGAAGCGCAGGGTCAGGACCGGAGCCACGCGCAGGTGTCTGCAGACAACACTGCTATCCTAGGGGACAGCGCCTCTCCTGCCTTCTGGGTCCTGCTGCTTCCCACCCTGAGACGTGGCGTTTGTCCTAAGACTGGCAGACTATCCCCGCCGGCTATGGATGAGCACATGACCCAGGCTGGAGTGGTCCCAGTCGCTCGGATCCACGGTCATGGTCCCTGTACAGAATTTGTGGCTTGAGACCAAAACTGGACCCATCTTCACCCATGCCTGGGACTTAAATACACAGCAAACTTCTCTCTCTTCTCTGGATTTTCTGTCTGTCTAGGGTGCATGTGGCAAGGGAGGCCTCTGTCCTGGACAAGGAGGAGACGAAGGAAGAGCATCGGGGGGTCCCTGCACTGCACGTCCACTCCGAGAGCCCAGCTATCCTGACGGAGGACCCCCTCCTCCTGTCCTTGGTGTCAGTGGGCCGAAATAAGTCCTTCATTGCTCTGCTTTAGTCTCTTGAGCTAAGAGCCAGGATAGTCTCACTCGGAAGAGTCCTCTCTGACTTCAGTTTTGCAGAAGCCATGCCCAGGACTTCACACACTGAAGTCCAAAAGCCAGCAGGCCTGGAAGACAGGTGTTTCAGGGACCCCACCAACCCCAAAGTGGAGGTGCCTGGTCCTGAGACTGCTCAGCCCCAGACCAATGGGTATAGTGGTCTCCCTGGCAATAGAGCAAACACGAGGCCGTCAAGCTGATAAAGCCTTTCCCCCACACAGGGCATTCTCTAGAATTGCTTTCCTGGGGTGGGGTCACTGAGGACCCAGAGGACACAGAGCAGTGTGGTTGCTGGTCTTGGTTGTGTAAGATAGTCCTTAGAGAGGGCAGTGGATGTTCAGAATTCCTCTTGCGTTTCCGTGACTTGCCCACCAGATGCACAGCGGGTGCAGGCCGGGATGTCCAGGTGCCCGGGGATGGGTGGCCCTCCCACATCGGGGCTTGTGGTTCTCACCGCAATAGCCCAGTGGGCTGGGCAGGTATGTCAGTGTCTGGGGACCCGGCAGGCCCACATGCTGTGCACATGTGCATCCCTGGGTGGTTTCCCCAGCTTTGTGTTTGGGGAGGCAGAGAAGGGGCCAAATTCCCTGGACTTTTGATGATATTGAGCTTGTCACTTGAGTAGCTTTTTAAAAAAATACACCTAACATAATGACTGCATTAATACCAGCATGCTGAAAGATAAACTAATAACCAAATACATCCGTTAATTTTTTAAGTGTTTGTAGCACAAATGTAATTGGAAACGACCTCACTGAAGGGGGAAAAATGATTTTTATGCCCCAAGCAAAACACACACAAACACACACAAAAATAAAAGGCTTCAGCATTTTTTTTTCCCCCCAAGAACATCTGGTTTACAGTTGCCTAAAAGCAAATGTGGATTAACCTAGAAATTAAGTGTGGATCATACGCAAACCACTGATCAAAACACGTGAAAACCTATAGACCTCAGGGAAACATATAATAGTCTCTGCCAGATACAGATTTTTATAAGAATATAAGGAAACTGGGGTGGGGGGAATGTTTGTTTGAATTCTTTGTCATCAAAAATTAAAGTAATATGATGATTCAAATGTAATTGATCTGACTCCCCTCATCCCCGTCAACCTTCCGTTATATTGATCTTGTGCAGAGTGGGAGTTGGAGGCCAACCAGCAAGCCTTCAGACCAAAGAAGATGATCCCTTCAAGTTCTCTTCTTCAGTTCCAATTCTTTGTGCAAGATCCCAACTGTATTCAGCCTGAGATATTTTGCACCCAGATCTGGATCCTGAATGTGGATCTAAACCACAAAACCAAAGACAGAGCTTGGCCCCAGACTTTAAGTCTTGACCTTGTACTTGAGAGGGAGCCCCCCAGCCTCCCACCTGCACAGCTCCTGGCGGGGGTGGCCCGGACGGAGTGAGCCTTGTATGTGGCATCACCCATAAAGGAGGACCTGAGGGACGCAGAGCTCCGTGTGCAGGAGTCCCGCTGGAAGCTGCTCCTCTCCCAGTTGACTTGGTCACCTAGTCAGCAGCTGGAACTCGGTGAGCCCTGTACAACTAGCCAGGAGGGCAGGAGAAATGAGACTGCACCGCTTTCTAACATTCTAGCTTGATCACATGCACACAAATCCAGCACAGAACACACAGCTTTGCCCTTCCACGCCATGTGTCCCTTCCCACCAAGAATAAAGACCAAAACCAATATCTGGAAATGCTATCTCCCCACTTGTTCCCTATAACATTACTGTAGAGAATGCTAACTACAATTATAATGCCCATTATCTGTGTGTCTTCCCCAGTGGAATTTCAGAGGCTGAAAACCCCAAATAAGCAAATTACTTAACAGGAAATATGCATCAGAACCAACAGTACCTGGCCTTGAGTATCCAAAAGGTGTTAAGTCTACAGCACAGCCAGTGTGTTGTTGCTTGGGTTAGACTCTTTCTTCTTCTGACAAGGGCGGTGTACCAGAAAATGGATGGGATATAATTATTTTTTTTAATTCCAGAAAATTTGCTTGATGTTCATAAATAATCTATTCAATCACTTTAGCAAAAGGGAAATGTTAAAAATGATGGAAAATACCATTCTCCCAGACTTGTCTGTAGTCTTTAAATCATCCTCTAGTCCATTCCTCTTGCTGACAGTCGGAGATGATTTTAATTAAGGGCCCTTGACAAGGTACCATAGTCATTTAAAATTACTGGCTCAGGAAAATCTTTATAAAGATGGCTTTTAAAGAGTTCAGAAATCCCAATAGTTCTCAGTATCAAGAGGGTGCACCATAAAATTGTAAATGAGGGCATGCACTAGCTGAGGTTATAAAGTGCTGTTGTTTTTCTGGTTTGACATTTCATAGATTCCAAGTGGGCCTAGCTTAGTGGCCTCACATGAATCACAGAACAGATCTGAATATTATAAACCTTGAATATAGGAGCCTTTTCAGAGGCTACAAATTTAAGAGTAATCAGCAAGTATTTTAATAGGATGAGTTATTGCTAACATCATAATTATAGTATGAAATAGTAATTTTTATAGCAGAGGGGCCCCTAAACCTAATTGCCAGAATGATTATAATAACTATGAATTAATAGATCAATTGAAATCAGGAAGACTGTTTTAACAGTGAGACAGTGTCTTTTGTGTTAAAACAATAGACTAAAGGCATAATCAACACTCCTTTATCTTGATTTAAAAAAAAAAAACAAAACACTCCTTTTAACTTTAACAACATGATCCCAGATTTGGGTTTTTGTTATTCTTTCTTCTGACCAGAAATCAAATCCTTGTGTTCTGTGCTCCTTATAATACTTCCAGTCTCTACATATAGTATGCATTTTGGGATAAATGTCTCTCCAGTACCAGAACATAAACCCATCCAAGATGAAAGCTTTGTTGTATTAACCAGTAAGTACCCTAAATTTCACCAAATACTGAAAGCCAACAATTTTTACTTAAATTGAATTCAATGAATTGAATGATTTAACTTGTGTTTGGACATTGCCTGATACAGAAAAGGACTAAAAATGGCCTGACACGGCTGCAGCCAGGACTGATTTTCAGACAAGATTCCATTCAGAGGATAAGACAGAAGCTAAGAAATCAGAATTTATGGACTGAAACGGCATGCATCATTGACTCACTGTATTTGGCTCTAATTCACCTTAAAAACTTACTAAATTCAACTTTGTATAATTCACAGATTTAGAAATTAATCATGTATCAATTGATTTAAGAACTTCCCAGGTGGCGCTAGTGGTAAAGAACCTGCCTGCCAGTGTAGGAGACCTGGGTTCAATCCTTGGGCCAGGAAGATCCCCTGGAGGAGGGCGTGGCACACCACTGGTGTTCCTGCCTGGAGAATCCCATGGGCAGAGAAGCCTGGTGGGCCACAGTCCAGGATCTCAAAGAGTCGGACATGACTGAAGTGACTTAACACACACATAGGTGGTTGATTTAAGTGTTTTCCTTGCAGAATTTTGTCTGAAAAGTGACTGACTCACCCAGACAGCTGTGCCACACACAGCCTTCTCCACACAAGAGTCATTCTCAAACACATTAACCATGCCATGTGCTCACTCACTTCAACATTCAAAGGTTGAACATTGAAGCAGTCTTACCCATGGGGCGATTTGAAAAAACACAATTTGCCCTCTTCCAAAATCACCACCTATTGGTCATTTTTATTGCATTTCTTTTGGAATGATCATTTGTGATCTTACCAATTCACTATTTTTTGAGGAAAAGCGTCCTACAATTCTTCCTCCAAGGATACATTTGAAAACCCACTTCAGGATAAAAGGCAGTGGTGTAGCTGTAGCTCACGAGCCCCTTCGGTGTGGAAACGGGAAACGGACCTTGAAGGATGCTTTGTGAGCTGCTCCTGGGACCCTGCCTGGGAGGAAGGTCTTTGTGCAGGTGCAGCGCTGGCTGGAGCCCTACCTCCAGCCCTGTGTGAACACGTGGATGGGGGGCCAGGCAGCCGGGGAGGGCTGGGGCATGCTGGGGGGAGAGCGTGTGGGTCTGGCCCCACCCCCCTGCACACCCTCGGAGCACTGGCTGACATGGGGTGCGTGTGTACCCCCGGCCCCTCTCTGCTCAAGTTGCTTTCCACGGACCGAAAACAGTTTGCAGCGGAGAGGGGGGCTTTTGCCAAGTTTCATCTGCAGATGAAAACTGTTTACATCATGCAAGCATAAACACACAGGCAAACCTCAGTCCCTCTGATGTGCTATGTGAGGGCTTTATTATTACTCCTTTGTTAACTTGAGCGCCCTCAGAAACTCAAACTGCAGAAGGAGTGTGCGATAAATGGTGTATTCAGGGAGAGAGAAGAATGGAAAAATCAGGTGCCTTCCTTGGAGCCACCCCAACAGCCATTACCTTCGAAACTGTGATGACGACTGCAAAACTGCCTTCCTGTTCTAGTTTTAATCTTTCCCTGCTTTTTTTTTTAAGCTTAAATTTTTTCCATGGCTTTAGTAATGTATAATTTTCATAAAAGTGGATTGAACTTATTTAAAGCAAACTTTAGTCCTTCACTGCTTTCTATCAATTAGATCTCTTTAAAATTATCCAGCACGCCAGGTGTTCCCTTGGTTACTGTCATTCTGCCCTGTATCTTTGCATTACCATCCTAAAACAGCAGACGTGTCCTGAAGGGCGTTGAAATATGTATCTGATACCAAAACTTACGACTTCCATTCTGTTTTGGAGCCAGCTGCTTTGTTCCACGGGGGGTCGGGGAGCCATTCCATTGCTCAAGAATCATAAAGATTTAGCACTCACAGGAAACCAGGGACATGCCATCCAAACCCCTCATTTCAAAGAGACCTCGAGCTATGCGGCTTGTCCAGAGCCACCTGGCTGGTTAGGGAACCGAGAGGACCCAGCCAGGGGTGGGGGTCCCTGCCCTTCCTGGGCTGCTGTCCCACAGGGTGCAGAGGGCACCCCACATCCAGGGGGACGTGAACCACACTCGCCACCAGGATATGTGAGCGCGCACACGAGGCCTCCCGCCTTCACCTTATTAAAAGGTAGCATACAATGACGGTCTCCAGGACTCAGAAGCGCCATTAACGACGTACCAATAGAAGCAAATGCAAAACTATTAGACTCATCCTGAAAGCCCTGCCTCGGCTCTGATGTGATTCTCTCGCTTGCCTTTGGGCAAACAAGCTGCTAATATCCTCCTAATCTCTAACAGGCATCCTCCATGGTTCTACAGGGAGCAATACCCTGATTTTCCGCTTGGCAATGAATTTGTCCAAATATGGTTTAGTGTCAAAGAATATTCTTACTTTTTTTTTTGAGAGAGAGAGATGGATAGGGTATGTCTCAGAGACAAAAGAATCTCTGCTCATGGACCTGTGTTTGTACTGTAGCATCTCTGTCGCATCATTCTTCCCCGCCTTCTCACTGATATTAGAAATAAACGTGAAACATGATTTAGCAATCTCTGACAAGCAGGAGAAAGGTATATTATGCTTTCATGTATTGTGTTATGTTCAGTATTCACAGGATGCCTGCATTGTTCTGATCTTGAATTAACAAAGTGCATCGGAAAGAGGCATCCGTTAGCAATATAAGCACAATTCTGCCCCAAGGTCTCACACTATGTACAACTTTGAAAAGCCACACTTTTACTAAAATATTTTTAATTAATTAATTTTTTTATTGAAGGATAATTGCTTTACAGAATTTTGTTGTTTTCTGTCATATTCCTCAGCAAAATTTCTTTTGTCATGGTTTTGATGTATTTGGAGTAAAAGGATGAAATCTTATTTGGACAACCAAAATTGGAAATAATTCACTCATACAGTGGTGAAAAAAAAAAGCCTGTGAGTTGAAGGTGACAGAAAAACCCCCTTACGAGATGCTCAGCTAAATGAAAAATGTTGCTGTGATGATTAAAACCCATTTAGTGATTGTATGGTGGTAAAGGGCTTTTTAGGACCTTTTAAACCCCAAAGTATTGTTTTAAATATAAAACCTCATATTTTTGACCTTGTGTGACTTTTTTTCATATATAACTGAGGGCTACCCACTCCAGTATTCTTGCCTGGAGAATCCCATGGACAGAAGAGCCTGGCAGGCTACAATCCCTGGGGATGCGAAGAGTTGGACATGACTGAGCAATTAACACTTCCACTTTCACCTAGAAATGAATTACACATTGTTAATAACATAAATCTTTAAAAAATCATTTCAGATTAACATAGAACATAGGATTAACCTGCTAAATTGTCCTCATTCTCCTATTCAAAAAAGATAAAGAGACTTTAGAAAAATTGAAATAATTTGTCTGTGGTAGTTAATGAAGTTAAATAATGTATATGTAAAAATACCTCTTGTGATTTTTAATAAATAAGGTGAGTATGTTTGAAAAACTGAGGTGGGATACAGGTAGAAAGTGGTGGACGCCGATTGAGTAAGGTATTAGTTTAGTAGCTATAAATGTAGAGAAATTTAAAATAAATTCAGAGGCCTTATTCTCCTCTCATCAGAGTGGGTAGAACTCAACATACAACTTCAGTTTCCTTCCTTTCATTGAAAAAAGTAAGAAATGGGGAGTTTGGGGCACCATAAAGCATCCTAAGTGCACAGACGTCACCTTTCTGATGTGTCTCTCTGTTTATCTGGTCCTGACCCACAGGTTGCATCTGTTCCAAACTGTCCCGATTTTATCCCAGAAAGGGGAAAAAAAAAAAAAGGAAGTTTTTTCCGCTGGTGGTATTTTTTTCTTAGAAAAATCAAAGCATTTATAGATGATCAGGCAAGAAGGGATGGAATGAACTTTTGAAAAATGTGCAGCAGGATCAAAGGACTGTTGAGCAGGAGGCCAAGTTCATCTATCAAATGGTTTGTTGGGCAACAATTGGTCCAAATATTCCAGGTGCTGTAAATACCATCATAAAATTAGTTAATTCAAGTGTCCGGGACACCAGCTTCTTGGCGTCATTTACGAGGTGACTTTTCTGATGGGGTTTCTCAGCCTGTGATGATGTCCTGCTACCCTGGGATGTTTATGGGCCCAATAAAGAGGAGGTTCTAAAAAGATTATGGGCACTGAAAAAGGAAATATAACCTTTTCTTGGGGAGAATGGAGCAAAACAGACTAACGTGTTTGGGATTTCTTGCCTGCCGTGAAGAGGTGATGATTCCCTGTAGACATTCTTAGTTGTTTTATGTCCTCCACAAAAGTCTTCAAGGGGTGGAATAAAAATTCCAGATAGAAAGCAAACATCTTTTTTCAGCAGGAAGAGGGACCTGATGCATCTTTTCAGACCAGTTCTGTGACGAGGAGCCCTCCTCCAGGCAGACATGACATCTGAATCCATACACCTCGATCTGACATCTCTGCAAAAGCCCCAACAGCCGCCTTACTTTTAAAGTATTCTCTGGGATCATGAACATTTTTGTGGGGATGAAACAAAAGTGCTGTCTATGCTTGGATTGTCCTTGTCATTCAGACTGTAGAACTTGCTTAGGGATTTGAGGGTATTTCTACCCGTGTTGTTTTTGTTTTTCTGACTCTTTGCGACCCCATGGACTGCAGCACACCAGACTTCCCTGTCCTCCACTGTCTCCCAGGGTTTGCTCAAATTCATGTCCACTCAGTTGGTGATGCCATCCAGCTGTCTCATCCTCTGCTGCCCCCTTCTCCTTTTGCCATCAGTCTTTCCCAGCATCAGGGTCTTTTCCAGTGACTCTGTTCTCCACATCAGCTGGCCAAAGTATTGAAGCTTAAGCTTCAGCATCAGTCCTTTCAGTGAATATTCAGGGTTGCTCAATAATGTACACCCCAAGCCCAGATGATGCAAAGTGAGTAGCCTTTGCTTTGAAAGGGTATTTCAGAAAGGCCCTTTTGGGCTTCATTAGCAAAAAGAAGAAGAAAATGTAAGAAGGTGATAATGTTGACATTTGGCATTAGATAGACTGGTTTTGTTTAAGAGTCCTGTGGTTGAACTGCGTCCTGGTTTCCTGTGTCAGATCAGCTCCCAGTAGCGGGTGGGACGGATGATCCCTGGGGATGATTTCCCTGCACCTTGCAGAAGGAGCCTCTAAATTTACATGGTGAAAGTCACTCAGTTGAATCTGACTCTTTGGGACCCCGTGGACTGTAGTTCATGGAATTCTCCAGGCCAGAACACTGGAGTGGGTACCCTATCCCTTCTCCAGTGGATCTTCCCAACCCATACATTGAACCAGAGTCTCTGCACTGCAGGTAGATTCTTTACCAGCTGAGCCACCAGGGAAGCCCAAGAATTCTGGAATGGGTACCCTATCCCTTCGCCAGCGGATCTTCCCGACCAAGGAATCGAACTGAGGTCTCCTGCACTGCAGGCAGATTTTTTACTAACTAAGCTACCAGGGAAGTATATTTACCAGGGAAGAGTATTTACATAACTCTCCCCCAAACAATGCTCATCTACTCTGCTCCAGGACAGACACTCAGTTAGCTCCATTTTTTATGTTTTCCAAGGCTCCCGATTTCAGCAATGCTTAGTACCTAGTTGATGCTGAGTAAGTGTGTGGTTGGGCGTTATTTGCCATCTGCCCTCAGCACCCACCTATTCAACTGCTTTTTTTTCACTAGGTTTTCATTTTAGGTGGGTAGGCTAAGGCAATAAAAATATCTCTGTTTAAATAAGACCAAAACAGCTCTTTCAATAAGTAAAAAAAAAAAAAAATAGTACCTTAAAGTAATGTCATAGTGGCACATATTAATTACAAGGGTTATCTTCCCGTATTAACAGTGCATAAAATAATGTTAGATATTACAAGTCATACTGAGGTATATTTGAGGAAATATAATGTCTTCTGGAATAAATATTTAATAATGAATATAGACGCAATATAATTCTGTACATTATTCCTCCATCCAGTTTAAAATTTTTCTCACATTTTAACTTTGTTTACATTATGTGTCACAGGATGACATGCCCAAATTGTTCAGGTTTGTATCAGCTCTCATAAATGTATTTGTAAACATTCCTCTTATGAGATTAGAAAGGAATGGCCAAGGAGGAGTAAGCCATGGTCAGTAACACTGCTGTGGGGGAAATGTGAAGGTTACAGACAACTGAACACACTGTGGGAAACGCCTGTGCAACTTTGGTGGCGACGGCCCATCCGCCCCTCCCGTGCAAGCTCTTGCTGCTCTTTGACGGGTTAAGGGTGGGCCCTTTACCCTGTCCATCTGTTCTTTACCTGGAAGGATTCCCTGGAGGTCAGCTGGGAGCCTCTGGGGAAGACAAGAACTGTAGGAGTCACCTAGGACGAGGAGACTGTGCGTCTGAGCTTGGAGGGCTCAGCCCAGAGATGGCAGGAGCCGAGGGCAGCAGGCAGAAGGAACTCAGATGTTTAAGGAGGAGATGAGTCTTGGTCGGAAGAAGAGAAATGGCTAGACAGGTGCTGTCATTCAGGATAATCTCTAACAGTAAAGATGCAAAGGCCCCCACCCACCTCCTGCCTCAGTCCCTTTTCTTACTTCCTTTTTCTTTTAACTGATTAACAGTTTAAATGGAAATGGAATATAATAATGGCCCTACACACTACATTTTTGTACCAAGGATAGGTACAACAAGTCCATGCTCTTTCTGTGTCCTTCCTGGGGAAATTTCCCTGAATTCTTGTCTGCCTGCAACTTCCCAGTTTAGGACCTGATGCCCTCTGCTCTGTTCTTACTTTTCAAAAGGGTTGATGCCTTGACTGGTCTCTGCCTCCTTCTTGTCTTCCTGGGCTTGGGCGGTGAGATGGGGCAGCCCTGGCCCCACACCCTGCAGGGCCCTCCCCGCCTAACCATCCAGACCAGGAGTCCACGGAGCCTTTGGACTCCAGGCCTTCCCTGCCCTTCAGAAGTGAGTGTGTGAGGATCTCAAGCCCCCAGGATGCATGCAAGCCTCAGGCAGGTTGGTGGAAGGTTTATTTGCACCAAGTAGAAGCCAAAGAAGCAACCCCACACCATTTAACTTGAATTTCTTTAAAATTAAGATAAACTAGCAGTGAAGGTTCCCAGTTTCCAGGCAAGTTGGCCCATAAACCCACCAGCATGTGTATGAAGGTGTATCCAAGGCTAACCCTGGACCTGGACTCGTTGCAGGGTCACACCGTCCCCAGGTGCTCTTCCGCTGGGTGTTTTGGCTAATAGTCTGACTCCGTCATGGACTTGTGATGGTGGGTGTTTTGGCAAATGGTCTGACTCCGTCATGGGCTTATGATGGTGAGTGTTTTGGCTAATGGTCTGACTCCATCATGGGCTTGTGATGGCGGGTGTTTTGGCTAATAGTCTGACTCCATCATGGGCTTGTGATGGCGGGTGTTTTGGCAAATGGTCTGACTCCATCATGGGCTTATGATGGCGGGTGTTTTGGCTAATAGTCTGATTCCATCATGGGCTTGTGATGGCGGGTGTTTTGGCAAATGGTTTGACTCCGTCATGGGCTTATGATGGTGGGTGTTTTGGCTAATAGTCTGACTCCATCATCGGCTTGTGATGGCAGGTGTTTTGGTTAATGGTCTGACTCCGTCATGGGCTTGTTATGGCGGGTGTTTTGGCAAATGGTCTGACTCCATCATGGGCTTGTGATGGTGGGTGTTTTGGCTAGTGGTCTGACTCGATCATGGGCTTGTGATGGTGGGAGTTTTGGCTAATTGGTGTAACTCCATCATGGGCTTGTGATGGCAGGTGTTTTGGCTAATGGTCTGACTTCAGCATGGGCTTCCCTGGTAGCTCAGTGATAAAGAATCCACCTGCAAAGCAGGAGACTTGGGTTCTATCCTTGAGTTGGGAAGATCCCTTGGAGAAAGGAATAAGCCACTTCAGTATCCTTGCCTGGGCAATCTTACGGACAGAGGAGCCTGGAGGGCTACAGTCCATGGAGTTGCAAGACTTGGACACGACTGAGTGACTGAACAACAATAGCAACAACTGGTTCCATCTCCCTGCCTGATTCCATGTCCTGATCCCAGCCATTCTCTTCCTGTCTCCCCTCAGACCATCCTTGCGGCTCTGAGAAAGCCCCCATCCTGTTTCTGTTAGAAGGAGGCAGAGTTTCTTTCCCTACAACTGTTACATAAAGAGTTTCCTAAACAATTTGGGTGGCATTGGATGGGCGGTCCCTCATGGGACTCTCCTATTCCCAGTCCTTCCCTGGAACAGGCTGCGAGCCTGGGAAGCGTCCTGGCCTCATCCCTGCCCGTCCTGGTCTTGGGGGGCCACCCATGTGGTGTCTGGGACACACATGACGCCACGTGCCTCCTGCCCCCCCGCCCCAACCAGAGCATTTCCACAAGGAACCACCTGTAGACCTTTCCCTATTCAGAGCCCTTATCTGCTGTTACAGTTTATAATCTCTAAGAATGCCCTAATTTCTGTCATTCTCTAAGCCTGTCATCACGGCTGAGACAGGCTTATCCCTCTGAACAGATGAGATTAGTCGATCATGGTCAAGTCAAAGGGGGATTATAATGCTTGTAATACACTGAGTCAAATTAAATGCATTTTGTTTGTACATCACAGCACTGTTGCTGAGGCCAGAGCATCTTCCACTGGGTGCAATAAATTGCCAATAAAACACAAGTGTGCGGGGAAAAGCCCTCCAGCAGAGATGAAGAACAAAGCAGAGATGGGATCTTAATTCCGAGGGTGCCGCTCATTCTTAATATCCCGTGGGACGGAAGCACCTGAGAGCTCTGTCATGAGATGTTAGCTTCAGCGATCCATCTGGTGGTACTTCTGAATCAGTCAGTATCAGGTCCGCACATAGCCCTCACCTGGGTACCCTGGTCCTTAGGAGAAAATAGACAAGTGACCAGAGACCCCTGGACCCACAAAAACAGACTCTGTTCCCCAGACATTTCTCAGTCCTCTATTCTCTCAGCTTCTCTGCTTCTCAGTGCTATTGTTCATATGATTTGGATAAGAGAAAATAAGCGCTTTTCTTTGAAAACTCCTGCTAAGAATTCCCCCAGGGAATCAGAAAAACCTGAGCGGTGTCAACAGACAGGTGGGGAGGCCCAGGAGTGTCTTCAAGACCCACCCCTGGACTGTTACTCTAGGCACTTCGCAGCACTGGTGAAAGTAGACAGAACCACTGAAGGGGCAAGGGGTGTTTATTAGCAAATTCCACATCTGCACTCTTGCCCATGGGAGTCGGGGGAGTCTGCCTGCACATACTGCCCCTGGTCGCCAGGCCCTTCTCCCCTGACCGCAGGCTCACAGGGATTGAGGCTGTAGGTCCTTCTCCAGCACAACCCCTGCCCGGGCCCCAACCAGCTGCTGCCCCAACAGCGTTCTGATCCTGGGTCCCTGCCATCCAGGGAGCCAAGACACCGCTAAGAACATCGCGGCATTTCCAGGACAAATAGTGAAGCTAAAATATTCACTCCTCTGGTACAGGGTGGGTGGCCTTTTGCCTAGGAAGAGAAGTTCTTGGCCCAACAGTGCTAGAATGTCCCTTTTTTACTTGGAGATTTCACTGTGGCCTGAAAGGAGGTGGTGATCTTGGGGGATGATACAAAATACAGAGAGCACCACTCCCACTCCTACAAGAGCACAGCTGGAAGATATGTGAACTTGCAACTTTTACTTGGAATCTGGAAGAGCTAATGCCATAATGCAGTCAGCCAACTGGACATCCAGAGAAGGAAAGGCAGACACACTCAGCTACAGGCCTGGGCTGATGGAGCTAACACGGGCGAGAAGGATGCAGGAACATTTCTGAGTGTTGGCTAGTGGGAGAACACAGCGCGTGGGGCCTGGACAGAAAGGCACTCACATCTGTCCACAGACTCCTCCACGTGCTCACAGTGGGCCCCGGAGAAGATGCGGCATCCCTGGGACACATCCGGGAGAGGAAACCTTCATTCCCTTTGGGAAAGGCACACAGTACGGCCAGGACCCTGTCAGCCCCTCTGCTCCACGGATCAAAGCTTTAACCCGCGGGGGCAGGGCAGCAGACACCGTCACTCAGGGGGCTGGTAACACCCATGGCAGACGGGACAAGGGAAACATGAAACATCTACCCCTGTTTCAGGCAAACACAGTAGCAATGAAAAGCACGTATTTGTACCACAGGCAAAAGTAAAGTAAATTTAGAAAGCATAAATGATTGATGGCAAGAGTCAACTGTATGGCGTGGCCGCATCCACACATTACATGCCAGGCAGTAACATGTTACTGAAGGTAGATTCTAATTAACGAGAGATGTTTAATGTAAACACTAGAGCAAATAATCAAAACAGTGTAAGGTGAGGTATACACAGGGATAAACTGAAAATGAAGATACAATGAAATGATAACAAATATTGAATTAATCCAAATGAAAACAGAATCAAAGGGAAAAAAGAAACAAAGAGCAGATGAACCAAATAGAAACACCAGCAAGATGGTAGATTTTATCCAACTGTATCAACTATGTTAAATTAAAGCAATCTAAATATATCAATTAATAGAGAGCACATCACATTGGATATAAAGCAAAACCCAGTTTTATGCTATCTATAAAAAAATCTAATATAAAGGCAAAGATAGGTTAAAAATAAAAGGATGGGAAATTATACACCACACAACACTAATAAAAAGAAATCTGGAATAGCTATATTTATATCAGGCAAAGTACATTTCAGAACAAGAATATTACAAGGGCTAAAAAAGGATCTCATATAATAGTGTTGGGGTCAGTTCTCCAAGAAGACATACATAAAAATCCTAATGGTTTATAAAAATTAAAATAGAACTTTAAAATACTTGAAGCAGAAACTGATAGAACTCCAACGAAAAATAGGTAAATTCACAATCATAGCTGGGGCTTCAACACTCCTCTCTCAAGTAAACAGAAACTAATCCATCAGCAAAACAAACAGCATCATCAGCCAATGAGATTTAATGGATATTCATAGAACATGCCCCCCAAGGCAGGAGAATGCATATTCTTCTTTTGTGCATATGTGTGCAGATCATTTTCTGGCCTATCAAACAAATCTTAACAATTTAAATTAATTTTAAAATTAATTCAATTAAATTTAAATCATACAAAATATTTTCTTTGACCATATATAGTTAATTTGTATATCAGTAATCTAATGCTATCTGAAAAATGCTGAAATGTTTGGAAATTAAATAACACACTTCTAAATAACACACAGGTCAAAGAATAAATCAGAAGAAAAAAAATAGAAAATATTTTGATCTGAAAAGTAAAGCCCAGCACATCAGATTTCTGAGATAGTGCTAGGGCTTTTCTTTGGGAAAAAACTGATAACCATATACACTTACATTAGAAAGAAATAAATATCTCAGACCAAAAACCTGAGCTTCCATTTCAAGTAATTAGGAAAAGAGAAGAAAACAAAATATGAAGTCAACAAAATAATATAATTAATAAAGAACAATATGAAAAGTAATAAAACTTTTTATGAAAACTTTTTGTTTATGAAAAAACAAAAAGGAACTAAAGCCTGTTTCTTTGAGAAGATCATTAAAATTGCTGAATCTATACACAGATTAATTGGGAAAAAAGAGAAAGGCCCAGGTAATCAGAACTATAACTGATAGAGGTGACAAAGCTACAGTTTCTAGTCATCGAATAGAGGAAATATTATGAATAACCTGACCAATCAATTTGACAACTGAGATAAACGGACAGTCTTCTTGCAAGACATACAGTTCATGCAAGAGAAAAAAATGAAATGGACAATCTGAATAGTTCTATATCTATTTAAATTTATTATAGTTTATAATCTTCTCCCCAGAAAAATTCCAGGCTCAGATAAATTCACTAATGAATTCTACCAAATATTTAAGGAATAAATAACATCAATTTTAGACAAATTCTTTCAGAAAATTGAAGAGGAAGGAACACATTTGTACTCATTATCTAAAGTCAGCATTACCCAGAAACCAAAATCAGACAAAAATATGATGAGGAAACTACAGATCAGTATTCATCATGAATACAGCTGTAAATCTTTTATTTTTTCTTCTACATATTGCTGCAGTTGTAAAATTTTTAAGTACGATCTCAGAAACTTAAATTCGGCAATACCAACCAGCAAGGACCTATAGAGCAGGTGGAACTTGCTCATGCAGCCTGGATGCAAGGGGAGTTTGGGGGAGAATGGATACATGTGTGTGTATGGCTGAGTCCCTTTGCTGTCCATCTGACACGATCCAAACCTTGTTAATCAGCTGTACTCCTCCCCTGTAGCTCCCCTGACAAGGAATCCACCTGCAATGCAGGAGACCTGCGTTCGATCCCTGGGTTGGGAAGATCCCCTGGGGAAGGGAAGGCTAGCCACTCCAGCATTCTGGCCTGGAGAGTTCCATGGACTGTATAGACCATGAAATCGCAAGAGTCAGACATGACCGAGCGACTTTCACTTTCACTTTCCAATGGAAAATAAAAAGTAAAAAATAAAGAAAACCAGAAATATTAATTGGCAGAATCCAACATTAATTCGTGCTGGAAGAACTTCCCTAGCCAACCACAGTCGTCTAACACCCACGAGCTGCCCTCACCCCTGGTGGTGGTGGACGGTTGTGTCTCTGTGTGCTGTCCCGGAAAGCTCATGAAGGAATCCTTCCAGCCGGGCCTCGCCTCATGGTGACTATGGCTCTGTGGTATTTCCGGCTGTATCTGCGTTTGTGTGGGCAGGACATAACAA
Source organism: Cervus elaphus (assembly GCF_910594005.1). Taxonomy (NCBI): domain Eukaryota; kingdom Metazoa; phylum Chordata; class Mammalia; order Artiodactyla; family Cervidae; genus Cervus; species Cervus elaphus. Next base: position 6,681,839 of record NC_057841.1, on the reverse strand, counting down.
CCAGCCAGCCTCTGCTGGTAAATGACCAGCACGTCAGTACACTAAGCCTAGTACACGAGGTCTTACTAGTTTATTTTTTTTAAACTATATCCATCAGGAGCATTTGCACATCAAAACTCTGTTTAAAGAAGATGCAATTTGCCTTCAGAACAGGAGAGTAAACATAAGCATTATATATCACTGCCAAATTGAATAAAAAACATCTTGATATGCTAAGAATTCCTAATGAGTAGAGAGGCTATTGGCTAAATAAACAACTTAAAAGACACTTTACAATAATGGGAAGAGTGTGGGCTTTTGTGTGAGACAGACAGTCCCACTTGCTCCCAGACAGCGCCCTCATTTTTAAAGTGAGATTTAAAAAAGAAAAAGCCCATCAGGGCTCATGGGAATGTATGTGGAATTCTCAGCAAATAAGGCCTGATAAATACCCTGGTATTGTTGACGCACACTATCTGGTTTGTCCTGTGTCTCCTGTCATCCACTTAAGGAAACACAGGGCTTCCCTGGTGGCTCAGTCAGTAAAGAATCTGCCTGTAGTGTGGGAGACCCAGGTTTGATCCATGGGTCGGGAAGATCCCCTGGAGGGAGGGCACGGCAACTCAGGCCAGTATTCTTGTCTGGAGAACCCCATGGACAGAGGAGCCTGGCGGGCTACATGGAGTCACAGAGTCAGACATGACTGCACAACTAACATTTTCACTTTCAAGGAAATACAAACAGATATGTTTAAATTTTAAAAAGAAATACATGGGGAAAAAGTGTTTACCTTACAAAATTGATGTTTATGAGCAGTTTTGATTATTGTGCATTAAGTCACAGTTTAATTCCAGGAGTATGTAAATCACATCAAAAGGGTTCATGTACTTAACACTGCTTTGAAAACAGTACAACTCATTATCAATTAGCAAATCTGTTTTATAGGCCAAGTCATGTTAAAATTTGCATAGATTGACTTCACAGTGGGAGCCACGGTGTCATTCTCAGTACAAAACCAGCAGAAATCAGCAGAATCCGGTGGAGAGTATCCTTCTCAGAGCATCTGCCCGGATGAAGTTCTGCCCTTTCTCCTTTGACGTTCTTGGACATCCGACCTCAAGCAGGCAGTGGGAAGGGCTGAGGGGCATTGCCCTCTGGGACGTGACTGATGTTCTGACAACTCCAGGTGGGGTGGAAGGTAATGCTCTCGCTGCGACTCTCCATTCAGACTCCATTTAATCCATTCAAAATGCAGTTCAAGCGTGTGTGTTCTCAGTCGAAATTAACCATTTCTAGTATTTTGGTTTTTGTAAGAGCTTTCTTCTTTAAAAATTTAAAATATATAAAATGTAAATTATTCCAGACATAACAGTAATCTAGTGTGCAGTGTGAATGAGCTCATCAATGTATGTCATAAAACAGACCCTACAAGTAGTCTCTCTTTGGTCTCTGAGGGTCTTTCACTGACCCCTTGGTCTGTATTGCAGTGGAATATTATTCAGCCATAAAAGAAGGAAGTCCTGCCTGAGGTGTCCTGGGAGAACCCGGGCTATGCAGTCTGATCCCAGGTGCATGTGCGTGCGTGTGCAACTGTGGTGTGCATGTGCATATGTACAGCTCATGTGTGTGTGTGTGTGTGTGTGCACATGTCTTACGGGGAGCTAACAATGGAGAGGGCAGCTAGAATGATGCTGAGACCAGTCATGTGAGGAGGACTTTGAGCAGCAGATTCAGCAGTTTGGGATTTTTTTCATTTATGAATGGAAGATCTTTGAAGGGTTTTGCGCGGCTGGGTGCTTGGAGAGGATGGAGAAAAACAGGTGCTCTTCCACCCGCCTGCCTGGGGCCATGGCCTGGCTTGAGCATCTCTCCTCGGAGACATTGGGTGCATTGCATCCCGCAATATATTTGACCTCAGTTTTCTCAGGTCCGACCTGGGGGGTGGAGGGCACTGACCTCCTGGAGAAGTTAGGACATGGGCGTGAACATCTGGGAGGCAGAGGAAGGGAGAACTCACGGATCATGGTGGCCGACAGGATGGAGGGGTGCAGAGAAGGAAGCCTTTCTAGACAATTCCAAAGACAGAGCCTGACGAGTGGGGAGGATGAGCCTATTTACTCCTGGAAAGTGAGCCAAACGGGCAAGGTTGTCCTGGAAGCTCCTGGAGAGCTGCCTGGTGGAACCCCTAGTAAACTCTAGAAACTGAAGTCTGGAAACCTCACAAGTCAGCTTTCCATCTGAGTCTTTGTGGTTACTCTGGCAACCCGTCAGGCTTTAGAAGGGGAGGCTCAGCTCAGGGAACCTGGACCCTCTGCGGGGCTGGGTCAGCGGAGCAGAAACAGATCTTCTGGGTCAGGACCCTAGAACCACCGAGGTCCCTGTAGAACGCTCCCTGTGCTCTCTGCCTTTTTCAGCAACATTTGGAAGACGCTGGTTAGGAAAAGTGCCATTTTGCAGAGATAGAGACAGAAGTCAGAGTTACTAAACACACTCAGAAATTCTCAGACCTGCTGAACAATTTATATCCAAACACAATGGCACCGTCTGTGATGTCACCCGTGTGTCTCAACAGCCTGTGGGCATCACACATTAGGAAAACCTTCCCCAGTTCCATTTACAGGGGACAAAGAAAATGCAGAGACAAACACTGCTGTGGAAACTCCGGCGGATCCCACAGCTTCACTGGAGCATCCCTGGAGCTCAGAGAACCACCACCCCCAGCTCAATTACAGCGGAATGATCTGAGACAGGAAGAGATTAGAATTTCCATCAAGGATCTTCGAGATACAAACCGCCCTTCTAGCACCTGTGCCTAGTCAGGCAGCTTCCTTTCTCCCTGGGCAGAGCCTGGCAGGATGGCCCACCGTGGGGCCCTGCCCAGGATGGTTCCTCCTGTCCTCATGCGCTCATTCGATAAGTAATTGTCCAGTGAGACGCACAAGAATAACGGCACGTCTCAGCAGAACCCATTCCCTGGAGTCTTGGTCGGTAGCTTAGTGAACTGAGCCAGAACACTCCCCTACATGAGCCTCTGGATTAAGAACTGATGATGGGTGAAAGCGTTGGGATAAAATAATGCGACACTAGAAAGCATTTTCTAGACGCTGCTTCCTGAAGCTTCAAAATGAAAGCCAGAATAGAAAACCTTGCTTAGAAATACTCTTTGCTTGCTCATTTTCTTTAGGCTGTTAATTTTCTTTAGGTTTGAATTTATTCCTGACTTGCAACCAAGGAATTAAATTGTCCTTCAGAAAACAAGACCTTCCCCTGCCCCACCCAATGAGCACAGCTGGGTTTCCTTGGGTAGTTTCTATAGCCAGAGAAAGCAGAAAGTGATCCTGGCGTTTCTGCTGAAGGCATTAGCTCAGAAGCTGCTAAATCAGTGCAGCTGAGATACAGTCTAGGAACAGCCTAGCCAAGGTCTAAACATACACGTCCTGTTGGAAGCTTGTGTGCCCTCGAAACAAAAGGGTGTACGATGCTGCTCCTGGCACTGGGGAATGCAGACTGGTGTGACCACCTGGCTTTGAATGTACTTGTTGGGGCTTTTCTGGGTCCTTTAATTCTCCCACTCACAAGACGATTGAGCATCGACCCTGCACTGACTAGATAGGCACTGGGTGTTCAGATGGCCCCAAACCCACCTCCAGAAGCTTGGTTTCTACATCTCAAACAAACAAACTAGATGGTGAGGCTCCAAACACACGCGCTCCGGGCTGCGAGGGCCATCTTCTGTCTAGGAGCTCAGGTGTTTCCAGCACCAGGAGACACCGCAGCCCAGAAAGGCCCGTCTGTCCATCCTCCCAGCCCCTCCTCTGTCCTCTTGGGTCATTTTGAAAGCTCTTTACGTCTTTTTGAAGCCCTTCTCTTCAAGTTCTCAGAAAAAGTGCTCTACAGGAACCAGGGTAAGCTCACCAGAGGCCAAGTGCTGATAAGGAATAAGAGATTGTCTCGGAGGAACCAGAAAACCAGGGCTGAAACAAGTGAGGGGATGGCCATGGTCTCAACATTCTTCTAAAAATGGTTTCCCGTCTAAGGGACGTGTCCTAGCACATATGCTTAATTCTATATAAGAAAAAGCACACACACAAAAAAGTCACTGCAGTTGCACAGCTATGACATAGTTAATCTTTCATATTACTCCTATGTATTCCATGGGAAATATGTTTGTTTATATATTCTGTATCTTGATATGTTGAATACATTTTGTAATGAAGGAATTGCCAAGCATTGCAGAGCAGCATGACTAAAATCAAGTTCAGTTCACCGGAAGCAGATTCTTCATTTCCTCAACTGCAACAGAGGATCCGTCTTCCTACGGGGCTCTTCACTCTGGCGTGAGAACAAGACCAGAACCAGGCCTGTGTGGACTCGTCAGGCTGCTGGAGAGACGCTGCTTGTCGGGGCGGCTCTCCTCAGCTCATAAACTGCCTCTCAATCTTCTTCCTTTTCTTTTGTGTTCCTTTTGCGGACTGCGGGGACCTCTAATAAAGGCTGTGGAAGTCAACATGCTTTTATTGTTTGCTAAGTAAACCGTCACGAGGATAAGCAAATGGGGGCACAGAGCAGGGTCCATTTGAACACCCAGTGCCTATTCTAGTCCGTGCAGAGTTAGTTCCTGCTCTTTCTTTAAAAAGGCCCCTGCATGGTGGGTGGGGAATTAAATCATCATCAAAGGGCCCGAGAGGCTTCCCCAAGGCAGCTGATAGCTCGCATTTAAAACACTACCTACTTTCAGCCTGCTTTCCACTACGTAGGGGTTTACTGTGGTCTAGTTATTTGCTCCTGGCCGACAGATCATGTGAACACATGCATCTGCTCTAAGGTAAACTAGAACAGCAGACTGACTGGTACTTTGAAGCACCAAGGTTTCAGAACACCAGAGGCTGGGGAGGTTTCAACTGATTACTGTACTGACAAATGATCTTTTGAAATTTTTCTGCAAATGACTACCCCCAAACTGCTTAATTCACACAAACCATCACCAAAGGCATTTGGCTTGGGGATTTATTTGAGTTTACATATAGAAATCTTGTTCTTTAATACATCTTCTCCAGGCCCACAAAATTGAGTACATCACAGGATGATTTCTGGGAATAAGGCAGTATCCAAGTCTGATCATTTAAGCACCATTTCATTTGGGGGCAATCCAAGGTTGTAATAAGATGCTTTCTTTAATAACCCTTTTCCCTTGCTAGTTAATATGTTCTCTGATGCTTAATTTGGCTGATCTTATTTTTAATTTTTTTTAACTTGTACTCTAAGGGTTATCGGTGCTTCCTCTCTGAAGGGAGGAAACCTGGGTGTTGTCAGCCTAGGTGATGCCAGGCTTGAGAACTCAAGTGCAGGGTGTGCCTGCCGGTGGGCGTGCAGCCCCTTCCCGTGGACTCTCACAGCTCTGCTCAATTCCAAGACTGCCTTCTTTTCAGACACATTTATTAAGGTGATTAACTTCAGGAATTCATGCTGCTCAAAGTGAGTGAAATGGTGAATGTTTTGACCATTTTGATGCAGAAATCTAGGAAAGCAGTCATCAGAATCAGGGACAGAGGCCTGAAATCCCTGGCAGGCTTTGAGAGGGGCAATAAAGACACAGAAAGCTATAAAAGCAGGTGATTTAGAGGGAGGCAAGTGTTTGAGCACAGCTGGTATTTTAAAATCTGACATTATTTTCAGTATTTATTTTAAATCTCAACGCTTAAATTGATTTAAGAAGGTCAAAGAATGTGCTCTTTTTTTCCCCTTACGCAGGGAGAATTGGGATGACCCTAAATACAAAGGAAGGAAGAACTGTCTTTGGTCGACTTTAAAAGGAGTCGGCAGTCACCTGTACCTTCCACAGAGCAACCACTGACGCCAATTCTGAATGTCAAGAGCAAGCAGAAAAATAAAATAAAAGCGACATGAAAATATGTGCTGTGTGCATGGGTCTCCTTCGCTGGCTGTGCGGCTACCCCGGCTTCCAGAACCATCCCCCACCCCCAAGCCCTGCTGGCCACGCAGGTGGTACCCCCAGGGCTGCAGAGACCCCCAGGGCTGCAGCCATACTGTATGTAAGCCAAGGGGTGTGTTCTTAGCGCTTGTCAAAACAATCTTGAAATCCCATTTTCCTTTAATAAAGTATGGTTTTGTCCTCCAGATGCATGCGTGAATAAGATGTCATCCCCTGTTTCAGTTCCGGATTGCACCCTGCTGATGTTCCTAGGCAGCAGGAAAATTACCTTATTGAAACATATTGCTGGCAGCGACCATGGGCCACATTCTGCATCAGTGTTACACACATGACATATGCAGAGACCTTTGAGTGAGACTATGAATATCAAGTGATGGAAAAGATTATACCGGCTCGGGGCTTTTTCTTGGGGTAGAAAAGGTTGTGGTTCTGGGTGAGTGTCTTTCAGATCAATATCATTATGTCATAAAAACATGTCACAAAATAGTTTACTTCACAGCTTCCCCACTTGCCTGCTTTTCCCAGCCCCAAGGTCCGGGTGGAGTTGCTGCCGCGGTCGGTGACAGTTGTGGGGCCAGTCGTGCCTCTGTGTGTCCTGATGACCCTCAGATACATGCGTATTCCTGGTCCTTGGCACAGCCAGGTGTCCAAGGAAATCCCACGCAGGTGTGTCAGGAGACCGGGGCAGTTAACTCACCAGCATCCTGCACCAGCGGACATGTGGAGGTGCCCGAGCACACATGCACACACACATGCACACACATGTGCACATACACAAGAAGATGCAGAAGCATGCTGACTGCCCGTGAATGACCAGGTTTGCTAAAGTGTAGGCAGAGGCTGAAGTTGGCCGTCAGAGGTGCAGAGCATCCCCCATGAGCTTAGCTCTCTGAGTCTCAGGTGTAGCGGCAGTGACCCCCACCCCGACTCGGCACTACGCAGACCTGGGAGGCCTGGCCTGTGTCCCCACCAAGAGCAGACCTGTGCCTTCCATCCCGCTGGTCCTGGAGTCCAGAGAGCTGGGGGTGGAGTGAGCTCCCTCCAAGAAGGTGATACCTTTGGGGAACAGCTCCAGAGAGGCCTTGACTGAGTCTCAGAGCCCCTTGGCCCCTGGTCACCCCGGGGCTGGGGAGTTTCTGCTACAGTCTCACATCAGGATGAGATCATGTCACGTCCAAAGTCAAGTTCTAGTCCATCCCTAATGGCTGCAACCACAACAGTGTACAGACACACATCAGTGTACAGTGTACAGAGTTTACCAGTGTAAACTCTTGTTCTTTCACCAGGAAGAACAGAGACTGATTATCCACACCTCAACACAGCTTTTTTCTTTTAAAAATATACAAATATGATCCAACAAAAATTCACCACTGTTTGATCTCTCTGAGTAGCATTGTTCACACGTTATTTAAAGGAGAAAAGGAAAGCACTCAGAACAGAAACTGTCCAGTGGAAACAGGAACTGTGTTCTAGCAGGCCTTCCTCATGCAGAACTCGCGCTAGCGACCCGTGCTGGGGAGAGGGAACCAGACAGAAACCTTCCAGAATGGGAGTGCTCGCCTCCGCGGATGATACTCTCAGGTTTTGCCTCTTTTTGAAGGAGAGTGCCACTTTCTGTCTTTCACAGATTTCACTTCCTATAGATTTCTTGTCGATTTTCACTTCCTATCTTTCTCTGTCCACTTTGTCTCTGTCATTCATCTACCTCGAGCGCATCTCTTTCTTTTTTCATTGATCTTGGCCTCCAGGCTGAGAGCTGTCCACTGCTCCCTCCGTGGCTGTTGTAAGGAGCCTCAGGCAGCAGGCCTGGCCGTCATGCTGTGAAGAGGCCGACAGAGACCCGGATTCAAAACCACAGAGACTTGCAGCCCCTCCTCGGCTCACCGTGGGGCTGCCGCTTCAGTGATGGGCAGAAGATTGTCCTTTCGGGAAGGTAACCAGATCACAGGTTCACTGAAACACTGCGTGCTGCTTTGTGCCGCGCTCCTTGGTGGCTGGGACAGAAAGCTATTACTCCTGGGAATGCTTCGCAAACCCCGTTACCACCAAGCCTCCATGCCTTCGGGAACCGTCCAGACCAGCTCCTGCCACTGGCTGGACGTCCTTGACAGCATCATCTCGTGGTCAGACACATCTGCCCCGTGCACGCATGGTCCTCTGGAGCTACCGCGTAAGGATCTGTGCAAGCAGCTGTGACCCGCACGATGACAGACAGTGCAGAGCTGGGCGCACGTCAGCCCCTAGAAATGCGATCGTCTCATGTGTGTGAAGTCCAACCACCCTGAAGCCTGGGTTCCTTCCTCCGGATGAAATTTAGGATGGAGAAAGCTGACCAGGGACCCAATGGCTCATTCACTGAGGGATCCATCGAGGTGCCCTGTGACCACAAACACCAAACCTCCCCCCCCTTAAAAAGTGGCTCCTCTCTGCGTTTGCTCTAAGTGTGCCCACCTCTGGGCGCCGTCTGCACCTGGTGTGTTTGCTCTCTCTTCTGCTCACTTTATAGAAAGGAAAGTCCCCTCCCTTACTTCCTCTGCCTCTGAGAGATCAATGCGCTTCATGGTGATTTCATGACATCAGTGTTTATAAAGGTAAATCACTCTAGCATATCCCCTCCCCCAGAGGATGTATCTGGGGATGTTGGATTGTATTAAGTCCCAGCATAAATAGAGATGGTATCATCTTGCTCTCTTTTCCCAGAGTAAATGCTGGAGCTGGTCCAAGGCCCACATCAGCCCAGCAGGCTGGGCCCCAGCGAAAGCGCGGGCATCTCTGTGGTCTCGCTGCTGCCGTCCTCTTCTCCGCTTTGTTCTGCTTTTACTGTAAATCCTGAGCTTACCACGGGGGTGATGCAGCACCAGAGTGGAGGGCTGTTCCCCCACCCCCAGCACCCGGCTCATGTGAACCGGTCACCAGGCACAGTCAGGGCAGCAGTGTCCTCTGTGTCCCCCGTTTGTGATGCAGTCCATCCCTCCTGCCCCGACGGTGCACACACGATGGGGCCGTAGATCAGTCTGACACCAGGGCTCAGCTCTGCTTCTACCTCCTGCGCAGGGGGATGGAAAAGATACTCCAATCCCATGCTGCCCCTGGGACACAGCCCGGAGACCAGCACACATGCCTCTGGTCCACCAACACAGGTCAAGCTTTGAGAAAAGTTGGCGGAGCTCCCCCCGCGGGTGGGCATCACGCCTCGGGGCAGCTAGGACCACTGTCAGTCCCTGGAGGCACAGAGAGCCTTGCTGTTCTGGATGAGGCGGGCTCTGATGTGTGTCACTGGGGGTCAGGGGCGAAGAAGGGCCTCCTGCAGGGGCTGACGTGGTAGTGAGAGTCCATGCTGATGACAGCAAGTTACAATTCCAAGGCTGGCTCTGCAGAAGCCCTCCAACCTCGGGGGGCAAGCGTCTTGTAAGGAGGAGCGGAGGCGGCCTGGAGATGGAGAGGGCAGGGCCCACCCTAAAGACCCCTCCCCGAGACCACCGGCAGTTCTTCTCCTGGAAACAAGGGAGGTTCAACCACAGGGGACCTCGCAGCAGGATCCTGGTCACATGGGTGATGCCAGGAAGTCTTACTGCAAAATATCCTTTTTTTTTTTTCTTATTTGAAAAGACAAATTATTAGCATTTTTAAACAATTTCAATATGTTTAATGGCTGAAAGTTAAACTCAAACTGTTCCGCTCCCTGAATAAAACGCGAGGTCTGTAAACAGGAATCTTAAGTTACCCCAAGAGTACACTCATTTTAAATTTTACTTGAAAGCGGGATGTACGTTTATTACAATTTCAAACAAAATGCTAATGCCATTAAACAAATGAGGTTTAGGCAAATTAACTGCATTTTAATATTCTGAAAGCCTATGATATAGGACATTGTGTTACGAAACATTGGCCAGAAGTATCGGCTGCAAGTGGGGTTTTCACTGCTGTGAATCTCAGGAGAATATTTGTAATTAGTATCATTTGCCTAATACTTCAGGTTAATTAGAATATTTAATTGAATAGCTGTAATCTTCAGAGATGACTATATTATGATCAAATTAGCCCCATCCCGACGCGTGCTGATCACAGGACGGCAGCCCGCCTCACTTCTGCTAGCTATTTGGCCCTCTGGAGCGTTCAACAACATAAGAAAAAATCTGTTTCTTACACTTTTGAATTTTAATGATCCATTTGAACTCTGCCATCAACATTTAATTATTCCAGAAAAAAAAAAAGTCCCAGCCATGACTCCCATATGGCATGTTGGCAAATACACTTGCCCGCAGAGGCGCCCGTACCTCTCCTGGCAGTTCTGCGGAGAGATTTAACACAGACTTTTCCCCCCGAATACGAGGCCCTTTTTTTTTTTTTAATCATGTTTGCAAATACAGACCAGATGAAGCTTCACAGAAGAGGTTACTAGGATACTATTGAGACACTGTGAGGAGCAGCTGAATTGAGTTTGAGGAGGTGACAACGGGTTTGATCCTGTAATGTCTCTGCCGGACTTTCTGCATTATGTGCAGAGGGTCTGAGGAATCAGGTACCAGCTCGGCCAAACCTTGTTAGCCAAAAACGCCTTTTTGGGGGGAAGACATGGGGGACAGGATGGGGAGGTGTTTATACAAAAATCTTCATCCTGGCTTGAAAGATAGCGTCCCTGACCGATGGAGCTGCCGGATGCAACAAACATGTATGTGACGTGTCTACACAAATAGCATCTACACTGCTGATGCTCCAAACGTCTCCAGGATTAAATCATCATTATGGAGGGGTTCAGGAGGTGCAGAAACACATTTAGGGAGACTACTATAGTTTGTCAAAAGAGGATTCCAGACCCAGTGACACCTTCTGCAGCCCGGGGTCACCCTTGAGCAAATTAGGACTTGACGCGAAAGGAGAGGGGCCAGCCAGGCCGTGGCTGACCCACAGACACACCAGAGCCCCACAGCGTGGGCTCCCACAGGGCCCGAGCTCCCGAGGTCAGTTCTACACATTAATCAAAAAAAAAAGCTGAGAAGGGAAAGTGATGTAAATGTTGGAACAGCTCCTCGTGACACACATCCTCACTAGGTTTCGCTCCTTGCAGAGTGCTCGCATCATGAGCACAAATCCTCTTCATGGGGGAGGCAGTCTGAAGGAAGGGGCTGGAATACACTGCCATGGAACAGAACAATTAGTTAGGGCGTACAACCGCCCTCAGGATTTCTTCCTAGATAATATCTGTTATCCTTTTCACAAGGATCACACATCTTCCAAAAATTCCAGAGGAACAGCCCCAAATCACAGGAAGATGAGCTTTTGAAACAGATACTGTCTTTGCTCTGAAACTAAGAGAGGAGCTGAAAACAGAGAACCGATTTTAGCAGTGCTAGTAAACAACAGTAAGGATGAGAGTTAATTAGGAGCACATGTCATAATACAGGTTTTTGTTTTGATTTGCCCGTAATTCACAGTATTGGCAAAAGCAGGGTGTATTGGCATGTCAGCATACGATGATTCTGAACTGTGTTCACGTACAAATGCTCTATGACGTATTTAGCCAAATTCTTGAAGAGGTACTTGGCTGATAATTGATGCTATGAAAAAAAAAAAAAGATAAGAGTCATAAAACCTGGATCTTTAATGAAAGAGGAAGAATAGTGCAATGTGAGTTGGAGGAAATCATCGAAGAGTGTTAACATGAGCCGCGGTCGTAAGTGGCCTGGCGATGGGAGGAGCCGGCGGGGAGACGTGAACAGACTCGGTCCAGGGCTCTCTGAGGGCTGCGGGCCGGGGCTGAGCCTGGCTGCTCTCCGCCTGGAGCGAAAGCAGCCACACTTCTACTGACACCCGATTATCACAAATTCTGTTTCCAAATCTCTTTCGAATAATAATTCAAAGTGCATTCTTAAGCAGCCGTTTAAAAGTGCCTTGAGAAAGCCTCTTCGTGCTGAGGGTGCTGCTCGCGCAAGTTTGCTTGGGTGAAATCTTAGAAAAATGGGCACAGAAGCAGCGTGTGTCATCAGCAGACGGAGCCTGACGTTACTCATCTCTAAATCTGGGCTTAATATTCTTTTTGGCCAAGCCAGTTCTACCTTCTGCGAGCTGCTGCTATATTTATGTAGATAACATCAGAGCCTTCATAGGTATCTTTTAAAAAATTTTCCCACTCCTTAAATTTGTACAGCATCTGCCGAAGCCCATTAGAGGCAGCCGCCCGTCTCCAGCAGCAGCGCAGTGATGTACTATCTCCTCGGTGGAGGTGCTCCCCGCACACGCAAAATTCTTCCAGAATTAAAAAATCTGCTGCGCTAATTGTGGAACAAATTTTCACCAACCCTCTTTGAGAATCCAGCTCTAAGTATTCTCCCATCTATTAAACAGATGGCAGATAAGATTGTAAACATATTTGCTTCATATTGAATAGATAGTTTCTGGCATAATACTAATTAACAAATTAAATGACTGACTCTCTGCATCACATTAAAGTTAAAAGCACTTTGTAAGTTTGTCTTGGGTAGTTATTTACTTTGACAATAGCACGCAGTGAAAAACTGTTCCATGTTTCCCCAGCAACATTATGCAGTGAGCTGTTTTCTTTTTTAAAACTCCATATTTTATTATAATTCATTTGACTTTCATTACAGTCACTCATTACAAAATGTATGTGCATTTAATCCATTTCCAAGGGCTGCATATTTCCGCATCCCATCCGCCAGCTTCGTGATTATGCCTTCGGTTGGCGCGAGGACGCACAGCCAGGCTTCGCCGTTCCCCGTCTCTCAGTATTGAGGGGGGCTCTTCAGGAAAGAGGGCTCGGCAGCGAGCACTATCTGCCGTGGCAGCCACGCAGTTGGGGACAGTTTCTGTGTGGCTTGCTTAAAGGGACACGGCTCCTTGCTGTTCTGCATCTTCACGGATGCAAGTGAAATCGGTCCAGAGTGATGTAGATGCTGCCGCACGCCAAGCAGGAGAACCTGACGAGGTTTAGCTCGCTGGCCGCTCATCCGGGCTCCCATGAGCTCGGATGACAAAATGGGAGCAAAGCCACCCCCTCTTCCTGTCCTGGGGGTGTCGAGATTCCTAGATAAGTACCTGGCCAAGTAACATCAGGCTAGGTACCATTTGGAGACGTTCACTCCAGAACAAAAGGGGGAAACATTTTGTTTGGATGGAGAAATGGGTAAATTTTCCAGAACGATCTCTATGCCTCAGAGCTTACAGATCTTGTCAGAAAAAAAGACTTTAGCCTGAGTTGCCTTGGCATTCAAGTTCTCGACCTCAGTTTACATGCTTGGCGTATAGACTGTTTCAGTTTCTTATTGCGATTCTTTTTCTTGGTACACCTTACAGTGAAAAAGGAAAGTACTCCCTTACAAAAAAACAATCCGAAAAGTCCACATCCTGAGATCCTTGCCAGCTGGGTGTAAATTCATGAAAGTAACATTTAGGCGAAATGAACTTACATAATAGGGCCACAGCAAAGTTTACCTGAATCTTTTCATTTCTTGTGGATTTAGCAATAATTGGTGAACCAGTTACATCTCTAGGTCATTGATCATTGGCAGATTCTCAGAAAATGAAATGCATACGTTATTTGGAAAAATTAATTTGCTGTATCTTAAAGGGAAAATTGGAGAAGGAAATGGCAAGCCAGTCCAGTATTTCTTGCCTGGACAATTGCAAGGACAGAGGAGTCTGGCAGGCTACAGACTATGGGGTCGCAGAGTCAGACACGACTGAGCACCCACACACATAGAGAGAATATGGCTACAGATTTTATTTCTTTTTCAGAGATGCATAGACTTATAATTGAAGCATTTCCAAAGGAGGTAAAAATATCTTTCGCTGGAGGTCAGTGGTGTAAATTAAGGTAGTAATCACCAACCTCCAGTAACCATGCAGGAATCATTCATGATTAAATGGCTCAAACAGAAAATTGAACTCCAAATTATCTCAGTGTCCTGAGCGGCTCGAATTTCATAAATTAAGCAAAATGAGTCCACCTGCAAGCACCATCTCATATGCCTAGAATTCAAGTTCAGCTTGGGTTCATATATTTATTTTTCATCCCAGATACAGTTTTCAACATGGATCAGTTTAGGCTTGGAAATATTCTCCATGGAGGGTTATTTTCTTCCCGCTCTGCATGCTCTAACTTAGAGACACGACCAAGCAAGCTGACCGAGGGCTTACTGCAGAGGGGTCTCCTACGGATCAGGTGGGTGTGTGAGCGACAGGCCCAGTGCATCCCTGGACTTCAAGACCACACTTATGACCAACATGAAAACACCTTTCTGTGGAAATTATAACTTAATTGTCTGCATACCATTTTTTATAATTCCACATATTTTTAGGAAACTTTTTATGTGTGTAATAATTAACATAAACAAACATCTTTATCACATAGTGGGTGAAGATGACTTCTTCTAGTTCTGTGGGAAATCTCTGGGAAGCAGGACACACTGGGCTGATCAGACCACAGAGGTGGGAGAGGCAGGTTTGCGCAGCAGGAACCGGACAGGAGAGAAGGCACCTGACTTCATGGGGGGGGAGCAGAGCCTCTAAAAGCAGGGCCCGGAGTCCAAGACCGTCCTGGTATTTATACCTCACCGCTTCTTCCTTCCCACCCTGTGCAGTAACCCACTTCTCCTCCAGAGCCCTGCCCGCTGTGCCGGGAAGAAAGGCTTTCAGTCTGACACTTGAGCTTGGTTCTCGGCTTTCGTGGGCGAGCTGGATGATTCACTCAGTAAACCTGACCCCGATATTCATAAACAAGACGGTGAAGAAGGTACACACTCCCTGGGTCAGTCATGGTCTTAAGGGAAACAATACACTGAAAGATCTTGGTGTTTGTCTGTGTCTGCCAATTAAAAGAGTTTTTCTAATAAAACGAAGCCTGAGATTCGCTTTTCAAAGGGTGCTGTGGGAAAGCAGATGCATTTGTGAAGCGCCCAAGCCAGGCTCAGACTCCTTTCATTCCCCAGTGGTGATGTTGTCTCTAGATCCCCTCAGAGTTTGTCAGAACGACTTAGGTCAGCTCTCTGCAAGGCAAGCTTAGCTCCTGTTTTCCAGTTGGTGGGTATGCTTGCAATCCAAATCGTTCGCTATTATTGTTGACTTTTAATAAAACTGTGACCAGGTGACCTGTGATGGTGTGGTTCTCTCGAGGGGGAGGATTAGGCAGGGGGCTACACAGTGGAGATGGAACCGGCTTTGGCAAAGCAGGTTTTAACTGTCTCTTTGCCCCATAAGCTGTGTGATCTTAAGTCAGTGACTACGCCTTCCTGGAAAGCCCACTTCGTTTGTTAAATGAGGACCTGAGCCAGCTGATAACCAACATTTGCTCTACACATTTTCCTCACTTAAGAAACTGGAAAAGGGTTATTTTCTTTGAAAGATGCTCAGAGTATTGACTGACAGGTCAAGCATCTCCTGACAGCCCCATACGTTTGACTTCTTCTCTTGAGCAGGTCAAGTCGGTTTGTAAGAAGGATGTGACATCCTAGCAGCATGATGCACTTTTTTATTTGAATGTGAGATAAGAAAAAAAAAATTATTTCCACTAGCGACGGTAGCTTTTCTCACTTCCTACATTCTCCTCCCTTTGGTATAATCCACAGGAGAGGACTCTCCCTCCCCCATGACACACTCATAGAAAGTTAATGCTCATCACAGCAGAAATCATGAACACAGATTGTTTGGGCAGATAAACCATGATGACTAAGTCAAATATCTATCATCTCTCTGTGCGTCCTTCCATACTGCAGGTCAAACAATCACAATGATTGAATTTACATTATGTCCAATAATTGTTTCAGTTGTGTTTTAAAGGTAGCATGAAATACTACAGAAGGTTGAATAATTTGGAAAATAGAGGGGAAAAAAGAAGAGAAAAACACAAAGTTAAAATATGTCTACATGTGGACTGTTAGGAATGCCCAATATGTTTTGTTTGAAGAAGTCCTGAAAGAAGCTAGATTGTGCTGGAACAGGGTTCCCAGTGCTAGTAATATGTTCATGATCCCCTAACAATTTATAAAGAAAATGATAAAACAAAGATTCACAATTAGTAGAGGATCGAGAACTGTTCTTCAAATAATGTAACTATTGGCAAGGAAACAATTTTCTTGTCTTGTTTTGTTTTTAAATAAAACAATTTCCTTCTGATATGGTAGTATGCTTATAAGCCTATTACATTTTCAAAAATGATGAGGAAGCAGATAATATATTACCTTTGGGGAAATAATTGACAGCTAATCAAAACTTCCAGGTAAAATATGTCTATCAACGTCACAAGTTATCTATTTGCAAGACACCTACATTTTCTAAGTGGCATCAGATGTCGGGTTTGAGCGTATTATTAAAGACGATACTTATGAAGACTAGAGTTGTAAAATGATTCTGTGATGCCTTGAATTTAAGATTTTGTTCCAAGCAATCCAGGAAGATCTCAAATCTAGCTAAAACAAGAATGTGTATGAACTATTTAATTTTATTTACAAAAAAGAGTGGGAAGATACATAATAACCCACAAATATGTGTCCTTTTAAAGATGAAATGACTGAATCTGGACAAACTGGAGAACAATGACGCAATCATTTTATTTAATTCCAATGAAAAACATTAAATGAGTTCAACTACACTAATAAATGATAAAAAAATTAATGCAACTAAACAATAAAGAGATAAATAAAAATTGAGATAACGAGATAATTTGGTTATTTGGTTTGGTTTGAGGATGTTTGTTTAGGCTTGAAATAATTCCTACTTTCCTGAGTAGATCTGCTCAGTAACCAGATTGATTCTACTTTACTCAAAATTGACTTAGTCAAGACAGTTTCAACCTGGATTATATTTCCTTTTTCTCTTAATAATCTTGTACAATTCACTGTGATTCCATAATCTTTGTATTAAAGAAAGCATGCATAAATCATAACAGAATGAAAAGAACGGATTTACTTTTTTCCTTCTTTTCTTCTTTTTTTGAGTGCACCACACAACCCCTGGCAATGCCGTGTTCAGTCTGCTTACATGAGCAACATGCAGTGCCGAGTCCTAGCCACTGAACCACCAGGGAATTCAGGAATCTTTAAATAGCGTTCTAAGAAGTGTAACTTTTTATTCACATAAAATGCAAGTTCTAAATTAGATGGTTTAAAGAGAAAAGTTATTATTTTTAATGATGATCAATATTTCTATTCACTTTTCAGAATCTAAATTTAAGTTCACTCTATTGAAAGTGAAATCTGTGAGCTTATTATGAAATAAAATTAGATAAAATAACACTATATAAAATTATTTGCTTTGGTAATGATACTAAAAATGCAAATTTGGGGGAAATAGCATTATGGTAAAAATAATCTTACCTAATTACAAAGCCTTTTAAGCACCAGTGTGTCTAAAATTGGATTTCATGCAGGCATAACTCATAATTTCATTCAGGTAAGGTGTGGTATTGGAGAAGGCAATGGCAACCCACTCCAGTACTCTTGCCTGGAAAACCTCATGGAGGGAGCAGCCTGGTAGGCTGCAGTCCATGGGGTCGCTAAGAGTCTAACACAACTGAGCAACTTCACTTTCACTTTTCACTTTCATGTATTGGAGAAGGAAATGGCAACCCACTCCAGTGTTCTTGCCTGGAGAATCCCAGGGACAGGGGAGCCTGGTGGGCTGCCGTCTATGGGGTCGCACAGAGTTGGACATGACTGAAGTGACTTAGCAGCAGCAGCAGCAGCAAGGTGCAGTGTTCCACCAATGGAAGTAAGAGCTGTGCTTGCAAAAATTTAATATTCTATATTACACAGAATACTGAACTGTGAAATTTAGTGAAAAAACTACTATTGGCTATAAAAGGTTATTTTGGCATAATAGTAGACACTTCCATCATCCATCATCAAGCATACATGACAATTGAGCATTAAAGAGTTCTTTTAGGTATCAACCTAAGTGTCCTGTGATAAAATCAAATATGTTCTAAACAGTACAGTTCAGTTGCTCAGTTGTGTCCGACTCTTTGCAGCCCCATGGACTGCAACACGCCAGTCTTCCCTGACCATCACCAACTCCCGGAGCTGGCTCAAACTTATGTCCATCGAGTTGGTGATGCCATCCAACCGTCTCATCCTCTGTCACTCCCTTCTCCTCCTGCCTTCAATCTTTCCCAGCATCAGGGTCTTTTCTAATAAGTCAGTTCTTCACATCAGGTGACCAAAGTATTGGAGAAGGGAATGGCAAGCCACTTCAGTATTCTTGCCTTGAGAACCCCATGAAAAGGCAAAATGAAGTTCTAAATAATGCCTCCACATTTTGTTTCTTTTTGAACTTTATTTAGAGATATTCAAAACCCTTTAAATCAAACCCTTACAACAAATCAAAGCTTTGTCAGAAAACTTCAGTTTTTGAAGCTTTGGTGAACTGCATCACAAATCACCCCTTAAAAAAAATAAAAAATAAAAAACTTGCAAAGAAGAAGACAGAAATAAGTCCATAAAGTAAGACAGGAACTGAGTAAGGTAAATGCCACCCATTCAGGGAGTTTACAAGATTTAGTTTTAGAATTTATTAATGATATTTGGCATAGCTTAATTTATAGTAAGTCATTTCTGATGGACCTTCTACTATAGTCATTAATATCCTGAATGCAGGAGAACAAAATTGAGAGCACGTATGATTTTACATCATCTGAATTTGGAAAAATTTACTCAGAATCATTAACAGACTACCTTAATATCAGAGCTTTTATTATGTGTTGTTTTATTTATGAGGTTTTCTTGTTTGCTTGATTTTTGCCCCTAAATAAAGAGGGAAAGGTAGTAATTGAGAAAACCTAGAGGCCAAAATATGTATACATTTCAATATAAAAAATAGAATTAAGAATATCTTCCATTTAGGAGAATTTTTTGGCTTACCAAGTATCTCTGTATTAAAAAGAGAATTTTCTAAAAAAAAAAAAAAGGTTAATGGAAGAGTCCATTGAAAATGTCAGTAATTTTAATCATATTAATCATAAATTCAACTTTTGAAGAATAAGAGAAATAAAAATTCAAAATAATATGAGATTTAAAAAAAAAATCATCAGAACAATCTGAAGACTTTGGTATGGAGACAGATATGCCTTAGAAATTGATCATTTCATGGACATGTCCCAAGAATGTGCAATTATACTGCTTATGCTTATTTAAAGCATTAATACCCAATGCATTAGTAAGTTAATAAATTTGTTATGTATAAATAATTAATATATTGTTCATATATAATAGTCAATGTTAATAATAATTGCTAAAGGTTTGCTTTCCATTATAAAAATATGTCTATGTTTCAATAAAAGAAATAATTTAATTTTATAATCATTTTGAATAGAACTGTTTTATGGATTAATCAATAAAATTAAAATAAATTGTCAGTCAATAAATAAACACTCTAGTTACATAATTCTAGTTGCTTTTATCATTCCCTTTTACTCTAAGAAATGTTCCTGCTTGGAGGGTAAATTTCATGTTCATGTACTTACACACTGGACCTGGTTCCAATAAAAGAAAGCACCTGAACTTCTGTTTTCAATTAGAATCTAGGGAGAAACAAGAGACTATTGCTTCTACTCCAACCATGAGTTAGTTATTTAATTTGGATAAAGCTAGAAAACCATAGTTTTCATACCTATCAGAGAGCTAAAGATGCATAGAAAGCTACAGAGACATAAATCTGGAAGTTAATTTCTCTTTTCTAAGCAAGAAAATAACAAAATGTTCTTTCGCTTCTGGTGGAGCAATATGAGAAAGAAAACGCCAATGTACTTGGAGATTAAGGAGAAGCTGGAGGAAATTTTAAAAGACTTATTGACTGTGTGTAGTCTGGCATGAAAGTTTAAAATCTTGATAATCCTGAATTAACTGTTTTCCAAAAACCAGGAGAACATGACAGAGAGAGATTGCCAAAGGTGCAAAAAGACTTCCCAGCAATTCAAAAATCTGAGGGCTAACCTATACAGAAGAAAAAGACCTCACGTGATTCAGAAAGATGGCAATTTGACTAAGACAATGACGAAATCATTAGAGCTTCACAGTGCTCAGATTTCAAGGCCAGAGGATGGTAAGTTCATCCTTCTTCCAAAGCCTTCTGAAAGCAATGTTGATCAAAATCTAACTAAAGCTCCAACAAAGAAATTTACCAAATTCAACAGAAGTTTAGGTGGACAGGGCGCCCACACTCCGAGCCCGACGTCGCCTTCTGGTCTGTTCAGCTGCTGGTTTGTCGTTGTTCAGTCGCTCAGTTGCATCCAACTCTCTGCAACCCCGAGGACTGCTGCACGCCAGGATCCCCTGCCCTTCACTGTCTCCCAGTTTGTTCAAATTCATGTCCATTGAGTCAGTGGTGCAAGTACTATTTATTTTAGTCTCAACTGTTATCTTATATACAATGTCTAAAATGTACTAAAAAATTAGAAGACATGAGAAGTGAATGTACATGTTACTGAACTGTGTCGTTAAGACATGGATTTTAAATCACTGTGAGATAGTGGAAAAACAGAACATGTGAAAAGATGAAGTTTACCAGAGATTTAAAACTATTTTTAAAAATTTGAAGACAGTAAATTTGAAGACAGAACAATATAAATTACCCAGACCAAAAGCACAAAGAAACATCATAATCAAGATAATTATGGGAAAACAATGATAATAATAAGAAGACTGAGAGTCTGCGGTTTGAGCGGTGATCTTCCTTCACTGAAGAAGTAATTGGAGACCCGGAAGGAGAAGAGAGTGAGGAGGGCAGAACCAGTCTTTGAAGAGATAATGGTGATAATTTTTTAACAGTGATGAAGAAAATCAACCCATTGATCCAGAAAATCAATGAAACCTAATGCAAAAACCGGAAACAAAACAAAACCTGCTTTAAGGCATATAATATCTGAACTTCTGAAAAACAAAGAACATGAAAAACAGTGTAAAAGAAAATACAAAAGGAAACTTTTTACCATTGGGGGAAAAATAAAAAGCAGAGGCAAGAAGGCAATAGCTCAACAAATTTAACTTCTGAATGACTTAAAAAAAACTCTCAAACCAGAATTCGATTTTTAGCAAAAATATCCTTCAAAAGTGAGTTATTTTCAGATGAAAAAAAACCGAAGTTTGTGACCAGCAGATCTGCCTTAGAAACACCAACATCAGTTCTTCAGGCCAAAGGGAAATCACACCAGATCTTTAGGGGGAACAAGAGGTAAATAAAGGCCCACTTTTATTCAATTCTCTCATTTTCTTTAAAAGTTACATGACTCTTTAAAACAAAACTTTATATTTTATATAAAGTAGTATAATTGTAAATCCAGATGAACAATGAGAAAAGATGCATACTGTAATCTCTAGAAAAATAGTTATAAAAGCAACATAAAAATACAGTTAAAAACAAAAAATAAGAATTATAATAGACTACTACAAATATTCAGTTATGTCAATGAAGCTGGGAAAAATGAAACAAACTCAAAGGGAGATAAAACAACTATCAACACAGTAATCCTGAGTCAAACTACGCTACATTAACTGTATCTACCTCTGACACTCCAGTTGAAAGACAGAGAATGGTGACCCAGGTGAACGGAACAGATTTTCAATTTGCTGTTGAGATGAACACAGGTATGACCTAGAAAGTGTTAAAAGCTCACTGCACAACTAGGAGCTCTCCAAGTTAACATCTTCTTGGTCACAATGCTTATTTTAAAAAAACAAATAATATAAATGTGCTTACTTGAAGATATATATAAATTCTATTATATATTACATACTTTATTATTATCACTAAAACACAATTCTGTATCAGTTTTAAAAAGTGCACCCATAAGCATTTTAAAGCCTTTTAGAGCAGTTTAGGGTTAGAGTAAACCCGTGAGGAAGGTACAGAAATTTCCTACACACCCCTTCCTCTTGATTATCAACATTCCCCACCAGAATGGTGAATTTGCTACAACGAATTTTGTGTAAAAAGTCATCACAATACCCAAGGTTACCTGGGTTTTCTCCTACCTTATCTCTAGAAGTTTTATAGTTTTGTATTTTACAGCAGTTTTTTGCAAGAAGTAAATTGTACAGAATTGCAGGCACGTGGTGATAATAAAAAGCAGACAAAGTAAAAGACAGCTTTATTACTAGTTCCAAATTCTCTGCAAGTAATGCACACTCTTATAACCTGCAACCATGATGGACTATTCCCTCAGCCCTGCATTCCTGATTACAACCGCTGCTACTGCTGCTGCTAAGTCGCTTCAGACGTGTCCGACTGTGTGACCCCATAGGCGGCAGCCCACCAGGTTCCGCCGTCCCTGGGATTCTCCAGGCAAGAGCATTGGAGTGGGTTGCCTGATTACAATACCTACAAGCTATACAGGTCCACAAATTCCAAATGAAGGAGTCTTTTGGGCCTAGAAAAGAGAACAACAGTCTCAAAGGCCCCTTGCTGAATCATCTAACTTCGGAGAAAACAAAACAGAATTTTAGTTCCATCCTGATGTTCCAGGCCGGTTGCATCTATCTGGTACTTATCAACCCCTGTCCAGAAACCTTCCACCCCCTACACCTGCCCAGAAGACTTATCACCCCCTGCCCAACTACAAATGTCATCTCAACAAAAGAATACTCAAAATATCCCACCTGATTAACGTTCCCTTATTGCTTCCACAAACCTCCCTATAAGTATGAAGCCTCCTTGATCCCTCTCGGCGCTCAGCCTGGTCATTAGGCCGACTGTCACCCCTCCTTGCCTGAATAAAGGTAACCTACTTCTGTTGGGGTCGTCTTTCCTTTTCTGCCTCGCCAGAACTATGCCTTACACCAAATTTCACTTTAGAAGCCTTTTTATGTGGGAAGTTTTTTGCTTTTTTTTAATTCAAAAATTTGAGTTGGTGCCATTTCTAAGTCTATCCAACACCCTTGTCATTTCCCTATCTCAGTCATAACAGGTAAATTTTCACTTGTCTACTTAACGTCCTATCATTTATTGGGCTTCAGTTGGACTCACAAGACATTCACATCTTTAAGGACAGGGGTACATCTATATCTCTCTATCTCTATCATCGGTGTATCTACCTGCTGCTGCTGCTGTTCGGTCACTCAGTCATGTCTCTTTGCAACCCCATGGACTGCAGCACGCCAGGCTTCCCTGTCCTTCACCAAGTCCCAGAGTTTGTTCAACCTCATGTCCTTTGAGTCAATGATGCCATCCAACCATCTCATCCTCTGTCGTCCCCTTCTCCTCCCACCCTCAATCTTTCCCAACATCAGAGTCTTTTCCAATGAGCCAATTCTTCGCCAAAATACTGGAGCTTCTGCTTCAGCATCAGTCCTTCCAATGAATATTCAGGACTGATTTCCTTTAGGACTGACTGGTTTGATCTCCTTGCTGCCCAAGGGACTTTCCAGAGTCTTCTCCAGTACCACAGTTCAAAAGCATCAAATCTTTGGTGCTCAGCCTTCTTTATGATCCAACTCTCACATCCATACATGACTACTGGAAAAACCATAGCTTTGACTCTATGGACCTCTGTCAGTAAAGTGATGCCTCTGCTTTTAAATATGCTGTCTAGGTTTGCATAGCTTTTCTTCCAAGGTGCAAGCATCTTTTAATTTTATGGCTGCAGTCACCATCCATATTGAACTGTGAGATAGTACATTTTGATTGTTTAAGCTTCCAGTCCTTTGTTCTGGCAGCCCCAGACAATTAAGGCAAAATGGAGCAGCAGGAACTAGTGAGCACTTTGATTGGGAGTGTGGTCATCACAGAAATTGCAAGAACCATCTGCTGACTTTTTCCCAGTTAAACACCCTCACTACATCCCAGCAATTCCACTCTAGGAAAGGTGCTTATACAAGGTGGGTGCACATGTGTGTCCGGAAGGTCGGAGTGTGGGGAGCAGTGAGCCCAAGCAAGTGTTTGAGGCAGAGAGGGTGTGCTGTTAGCAGTCCCACGGGTGGCCACGCGGCTGCTGGAGGAGGCGTGTGGAAGGCGGTGCAGAAGCCGAGCCCCAGGCCAGGGCTGCCCTGAGCAGAGGGGCATGGGGCAGTAAACTCACACACAGGCTGATACCTTCTAACTCCGTGAGGACACTTTCTAACCCTTCAAAATTCCCTCTGCGAGTACACTCATGCTTGTCAGAAATACAGATTGCTGGAAACACTCGGGCTGGTGAAAGTCATGAGAGAGCAATTTGTTTCTCGAAGACACACGTCATGGCATTTGAAAGTGGGCAGGATTTTCCTTCATGTCATCGGGTTCTGCTGTCCCGTACACAACTGCTCCCATATACAACTGTGCCCAAACATGGCTGCCCGCACACAACCGTGCCCGTACACGACCGTGCCTGAACATGACAGTGCCCGGACACGACTGTGCCCTTACATGACTGTGCCCTTACACGACTGTGCACAAACACGACTGTGCACAAACACGACGGTGCCCAAACACAATGGTGCCCGAACACAACGGTGCCCAAACATGACTGTGTGCAAACACGACCATGCCCTTACACAACTGTGCCCTTACACAACCATGCCTGAACACGACTGTGCCCTTACATGACTGTGCCCTTACACGACTGTGCACAAACATGACGGTGCCCGAACACGATGGTGCCTGAACACAACGGTGCCCAAACATGACTGTGTGCAAACACGACCATGCCCTTACACAACTGTGCCCTTACACAACCATGCCTGAACACGACTGCCAGTACACGACTGTGCCTGAACATGACTGTGTGCAAACACGACCGTGCCCTTACACGACCATGCGCTTACACAACTGTGCCCAAACATGACTGTGCCCAAACACAACTGTGCATGAAGACGGCTCTGGCCATACACGACTGTGCATGAACACGACTGTGCCCATACACAACTGTGCCCGAACATGACTGTGCGCGAACATGACCATGCCCGAACATGACTGTGCCCATACACGACTGTGCGCAAACACGACTGTGCCTGTACATGACTATGTGCAAACATGACTGTGTGCAAACACGACTGTGTGTGAACACAACTGTGCCCAATCACAACTGTGCCCAAACATGACTGTGCTCGATCACAACTGTGCCTGTATACAACTGTTTCCATAGACAACTGTGTGTGAACTGTGCCCAAACACAACTGTGCCTGAACATAACTGTGCCTGGCACATGCTGATTATTTCATGTGGTGGATTTTCTCAGAGTCTCTCCACAGTTTACAGACGGAAGGAGCACGAGGGAGAGCATTTCCACCACACCACGAGACCCGGCCTCCTAGTTTGGGGCTCTGTTCTGTGACCATTGGCAGACCCTTTCACCTCTCCTGGTTCCTGAAATCGTCAAACAACTGAGATTACCTGAGGGAGCATCACGGCTCTGTTCAAGCGAGCCTCGAGATGCTCAGAGAATCTCTGTCTTCAGGAGAAATGATCTCAAACTAAAATGAACAAGAGGTTTGAGTGGATATGGACACCCCACTTTGGCAACAGTCCTAGCAGGGCTTCAGTTAAAACCTCACCTTCCATGAGAAGCCAGGAACACCAGTGTACCTTAAAATTTTCCCCCCAACATCCGGATATAGCACATGGCTTCTGTGGAGCACTCATTGGCCCTGTGACCATGATCCAGTTGCTTCAAAACCTCCAACCTCTGACACTGTATGAGAAGGAGAACAAAAAGTGTGACAGATGCTCCATCTCTCTAAGACCCTCTCAGCCACCTCTGCCCTGTAACCTGGAGGCGCTGCTGCTCACAAACTCCCGGGTCTTGAAGAGTGGAGAGAATCCCCCATCTCCCCTCAATGGTCCTGGGGAGCCCCTGCTTGGAGCAGCTGTCTTGTGCGCCCCCTATTTGGTCCTGAGGCTTCAGATCCCCTACCCACGCCCCCCATTGCTCTTGCCGCCATATTGATCGCCAACCGGTTTCCCTGGACACCAGCTGTCCCGGGGCTGCACCAGGGTGCAGACGGTTCTCGGGCAGAGCAGCGGGAGCCCAGGGCCCTGTGGTTGGCGCGTGCAGTCTGGGCGTCTCAGGCCCCAGACTGTGGCGGAGATCAATGCCGCAGCAGGGGTCTTCATTGTATCTGTGATGGTTTTGAACATTAGTAACAGTAAGGGCAGATTGAGGCGGAAAAACAGATTCCGGAGCTGCACAGAGAGACAAGTTGAACTAAGAAGTGAAGGGCTAAATGATTTTCCTGGGCTCTGGGGTGATCGCTCCTCGCCCCCCCTACACACCTTTACCCCCCTAAATCCCTGACCGCCGCCGTGCCCCTGGTGCTCCTTGAGCCAAGGAGAGGACTGTAAAAAAATCTGGCAGCAGCTCCGTAATTTTTCATATCAGAAGCACGGCAATCCAAGAGCTGCTGGCCAGCTTTGGGCATCCCCAGTGGGCAATGAGCAAATCCACGGTGCTCTGGTTTTCGCTAAAGCAGCGCAGCATGCTCCAAGCTCGGAACGGCGCTGCCTCGGTGTGAAAGGAACACGCACCAGCCGTGGGAGGGGGTGTGTGTGTGTCTTTAATCAGTTTCTGCACATCTGTCTTTACACAGTTGGACTCCTTCACAAAAGTCACCCTAACTACCTTAACATATGTAGAGCCAAATTAAAATTACTTTATCAATCTTGCATTTTCAGCTTTACCATCTTTGGGGTTATTTTCCATCCATGTGTTTCATTATTTCAGTAAAGTCGTCTTGTCTCCCTAACTGAGAGAAATCAGCCAGTAGAAGCCAAGTTAAATTGGGGTTGGGGGCGGGGACGGAGAAGTGGAAAGAAAAAATTTAACGTACACAAGCATTTCCATCTCTTGTCCACACTCTCATCTAAAGGTTTTACAAGGTTTTCATAGTCACCAGTTTCTTTCTCTTTTACTGAACAGTATATTTTCCCTGAATTGAGCCCTTTCAACAAATTTCTTTCCGAGTCAAAGTGGAATTTTGAATATAGTGTAAAAAAGAACATTATCTTTTATATACAAAACAGTCATTTTTTTAATAGCAGTAACACTGCCCCTACGTGATTTCATGAAGGTTTTTGTGTCCGGGCTCCTTTCCCAACATGTCCTTAAAATGGTCAAGCACACCTTTACCTACAGGCAGCAGAACCTGTGTCAATGATGGCAAGATGGAAGAAACAAAATATAGGGTGAATGTGATTCTTGAAAGTATAAAAGACAAATAACACAGATATTAAAAACAAGCATCCAACTGGAACAACGATAAGGTACAAACTTGTCTGGAAAGTTTCTGTATGATTCGTTTTACTACATCTTAAGCAGCTTATCACTTGTGAAATAGAAATTCACCATGACATTTTCTTATTCTTTCAAATTTTACAGGCAAGGATGAGGTGTATTTTATTCCAGTTGCAACTTCATCAAATCAAAACAGTTTCTGGATAGCAATTAGAACATAGGGAAAACAGCTATAAAGGGCCCTCAGCATACACACAAGCAGTGTAGTGACCACACTCCTTACAGGTGGGTTTTCTTCAGTTGACATCTGAGTTCCTTTACCTCTCAGTGCACGTGTTAAGATGCTCAAGAAATGTGCTAGCTAGCCGGGAATAGTTAACCCCTTCCAGGAACTGGCTAATGACTTTAAAACATCAAATTTAAAAACAAATTAATAGAAGAAGAAAAGTGGGAAGGAATAATATTTTTCTTGGAGAAATTTAGTTTAATTTGATTCTAAATGACTGCCAAGATGCACTTGGCAAAGTTGCTCCAACAGTATCTGAGAAAGGTGACCTTGCCCCGTGTTTCTTGCATTGTAAGATGATCACTCCTCTCAATTCAGCTACGATTGTCAGCAACCGGAGTCGCAGGTTGGACCAGGCAGTGGAGACCCGTCGTCACCACCAGGCTGTGTTCTGTGTGAAAATGCCCGTCTCTCTATTTCTGCTCCTGTGATCAGTGTCCACGTGTCTCCCGACTTGTTACCCGTCAAGCTGCAATACTGCAACTTCTTGCTCTCATCGACTGGACTCCTGGGCAGGTATCTGTCTAGGATGAAAGGCCAGAAAGAAATGGAGCTTCAGGGTCACGAAATCGGCTGGATGATGTCAAAATTGTCTCCAAGGTGATGGTGCCAGCATGGTTCTCACCCGTGGAGCCAGTGTCCTCCAGACCCAACTTCACCAACAAGTAGCACTGTCAGACTTTTTAACTTTTGCCAATCTGGTGGGTGCAAATGGTATCTCATTATTGTTTTAATTTGCATTTCTCAGATTACTAATGAGGTTAAGCATCTGTTCCTGTGTTTATTCACCATATTTTTTTTTCTCTGCTGTGAACCTATTAGGTTGTTTGCCTTTTTATTACTGATTTGGAGAAGTTTTTTATAAACATATTTTGATGATTAATCCTTTGTTAATTAAATGTGTTGCAAATCTGTACTCTCAATTTATGACTTGTCTTTTCCCTGCTTTGTTGTGTACTTTTTGACACAGGATTTCTTAATATAGTTCAGTTTCTTGTATTGTTTTAGCTTTCTTTTCTTTTGAGGTTTATGTCTCCTGGGACTATTTTAATAAATTTTCCACTACTTCAAGGTTGCAAAGTTATTATACTGAGTTTTCTTATGATACCTTTAAAGTCTGTGATTCATATTGGTATCCTTAATACACTGGAATTGATTGTGGTTTGTGGATGGGATGAACTGGGGTGAAATTTCATTCCCCACCCCCCACCATGGAAAGCCAGTTTTCCAGCACTGGTTATTAAATAGTCCAGTCTACTCACTGCTTTGTGATGCTACCTCTTTCCTATGGCAAAGTGCATTTTTACAAAAAGTGAAAAGCATTTGTCATAGATATACAGTGAGCATTTGTCAAAGATGTAGTCAATCTTTCATGAGGGAACCACCAAGATGTGGAGCTCATTCAAAGGAAGATTCAAGAACTGATACTGTGGTCATTCAGTTGGGTACAAAGTCAGACCCATGTCAGAGGGTCATGTCAGATACAAAACTGGCCACCAACTTACAGGGAGGTACAGCCTTCCACTTCAGAGTCATCTTATCTTCTGGATGGAAATCGCTGCCGTTCCTTCTAGACAAAACCATCTACATTGTTCAGTTTCTTCCAAGTCTCACAGATGGCATCTGAGTCCTCATTAATGAGAGTCAAGTCACAGGAGATTTCTGAAACAGACTTCTTAGATGACTCTGTGGCTACTGGTTCTCCAACTTGAACTAATATGCTGATTAATTCATTCATGGAGTTTTTAACTCCAAATATTACACAATTTCTCACATAAATTAAAACTTCTTTCCAATATTTCTGTTGTTTCAGTTATTCTCATATTTCTTTGTCAGACCCTTTGATATTACCCTCAGTAATTTTTTAAATAGACTTTATCTTGTAAAGCAGTTTTAGGTTTAGGGGAACAGAAAGTACAGAGAGCCAGCCTGCACCCTCATCCTTGCCACAGACACACACGGTGTCGGCATTATTCACATCTCGTGGAGGTGTGGTTCTGTCACTGATAAGTCAATACTGATGCATCGTTAATAACTAACAGCCCTTAGGTTTCCCTCTTGGTGCTATACATTCAATGCACAACAAACTAGAAATGCACACATTTATAATGACATGTATCCACTGTTACAATATCATGAAAAATAGTTTCACCGCCCTAAAACTCCTCTGCTTTCCACTTATCCCTCGCTCTCCCAGCCCCGGCAGCCCCCGATCATTTCATGGTCACCCTCGTCTCGCCTTCTCCAGAGTAGAACATCATATGGCTGCAATCAGCATTTCAAGTCTTGTTTCTTTGCTTGGTAATTATATCTAAGGTTCCTCCCTGGCTTTTCATGACTTGAGAGCTCATTTCTTTTTAGCTCTAAATAATCTTCAGTTCTCTGGATGGACCACATTTTCATTTATCTATTTACCACCTGAAAGGCATCTTGGCAGCTTCCACATTTTGGTAATTAGGAATAAAACTGCCATAAATACCTGTGTGCAGGTTTTCATGTGGAGATAAGTGGTGAATTTTCAGGAATACTTTTGTTATTTTTACATAAAGCTAAGACAATTTTCTACGAGTCGGGTATAGAATTGCCACATAAAACACAGAATGCCCTTTTAAATCTGAGTTTCAGCTAAACAATGAATACATTTTAATACACATATTTCATAGGACATTTTTATATTAAAAAATAGTTCACTTACCTGAAATTCACTGGGTATCCTGCACTTACCACTAAGTCTGGTAGCTCTAGTCAATATACTTTTTACAACAGTCCACTCTTTCCTTAGGGTTCTCTCATTTCAGATCTGCAGGGGCCTTAGGGCTGACCATGGCCCCTCAGACCTGGTCCCTCTACAGGAAGCCTGCTGTTTTTCTCTGATATAAACTGTGGGAATCTAAACCTGGAGGTAAATTTCACAAAATCATGGGACCACCCCCGCCCCCGTGCCTGGGACCTCCTGGAATTTGTAACTCTCAGACTTGTCCACTCGGAGCCTCCAGCAATTCATCAACCACTGTTCATGGTTTTCCATCCTGGCAATGATTCCCATGGTGGCTTCTATTGTGTGCCTGCTCCAAGCAATTGAGATATCTTGCCATAAAAATCTAGAATAATTCTGTTGGTATCTACAAAGCAGGTTGCTAGGATTTTAATAGGAATTTTATTAAATCTATAGATCAAATTGGAAGCAATTGGCATCTTATCAATATTGAGTCTTCCAATCTAAAACAAAATATCTCTCTGTTTAATCATATCTTTAATTTCTTTCATCAATTTTGAATGTGTCCACATATAAATACATATTTTGCTAGATTAATACCTAAGAATTTCATTTTTTATGCTATTTTAAATGATATTTTTATTTGAAATTCCCATTGTTCCTTGCTGGTATTAGGGAAAGCTATTAGCTTATGTATTGTTGCTGTTCAGTTGCTCAGTCCTGTCCAATTCTTTGTGACCCTATGAACTGCAGCACATAAGCCTACCCTGTCCTCCATTATCTCCTGGAGTTTGTTCAAACTCAGGTCCACTGAGTCAATGATGACATCCAACCATCTCATCCTCATCTCATCTCATCTCATCTCCTCATCGTCCCCTTCTTCTCCTGCCTTCAATCTTTCCAAGCATCAAGGTCTTTTCCAATGAGTCAGTTCTTCACATCAGGTGGCCAAAGTATAGGAGCTTCAGCTTCAGCATCAGTCCTTCCAACGA
Organism: Cervus elaphus; assembly: GCF_910594005.1. Classification (NCBI taxonomy): domain Eukaryota; kingdom Metazoa; phylum Chordata; class Mammalia; order Artiodactyla; family Cervidae; genus Cervus; species Cervus elaphus. Next base: position 6,650,762 of record NC_057841.1, on the reverse strand, counting down.
ATACTCAGGGTTGATTTCCTTTAGGATTGACTGGCTTGATCTCCTTGCTATATTAATCTTTATTCTGCGCTTCAAACATCGTTTACTTGAGTTTTCGCTGAATGTCCATCTCTTCTCACCTTTGGTGGGCTTACATGGTTGTTACCAGATTTATTGCTCTTCTTAAGAACATTTTAAACTGATTTTTATATACTGTTGACCAATTTTCAGTATATTTTATTTCTCCTTTATTTGTATTTGTTTCCTTATTTTTACTTTGGGGTTTAAATTATTCTTTCTCTAGTTTCCTAAGGCTTAGATCCTGATTTGAAGTCTTTCTTATTTTCTCATATATGCATTAATTGCTATACATTTTCCTTTAAGCACTGCTTTTGCTGCATCTCACAAATGTTGAGGTTTATTTTTACATTAATTAATTATAGTTTTAAATTTTTCTCTTGAGACCCTCTTCACTGACACATGTTATAATAGATACGTTTTTCTTTTTCCCAAATATTTTCACATTTCCAGCTATCTGTTTGGTATTGATTTCTAGTTTCTGAACATACTTTGTTTCATTTCTGTTCTTTTTAAAATGTGTTTTATGGCCCAGAAGTTGATCTAACTTGGAGAATGTTCCATGTTAACCTGAAAAGAATGTGTATTCTCATGTTGTTGGATGGAGTATTCCATAAATTCCAATTAGATCAAATTGATTGCTAGTGCTACTCAAGAAAACTGTATGCTTATTGATTTTCTGCCAGCTTGAAATATCAATTACAAAACAAGAGGTACTGAAGAGTCCACCTGTAACAGTGGTTTCTCCAGTTCTTGCAGTTCCGCAGGGCTTTGCCTCCTGTGTTTTGATGCTCTGTCCTTAGGCGCCTACGCATGTAGGAGAGACATGTCTTTCAGAGGACCCACCCCGTTGTCAATCTGTAACGTCCCGCTTTACCCCGACGGCTTTCCTCACTCCAGACTGCTCAGCTGATGTTACCATAAGTTCTCCAGCTTTTCTTTGCCGAGGTTTCAGACTCCTCTGGTTCCTTGTCTGTCTGCCTGGCCAACTCTGGGCTTCCCTAAGCACTCCTCAGAGAGTCTGCGCCCTGCTGCCCTGTGAGCCGGAATTCACTGTTATTACTCTGGACCCCTTTCAGTGTGAGGTGGCGTGTAACGAAGGAAGACCACACTGTTCTGCTCTGACCCTCATAAGTGTCCCCTCATCTTACCCCGGCCCAGTTAAGTGGGACGGGGTCCAGAGTTGGGGCGCTGGCCTTCCCCAGGTGGGATCGGCGTCTGAGGAAGCCGTCACACCTGTGCAGTAACCTGGTGGAGCGCTCGCTGGCCTGTTTCATCATGACTCCTCGGGTACCCCTCCCACCGGCTCTGGGGCATCTTCCTCAGATGGGTCCCTGGGGACAAAGCCCACAGATGCGTGGGGTCCACCGGAGGCTGTAGTCCCAGGAGCCTCCTGCCCTCCTGCTGGTCCACACACCGCCTCCAGCAGCACACCAACGCTATATTAAAGTCCCCTGAAGTTTACACCCCCAGGGCTTCTGCTCCAGGTGGGCAGATCTCCACTGGCGCTCTGGTCACTTCCCTCAAGATTTGGGGTACAGTTCACCCATGACCTCTGTCCTCTGGTATGTTTATAAAACTTATTGCTTATCTGTGGTTTTTCATCTTTTTCTTATTATAGGGCAGCAGTGACAAACTTTAGATTTCACAGCTGAAAGTGGGGAGTACCATATATTCTTGCACAAAGAATGAAAAGGAAGTATTCAGTTTGAAAATTTTAAAAATTATGAAAGAGATAAATGCATCTATCTGAGATAATGGATCAAAGTCTTAGAAAAGGCTGGAGAGATAGAATCTAGGTAATGAGTTGAGGGATTCATTTTGGAAAAGAGGAGGTAATGCGTCCTTATCAAGAAAGAATAAGACACAGGGACCCCAGTGTTCATACCAGCACTACTTATAATGGTAGACATGGAAGCAACCTAGATGTCTATTAACAGATCAATGGATAAAGAAGATGTGATATATATGCATCCATACACACACATGATAGAATATTACTCAGCCATAAAAAAGAATGAAATAATGCCATTGGCAGAAGAATGGATGGACCTAGAGATTATTATACTAAGTGAAGCTAGTCAGACAGAGAAAGACAAATATCATATGATATCACTTATATGTGCAATCTTAAAAAAAAAAAAAAGGTACAGATAAACAGACATAGAAAAGAAGCTTATGGTTACCAAAGGGGATAGTTGGGTTGGGGGAGATAAATTAAGAGTTGGGATTAACATACACACACTACTATATATAAAATAGGTAAACATCAAGGAAGACACAGGGAACTATACTCAATATGCTATAATAACATATAATGGATGAACGTCTGAAAACAAAGAGTCTGAGAAGATAAGAGTCTTGTAATAAATAACCTATAATGGAAAAGAGCTGGGAAAGGACATATATGTGTCTTCTCACCGCCTTCCTAGGATCAGGGTCCCACCCGACGACCTCGTTGCGCCTTGATGACCTCTTTAACGGCCGCGTCTCCAGTAGAGACACACTGCAGGTTAGGGCTTCACCATAGGAATTTTGAGGGAAGACAATTCAGCCCACGGCCCTGGAAGGCAAGGGTTACAGGGTCCGTGGTGGGAAGACCCCAGGCGGGCAGAGGGCGTCCGTAGAGGAGGAAGGAGCAGCAGCACAGAGGCTGGGGCCTTTCGCGGTGAGGGGACCGGAAGCCCGGGGCCGACGCTTCTAGAGCGGTTTGTAAACCGAGCGTGAGGAGACCGGTGACCCGCGCTCGGCTGCCTCGACGGCGCGAGGCCCTTCGCTCGGGAGCCGCTGGATGTCTTCGCCTGGCTGCCTCCTGGGCCCTGACAGTTCTGCCACAGCGATAAAAAACGTTCCTCCTGGCGCGGCTGCTTCTGCTGAGAAAGTCTCACCTTTTCTGAAAATGAATTTGGACTAGTTCCCAGATCATGCATCTGGTCCTCTGATTTACGGCTCCGGAGTTCAGAACAGTGGGTAAACTTGGGTCCCTCTCTGACTCCTGAGGAGCACTGCCGGAGACGCCGCGGGGCTGTGGCCAACTGTCCGCCCCTTGGCCGCCCCTGCGCGCGGCAGAGGCTCTGCAGGGCGCCCCGGAGTCTCTGCCGAGGGAGCTGCCTCGGGGGCGTCCCGTGAGCACAGCCCAGGTGAGTGCCTCCCGCTCTAACGTCCCACTCTCCAGGCAGGGCCATCTACGCTACCTGTTTCTGAAAACAAATCTCACCCACTGTCCGAAATAGATTCGTTGGCCACACTCCTCAAAATGTTAATTTCTCTGGTTCAACTTCTTAGGCAAAAGTGGTTGAAATTCTTAAAAACGAATCCTAAATCGAGGGGGGAGATCATCAAATTCTCCAATGAACCGGGAGTGCTCATCACATTTTCTACCTGATCTGAGAAAAACCAACCAACCAACCTGCGGGTTAGCAGCCGGAAGTCTTGATTATAAGGGATATTCGACCCTTGAGAGTCCATTAGGTGTCATTCTCAGACACACATTAGACTCACCTTTGGAGCTTTAAAATTAAACAAGAGTTCTCGGGCCTCACGGCAGAGCAATTGAATTAAAATCGTCGGGAGCGAGGCCGCTGTGTCTGTGGTTTATCAGAGCGCTCTGGGGACTCTGCGATGCGGCAGGAGCTGAGAACCACTGTGAGAGCAGAGAAACAGCGAGAAGGCGCCGCACACGCGGAGGCAGCGCTGAGCCTCGGCTTCCGGGAGCCCTGGGTCTTTCAGAAATGGCAGTTTTGTGCAGTCTAGGAAGAGGACTTTTCTGAGCAGATTACCAGGGTACTGTTGAAGCAGAGATTTCACCTATTTAAGAATACAAACTATTTTTAGTCATTTGGTGATTACACTTCCATGCAAACAATTCATATGCTAATTAAACCTTTGCCTATTCCTTCCAGCAGGGTTTCTAATAGGTAACGACACTTCACCTCATTTTGGGTTACTGTTTGAACTTCAAAACGCGAAAACGACATTACTTTTAAAAATATTTAGACTCTCTGCTAATGACAATTGAGAAAATGCTGCTTGTACTACTCACCTTGTTTGCATGTATAAATTCTTTATTTGCATCATCGCAAATTCCTTTGCTGAACTGACATGTCAGCTTCTGCATCTCCAGTAACTAGTGCACTATGTCACTGCTGCCTCTGCTGTATGCAATCTAGCTCAGTAATTTCTCAGCAGTACTTGATACAAAGGTCGCGGCATTTTCAAAGTTACCCCAGGTGACTAAGTTGGGAGAGGTATTTACAGGCCAGCTAGATGAACTCCAAAAAAGGTCTGGGAGGTTAAAGTCTCCCCTTAGGACCCAGATATCTCATTTCCCCAGAGTCTCCAGACAAAGGGCACTCAAAGACCTGCATTTCCACCCTTCAGCTATTATGTGAATGACTGCAAGGAGGATACTTGGTCTATTGCAATCCTCAGTGAGTGCTCCAGGGAGGAAGGCAATACAGGTAGCTCTCAGTATGCACACAGAAGTGTTCAAGGGTGGAGAAGGCGGCCAAGGGGATGAGATGGCTGGATGGCATCACCAACTCAATGGACATGAGTTTGAGCAAACTCCGGGAGATAGTGAAGGACAGGGAAGCCTGGCGTGCTGCAGTCCACAGGGTCACAAAGAGTGGGACACGACTGGGCGACTGAACAACAACAACAACAAGAACAACACCTTGAGCTCCTTAAGTTGGCCATATTTTTGCCTCACGTGAGGAAGTTCCATCAAGGGCCCCTAACTTAGCGTCTCCAAATGCCTTTGAGCTTCATGCCATCATCCGTTGCTTTGAGTTGGGACTTTTTATGTTTGGGAGGACTTTTCTCGCATTTACAAAGGTTCACAAGTCTTCCCTAATGTCTATGATTGTGATTTAAAGACCAGCATGCTAAGAAACAGGAGACAAAAAAGAAATGGCGTGATTTCTCCCCTGAAATTCTTTTTAATGTGGAGGGACCCACGCAAGACTTGAGAAGGAAAAGATACACCTGGAATTTAAGTTCCGAGTGAATCCAACCACAGCACACACGGGAAGTTCAGAGATGGAGTGTGCACTGTGAGTGGAGAAGGGGGGAGGACCCCTCGGGACGATGAGAGTCCACCATGGTGCTGGGAGCCGCCCTGAAGCTTTGGGGGCCACAGTCTGCTGAGCTGAGTTGATCACTTGATCACTTGGGGACTCAAGTTTCCATCTCTAATTTCAGTTTCACAGAGGCTGTGTCTGTGTTCATCCAATGCTTGGCTGCACCGGTGATCCGAGGGGGCCCACTCACTTGCTGGGCAGTGATGCCGCTCTCAGCTGGGGCTGTCAAGGCAACACTGGCACGGCCTCTCCCTCAGGGCTTCTCACAGTCTGGTGGCTGTGCTGAGAGCCCGCTGGCCAGGAAGTAGGAAAAAGGCCCTGTATTCTAGTGTCACTAAGCCTGGGGGGCACCCAGATTTGTGCGGGGAGCACAGCCCCCACCGCCCACGGGAGAGTGTGACATGTGGTCTCTTTATTTCTTCTATTTCTCTTTTTAATTTTTATTATTTTATATCACAGTATAGTTGAATTCCAACATTGTGTTAGTTTCAGGTGTATGGCAAAGTGATTAGTTGTACATATGCATACATCCATTTTTTTCAGATTATTTTCCATCATATGTTATAAGAAAATACTGAGTAGAGTTCCCTGTGCTATATAGTAGTTTCTTGTAGGTTATCTATTTTTTTATGTAAGTAGGATGTATATGTTAACCCCAAACTCCTAATTTACCACCCCCCACCCCACCTTTCCCCTTTGGTAACCATCAGTTTGTTTTCCAAGTCTATTTTGTAAATAAGCTCATATGTACAATGTAATACGACTCAGCCATAACGAAGAATGAAATAATGCCATTTGCAGCAACATGGATGAACCTAGAGACAATCATATAAAGTGAAGTAAGTCCAACAGAGAAAGACAAATACCGTGTGACATCCTGTATATGTGGAACCTTAAAAATGATACAAATGAGCTTGTGGCCCTCTTTCCTGGGCTGCAAGGCGCTCTGATGCAGAAGCGGAAATCTCATCTCGGTGAGAGGACAGAGGAAGCGAAGAGGAAGCCTTCCTGAGCACAGGAGCAGGAGGAGGGGCTGGGGCGGGTGCATCCACTGCGTCTGGGGCCGCAATGTGGTCGTGGAGCGGGTGGAAACTCCACTGTTTCTGAAGCCGTTAACACCCTGTGGGAAGGAGGTGGGTGAAGAGCTCCTCAGACTCTCTGGAGGACAGTTTTCTCCCATCATTGACCAGGATCGCCATAAAATAAAGTAAAATGAACTCCTAGAGAAATCAGACTCAAAGCCTATGAAATGTAAGCCTGATTTTTTTTCTTATTATTAGATTCAACCTTCTTCCCACCCCCTTCACTCCACAGGCATCTAAGTGAAGGTGAGCACTCACCTGCTTCCCTCTTGACTCCCTGCAGAGCCCTCACCTGCCATGATACGGACACCCACTAATATCAAACGGGTGGAAGAAATGGCCATCACCACGTGACCCTGATGTGCAGAATGACACACATCACACTGAATTTTTAAGAGATATTACATAGTTGTTGTTTCAGTCTCTAAGTTGTGTCCCACACTTTGAGACCCTGTGGACTGTGCCTCACCAGGATCCTCCATCGATGGGATTTCTGAGGCAAGAATACTGGAGCAGGTTGCCATTTCCTTCTCCAGAGGATCTTCGTGACCCAGGAATCAAACCCGCATCTCCTGCATTGGCAGGTGGGTTCTTTACCACTGAGCACCTGGGAAGCCCAGATATTACATGAAAGACTTTGCCCACCCAGACTACTGGTATTAAGAACTTTCTGAGGGCAAGGGCTGTGTTTGTCTCTACTTCATGAGTCCATCACAGAGTGTCTGACCCACCATTTGTATAAATACGTATAAAGTTTTATCCACACAGTAGCAAGTAGCAGCATTTCGTTTCTTAATATTCCATTGTATGAATGCAGACATTTGATTTGTCCATTCATCAGCTGGTAGGCATTAAGGTCGTTTCCACTTTCGGGGTACTGTGGGTATTCCTGTTGTGAACAGAGGTGTGCAAATATCTGCTGAAGTTCCTCCTTCAGCTCTCTGAAGTGTGCACTTAGAAGTTGGATTTCTGGGTCATATGCTAGCATCACATCTCATTTTTTGAGGTACCACTCTGCTGTCTTCCTTAGAAGCTGCACTGTTTTACATTCTCACCAACAATGCAGGGGTTCCAGCACCTCCGCACCCTCTCCAACACTTGTTTTTTTGTTTTTTGGTAGTGGCCATCCTAATTGGTGTAAAGGGTATATTTGTGGTTTTGTTTTGCAATTCTCTGATTATTAGTAATATTGAGCATCTTTTCACGTGGTGACTAGCCATTTATGTATCTTTGAAAAAATAATTATTCATGTCTTTTGCCAGTTTTTAAATGATTGTTTGTTGTTGGGTTGTAGGGCTACTTTATATATTCCAGATAGTCCCCCTTTGTTATTAATAGATGTGGTTTGCAAATGCCCCCTCCTATTCTGCGGTTACCTTTTCCTCTCTTGGGGTGTGCACAAAGGATTAGAATTTCGATGAAGTCCAATATCTGTTTTTCTTCTGCTGTCTGTGCTTTTGGTGTCACATGCAAGAAGCCATTGCCAAACCCAATGCCCTGGAGCTTTCTCATTTTCTTCAGGGAGTTTTATGGTTTAGCTCTTACATTTAGAGATTTGCTCTGGGTTCTTAAAAGTCCGCTTTTATTCCCACAGCTTCTCTGCAGCAACACTGTATTTTCTATAATCTGCCCGAGTGCAAATAGCTAGGAACCTCAGACTCTATTTTGGCATCACTAAAGCTGAGGATGTTTCCCCCTGTTATGTGCAGAGCAAGGAGAACAATGCTTGTCACTTGACACTTTTTCCTGAGCTAATGCTGAAATGCAAAACTACTCACTCTTCTGAACCTTTTCAAAAAGCTGATGAAATCAGCAGGCAGTGCTGGAAGGCAAAACTCCCAGCCAAGGTGAGAGCCGAGCCTGTCTGCTGCATCCTCAGTTTGGTCTCCCTGAAACCCGTGGGGCATTTCAAAGGTCTTCCTGGTGTATCGGGAAGAAGAGCTATGAGGACAAGCGGAGTTATTTACTAGTGACTCGGGATTTTGCCATACGTTTTCCCTGCTGGCGCTGTTTGTCTTAAATATCATTGTTCAAATCCCACGCACAGAAGGCTTGAGCTGACTGTTCTTCAGGGGAAAAAAATAGAAAAAGAAAAAAGAGAAAATCACCTACATTACAATAATTCTTAGTTTCAGAAAAAATGTGTATTTTCAGCAATTTTTTAGCAGCACATGGGCTGTTTGGTTTTCTTTTACCTCGATATAAATTATTTCTTTATTTTTAATTGAAGTATAATTGGTTTACAATGGTGTGATCATTTCTGCTGTACAGCAGACTGATTCAGTTACACATACATATATATACACTCTTTTTCTATTCTTTTCCATTGTGGGTTATCACAGGATATTCAGTACAGCTCCCTGTGCTGCATGGTCAGACCTTGCTGTTCACCATCCTATATAATAGTTTCTGTGGGCTGTGTACTTCCTGTTTGTGAACCTTCCTTCACAATTCAGCATCATGTGGAGATATTAACAAGAATTTACCACTTAACTAAAGTCGAAATGTCACTGTTTACATCAGAAGGTGTTCAGTTCATGCTGTTAGTTTCAGTTCTCTCAAAAGTGGATCAAAATTGAACTCCTAAAAGATATGACCATCAGTGCCCCTTTTATTATTGTAATTATTAATCACTGTAATAGTAGTGCTGCTACCCTGATTGAACATATAATATTGTAAATATATTGTAGTCTCTACTTTACATAAATCCAAAGAGCAAAGTGCTTCACCAGCTAAGTGTCGTTTAGAGGAAAAAGCAGAAACTGTAAAATTTAGCTTCATGGTGGGACTCAAAAGACTCCAGTCTCTGGTCAGATCGTTGCTTGTCAGGCTGAATAACATGTGTAGAACCAAAGACGCTGCCCAGGCAGTAGGAATCCTGAATATCTTTGTCCAGAAGTATGACGATAATTAATGACAAATGAATTGAGATGAGAAAGGTGGCCCCAACTTTGGGATGATTCTCTCGTGTTTCTGCTTCCTTTTGTCCAGAACTGACCAAAGTTCCACTCAAAGTGTGGCCCTCCTCCCAGCAGACCAGCCTCAGTGGAAGCAGACAGAGTGCAGACTCTCAGCAGGAGCCCAGACCCACAGGATCATTCTTCTCATCGTCACACATCCCGGGCGGTCCCTGTGTCCAGACACTTTGGGAAGGGCTGCCGTGCGTTGCTAGCTAAGCTGGACCATTCACCTACAAGATGGATCCGCCCCTCACATCTTACAGATAAGCAAAAGCTTATACTCAAAAATATGACAGTCTTGTGAAATTCTGTAACAGAAGAAATGGGGGTGGGGGGCATAGCAGAAGATGCGTGCTTTGCAGGAAGCAGGAGCTGTGACCTGACTTTCATTTTCAGAATCCTGACCAACAAGCAGGGTGCCCCTCCACCCTGCAGAGTCAGGAGCAGGAACTGAGAAGCAGGGCACAGAAACACACGGACATCTTGATGACCCTCCAGGTTTGCTGCTGGGTTTAGATCAGTTGTTTGCTGCGACGCCACTGATTAGCATGCAGCAGACAAGTTGAGGGACCTGAGTGAAACCTGGCTTTCTGAAGCTGTCAACTTCCTGCCCTTCGATAAATGATCCAGAGCCTCCGCTCCACGTGGGGAAGGGGCTGCATTTCGGCACTAAAACCACTGCTTGCATGACATCATTCCATATCAGATTACACTGTAATGTCAGGAATGTAATCATTAGCATTTAAACATGCATAAAATTTAATTAACCTACTTACCAGTTTGCTTAGAACTTTTGAAGGGCTACCTAGAGTCCTCTCTAAGCATTTTATTGCAGAGTTTTGGAACACTCACAAAAGAGACAAGTTCACTGGGATTTTTCTCCCTAAAGCTGATGGGCCGTGACAGATGAGCAGATGACCCGAGTTAATTATTATTGAATTCGTTATTACTGCTTTGTTGTCACCCAGCTCAGCCGGGGTAAAATGATGACAGTAGGTACCTCATTAAAACAGCTGTTTCAATTATGTAGCGGCAAATATTTAAAAAGGGAGGCTTCCAAGTTTAAAGCTGTTAACAAAGTTTGTTTGTGCTGGTTGTGCCAAGATGCTCTGACCGAAAAGGGAAGAGGTAGGGGAAAGGGGAAGACATTGATCATCACGGTTGTTCGAGGGAGATTTGCCCCTCACACCCACTCTGGGTCTTCCCTGCATCGTGAACCTCAGCAGAGAGAGGGGATACCCCAGGCACCTCCAGTTCTCTCCACCCTGAGCCTGGGTGAAATCTGCTTCTGTTCAGATGGTAAAGGGTCAGCTGTGGCCTTGACTTCTTTCCAGCTACACAACGCGTTGCAGCCAGCGTGTTCTATTATTTTGACCTGATCTAGGTGAGCCCCTGGTTTATGTATTCGAAAGCAAGAAAAGCTCCCTCGTTCAGGAAGAATGCTCCTCACACTAGAGGACTAGGCTTCCCAGGTGGCGCTAGTGGTAAATAACCCACCTGCCAATACAGGAGATGTAAAGAGATGTGAGTTCAATCATTGGGTCAGGAAGATCCCTTGGAGAAGGAAATGGCAACCAACTGCAGTATTCTTCTCTGGAGAATCCCATGGAGAGAGGAGCCTGGTGGGCTACAGTCCATGGGGTCACAAAGAGTTGGACACAACTAAAGCAAGTTAGCACTAGAGTATTTGCAACAACTTCGTGGAGAAGTAAACCATGTTTCTTTAACATTTATGCACCATTAGAATATCTGCTTAAAGATAAGGCATGATAATTTATTAGCTGTTCTGATTTTTTTCTAAGGTCGATATGTCACTGACATGGCATCAATAAAATTCAGCAAAAGTGTCAAAGTGGGAGTTTCCTGTCCCCTAAGTAGAATTCACCCTCTGCTTTGTCCTGAGCTGGTCACCTTCCAGTGCAGTGCTTAGGGTTTTGCAGAGAAGTCAGCTCAATGTCCTCCCCACCTTCCCTTGTTCCAAACAATCCATATTTTCCATGTGTCTGTCTCTTGATGGTCACATGACCCAGTGGCCAGGTGTGCTAAACCATGTCTCATATTGTGACCTAATAATGCCATGGGTCATGGTCCCGACACCTCTTAGCTTCAGACTCAGAAAATTTGAGTGGGGCTTCACCCCATGCTAGTCCTATGTAAAGGCACCTCCACACTCTTGAGTGAGATGAAGTGAGCTGTGTAGGCAGCTCAGCATAAACTCACTACCAGGAGCATCCCCTCCTCTGCAGAGGACAGCTCAGTTTAGATGAAGAGATCTGGGTCACTGACAGTGGGTGGCGGAGGAGGAGTGAAGAACTATTAAGACACAAAATCCTTGGGGGAGATTATAATGCAATTTGCATTTGGAGTTTGCCTGAGAATAAACTGTCCGATCTACGTCCAGCCATGTGAGTTAGATATAACGTTTGCTACAGATTTGCTCATGAGCTGTGCTGCTTTGTGTGTTTATGAACAGTAACATTGCTGACCTGGGACACACGAGCAGCTGGTTTAAAATATGAACAACAAACAGATCAACGCATATTGTCTACAGCCTGTCGATCAACAGTATTACCAATTTAAAGATGAAGCCTGGCACCCATTGTGAAGATGTCTTGGCTGGAGGGATGGAAGTTCTTTCTATGTTTATGAACAGAGGCAATGCTTATTTTTTGATCTGTGTAAACACAGTAAACACACAAAAAAAGTAAGTCACTTGTTTAGTGCCTAAAATTAAAATCCTAACAGAGAATTTTAAATTTGAATAATGAGTACTTTGGAATGCACAGTTTTGTTGTCTTTCACATTGATAAAAAATACATGTTCTCTGTAATATTTGGTTGTGTTTTTTTTTTAAGAAAAAGTCCTGTCCTACCTTCTCCCCCTCTTCTCCACTGAGACTTAATATTTTTGTGTATCTTATTGTCATCATTATGAACATTTTAATATGAAGTGAGCATACACAGTGAAGAATTCTGTGTAGGACTTAATAAACATACAGAATGTCATAAAATTGAAACACTTTGAGAAAGTGAAGGCTGTTGATCCAATTACAAGTTGGTGGAGGCATCACCCTCGGGGACTCTCACCCTGCAGGAAGAGAGAAGTGAAAGCTTCTCCAGTCCTTTGTGACCCCACGGACTGGAGCCCACCAGGTTCCTCTGTCCATGGGATCCTCCAGGCAAGAACACTGGAGTGGGTTGCCATTCTCTTCTCCAGGGGATCTTCCTGACCCAAGGATCAAACTCCAGTCTCCGGTATTTCAGGCGAATTCTTTACCATCTGAGCTACGAGGGAAGCAGGAAGAGAAAGGGATTTTTAAAAACTACTCTTTATTCATGTGATCCTCATGGCTACAGGGTGTGAGGGGGAGGGGCTAAAGGGCCGAGATTTTGTGTATTTGCCCCACGTTGCCCTGCCCCCCTCCACCAGCCAGTGTCTTGCCATTTGCTATTCACAAGAGCAAACCTGTGATTTAAAGAAAAGATTCAGATGCCTAGAGCATAAGCCAGCCTCGTGATTTTAGAAGCTTAATCTCTCCTGAATATATTTTAAGTAATATTCCCCTTACACTTACCATTTTAAGAATGAAGATGACACAAAAGATGGGAAAGAACAGCAAAGTGTTTAGCTAACTGTTTCTGGATGAGCTTCGTATTATAAATATAGGTTAGAAACTTAGAGCATGTTCTTGGAATGAGGGTTCTAAAACCATCCATTGCCTTACACGTGTGCGCTAGACTATCACTTCAGTAGCTGTCAGTCACCAGAAGTCCCACCGTCGTCACACTAATGCTCTGCCCACCCCTGGGAGGTAACTTGCTGTTTTGTGCTGTTTAGTTGCTCGGTTGTGTCCAACTCTCTATGACCCCAAGGACGTAGCCTGCCAGCCTTCTCTGTCCATGGGATTTTCCAAGCAAGTTTGCTTGGAATACTTCCCAACCCAGGGTTCAAACCAGCATCTTCTGCATTGCAGGTGGATTCTTTACCTGCTGAATCATCAGGGAAACCCATGAGACACCTTAAAATGTATTTATTTAATCCGTGATGACATGTTGGAGACCCGCCACATGCCTTGTTTTTTCTCCAGTCCATGTAATAGAGGCATCATCATCATCCTCCTCGACAAGGGGTGTAAGTGGCTCCTGGTTTCAGCTTTACAAAGCCCCCAGGACATCATGAGCATCTTCAGGCCCAACGGGAAAGGCAGGCACTCCTAGACTCGGCTTCAGGACAGCTCTGCTCACCTCTAGGCCTGAGCGCACACTTGAGGTGAGGAGGGGTGAGGACCTGCTGATTCACCCTGACGGTGGGTCTGACCCCATTCTGTCCGCAGTGGCAGTCACATGGCTAAGGGCCTTGGGGGTGTTTGCCTTGTCAGGGCGTATTTCCTGACCTCAACAGCAGCTATGAACGTGTGTCTTGTGTCCACTGACCAGCTCCTGGGAGCCATGAGGGATCTAGCTCCCTGGTTTCACCTCCTGGGCATCCACACCATGATTCCTGTCCACACTCCCACCCCTCCGCCCAGTCACACTGCTGACTCCACCTCTTCGTGATCCTGAGATGGAGTCTGAGCTTGTCTGATGCCCTCGTTTTCTTTATCTGCCTCCAGAGAGGAGAGGAGACTGAGCACAGGAGACAGCCCTCGAAGGAAGAGAGGGACCCCAGCTCCTGTGTGCTTAGGAGGCCCTCATGTGAGGTCTTCAGTGACCCCCCGATCTTCCTCTCCAGACCCCTGTTGGATCGAGTGGACAGGACCCGTGACAGAGTCTGGCTGCAGAAGGAGCCACCTTGGATGGAAGAGGCTCCAAGTCAGTAAGTTCAGTTGACCCTTGAGCATGGTGGGTGGTGAGGGCGGGGCTCCCTGTGCAGTAGAAAGTCCGCAGTTAATCTCACAATCTGACCTCCACAAACGCTACTCCTCCCAGACCCCTGGCTCCTCAACATCAGAGGTTCTCGTCCTCAGACACAATCGACCATCATCTTGTTCTCAGTATTTACTGAAAGGATCTGCATCTAAGTGGGCCTGTGTGCTTCAAAACAGCGTGGTTCAAGAGTCAACTGCGTTTGGGAGTCTGTCAGAGGTAAAGGGCAGCAGAAAAGATGGAGAGACAAAAATAGAAAGAGTTGCGCTAGGAAAGCAAAAGTAACCCTGGATGCCTTCAATAGATGGAGACAAGACAAAGCTCTGATTTTGGGGGAGCATACATTATTTTCTAAGATCAAGGAACTGTGAGTTCAAGATTTAATTTGATGAAAGACACGAGATTTCCAGAAGGATTCTGGGACTCAGTCATTTTTGTGAGATCCTTGCAGAGCTGGTTAGATTGCGAGAACCTGCAGTATCATGCTCACGTCTTATGTCAGCAAATGTTGAGAATATCCACCCTGGGCTGGCAGAGAAAATAACACTGGTTTTCCCAAGTTTACCTACACTTGGCATTCCAAGCGAATAAAGCAGGAATGAAGTTCATAGGGTGTGGGACGATCTGAACAAAAATCTTCCAAAATGTCATGTAACCTACATGAGGTAATTGACAAGCTCTTTACAGCTCTAACTATTGCTCTCATCAGCGCCCTCTGCTCCCTTCTCATCCTCTACTTAGTTAAAACCATCATGTCTTCCTCCTCACGTTGTTCTCCTATGGTTTTTCTCTTCATCAGCATGCTGTCATGGCAGAATGGAAGGAATATCATATCTTTGCAGATGTCAAGGACTAAACAGCCTGCAAAGAGAACCCTGCCTTAAGGTATCAGATGGACATGAGGGTAGAAACTGTCCTTTTCAAGTCTTCTGATGCCAACTGGAAAGCGGGCACAGGCTGGACCCTAGAGGGACATTTGACAAATGCCTTGCATCTGGGGTTGCCCTCTGATCAGGGAGCACGAGCGCAGACCACACTTGCCTCACTCAGGTGGGAGCCTGAAGGTCTGGAAGGCTAGGGTCTGGCCTGAGCTCACACCACAATATGCTGCTAGAATCTGAGTTCTAATTCCAGATCAACAGCTCCTCTACTTTGCCTTTAAAGATGTTCATCTAAAGGAGACAACACAACACAGCCTGCTGTGCAAACGTGGTGCTTCTCGGGCTTGGAGGCCACGTCCTGGCCACCCAATCTGGAGTGGGGACTCACCTTCCCCACCGTCACGGGAACACAGCTGAAACAGTGTGCTTTTCTTTCTGAAACCAGGCCCCTCATCATGAGAAGAAGTTAATAGTTCTACTGTTTAATGAAAACAGCAAAATCAGTAAAGTAGGATCAGATAATCATTTACAAGTTCATTCCCTCTACATGGCTTAAGATTTCCCATTACCGGTGGACTGGAAACTGGAAATCAAATTTGGAAAACTAATATAAGCTAATGATTTAATCTGTCACTTCAGTGTTTTCCACTGGAGAGTAAGAAGATGTTAAGAGAGAATGACCTTGTCCCTTTCCCATCTCAATGTTGTCAAAACTGACCACAGATTATTTGGGAAGTTCTTTATATCAGTGGAAAGGTGTACCTTAATTCTGGGCATTTCAGAGCTGAAATTATGTTCTCACATTTTGTTTTCATACACAGGATACACATAAAATGTGTCATTTCCTCCAGCAGAAATGTTGAGGTCCAGGTGGGGCAAGTATGATCCTGACAGCTGTGAGCAGCAGAATTAGAAGTTACCTCACAAATACAATTTGTTTCTTATGATTTTCTGTAAAGCACCAACCCCTTCAGCAAAGGCTAGTGTGGTATCTGTGAGACATGTATATGTCTGTAGTGAGTTATTCATCATCTGCTCAATCTGATGCATTATGTGAGAAAGGATGCTCTTAAAATATGGCATAGTCTTTGCTTTGGCATGATCATGTTTTAGGATAGAATCATTACTTTCTGCTTTTACCCACAGTACTGAAGTTCAATTTCTTTGAGTTTGTCCAATGAAGCCAAAAGGATCATAAGAAAACACAGAGCTTACAAAGGCACTCAAAATGGGAAGGAAGTGACAAAGAACTCACTCCCAGAATGCCTACTGTATACAACACAATAGTTGTTAACACGTGTTAGGCTGTAATTCTTAGATTATTTCAGTAGGAAAAACTTAGATAGTAAAATCAGTGCTTTAATTTCACAGAAAATAGCTTTGACTGCACAGATATGCTGTTATGGTAGTTATGGTCATAGTCTGTGAAAAATAAAATTGCCTTTTCAATTGTTAGGTGAATGAATCCTTAGTGAACGGATATGACAAATGAGGAGTCGGTGATCATTTACCAAACATGTGTATCTCTGTGGGGATTCCCGTTTTCGGGTACATCGAGAGGAGGTGAGGGGCCGGGGATTGAAGATGCCTTAGCTTGGCCACAGTGACATTTTGTTATTTCTGTGAGATGAACACAACTTCCACGAGAACCACGACCCGAGTTTGCCTGGGTGTAACTGCCTGCGTTGACGCTCTGTATCAAGAGGGCTCACAGTTCCAGGGTCTCTGAACGAGTTTCGCGGGTCCCCCCTGCTCCCCTGGGGTCTCTCGTGGGGAAATGGCTTTAGATGTTAGTAGTCTGTCATGCTGGGGACCAATTATTGTGGAAGCTTGTGACTAGACAGCTCCCCAAAAATATCCCAGACATTTACTGAAGGGAATGTAAGTCCCAGGCAAGGATCCTTTGTAGAGATCACCAAACTGTAGCTCCTCAATTTCAGGAAAAAAGAAGCAAACCAGCACATACCATAACATAGCGTTTCAGCTCAGTCTCTGAGTAATGTTTCAACTGTGACCATATGTGAATTAAAGTGTCTATGAGACTATGAAAGTGTGTAAAAGTAATGTAGCTGAACAAGAATAAAAGATGTGGAGATTTTAAAAACACAATATTACACATTTTATCTACTTATCATGTGCTCGTTCCTTGAATTTCTATAATCTGCTATCATGCTCTAATTATTTGCAATGACTTTTTGAGGTAGACTCTGCTGTCGCAGCGCTTGCTCCATCCGTCACGAGGCACCCACCCGAGACCCAGGTAGTCTCTGAGGCACGCTGCAGCTGGGTGGTCCCCACTCGGTGCTCTCTGCTCCCATGGAGACTCTTCTTCGGGTTTCCCTTCGGGGAGAGACTGGCTCCTGGGAAAATGTCTTAGCAAGTGGCGGGAACCACATGTGTCCCCAGAGCTTCCACAGCTCCAGGGTACCTGTAAAGACACCTCCATCCAAGTGACTTCACCTCCTGTCTCTGCTGACAGAGATTCTGGGGTTCAGAAGAGTGTGGACCCAGACTTCTTGGTAAGGAATGGCTTATCATTTCCCAGCTATGTGAGCATCTACACAGGATTTAAAAATAATCTGATATTTGTAAACTCTACTTAGACATGGTAGTTAGCAAAAGAAAAAAATAAAAGTAAATATTCTCATGTGGTTCTATTAAAGTCAAACTCACAATATTTTGTGTTCAAAGTCAGGGCACTCTGGTTCCAGAATCCAGTTAGCGTTTTCTGTTTTTTCCATAATCAAACATTACTTAATAAGAAGGTGCTCATTAAAGAGTATTGCTCTTTCTTTGTTCATGGATTTTTTTTTTTTAACCAGTAGAAGTAAACAAAAAATTAGCAGCATTAGGAAAAGTATATTGAATCAAACTACCAGTGGCAAAAACAATGAACACATTAGAACAGGCAGACCTCACCTGACCTTAGTCACAGCACGGAGACATTACACACAAGTTCCTATGGATGCGTCTCATTCCTGGTAGACACAGCAAGTTTCTCCGAGGTTGCAAACCTCAGGAACTCCAGGTGCCCTCTTCAAGCTAGAAATGTGCAGCTGTTTGAGAAGCCTGTCCTGCCCTCTCCACCCTCCACCCCCTGCTTAGTGGGCTCTTTAATTATTATGTTAGTACTATCCCATCATTCAAAGCAACTTCCTTCAAAAATCATATAAGGCATTCCCATAGGAGGAAAAGAATCAGAAAAGGAACAGCATTCCTGACCTTTGAAGGCTGGAAGTCAGAGAAAGTTTTTTAAAACTGGACATGAACTTGAGTCATGAACAACTTTTTTCTGCAAGCAGGAAGACTGCAGCTATTCAAATATGACATCTGTGTAGTAAAAGTCGCTCAGTCATGTCAGACTCTTTGCAACCCCTGGTCGAGATCTCTGTAGGGTTATGCCCTTTCTCCCTCACTTTCTACACGCCATGCTACTTTTCAGTTGGACTCCTTAGAAAAACCCAATCTCTGATTTCATACTTTGATATTTAGGAAATATAAAAGTAGAAAGACCCAGTGGTATAAAGATGTCATTCCAAGATCTATAGAGTTTAAATATTATAAAGTTTGAGTCCTCATTTGCAAAGAGTGGCTGCAAGTTTTGTGGCATTTTAAATTGTAAAACACCTGTGCACAGTGTTTAATTGAGCAGGTCACACAGGTGACCACACTCAGCAGGGCAGAACGGGAGGACATGGATGGTCCACAAACAAACATGCTCTCCCGGTGCTGACACTGACCTCGGGCGGGGCCCCCAGCGCTGACAGCTGGACGGAGAGCTGATCACTCTTGTCGGAGGCCACCCTGCCTTCTCCTCAAGCCCAGGGCAGGCCTGGACTCAGGGCCCCCTTGGAGCCTTTCCTCTGCTTCTTCTGTCTCCTCTGGAGCCCAAGCCCTCAGAGAACCACTCAGGCTCCTGGCTTAACGGTGCTGTCATCCTGAGTCCATCTTTCTGAGCACGTTCCTTGCTGTACAGTCTAAACAAGACTAAACTTCCGAGTCTCCATCCCCTGCTCTTCCCTTCATGCCTCTTTTACCACCAGGGACCCCACTGTCCTCAAGACACCCAAAATCTTCACATAACTTATGTTCAAATCGCCAACGGCCTGTGTTAGTCGAGCACCTACTCTGTGCCTGTCTCTGCTTGAGGCCGGAGCCCTGGTGAGCAAGACAGTCTCGGCTTCAAGGGAAACGGGCAACAGTGAGGCTCAAGTCCATTGTGGAGACAAGAACAACTTTCGGGGTTTTTCTTCAATCATCCGGGTGCTCGTTAGTGTCACAGCCTTTGTCAGAAACCCAAGGCAGCTTCGGCACGGACGTGGGTGTGCTTGGGACCCAGAAAGGAGCAGTCAGGTCGTCTTGGGAGCTCCTGTCTCCAAAAGGAAGACGGAGCACCTGTAATTCTGAAAATGTGCACAAAGATCACGTGAGGGGTCAGAACGGCAGTTACTGGGGTGGAGGGATAAATGAGGAGACGGGAATGAACATACACACACGACTATATAGAAAACAGGTGACCAACAAGGACCTCCCGTATGGCACAGGGAACACTGCTCACATCCTGCCATAACCGATAATGCAAAGAATCTAAAAAAGAGGAGGTACAGATATCCATACATGCGTATCTGAGGCACTATGTTGAGAACTTGAAGCTAATGCAACATTGTACATCAACTATATTTCAAGAAAATTTTTTAAAAAACCATAGTTCTGTGATGATCCAGAGACTGAAAGGCGGGGAGCCTGCCCCTCCCTCCAGTGACCAGACCCTGCCCCTCACAGCAGATTCGGGCTCTGCTTCCCCCACCCTGTTGGGGGATGAGCTAGGCTGCCTCTTAACCACCGCCGGGGCCCGGCCTCCCCTGACCGGTGGTGAACATTTGCAAGGCTGCTGGCTGCCATTCCAGAGGCAGACTGTGAGACTAACTGGCCCACGCAGGGACAAAACCGGAGTCGCTTCACCGCCCCGCTCCAGCGGCGTTAACAGACCCAGGAAGCCAGCTGCCCGCCTTGTTCTAAGGGTCCCTCTCCATCGTTGGGTTTTTTTTCCCTCTCTTCTTTACTCTTTATTCCTTCTAAGAACCTGCTGTCCTGCGGTTTCCTTGCTAATGTTCTAAGAGGGACTCCAGGCAGGTGGCGATTTTCCTTGGACTCCAGACGCTGTACCCAGGCACCCGCCTGTGGAATCCGGGAGATACACACACGCTGGTAAACACCGTTGCCCCCAAGGGAGGAACACACCGAAGGCCTCCCTGGTTCATGCGCAGCGAGAGGATCCTGATACAGGCGCAGGCGGGATGCACACGAAGAACCGCGCAGACTTGTCTCCGCCTGGTAATTACCTTTGTGCTCATCCCCAAGTCCCAGCAGCACCCGGCGGGAAGGAGGTGGTGGTGGCTGGGCCCCCGAAGAATTTAAAACGCCGGTGCATCACATTCCAGGATCCTATTAATAATTAAACTGTCTGTCACTTACCAACAACATACATTCCAAATTAAATTTAAGCAAAAGGGAAAAAGAGATCATTTGGGACTGAATTAGTGGGCTTCAGAGAGAAATAAATAATAATCAAACATCTGTGTTCTAAATAGTACGTGCTTTATCAGACAAACAACTGTTACCATCTCGTTGTGTGGAATTGCTCGGGAAAACATGGAGCCTGGAAAGCAGGGGCTCCGTGAGGAGCGGGGCAGGGGGAGGCGGCTCGCGGAGGAATCGGGAAGAGACCGGAGGTGGCCACGGCCGGGGATCCTCCTCAGCATCTTCATAGGTGAAAGAGAAGAGGATCACCCTCCGTGCGCGGTGGGTGGATGGTCCAGAGAAAGCGGTGAAGAAAATGTCAAGACAAACTCCAACCTTGCTGACTTGCCTGGAATTCTGCCTGTCGTGAAGGTTATAGAACAGAATTCATTATTTTTTGCCAGAAGGATAGACAGAAAAGACACAGAATTAATAAACAAGTGTGTAAAGAGGGAGGAGTCAACAGTTCCCCAACTCAGCCGAGAGGCGGGTGGAGGACACCAGGGCAGCATCCAAAGGCCAAGTGACCGAAAGGAGATGCAGGATGGAACCACGAAGTTTGCTAATTACCCCGGTGTCATATTTCATAAACAGGCGGCGTTGCCTTGTCTGTCTTCTCCGGGTGACATTTAACTCTCTGTGTCTCGTAAATCGAGCCGCTGCTTCGGGACCGGTGGAGGGAATAAGCGATGAGCGCGTGTGAGCGGCTCTGCGTCCCCGCCTCCACGACCCTCCCCACCTCGCCCTGTGCAGCCCCCATCTCTGCTGTTTGGCCCTCGTGGAAAGAACTGCGCTGGTGACTCACTCAGGGGGAGCTTGCTGCAAACTCGGGCTTGGGAGCTCTGGTCGTGGGGGGCGGGGGGCATGCCTGGGAGCCGAGCCTGCTCTCAATTACCAACACCTCTGAACTGCACCTCCGCCCCGGGCCGGCGGGGAGGCTGCCACCGCCGCTGGGTGTGCCGGAAGCTCAGGGCGGGTGGCGTCTGTGCTGCTTCTCCTTAGGTAACTGTGTTAAAAGACCCCATTCCAGCTGTAACACTTGTTTTACAAGAGCCCCGGTTTTGTCTGACACAATATGGAACAACATTTGTCATCCGTTATCAGGGGTGATATATTTGTTAGCCTGCAGAGAAACATCTGCTGTGCCTTAATCTCCAGCGTGCAGGCCAATATTCATAGGATCCAGCTGCATAAAATCGCGGTATTAGATGGAGCTGTCCAGTCTGACATGAAGGCTCGCTGGCAGGCAGACAGACACAGATTTTATTATCTCCCTTTTACATATTTATTTATGTCAAATATTTCTGAGAATCCATACATTACCTCTCCTTTTATGCGTTGTTGTTGTGTGGTGACAAGCCATCGACATCCAAATGAGAAATTTATGTTACATATTAAATATGGACATCTGAATGATGATCGGATCTATAGAAGCCAAGCCTGGCCAATCACCCCTAAATAATGGATGAGCCGTAGATGCGACTCAATTTGTTCCGTGTGAAGCCTGGGCGACCCCGGCCCCACACTTCATCACTGCTGCACTGTCATTATTTGCTCCTATTCATCTCACTTGGCACCACTCAATAAAATCTGCGCATGATAAAGACAATAACCTTGGTCAAGTGTGAGGATAAAGAGCAGGATCGTTTCCCACGCCCACGGTAGGGACCTACTGGGGTCCATTGCCTTGGTGGCCGTTCCTCCTCCCGAGGATGGAGGAGGAATGGCCGAGAGCCTGACGGGGACCCGAGAGGACCAGCTCCCTGTGGGAAGGGCGGTCCTGCCCCACCAAGGTGCCCGACTCCTCTGGTCATTAGCTGGATATACAAAACACATATTGTTGCTGTGCTGTACAGACGTGTGTATCTACCATGATGTACACACAGTGGGGTGAAGGCGAACAGAGCAAAATAAATCAGATGCACGTGGTTATAGTTATGTTTTCAGAATTGTGGTCACCAAAGGACACAAAATGCAGTCACTTGAAGTTACACTGTTTGACACAACTAAAGGATTCTTAATAGCGATGCAATTGGGGCTTAGACCCTAGAAAACAGGTTTCTTTTTTCTGTATCCTCCAAACTGCTGCCATAGTTGTGTAGCTGGTTGTTTTATATTGTCAGCAAGTAGCCACTGCTGGGCTCACAGCATCAGGCAGAGAATAGCTTTTCTTACCAGTGTGTAAATGCACATGGAAGCATGACTAGCCCCGTGTTTGGGTGGGAGAAGTTAGAGATGCTCCTGGAATAGGAAGGGGATTCTACGGGACTTGACAGTGAGTTATTGGGGAGACTTACCAATGAGGGTGAGACAGAGGGTGAAGTACGTCTATGGACAAAACAGACTTTTCAGTGCAGCCACGTGGTTCATATTAAATTAGGAGCCTCCTTACATAATGAAGACATTTTCATTGTATTGAAGAGCCCATGGGAGGTCACTGAAGGCCCTTGAGCAGTGCATATGAACACCATAATTTAAAACATTAATTTAAATATGCACAGGATGGACTCAAGGGGATTTAAAAGTACTAGCATAACCTAGAAGCAGTTGATACAGAGGTGGTGTGTTCAGAGCCTAACCCTTTTGTCAGCACCACAAATCTGGTGTTTTCCAGTGACAAGCATTGAATACTTTCCAGTTCTGCAGCTCAGGGGCCCCGGGGGTCTACTGGGTTGCTATCAAGGTTTCTGAAAGCCTGGGCTCCTTCTGGAGGTTCTGGGCAGGGGAGGAGGGATCCATTCTTACTCCAGCTTCTAGAGGCGCCTGCACTCCTTGGCTCGTGGCCCCCTCTTCTGTCTGCAAAGCCAGCATGGGAGTCCCATTCTTCTTCCCAGCATCTCTCTGACTGTGACCCCTCCTACCCCCCACATTAGGGAGGACCTTTGTCATTATGTTGGGCCACTCAGATAACCCAGGTCTGTGTCCCTTTTTGAAGGTCATCTGGTTAGAGGCTTTATTCCATCTGCAGCCTTAATCCCCTCACCCTGCAATGAAACCTGTTTATAGGCTCCAAGGGTTCAGACACAGCACCTTTGAAAGCCAACATTCTGCAGACCGCAGGCGGAGAGAATAGAAAAGCACAAAACTCAAAGTTGAATGCAGAGTAGAATGCTGTTGTCCTGGAAAGGAATAATTTCACAAAACAGTGAAGGAAACTCAAGACTCCAAGGTGCACAACCGGATGAGCTGTGTGACCCCTGGCAGAAAGGGGAGATCGGAGGTCAGAGAGGGGCCAATCCATCTCACATGAAGGTTAAGGCAGAACTGCACTGACCAAGAGCCCACCACGACCAGTACACCATCTCGTTCACACTCACCATGGAGCAGAGTATCTGTGTGATGAAGTACACCATCTCGTTCACGCTCACCATGGACCAGCGTGTCTGTGTGATGAAGTACACCATCTCGTTCACGCTCACCATGGACCAGCGTGTCTGTGTGATGAAGTACACCATCTCGTTCACACTCATCATGGACCAGAGTATCTGTGTGATGAAATACACCATCTCGTTCACGCTCACCATGGACCAGCGTGTCTGTGTGATGAAGTACACCATCTCGTTCACACTCACCATGGACCAGCGTGTCTGTGTGATGAAGTACACCATCTCGTTCACACTCACCATGGACCAGCGTGTCTGTGTGATGAAGTACACCATCTCGTTCACACTCACCATGGACCAGCGTGTCTGTGTGATGAAGTACACCATCTCATTCACTTTCATTTAGAACACTACGTTGGGGTCTGTGCACTTGGAAGCGACTAGGTGAAGTGTGCTCCATACGATGCTTTTTCTTTGCTCTTGTTCACTGTCAGTTGCTCCTTCATTTACTTGAGTCACAAGTAGTAACATGTCTAACCTTGACCCCATAGCCTTAACTCTTTTCTTCTTGGGAGACAGTCTATACTCTAGGGGCATTTGTGAATTTGGAAAAATCCCAGAGCATAAACCATCACATAAAATTATCTATTTATGACTTCATCCCCAAATTACAGAGCCTCAGGTGGATTCCTATTAAAATATACCTATTTCCACATGGCCTTATTTTTTGTCACCTCCCCTGGACTGAAGATTTTAAGTTAAAACCGTTTTCACTTTTGAAAATGGCACCATGTGGAGTAACCCAGAAATGAGTGACTATTCACTAAGTGTTCTCCTCTCCTGAGGAATAAATCTGCACAAACATAAGATGGTTCTATGAGAAATTCTGTTTTCATTTTTCTTTGATCTCTGATTCTCTGATGTCTGTCAGATGTCTGTCTGTCTCGAATGTCCAGATGAAAAAAGGAGAAACGTGGTCCCTCAGAGAACTGAAGTTAGTGGGCACACTGACCTTGTGTGTGTGTTAATTGCCCAGTCATGTCTGACTCTTTGTGACCCCGTGGACTGTAGCCCACCAGGCTCCTCTGTCCATGGGATTCTCCAGGCAAGAATACTGGAGTGGGTTGCCATTCCCTTCTCCAGAGGATCTTCCTGACCCAGGGATCAAACCTGGGTCTCCTGCATTGCAGGCAGATTCTTTACTGTCTGAGCCACCTTAAGGATGAATAAATTTCAGGAATAGTGAGAAAACATGGCTATCTTTTCAGAGGAATAAATGAGTCACAAAAGAAGAGCAGAGGAGAAGGACGTGCACAACTGGGGACACATGTGGGACTTTCAACAAAGAAAGACATTCCTTTTTGTCCCAAAGCTGAGAACAGAGGGAAGAAGGAGGCTTCAGGCCAGAAGGGTGCCCCTACCTTGCATGGAAACAGCAGAAGGGGAGCCCTGAGCTGCAAAGCGATGACACAGTGTGAGCAGGAGTCCCTAAGGCACCTGTGAGCATCCCACTTCCCCTTTGATGCTCGTCTGCAGAGGGACCGGATCTTATACAAACCCAACCGGCACCCTCTCTCTCTCTCACACACACACACACACACACTCGTGAAGCTCTCGTGTTTTAACGCAGGAAGCACTGTGCTGTGGAGGCTGCACACCGTGCCCTCTGGGTCCCCTCCCCAAGGGTTTGGGGCCGGCCCACTCAGAAGTCCTTCCTCTCACTTGGGCCGTTGGGAATTCTACTGACAGTGAGCGGACGGGAGCGCCCCTGCCTCCTCAAGGCCCCGGGATCTGTGCTGGGAAGCTAATGCTGGCAATAAAGTACCACCCTGTCTGCTAATCAGGGGAAGATGGCAGGGTGTCGCATCGCAGACAAAGCGGGGAAGGCGCAGGGCAGAGCAAGGCAGAAGAAGGCTATTTTGTCGCAGGTTAAAACCAATTCTGATGATTCAAGCCCTTCTTATGAAGAATGTAATGCTCCCTGCATAGCCAGTGAAAAATACAGTGTTTCACTCCAGAGGTATTAATGCACCTGGCTCTGGAATTCAGCGCATATACTGACTGTCTTTGAAAACCTTTTCCTTATGGGATTCTTCAACCGATAAAAGGGGAAAACCCTTACATCTCAGTTAAAAATTTCCTTTATTAAGTCCCAGTTTTATTTTTTGTTCCTCCGAGGGAAAAGAAAAAGGATAGAGTCAGAGTTTTCTTTTTGACATTATTTATAGACCGGAAGAATTTGGTACACTGATTTTTTTCTCCTTCCGTTATCTGGTAGGATTGAGGAGACATATGTTCAACCCAGCAAAGCTGGTCTACGGAGAGGGAAAAAATGCTCATATTTCAGTGGAGGGGAAATCGAACACAGTAGACCTTTTCAGTTCAAGTTATTATTTCGGAGGAAATGTGTGTCCCAAGAACTTGTAGGATATTTTCCACTAATACAAGTTTGTCTGACGAAGCTTCCCAGGGATGCAGCTCCTGCCAGTGGGGGAGTTCAATGGCAGTGCACTTGGAGCCCTTGGTTTGAGGCTCTTAAGGATCCAATTTTTTTTTTTAATGAACATTTGATTAATATTAATGTCATGCTAACAAAATACACTGATTCAATAACTCCTGTCATTGATTAAATATCTTGCTAGAAAGTGGCTCAACATACATACCATGAAAATCCGCTTGGAAGTTTTGAAATGACAGAATAGTTGTAAATTCAGCGGACACATTTCAGTGAAAATTCCATCCTGGTTGGTTTTTGTAAGTACTGTGTTCTTATGCAATGCCAACGATCCTTACTCATTGGGAAAGATCAATTTCAGTATAAGTCACAACTTTAATTTGGGGTCATTTTGGCTTTGTAGGGATACTGTGCACTCTATAATACATCTCAGGCAACTAGACTAACTGACATATTCTAGGTAATGAGACAAGCCAGCCTGAGACTTTAAATCTCAGTGACAACATAGTAAATACAGGGTTAAGAGCATCCTACGTTTAAGCAGAGTTCATCTGTGTGCCTTTTGTCTCCTGTTAGTGTGTCTGAATGTCTGTGGAGAGCTTACACAGCAACCGTAGTTGAGAACATGGGCGATGTTTTCAACCAGCGGGAGCCCTCTCAAGGTCCCCTTTGGGCTCCCGGATGCAGCTCTGAGGGTCCCTTCTCTCCTGATGGGATGGTTGCCCACCCCAGGGCTCCCCACAAGCCTCTTCTCCTTCTGCATGTGCTTAATGCTGAGAAGGTCTCTAACTTCAACCACCCAACTATCAGGGCCCTCTCAGGAGCTTCAGTATTGGGGAAATTATTTGCCTTTGTTGCATTCATTTTTGTTTATAAAATACTAATTACCTCTTTTATTGTTTGAAGAGATTAAAAGTTAATAGGAGAAACTAAATAAACAGAATGCCATTCTGCACAAACTATATAAGCTGGTAATTAATTTCTGGCCTCCTCTGAGCTAATTAACTCATATAAAGAAATGAAGTTAATGAACCATAATTCCAGTCATACGCATGTAGATACAAGCAGTTTGACTTAATGAATTAATAAGATATTTCCTCTCTTAGAGGTTTTTCAATTGTATTCCTAATCTGAAGTCCCCTTTAATGTTCCTCTCTGGTTAAAACGCTTAATAAATGGCAGGGCAACCTGGCTACGGGCTAGCCCCCAGTTCTGGGGGTCTTCGGACTCTAGCTGCAGTCCAGGTGTCACAGGCGCGGTCACCAGCAGCTCAAGGTACAGAGCAGGCTCTAGGCATCACCCAGTTTTCCCAGCTCCCTTGGACAAATTGAGGTTAACTCAGGGGGCAGCCCTCAGGCCACCTCAGAAGAGCCGGGCACGTTTCTCCCTCTGAACATGGCTCACTTTCTACATCCGCACCTTCTGAGAAGACCTCATCTGAAGTCTGGATTAATGAAGTTCAGATAAGTTGAGATCACTTTCTTTTAGCCTTTTTCCTGTTGGAAGTTAATGCAACATTACAGAATGGCACCAAGACTCACTTCGCTGATATTTGGTGCGTGAGTGCGGCACCCAGAGTGGAGCTGTTAAGGGTCACATTGTTTTCTGAACAGGTTTAGGCACTCAGTGGTGTCCGACCCTTGGGACCCCCTGGACTGTAGCCCACCAGGCTCCTCTGTCCATGGGGTTCTCCAGGCAAGAATATCAGAGTGGGTTATCATTTCCTTCTCCAGGAGATCTTCCCCACCCAGGATCAAACCTAAGTCTCCTGCATTGCAGACAGACTGTTTGCTGACTGAGTCACCAGGGAAGCCCTTTCTAAATAGAGGCATCCCCATATATGGAAAGCTGTATTCTTTGTTTAAATAACATGTAAAGAAAATTCTCTGTCTTAGGCACTGTGTTTGTACACTTGCCTGCTAGAACATCAGGTGTTTTCAGCACAAGTGTTTGGGTCCCAGGATGTGTGCCGAGGCGCTCACTCTGCACCTAACATCAGGGGTGAACTCACCTCACACTTGTGTGATCTCACACGTCGTCAACAGTTGGGAGTTTGGGTTAGGCCCTCGGAGCAGCTGAGAAGGTCTTATTTAGCGACGAGGTTACGCCATCATCCCAGCAAAGGCAGACCCATCTGCAGGGCCCTCCAGTGCGGGTCAGCTCCCGTGGCTCCACAGAAAGCGTGAGAGACACAGAGACTGGGAAGGAGGGAAGGCGTGCGTCAGGGCGGATGAACGCAGCGTTGTTTGATGAGGGAGATGCTGCTTCGATCCTTGTGACCTGAAACTAAAATTTTCAGAGGCTCAGTAGGTTATGCAAGGTAGCACTGCCCGGTGATGGAGGAACAGGAATGTGAAGGTCATTTCTGCACTGACATCGTGACGTCATAACCTCCACCCTCCCCTGCCCTTCGCGCTTCCTTCCAGAACATCCCCCTGCACACACACACAGGGCCGGGGACGTGCCAGTGCTCCTGTGGCGGCCTCTTCATCAGGACCCTTGGGGACCTCACTTCCCCTCCCCCTTCCTCTCCAACTTGGAAGACGATGACCATCCTGAAAGCAACCGCGATGGTAGAATTTACAGGATGACGCTGCACCCACATGAACCTCACGTACCGCGAATGGCCCTGTCCCAGCTCCGCCACCTGCTGCCAGGAGGACCCCAGTCTCCTCGCTCTCCTCTGAGAAGCAGATCTGCTGTGAAGTGAGGGGAGTGAGACAGCGAAGCTCCTAAGACCTAAGAAAGAGACAAACGTGCTGACACCTGGCCACATCCTCCCCCAGAGCCTCCCTTGCTCCTTCCCTGGACTCAGGCCCTGACTCTGGTTCTGGTCAGCAACCCGGTTGGCCGGTCGTCATGTTTCCAGCCCTCAGCAGAACTCTCAGGGGCCACCGCAGGACTTCTGGCTTCCCTGCACCCGGGGAGAGCTGAGTTCCGGACAGGGAAAACGGCTCCTTACGGGACTTGAGAAGCAGCTACTCAAGTCTTTTCTGTGTTCTGTGGTTCAGATAAGGAATCCAGCTGAAGGAAAAAATGAATGGAAACCAGGGCAAAAGCCTTGTGAATCTCAGAAAGTGCAAACAGAAGCCAAGGCTGCAGCACCTGCTCTCTCCTGGGGCGGGGGCAGGACTGAGCCCGGTCTCCTGTCTTCAGGGTGTGGCCAGACGCCCGGCCCTGGGGGATGACCGGCACTTCGACTGGTGTCCTGAGTGCCTGAGGAGGCACCCGGAGTGCCTGAGGCCCATAGCAGAATCTGTTTACGAGGCCCTAGCCAGCACCGCTGAGGCGCCCGCTGTGAGCACAAGGTCGGTCTGGTGGGAGGTTGTCCTTCAGGAGAGAATCAGGGCCAGGGGGCGGGGGAGGAGAGGACTGTCTGCAGACCACCCTCCAGGTCCTCTGGTCACGCTTGGCTTTCTGCCACCTGTAGGGGCAGCTCCTCGACCTCTCGCTCCTCCCCAGCTGCCCCTTGGTATCGGGGTGGTCAGCTCATCGGCAGTGATCATCCAGTTCACATGTGTGACTGGTGGATACAAATTCCATTTACAGCGACTCTGCACATTACGTTCTAGGTTTGCCCAAAGCAGAAGTTTCAGCCCAGAGCTCTCATTCAGGCTCTGGTTTATAGGAATGTTCTTGTCTCTGCTGCCATGAAACTGTCTCCTGCACCTTTGTCCTCAGCTTCTAAAGCATAAGGAAAACGGTTTCCTTATCTGCAGCGTGGGGCTGGTGGTGCCCAGAACTGGGCACAGAGGAAGTAACCAGCATGGAGCCCTTGTCTGGTGCCCGGCCATGAGCGCTTGCAGAAACCCACACCAGGAGCGCATGGGCCCGCACCAGGCTGCCTCATGTTGCTTAGAGGGTCACCCTGGTTTGCTCTTTTTCTTGCCATCAAAAAATCCCAGTCTAGGGAGATACAGAGAAAGTGTTTTGTTATCACTGAAATGGAAAGTGTACATGAAGCTTTGGAGCCACGAGGTGTTTGGGATTGCAGCTGCCTTGCCGAGGCACCAGTGAATATGGG
The DNA here is from genome assembly GCF_910594005.1 of Cervus elaphus. Classification (NCBI taxonomy): domain Eukaryota; kingdom Metazoa; phylum Chordata; class Mammalia; order Artiodactyla; family Cervidae; genus Cervus; species Cervus elaphus. The sequence goes on along the minus strand of NC_057841.1, from coordinate 6,620,514 downwards.
GAACGGTCACCTCTCCTCAGGAGATACACGTGCAGAACCCAAGCATCACATGAGGACAAGATTTTTGCTTTTTTATTTTAAGTCAATCAAAGATTATGTTTGAGATGTCTCAGGGGATATTTAAGAAACCCTTGAATTTGAGTCCACCCTGACATTCAGCATATTGTCAGAAGAAAGAGAGAGAGGAGAGGAACCAGTCTAGAACCAAAAAATAACTCGGGTGATGCCGTGGAGATAATATTGCCCTTGTACTATCGTTCGAAAATATGCCATTAACTAAAGTATAAGTCGCCTCTGATGGAGACCTCTGCTCCCACGTCGTGGCCAGTCGATCAATTTTATTCCCGTTCTCCTATTGAGAGCAAGGCTGACACAGGCTCAGAAATGTATTTCATCTTGATTTAGTAAATTTCGTTTATCCGTCTCCATTATTTACTCAGATGCTAAGAACACATCTTTTCTTGGCCATTTGCTCCTAATTGATGAGGCGGCCACGCATGCGGATCCAGCAGCCTGGGATGGGCTGTCTCCGGCTTTTGATCGACTATATATGAAGTAGGCTTTTAAAACTTATAAGAGCCTCTCCGATGACCAGGACAGCACTTGTTATTAATGAAAAGCAGGGCTGCCAGGCACTGAAAAGCCATCTAATTAAACAGCAAGATTTCCATAAAATGAGTTTGAAATCAATCGGTCAATACTGAAACCACTTAAGAAGATCTAAGTATGATAAACTGTGATTCGGCTGAAGGAGGCTGCGTGCACGGCTCCGTTTGTATTAAAGACTCAACAGTCTGTACTGTCTTGAGCCCCTCTAACCACTGATGCCAAGAGTTGCTCTCAGAATTCAAAGGATCCAGACAAATATATCGGGAAAAAGCTTGGTCATAGGTGTCCCTCCTGAGGACACTTTCTGACCTTTGGAGCTGCGGGCAGTGGGCTGGTGGTGCCCCTGGGGTCCAGGGTCCCACCTGACCAGCAGCTGGCTGCGGATGGGTGACTGACGGACAACAGTGACAGCCACCTCTCTGAAAAAGTACTGACCTTGAACCCCCATGCTGTCTGGCGAGCAGCACAACTGGGTCACTTGAATTCCACTTCCATACTTTACTCTTTTGAACACACACACATGTTTGCTTTAAACTACTTTGTACGTGAGAAAAGACAAACATGTCAGATATTTTCGTGACATTTACTTTTGCCTCATAAAATCCAGAACTCTTTGTAAAAAAGGAGGAAATTTATTGAAAATGTTGATGGTGAAAAATATAAATAATATCCAGTCCATAATGTATTTGCGTAGTGAGGTGATGCTCTGAGTTGGGGGAGAGATGAATAAACACCCAAGTAGATTTGTTCCTAATTCTTGATTGACATGCGATTGTCTGCATCACCTGAGCTGGCCTCATCTGATGTGTCTGCTTATAACAGTTTAGCTTGCTTCTCTTTGAAACCTTACATGTTGAAGACATTTATACTATTTTAGTGAAAAAAAAATCTGTCAAGATTAACAGATAAGTGAAGCTTATGTGGTTGAAACATCCAAAGTGGTTTTAATTTATGGAACAGTGACCCCCATGAACTGTAGTCCACCAGGCTCCTCTGTCCATGGGATTTTCCAGGCAAGAATACTGGAGTGGGTTGCCATTTCCTACTCCAGGGGATCTTCCTGACCCAGACATCAAACCCACATCTCTCGCGAGATCCTGTGTTGGCAGGCGGATTCTTTATCACCAAGCCACCTGGGAAGTCCCATAAAATAACGATCTCATTCTTGCTCGGGCCGTCTCCTAGTCAATGCCTGTGCCGTGGGGTCTGTTTGGGGTGCGTTCCCGGCCCTCTCTGGTCTCGCTCACATCTGTCCTGCAGGAGATTCGGCCTCGAGGGCCCACTGGGCAGCAGCGGTACCTTCAGCCCAGCTCTGGCCCCCATCTGGTCCTGGTGCCCTGTAGGCTCCTAGAACCCAACACCCCTATTGATTCTCTCTGGATGAGTTCACTTTCCTTACTTCCATTACGTGTTCCTTAATGTGTGTGTGTTGTGTGTGTACCTAGCTACCTGCCGGTGCATATCACATTCACACACAGATATGCACACACATATTCTATGTGTTTTATGCTAGAGGGTGACTTCCAGTGTTTGCTAATGCTGCCTACCATGAGCTGGATTTCCATTTTTGTATATTTTTTAGTTTTATAAAATGAGACTGTAGCTATTTTGCAGGTGTTTAGTTTGGTTCTATGTTTGCTTGGGCAGACTCAATAGCTGGCACGTTTAAATTTTACAAACCCTTTTTGGATCTAATGATTTTGTGACATCCTTGCATTCGTTCATAATCATTTTACAAGGAGCAAGCTGTAACCACGTGCGGTAATGGATAGTGACTACACTCTCTGTGGGGACTGTTTTGTGATGGAAACTGTGCTCGGCTGAACAGTGGCTCAGCTGAGGACTCGTGGACTTCAGAATGGTATGACAGGGACACCCAGTCAGTAGAAACCGTAGTTATCATTCTGAATTTTGATCTTCTCCTGGGCTAGTTCATGGAAGAGGGGTGTTCAGAAGCTAGCTCGGGTGCCCTGGGGCCCAGCCCCCTGGAGGGTAAGGGCAGGTTGTGGGCTTCCGCTGCAGCCTCCATCTGGGTCATTCTTCCGTGTTGTAAATGCTGGTTCCTAAAGACCCATCCTTGGCCCATGACTCTCCCAGAGCTGCCCCAGGGAGCCCCCGTCGCAGAGCCACTGTCCTGCTGAGGGTTCCTGGCTCTGTGTCCAGCCCTGGCTGAATGTCCCCTCCCTGCAAGCCAGCCTCTTTCCCTGAGTGTTTCCAGAACTTGATGCCAACACCTCGATCCCGAGGCAGAAACCAGCATCACAAGCTCTGCACATCCAAGGAACCCTGCCTGGTCCCATCCCCCCAAATCTGGTGGTCTCTGTGGTCCAGGGAAACAGCATCTGACATTGCACTTTTGAGCTAGAAAACCCTCCAGTGTTGAGATGTAAATTCTTAAACTCTTCGACTGAACCAAAGAAAGAGCTGATTTTTTCGGATCAGAGATGGTCAGCAAGATCGTAGCAGAGTGTAAGCAGTTTCACATGTTTCGGCTTTTAGAGTCGTCAGTCCGTCCTCTCCTCAGGTATCATCTCTGCTTCTGGTGTTCAGATTGAAGTCCATGGAGGAAACTGTCTTTCCTGTGGGATTACCTGTGAGCTGTCTTGTTTGCAGACAGTCATTGCTCTTAGAAATAAAGCCAACTTTGGCTTCTTTTTGGAAGGTGCGTGGTTTTTTCAGGAAGTGAGCCTGGTCCCTTGTGCGGAGCTGCATAGGACTTCCAGATGGCTTTTCTGCTTCTGTTCCCAGCTGGGACTGTAGCCACCCGTATCTACAGAGCTTGCATATATGAACGAGATCCTGCTAGCGCTCAAAACAACAGAAATATAGTGAAACAGCTTACAGCCCTGCTCCTCCGAGTTCCTATCGCTCACTTCAATCTATTCTAAAAATAAGGGACTTGTCAGGGCTGATGATAAAGGCAGAGTTTTAGAGAAATAAAGAGAACTGAACGGACACAAACATAATAACGTCAAGATATAAATCACAGAGTCCTTCTGCCGTTTCATTATCTTCCTCTAAGGATTACTGGGAGACTCTGCCCATGGACACACGTGTCAACACGGTGTCAAAAACGGACAATCTGTGCTCAAAGTCCATCAGGCATTCTCAGCTCTTTTTCGGGGCTTTTTGAAAAATTTTTTGCTATATTAATATATACAAAATTTTCCTTTTAAAGAAAACAAATTATGACTCAAATTAGAATAACAATGAATGGAATTAGAGGCAAAATAAATTCTTAAGCAGATAAGCAAAAGCTTAAATACATCATGATTAAACCATATGTCTGGTATCATCATCTCTTAAGTACCACAAATCTTTACACACGTCCAGGCCCTATGGATTCCAGAGAGCCAGTGAGTCCTTTCTCTTCCGCAACAGTCACACATTCCCAAGTCTTTTAAAATGGAAAAGGTCTTATTTTATGAATATTAAAATTCCGTTAACAAAGGAGCTTAGTAATTTTATTTTAAGAAACATTCTCCCATCTTTTTTTTTTTTACAGATTGTGTTCATTTAACACTTGGGATACATATCCATTCATTTGTAAATTATCATTTAGTGAACATGTTTCTGAACTTTTTCTCATTGCCCAGCATTGTGTTAATTTATTAAAGACAAAGAAATCTGAGCAGTTTCTGTCAGTGTCAAAGTGTTTTTATATTTAGGGAAGAAGAGGTCTGATATGATCCAGAACACTGCAATAGTCTCCCTGCAAACTTACCTGAGAATTAGGAATATTTCTTTTCTCTTCCAGTGTTCATGGCCCAAATTAAACATACGACAATGCCATGCAACTGATCCAGCACCCATCGTGTTTCAAACAATGGCAGCCTGAGGATGAACAACACTTGGTGAATGCTTTTAAAGCTATCATAGGTTATTGCATAGTTGAATCTTTCAGGAGATATTTAAACCAAATTGCTATTATCAGAAATAATTTGAAATGTTTGTGAGGCTGGGGGACATAAAAATGGAATTGGTCAAATGTTTCTGTTACTGAGAGAAAGTTCCAGCATTGTAGTGGGTTTAAATTTAAAGAAAAAAATGTTTTTAAGAGAGAAATGTAGATGCTTTATGAATATGAATATGGATTTATGTCCTAATTTCCCTGTATAGGTCAAGAAAAATGCTTGTTTATGATAAGTAATTGTAGCTTGACCATATGCATGTCCAAAGTGCTTATTCCTAAATATATGAAAAAGTAAAACATGATGGCTTTGCTTGTACCCCTTGTGGTTGTCTGCCTTTATGTCTGTCTGTGTATTTTATGAGGTTGCAGTCACATGCATCCACACACACACACGCTAGACCAGGGACGGGAGCACTTGCTTTTCCCGCACCCCCAAGCCACTTCTCACTGCCCTGCACCCCGCGGACCTGGTGACGTTTCTGAGGTGAGCAGAGTGGATGTGCTGTGTGCTCAGGGTGTCTCTGCACCAAGGCACTTAGCATGCACCTTGCTGCTCTGCGATCGGGCTGGCACCAACTTGCTATTTACTGATTGACGCTAATTCAAACAGTTTATAATATGTCAGAATTTTTCCAGGGGTTATAGAGGACAGGCTTTGGGGAGCTTTGTGCAGACGCTGATAATTAGTACCTTAGCCCTCGGCTTGTTTGCTATTTTTGTTTCTGCAAAAGGGAAAAAAAGCAAAACAAAACACCTGGATATGTTAACAAAAATGAAACTAAAACCTGGGTATTTACACAAAAAGCACGCACAGTTTAAACACACACACACACACACTCCCACACTAACACAATGTAGCAACATGCATACACACACTCCTTTGTTCAAACCAGCCAATGTCTGACTTCTACATGGGAATTGAAACAATACATGCAACTCGACATGTAAAAGTAAAAACACTAATTTTGCATTGTACTAATTTCCCAGTGAAATGGCTCTCACATATACTTAATAATAAATAACCAAGTTTTCTCTTTGCACCTTTCCCATTATTAGAACTCACTCCTTCCAGTTCAGAGTGACAGTTTCTGACCTTAGTTTCAGTTATGAAGCATCAGCGTAGGATTATTCATTGACTCAACAGCATCTATTGATTTATTAAATAATATCCACATCCAAGAGGTCTCCTAACAAGCTTTGCCGATGTGATCATTCAGGAAACAACATGATCCTTGCTACCTTTCCTAACCAGGAAAGGAATAGGGTGATGTTGCCTTGCAAAAATATTTTGTAAACAACTAACAAGACCGCTTTTGACAATAAAGATAACACTCTGCTATTTTTTAATCTAGAAGTAAACTTTCTATTAAGGAGGCAAACCAACTTTAATATTGTGGCAGACACATTTTTAAGGTACGATTCCAGTCTGTATTTGCAAAATAATATTTTCTTTCCTGGGGAAACATTTTTCATTTTAATAAAGAAATGCAGTAAACTCATCGTTTGTCACTTTACCCCCAAAGTCCAGTTCCTACATACACATATTATTATACATGCCACATACATTTCAAAGCTTAGATTGTTTTGCAAGTTTTACAAGTAAAACTTTTAAATAGTTTTACAAATATGGCACCAAAACTTTGATGTTGGCTTAATGAGGAATTCAACAATGAACAGACTTTCACAAAAGTGGTGCTTGTTTCATGAGTTTTCAAAATCCTCTGAAAATATACTTTCTTGGGTAATCTTTTAAATGCAAATTTCAGAAGAGAAAGAACACAGAACTGAGATTTCCTATTAAGTCAGAACAATCTGGAACTCTCTTCTGAAAAAAAAATTGGGACAGAGTCAATAATATGTCTTAATATGTTACCACCTGTTATTCATTTGTCAAAGGAAATTTAAGAGGCTTTTGAACTTTTATATAAATTATTGAATTTCACAATTCATAAATAAACATGCATGGCAACATACTTGTTATTTCCTGGTAGTGCAGATGTTCATACCTAGAAACTTTTAGATGAGAATCCTTCTGCTTGCTGAAGTCCAAACATTTTCCTTTCTTTTTAAAAATTTTTATTTGTTCATTTATTTTTTTTTTTAACCTCATTGAGAGGCATGTGGAATTTTATTCCCTGACCAGGGAACGATCCCTCACCCCCACACTGGAAGCACAGAGTCTCAACCGCTGGACTGGCAGGGAAGTCCCAAGACTTTTCTTCTCCACATACTACTGTCTGGTGAGCTGTCAGCTGTAGATGAGAAGCCCTGGCTTCTGGTGTTTAAACCACTTCAGGATCCTCTTGGCCCCTCACATGCAAACATGAAGGCTTGACAAAGACTTCTTACGTTTCTTAAAGCAACATGATACATGTGGGCATGAGGCACAGAGAAGTGGTGGGATTTGGCCAAATCACCCAGCACAGCAGTAGAAGTTTGGTAGGAACTGAATTCCAGGGGAACTTGTAAAATCCTTCAAGGCCATCAGGCACCTGTCCAGTGCGTAACCAAGGAGGGAAGAAACCAGTGAGGGGGAGGGGAGGGATACAGGGAGAAGGAGGAAGGATGGGGGGCGGAACGTGAGGAGGACTGGAGTCTGAGTCGCCCATCACCCCCCTGACAGGGCTTACAACTCCATGTCAGAGCAGATAACAAGAATCGCGGTGTAAAACTGCCCGACTTTTATTCCTGCCTTTCCGAGCGATCGGCTCCTTCACTAATAACCGGGATTTATTACTGGACCCATCTGCTGCCTCCATAAGGTCAAAAGGTAAACCACAAGCACAGCCGATGTCACCATCAAAGGGGCTGGTGGCAAATGGAGCCTGACAAGTGTACTTTTAAAGGAATATTGTGGGGAGAGCACTCTCAGCATGAAAGTCAGGCTGGTAGGGAAAATAAAACCTAAAATACTAAAAAGATGTCAGGTTTTAACCCATTAATCTGGTGATGGAGTCCAGCTGTCAGTCCTGTGTGTGAGTGGCAGTCAGAAAGAAGAGTGGACCCCAGGAAACGCAATCAGGTCCATCTCTGTGCTCTCTGCCCCAGAGCTCCTGTCGCCCTGGGGCCACTCCTTGCACATGCTAAGTCTCGGTTGTGTCTGCTCCTTTACGACCCCGTGGACTGTAGTCCGCCAGGCTGCTCTGTCCATGGGACTCTCCAGGCAAGAATCCTCGAGTGGGTTGCTGTGCCCTTCTCCAGGGGATCTTCCCGACCCAGGGATCGAACTCTGATCTCTTACATCTCCCGCTTGGCAGGCGGTCTTTTACCGCTAGTGCCATCTGGGAAGCCCCTCCCAGCACCGGCGCCCACAAAGCACGGCTTGGGGAGAGCGTGATGAGTGGTGGCCACTCTCCAGCTCCTCAACGCTATCTCACACGCGGAAAAACATGTTTTCCTTTTTGCTATCTAACAGTAAGACCTCACTTCCCAGGAGGAAGTTTTGTTGGACGTTGACCAGATAGTCTGGTTTTTGTAAACGCTGTGAGGCTGAAGTATTTTTGAAAGTGGATTGTTTCCCACATATTCAAAAATGTCAAAAGGATTCAGTTGAGGCTGATCTTTCTGGGTGATTCTGTGTGTGTGTTCTTTACCAAGTTTCCAACCAGGAAACTCATTTTCATTTCTAGCTAAGAATGAAAAGCAAAAAGGGCAGAGAGCACCATGTAAGATCCAGCACCCTCTTCCAGTGGAGGTGGAGAATTTACCTCACAGTCTGAGAACAAATTAGAAATCAAGAAGTAATGACTCACTTTGGGACAGTTAATGGTCTAAAGAGTTTTTTTTTTCCTTCTACACAGCATCCCCAGAAATGAGCTGGAGGTTGCTAACAGTTCATGTAAATTCTCACCTTTCCTCCACTCTCTGGGTCATTCATTGCTGGCATCATTTTCTTTTGTCTTTCCATTCTCTGTACCAATAAGTCATCAGATAGACATTTGCAGCCCAGATGTGAGGACTGAATGTCAAGTATCTGACAAAAGAGATCCCGGACCCTGCCCCATCAAGCTCACCTGGCCCCACCTGCTCTTCAGGTGCTCTTCTGCCTAGAGGCATCCTCTTTCTGAGCAACATTATTAGGACTGACCCAGGAGGAGGGCTCTCACAGATACTAAGCCCATAGATAGGCTCCTTGACTTCCTGCCTCCAGGACTATGAGGAGTAAACGTCTGCTGTTTATAAGCCACCGATCTTGGGTACCTTGTCACAGCAACCTGCACAGACTGACCAAGGGAAAAAGTGACTCCTCATGGTTGGTGTTAGTCCATACAGAAAATGATTGAATCTACTATTGGTGGAAGAGAACAGATGGCACATTTAAGCAGTGATACAACGAAGTATTTGAAGGAAATTAAGCCTTTTCTAGATGCAGTTTTCTGAGATACAATGTTTCTTACTTTTTTGAAAGGTCCCAGTTCAGGAAGTATGTTCTCATTCCTCCAGCATGAAATTTACCTGAAAAGGTGGTAGGGAAACTTGTTAGTATAAGGAGTTGCCAGCTAACCTCTAATGGCAACTTTTAATCCCTGCTGGACCACTGGGCTAACTTTCTGTCAGCATTTCTCAAGCCTCAGCCAGTCTGCTATTAAACTTTCAAATTTAGAAAAGGGATGTGATTTTTGCTACTTGGAAACTAAGAGTTAATAAACTTATACACACACGGGGGTTTAAGATGTGTGAACATATCTTAGGTGTGAAATGACCCACAACACTCAGATCATCACATTTCTGAGACCGTGCTCGCCACCGTGGGAGGGGCACACATGAGACTTACAGCGTACGACTGTGATTCGGAGGCTCCTGGGTTCAAACCTGCCAGTGTCTTTGCTCTTTACACCACTTGGGAGAATTTGGAACATTTTCCCCAGTCTGATGAGTGTTTTCTGTGCTCTTTTCGGATTCTAACAGAAGAACCTTTCCAGTCTGTTTTGCTCTCCTTCCAACGTGGCAAATATCAATTTAGCTAATGAGGCACAGGTGTAATTGTAGGCATTCCTTCAAGAATTCTTCAGCTATGAATCTGCCTCAAATTATGCAGCACGGTTCCGTAATTGTAGTTCGTTGGGAAAATTCACAGCTCCAATGGCCCTCATGCTCACACTTCCACCTGTGCATGTGGCGTGCGGACCTCGTGTTAGTACATTATGATGCAGGAAATAAAAACAAGCCCAGTCATTGGCTGCAGGGCTCTCTGTGAGTGTATTCCTACATCGCTCTGTCCTATTACGTTGCATTCAGTCCCGTTTGTACGTTTGCAAAGAGCAGTCTTTTCAGAAAAGATGGCACAACTGGTCCCTTTCTTCCCTCGCCATCCATCACTTTGGTGAGAGGCTGCCATCCCGCCTCCAGCCTTTGCACACATCACGGTTCTGGGGCTGAAGGTTGATAATTTGGTGTTGAATGAATTCCAGACTATCATTTTCAAGCAATTTCCTCATGAACCAAACACCTGAACTGCACCCTACCCCCATAGCTTATGGGGAAGAACACCAGATGAATCAGACGATCCAATTACCCACTGAGATCTGAACAGAACCAGAAAGTGGTGGGACTGAACCTGTGTTGTGAGTCTAGCAAACCTCGAGTTACCACTGCTTAGCAATTTAACTTCCAAGAACCTGTGGGCCAGGGTGAATAGAAGAGATGATTAGGGGCGAGTAAGCCAAAAATACACCTATGGGGAAATATAACAGTTGAGATCAAGTGTTTTAATTCTTCTAAAGCAACACACTGTCTCACAGTCCTCCTTGTCTGTGGTCAGTCTTATAAACAAAAGAAGAAGGCGTGTTCTCTCAACCAGCAATGAAAATGCTGCATTACTCAATTGTTGTCTTATACTTCAATTTCCAAAAATTGAACTTGTGAAAGTTAAATTTGCGTTAAGATACACTTGGAAGAAAAAGTCAAATGTGAATCAATTGTAAATTACTGAGAGCTGGTCATCTCAAAATATTACTAAGTAATGTTGCGGTAAAGTTAGCACCAAGAACACACAATCTTTCGCTGTAGGCTCAGGGCTTTCTTTTCAAACTAGCCCCTTTCTGTGAGTTCACTGCTTTGACCCCACTGCAGGGCAACTCCCTTGGTTCCTCCCCCGCGGAAAAGGGTCACAAGAGGAGGAACGCCAACTAGCTTGAGAATCCGCGTGTCATGGCCACAGGTCAGGTCGGATCACAGAGAGATGACGGGAGTTAATCACACAGAGTCGGCCAAGTGCCCGTCAGTTCAAGCTGCCACTCTTCTCCAATTCCGATTTATTCAAGAAGTAAAATCACTTGCGCAGTCACTTCCTTAGCAGAGGCATACGGTGGGTGACTTCATGACAGCTCCAGGTCGTTGTATGAAGGTTGTGTCGTATTTAGTATTTGTTCAAAACTGCTGATGCAACCACCCATTACCTCCACTGTGGCAAACGCAGGTGCATGAAATTTTAACTTTAACTGAAGTGTCAGTGCAGTGATAACAATATGTTAACAATATGTCCGTAATGTAATTACACATGAAAGATAAGAAGTGCTTTTGAGGAAGTAAGTCTATATAAGTATTTCTGTAGAATCTGAAGTCAGTGGCTCAAGATTACTACCCATCTTGTCTTCTTTTCAGTGATCATTATTCCTTCTTGCAGGTCTCACATTTCCAGCTGAGATTACTTTATTTCTTTTGTACTCAAAGTGCAGTTCTGTAGTGACAAGTTTTTTTTTTTTTTTCAGCTTTTCTTTATCTGAAACCAACTTTTCCTTCACCTTCACATCTGAAAGGCAGCCCTCACAAGGTTGCTGGTGTTGGTAGCCCTGTCTGAAAGCAATAGGAAAACTGCGTGTATTCAGTGTTCAGGGGCTGGATGGCACAAATAGAGGGGAGAAACCTCAAAATGAGCCTTGCAAATGCTGAGATCCACTGCGAGCTGGAGATGGGACGTCACAGCTGAGCTAAGAAGGAAGAGACCAGGATTGGTGGTAGGTGAATGGACTGGCATCTTCAGGGAAGACCACAGAGGAGAGGATGCTGCATTTGTTCAAGTGTTAACCAGAGGCTGGACTGAGTGGCCACCCTGAAGTGGAGAGGGTAGAGATTCTGGAGATGAGCAGGTGTAACTAACTGATATTAGTTCTAAGTGGTAACAGATCTGACTAACTGATGAGCAATCTAACAGAAGTCTCACTATGTCTTTCTGGAGCTCATCAAAAAATTCCAGAGATGTTGGCATTACCTACATGAAACTGTTTTCTAAAATAAATGGACTGGATTTTTAAAACAATTTGTGATAACCACTAATATTTAATCATGAACACCCTAAGTAGCATAACCCTTGTCATCAATATCCATACGGTCACTCCTGTAAATAGTGACCTAGTGGAAATCAGAGTGAAACTACCAGCTATAACTTAAAAACCCAAAACCATACAAAATGGTGACTAGCTTTTTCTGATTTTTATTGAGCTGCTTTATTCTTTTACTATAAAAAATATGAAAATATATGAAATATATGAAAAATATGAAATATATGAATAATATGAAATATATGGAAAATATGAAATATATGAAGAATATGAAAAATATGAACGTATATGAAATATATGAAAATATATGAAGAATATGAAAATATATGAAAAATATGAACTATATGAAAGTATATGAAGTATATGAAAGTATATGAAATATATGAAAGTATATGAAATTTATGAAAGTATATGAAATATATGAAAATATATGAAAGTATATGAAATATATGAAAATATATGAAATATATGAAGAATATGAAAATATATGAAATATATGAAAATATATGAAAGTATATGAAATATATGAAAATATATGAAAGTATATGAAATATATGAGAATATGAAATATATGAAAAATATGACAATATATGAAAAATATGAAGATATGAAAAATATGAATATATGAAATATATGAAATATATGACAATATATGAAAAATATGAAGAATATGAAAATATATGGAAAATATGAAATATATGAAGAATATGAAATATATGGAAAATATGAAATGTATGGAAAATATGAAATATATGAAAATATATGAAATATATGAAGAATATGAAAAATATGAAATATATGAAAATATATGAAATATATGAAACATGAAATATATGAAAATATATGAAAATATATGAATAATATGAAAATATAGGAAAAATATGAAATATATGAAAATATATGAAATATATGAAGAATATGAAAAATGTGAAAATATGAAAAATATGAAATATATGAAAATATATGAAATATATGAAACATATGAAATATATGAAAATATATGAAGAATATGAAAATATAGGAAAAATATGAAATATATGAAGAATATGGAAAATATATGAAAATATATGAAGTATATGAAAAATATGAAGAATATGGAAAATATATGAAATATATGAAAAATATGAAAATATATGGAAAATATGAAATATATGAAAAATATGAAGAATATGGAAAATATGTGAAAAATATGAAATATATAAGAATATGAAAATATATGGAAAATATGAAATATATGAAGAATATGAAATATATGGAAAATATGAAATGTATGGAAAATATGAAATATATGAAAATATATGAAATATATGAAAATATATGAAATATATGAAACATATGAAATTATGAAAATATATGAAGAATATGAAAATATAGGAAAAATATGAAATATATGAAGAATATGAAATATATGAAAATATGAAGAATATGGAAAATATATGAAAATATATGGAAAATATGAAATATATGAAAAATATAAAGAATATGAAGAATATGAAAATATATGGAAAATATGAAATATATGAAAAATATGAAGAATATGGAAAATATATGAAAATATATGAAGTATATGAAAAATATGAAGAATATGGAAAATATATGAAATATATGAAAAATATGAAAATATATGGAAAATATGAAATATATGAAAAATATGAAGAATATGGAAAATATGTGAAAAATATGAAATATATAAGAATATGAAAATATATGGAAAATATGAAATATATGAAGAATATGAAAATATGTGGAAAATATGAAAAATATGGAAATTATGAAATATATGAAATATATGAACATGAAAAATATGAAATATATGAAAATATATGAACGTATATGAAATATATGAAGAATATGAAAAATATGAAATATATGAAAGTATATGAAATATATGAAAATATATGAAAGTATATGAAATATATGAAAATATATGAAGAATATGAAAAATATGAAGAATATGAAAAGTATGAAAATATATGAAATATATGAAAGTATATGAAGAATATGAAAAATATGAAATATATGAAATATATGAAAGTATATGAAGAATATGAAAAATATGAAAGTATATGAAATATATGAAGAATATGAAATTATATGAAATTATATGAAATCTATGAAGAATGTGAAAATATATGGAAAATATAAAATATATGAAAATATGAAAAATATGAAATATATGAAGAATATGAAAAATATGAAGAATATGAAAATATATGAAATATATGAAATATATGAAAATATATATAGTATATGAAATATATGAAAAAAAGAGCTGCTTTATTCTTGAATATTATAATGCACATGAATATGGAATATAATGTTAATAAGATTAAATATGAACTCAATTATTGGAAATGTAAACACTTTATATAGTGTCATAAATTTAAATTTTCTAATTATTTTATTCTCCCTGAGATTTTTGAGGAGATGAGGTCAAAAATTACATGTTCACTGTCTTGAAGCCCCTCAGCACTTGGCAGGACCTTATAGCTAGGAAATTCTCAACAAACACATTGTTAAAGGACCTGAACAAGATTCCATTTCAATATAAATCTGAATTATCATGAAATCCACATTTCATGCTTCAATTAAGACCATTTTACTGTAATTACCAGATAGAGGCTCAAAGTCAGCACAGCAAAAATACTGGCCCTGACATAATTATTTTAAATAAATACCAGGTTTTAAAGGAAAAGACACATTCTGAGAAATTCACTGTTGAGCCCTAAAACCTTGTTGTACCTGGTTTCTTAGCCATGCCCCTCCCCGCCGTCGGGGGCTGGCCGGGCCAGCTCCGTCCAGCACGAGACTTCGGGCCCGGGCGCCCGTGTCCAGCTGCCTGTGGTCACGTCTGTCACCAGCACTTCCGCCCTCCCCTGAGCTGTTACACCTCCACCAGAAAGGAGAGCAGAAAAGGAAAGTTTTATCAGAAAATTCTGCTGCCAGCACGACCAACTTCGTCTGTCTGTTCAGTGAGATTTGTGGGCAACCAAAATGGCTCCATGGTCTTGGGATTAAAAACAAGAATAAAATGTGTGCCATGACTTGTCGGCTGGCGCATGGGGGAGGGAGGTGTGTGGCCCCACCCATGTGAGGGCAGGTGTGTCTGTCTTCTCTGCCGGCCCCTGGCTGAGCGTGTTATCTCAGGTCCTTGGTACCTGTCCATCAGGGGACAGTGATCTTCTGAATGGAAGACCTCGTGGGGATGGCCCTGCGTTACTGTCTTCCTGGGACAGGGATGAAGTGAGGGGACACAGCCCGTGATCCATGCTCTGGGTGGCCAGCTCGTGAGCACCACACCGGGCTCTGTCCAGTTCACTCCTTGCTGTCTCTCCCCTGGGACCTGGGCCAAAGTGCCTGCCCCAGATGTGGGGGTGACGACTACCGGAGCATCGTCAGTGCCCAGGGAGGGCGCTCAGGAACGATGGCCCGGGTGTGGGTACTGCAGTGGTCACACCATCCCGTCTCCCGTCAGCCCGTCACAGAAGGCTTCTCCCGTCACAGAAGGTCGTCCAGAGGACACATCCTGTCTAGTCACCCACATTTGTGCCCCATGAGGACAGGAGCCCCCTGGCCCTGGGTTTGCTCCCCATTCGGGTCCCCACTGTCCCAGATCTTCCTCCGACATGATGCCTCTCCTAGGGGTTGGGGCGCAGGGGTCGCCTCATTCCCACCGTGATGAAGACTGTGACTCGTGGGTGCCCTGGGGACAGGGCAGCCTGGTCAGCCATGTCACTGCCTCTCAGACGGTATAACTGGAAGTGAAAAGCGACCCTATGTAATAACTCAAAAAGTTTCAATCAAGGACCTGCACTTTAGTTTTTTAAACCATTTGTATGAGGAATATGATAGCCCTGCTTCTCTTTGCACTTTATCTCCATCCCTCACTTGGGCCAGGTCAGCCCCACTCCTGCCCATACCGCCCCCAGGTTTGCCTGGTAATAGTAACACCTCTAGAAAAGACTATAACTACTGACTCTACTATTTATTTTCCTTTAATTTGTCAATAAAGAGGTAATTGCTTTTAGGGCTATAATTGGCTTAAAGCAAAACCTCACTTGCTAGAACCAAAACTCAAAGATTAAACCACAAAATAAAACAATTCAAGGTGATACCTTAAAATAAAGTTAGCAATGCCATTTCTTTTTTAAACATATCAAGAAATTTGCTTTGGAAATTATCCAGTGAAGAGTCCCAGAAAATTCTCAAACATATAAGATAACCAGGGTCTCTTTTGTTCTTACAAACATCTCGAAGCTCAAGGCTGTCAGGCCAGCACAGTGACTATTGTAACTATCACCAACCTGAATGCCCTCCAGCCAACAGGGCACATCCAGGGGTGAAGAGGTAGCTTCCACTTCCGATGGCTCCAAGTGGTTCCAAGTACACTCTGTTTTGCTGACTTTGAACTTCCAGCTATGTTCTACTGGACTCTAAGGAACACCATCATGGGAGATAAGAGACAAGACTGTAGATGATTTTTTTCAATATTTAAATTATTCACATTTTTTTTAATCCCCAATAAAATTTATTTATGGATTTATGATCTTCCTTGCCACAACATAAATTATTCATGCTCAATCAAATTAAAAAATGTTCAAATGACCAGATTCAAGGAATTGCTTAAATATTGGGTTTTTTTCTTTGGATTATTTTATTTATTTATATTTGGGGCCCTATGTTTTTGTGATACCCTATTCTTTCACCATTTTTCCTTATCCACGGAACCCAAAGTATGTATCATCTGTTTCTTGCAGCTTTTTTATTTGTTTTTTACACATATGGGTTTATTGTGCTCACAGGGATAAGCTCTTTCTAAAAACTGAAAACATTTTACTAATTACTGAAAGGGAGAAATAAATACAGTACCAAGAAAATGTCATTTAAAATATTACATCTATTTTCTATTTTTAAACCTTTATCACTTCCAATTCAACCCCCCTAATCACAACTTGAGTATTAATTGTTGAGCCAGATTTACCAGAAACTGTCTTTTATATGAAATCATCCAAAAGATAATTCCAGAGAAGGCTTGTAAAACAGATGATCACGTTGCTTCCTGTCCTAACAGATGCACTGTGATGACACGTATATTGTTCATATTAAACACTCTCTTTCTGGCCCATGGAATTCTCCCTTATCCCCTAAATGCCTGCTTATGGTATATTTTTCTGGACTAATGAAGTACAAGACACTTCTGCAAGCATAAGGCAATAGTTGCACTTATAAAGATAATACTTCAACAGACATGACTCAATATTTGAGGAGAACACTGGAATTTCAAACCCTGAAGAAACATCTTTATGGTTGCTTGCTTCTTTGGAATTATTCATGTGTGGTTTAGAAGGGAAATTATACATAAATTGACGTTGAGAAAGAAAGTGTTAATAATACCATTGTCAATGGTGGTAGAATCCAGAATCATGGGTGTACATACGTTGGGAGAAAATCAACGTGGGGAGCCAGAGAAATAAACACACATGGCACAGAGGGGACTGGGGTTTAACATCATTGAGTCCACATTTCTTAGAAGATGACAATAAAAGTTTTTGGAGCGGGGCGGCCGCGAGGGCCGGGCCGCTCGGCGGCCCCGCCTCTCGGCTCCGAGGTAGGCTGAGACGGGAGGGTCCTCGGCTAAAGCCAGAAGAGGGATCCAAGAGGTGGGACTCGTGCCGCGGCCGCGGAGACGTGAAGGCCTCCTCGCCGCGTCCCCCCTCCCCCCGCCAGCCCCCCGGGTCCGCGCTCCACCTCGCTGTCCGCTCCCCCGGCCCCCATGGAGAAGACGGAGCTGATCCAGAAGGCCAAGCTGGCCGAGCAGGCCGAGCGCTACGACGACATGGCCACCTGCATGAAGGCCGTGACGGAGCAGGGCGCCGAGCTGTCCAACGAGGAGTGCAACCTGCTCTCGGTGGCCTACAAGAACGTGGTCAGGGGCCGCCGGTCCGCCTGGAGGGTTATCTCCAGCATCGAGCAGAAGACCGACACCTCGGACAAGAAGTTGCAGCTGATCAAGGACTACCGGGAGAAAGTGGAGTCCGAGCTGAGGTCCATCTGCACCACGGTCCTGGAATTGTTGGATAAGTATTTAATAGCCAATGCAACTAATCCAGAGAGTAAGGTCTTCTATCTGAAAATGAAGGGAGATTACTTCCGGTACCTTGCTGAAGTTGCTTGTGGTGATGATCGGAAGCAAACGATAGATAATTCCCAAGGAGCTTACCAAGAGGCTTTCGATATAAGCAAGAAAGAGATGCAACCCACACACCCCATCCGGCTGGGGCTGGCTCTTAACTTTTCTGTGTTCTACTATGAGATCCTCAATAACCCGGAACTGGCCTGCACACTGGCTAAAACGGCTTTTGATGAGGCTATTGCAGAACTTGACACACTGAATGAAGACTCGTACAAAGACAGCACCCTCATCATGCAGCTGCTGAGAGACAACCTCACATTATGGACATCAGACAGTGCAGGAGAAGAATGTGATGCAGCAGAAGGGGCAGAAAACTAAGTGCATACAGGGTGTCATCTTTCTTCCCCTTGAAACCCTTTTACTCATCTCCATTCCTTATTCCATTTGGATTTCCTATAGCAAAGAAACCCATTCATGTGTATGGAATCAGCTGTTTATAGTCTTTTCACACTGCAGCTTTGGGAAAACTCCATTCCTTGATTTGTGTTTGTCTTAGCCTTCCTGGTGTGCAGTTACTGCTGTAGAAAAGTATTAATAGCTTCATTTCATACAAACATAAGTAACTTCCAAACACTTATGTAGAAGACTAAAAATGTATCTGGTATTTAAGTAATCTGAACCAGTTCTGCAAGTGACTGTGTTTTGTATTACTGTGAAGATAAGAAAATGTAGCTAATTACAATTTAAAGGGTGTTCTACATAACTTCTTAATTTCTACATTCCCTCCCCTTACTCTTCTTCAGAGATTTCCTTTCAGTAAGCAACTTTTCCATCCTCTTAATGTATTCCTTTTTAGTAGGAATCCAGAAGTATTAGATTGAATGGAAAAGCATTTGACATTTTGGGGCTGGGGGGATCACAGATTAAAATGCCTCCTGTATCATATATATGTGATGGAGGACTTGTGTATCTGTGACAACAGGGAGTTTCCTTATTCACTCTTCATTTGCTGCTGTTTGAGTTGACAACTTCCCTTCCCAATAAAAACTCACTTACAAAAAAAAAAAAAAAAGTTTTTGGAGCTTCAAACCTAGAAAATTGCCTTTGTAGCCGCATATGCAAAATTTTGCATATAATTTCAAAACATGCTATGCTGTGCTCAGTCATATCCAACCCTTTGTGACTCCATGGACTGTAGCTCACCAGGGTTCTCTGTCCATGGAATTCTCCAGCCAAAAATACTGGAGTGGGCTGCCATTTCCTTCTCCAGGGGATCTTCCCAATGGATTGAACTCGGGTCTCCTGTACTGACAGGCAGATTCTTTATCACTGAGCCACCTGGGAAGCCCTTTACAGACTGTCTGAAACTCATCCATTGATGCGAAAACCCCCTGGTTGGCACTCCAGATATAAAGCTGTCTTGATGTTAGGATTTAACAATTCTTTGTTCCATTTCACCTCCAGGGCACCACTCACCCTCAGCTGAGGGCTGAGCAGAGCATGTGGGAAGAGAATTTCCAAGACTGAGAAAGGCCCCACAGGAGCAGGGGACAATGATTATAGCAAGCCAAGGCTGGAGGAATTCACTGTCCCACCAGGCAGTGCAGACAAACCCAGTGATAACGCAGAGTGAGACTGAGCTGTCTGAAGGGCACCACTCCAGGGACAGAGCCAGGTTAGCTGTCCACACAAATGGCTCCTGGTGTGGCCAGCTTCCTACCTCCACCCAGCTTTAGCGTGTATCCTACTGGAAGTCTGCATATCAGGCAGCTTCAGTCTCACACATTTGTTCTTTTCAAGCATTGTTTTATCTATTTCAGGTATTGCATTTTCACCCTCAATACGCTGTTATAGTCTGTAGAAATAATTTTATTTTTATTATTTTATTTTTTGGCCAAGCTACATGGCATGTGGTGTCTTAGCTCCCTGACCAGGAATTGAAACCATGTCCCCTGCAGTGGAAGCATGGAGTCTTAACCACTCAATGGCCAAGGAAGTCCCTATAGAGATCACTTTAAAACTGAAATCATTATTTGTGGTACTAGCAACCTCCAGTCTGGGTACCATCTAAAAATCTGATGAGCACATCTTTTGATTTCTGATAAAATTTGTGTATATCATTAATAAGTCAGGGCTAAGGATAGAGTTCAAAAGGACAAAAGTAGAGCCTTCCTTCTAAGTTAGCCTAAAGCTATTGATTAACGCACTTAGGGTGGGTTTAATGAGCAGGGACCTGCCATTCAGAACAACCAAACAGGGACACAGTGAAGACAGTGCAGGAACATGAGCAGCCAGAAGAGACGTGAGTCTCTGACTGCATCCATCTCATCTCCATCTCTTCTTCCATCTCTCCAAATACAGATTTTGTTGAACAATAAAAAGGAAAAGGAAATGAAGCTCAATTCACATATTATTGAAAGCAAGAGTGCAGAGTAATTGAATTAAAGCAGGAGAATTAAAACACTTGCTTCACTTAAGACTTGTAAACTGCAGTTTCCTTCAGGTCTGTTTTTTATTTATGATGAATGTCACCCCATAGTTGCTTTGAAGTTTAAGAAAAACTTAGGAAAACAGAAATGAAAATGCCTTTTGAAAATGAAATAATACAGAACATATTAGTGTTGATCTTCTTGAGCTTTTAATGAAATTATGTTGCTGTAAACGGAATATTTTTATAGCAATTTTAAAAAGTTATTTCCTCCATGGAACCCATTCCCTTGGGGGTACTGCCAGCTGCACAATCTGTGCCTCTCACTCTCTTTGGAGCCTGTTTTCATCATGAGGATGCCTAGAAAACTGACTGGAAGCAGGATTCCTGGGGGATCCAGGCCTGGGATAAAGATGAGGGGCCAGGAGTGGAGGAAAACCCCAGCTGTGGGCACTGAGGAAACCACACTAAGCAACCCAGGCAGCTTGCTCCCAGCTCAGGATCCCAGTGGGTTTGAAAACCACCAACCTCAGGGAACAGCAGGTGTGTGTAGCCCCCAAAGTCTGTGTGTGTCCCCAGCTCCCCATCTCATCAAGCAACTTCCCACCTCCATGTCTTAAAACTGTGTCGTCGCTCAGTCGTGTCCGACTCTTTGAGACCCCAATGGACTGTAGCCGACCAGGCTTCTCCGTCCATGGGATTTTCCAGGCAAGAGTACTGGAGTGGGTTGCCATTTCCTTCTCCAGGGGATCTTCCCAACCCAGGGATCAAACCCGGGTCTCCTGCATTGCAGGCAGACGCTTTACCCTCTAAGCCACCAGGGAAGCCCATGTCTTGAAAAGTGCACAGCAAAAGTCAGAGTCCATGTGTTCTGAGAAAATGCAAAAACTGCAATTTTCAAAATCAAGAAGGACAGTAAAATAATGGAAATTCCCCCCACAAAAAAAGCAAAGAAAGTAAGGAAATCTCCTAGCACTGAAGACATCACATGGGTACATAAGCCATTCAGGAAAATGAATTCTAAATGCTGCACAACAGAACACACATCACAAAGTATACGTCACCTGGGGTAGCAAGAGGGCCCTGGAGATGTCTGGAGAGGACAGATGAGGGGCAAGAATGAAACCAAATATTTCTCAGGGAGCAGCAGAAACTAACATGATGTGAGGAAATCCCCCAGAATTCCCAAAGAAAAATGAGTGAAAGCTTAGAATTTTATACCCAGCTCACATATGAGCATAAGGTGTCTCACTAAACTGTGCATCTTCAGATGCCCAGAAACCCAAAAGGGAAAGAAACGGGCTCTTAACCCAGAAGAGGGGCAAAGAGGACTTTCAACAGAATGATGAAAGAAAGTCCCAGAATGAGGGTGGCCACAGGGCAACTAGTCAGGGGCAGCAGATCAGAGGTCAGACAATTTTTTAAAAAATGTTTCAAAGGCACTGATGTGCCACCATCAGTTTGACCATATTAAAAAGATACATGAGTTTATCAGAATGTGAACACTAAGTTTTTGATGAATGTGTGAAAAGCTGAGCTAGCGTAAAGAGCAATACAGTTTCCAGGAGTAAAAGACATTTGCACAGAAAAGTAAAGTACCAGGAGGTTCAGGAGGGAACAAATGTGCAGAACTGCATTGTGATGTCTATGTTCAACTCTGATGTAGCAAAAATACCATTGAGTTTTGCATTTGACAGATGAAAGGGAGGCTTACATGCTTGTGTTTGTGGGAAGATTTAAGACACCCCATGGACTATAACCCATCAGGCTTCTCTGTTCATGGGATTCTCCAGACAAGAATACTGCAGTGGATTGCCATTCCCTTCTCCTGGGGATCTTCCTGACCCGAGGAGTGAACCCGGGTCTCCTGCATTACAGGCAGATGCTTTTCTATCTGAGTCACCAGCCCACTGATAATATCTAAACTAAAAACAGAGAACACTATAAGAATATCACTTAATATTAGAAAGTAAATATGAGATGAAACAGCCATGTCACTATTTGAAAGTGGTTTCCTCCAGCACAGAGGTTGGTAAATTTTTTGTGAAGACAAAGAAAGTAAATATTTTAGATTTTGTTCAAGTAATCAAATCTGGCGTTAGAGCGTGAAAGCAGGCATAGCTAATGCAGAAAATAATGGCCCTCACTGTTTCTCAGAAAGCATTGTCTACAAAATCAGACAGCGGCCTGGACATGGCCCTTGGGGAGAGTCTGCTGACTTCTCCCCCAATAGCAGTGAGAAGGCATGGGCTCTGCTGTGTTTTTATTATCGATCTTTAAAACTGTCTGAATTTTAATAACATGTATATGTATTCCTTGGGAGACAAATCTAAATTTATTTATTTTTAATTGATATGAGATATTTTTCTTTTCATGGACTGAAAGGAAAGGAAATATTTTGGATTCAAAGAGTGCACTGTGCTCCAAGAAAACAGGACCCCACTATGCAGTCAGTGGGCACACTTAAGCCAGAAGACCAGGGAAGAGCAGAGAGCTCTGCAGGTCCCCGAACAGACAGCAGCAGACCACGGCTTCTGGGGACCCCACCGGGGCTCGGGGCTTCCGGACGCCCTAAGTACCAGAAGAGGACGCACAACGGCTACTGAGTTCTGGGGAAGCTCAAGATTCCCTAGGGAGAGCAAGAGCAGAGAAAATGCTGGAGGAAGGTGGACACAGTACAGTCAGCCAGGAGCAGACACAGAAATCAACCTGGAGGCAGTTAAGACTGAGAATGTCTGTTAAAGGGTGGAGATGAGCACTGAATCAGGGCACTTACAGCAGCAACACAGAATGATGGGAATGTACATGTCCTGAGCAAAGTGTGAGAGAAATCTGCATGACAAGCTATAATGTGATGTATGTAATGTAACATAACAAAATGTAATACATTGCGTCATGTAATGTAACATTATATAATGTAAAATAATGTAATGTAGTAAAACAATGTAATATAATATACTGCATAATATAGTACATTATAGTATGCATAGTATAATGCATGATTATATAATATATTGCATAATATATATTACATAATATAATGTAATATAACAAAACAATATATTATAATTCATTGCATAATATAATATATCCCATAATATAATATAAACACCTGAAGTTGGAAGATAGGAGAAAGTTGAGCAGAAAGTCATATAAGAACACTTATTTCTTTACTTCTCAAAGCAAGGTAATCAATGTTTTTTATTATTATATTTTACTGTGTGTCATAGTTTCATTACTTAATATTTTGCAATTCTTTCTTGTAAAAAAATTATTTGAATCTACTATATTCTTTATCTTACTTCCATTTATTTAAATTCAAATAAAATTGTTTTCATTTATTGCAAAACTATGGTATTACCTTATTTTCATAAAAGTATCACCATGCATTTTCTATCTATGTACATCCAGAGAGTGATATCTACAATAATTAGTAATGTTTATAAATGTTATTTCTGATTACAATTTTATGCATTTTATTATACTTATATACTGTTACGCCTTATTTGAATTGTTTGTAACCACATGCATGCTTGCTTTCTATAAAAACAAAAGGGTGATTTTCCTAAGGAAACAGGAGACTGGAAGTAAATATATAAATATATAAACAGTAGTTAGTTCTGGATGGTAGGGATTAGATGATTGTTATTTTCTTTTTTTATTATTTTATACTTTTGGCATTACTTTTTCACAAATTTTAATGAGACAACTGTAAAAAGAAATCTATTGAATTTTCAGGCCAGCAGAGCCTATATGAGTCTTTTAATTATATGTTATTCTACATCTAGTAGATGCTATTTGAGCAAACAGCTTAGCAGAGACTGGAATAGCTGTTAGAAGCTGAAGTCTTGTACCCTGAATCCCACCCTATCTGGACATAAATGGTTCAGTTTACAGATTAGAACCATCTAGACTTTGAGACCAACTCTAATTGTAAAAGTAACATGTAAAGAGAGCTTTCTCACAAAGTTCCATCCTTCTGCCCAGATCTGATGTTTTCATCTTGGGTTTTGACTCATCATTCTATGTTCACATCACAGAATTGGTTACCCACTGAGCCAAACACTGGGCAAACAGAAATGGTCTTGAAGTCCATGAGTTTGCAAAGGATCCAGGGTCAGGCACAGATCTCCAATAAGGGCCCCACCTCCTGCCAACCATGGAGCCCCTGCAGGTGCACACAGCCCAGTCCACCCCTGCTACCCTGGGGGTCTCAGTGCTGCCCTCAGATGATGGAATTCACCAGCTCATCATCTGCACTGACTCTTTTGCATTTGGACTTGGCATTGTTCTCAAACTGCCAACATCAGTTGGATCATCGAAAAAGCAAGAGTTCCAGAAAAAACATAACTTCTGCTTTATTGACTACTCCAAAGCCTTTGACTACGTGGATCACAATGAACTGTGAAAAATTCTTAAAGAGATGGGAATACCAGACGACCCGACCTGCCTCCTGAGAAATCTGTGTGCAGGTCAAGAAGCAACAGTTAGAACTGGACATGGAACAACAGACTGGTTCCAAATAGGAAAAGGAGTACATCAAGGCTGTATGTTGTCACCCTGCTTATTTAACTTATATGCAGAGTACACCATGCAAAATGCCAGGCTGGATGAAGCACAAGCTGGAGTCAAGATTTCCAGGAGAAATATCAATAACCTCAGATATGCAGATGACAACACCCTTATTGCAGAAAGTGAAGAAGAACTAAAGAGCCTCTTGATGAAAGTGAAAGAGGAGAGTGACAAAGTTGGCTTAAAACTCAACATTCAGAAAACGAAGATCAAGGCATCCAGTCCCATCTCTTCATGGCAAATAGATGGGGAAACAATGGAAACAGTGACAGACTTTATTCTGGGGGGCTCCAAAATCACTGCAGATGGTGACTGCAGCCATGAAATTAAAAGACGCTTACTCCTTGGAATAAAAGTTATGACCAACCTAGATAGCATATTAAAAAGCAGAGACATTACTTTGCCAACAATGGTCCATCTAGTCAAAGCTATGGTTTTTCCAGTAGTCATGTATGGGTGTGAGAGTTGGACTATAAAAAAAGCTGAGACCTGAAGAATTGATGCTTTTGAACTGTGGTGTTGTAGAAGACTCCTGAGAGTCTCTTGGACTGCAAGGAATCCAGGCAGTCAATCCTAAAGGAAATCAGTTCTGAATATTCATTGGAAGGACTGGTGCTGAAGCTGAAACTCCAATACTTTGGCCACCTGATGCAAAGAACTGACTCACTGGAAAAGACCCTGATGCTGGGAAAGATTGAAGGCAGGAGGCGAAGGGGACAACAGAGGATGAAATGGTTGGATGGCATCACCGACTTGATGGACATGAGTTTGAGTAAGCTCTGGGAGTTGGTGATGGACAGGGAGGCCTAGTGTGCTGCAGTCCATGAGGTCACAAAGAATCAGACATGACTGAGTGAATGAACTGAACTGATTGTTCTCAGACTCCCATGTTGGACTCAGACCCGCCTGCTGCTCTGGCTTCAGAAATCATCTTGGGTACTTAGTGCTTGAACTGCCCTGAGTCTTGTTAGCCTGATTTGCAGGGATGGTGGTAAAGCTGCTGGTTTCCATGGCCCTGAGCTGAAGGATGTGCAGACCAGACAAAGAGTCTGAGGATGGTGGTGAGGGATGGTGCCGTTTGTGGGCTCTAGCAGCTATAAAGCACCAGACTGTAGAGAAGGCCATTACAAAGAGCAAGTGGGAAACACAAGAAAGAGGTTGTCTTGGGGCCATCTTGAGAAGGACACTGCAGTGTTGCTTCTTCCAGGATGCCTTCCCCAGACCACATGGATCCTGGAGTTTTTTCTTCTCTATTCATGCTCTGGTTCATGGAGCTTCTTGCAATTTAAAATCCTTTTAAACTTTTGTACCATTCATCCACAATATAAAGACTTTGTCTATTTAAACATCATTCAATCCTCAGAATCGTGCAAGAGGCTGGTACTGAATCTCTGTTCAGTAGACATTTGTTGTACTATAGAATAAACTAAAATTTCAAGAAGAATATAATTAGCATCCTGAAGAACTTCTTCAGATGACAGTTCATGGGATATCTGACTGTTGCAAATGGACTCTGGAAAGCAAGCAGGCAAGAGAGAGAAGATGACATTCTCAACAAGCTCCAGAGTTACCTTGTTCTGATCTTGTCTCATTTTTAAATGACTGACCATTGGGTAAAGCGTACATCTAAAATATCTAATCAGTGGTCAGCCAGACCAACTGGAAATGAAATGCATATTTTTGGAATGCCAGTACCTGAAATCTTGCTTCTTTAACTGGGGCTCATGAAGAAGAAGCATCAGCCTGACCTGGAAGACTGTGGAGAATACCTCACGCTGGACTCCAGAACTGCTGAGTTAGAACCTTCAACTTAACAACATCTGCAGGTGGTTGGGTGCTGTGTTAACATTCAGGAAGCCTCACTCTGGGCTCTGGGTGTTGGTGGCCAGCAGCCCCTTGTTGTAGAGACTCTGTCCTGGATGCTTTGGGATGCTTCTCATCCTCCAGCCCCAACAGCACCCAGAGACCGTGATCCTCCAGTCCCAACAGCACCCGGAGACAGTGGTCCTCCAGCCCCGACAGCACCTGGAGACAGTGGTCCTCCTGCAGGCATCCCTGGAGGAGTGATACAGCTCTGCATCCAGTACAGGGCATCTTCCATCTCATGCATCTCGGGAGCCTCCACCACTGTCCTCGCATGTGTCTCAGTGTTAAATCAGGCTCAGCATAAAGTTTGCTCACCCAGGGCTACTTTGACTTGTTTATAGCTGCATTCTTAGTCCTTATAACTCCATCCATCAAACACTGGACAGCAAACAAATTTGTTTGATAACAACTTTCCTTTCATATCTCCATCCCATATAACAATTATAGACTAAGATTTTTGTTCCCGTTGTATAAATACAGGAAAGAAAACACATGCGAGCCATACATCATTACATGCATTTTCAAGTCTTCACTATGGATGGCTTTCTACCTTGTCCTCATTCCTTGACCACCATGAGTTTTTTGGGGTTTTTTTGCACAAGTGGTCAATCAGATATTACAGGTGAGAGCGAATGTATTTCACTGACTTAAAAGCCACTTGGTGCACAAGAACTAAGACTGGTATCCAAAGCCATTTTTCAGTCAAACCTTGATTGTTCCTTTATATAAATATTCTGCACGGATCCCGACTGTCATTGTGGCTGTTTGTGATTCTAATTGGATTAGAAGCACCGGGAGGTCATCCCTTCTCTCTGACTCCACGTGGGGACCATGGGCGGATGACCCAGCAGGATGCTCTCAGAAGGGCTGGGAACCACACGTGAATAAGTGAGCAGGCTCGCGAGCATCACTCTTTGACAGAATTATACCCCAGGAATGGAGTCAACCAAGTGGGGAGTGAGAAATTCATTTTCTGACAGGGGTGTCAGCAGCAGCATCAGGAGCCGATGACAACAAATCCATAGCCGGGTGAAAACCTGACGGAGTGGAAAACAAGGGCGTGGGGGCTGGTCTCCCCGCTCAGCCGTCCAGGACATCATTTCACAGCAATTATTGCCCTGGCTGGTTCTACCGGCTGTGGACCTCCCAGTCTTCCCTCGTTACTGGGCTCACACGAGAAACCAAACCAACCCAAGGACAATCAGGGCTTGTTGGTGAACTGCAGAAATGACCTATGCTTCTCTGCAGGGCTGATCGGAGGGCAAGCTCGGCCAGGGTACCTGTGTGAGGCTGGCTGTGTGCATGCTGCCAGGGTCCAAGTCATCCTGACCCTCCTCATGCAAGCATCCCTGATGCTCACAGAGGCTGCACCTTGATTCTTGAGACACCAGAGATCAAACAAGCCATGTCTGCAGCAAGAAATACAAGGGAACGAAGACACTTTAATGCTCCAACTTTCTGCTGCTTGTTGCTCACATGCTAACTGCACTCTGTGGACCCGAGTGACGAGGGTCCCATTTCCAACACAGCATGGAGTGGGTGATCTCCTCAACTGTAAAATGAAGCCGTAAGAACACAGCGTGAAAATGTATTAGCAACAGTTAGATAAGGGGACCTCAGCAAGGCGTACACGCTTTCAATTGGTAAAATAATGTCTGTACAAATTGTTTTTGGTACATTAAGTACCTTTCACAGCCAAAATTAAAAAAGAAAAAAGAAGAAGAAAAAAAACACACAAAATGACACAGAGACACAGAGCGGTATGCATGGAAGGCAGAACCAGTTTGTTCTCTGGCGAAGTAATTTCATGCAGAATTTTTTTATTGAAATTGTTTCTCTTGCTGACAGATCTGGTGTACGATGACAAATGACAATGTGCCAGCCGGCTTGTCAGCCCGTGCTGGGGGAAATCTCACACAAACTCCTCCATAATCATAGTAAGCACGAGTTCCTTGCAACACGAGGTATTTTAAGCTCCTGAGCACAGTGGCCAAGCAAAGTGGCATTAAATAGCAGTGAGGTGAAGCTGAGAAAAGATTTACACGTGCACACGGAGCCGGCAGCTGTTTACTGGCTGTGACGTGCTGACAAGGAAACAAGGGTTATGAAAAATGATCAGTCTCTACACAGCTAAACCTTAGGGTGTCAGGAGTTTGGGCGTCCAGGGTGCTGAGGCGACATCAGTGATTGGTATGGAAAGCCAGGAATATGATAACAGACCCTAAATTCATGAGTGTCATGAGGATACCTGTGGACAGAAGCGATGGGTATGTTACTTTCCAAAGTTTCCCAGTTCAAAGGGAAAGTTAACCACAGGCAGAGATTGTAGACGGGGTAAAAATAAGAAACTAAAGGGTCCTCAAGATAGAAGGGCTCCCCCCAGCCAAACATCACAGGCAGCCTGGCTCTGGCATGGGTCAGAGCCTCCCTGGGCTTATGCCAGGTCCTCTCTACCGGTGACAGCGGCCGGGGCTTTGGGAGTTTATTTCACGGATTGTGTGTGCACATTCTGGCCAGGCCTTGCCCGGGACCCACAAGTTTAGACAAAACTGTCTGACACCTACACACGGTGGCAGAACGGTCCCAAGAGACAGCTGTTTATGATCACTGGGTGGTTTTCCCAAACTACAAGGAGGAACAAAAGATCACTCTCTGTGATGGGAAGACCAAGAGCCCGGAAAGGACTGGAGCCCCGAGGCTCCCACGGTGCCTCCTTCCAGCTAGTGAGCTCAGCCAAAACCAGTGACGAGCCCTGCCGGAATCAGGAAACATGCATTACAAGCTCTACTCTGAGACTAATGGCAGAGCAGGACGCATAGTCCGTGGGGCCCTCAACGTTTCTCATTAGAAAAGCAAACTGGATTAATCGTACTCAGGATTAGTCATCTCTGGGGTCAAGCCCAGCTTTAGAACTGGGGACACGAGCCATACAACTCACAGGCAAAGCCCCTCTAGAGATCAAAACACTCCAATCTGGAGACACCTTCATGTTAGTCTCTCAGTCACTGGGAAGATTCTCCATGTCAATTGGAACCGAGGTCCCAGGGTCCTCATGCAATCCTCAGCCCTGGGATGTAGACGGCTGAGCAAGGTGAGGTGCATGGCAGGACACACATCCCCAGGGTGAGACACCCTCTGCGTGGCCTCACCAGCCCACCTGGTCCCTCCCCTGCCCCAGGGCCAGAGTCCCGAGGGAACGGCCTGCAGAGGTCCCACAGAGGATGCGACCACGTTCCCTGCATTCGCCTGGGTAGTGGCCATGGGCCCTTCACTCCAGGTGATGGAGCAGCTGGCGCTGGTCTGGTGAGGGTCAAGGGCAGGAGCACTGTCCCCTGAGTCCCCAGCAGGGACCCTGGCTCTACCTCCATGACATGCAGGAGGGTCCCCAAGAGGCCAGCACAGTGAGGCAGCATGCCCTCACTGTGAAGACAGCTGGCAGGACACCGAGACCTACACCTTCTCCTGGGGCATCTGCTTGTCCTCCTGTGAGGTTGGGGTGGCCATTGTAACCAGCCTAACACACCACACACAGCTTAGCACACCTGCACACTCCCAAACCGACGTCAAAGCTGACCAACGAAACAGGCAAGAGATCCTGGCCAGACATCATTCAGCAGCTCAACCTAAGCCCAGAATTAACTAAAATAAGTAAGTAAGCCCAGAATTAAATAAAAGAAATTACATTTGCTTTCCCCAGGTATACAGTCACATAAATTCTATATCGAACATGCACCAAAATCTTAATGTGAGTAATCTGAACCTGTAAAGATGTCGGTTTTGGTAAACAACAAGAAATGAAAGTCTATTTGGAAAAAAATATGGGGTGAAATGTCAAGGTTGAAAGAAAAAGCAAGAACGTGATCTAAAGGATCAGTCAAAATGGTCAGATTTCTACTGACACTCCCTGATGACATTTAGGTTCATTATATTTACATTATGACTCTTTCATTTGTTCTCAAGACATTATTTTTAGCAGATAAACAGCAGGGGGAAAAACCACTGTGGTTTAATCTTTACTACAAAGGAGCTCTGAAATTATCCACTTCGGAGAGTCTCTTCTACAGAATCTGACACTCTCCTGTTATTAGTTTTAGCTATAATTACTAATTTTCTGATCTAACCTTGAAAGGAATCTGAAAACAATGGAAAAAGGGCTTGATGTGAACTGAAGCCCTTTTTAGAAGAGAGATTATTTCTAAAGCTCCATAGCTGAGTTTGTCAGTCTTTCAAAGATAACTTTCTTGTTTATAACGTGGCTTCTCCAGGTAGGGTAATTCATCCAAGACCGAACTTTCCTTAAAAATTCTTAAAATGTTGCTTAAAAATAAGCTCACATGAAGGCAGCCATTATAAGCGGCTCCTGATGTGAAGGCTGTAAGAAAATTCTTGCACCTTTTTTATTTGTGCATGAGGCTTGAAAAATATATTTCTCCCAAATAAACTTTAGCAAGCATTTGAGACTTTGCATTTTAATGTTAAGATAAAATGGGAAACATCTTATAAACACATGGAAAATCAGTAAGTTGACAAGTAGCATCTTCTAATCCAAAGAACACTCGATTAAATCCATGCCTGTATCGATAGTGCTTTCTATAGAAATAGATACTGTTTATTCTCGGAAATCATATTGACCAACCCATCAGCCAGTCAACATATGTATTTGTCAGCCAGGCTTCTTATTTTCCATTTGTATATTATTATTGAGTATTCTTCCCTCTGGCATTCAGAATCTCAAGTGCATGTTTGGAAAAGGCAGGATATGAAAAGAATTCTTCAGAAAAGGAGAAAAAAGAAAAAGAAAAAAGAGCCTATCGTAGGCACCCTGCTTCTGAGAGAAACACTCCTTTGCCATCGGACCTCAATTTTTACAAGTACTGAACATTTCATGCTCTATT
Source organism: Cervus elaphus (assembly GCF_910594005.1). Lineage (NCBI taxonomy): Eukaryota > Metazoa > Chordata > Mammalia > Artiodactyla > Cervidae > Cervus > Cervus elaphus. The sequence continues at coordinate 6,588,818 of NC_057841.1, read as the reverse complement.
TTAATAAGACCGTGGATAAATTACCCTTAAGAAGAGAAAGAAAATGGCCTAACTAGGATAGCATGAACGAACGTTTTTAAGACAGCTGTTAGAGGGCCATTGATACAAATGTGTGAACCTAGTGGGCCTGACAACATCAATTTGCCTATAAATGTCTGGGCAGACATACATTTACTGAAAGAGAAGAATTTTAAGTATATCAATATTATTACAGATATGTTAACACAAATCAATGAGCTTCGTAATGTAAGAAATTGTATTAAATGTATTTAAATTTAATTGGCTAGAATCTACAGCTGCAAATTTAAAATTATATTACCTATTAAGATATGTCTATGTTAGAAAAGCATTATGATTTCTCTGAGTTGTCTGGGATCTAAAAATAATATGTTTTCTCATAGCAGAGTAGCTTATTTTGTAAATGAGCTCATTCTGGGATTTAAAATAAGTACAATTGCTTCAAATATTGTATTTGTATTTTAACAGCAAAACAAAAACAGTTTCTTCTTTTAAAAATCTATAGATATATTCTCCTGTATGCATCCCCTTGTTTCTTAAAAAGTGTGCCTGTGCTTTAATTTTGTTTTTATTTAAGCTGAGGCAGAGCCAGGACCCTCCTTATACAATGATAGCCTTGACTCCTCAACCACCTCTGTGTTCTGTTTCACCAAAGCATCTGCTCATGATTTGGGTGAATCAACACATCAGTGAACAATTCTGATTTCTTAAATTTTTAACGGTAGTTGACACAGAGCTGGGGTGCCTGACAGAGACACGTCCATCTACTCCTTACAAAACCTATGATATGGTCCAGTTCTCTGGTCTGCAAATTGAGGCTCAAGAAACAAAGTCCTAGAAATTCAGCTCATGGATTTTTGCTAGAATTGGAAATCTCTTCTACACAATGAGAGCAGGAAAGAACCCTCTTTGTCTATGCCCCCAGGTACCCCACGTACCCCTCAGCTGGAAGAAGCTTCAGAAATATCCGGGCAGTGAGAGTGCTGCTGCTGACGGGAGCTCACCACCGTGGTCCAGACTGGGCAGAAATGGGCCCAGTTTCCTCTTTCAAATGGAAAATTTGGGACAAAGCAGAAAAAGCATGAAGGCAGAGGCATGAGTTTCTAGAAAAGATATTGGTGTAGGGGCAACAGTCAATACAAAGCAACCTGATTGCTCGTTTTCAAGGTCAACCTTTTCAAAATTACTTTTAAATTGTCTAGTGTGTGCATGCTCAGTCCTGTCAGACTCTTTGTGACCCCATGGTTTGTAGCCCACCGGATTCCTCCGTCCATGGGATTCTCCAGGCAAGAATACTGGAGTAGGTTGCCATTTCCTTCTCCAGGGGATCTTCCCAATCCAGGGATCATACCCAAGTCTCCTGCATCACTTGTATTGGCAGACAAATTATTTACCACCGAGCCACCTGAGCCCTAAATTGTCTAGTGTTCCCATTTGAGATGGAAATCCACGAACACAGAGCCTCTCGTGAAAAAATCCTTGACAGCTTTGGGATGTGACTGGGAAAACTGCAGTCCTCTCTGACTCCAAGGCCAGCTCCTCACCCTCTCTGGAGGCACAGCCAGCAGGAAGCTACCAGGCACCCATGCATTGCCCAGGCACTGATGCTGGGCACCCAGCATCAGTCAGAAGCAGAGAAAAATAGCTGGATGGGTGATATAGGTCCTTAACTGCATAGCAGAACTGAGCCTTAATGTTGAAAGTTAGCAAAGTTGTTTTGTGTAAATAAACAATCCCAGTGTCTCTGGGTCAGAGTGACTCCTGGCTTTCACTGTCAAAATCAGGACAGCAGGGAAGCCAACGGCTCTGATGTTTCCAGCCCACTGTCGCTTTTGTTTAGGTTTATGGATTTTCCTTCCATTTCGATAAGGGAAGGAACAGAGGGGCTGAGAGCAGGTGCTTGGTTCAGGTAGGCCATGACCAGTCTGCTCCTTGCTGACCCGCTTACCTGTCCCAGCCTCACCTTTCCTCATCTATAGCATCGTGCCGCTCTAGTGGGGTCTCAGCACAGCCGCACACTCAGAAGCATCGGTCATAAGTCACTAAACCTTGCTGTGTAGAAGGAGTCCCATTAGACCCGGGGGCGTCTACCCTTGACCTTCCACACGTGCTCCCGACAGCCGGCCTGTGGCCCCTCCATCTGGGTGCTAGTGAGTGCCGCCCAGGGCAATTCCATGGGTTTCAGGGAACTTTATCCAGTCTCCTGGGGTAGGCCGTAATAGAAAAGAAGTTTTAAAGAAGGTATTATGTGTATGACTGAGTCACTCTGCTGTTCAGTGGATGCACAGCCCTGCACATCAGCTCTATTTCAGTTTTAAAACAGAAGACGGTGGCTCTGGGGGCACATCAGGCGCCCTTCCCGCGGCGCAGCCACACAGGAGGCCTCCCCATGCGCTGAAATCCCGGGAGTCGGGTTAACTGTGAGTCTGTCTGAAGGGCTCCCCATGCAGGGCAAAGAGCCTCGTCTTACACTTGCCTCCCACCCGCTCCGTCTTATCCAGGCTCAGCTGGCTCGGGTCTCAGAGGTAGCCACTGGGAACGTGGAACTCCACCTTACACATCTCCCAGGAGTGACGTGATGCTCGCCTCATCCCTGCCTCTTCCTCCTGAGGGTACAGCCCCCACAGTGTGTACTCTGTCCACAGTATATCTACACCATGGAGGGTTGATCGTTGGGCCACTTTGATAGTTTCCTTATAAGTACAAGAATGCATTTGGAAAGGCATATCCCCTCAGAGACAGAGAAACCAATCAAAAACACTACACTGATTTCTACCAGCTTGACCTGTGGCGAGGGACCAACTGGTGGTCCTTCCAAGGAAAAAGAAATAAAGTGCACCAGTAATATTCATGTTCAGTGATGCTCATGTTCAGTGATGCTCACCTCAGTGGTGCTCACCTCAGTGATGCTCACCTCAGTGATGCTCACCTCCGTGAGGCTCCTCCTCAGTGATGCTCACCTCAGTGGTGCTCACCTCAGTGATGCTCACCTCACTGATGCTCACCTCAGTGATGCTTGTCCTCACTGTTGCTCACCTCAGTGTTGCTCACCTCAGTGATGCTCACCTCAGTGGTGCTCACCTCAGTGATGCTCACCTCAGTGATGCTCACCTCAGTGGTGCTCACCTCAGTGATGCTCATCCTCAGTGATGCTTGTCCTCAGTGATGCTTGTCCTCAGTGATGCTCACCTCAGTGATGCTCACCTCACTGATGCTCGTCCTCAGTGATGCTCACCTCACTGACGCTCACCTCAGTGGTGCTCGTCCTCAGTGATGCTCACCTCAGTGGTGCTCACCTCAGTGATGCTCACCTCAGTGGTGCTCATCCTCAGTGATGCTCGCCTCAGTGGTGCTCACCTCAGTGATGCTCACCTCAGTGGTGCTCACCTCAGTGATGCTCGTCCTCAGTGATGCTTGTCCTCAGTGATGCTCGTCCTCAGTGATGCTCACCTCAGTGATGCTCACCTCACTGATGCTCGTCCTCAGTGATGCTCACCTCACTGATGCTCGTCCTCAGTGGTGCTCGTCCTCAGTGATGCTCACCTCAGTGATGCTCACCTCAGTGGTGCTGGTCCTCAGTGATGCTCACCTCAGTGATGCTCACCTCAGTGATGCTCACCCTCAGTGATGCTTGTCCTCAGTGATGCTCACCTCAGTGGTGCTCACCTCAGTGATGCTCACCCTCAGTGATGCTTGTCCTCAGTGATGCTCACCTCAGTGGTGCTCACCTCAGTGATGCTCACCTCAGTGATGCTTGTCCTCAGTGTTGCTCACCTCAGTGTTGCTCACCTCAGTGATGCTCACCTCAGTGGTGCTCACCTCAGTGGTGCTCACCTCAGTGATGCTCACCTCAGTGGTGCTCACCTCAGTGATGCTCATCCTCAGTGATGCTTGTCCTCAGTGATGCTTGTCCTCAGTGATGCTCACCTCAGTGATGCTCACCTCACTGATGCTCGTCCTCAGTGATGCTCACCTCACTGACGCTCACCTCAGTGGTGCTCGTCCTCAGTGATGCTCACCTCAGTGGTGCTCACCTCAGTGATGCTCGCCTCAGTGGTGCTCATCCTCAGTGATGCTCGCCTCAGTGGTGCTCACCTCAGTGATGCTCGCCTCAGTGGTGCTCACCTCAGTGATGCTCGTCCTCAGTGATGCTTGTCCTCAGTGATGCTCGTCCTCAGTGATGCTCACCTCAGTGATGCTCACCTCACTGATGCTCGTCCTCAGTGATGCTCACCTCACTGATGCTCATCCTCAGTGGTGCTCGTCCTCAGTGATGCTCACCTCAGTGATGCTCACCTCAGTGGTGCTCGTCCTCAGTGATGCTCACCTCAGTGATGCTCACCTCAGTGATGCTCACCCTCAGTGATGCTTGTCCTCAGTGATGCTCACCTCAGTGGTGCTCACCTCAGTGATGCTCACCTCAGTGGTGCTCACCTCAGTGATGCTCACCTCAGTGGTGCTCACCTCAGTGATGCTCACCCTCAGTGATGCTTGTCCTCAGTGATGCTCACCTCAGTGGTGCTCACCTCAGTGAGGCTCACCTCAGTGGTGCTCACCTCAGTGAGGCTCACCTCAGTGGTGCTCACCTCAGTGATGCTCACCCTCAGTGATGCTTGTCCTCAGTGGTGCTTGTCCTCAGTGATGCTCACCTCAGTGATGTTCATCCTCAGTGATGCTCACCTCAGTGATACTTGTCCTCAGTGATGCTGGTCCTCAGATTTATTCTTCCTAGAGATGTTCACCTCAGTGATATTCATCCTCAGTGATGTTCATCTCAGTGATATTCATCCTCAGTGTTGCTCACCTCAGTCATTCTCAAGTTCAGTGATGCTCATCCTCTGTGATATTCTTTGTCATTGATCTTCATCACCCATGATTCTCGTCACTATTGATGCTCCAAGGTAGTTCATGCTTCTCTGCATGGCATACAGGCCAAAGTACTTTCCCTGGGACATTCAGTTATTGCCTAGGAAACTAGTTTAGCTGAAGTACTCAGTGGATAGGTGCTGAAGCTTTGCTTTTCAGAGATTACTGGACACCCATCCTTGTCAACTCCTTCTGGGACAGCGCATCCTCCTGCTGAGATTGTGTTTGTGACCCTGGCATAGACCCCATTCCCAGTTGGGTGTGAACATTGACAATTCAGGGCAACACTGTGATAGTTTCCAGATACTGATTCCTTTTAGGGCTGTGTAAGTGCCCTGAAAATTCTTTGGAAGGACTGATGCTCTAGCTGAAGGTCTAATCTTTGGCCACCTGATGTGAAGAGCTGACTCATTGGAAAAGACCCTGATGTTGGAAAAGATTGAGGAAAGTAGGAGAAGTGGGTGGCAGAGGATGAGATGGTTGGACAGCATCACTGACTCAGTGGACATGAATTTGTGCAAACTCTGGGAGATAGTGAAGGACTGGGAAGCCTGGTGTGCTGCAGGCCATGGGGTCACAAAGAGTCAGACATGACTGAGTGACTGAACAAAGTGTGTAACTATCTTCACTGACTTTTTTTACCCATCTATGCTCATGCTCAGTTGCAAAGTCATGTCCAATTCTTTGCGACCCCAGGGACTGTAGCCTGCCATGTCCCTCTGTCCATGGGATTTTCCAGGCAAGAATACTGGAATGGTTGCCATTCCCTTCTCCAGTTACCCATCTATGGAATGTGGTTTAATCTCACCCAACTGAACATAGGTTCACGTGGAATCCTTTAGTTGATGTTTCTACAAAGCCCTCTGTAGACAAAACTGGAAGTGGAATTCTACATCTGATCAACTGAAGGCAAATTTAGGGTTTAAGTCCTCACAGGGAATTTCTAAGTTCTGGGTGTGGAGGCACCTTTAATGGTATTTTAATGAATCTTTTTTCCAAGGAGTTAATTTAATTTTTGCTCTTAATGAGATCCTGCCTCTTATGCAAGCCTGAGGACAGAGTGTGGAGAGGTAGAAAGACTTTTCAGAGAGGCATAGTGTTTTCTAGAAAACTCAGAACTGGCCCCACTTGGTAGGTTCTGTGTCATAGCACTGAGTTTGTAACCCCCTCTTCCTTACATTGCTCAGTGTTGAGACTTCATCTGTGTTTCCTCATGTTCTGAGCCAACAGACTTCCTTAATGGACTCTACTCATGCCAATCAGTGAGCACAAGTTTCTAGTCCAGAGACTTATCCAATTGCAACTAAACAACAACAAAAACATAGCATAAATATGTTGGAGTTAAAGTAGAAAAGAAAAGAAAAATCTAATCATTGACAGTGTCAGTCGTAACTACAAGTTATTTTCTCCTAAGAAGATCTCTTGAGAGTCCCTTAGACTGCAAGGAGATCCAACCAGTTCATCCTAAAGGAAATCAGTCCTTGGTGTTCATTGGAAGGACTGATGCTGAAGCTGAAACAGCAGTACTTTGGCCACTGATGTGAAGAGCTGACTCGTTTGAAAGACCCTGATGCTGGGAAAGATCAAGGACAGGAGGAGAAGGGGACGACAGAGGATGAGATGGTTGGATGGCTTCACTGACTCAGTGGACATGGGTTTGGGTGGACTCCAGGTGTTGGTGATGGACAGGGAGGCCTTGTGTGCTGCAGTTCATGGGGTCACAAAGAGTCAGATACGACTGAGCGACTGAACTGAACTGAACCGAAGATCTCATTGTGTTCCTTTTGTGTAAAAGCAGAATATCAACTAAAATGAGTCTTTAAATATTTTAATGCAGTTTTGAGTGAATGATATTTGTCAAAGAGTGCTTTAAATACTGGAGGCCTTAGACATTACATGAATCAACATGTCTCTGCTGGTGGATCCACACCACCAGCCGATAGTGGATGGAATTCCATCTACACGCTATGAGAAGGATAAGATCTCCTATAGTCTTGGATCGTTGCAAAGGAGGAAAAGAGGATTTTAATGGTCTGGAGTCACAGTGCAGTTTCCTTACACATTCCTTGATGTTTGCTTTCCTATTAAAAAAAAAATTGGTGATTAGAATCCTGAAATGGAAGCGTAAGTGAGGATGTGTGTAGTAGAATAGCAAAATTTAATTATTACACTGCTGAAAACTACCACAATTATTTCAGCAACATTTTTAAATTCAGTTTTACTGTTTTCTGTTCATATGAAAGTAATGGATGATATACCATTTACTATTTTCCCCATTAAAAAAAAAAAAAAAGAAAATGAAGAAAATGAAAACAAAGCAATACCACAGAACTCAACAAAACACAAAGTTACCAACTTTAGATCCAGAAAAGGGAACTTTCCAGAAAAATCCTGAGTGTCTATGTCTGTACAAGAGCTTTCAGAAGGGGTTTTGTGTCAGGCCAGGGAGAACCATGAGACTGGCAGAGGCTGATGAAGAAAGACATCACTGTCTGCTAAGCAGGCCTCCTAAATATTAATTCCCTTCAAATGAAGTTGGTAGAAGAGTCTTTGCAATCTCGTTCCTTTTCTCCGATTTCTTTGCTATCTCTCTAGCAACTCATCAGAGCTTTGAAGTGTATCTCCATCTGGAAGAAGCAAAGGCGCCCTCAAATTCTCCTGCTTGGACCCAGTTCCGAACAGACAGCCCCTCCCTGGAGACCAAGCCCATCACTCGTCACATCCGTGTCTAGGCTCTGGGTCAGGGTCAGTGGGACGCCCACGGGCAGGGTCTCCTGTGTGGCACTGGGATGCTGAAATAGCAGCATTTGACACATTTAAAACTTGCTGTTTGTGCAATCACTAAAAACTGCACCATTAGCTGGATTTTCAGATTGCATGAGTGCAGATCATTAAGTGTTATTACAGTATTAATTATTAGAAATGTCCTGTCCTGCCCAAATTAAATTGGGATAGTCAACGGCCTGCGAGTTCTCAATAGCACGGATAATTTACCCGGAGATCCGCCACCCTGGGTAAGGTGTCTTCACACACAATTCACATTAGTTCACATTAAGTACCAACTGAAGATCCCAGAAGAAATGAAACAAATCAGATCTGGATATTTTCCTATGGCAACCTTGCTACAGGAACTTCCAGAAAAAAAGGGAGGCTGGGCGGAGACTGTGTTGATGCCTCACGGAGAAAGTCGACCTATTAAATCCAGTTTTTAATATGCCTCTTGGTTGCTGCAATGATTTCACAGGATTTCAGCGTCTCATAATCTGTGCTGAGTTGAAAGTGAAAGGTGCATCACTGTTTAAGGCTGATCCATCCAAAACTGGAGGAATAATTTTTAAAACCCTAACCCTGTCAAGAAGCTGAGATGATCCCAATTGAATACTTAGATATTTCAAAATTATCCTCTGATTCAATTTTTAAATTTTTATTTAAATAAAATAAATTAGAAATTCAGTTTTTCAAGCTTAGTGTAAAGAATATAATAGTTGCTTGAAGCATCAATTATATTAGTTCTGAGTGGTTATCAACAGTGGACAATGGTACAGCTATGAAATGGTGTCTGTTCTTAGAACAATGGTTTTGAAAACTGGGAAAACTATGCAATGCTCCTGGAAAACATAATATTCAATGTCAAAAGATATGTGTATGTGGAGTACAACTAGGTACAGAAATTGCAGACTAAAAGTCTAAAACACCCAAAACTGTACACATGATGGAGTGAATGGACACACACACAGATGTGACCGAACAACGATACTTAAGCCCAGACTAGGCTAGAATAGACACTCTAGGTATTTTCATACCTAATCTGAAATTTAGTAAGGTTCAAGGTCCTTTTTTGAAATGAAAACCTAGTATTTCCCCCAGCTTCTACTCTTCTTAAAAATTTTGTTGTTTAGTCACTCAGTCGGGACTGACTCTCTTGTAATCCCATGGACTGTAGCCCACCAAGCTCCTCTGTCTATGGTATTTCTGAGGCAAGAATTCTGGGGTGGATTGCCATTTCCTTCTCCAGGGGATTTCCTGACCTAGGGATTGAACCTGGGTCTCCTGCATTGCAGGCAGATCGTTTACCACTGAGCCACCAGGAAAGACAGAGCCTTTAAGAGTCTGAAGAAGGAGGTGGGAAGGACTGGGTGTAGACACCCTGGTTCCAATCCCAGCTCTGCCCGCTGGGTTGTGTGGAACCAAAAAGAGTCTGTATTTCCCCGAAACTCTCCCTGCAGGGCCTGAAGATCACAAACAACACCTTCTGAAATTTCCTTGGGCAGCATAAATGGCATAGAATAGTCATAGATTATAGTTTCTAGGGCTCTCTTTTTTAAATAAGAGTACTTCCCCAGAGCCTCATCCAAGGACGGGAAGCACTATTCTTTTCACAGGTCAGAGGCATCAAGGTCCTAGAACTCACTCTCCTCCAAAACTGGCACTTAGGAAACCACAGAATGACTCAGGCTTGTGCCTACAGAGCCAATGCCCATCCTCTTTCCAGGAATCCACCGAGGGCTTGCTTGATGCCCCCCAAAAGCTCCAGAGGGAACCACCATAGACACCACCAGAAGGACGAGTCCATCCCAGGTCCGTGGCAGGAGCAAGCCCATGTAATGAGAGGCCTGGGGCTGACACCCGTCCACAGAGCCTGAAGCTTGGGCTTGTCCTTCCCATGGCCAGGGCCTGGCATCAACTACAAACTGGCACATGCCGCCTGCTTCTGCAGGGATTAAATCATGTGCTACTGCAGCTTCTGACTTTCTGCCCTGCCCCCTCCCGCTGAAGGGAGTACAGTGTAGAGAGCAGGAATGAGGCCCTCTGTGCTCTGGAAAAACTGGCAGACCAGCCCTTCAGATAATTATTTTCAGGAGCTGATTTTTTGAGCCCAATCCTTCCATCTCCTCATATCTAGAAAAGCACTAAAATTGTTCACAGTGATGACTGTGCCTCGTGATGGCAGAAACCTTCTAGAAAAATACGTGCTTGTTTGCAGACACTCCCCCTTCTCCAAGGAGCTTCCCAGGTGGCTCAGTGGTAAAGAATCTGCCAAAAAATGCAGGAGACACAAGAAATGCAGGTTCAACCCCTGGGTAGGGAAGATACCCTGGAGTAGGAAATGGCAACCCACCCCATTGCTTGGAGAATTCTAAGCACAGAGGAGACTGGCAGGTTACAATCCATGGAGCCAAAAAGAATCGGTCACAGTTGAGCAACTGAGCACACCCCTTCACCAAAATCACATGTTTATTGATCTTCCCCCCGCCTCTTTGGAGCAGTCTCTCAGAGCTACCTGAGGTGTTGTCTCCTGGGCTGCAGTCCTCCTTTTGCCCAAAACATAACAACTTTCAGCTCCCACGTTGTGCATTTTTGTTTTAGGTCAGCATGGCAGAAGCATCTCCATCCCACACATCCAGAAACTAAGAGGCTCTCTGAGACCCGGACTAGAGCTCCCTGACCATGCCCCACCCTCCCCACCGTAAATGGACCAGGCACAGGAAGGTCTCACAGGCCGCATATCTTTCACTCCCTTCTTTCTGCCTGGCTCTCTCTCCAAACCCCTACCAGGCCACAGGTCTGAGGCCCGGCCAGCAGAGGTTGAGCCCACATGCCATGGTGAGCCTTGTCCCCTTGGAGGGGGTACAGTTGGGACCCCAAGTACATCCAGTGCTGTGGCAGCTGCCACATTAGCTCCTTGAGGACCAAACTTAGAGAAGCATCATCAAAAACGGGCCCGGAGCTGCCCTTCCCCCTGGCCCCGCTCCTCAGGGCCCTGTGTTGCCCTAGAGGATGCGGGGTCAAGGGGAGAAGGGAGGGGTTGCAAGGCAGAGGAAAGGCCGCAGGAACAGAGGCAAGAAGTGGAGGGTTTGGAAGGAAGCCCACCCCCAAGAGTGGCCACACCTGCCCCAGACCCACCTCTTCGGGCCAGTTTGATCCAGGAGCCCCCAGCTGGACTCTGGTTCAGGGTCACCCACCAGGTCACATCCCCAGATGGAGACTCTCAAGATCCGAACAGAACCAGAGCAGCCCAGCTGTCAACTCAGGCCGATCTAGTCCACGGGTCCTTCCTGGATTCTGGGCAGTCGGACGCTGCTATTGAAATTCTCCTAACACCAGCGGCACCTGGATTCAGACAGCTTGCTCTGATCCAATCCCATCGCCATCAGCCGCTCAACAATTAGACACTTTCTCCACAATTTCTGGGAGTATTTTTTGATCTAGGGAAGGAGTGCTATTTTAGTATTTTCACTCCAGTGTTTACACTCTTGTCCTTTACTTGTCAAATCCCAAACGTTTAGAAATTAGTAGTCTCCAGGTTTCAGTTGCAAATATTCAGTCAACAGAACATAATCCAACCTTCTGCAGTGAAGGTAGAAAACTAACCCTGGCAGCAAAGCCTGTGATCCTCCCTCCATGGCTCAGCTCAACGAGGTGGCAACTTCCCAGCCCAAGCAGGCAATTGAAATGCAAACGCTATTAAGTACTGTCCATTTCTTTCTGTTATTTCAAAAAATGGAGAAGAAATCAAACACAAAAACTTGTTAAAGCAAAGTCTGATTACAAATTTGAGCACAAAACAGTCAGTAAATGCAAATGCCAATGCTCTAATTGTAACGGTAACTGAAACCACTTCACACCCTGGTCACATTGACTGTCTGTTTAAAGGTCTAATTAGAACCTTCAGCTATTATGGGTGATATGGATGCATACCTTATTATGAGTGCATTTATTCTTACAGCTTTGTGCCTTTTGGCAGTAAGCTCCTTGAAAGTAGGGGTTCTCCTTTAGTTCACTGAGGCTCTAGCTGTGCTAGTGGCTCAGTCGACTCTTTCTTTGCCCACCAGGCTCCTCTGTCCATGGAATTTTCTAAGCAAGAATACAGGTGTGGGTTGCCATTCCCTTCTCCAGGGGATCTTCCTAATGCCAGGATCGAACCTGGGTCTTCTGCCTTGTAGGCAGATTCTTTACCATCTGAGCCTCCAGGGAAGCCTACTTCATTATGGGAGTGGTATCAACTAGATGGTGTTGAGCCAACAGCAGTGAAACAACTCTGGGAGCACACTCATTTGGGCAGAGCAGTGTTCTGCAGGGAACCAAGTGGCGAGCTGCATACCAACCAGTCGCTCTGTTCCTTACAGCTCCCTCAAGTCTACGCTTCTGCATGCACTCAAGAGACCAGCCACAGTTAACCTAAATGACCCCTTCCAAAATAATTTTAATTTCAGTTTTGATTCTTTTCTTTGTTTTTTGAGTTATTTTCATTTAAATTTTATGAGGAAAAATTTTAGAACACTAGTAATGGTATTAGAAAAATAAAGGGAATTAGAAAAATATGCCCATGTCCTAGAACATCACCCATTTTTCTGTTTTCGTGTTTCCTTCCTATCTTCACTAATACAATGTGTATTTTTGCACAGTTGAGCAATAATGGTACAAATGTATAGACTTTATATTGCCAGCTGCAGCACTCATCCATTTTAACCCTTGGGCATTTAAAAGTATTTCAAATAGAACTGCAGTGGGCGCATCCGGTGTTACCACTTTGTGACAAATTTTTCCTTAGACTCTTTATTTTAAGTTTAATATACTCCTTAAAACTCCTCACAATCTCTCCATATTGCTTCAGAATAACTTAGATAAATTGAAAGCACATTTCTAGCAAAGTAATAATTTATTATAATAAATCAACTTTCTTGACCAAAGGTTCCAAAATTTCATAGAAAACACATGTACAGCCGTCATCACTTTTTCAAACAGAATTGAACACCCTCTACTTTTTATGATTTGTAGTAACTAACCTACTAAAAAAGTTATGAAACATTTATAGGCCAAACAGTGCAAAGAGACTAAAGAATATACTACTACAAACATGGCAAAAAGTTCATAAATAAAAACACTTAACAACTAAAATACTAAACATATAAACAGATAATTAGATGACCAGAAGAATTAATAACAATAAAATATCTGAAAACAATGTTCATTCTCACAAATAGTGAAAGAAATGACAGCTAAAAAAATAAGAAAGCATTTCTCACCTATTAGATTAAAAATAATCTAGTTATCAGTAAAGACTGAGAAAAGACAATCTAGAGATCTAAAGACTTTGAAACCAGTGATTCACATTCTAGTCCCCCAGCTGTACTGAGGAGCAGCGAGACAGACTGAGAGATGGGATCTCAGGTGGCCTTGGCCTGCAAGGGCTTGAAGCCAGGCTTGGGTTCCCAGCCAGAGGCTGAGGCTGGGCAGCAGCAGTGAGAGAAAGGAAGGAATTAGGCTTTGTTTGGAAGAAGCAGGTTGCCCGCAGTATAAGCACACCATCCACTAGATGAATAAACTCCAGGGCAGACTTTATACCTTCTGGTAGGCCGGCTCTTTTTCTCTCTCTGTCCACGGCTCCGAGGGCCAGTAAGGGAGGGTCACGGTGCCCAGGGGCTCGGGGTGCCGTGTGCACATTTTCTCTCTCTGTCCGCGGCTCCGAGGGCCAGTGAGGGAGGGTCACGGTGCCCAGGGGCTCGGGGTGCCGTGTGCACATCTGTGTGCCTGAGTGAGTTGTGGCGTCTGGGTGCAGGGTGTGCTCAATCACCAGGCCCGCTTATGATGGATCAATGAACAGGAGCTCATTATATCCTGACCAAAACTAGCCACAGGAAGGGAGAGCCCACTTAGGTGTGTGGGAGTGAGATTATATACTGTTTTTTTCTGTTGTTTCATTTCACAAAACTGCAAAAGTCCAGGCAACGTTTTGTCAGTAAAAAACAATAAAGAATATGAAAAGCCCATCTTCACAGAACATTGGACATTGCAAAACAACCTGCAGCTATTATCGGATATATCAAAACTGACACGTAAAACTTTGGCTCTTGATTGAGCCATATCTCACGGGGACAGCTCAGCTCGTCCCCTCTCTCCTGGATGGAGCTGTGTGTCCAAAGGACCGGGGCAGGGAGTTTACGAGCTTAATTGAATTGGTGGTATTCGGATGGTTGAAAAAATTGGTGACGTTGCAAAACTGGTCCTTAGATTTTCATGAGCAGAGGGACTCTTACTTCTTCAGGACCTGAAGGAATAGCCTGGATTAGAAGCGAGGCTAATTGTGTTCACACACATTTTATAGAAACCAGGAGTGCTTTATGAATGCAGTGTTGATGCATTTGCTACCTGTGGTCTCTTACCTTTTAAAAAAGCTAATGAACGGACACACAACTTGGTTCTAATGTCATCAAAAAGACAACTATTTCTTGAAAACAGGAAAATAATCCCTGCATCTTCTCTCACGTACACCCATATGGTATGAATTTTATGTCCTTTAATATTACTTTGTGTCTTTCTAGTATTGCAACAAAAACTTGTGTGTGTGTATTTGTGTGTGTGTGTGTGTGTAAAAACTGCACCCAAATTAAATGAGGAAGAAATAATTCAGAAGTTGCTTTTCTGGTGCTGCTTAGAAGCAAGAGACAAACAGACACATGAGAAGCCAAGCAGGGGTCAGACCCTAAGCCACAGATGTGCCAAGAAGCCCCATTACGCACTGCTGACACCCAGAATTCCCATCGGCACACCTAAATAATATCAGATTGGGCTCTTCACGTGTATTATACTGCCGAACATCTGTTTCCTGGGTTTCTGAGAGACTGTATTTAAAGCCTAAAGGTTTGGTATTAAGGGAAATAATTAACATGTTTCTTGGCAACTGGCCAGCAGGGATGGCACATCCCTCGAAAATGACAAAGTCTCTTCATTCCCCACGTCACCATGAGCGATTCCCAGAGTAATTTGGGAGAATGACTGTAATAATATGCCCTTCCTCTGAAAGAGCTGTGATGTAGGCCTGGGGATGACAGCGCATTTGCAGCCTGCATGGCGAGGAGCTGGACTCAAGGGCGCTGGAGGTCAGTGGAGATCCCACTGGTAAACTAGCCATCACCTGGCACTCTCTTAGTTCTTAGAAATGGTCCTTTTGCATTCATAGGAAAGTGAAGTGCTTCAGTGAATTCTAAAAACTGAGATTTCAAAAAAAAAAAAAAACTGAGATTTCCATTTTGATTCTGCCAGGGAGACATCCCTCAGACACTCTCAGTGGATTTACAGCTGTGGTCCCAAAATTTATTTCTGCATCTCTCAGCAGTACCCCAGCCCAGCCCAGTCTTGTTGGAGAAGTTTCTAGAGGGTGTGGGTATTATTTTGGTCTTAGTTCTTTTTGATTGTACAGAGAGACTCACCCTCATGGGAGGTAAAACTTCTCAAGACAGAGCAGGAATGAAGGAGTGCAGTACAGATGCTGGCTTCTTTCCCTTCCCACTGTTCTGATGATTTAAATGCGAGGTGACACAGTGCATACAGGTGCACTGTCCCTCTGATACAACCACTGCTAATTTCAGATACAATGCATTCCTTCCAATTTTGGTTTAAAAGCATATTTATTTTGGTTTTAATTTAGGGGAAACTCAAGAAGATACGCATGGGGCAATGGCTCAAACATCACAGAAATTGGTGCCCTATTTGAACGTTTCGAGAAGTTCCCTTGCATGGTGAACGTCCATCCAGGAAACATCATAGTGGCCCCAGCAGAAGACACTTGGATAACACTCATCACTGAACAGGGTCCCTTCTCCCCTCCTCCACCTCCACCAAGAGTGTTTTCACTTTTGCTAGCGGATGCCGCGGCTGGGCCCAGCTTCATCTTTATTCCTGTGTGTGGTCTGTTGGTGGCTCCATTCTGAGGGCGTTTAGGTGCTTCTGCTGTGATTAGCATGCTGGCTTCTCTGCACCGCGGCAGGACAGTGACTGGAGCTTGGGTCCTGCGGGAGCATCGCAGCTGCGAAGAGTGATGGAATGACCTCGTTTCAGGTTTTCTCTTAGACAACAGGCAGCACCCTATGAAGATTGATACAGAAGGGCGGGCTGCCTAGGCCGGACCATCAAATGGATTGATATTATTCTCTAGCAGAGGATGAAGACAGAGTAACCGTTATCATACTCAATACGCAGACTTGTCAGCAGCAGAAAATCATCCCGTGTCACTGATTATGGGAGCGTTTCATGACTGTCACTCAAATTTAGTAGCACAACAGTGTGGGCAGGCTACTGGGTCAGAAACTCCCTATTTATAAGAAAAGGAAAGGCTGTCCACAAACCCAGCCCCCACGAAGGTGCCTGGGGTGGAAGGGAGAGGCTGGCGATTTGTAATACGCATTTGCTTCTCATCTCATAGAACAAGGATGGCTGGTTCCCAGGGCGGGGACCTCTGTGGGTTCAGTTCCCTGACACGAAATTGCTGGATGACAATCACTCTGGGCCGGGGTGATCATCCAGTGGGAGTAGGAAGAACTTGCATTCTCGAAGATAGCTGTGATGTATCCACTGCCTACTGTCATGTCATTCACTCTTCAATCACGTGGTGGACACACCCACTCACCAATGCAGACACACACGAAAAATTAACGCCCGTCCACTGTGAATGGAGAGCTGAGCTGTGGCAGCTCGGGGTACAAGGGGACAGCTGCCTCTGATGCCCACTGGGGTGAGGCAGTCATTCCCCATGTGGCATGAATGGGCCCACAAGTGATCGTCGCCAGCCAGGCCCTGATTCTGGTTTCTGAAACTGAGCCATCACTCTTTCATTCCTTGTTTCCCACCCCTTGCAAGAGGCAGACCCCACGGGAAGCAGGCCTGGCAAGCTGTGTCACCTCACAATGTGACAGTGTGACAGCTGGAACCTTGATGTTACAAGACGGCAGTGGCCGAGCGTGTGTGCTCCAAGTAGGTGTGGGTGAAGGGAGAAGACCCTTCCTGGGGTGGCAGAATCCCGTGAGACCCCAACACACAGAGCAGATCACATGCAAGACCAACACTCGCTGAGTCAGTCATGGCTTCCCAGGACAGAATCAGGAACACAAGGGCCGTCCTGGAGGAGGTGGGGAGGCTGCAGAGGGAGGTGAGTCGCAGGGCGTGGGGCCTTCGGAAGTGCTGATGCTGCTCTGCTCCCTGCGGAGTGGGGGGCAGCGGAGCTGCAGGATGGTCCCATGGGCAAGGCCCCTCATCTGGAGTGTGTTCAGAAATGAAGCCTACTGGCACTGTGTGGACCAGAGGTCACAGGGCAACCAACCCAGAGCATCTCAGGTGGGAAGGAGCTGGGGAGACCTGGACAAAGAGGACGGATGGCATGGGGGCTCAAACCAGGCTTTCAGGTTGATCAGGAGGTGATAATACACACACAGAAATGCACACACTTCTGTTATATGGTATATTTATGGCTCATGTGCTCAGTCATGTCCAACTCTTTATGACCTCCTGGAGAGTAACTCACCAGGCTCCTCTGTCCATGGGATTCTCCAGGCAAGAATACTGGAGTGGGTTGCTAATCCTCCTCCAGGGGATCTTCCAACCCAGGGATTGAACCCAGGTCTCCTGTTATCTCTTGCATTACAGCCAGATTCTTTACTACTGAGCCACCTTTGCTCTTCTTAATAAAAACAGACTATTATTTAGCATATGCTGTTTGGGGGAAAGATTCTAAAAATAAAATGTGGTTCCTAAAAGGAGGAGTCAGAATTCCACAGGACACAGTTACAGTAGAAATAAAGATGGGAGTAGCATTTCTTGTGCAGCCACAGTCTGCTGAGCCCCCAGCGCAGGGCTCCTTGGAAGCCCAGCTCCGACAGAATCCATCCCACCGCCGGGCCCTGGAGCAGGTGGCCAGCTCATCCTAGCCTCCATCGCCGACCTCGGGGTCCTCTCAGGGAAGATGGAGAGAGGGACATTCAGAACTCAGGGTACAATGTATGGCACAGGGACAACCGACTGTCTGTCCTCCCTTCACGCAGTTGGAAGCCTCCCAGAACCTATGCTATAATATACATATAAGAAACCTATAATAAACATCGCCACAGCCGCAGCCTCACTAAAAGCATGACCCCCAAAGCTCTCAGAGGAACATGGACCCAAGAGGTAAGCCAGCAGGTGCAGTTCTGTACGCAGTTGGTGCCCCTGCCGGGAAGCCAGCTCTGTGACTCCCAAATCTGTGTTGACCATCCTGACTTCAGACCCAGGCCTGGCACATGAATGCCAGCAGCCACAGAGACAGGACCCAGCTGTCACCTACATGTCAGTAACCGGCTGCTGTCCAGACTGAGGGGCCTCAGGGTAAATCACGTGTTTCCATCAGGACAGGACGCCAGAGCTCAGGACTTCCTACTTAGTGTCTGCTGCCACGCGGACAGGCACTTCCCAAACCTGCCTCCTGATGCTGTCAGGGACACCAGGGACTCTCAAACTCATGAGAAGGGCCTCATCCTGACCTTCCCATGAACCAAAATCAATCCATTCATTAGGTGACCTTTAGTGAGCACCTGTCCCTGCTGGCTTAGTGCTGGGTGGTGAGGACATCTGGGCACAGATGAAACAGAAGCTTCAGGGAGATGCTGCTGCTCTTCATCCAGAAGAAACCTGAATGGGGGCCGGTCATTTTCTGGGAAGACTGAGAAAACCGTAAGTATAAGTGGCCAACTTCGTGTCAGATTTGTATTGTTCTACAGGATAAATGAGCTTCCCTGGTGGCTCAGCTGGTAAAAAATCCACCCACAATGCAGGAGACCTGGGTTTGATCCCTGGGTCGGGGAGATCCCCTGGAGTAGGAAACGGGAACCCATTCCAGTGTTCTTGCCTGGAGAATCCCATGGACAGAGCAGCCTGGTGGGCTACAGGGTCAGACACAACAGAGCAGCTAAACCCACCACCACCACCTCAGGATAAATAGTTTCCCCCACCCATCGCTGCTACCTGTCTGGTTGGTTTTCTCCACTCACGCGATAGCTGCAGTGCAGCCTGAGAGTGGACATGAGTGACCCACGGCTCATCTACAGGCTTGTCCGCAAACGACGTGACTTAACAGGGCTGCGTAGCTGGCGGGACAACTCGGGACTGCAGTGACTTCTACCAGCGAGACCCCCGCTGGTTTAAACACTGGATGAGGGGCCTTCCATCTCCCTCTCAGACCTCTCTTGGTGAAACCTGCCACCCAATGGTGACTCTCAAGAAATATGGGCCATTGCATTGTTCCCCTTTAAAACAGAAACAAAAAGGAAGGAAACAGAAACAATCTGGTATCTAGGGAGCTTGCTGGGAGAATATTTTCCGTGGGAGCCAGCTGACTGTCCATCTCCCCTATGCAGAGCATCAGGGCCACTAGGCTTGACGGTGAGGTGACACGTCCCCCACTCGTGCGTGCTCCTGCTGGACATGAGTAATGGCAGGGACAGCCGTCACATGGCTGAGCTGGAGCGGGAGCCTGGCTGGCCTGGCCCTCAGAATAAAAATGAAAAAAAAAAAACCTGCTTTTAAAATAATGGAGCTTCGTCGGAAAGTATACTTCATGATTCACTTTGTGGGAAGTATTTATTTCTCTCTGTTTGTGAAAGGAGTTTATCATGCCTGGTGTATTTCTCCACACTAAAGCCAAAAACCTCAAAATATATATAGAAAAGGAAACCACAGCTGAAATAGAGGTGCATGTGTCTGCGTGTTCAGTCATTCAGTCGTGTCCGACTCTTTGTGACCCTGTGGACTATAGCCCACCAGGCTTTTCTGTCCATGGGATTTCCCAGGCAAGGATATTGGAGTGGGTTGCCATTTCTTCCTCCAGGGTATCTTCCCAGCTCAGGGGTCAAACTCGCGTCTCCTGCATTGGCAGGCGGGTTCTTTACCACTGAGCTCCCAGGGAAGTCAGAGGTACATGTGTATATTTATTTATAAACAGACACATGTATACAGATATACATACACACACACAAACACACACACAAATATATACACATCCATATATACATGGGTTTCCCAGATGACTCAGTGGTAAAGAACCTGCCTGCCAATGCAAGAGATGTAAAAGAGGCAGGTTCAGTCTCTAGGTCAGGAAGATCCCCTGGAGAAGGGCACAGCAACCCACTCCAATATTCTTGCCTGGAGAATCCCATGGACAGAGGAGCCTGGTGGGCTACAGTCCATAGGGTCTCACAGAGTCAGACATGACTGAAGGGACTTAGCATGCACACATGCATATACTACACACATACATACATAATGCACACAAACACACACATATACACTAACAAATATACACGCACATACACACATAATGCACATAAACACACACATATACACTAACAAATATACACACACATACACACATAATGCACATAAACACACACATATACACTGACATATATACACGCACATACACACATAATGCACATAAACACACACATATACACTAACAAATATACACACACATACACACATAATGCACATAAACACACACATATACACTAACAAATATACACGCACATACACACATAATGCACATAAACACACACATATACACTAACAAATATACACGCACATACACACATAATGCACATAAACACACACATATACACTAACAAATATACACACACATACACACATAATGCACATAAACACACACATATACACTAACAAATATACACGCACATACACACATAATGCACATAAACACACACATATACACTAACAAATATACACGCACATACACACATAATGCACATAAACACACACATATACACTAACAAATATACACGCACATACACACATAATGCACATAAACACACATATACACTAACAAATATACACGCACATACACACATAATGCACATAAACACACACATATACACTAACAAATATACACGCACATACACACATATGCATACAGACATACACATGCGCACACACGTCCTTGCTCTCATGTTCACGTTCACAGGCTCGTCACCCTGCTCCACCCTGGGCCCCACGTGAATCTGAAACCATGAACTCTACACAGACTTCCCATCTGTGGCTACTCTAGTGTCAACAGTGTTGTGAAGGCAAGCTTGGCTTGCTTTGCCCCCAAGTTTCCCGCAGGGACCAGAATGGGGAGCAGGACTGAGTCAGGGGGTGGGGCCAGACGAGGCCTGAGGTGGGGAAGGAGGCCCTGTCAAGGCAGAGGCACAGAGGGAGGGGAAACCCCTGCCTGTAGAGAAGCAGTGTCAGCTTCTCTGCTTGCTCTGCGCTCCTAATGGACAAGAAGAAAGGACTGCCTGTTCAAAAGATCGAAGAGGAAAGAAAATAACTGCGGAACAGCAAGAAGCGCTCCTCTACCTGACGCGTGTGCACCGCTCTTTGGAAAGGGACTGTGACATGTAGGCCCGGCAGGCAGGTTGTCAAAGAAACAAGAGATTATTTTATTTTGAAATTTTAGAACGAGAAGAGAGTCCAAAAGCCCACCCAAGAGAAAGAGAAACTGTTCCCTCCACAGGAATGAGTCAGACCATTGCTGAACTTCTCTTCATAAACAAAATCTTAGGTATCTGCTTTCAAAATTCTAGGAGATATGTGCTTTCAACCCAGAGTTGATACCCAGATGAACTATCCATCAAGTGTAAGGCAGCTTCTTGGGATGACATTGAGCAGTGCACACATTCCTGCTGAGGAAAACGAGGCAATGGAGAAGCAGAGAAGAAAACTTGGTTCGCTGCTAAGGATGGATCCAGCCCAGCAGGGCAGCTTCAGCACAGTCCCAGGGAAAGAGCCAGGTCAGGGCAGAGGGGCAGAGCCTTCGAGGAGAACCTGGAGCGAAAGAGGTGGACTTGGCGGAGGAGGTGATGCTGATGATGTTAGGAACTTTTGAAAGAGATAGGGAGAGGGGAAATGGGCTCAAATGAGAGTAAAAAGTGAATAAAAGAGAAGTGCAATTAAATAGAGATCCACTTTCATTGCTCTACGCGGGGTCCACCCCCAGGGTGGTCTGGCATGGTATAACTGGAGCAGACACATATCTGGAGAGGCTGCAACTCAGGAAACCCAGGGAACTGGGATGGGTGCTGTCACTGTTGTTGTTCAGTTGATAAGTCATGTGCGACTCTTGGCGACCCCATGGACGGCAGCACACTAGTCCTTCACTATCTCCTGGAGTTTGCTCAAACTCATGTCTATTGAGTCGATGATGCCATCCAAACATCTCATCCTCTGCCACCCCTTCTCCTCTTGCCTTCTCCCGTGGGTGCCCTCACTGGCTGCTGCCTGATCCTGCCAGAGCAGCATTTTTCACATCCACAGGCTTCAAAACTGTCCACCAATTTCAATCATTAGAATCTATCTATCTATCAAGCTTAGAAAATTCAAATGCAATTAGAGGGAAACAGTAAATGAATGCTCTCAATCCTGACAACTTAAAAGGTAAAATAACAGAGGACAGAGGTTGCTGAAGCTGAAACTCCAGTACTTTGGCCACCTGATGCGAAGAGCTGACTCATTTGAAAAGACCCTGATGCTGGGAAAGATTGAGGGCAGGAGGAGAAGGGGACGACAGAGGATGAGATGGTTGGATGGCATCACCGACTCAATGGACATGGGTTTGGGTGAACTCCAAGAGTTGGTGATGGACAGGGAGGCCTGGCATGCTGCGGTTCATGGGGTTGCAAAGAGTCGGACATGACTGAGCTACTGAACTGAACTGAACTGAGGTTAGGGAGATGAAGGAGGGAAGGATAACAGAGAAGAACAGGGATTCTGAGATGTCTGTCACTGAGGAAACAGGAAATGGATGAAAACATATATCACAGAGGGTTACAGAGAACGTGCTGTAACCACAGGGAGAGGGTCATAGAAGATAAACCACCCCAGAGTCAGAAAGGGCAAATCGACCAGTAACTCCACACATCATATACTAAAGATGTAACCTTAACAGTAGTTCCCTCGAGAGCAAACACAGTATGGGAGGAATCAGGGGCTCTTTTTCTCATTATGAGTCTTCCTTTACTTTATAATCTACCAAACCATGTACCAATATTGTTTCAACATGACTAAACAATACACATATTTTTAAGTGCATGAAACTTTTATTGTGAATTCACATTAATTTTTAAAATGGAAGTAAGTCAGCAGATTGTTTTAAATTAGAAGCCACTTTTAATTCCCATCTTGAAAATCTAAACCATTTTAAAAACAAATCAAAAATATGAAATACTGCTTTTCCTTTTTTTGGTGCCAATTGAAATTCTTTCTCTCTCATTCTCCCTCTCTCAACACACACACACATTTACATTTTTTAATAAAAAAAATCAGTAGTCATTATCCACATGAATTCAATGAGAAAATGTAAAACTGACAGCCCTTATTATCACCCGAGGCAAAATGATGTAGACCCACATTTGTAGATCTGCTTAACTTAACATATCAAATATTAGTGTCAAATGGAAGTAAGGGCAGATAATTTTAGAGAGTTGTTATTATATGACATTCAAAATCATATGCTATGTTCTGCAACACTCAAAGAAAGATAAAAATGAAAAATGAAGTTAATGAAAAGTTATTGCCTTACTGAAGACTGCAGAATCAGGCACTTCACATGAAAATAAAATCTTTTTGGAACACTAAAGCTTACAGAAAATAATAATCTAAGAATGAATCGTCCTAATGGGACTCTTTCCATCTTATGTCCACAAATAGTCTCCCCAGCTGAATCAGAACACTTTATTTTTATCATCACACATCTTCCAGATTTCTGGAAGAGCCCGTGTGGTAGCTGTCATGAGGAAGGTGAGGATGGCCTACAAGCCAGACCCAAGTGTCCGTTCAGACATCACTGCCAGAACTGGACATCTGCCTCTCTCCCATGACGGTCCACCATCTAATCATGCATGCATGGCTTTTGTGCAGGTGTCAGGGCAGAAGCAAGCTCCATGGTTGCTCTTGTTGTAGCAGGATTCACCTTTGTAGTGAACAGCCTGACAGTTTCATGGTGTCCATGAACAGATATCCTTAAAGATGAAGCGCATGTGTGCGTGACTGTGTGATAAGTCACTTCAGTCTTGTCCTACACTTTGTGACCCTATGGACTGTAGCCCACCAAGTTCCTCTGTTCATGGGATTCTCCAGGCAAGAAAATTGGAGTGGGTTGCCATGCCCTCCTCCAGGGGATCTTCCCAACCCAAGGATCAAACCCACATCTCTTACACTTACTGCATTGGCAGTTCTTTACCACTAGCACCACCTGGGAATCCCTAAAGATGAAGTGCAGAGCGTTGAACCTCTAAGGATTTATTTTACCCTTTGTTGAAATCTGAACTCAAGCCATGAGTCTGCAACATGTCCTTCAACACGGCCTGAGCTGTGCCATGCTCCTGGAGGGCTCGTGACGCACAGCACACACTCCCAGGACATCTGCTTCTTTCCAGAACCTTCTGCCTTGGCCTTTTCAGCAGCCCCTGAATCGGTTTCTTAGGCAGTCTTGATCTAAGCATCCAACTTCAGAAGCCCTTTCCATCTCAAACCCTTAATTTACAGAGATGGTTTCCCTGGCTCACAGAATGAGTTCCGCGGTCCCCAGCTGGGCATTTGACTTCCCTATGGTCTCCTGTTCACCAGCCTGACTCCGTCTTATTCAGAAAGTGGTTAGATATTCCAGACAATGTCCAGACTTCTGCAATCAGCCTCTTAATGACAGCAAATCGAGCTCCCATTTTCAGTGCTCACCTCTGTTCTTGTATCTTTCTATGTACAAGTGCTTTTTCAGATCCAGTTTTGAAAAGCATTTTCCCCTAGACTTCAAATTTCTTTTCTATTTTCTTATCTGTTTTTTTAAGTTTTTTAAAATTTTGATAAAATTCAATTTCATTTTTCTTTCATAAGTTGTGAATTGTTTCTCTTAGTTAAGAAAACTATGTCTAATCCTTGTCTTATTAAATGGACTTGGTACCTTTGGCAAAGATTAGTTGGCCCTACATGAGTCAGTTTATTCTGGATTACTCTTTTCCAAGTATCTAAATTTCCATCTCCATGCTGTGCAATACCATCTTGATTATGATATTAATAGCTTTATAGCTTCCCTGGTGGCTCAGTTGATAAAGAATCTGCTTGCCAACACAGGAGATGCAGTTTCAACCCCTGGGTTGGGAAGACCCCATGGAGAAGGAAATGGCAACCCACTTGAATATTCTTGCCTGGAAAATCCATGGATGGAGGAGGCAGAGGAGCCCAGTGCGCTACCGGCCATGGGTTTGCAAAGAGTCAGACATGACTGAGTGACTAATACAGCTTTATAGTAAGTCTTGAATCAAGTAGTATCAAAGTTCTTAATTGTTCTTTTTTTAAGCCTGTTTAGTTAGTCTAGGTCCCCTGCATTTTCATGTAAATTTAAGAATAAGATTTTCAAATTTAAAAAAAAAAAAAATAGTAGAGGGTTTCAGTTTGTCTTTCTGGAAGCACCACCATTCAGCCCTTCTCCCGGGCAGACAGAAGGCGAGGACAGTCGTCTCCCTCAGAAGTCTCTGCTGTCGTCTGAGCTGCGCTTCAGCTGTGGGCAGCACGTCTCATTTCCAAGTACGAAAACTTTCTCTTCTCAGGGGGCTGCTTTTCAAAGTTCTGCAGTTTTATTACAATGCAACTAAATGCATATTTATTCTGACATATCTTGTTTGGAATTCACTGGACCTCTCAGATCTGAGGGTTGGTGTCTTTAATTAAGGGAAATTTTAGCTGTGACTCTCAGATTATTGCTTGTCTCTCTCTTTTTCTCTATTACCTCCTCCTGGAATTTTCATCAGGAATATACTTAAGCTTCTCACTCTATACTAATCCATACTTTACAATCTGTATTTCATATTCTCTATTTTTTAAATTTCTTTTTCCCTTTGTGCTGCATTTGACTCCACCTTCCAGCTCATGTCTCTCCTCAGCTTTGGTTAATTGCTTAGTAATTCCTGAGTGAGTTTCTAATTTAAATTCTATCGTATGAAATTTGTCTGATTTTTTAAATCAACTCTACTTTGTCCAATTTGTCAGCCTATTGTTGCTTCTTTTTTTAAGATCCAATTATTTTCTGTTAAACATACTGAGTGCACTCACATTGTAGTCAGTGCTCAATAATTCCAGTACCTGCATTCTCAGTGGGTCTGTCTTCATGCTCCTGTTGGCTGGTGCACCTGTGTTGAGTTCTACAATGTGGAGTGATTTTGGTTCTGGGTTTGTCTCTCGGAACTGCTTCTCTGCATAGCTATGGAAGCATAGGTCCAAGTTTCACTCCCCAAGAAAATTTCCATTTCTTCTCACCACCAAACTAACACGTGCATGCATGCTAAGTCACTTCAGTCGTGTCCAACTCTTTGCGACCTCATGTATTGTAGCCCAGGTTCCTCTGTCCATGGGATTCTCCAGGCAGGAATACTGGAGTGGGTTGCCATTTCCTCCTCCAGGGGATCTTCCTGAGCAGGGATCCTGCTACTCCTGCATGGCAGGTGGATTTTTCATTACTTGAACCACTAGGGAAGCCCACCAAACTAAGACAATTAAAATCAAAATTTTATCTTGAAGTTTCCCCCACAAAGTCAGTGTGCGTTTTATCCCAAACCCCAGGGGTAAGGAGCAGTCTCTCTCAGCAAAAAGTCTTCCACATGGACCAGTGTCCTCTCCACAGGCAGAGAACAAAGGTCTCTCATCCCATGGATCTCCTCTTTCTCATCACTTCTGGCCTCTAAGGATTTCCCTTCTCTGATCCCTCAACTATGTGCTTAACAATACTCCTAGAATACAGTATTTGGGGGGTTTAGTGGTAACGTAGCAAGGCTACCTTGTAGCCAGCCCTGTCTTGACTACGGTCTTTATTCTTCTTTTGAATTTTTGTACTAGAAAGTGGCTTCTCCCCCACTACCCCGGCCCCTAGTCCTGCTGCCAACAAGCCTCATCTTCCTACTTGTTCAAACAGTAAGGAGTCACTGAGGGATCATTCATTTACGTGCATCAAATATGGCCTTTGCTTGTTTATGATATTCTAGGTTTCTAGAATACTTTACTAAAAGACAGTGTTAGCTTCGAATAAAAGACTTTCGAAAATGCACCCCTCCTGTGGAACTGCCAACTTCAAAATGTGTTCTGGGGACCGAACGACTTTGAGATCATCATGAATCCTCTTCCTCTACACAGAGGACAATTTTGCTTTAAAAAAAAATTCTATGACTGCCATGCATAAATAAAAAACTAAAGTTAATACTGAAAAAAAATTTTTTGGTGGGACAGAAGATTCCAGTAAGGCAGCATTTAGATTCTACAGCAAATCTGTCTGATAATCAAAACCTTAAAAAACAGTTTACTTTTTGACGTTCTATTGGAAAGACATGAGTTCTACATCCCAGTGGAGGTGTCTGCACCTGAGTGTTTCCTTGGCACGTGGTGTGTTTGGCAACGACATGTGGACATGCATGGAGCAGGTTTCTCCTTGCAGGAGGAGCCCAGGCCACGTGGACTGTGTGCTGGGGGATGGTCAGGGTGGGGGTGGGCCAGCAGCCTGCCACAGAGAGGACACTGCTAACACGACAGGCTGATGTGAAGACAAGGGAGCACGTCTCTAATGAAAGTAATTAACCAAACCTCAACAGAAAGAAACAACTCATTGTTTATGGGCACAGCCATGACAAGACGTGCCCGTCCTGACATGAAAGCTACAGTGAGATCCTAGCCACATACTGACTGCTGGTTTCTGAACAACAACGTCTTAGAACTAATTACACAAAGCAAACAATTGCCTTTTAAAATTACCTGGATTCAAAAAATATGACTCTTGCTTGATGGAGAGTTATATGGTTTTTTGGTTTGTTTCTAATTTTTTTGTTTGTTTGATAGCTTATTTAATTAGCTGGACGCTTGTGGGGATTTTTGTAATATAAGCTTAAAATTGAATTTAAGGCATAAACGTCCACATTTTTTATTTGTAACATCTTTCAGCCTCTTTGATTCATTCACTGTAAATAACTAATAACTAGCCATGCCTAATGGAAGCAAAGGTGTTTATCTGAGAGTGATTCATTCAGTTAAGAATTTAAAAAAAAAAAAAAAAGTACATGACAATTGCATTCTCATCCTAAAATGAGGACAAATTTAATTGTTTTCAAGGTCAATCTCCAAATTTGTCTGACTCCCTTTTCAGTTGTGACAATTTATATATTTCCAGCTAGGGATAGGGTACTGGTAGGTGGCCAAAGAATTTTTAAAATCTTGGAAATAAATCATCCTTGAGATGAATTTGTGGTTTTGACTTATTTATTACTTGTTACCTATTTTTGGAAAGAAGTTAAAGAAACAGATCTGACCCAGAGCTGGGTATAAATTCTCATGTTTTCCCCTGGAGATTGACGATGTTCTGCCTGTAGCTTCTGCGCCTACCAGCAATTTTCACAATGCTGTTCACTACTTGGGAGATGAAGGGGTGGGAGCATGGAGCCCCGTTCTGGCACAGAGAGAGGGCTGCTAGAATTTCACTCCAGCTGATTCAAGTGCACCAGAGCCGGAATCTCGGCCAATGGCGTCTCTGTGCCAATGAGGTCAGTGCAAAGCAGTGCGGAGGATTAGCTTGCTCTTTGGGACGGCAGAGGGCTGGCGCTGTGCTTATTAAAATGTAGGAACCAAATTAGCTCTACCTACGACGTAGCTCTCATCCGTCACATAATTCATTTTGGCTCTCTGTAATGTTAATGAGATATGAAAAGCCTTTTCTGTACTTGCAAGGTATCAGCATAGTAACATTAATGACACAGAATCAGCTCCAGTGAATGGGAGAGAAAGGGTTCACCTACACTATAATTTATAATTGGCCGACTCAGGGGACCTAAGTCTTTTTGCAAGAAAACTGGAGCAGTTCAAGCTTTCAAATATGTTCCTTTCAAGCTCCCATTGTCACAGAGAAGGTCTGAAAGAATCCGTTTGCATCTAATTCAGACTTCAGTATTCCAGTCTGAAAAGACTCAGAGAAGAAAAGAAAGAAGAATAAAAAAAAACCTCCAGCTTCTATGCGGCCTGCGTGTGACACTGGGATTTGTTGGCATAAGAACACCCTTGTGACAGACACCATTATATCATTGCAAGGAGGAAAAGGATGAATAGGTCCCCCAAATATTTCTGGCAAGTTTCCAAATGTATGTGGTGCGTACCTACCCCTCTGAAGGTCTCCTGGTTTTCCAGGCCAAGGCAAGGCCCCAGGAGGTTGGGGCGGGAAGCGGGTGTTGGTATCGCTTTATTTCAAGCTCCCATGAATGGGAGCTTAACTACTACTAATTTAGCACAGCGGCCTGGGGGCTATATTTGTGAGTCACACACACACCAAACGGTTCCTCTGTGATCGGCTTTATGGCGAGGACCTAGGAGCAGGGGAGCTTTATTGGAGGAGCAGCGAGCAGTGGGCTGTGGCCTGCATTTCTGGTTCCGCTGGGCCGGTTCTGAGAGCGAATGGGAGCCCATGAGATGTCCAAGCCACGCCCAGGGAGCCAGAACCAGAGCATGCTGCCCCACACACCCCAGTGCCTACGTCATCACTGAACACCCTTCCTCCCCTGCATTTACATCCCCCCGCATCGCAGTGATGGGGGGCAACCCTGGGCCACCTGCGTGAGGCTCCCATCCGGGGTCTTTGCTGTGGGCCAGCCTGGATCCAGTCCAGTCTGCCTGGATCCAGTTGTAGGCACCGGGCTCCCCCTGCCACTGCCTCCAGGCTCCCTGAGCTGCACGACCGCTGGGCGCACCCCCGCCTGGCACACCTCACTAGTGCGCCAGACTTGGCCAAACCCCAAATCTGTGCCTCCTCTGGTCCAAAGTCCTCTAGTCCATGCTGGGGAAGGGCTGCCCACCTCCTCTTGACACAGCAGAGGCCTCGCTGACCCCCGCCCTCACCCAAATCTCTGCTGGTTCCTATAGGTTTCTGCTCTGGGGGACACCCTGAAACACCCCTGACCATCTCTCTATCCGCCACCCTGACCCCCAGCCAGTCACGCCTCTGTGGTCTCCCCTAGCTCCTGTATCACCTTGAACTGAGGTCCCTTCCTGCTCCTCCTTCCCATCCAGGACCCTTGAGGAAGGCGCCCTGCTTCCCCTGCTCAAAACCATCCTCGTTTATGGAAGACGGACTCCCAGACTCCATGGCAGACTTGCGTCCTGTGGGGCCCCCTTGCAGCCTCCTCCTCACCTGAGCTCGTCTACCTCCTGGCCCCCCACCTCCCCCAGACCTCTGGGCACCAGGGCTCCGCTATGAACACACTCATCTCTGAGTCACTCACACCTCACCTTGCACGCCACCCTCCGAAGACTTGGTCCCGCACTCCCAGGGCAGGTGCAGGCCACGCCAAGCGCTTTGTGAGGGTGAAGACATGGCACACAGCATCTGGCTGAGCAGCCGGCAGGTGAGGGGGAAGACTTAGCACAAGGCTCTTGGTGAAGTGAGTGCACCGGGGCTACTTCAAGTGTGGGCATGAAGACATCTCATCTGCTCTGGGGCTCTGAGAGATGTGAGGGCCCTGGGCTCTGGGAGGTCGCCTGAGACACTGTGGCATCCCCGAGGAGGCAGACCCCAGTGCATGGACAGCTGCCAGCTGAGGACACACTAGGTTGCGCGGGTGCTGTCCAGTGATGTGGTCCTGGCCTGGCCCATCTCCCCGTCCCTCGTCCAGCAGCAAACATTGCGATGTCTCCTTCATGTCCACTGGCCTCACACTTTGCACCATGAAATCCTCAGCTTCTCGAGTTATTTGGTGCAGAAGTGACCAGTGATCGGACGGGGGTCAGCTGACGTAACAAGGACCCACGTGTGTAATCATCCGTGACCATTTCTGTACGTATCCACCTGTGTCGTGAGCTTTCCATGGGTTGCACCGATGTCCACAGCTCCACATACCACCACACCATCGCCCCAACACGGGAACCTGGCTCCCGCCTGTCCCCCGCCCCAGCCCAGGACACTGCAGGGCAGCCTCACAGTTGTCAGCTGCGAGGGTCTAGAAGCAAGGACAAACCTGGTGCCCAGGTCTGGGATTCCAATACGACGGTCCAGCCAAAAGAACCTGCGTTGTCTGAGACATGGCTCACCCCAGAACTCGGGCAGGACACGTGCAAGAGGACCTGGAATGGTTTGTAGGGTCACAAAGTACAGACGTGCTCAAAACCAGAGACCGACAACAGGGTGAGCCAAAGGCAGGAGGAGCAGCTGAGGGGGCCCGGGGGCCAAAGTAAGCCCTGCGACCGGGAGAGTAAACACGGCACTGTGGGGTCAGCACCACGGCACCAATGCCTACACCCATGCAGGTTAAAGCCAGTGGCTGAATGAGAAAGCCATGGAGAAGAGACGCGTCTCCCGGGCAGAAGAACTCCAAGGAACTGACGCAGACTGTTCTCGGTAGCGAGAGCCTGACCTCGGCAGGTCTGCTCAGCGTGGCTGCCTTCCCAGGGGTTAACAGGACACACATCTCCTTTCCACAGTCACGCTCACACTGACAGCGAAAGTCACCTCGCAGAATGTGGTATGAATGACTCTCCACCTCTGCGTCTTCTGCCCAGGATCCCACGTCCCCAGCCTAATCAGGAGGAAAACACTGTACAAAATTCCTGACCACTGTTACTCACAATTGTCAACATCAAAATTAAGGAAAGTCTCACAGAGCTGAGGAGGCTTGGGAGACATAGGACTGAATGGAAGTGGGTCCTGGGTAGGATCCTGGGCAAAAAGAAAGGACATTAGGTTGAAAAATATAGAAATATGGAAATCTGTATAAAACATGGTCATTTATAATAATGTATCAACAACATTGGTGAGACAGATGCACTCAGCCTTCATTACGGTCCAGCTCTCACATCCACACATGACTACTGGAAAAACCATAGCTTTGACTAGATGGACCTCTGTAGAGGACTGTGAAATCAAGGATGTTGCCCACTATCCAGTTCTGTAAGAATCATGTCACTAGCCACTGTGGTTAGTGACCCTCGGTACATATCACAGAATGTCAGACACTAACAACATGCCAGGCTTCGTGGGGGACACATGGCAGCTCTCTGTCCTTCTTTCACGATTTCTGTCAAATGCAGAACTGTTTTAAGAATGAAGATTTTTAAGTTAGCTATGAGACACACAGAGGGCTTCGTGTACTAAGTAAAGAGGTCTGGGCAGTAGGATTTTGAGCAGACTGACTTGATAAAAATAGCCCACCAAGAAGCCTTGACAGTCCCCGGTGGGACCTTGAGCGGACTCCAGCCCGGCTCAGGGCCTTTCAGTGGACACGGATGAAGCCCTCCACACCTCAGTCTCCAGTCTCGGCTAACAATTTGAAGAATGATTTAGAACAAAACCATTCAGGTGCATCTGGATCCTAGTTCATGACAGTATAACTCAAATTCAAATTCACTCTGGTGTAAAACATGGGGATAAAAATTTGTCAAGCAACAACATAAAGGTCCAAAATGAATATTTGAGTGCCTTCAAGGAGATACGGTGGTGAGAATTCACAGAATCATTACTCAGATGCTGTTTTCTAGGGACCCCAGAGCATGGAGCCCATGGGGAGACCACTAATTAGGTCAAACCCTTGGCTTACAAATGAGAAGACTGTGGTTCCTTATTACACAGCCAGGTATGGGAGCTGAGGGTCCACACTCTGGCCATGCTCCTCTCTCCTGTCATAGCATCCCACATCTCGGAAATCCCTTGCTTTTTTACAGAGCTTCTTTAAGCTGCTTGAGATTCTGAAGAGGATTTCGGTATAGTATCCATGTTACAGAAAATTAGGAAGCTGGCACCTTGCTTTTTGAAGAGTTCCATCTCCTTTGTGAATTTGCTGGTGACTAGGAGAAACCAACGTAATTGATTTCAAAACAAAATCACCTTTGTTTCTACCGTAGATCACCAAACCACCTGGCAACAGAACTGCTATGGAAGTCAATATGGCTTTTTGTTCAGAAGGAGTAAAGTCTTCACAGATTCCTGAGAACAGTGAAAAGCAAAGATGGAGAAGACTGTGTTTTCAGAAGTTTCTGCGAAACCACTCTGAAGCATGCAGGCATGTGCACGGAAAACTCTCTCCACCGGCATCACTATCTCCTCTGTCTGCAGGAAACTCAGCTTCTGTATTTCCATGTGTCATTTCCCCAGCTAAATTTGGCGAAAGGAACCTGAAAGAATCTGATTGCTAAATATATAGACGTTTGGGGAGGAAAAAATGAACTTGGGTTTTAGTTTTATAGCCCAAATAATTTTTAGCTGAAGAAAATAATAGAAATGAACAACAGACATAAAACTTTAGCCTGTGTAAATTAAATGGTTCTGCAGCATTAACTTCATAAAGCCATAATCCTCTCCTCCATAAACTATTACATGCACGGCAACATATCTGATTTATGGGGTGTGGAATCGATGGGAAAAAATTAATGCTTGAAAAACATATTAGAGACATTATTGAACAGATTTTAATTGAGATTTGATTTCAATGCCCCTTATCCACATGATTAATGGGCCCTACCCTTCCACGGCTGCAGCCTGCAAAGAGTCTTTAATATGACAATTAAGTATCTGTCTTTAGGTTTTATGTAGCACCCCACCCCCACCCCGGCCACTTCATCAGTACAGTGTGGCTTTTGTGCAGATTAAACCGAGACTCAATTTTCTCTATTTTCCGGCACTTACTTATGTTTTATGACAAGCACTAAATCAATTTTATGCTATTATTGATTTTTTCTTAAATGGACACAAACCATTTCGCCTTTTGCCCTTCTTCTGCTCTGTGTCCTCCTTTCCTCACTGTACACTTGATCTACGGCCAGAGCAGAGATTTCCAGAGCTTCCGGAGCCTTCCACAGGTCGTGCCAATTCATTCCGTTTTTACAACACCAGAATTGACAAAGTTAACCTGGAATTCTATCAAAACTTGTACACGGCTGTGAGGAGCCAAGGGCTGGGAGTTGTCAGGATTATTTTTTTTGTTTTTCCTTTTCTTCCTGAAACAAACAAACAAAACTGCCTCAAGGTTAATTCATTTCCCTGTAAGTTCTGGCACGATTTCGTCTATAATATTGCCTAAATTTTTTGAGCAGAAGCTTAAGCTATAATTTTCCTAACATCCTTGACGTCTAATTAATATAGCAATAGAGGAAGAATCTATTTCATGGCTTGCAGGGAAAGCGCATTATCTACAAGGCGCAATAACTCCTCTGAGATGCTCGGCGACAGTGAGTTGTATGCAATGCAATTAAGAAGCTCCCAGATCTTTGGGGCTTCATCCTCTATGACCTATGGCAAAAATTAACTGCTGCCTGGGGCAAAAGAAGTAAGAATAGGTACATAATTTGTAATCAGATAGCATTTTTTTCTGAGTGAAGGATTATACAGGAAGAAAAACAGCCAGTGGTACAGGCTGGTCTAAAGGTCCCACGTTTATTTAGCGGTTCAACTGCTTGTCTTTGAAAATATAATCATACTTGAGTGCAAATGTCTGTTTTCTTTATCCATGACTGACACAAATAAGGACAGTTATCATATTCCATACACAGGTCATTAACAGAGTTTACATATTTTATTCAAAAAGGTTAATAGCTAACCTCACATATGATATGAGGACACCAAGCTTTTTCTTTTATGTCTGTAAAAAGTATAAATATTAACAGTGTTGTTGTCGTTCAGTTGCTAAGTCATGTCTGATTCTTTGCAACCCCATGGACTACAGCACTCCAGGCTTAATTAATAGCATAGCTAATGCTTACAACAAAATTTTGAAAACAATATAATTAGCAAATCCAAATGATGCAGAAATCAGGTGCTTGCTTTTGGTATCTTTATATGATGCTTTTTTTCTTTTTAAAGAAAGAGTCCAGAAAGTCCATTTTTTTAATTCATCAGATTTTTTTTCTTCTATCTTAAAGGATTCTCAAGAATATTGCTGCAAAATATTATAAAATGCCCTGCAATTAACTTCAGATCACCAAGTCAGGGCCACGTTCTTTAACACATAGGTTTAAAACAGAACACTGTTTACATATTCTGCACGGAATACTCCATGTAAGTATTTAGACACCCCAAGTTATTCTCAGGTTGAAATGGACCAGACATTTGAACTCTGGAGGCTTGTGGTACAGCCTTCAGCCTGCAGGTCCCCGTGGTAGGCAGCTGGGGCAAGGGGAACAGGGTCAGGAGCCCCGGCAGCCAGGACGCTGGGCACCCCCCTCCATGGCTCTCCTGGCAGGGGGTTCCATTTCAGTGATGCTGACATCAGTCCTTGGAAGAATCAGAGGCTCCCTTCTGGGAGCCTGAGTGGGGGGAATGGCCGGTGGGGGGAAACATCACAAACCAGCACTTGTCCCGCCAGTGTGATGAGAAAGCTCCCTGGGTAGCAGGGCCCTGGAGAGGGTCACCCACAGGGGACAGAAGACAGCACAGATCACGTTAGTGACAAACGTGACCCCGAGCGGCTGCTCTGCCCAGGTGAGAGCATGGAAGACTAGGCTCGACCCTCGAGCAAATATGATCACAAAGGAAAACTCTAGAACACAGGGATGGTGAAAACCCATTCTAAATTCTAGAACACGGGGATGGTGAAAACCTAAACACTTCTGTCCCAGTCCTCCTGAAAGCAGCCAGGCTGACCCAGGACCTCCTGGGCGCTTCCTCTGCTCACAGCCAGACTCGCCCATCTCTCGAGCTGGGTTCATCAGCCTGGCACGTTTAGGGGGGCATCCTGTGCGGCACCCTGAGCCCCACTCAATGGATGCCAGAAGCGCGTCCTCCCTAGCAGAAATAGCCAGGAAGCTCTAACAGCCACCAGAGACCCCGGGGGCGGGGGCGGGTGTCACAGTCACCCTCGGGGGCCTGTGCTGCAGGGCAGTCCTGAGGTGTCCCAGCCCTGCGGCCCTCTCTTGGGAACCATCCCTGACCAGGGGAGGACGCTGCCAACAGCGGTGAAAAAGGAACCGGTGGTTTCACACGCTTTCCCTTCTCGCTATGTCTGCACAAATGGTTTCATCGACACTTTATAAACTTCAGATAAAGAACGTTGCTTGCGTTTGGCTCTCACTGATCTGTCCGGGGTACCTATTACAGAACTTCTAAAGGAGAACAGCCCTCACCTTTTCATTGTTATGAAATAGTCCACCACCAGCAGACCTCACTCGTCCTAGCAAGCATCAGAGATAAGTCCCTCAACTTAAGAAATGCTTTCTGCAAATTCCGTAACCTCTCACTTCCTGCGCCATGTGGAAGAGCCGAGCCTGTCTGGACCTTGCTTACCACGGGCAGTGGCCAGGGCGTGGGCTCAGGGCTGGTGTAAAGAGCGGACAGTGTCAGAACTGTGCAGTCAGATCGTGCACTATTGGTGCTGGAGAGTGAAAAACGCCAGGACTCAGAGCAGAGGAACCCTGAGTGCTCGCAGCGCCTGAAAAGAGCATCCTGGCCACCTCTGCCCCCTTAAAAAGGTTGACCAGCCTCCCCAGCTCACATCCCAGCCCTGGAATCAGAGCCTGTTCCTGGTCAGTGGGTGCTACACTCCTGGGGATGAACTCAGCGAAGAGCTAGGAGAACTGGTGACTCTCACTCCATCAGGTTTTCAAATGGAAGCAAGTCTGTACAGAGCTACAGTCGATTGGGTGTGGGGGGGGGGGGTTGTATTTAGCACTGAAAACTTTAATACCAGACCAAGTTTTCACTGCATGACCCAAAATACAAAGATGGTGCTAGGTGAATAATAGGTACTTAAAGATTCATAATCCTTCCTCCAAACTTTCACTGAATGTCTATAGTTCAGCAGTAAAAACAGAAACATGTCTCTTCATGCAACTTACATCCTGGTAAAAGGAGGCAGATGATAAAATAAATAAGGAAAAATATCTACAATATTAGAAAATTAGAAAATATTAGAACTTATTTACAATATTAGACGGTGCTAATACTACTTAGAGAAGTTGCAGGCAGGGCCTTCCTGCTGTCACAGTGAGGGTCTCTCTCATTAAAGGAATTAAATAACAAGACACTCGAATTTAAAATGTACTTTCTGTTAGAGAAATACACAGTGTTGAATACATGTCCACTTGTGTACAGCAGTACATAACGGTGATAACCAGATAATAGATTTATTCTTCAATTCATAGGCTGGCTTTCAACATCTTCATGCAAAACCGTTTGCCTCTCGATAGTCTTGCCTTCGTGCAGGTAGGACAGTCGTGTGACTCTCGAGAGAATGAGGCCTGGCTACAGAGGACACAGAACATCTAAGTGGGAGCCAGGCCTACAGGTCAGGGAGGTGGCCTCAGGCAGCAGGGTTCAGCATCTTCCCAAGGTCTTGGGGCCTCTCACCCCTGATCACTGCAAGCCAGCTGCCTCGAAGGACCCTCTGGAGGCTGCAGCCCCAGCCCTGGGATCCACCTCCCCCGCCTCGCGCCTGCCTGCCCGCCCTGCAGCACACAGTCCTGAGGGTCCAGAACCAGACCTGTGTGGAGGGAACACCTGACCTGGGAGGAAGCCCAGCCTAGCCACTTCTCAGAAGGGATGGCCCGCCGCCCAGCACGTGGACCCCTCTGACGGGCCTTGGCTCTCTGCCGCTGAAACACAGGCCACGAAGCCCATTCTCGGCCACCTACTGCTGGGGGGCCTGGCCGCTGCAGCTGCTCCTTGTGGTTGTTCAAGGTGTGATGTGGGGCCTGACAGGAAGGCGGGGGCATCGGGAGGCCGGCGCCAGGGCAGGCAGAGCGTGTGGCTGTGCGGAGCCCTCCTCCTGCCCGGGATCCTGCCCCCGAGCTGGACGGGCTGGGACCTCAGGACCCCGCGGGGCGGCGGCCAGAGCACCCCCATGGCCCCAGGAGCTGCAGCGGTGGAGAAAACACCTTAACTCAGCGCAGGAACCCCTCGGAGTGCAGCTGGAGCGGAGCTGTCTGGCCCGGCCGTTAGAAACGTGCGGAGAAATTACCCGCGTTCCCTGTAGAGGCATCGGCCCGCCGCCCAGCCCAGCCTCTCAGCACAGGGATAATACGCGCCTATCAGTTTTAATAGCCCCATGCTGGATTCAGGAGGTATTATGGATTGTACAGCAAGCATATTGTCATTAAATTAAATTTTCAGAACATTCCCCAGCTCATCACAAATACCACAGAGAGTCATCATAATCGGTTCTCAACACATGTGTAATTGCCTTCAGCTGGCGTTTTTTACAGTTGACATTGCTCAGCAGTGATAAGGTGATTGGCGATTTGAATACACAGCTTGTTTCATCGCCGCCGTAATTGAAATATGGTGTGTGTGAGCGGAAGATTACATTAAGACCTGGGATAATCACCTGACAGGAGAGTAATTGAGTCTACAATCTGCCACTGGGTCTCTCAGGGAGGCCGCGAATGAGCAGCAGCCATTAGCACTCGCGCCGCCGCCGCCTGGCTCCGCGGCAGCGCCCGGCTGGCATCCCGCGTCCCTAGGTGCCCGGATCCCGCCTCCCACCGCCCGGCGTCTCCGCACCCGGGACCAGGCACGGCCGCTGGGGCCCCGGCAACACAGAGGAGCGGAGGGCAAAGCCGACAGTGGAGGAGCGGTGGGGAGCCGGCGCTCTCGGGGAGAGTGGGCAGGTCTAGAGCAGAGCGGCCACGCGTTGGAAGCCTCCCTGTGTCCTCCTGGAGGAGAGGGGGCTGGCGCGGCGGGGAGGGGAGGAAGAGGCTTCCAGCGGGCTCTCTCCACTCTCCCTCCTGCCTCTCTCCATCTCTCCCTCCTGTCTCCCTCCTGTCTCTCTCCCTCTCTCTCTCTCCATCTCTCCCTCCTGTCTCTCCATCTTCATCAGCCTCCTTCCTTCTGTCCAGGGTCCCTGCCTCATCCTGTCTGCACGACGCAGCTCCTGCTCAGTTTTACTTGGTACCGAGGTCCCCACGGGAGGATAACTGGAAGAACCCAAAAGCTGTTCTGCCCTGGAGTCGCTGGGAACCACATACACACGCGCACACACACGTGACTGCCGGAGAAGGCCGGTCCAACACTACCGCTCTCCAGGCCTAGGAGGCAAAAGCATCATCTTCCGTGGACCCTGCCGGGTGGTCCTCCCCTGTGCTCGGATGGCGAGGACTGAGAGCGCCAGCCTCCCCGACCTCGGCTCAGCCTGCGCCTCACGGTCTGTCTGCTGAGCTACAGTGAAGGACACCTGAAGACACTTGCAAAGAGAGAGCTTATGTACTGCTTCCTATTAAACGTACATAGTAATGTCCATTTAGATATTATCGACAAAAAATGGGCATGCAGAAACTCTGTCACTGTTGTACCTTGCATAGTTAAAAAAAGTGGGCATTTTGTGTTACAAAATTTCCTCTAACCCCACACACAACTTTTTAAAGTTGGAAATACCATTTTATGTAAAAAACTGACTTCATCATTTACAAATGAACTGAAAAAGTAGGATATAAAAAATCAGAATGAGCAGGAGAGCAGCGTCCTGGCAGGTCTTTCCTGCACCACAGGACCAGGGAAGCCAAAGACACACAGGGAAGGGACAGAGGGCATAGGGGTCATCCTGGGGCTCCCGGAGCGCTGGCTGTCTGGGAGGGGAGCACACCCCAGGCCAAGAGCCGTTAGTCTGATGGGGGCTGTGGTACCACATCCTGGAAAAGCTTTGTGAGCCTTTGGGAGGAAGTTGCCTTCTGGAACAGGACTCAGGATGATAAATGGAGGCAGAAGGGCCCAGCACACCAGGCCCCCGAGGAACCCTGGCTGAGTGGGGCTGAGGGGTCCTGGGTCCCTCTGCCCCCCACCCCCAGCACCCCTGCCCCCAGGCATGCATGTCACTAAGGACCAGCCTCAGATACCGCGTGGGCTTTGTAATGTCAGCCATGCGTGCTTATGTTTTTATCTCCCGCCGTGTCTTTCCTCTGACAGTTCACCGTCTGCACACCTACGCCAGCTACATACGATTTTTGCAACTTTTTTTGTGACGTTAATAAATGAATAATGAGGGAGAAGTGGAAAAGCTGATCTGACAGAAATTCATAGGAAAATAAATTCACACTCTTCCTTACCAGAAAAGACGGAGTCTTCTGACCTGTAAATTCACAGTAGAGGACAACCAGTGTAAAGACGGTATGTCGGCCAAGGAGGGCAGCTGGCGCGCACGCTCTGAGGATACCCCAGATGCCAGACGTGGTTCCAGAAGTGCTCCTGGGTCCCGCCCCCGCCCTCGTGGGCAGGGTCACAGCCCCAATGCACAGGTGGGCAGACTCAGCAACTCAAGTGTCCCTGACTCCCTGGGAAGCTTGAGAACCCACACAAAGGCTGGCTATGAGCCCACGTCTGTGCGCCTTACACCTGCTGTATACACCAGCTGTATACACCACGCTGGGGCCCTCCCAGGACAGGAAGGGACCACCTTGTTTCCCTGACTGTGGATCTGACAACCACCATTTCACTTAATCATCTTCAGAACATGTAGTCACGCATTTCCATAAAATTCCTACGGAAACGGAGACTCAAAAAGGGAAACTAACCAGTAGCCGAACCCGCTTCTTGGTGGCAGAGGGCAGCTGGGGAACCAGCCCATGGGCAACCACACATCCTTCCCGGCAGAAACCTGTACACTCAGTTCTGAGTAAATTTCCTTCCAGAAGAACTTTCATTCAAACTCTGTGTGTGGTCTAAGAAATCCGAATGCTGGTGGGTTCAAAACTCTGCAACCCACAGGTTTCATGATTTTGAAGACTGTCTACCCAACCAGTCATGCTTATTAGTGAGAAGATCATTTAATTTCTCCTTCTGTTCAGCAAAGACTAACAATTACAAATGCTCTCTTAGTGTCAGCAAGAGACAGAAGATTCCCATTTTGAGTTATCATTACAACTAAACCAAAAATATTACTACCTTGATGAGCTCTCCAGAACCACAAGTGCACATGTCCATGCCTTTGTTGAGAAAAGGAAGGTGTCCCTCAGTGCATATCCACATCCTCGGGGACCTACTCAGGACTTCGGATGCTCTGACCCATCAGAGCGGAGGTCTGACCGGGGAGCCCTGACCAGTGAGATGGACATCACCAAGACTGTCATCGCAGAGAGACAAAAGTACTCAGGGAACTTCAAAGACAAACAATCCTGGCCCAGACAAGACCAATTCCTGTCCAGACAGGCCACATGTACACACACCTCCAGGACGAAGCCCCAGGTGGAAAAGGCCAGAGGCACCCACGATGCTGACTCATCAGATATTCCTTCGTGGATCTGGGGAGATATCTGTCTTCGCAGTCACCCTGCAGATAGCTCTCCATACCACACAGCTTCTCCGGAGCCCAGCCACCCGAGATAGCCTGATTTGGCCCCCTGCTTTCCTTAGACCTCAGTTTCTTCCGCAGCAAGATGGGTCTCTTAGCCGCGACAGTCTGGCAGGGCTGTGAGGGGTGCCGTGTGCAGTGAAGTGTGTAACACGACTAGCATCCTGTCCAGCACACAGGGGTGTGCAAGTGTCAGCTAAGCTGTGATGTCCAATCACCCTCAGATTTTTTAATTTTTATTTTTATTTTATTTTGGAGTGTACTTGATTTACTATGTTGTGTTAGTTTCAGGTACACAGCAAAGTGATTTGGTCATACACATACACTTACCTATTCTTCTGTAGACTTTTTTCCTGTGTAAATTATTACAGAATATTGAGTAGAATTCCCTATGCTATACACTAGATCCTTATCAGTTATCTATTTTATATATAGTAGTGTGTATAAGTCAATTCCAATCTCCCAATTTATCCCTCCCCCAACGACCCACCGAGTAACCAAAAGTTTGCTTTCTACGTCTGTGACTCTCTCTCTGTTTTGTAAATGAGTTCACCTGTTAGATTCCACAGATGAGTGATGTCATGTGCTGTTTGTCTTTCTCTGTCTGACTTCACTCAGTATGATCCTGAAACATGCTCATTTCTGTCCACATCACCGCACATGGCTTTGTTTCACTCTTTTCATGGCCTTAGATTTTTTGGCTCAGAGAGGTCAGCTCCTCCACCTTAGCTTTTCCAAAGACAACAAACGGTGCTCTCCCTGTGCGCATCTCCACATCCGCGTCCCTGTGAGCCCCGCGCAGGGTAAAGGTGAGACGCAGCAGTCACAGCGCCCCCGGGGCTTGCTCCCACGTCCACAGGGACCCCGGGCCCGCAGAGCTGCCAACCAACCATGCCCAGCATGGGGCTCCGCTCAGCCCATCCTTCCAGGAGTCAGGGGGCAGCTGCGTCCCCCAGCCTCTGTCCTGCTCCCCTCCAGCTCCCAGGTGGTCCCGAGGATACCCTGTAACCTGTGCGGCTTTTCCTCAACTAAAAAATTGGAGATAATCACAGCTTCCCAGTCCGTTCCTCAAATTGTGATCAAGGTTTTGAAGTCTAGGCACGGTTATTTGCATCCCCGTGGACAGCATTACCTGCAGAGCGAATAGTCACAGTTCCAAATGGGCATCCCTGGGCATCTGGTCCCACCCGCTGTGTGTTTACGCCCAGGGAAGTGAGAACATGGGAACCAGCAAAAAGCGATTCACTATTACTGAACAAGGCCCTTGTGTTGGTAAACAGGTAAAGCTGAGTCTGCAAAGCCCTGTTGGCGACTGTGGAGCCACTCAGGTCAGCCTGAGCGCGGTCCTGGGCTGATCTGGACCCCATCAACCCGAAGTTCAGGAATTGATCAGAAAATCCCAAGGGCAGGGACTTAAGAATCCGTGTTTCCTCCTTGAGCCAGAGGTCACAGGCTTTCCAGTAGCTTCTGTCAAGCTGAGGGCAGTGATCCATCTGGGTGTCCATGCAGATTGAGAAGTTTGTTAACTCAGACCTCACGCAGAGGTGAGGATGTTTAGTGCCTGGAACATGGAGTATGACCCCAAACTGATTCCACATCTAGGAGGAAATATAAAAATAAAAGCTTGGGTTACTCCTCTTTTTATGCAACTCCTTCCTCCATATATTACTCTGTTAAGCGCTTTCTTCAGAACTTGAAAGACCCTGATGCTTTTTTCTGAGCAGCCGACAGTCACAACTTTACTTTGTCTGACCATAAAGCAGCAACGTTTTACAACATACAAAAAATACAGTAGTCCTGTGTGACACTGTCAATATCATTTATGGCACAATTTTACTCCGAGGAAGAAGTGTCATAAAAGAGAAATAACTCCTACCCACTGCCCTAAAATGACTTCTGTCATAAATAAGTCAGATTTCTCAAAGAGAACCAATAAAGTCCCAGCAAATACAATTTTTCCCACTAAATAATCACCCTGACCTTTTCCTGTAACATCAACCCTAAAAAAATGAAAGGCTAGTCCTGAAGAAACGGTAAAATGAGTCTGATCTTGAAGGTGAATTGCTGTCTCCATCTCAGACAGGACTGGGCAGAGTCGGTTGTCCCGATGTTGGGAACCGAGGTGATGCAGGCATCTTGTAATTAGGTGATAACCAGGGTGTTGCATCTGACACGTTTTTATCTGCTGTCTGCAACTGGACTTATGGCCATCACACCCACACTGCCAAGCCCCTGTGCACACACATGTGCACACACACACAAAAGGCACACGTGGTGGTTTAGTCACTAAGTCGTGTCCAACTCTTGCGAATCCATGGACTGTAGCCCACCGGGTTCCTCTGTCCATGGATTTCCCAGAGAAGAATACTGGAGTGGGGTGCCATTTCCTTCTCCAATGGATCTTCCCGACTCAGGGATCGAACCCGGGGCTTCTGCATTTCAGGTAGATGATTTACCAACTGAGCTATGAGGGAAGCCTGGAAGGCACACGTGCAGCCTGCCAAGCCCCGTGCACACACATGCACACGTGCACACACATGCACACACATGCAGAAGGCACATATGCAGCCTTCTGACCTCTTGTTTGATGCTCAAGGCTGGCTGGGGGACAAGCTATCACTAAGCCACCTTCCTCTTGACACACTTGGGGTCTCTGTTAGCAACAAGGAATCCCATGTTCCTCCCGGCTCTGACCCTTCTTTATGGCCAGCTTGTCGCTCTGAAGCAGAGAGTGTGTCCACCTGGATTCAGGGTACAGCTGCGTGGAAAGCCCTGCTCGCAGCTTCACCCTGGATCCCCCGAACCATTGGTTTAGCCAGCAGCCAGGCAGCCGCTGTTTCTGTGGTTACTCTCTAAGCAGGGAGCACAGGCACACCTAAAACTTTGTGGTTTCATGTATGTGTGCACGAGTGTGTGTGTGTGTGTGTGTACAATACAAAGTATATGAAGTATCTGAAAACTCAATGGCTATTTAAAAAGCTGTCAAGAACTTCCAGATTTGGTGACCAAATAAATACATTTTCTTACAAGAGAAAACTCAAAGTTCTCAATTCTTAATTCAAGGCCTGCTACTTCATCACCCAAGAGCAAAATACCCACATTCCCAGTGTCCCAACTAGACAAGCTTGGGAGGGAGGGACTTAAAGAAACTTGAGCTTTTTTCTAAAGCAGAGAATCAACTTTCCAAATAAAGTTGTACTTTGTTATTTTTTAATTTGTATTTTAATTTATATCTTATGTTTAATTTTGTAAGAATTATCATCTGCTATATTTATTACAAAAAGACCATGGCTGCATAATAAATATAAAATTTGAACTGAAGCCATGGAGACACAATGGCAGTCATATGTCTTCCTCAGATTTGCTGGATTTTGTCTTTAGTGCACAGAGACAAGAGCAATAATAAAAATAAAGTAAGGTTCATAAAGGGAAGTCCATGCTAGTGGTAAAAGGTTTTCTTTTTGTTTTTGCCAGCTTGTTTTACAATATCAAATCAGTTTTCAGTTAAAATTGCTC
Organism: Cervus elaphus; assembly: GCF_910594005.1. NCBI lineage: Eukaryota > Metazoa > Chordata > Mammalia > Artiodactyla > Cervidae > Cervus > Cervus elaphus. The sequence goes on along the minus strand of NC_057841.1, from coordinate 6,544,344 downwards.
CATCTAAAGAGTGTCTTAGAATTTTTCCTTCATTACCTGACAGTGTTTTGGGACTGACTGCACATCTTCCAGAACAGGTGCTGGTCAGTCCATTTAGAGACAATTTGAGGGAAGCCCAGACAAACTTTAGTCTTGTTCCGAGAGTGTGTGCATGCTAAATTGCTTCAGTCATGTCCAATTCTGTGCGACTCTATGGACTGTAGCCCCCCAGGCCCCTCTGACCATGGGATTCTCCAGGCAAGAATTCTGGAGTGGGTTGCCATGCCGTCCTCCAGGGGATCTTCCTGACCCAGGGATCAAACCTGAGTGTCTTACATCTCCTGCATTGGCAGGCAGATACTTTACCACTAGCACCACCTGGGAAGCCTGTTTGAAGGATGGTACTTTTCAAACACATCTTGTAAAATTAGGCAAGAGTCATCAATATGAGTAAAAAGCTGCTTACACGGTGAATCTGAAATGACAGTCTTATTCTCAGCAACGTCCGAAGCTGAAAATGTGGATAGCGCCGTGTGGAGCCAAGCCCATTGGCCTCCCCTGAAAATCAAGCCACTTCAGTCTGAAAAGGTGAACGACAGACTCAGCGGGCTGGCGTGTTGCCAGTCATTTGGGCAGAGCGGAGGTTGGAATGAGATGCTGTGAGGCAGACACCACCACCAGGCAGCACCGCTTGGACAGCAGTGGCCTCCTCCTCGGGGAGGAGCATGTTTTGGTGAAAGTTGTTTAGGTTTCCCATTCGGCTTTCTGTTGCCAGGGCCTTTTGTATCAGAGCAAACATCAGTCCCCCTTCTCCCGTGTTTGAAAAGAGTATGGGAAGTGCTCCACCCTTGATGACTCAGGGCCATACGTACCTCTGGATGAGGTAAAATGCTGAGAAAAATGTACATGCACCAGGAATTTCCAGCCAAGTTGTCATTCACAAGCAATGGTGAATCATGTTGATGTTAATATTTACAATGTTTACAATATACTTTCAATGTGCAGACTCTGGTCCAAGTGTTGACACACATAGAATCTCTTCATCCTCATGAGAACCCCCATGAGAAAGGCACTATTCATGTCCTCACCCTACAGACAGCAAAATGTGTTAATACAAAAGCTGTACATAGTTAACTGAAGTTCACACATCTGATAGGACTAAGATAATTTACTAATAACACACTCCCCAAGAAGAAAACTCCCAAAGGGTATATTTCATGGAAAAGGAAATTGATTCCAAAGAAATAAAACAGGGTGGTTTAAAAAGAAAGAATAGTGGGCAAAAATATTCATAAACAAATGGGTTCATCTTAGTAAGCTCTACCTATATAAAACAATATGCAACAATGATGACTAATACGAGCATAAGAACTAAAATACTAGACAATAATAAGGTTTACTGTCAGAGGGGTGATTAGAGTTAAAGAATTCTAAGGATTCTTATTGATGAGAGGAAGTAGAGATATCGCTAATACTTAGAACTGGCCAAGAATGCGTCTTAAACATTTATAGTACTTGCTGTTCTGTCGCTAAAGTCATGTCCAATTCTGTGACCCCATGGACTGCAGCACGCCAGGCTTCCCTGTCCTCCACCATCTCCAGGAGTTTGTTCATGCCCATTGAGTCGGTGATACCATCTAACCATCTCATCTGCTGCCCTCTTCTCCTTTCGCCTTCAGTCTCTCCCAGCATCAGGGTCTCTTCCTGATGTACACAAGGACACCAGCAAACAGATAAAAATATAATGTGTAAGTACAGTATCTTGGAAAAATAATAGAGGAAGATATAATAGAAAAGAAGTTCTAATCTTAATAAAAGCTTGTGGACTATATTAACAGTAATAGACATTAATACTAAGAAACTGTGGTAGCTAATGCTTTGATGATAGTCATTTTGTACTTTATAAGTGCATCAGAGCAGCATGTTTGTACATTTTAAACTTACACAATGTTATGTTATCTCAACAGTACTCAGGGGAAAAAAGAAAAAAAAATAATACTCACTATCTAATGATAATGAAACGTAAATTAGTGTATACAGAATGGATAAACAACAAGGTCCTATTATAGCACGGGGAATTATATTCAATATCCTCTGATAAACCACAATGAAAAGAATGTGGGAAAGAATGTATATACTGATGTATATACAGCTGAATCACTTTGCTGTGCAACAGAAATTAACACAATTGTGTAAATCAGCTACACTTCAATCAGAAAACCTGAAAACAAAACAGGTGTGCTGAATTGCGTCAGTCATGTCTGAGTCTTTGTGACACTATGGACACCCACCAGGCTCCTCTGTCCATGGGATTCTCCAGGTAAGAATACTGAAGTGGGTTTCCATTCCCTCCTCCAGGGGATCTTCCTGACCCAGGGACTGAACCCACATCTCCTGTGTCTCCTGCATTGTAGGTGGATTCTTTACCACTGTTTCCTTGGTGGCTCAGATAGTAAAGCATCTGCCTGCAATGCGGGAGACCCAGGTTCAATTCCTGGGTCAGGAAGATCCCCTGGAGAAGGGAATAGGAACCCACTCCAGTATTCTTGCCTGGAGAATCCCATGGATGGAGGAGCCTGGTGGGCTACAGTCCATGGGGTTGTCAAGAGTTGCACGTGGCTTCACTTTCTTTCACTTTCTTTACCACTGAATCATACTTCAATTAAAAAAAAAAATTGAAAACAAAATGGGATTAAACTGTACTTAGGTGGGTTCATGGATTTTTTTTTTAGAATCTCAGAACAATTTTAATTCTGGAAGGAGGTACTCATCTACCCTCTTTTCAGTTGGAGAAATGAGAGCACAAGGAGACTATGTGAGTCACAAAATCAGGGAATTTGGAAACCAGAGAGGGACTTTTTAAGACACACAGACCTACCATGTCCACAGGACTCCGACTCCAGGGCAGGTTCCATCTGTATATTACTGATCAGTTTAGTCCTCAGATAACACATGACACCAACCCTGCTTCCCCTCATTGTTGAAGCTGAGGGAATTCCAAAAAGTCTCTGCAAGAGACAAAGCTGGGATTCAAACCTGGGTCAACAGGGAGTATTTATCCATCATCTCCTTCTTGTTCGCTACCATTCAGTCGCTAAGTCATGTCCAACTCTTTAAGACCCTATGGACTGCAGCACACCAGGCTTCCCTGTCCTTCACCATCTCCCGGAGCTTGCTCAAACTCATGTCCATTGAGTCGGTGATGCCACCCAACCATCTTATCATCTGTCATCCCCTTCTCCTCCTCCCTTCAATCTTTCCCAGTATCAGGATCTTTTCCAATGAGTTGGTTCTTCATATCATCTTCTTATGCTACAGTTATTTCCTTTTCTTTTCAAGGAAATGAAAACCCTGGAACATGTTTTGAGGAACAAATCTTGTGAGTTGACAGGACCGAAATGTTGGATTTATTTGACCAGTCGGCAAAAGGCTCAATGAAGTTAAAAATCAAAGCTTTTTAGCACTGTGAAGTCTAATTTTTTTAAAAAGGCAAGTTTTAACTGGTTGTGATACTGATGTCGATACAGCCTGGAACACACACAGAAAAGAGTTCACGTAGAATTTATCCTCAGCACCATCTGGAAGACCTCAGTGAGATTTATATCCGAGTTATAAAAAGAGAGAAGGAACATCATGGATCTTTGCCAAACTCAGAAAGATGAGCCGTGCCTCATATTTACTCCCCCGCCCAGTGTCTTTTTCTGAGTAGGACACACTCTTCATTCTGGAAGGACCTTCACACAGCTGGAAACAGCTGCTGGGCAAAGGCTTCCTGTCTGTTAGCAGGGATGCTTTCTAAGAAACCAAGAGGACTTCTCAAGGCCACAGTTGTCCCCAGAGGCAGAGCCAGCAGTGGGCAGCTTTCCTGATTCCAAAAGCACCTGGATTGTAAGAGAACTTGTGTTCAACTCTGGTTTTATAAAAGGGGTAATAGATCTGCCCATTTATGTTTTGCTCAGTGACTTCTAATCAGGAAACAGCCAAAAAATTTAGAATTATTCTCCCACCCTGGAGGCAGCCGTGCGGACCGCATGTAAGATGGGTAAACCTGATGTACACTCTGCCAGCGAAAGTGGACAGATGTGAGAACTGCTTTTCTCTTTTAATTATGTATTAGTAGTAGCAATAAAGTGAAAAAATGATGACAGTGATGATGCATCAGCCAGGGAAACAGGAACTTCTCTAGCTATTTGAGAGACAGGGGAAGTGATACGGGAGGTGGTTTGTTGGGTGTTAACAATGTTTGTAAGGGAAGGGGATGCAGAAAATGTGGGTGCCCTGCACAGACTCTACCTGCTACCCACTGAGCACTTTGCCCCCAGTAGAGAAGGAACTTCTGACCACCGGACAAAGAAAACGTCCCCCACCACCATGTTCCTGTGGACTCTGGATCTGCCATCCCTGTGCTTCCCTGGCCACAACCAGCCCCTGCTCCCAGGGGACAGTGGGCAGGAAGCTCCCTTCTCCTCTTCCTGCTTCCGAGTTCCCACCAGTGCCTCCTTTGGGCAGATGCTAAAAAACAGCCAAATGGTAAGAACCAGATGAGGACACTTGCCAAGCAACAGCCAGCAGCGGCGGCAGAGCCCCCGGGGCAGGCGTGGGGCCAAGACGCAACAGGGGACGAGCGGGCATCTGTTAGATGCTCGCTCTGGGGCCAGCCCCCATGGTGAGAGCAGCAGGGCTTCTTTCCTGCATCCTCACATCAGCCCTGTAAGCCGGGTGTTTCTGGGGTCTCCATCCCAATGACAAGGAAGCTGGGCCACAGAGAAACCGACCCGCGGCCGGTGAGCAAAGCCACCAGGTTATCCCCACGCGAGGCAGAAGCACACCACCATCCCGGAACCTCGTGCTGGTTCCGTGCTTCCCAATAAAACATAACTATCCACCTGGTAGCAGAGCTTGGCTTCTGATAGTGTTCTCCGACAAAAGGAACTGAGTCTTGGCGGTGATGGCTGGTTGTGGGGCTAGGGCGAGATGAGCTGGAGAATCAGGAAGTAAGGAAGAGCTGAAAAATGCTGGGGGAGAGGGTCAAAGGGGTCAAAGGGCCTCAAGCATGTACTGAGCATTCATGGATCCATCCTGATAAAAACAAGTGACTGACCAACCAGGGGAGCAGGGAGGACAGAGGCACTGGAGCAGATTCCCAGATAAATTATTCAGGGGCTCTCTCCTCAGGGACCTGGAGACTGACTTCCTCATCCCCCATGCAGGCAGCAGATGACTTCCTTCCAAAGAACACAACACGGAAATCAGGAAGAACCAAGGTGGCTTTACAGGCGGAAACCTGGCAGACACCACAGCCAGGTGACTAATGTCAGCACCGACAGGGACTTCATGTTGAGAAAGTCACCCTTGGTGTGAGGTGAGAACAGAGCATCTGACCTCTATCTCAACATAAGGGAAACAGCAAGTGTATCCCAACAGAGGACATTCCACAGACACCCTGGCTGCTCCCTTTCAAAACCATCAAGGTCATCGAACACTAGGGAACCTGAGAACCTGCGTCAGCCCAGAGGAGCCTGAGGAGCTGTGATGACTGAATGTCCTGTGGGGTCCTGGAAGGGACCGTGGGACAGAAGGAAAATTTTCAGGTAACAACTGTGGAACTCTAAATGAAGTATAAAGAAAGTAAAGGTGTTAGTCACTTAGTCGTGTTCGACTCTTTGTGACCCCATGTACTGTAGCCCATCAGGCTCCTCTGTCTATGGAATTACTGCAAGATAACTGTCCAAGAATACTGCAGTGGGTAGCTCTTTCCTCCTCCAGGGGATCTTCGTGACCCAGGATCAAACCCGGGTCTCCTGCATTGCAGGTGAATTCTTTTGCCATCTGAGTCCGTAACAGCTTCCTTTTCATTGTTTTACTTTTATGATAACAAATGATGTCTTTGACTGGTCTTCCTTCCGCTTTGAATTGATAGGCTTTTCGGTATACCGTGGACATAAGTGACCCCTCCCCACCCCTTCCTTCTTTCTGAGCTGACGGTCCAATTACCTGAGGCACGTTGGGTGAATTATTCATCATCACAGAATGACTGAGATGTAGAGCTCAGATGGATGCCCTGGATGTGAGAGGCTTATCAGGGGCGGTTCTCAGCCAAGTGAGTGCCTTGCTCCTGCGGTTCCCCCAACACCAGGCCCTTTGCCCACCCTGGAGTTGGATGTTATTACCCTACCCAGCGTGAGTGCTAATCCTTACCGTTAAATAAGATGAACTTACTGTTCCCGACCATTAGCTTCATCATATCCCCTCAAATAAGAAGAGACTAAAGTTCCCAAAATGCCCCAAAGTTACTCTCCAAAGACCAGGTAGCCGATGACTTATCCCAGATCAATCACCATTGAAGGTCGCCTGTCCAGTTCGGCAATATTTGCTCAGTAACTAATAAAGATCAGCCCACAGTTATTTATATTGGGTTATCATCTCTCCAGGGTGAAGCTTAATCCATTTTGCAATGTTTTTCCCAACAAGACAACATGAGTTTCTCCGTCTGAAAATGAATTAAGTGCACGGTTTCTAAATATGGGATCTGACATTGTTCTTGTTACAGAAAGCAATTTATTCCCCAAAAGGCTTACACTTCAAAGGTTATATAAAAAGGTTCAAATATCAATGCTATCCATTTTTCAATTACTGGGCTTCCTAACACCACTAGCTTTCGGACAGATAAGCAGTGGTATCAGTTTTCTTATTCAACGTCTTATAGGTTTCCAATTCCACAGCACAGAGAAAGCAAATTTATTGTAATACATTTACCTGCCCTGGAAACAGGACTATCCAGACTGTTTCCTCCAAGTCTATGGAAGGTATCAAATAGCATCTTAAAGGGATATTTATGAAGCGCTAGATACTAATGATTGCAATTGTAGATATAGCTTCAAGTGTCTACCTATAAACAGGCTCATATGAAAAAAAAAAAGCTAAGGTGGCTGGGGAAAAGTATTTCCAATGTATGAAAATTAAGGAGCTGTGAAAACAATGCAAGCGTCTCCTGCGAGATAATCTACAGACACTGTGTTTTCCTAAGAGGGAAGGAAAAAAAAAAACCTCTGATTCTCTGTCGTGCCAGCAGATAAAAGGGAATAATGTCATTCATATTTTCTGTCTGACAATTAAAAAGAAGTGATTGGATTATCTGAGAAGGATTATATGGTAAAAAGATATAATGCCCCAATACTCAGGAAAAAGAATATATTTTTTGCTGCCAACTCAAACAAGCCATACAAGATGTTTTATGTTGGATAATAAAGACAGAATGTTCTAATTTATATACTTGTGTGGCTTCTCTTCAGCAGCAAAACTTTTAAAACTAAAAGGTGTCACTTCCTTCAACCAGGAGACAATAGTGGGAATGTGGAATCACGAGGGCAGAAGGGTGCTGATGGGGCCAGAGTGTGAATGAACACCCAGGCCAGGCCAGGTTGGACAATCTTGTCTGCAGAAGGCGAAGCGTGGTCAGGGTCAGATGTGCAGGGTGGGAGCAGCGACCAGGGTGAGGGCGGCAACCAGGGCAAGCACCAGGTGTCCGCTCAGCCTGTGGGGTGCCCTACACCACATGCCCAGCTACCATGGGCCTAGGGGTCTGTCCCCAAAGGCACACAGAGTTTTCATTTCACCAACAGGCTACAGACACGGAGGTCTCATTTTTAAGGTATTTCTGTGTTAGCTGCTGAGAGACACAGGGATTTGTGGTGGTCACAGAGAGAAGGCCACAGAATGAAGGCCAGAGTGAAGGTCCAGAGTGAAGGCCACAGAGTGAAGGTCCAGAGTGAAGGTCCAGAGTGAAGGTCCAGAGTGAAGGCCACAGGGTGAAGGTCCAGAGTGAAGGTCACAGAGTGAAGGTCCAGAGTGAAGGCCATAGGGTGAAGATCCAGAGTGAAGGTCACAGGGTGAAGGCCACAGAGGAGGGAAGAGAGAAGCAGGGCATGAACTGCAGGGGCCAGGGAGAGGTCAGGAGGAGTCTCCCAGGCCCTCAGACTCGGTGATGGAACAACCACAGACCCGGGACGGAGGACAATGACTCAGGGATGATACAGGTTTGACTCCTCCTGGGCATGGATGCAGGATTGGGGGACCTAGACAAATTGAAAAGAATCAAGCCTGCCCCCTTGCATTAGAAGGGAGGGTCTTAAACACTGGACCACCAGCAAAGTCCCCCATGAGTTCTGATGTCAGCAAAGCCTCCACCTTCAGCCATAAGGCTCGTCCTGCTCCCCGCTACCCACCCCCCAAGAATGAGTCTATTTCCTCTCTGCAAGTGCGTCCTTCCAAGGCTGGAAAGTATGCTCCACACGTCTTCTTTCCAACAACTGACCATGTTTTTATTTCCCAGAAACACTTTTTATATTTCAGGCATGCTTCCCAAACACCTGCCTGTCCCAGTTTACTTCTTTCTTTGCTGTTTTCTTTCTCTGGGAAAGAATACATCACTGGTTTTCTGTTAACCAGTCAATCCTAAAGGAAATCAACCCTGAATATTCATTGGAAGGACTGATGGTGAAGCCGAAGTTCCAGATCTTTGGCTACCTGAGGTGAAGAGCTGACTCATTGGAAAAGACCTTAATACTGGGAAAGATCGAGGGCAGGAGGAGAAAGGGATGGCAGAGGATGAGATGATTGGATGGCATCACCTCCCTCAATGGACATGAGTTTGAGCAAGCTTCAGGAGGTCGTGATGGACAGGGAAGCCTGGTGAGCTGCAGTCCATGGGGTCACAAGGAGTCAGACACAACTTAGCAACTGAATTATAACAACAACCAGCTGTTAACCCAACCCATGATTTGCCTGTATGGACACTAAGCTGACGGCACTTCAGAAAAAAATACCCGGGGTGACTTTCCTTAGTGAAGGTTTAGCCATTCATGTGAGAGCTTATTGCAATTTCCTATGTTTTATGGGTTGAATTGTGCCCCAAAAGAAATCGGTCAAAGTTGTAACACCCTAAACCCCAGGATGTGACCTTCTTTGGTAATAAGGTTGTGGCAGATGTAATCAGTTAAGATGAGGTCACAATGGAGTGGGGGAAGCTGATCCAACATGGCTGGTATCCTCATGGGAGACATAGGGTAAGAGCCGACTGTGATGGAAGCAGAGCTTGGAGTCAGGAGCTGCAAGCCAAGCAACATCGAAGACTGCCCGCAAATGGTCAGAGGCTGGGATGAGGCTTGGAAGGACCCAGGAGCGGCAGACCCTGGAGGGAGGACGGACACCAGCAGGTACGTGTGTGCAGAGTTCCAGGGATCCTTGAGTTTCAATGATTCAGGGAGGTCAGTCTGTCAGTCCCCAAGCTTTATAACTCTGTAGACAGGACTTCCAGGCGGGGGGGCGAACCTGTCAGCTCAAACTGTGACCTTCATTTCATATGGTCTGTTCAGAAAAGCAAGCTGCCCAACACCCAGGGCAGCAGGACGGAGAACCCCCTGGGTTTCATGCACCGGCCCCACCTTCACAGCTTGGATGACCTCTCAGTCTTGATGGAAAATGTCTTTAATCAGCATTTTTCTCAAGTGCTACATTGTGTTTCCTCAAACAACTGGTTTTTCTTGGGTATTTATTAGGAAAGCCAAAGAAATAAATGATGAAAATGCAATAAACTTCAATTAATATTTTGATGGGACAAAAAGGCACATTTCTAAAGATGGTAGTACAGCAGTACATATTTTCTGAGTCATATTCTTTCTGGGCAATGATAGCTCTGGTGATAAAAATGACTAATATCTAAATAACACGTACTAAAATCAGACAATATTTAAGTGTTTTCATGTATTAATTCATATGATTCTAACAACTACTCTTAAAGAGTCTGAGATAGGTTCTCTCGTTATTGTTCTTTTATCTGTGAAAAAAACTAAAGCAATAGGAAAAGTGAAGTGTTAAGTCATTCAGTCATGTCTGACTCTTTGTGACCCCAAGAACTGTAGCCCACCAGCCTCCTCTGTCCATGAAATTCTATAATCAAGAGTACCAGAGTGGGTAGCCATTCCCTTCTCCAGGGAAGGGAGATACTCACCCAAGTATCAAACCCAGGTCTCCTGCTTTAGTAGGCAGATTCTTTATCATCTGAGCCACCAAAGTAATGGGAAGACTGGACTTTAATATTTAATCAGGTAAGGTGACATTTCAGGGGGAATCATTTATAAGTGATTTCCAGTGCATCTTTTGTGTTAGTTGAGAAATTCCTAAAGGACGTGTAACACACGGCACCGTTGGGTAGACGTGAGGGGCAGAGCATGCCTGGAGAGTGTCCATGGGGGCCTGGCCTGGCTCATCTCTTCCCATCAGAATCCGGCTTCAGTCCTCTGCCCTCAAGCCCAAACGTCTGCTATGGCCTGTCACACTGCCTCCTCCACTTTTGATCATTAACAGCAAGCAGTATGTAAGCGGAGGTACTTCCCACACTAACACTGTGATAACTAAGGCCATTGGTTCCCTCTGCAGCCCGAACTCCATGGGCTCAGAATGGCGATTCTGAGATGCCGTTTGTAATCTTTCCCCTGAGCTCCCGTCCCCAAGCCCACCAAGCGGTGCTATGAATTGCTTTTTCAAAGCAACAAAAACAGAAAATGTAAATGGCTCTGTGATCACTGATGCTTTTTATTCAAACACCAAAGGGTATGAAATTGTGTATGTGTCTCAGCAAGTTTTGCTTAAATCTGAAAAATACGCTGGTTGACTCTAAATGTGTTTGTACATTTTCAGGCCACGACGACAAAGTGGCTTCTGGCCGATACATTCTGGGAAAGAGTAAAATAAGGAAAATAGTCCTCACTTGAAAAGTCATCACACCAAGCCCTTGGAGCTTTTGTAGTGCTTCACGTCCATCACAAATGGAAACCTCAAATCTCAAGCGGTATTTGCAGCTTTATCTTAATTAATATCTTGTATCACCACGTCTCTATGAAAACAATTACAGTGTAACTCGTGTGATTTTTTTTTCCTTGAAACGTTCAGAACAATGTACTCTTAATTGCCATTCTAGCTCTAGCATAAAAATTTTATTATGTATAGTCATTATAATTTTAAGTATCTTTTAAAATAAGCTTACTTTGCTCTTTCCGGTCCATACCTACAGAGCAGACAGAGGTGAGAACAACACTCGACATTTTGCAGAACATTTGCGGGAGCCGCCTTTGTTCTCCTAACATATTTAGGAAGACTAATATACTCGTCTAAATTAGTTTTCTCCCTCCTTTCTCTGCTGGTAATTAGCACTAGAGGGGATGGGTCTGAGTTAGCTATTAATAGTTGAGAAGTGAACCTGAATTTGAGAAACAACAACACATTATCAGACACAGTAAAAACCTGATTCTTCTGCTTATTTGAAGAGCTTATCAATGAATGGAAATTTCCAACTGTGTCAGACGATTGAACGATCGTGTTTCCCAGCTGATGTTCATTTCTGCCGCGCGCTGCTGTGTACCTGTGCCGCTGTCTCACGGCGTTAATTTCCTCCAACCATACGGGGTACCGAGGAAGAACTTTCTGTGATGTTCCTAAGCATCAGGCCGCAGTCTTCACGCACAGGAGCTGTGTGAGCGCCGCTCCCATTTGCCTGAAGTGCGGCTGCTGAGAGCCGGGTTAACACAGAGCAAAACCGATTCACGCGCCAAGAGGAGAGGAGTCCGCCTGACTGCCGCGTTCCCACAGCAGGCAGGACGCGCCCCTGGCGGGAAGGAACGGGGCTGAGGGGCCACTGTGGGAAGCCCCGCTCAGGGGCGCGGCCGCTCCCATGGCGGCGCCTGCCCTCTGCGCGTTAGCAAGTGTTCACAGTGACCACGCTCTATCCTCAGGGACACTCAGCGGGCAGAGACGGAGCGACTTCCAAGGTCACGGGGTCAGGAGCTGGTGGAATCAGGCAGATAGGTGGTCAGACCACAAGCCCAGTGACTTTCCCTTCCCCAAGCAACTGTCCCTTCCTCAGGTGACTGTCCCTTCCCAGGTGACTGTCCCTTCCCCACATGACTTTCCCTTCCCAGGTGACTTTCCCTTCCCGGGTGACTGTCCCTTCCTCAGGTGACTGTCCCTTCCCAGGTGACTGTCCCTTCCCCAGGTGACTCTCCCTTCCTAGGTGACTGTCCCTTCCCCAGGTGACTGTCCCTTCCCAGGTGACTGTCCCTTCCTCAGGTGACTTTCCCTTCCCAGACTGTCCCTTCCTCAGGTGACTGTCCCTTCCCAGGTGACTTTCCCTTCCCCATGTGACTTTCCCTTCCCAGGTGACTGTCCCTTCCCCAGGTGACTGTCCCTTCCCAGGTGACTATCCCTTCCTCAGGTGACTGTCCCTTCTCAGGTGACTATCCCTTCCCCACGTGACTTTCCCTTCCCAGGTGACTGTCCCTTCCCCAGGTGACTATCCCTTCCCAGGTGACTTTCCCGTCCCCAGGTGACCTTCCCTTCCTCAGGTGACTTTCCCGTCCCCAGGTGACCGTCCCTTCCCCAGGTGACCTTCCCTTCCTCAGGTGACTTTCCCTTCCTGGGTGACTTTCCCTTCCTCAGGTGACTTTCCCTTCCCGGGTGACTTTCCCTTCCTCAGGTGACTTTCCCTTCCCAGGTGACTGTCCCTTCCCCACGTGACTTTCCCTTCCCAGATGACTGTCCCTTCCCAGGTGACTGTCCCTTCCCAGGTGACTGTCCCTTCCTCAGGTGACTGTCCTTTCCCCAGGTGACTTTCTCTTCCCAGGTGACTGTCCCTTCCCAGGTGACTGTCCCTTCCCCACGTGACTTTCCCTTCCCAGATGACTGTCCCTTCCCAGGTGACTGTCCCTTCCCAGGTGACTGTCCCTTCCTCAGGTGACTGTCCTTTCCCCAGGTGACTTTCTCTTCCCAGGTGACTGTCCCTTCCCAGGTGACTGTCCCTTCCCCAGGTGACTTTCCCTTCCCGGGTGACTTTCCCTTCCTCAGGTGACTTTCCCTTCCCAGGTGACTCTCCCTTCCCAGGTGACTGTTCCTTCATCAGGTGACTGTCCCTTCCTCAGGTGACTGTTCCTTCCTCAGGTGACTTTCCCTTCCCAGGTGACTGTCCCTTCCCCAGCTGACTCTCCCTTCCCAGGTGACTGTCCCTTCCCCACGTGACTCTCCCTTCCCAGGTGACTGTCCCTTCCCCACGTGACTTTCCCTTCCCAGGTGACTGTCCCTTCCCAGGTGACTTTCCCTTCCCCACGTGACTTTCCCTTCCCAGGTGACTGTCCCTTCCCAGGTGACTGTTCCTTCCCAGGTGACTGTCCCTTCCCAGGTGACTGTCCCTTCCCCAGGTGCACCTGTGATGGCAGTCCTCCCCTCATTTCCCAGACATCACCCTTCTCTCCTCCATTTGTTCTGCCTTAAAGTCAGGAAGAAATACGCACAACTGAGAGGAAATGAGAAGGCTTTTGAGAGGCAGGGAGGGGGCTGGATGGCTGAGGAGCAGCTCCAGGCTGAGTGCTCCTCCTTATGCTGTCTTGTTTATCTGCAGCTCCCCCTCCTGCAGGTGAGGGGACGTGGGGGCCGGGCCCTCCAGACACCCTGGCCACCGCTGCTGCTTCCCGTCCTGAACCTCGTCCTGACCCTGACTGTAACCTTCAAGTGCAGCCCGCCCCTGCCTTTGTACCAAATCAGTGAAATGGGGCCAGCAACCCTTGCCCAGCAATTCTCAGAGAGATGTCTGAAGGGCGGGCGGCAGGGCTGCAAATGAGGAAGAGGAAGCACAGGACCTGGGTTGTGGGCCCTGTCCCCCCCATGGCTCCACCGGGGCAGAGGCTGCAGCCTGGGCAGGCCGAGGTGCTGGAGACCCTTCCTGCCCCTCCTGCACCCCCTGATCCTGTCCAAACACGACGAGTTACTGCAGAGACTGCAACCTCAGACCAAAGGCCACAAAAGACACCATTTTGGTTTTTTAGCTAAAGCAAATCTTCCTTCTAATAAACAACCATCCTATGACCATATAGCACAGCTTCTAGAATGCTTTATTAAAATCACTGTGAGTTAGGACATTCAGAGATGACCCTGGGAACCTCAAGCCCCCTCTCTCCCCCACAAAAGCCCCTTGTGGCCCCGGGAGCCTCACACTGGAGTGGCAGGGTCCTGTGATGCAGATGGAGACACAGAACCAGGAATCTAGGAGCAGGCCACGTGTCTTCTGGCCACGGGAGCTCGCTTCTCCCAGAAGGTGGGGGTCTGGCAGAGACGTGGTTCCTTCAGGCGGAGGACATGGCTATGCAAGGGCGGCGAGCTGGCCCCACCCCAGGCTCCCGAGAGGGAGGCACTGCTGAGGGTCCAGGCGGCGTTAGGATGAGACGTGTGCCTGCATGTGGCTGGAAATGCTAGCGTTCCAGGACATGTGTGCAACATGTGAAAGGTGCACAGAGGAGGCCGGGGTGAAGTCACATGCCTTTCCACCTGCAGCCAGTTTGTATCAGCACAGGTGCGTCCGCCTGCAGCCCTGCAATCCTGGCACCTGACTGCCGTGCATGTCCCGGCAGGTCTGAAGCACTGTGTGAACCCCACCCGGTAGGAAGTCACCCATGAGGCGAGCCCCTCTTCTATGGCTTCGTCTAACCTCCGGGCCCAGGGGAAGCTTACAAACCACCAGCTGTGCGCCTTCCAAGCGTCCAGGTCAGTGATTTTTACTAAACTTATGAAGGCGCACAGGTACCAGCAGCCTAAGTTGGGGACATCCTTATTACCCTGAAAAGTGATCTGCCGTCACTCCCCAGCCCCATCAGTCCAGGCACCCAGCCACTTGGGAAAGTACACTCTCCAGGCCCACTTGGACACCCCGAGTCAGGGTGTGGGTCTGGGTCCGACACAGTGTGTTCTGACACCTCGGCAGGGAAATGGTGGGAAACAGCACTGATGGGCAGAGGGCGCCCCGAGGCAGCCTGGAGATGGAGGAGCCGAGGACCAAGGTGACTAAGCCATGAGATCACGATTAAGGGGTCAAAATTCTTCAAATTACTCTGTGAACAGGGTCCTTGAGCCAGGTACTGAGATTCCATTCATTTATGCATTTCTTATAGTAAGTAACTTGCATAAAGATGAAGCTTTTTAATGTAGAATAAACTCAGTTTTATGAAGATGTCAAACCTACAAAGATTCTCCCCTTCACCATTATTTTGTCTCAATTTTTAGACCCTCTTTACAAAACTCTTTGTCTTTCATATCAAGTTCCAAAGTTTATTAATTTACATCTAAATTACAATAAAACACCCTAAGTGCTGTACCTCCCAAACCAACACATTTCCATCCTTATAAAAGCCAAATGAGTTCATCATAATTAATGCTATAGAACAAACCCTGCATAATAATAATTAACCACATATTGTTAAGTGCTATCAAAAATGCATGGCATTTAATTAGCTAAAAACAACATTCTCTGTATATTACAAAATGAGCTAATGGTCTTCCTGGGATGATCATTCTTCAGCAGGAAGTACTTCTGCTAACAGTCTTTTAATGTATTTATTAGTACTTCAATAATATTGAAGCAGTGCGCTAGCAATTTAGTTTAAATATTCCATTTCAATTAAACATTTGACCCCTTTGAACTCTCTGGAATTCTCAAATTAGGGATTGGTTTGTAATTATGCCATTTGAGGGTACAGTATAATATAATAACTCTAGAGTTTTATTGTTTTAGGACCTAATGGAGTTGTTCTGTATAATGAAAAATTTCCAGCATTTCAGTGCCGATTCCCTGGAGGGTGGGGACCAGTCACAATGTCAGTCAAGGTCATGAGAGGAAAATTTGGTGATAGCTGATACACAGGCAAAAACTCAAGCTCAGCAAACTTGTGTTCTGCTCCCAAGCCTGTCACTAACTCACGATGTTTCCTTAGGAAAACCTTTCTCTCCTCTAAGCATCTTCTTTTACGAAATGAGATAATATTGCCTGATTCATTTCACCTCCCAAAGCTCCCATGAGATTATACTAGTCTAAAATTTATATGTAAATGACTCTCTGCTAATTGGTGATAAGAATAACTTTAGTAAAATGTAGGATTATGACATAATCTTTTATGGGAAGAATTATCATGATTCTCATTTTTATTCTGGAAAGAAAATGAAACTTCGTAAAGACTGTCATGTTGGATTTGCATTTATATTGGCCTTTAAAAGCCATAGTGGCAACTACTACCTATAAATAAATAACAGAGCTGTGTATTTAAGTACAAGGTTTTGAATAAATAAGCGTACAGCAAAATCTGCTGAATGTCTGTGGAACAAAATGGCAGTTGTGGATCATATGTTGTATTTTCTTTCCTAAAACATTGTGTTAGTTTTCCATTGGTGGTGATGCTTTAGTCACTAAGTCATGTCCAACTCTTGCCATCTCATGGACTGTAGTCCTCCAGGCTCCTCTGTCCATGGAATTTCCAGGCAAGAATACTGGATCGAGTTGTCATTTCCTTCTTCAGGGATTTCCCTACCCAGAGATGGAATCTGCATCTCTGCGTTGCAGGCAGTCTCCTGCATTGCAGACTGATTCTTTACCACTATCATAATCTAAATCTGATATGGGTGGGAATCTGTGTATCCTGCAGGAAAATTCCTCCCTGTTTGTGAACCTGTGAAACTAGAAAACAAGTTACCGACCCTCAAAATACCGTGATGTGAGGAGGATCAAGTACCAGTTATAGACATTTTGGTTCAAAAGGAAGAAAAGGAAGGTAAAAAAAGGTGTCACTGATCCCAAGCAATTTCAACATTCACTAGCCTGTGAGATCTGGAATCAGCCCTCTGCCTCTCAGGGGCCTGCATTCTGAGTTCTTTTTCTTTTCTCACGAACAAAAGCACTGAGGAGCTGTGTTAGTCTGCACCCTGTCTGTCCAGCCTTCTTTCACTTCATACGCTCTCTGTTCCTCCTGGACGAAGCTGGCAGTGCATTTGCTGAAATAAGATTCTTGAGACTGTGGATCACCCACGTATGTCACGGGGACTCAGTCCATTAGACCAGAGGGTCGTCCACAGAGTTTCCTGCGCAGCACCATCCGATCCTGGGCTCTTGCTGAGACGCCTGAGGGACAGTGCAGTCAGCTCGCTGGCTGTTCTCCGGTTTGGCTAGAGGGCTGTCTATGTCACACCCTGAATCTCTTCAAAGAGCCTTCTGTGTGACTACCTACTCTGACCTTTTGATCCTTCTAAGGTATTAACAGATGGTCTAGCCCCACCCTTGACTTTCCTCTAGAACACTCTTCTGTGTGTGCATCTCTTAATTTGGTGTGTTTTGTAATCTGGATGGGCTGAGAATGTCCCAAAACAGTTCTCCCCTCCATTCATCTTTTCCTTCTTGCATTTTACTGCTGTATACTTTGCTTGGAAGTCTCTTCAGCTAAATGTCTAGTTTTATCATTCTACTTGTTACGTAACTGCAAGACACAGTTCCACTGGGCTTTGGCCCCTGTGTGACGAGGTTGTCCCTTCCTCCCTGAGCTCCTTCTGAGCCTTCATGGACAGCCTCCCCCTGCCCGTTCAGATTTCTGCTGGCAATCTGGGAGCCCCTACTGGCTACATCCTTGGAGTTCCTGTTTCTACAGATAATCTGCTCAGCACACCTACAACACATTGTTCTAGTATGCGTCCCCCACCATCCTCCAACCTCCTACACTGTCTGATTCTAAATCCACGTTTTCAGGGGTTTGTCACAACAGCACTTCATTTTCAAGGCAAAGATTTTGAGTTATTCTCTAAGTAGTCTGGGCATAAGAGTCCACCGTTATCAATTATTATAAATAATATTATATATCGGGCTTCCCAGGTGGCTCAGTGGTAAAGAATCTGCCTGCCAATGCAAGAGACATGGGTTCGATCCCTTTTACTTTTCTCACAAAAGATAGCACATACTTTCTCCTGTCCAGCCTTCTTTCATTTCATACACTCTGTGTTCCTCTTGGACAAAGCTGGCAGTGCTTTTGCTGATATAAGGTTCTTGAGACTCCGTGGATCACCCATGTATGTCTTCCCTCTAGGGAAGATCCCCTAGAGGAGGAAATGGCAACCCACTCCAGTATTCTTGCCAGGAAAATATCATGAACAGAGGAACCTAGCGGACTAGAGTCCATGAGGTCACTTTGAGTCGGACACAACTGAGCACACATGCACTGCTTATCCCTAGTATATGTGATAATCTTATTTTTATGAAAACGTGACTACATTGCTACAGGGAAGACAAGATTCCAACTGGGCCTTTCTCTGCAGAATCACTGAGGTTCTCTGCGGTCTGGTATGAAACCCAGCCTCTTGCTGGGCTTCGATGTGTTGGTCCATCCAAACATCGACTCCATGGTTAAGACCTGTCGATAATTGTTTACTAAGTGTTTAGACAACTGAGGCGACAGAGAACACAGAACTGGCTTGCCCTCCTCCAGCTGTTTCTGCAGGGGCTTTTCTGCTGGTCCACCTGTATCTGCAGGACACACACGTACACCTAAGTCAATGTGGCTCTTCATTTTTAGGTGCTTTCCTGTTTTTCAGATCAACTCCTTTTTAATTGACTTTGATTGAATGTGCAAGAGCCAGTTTCAGTCTGCCGGCTGCCAGGTCTGTGCTGTGAAAGTTTTGACAGAAGCTGAGCCCTCTGGGCCCACATGCAGCCCCCGCATGGCCCCGCCCCCCAGGCGGCCCCACCTCAGAGAGCCGGAAATACACTCTGAGTTTCCCATCCTCAATGGGAACTCACCCACCGCTGAGCAGTGAGTTCTGCTGAGGTCACATAGCTGCAGATGACTTAGGAAACTGAGTGTGTCAGGAACAAAATGAGAAATAAAAGAATGAACATGGTAGGATGCTAGTGACGGAAACCTACAAAATCTACACTCAGAAATGTTGAGGGGGATCTTACAGTAAGATGTGGACAGTTGACGTGTTTTGCCGGCAGAATTGGTCTTCTTTTTCGCTTTATGGATCCTTAAATTCTCCCTAAGAAAAGTATTTTGTATTAGAGATTTTTTTGAAAACCGGCACCATGCTGGCTGCTGGTGGAGTCCTGCCTCGCCTGGAGGCTAGCCAGCACCTCTGTGCCCAGGGCCACCCTCCCAGCAGTGCTGAAGGACCGCAGCCCCCGGGGAGCAGCTCAGGCAGCCTCCCTCCTGTCCCCTCCCTCACCAGCTCCCAGTTACTCCGTGAGGACATGACTCTGGAAACACACCACGGTCTGTGACAAAGCGGGTGTGACCCACAGGCCCAGAGATTTCTCAAGAAGACACCTACTTTCAGGCACACTCCTGGGCGCCCCTCCTGCCACCCTGGGGCTCCCCATCCCCACAGCCTGGGGGCAGCTGGGGACCCTGCAGGCAGACAGGTGGCCCAGAGCACCCAGCACCTGCAGAAGGCAGGGCCAGGCAAGAGAGGCCTGCAGCCTCGGGGAGGCCAGGGGACCGTCAAGATAGCACAACTGACCACGGCCTGCCTCTCTAACGTTGTGAATTTGAAATCGCTTACTTTGAACATTCAAGTCATAAATTCGACATTACAGACCTCTACCCCTACACATCAAGGCAATACTTACTCAACTGCATCATTAAGTAAAAGTGAAAACTGTGTAAAACAAACCTCACTCCAACCAGAGTTACAGGAAAACGAGACATCGTCTGGCGAGAAGCACAGCAAGTTCATGTTAAAAAGGGCCTTGAAGATGATTCAAATTCTGTGTTTCCGGTGAGAACACGATGTCCAAGGTGGAGAGTGGTACGTGAGGCCAGGAGGGTGGTCAAGCCCCCGAGATTGTAACTCAGATATCCGGGCCCTGCCCGTTCAGAATTCTTTTTTCAGAATTCCTTTCTCAGAATTCTTCTCCTGAGGCTTGCCCTTGTGCTTCCCCGAAGGACCCTCTTCCTGGGTCCCCGCTCCCTAACCTCCCCGTCCTGGCCTCACCTCCCCTTCCTCCCCTCTGCGCCTTCTGGTTGGACCGCCCTCCTCCTGGCCTGGCGTGGCCGCTTTTCCCACTGTGCTCACCCCCGGGGCACCCTTCATCACAGACCTTCCCCCCAGACCTGCTGTTTCCACCACTTCACTCTGCGGTTTGTCTGTCGTCTGTCACACAAGTTCTCAAGCCTCCTTCCTCCTTCCCCACCACCAACTCACTCCTAACCTGTTTACAATTCACTCTTCTACTCCTCTGTCTATAAAGGCTACCTCCTTGCAAGCCCTTTGAGAATGCCAAGCCTAAGTAAGTTTCCTCTGTCCGCCCCTGCCCTGGCCCTCCTGCCCGCAGCCGACATTCCTACATGATGCCCTCTGGGCTGCTCAGTGTCCTGGCCCCAAGGAGCCCGTGCACCCTCTTTGCTCCGCCCAGGATGGCGTCTCCTCTGTGTTCCCCACTGGTCTCCGTTTTTCCCCTCTCATTCCTCCAGTTCTCCATGCCATCCCTCCCTCACACCCATCTCTCCTCCCCACTGCACTTTTGGTGATCGCGACTCTATTTGTGTGATGTTTCCATCTTTAATAAACACAGTTCGCACTAAGCCACAACTTTCTGGATACTGGAAAGTGAATGCACCCCTCACGTTTGTTTTCTTAGTTCTCTCAACCACCCTCTGAGAGGCATGCCATCTTAACCCACTTTTCAGATCAGCAGGCTGAGATTTCCATCGGGAACAGAAGCTCCCTCTCAGACCGGGTTTCTCAGACTCAAGGAGATGTAAGCCACGCCTCGCCCTCCATGGTCAGGGGCCCTCGACACCCTCCGCACCCCTGAGGCTTTCTCCACCTTCCTCCGTCTGGGCTTGGCATATACATTTATTCATCACACAGGACAATCTCCCCAACCCCGCCCAATCAAAAGTTCCTTTCTCCTTTTTTTCTTTCCTTGGACTTATTCACTCTTTTTCCTGCTTCTTAAAATTGTACATATTCTTCAAGATCTAGCTAAATACTGCCTTCCTAAAAGCTTCCTGAATTTAAATCAGAAACTGTTGGTCTTGCCACTAAACCTCTGTGCTAGTCTGCACCTCCTCCCAGCACTTCTCTCCGGACAAAATACAGATTATTTGTTTGAGTTGCTCACCTTCCCTACCAAACTATAAACTTCTCTGAAGGCAGGACTTGTCTGCCATGTTTTAATACAGCATTCAGCATGTAGAGGGGACTCACTATTTTTTTAATAACTCACTCAAGACAATGAGAGTCAGAATTCTTCTTTCTTCACCGAGACCCTCTCTACTGTTGGAGAACCATACATAATTTAGTTGTATTACATTTTAAAGAGCATAAAATAAGCTTGCACATAGATATAAACCAAGCTAACCACACACACAGAATAATTATGAAGTCATTAAAACATTCCGCAATCTCAAGAACACATGTCAATAACCCTGCAGAGAGAGGGGCCCTGGCATCTCAGGAGCATGGTCCCGAGAGGGAGTTAATATGCCAGGCAAATCTGAGCAGGTTGGTAATGTGATTTAGCTGTCTTAACTGTGCTGAGTGATTACCTCCACAGATAAAGCAGTAGAAGGGGGAAGAAAACAAAATTACTGCTCTCACATTCGATTCCCTTACGTCTTCCGTGACAGTCGTGTGCTTCTGTGTGCATTTTCTATGGTCCATGATTAGCCAGTGCGATGGGGCATTTTCATCTGTAGTTCTGCCCATTAACAAATACAATGGATGCATGTTTTCTCAGCATGCGCCCTGGTGTGGGGAAACTATAAATCTCGAGATCACAGGCAATAGCCAGGCTGACAGTCATCACAAAACTGACATCAGAAACATGCGTCCTAGATGAGCCAGCAGAAGGGGTGTGAGGCTGGGCTGTCAGACATGGCTGACCCTGCACGCAGGCTGCATCGGAACGAGGGCCCAGCACGTGGCTGCAGGGTGGCCCCTGCCTCTTGTTAGGTGACCGTGGGGTGAAAGGGCAGCATGTCCGAACATCAAACAGCCCACCTTCCAGACAAGTTTGTCTGCTTCCTCTGCTCTTTCTCTCTGTGTTTAAGTCTTTCTGTCTTTTTGTTTAGATGATTTAAACTCCCTGGTTTTAAGTTTCTTCATGTCAAGTGGAAGCAGTAGTAATATTTGCTATATACATACTGACCACTACATGTAAACCGCATTATAAGCCATCCACAGCTACACAAACACTGCTTTTTGTCTCTGTGCATTACTGACAGCCTCTTTGACTTTCTCCCAAACTCTGCTTGTATGTACCTTTATGTGTTTGAACATGAGATAAAACATTAATTTAAAAATGAATTTTGGTTTCTACTCACCAAACCTCAAAACAAAAAATCCCATAGAATTGTATTTTTAGACAAATATTCACTGTATATTCTTTAAGATGATTAACAACACAGCTCAACCACTGAAGAGGTATAGCTCTGTTTCCTTTTATCTCCTAAAGATGTGCTTGTGTGCTAAGTCACTTCAGTCATGTCCAACTCTTTGTGACCCCATGGACTGTAGCCTGCTAGACTCCTCTGTCCATAGGATTCTCCAGGAAAGAATACTGGAGGGGGTTCCCATTTCCTCCTCCAGAGGATCTTCCCGACCCAGGGATGGAACCCGTGTCTCCTGTGTCTCCTGCATTGTCAGGAAGGTTCTTTACCACTAACGCCACTGGGAAGCCCCCATTCTCCTCCTAAAGATATCAGAGACTAAACACACGGACAATCTTATTGTTAACTCCTCAAGCCATTCTTTTTTCTCAACTATGTTTAAAAACTGACTCTTTAAAAATACTGCTCACCTGGATAAATGAATGTGTTGCAAGTTTTGAACTTTGCCCCTCATCTCATGAGATGAGCTCAAAACACCGCAGCCCTGAGGCCCAGAGTCCAATGTTCTGGAGTCTGGGTCACCGCCTCTGTGCACACTGTGTCCCTGAGAAATGGGGACTTCCCCAGTGACAGGGGGCCCAACCAAGGCCGTAACGTGGTCCTTCCAGGGGAGGACACGCCTGCACTTGTTCATTTGACTTCCTGTCCCCTCAAGACAAGTCACGTATGTCATTGAGATGGAGGAGGAGGCAGACAGGCAGGACGCTAATCTCGAGCATCCACCTCTGACTTCAGTGACCCAGGCACACTCAGATTGCACTGTGTTTTACATTACTTCTTATGGAAGGCAGGGTGATGATGGTGGATTATGACAGTTCAGGAAACGTATTCTGTAAGAAGAATCTCAGAATCAGGAAGTCCCAACACTCCACAGATACACTTGTTAGCTCTCCCAGAAGAGTATCAGTGGAGTATACAAGTCATTTGTTACCTTTGAGTGATTCTCAAATAACGTTTGTTCATGGAACATAAAGGGTGCTTCCTGGAAGGATGGGAAGTCATCCTTTCTCTGAACATTTTTGCCTTTATTCTGCTCACCCAATTCTAGTCTTCTTGGACTTCCCTGGTGGCTCAGACAGTAAAGCATCTGCCTACAATGCAGGAGACCCAGGTTCAATCCCTGGGTCGGGAATATCTCCTGGAGAAGGAAATGCAACCCATTCCAGTACTCTTGCCTGGAAAATCCCATGGACAGAAAAGCCTGATAGGCTACAGTCCATGGGGTCGCAAAGAGTCAGACAGGACTGAGCACATAGCTGTCCAAGAAAACTTGAGGATGAAACCTGCCACTGGCTTAGTCCACTCTCAACAGGCCCGATGCTACGAGTCTCTGGGTGAACATGGGAGGGTGGGGTGGGGCCCGGGAGAGGGGGTGAGGGGTGAGGTGTGCCTGAGGTGCTGGGCAGCACGCTCCCCTCGGCGTTGTCGTCAGCGAGGACACAGCTCGTGGGGTGGAGCAATTCAGCAGCTTGCAGTTCCCCTCCCATCTGTCTTCTCTCTGCTGACGTGAGTGGCAGGGCCCACCCTGCCCCGCGGGCATGCCTGAGAGCCTGCTGGGCCCTCTGGGGTGCGTTCTCACCAGGATAAAGGGAGTCAGTGCTGGGGCTGACTGACCCTTCACTGTCTCAGCCTGGAAATCACCTGTGTTTCAGCTTGATTTGGTTCTTCTTTATGTTCTAATGCACTTCACTGCATTCTCTTTTTATCTATTACCCGCAAGGCAATTTTTATTCCCTTTTCCTCATATTACGTTCACATTATTAATTTCTTTTTCTTTGAACTCCCACCCCACTCACAGCCCTCACCACTCAGAGAGTCACTGAAGAGAAAGGAACATATAATCCAAACCCTTCATATTACAAGGGACGTGGTGGTTCAGAGTGGACTGGTTATGTTATCTGTTAAGATCACAGAGCTGGTCTACAGTCATCCGAGCCCCTGACAGCCCAGTTCATCATTGCTTCCAGAATGTGCAGATTTCACATTGGTGCTTAATCCTGTTGATGTGGATTGCTACATAACGTCCAAGAATGATATTGATATTAATTAATGTGATATTAATATCCACACCCATGTGCAATTTTGCATCTTAAAAGTAATATATGTTGATATATGTGGATGCAGACATGTATAGCTTAAAGGTAAAGTGTGCAGTTCTGTGACTTAAGCAGGCAGGTATTTTAAAGACGAGGAAAAAGCCTCTAAGTGGCTAACTCTCCCAGAGCCAAACAACCCAAGTGAAGAAGATGCCCTCACACCCACCTCTCTCGCCTCCAGCCTTCTTCTCCAAGTCTGGTCATAGCGAGAGGCAGTTCTGGAACCCATATCTGTCCAGCCTGCTTCTTGCCATCACTCAAGGGCAGTGCACGTACAGAACAATTAAAAACATAAACAAGCAGCCCGGAGTCTTAGCCTAGTGCTTTTTTCCAGTTTTATTTACCTGGCTGCGTTGGGTCTTATTTGCATCATGTGAGATCTTTCATTGCTCTTCAGGGACTCTGTAGCTGTGGTGTGCTGGCTTGATAGTTGAGGCACAAGGGCTTAGTTGCTCCACAGCCTGTGGGATCCTAGTTCTCCAACCAGGGATCAAATCTGTGTCCCCTGCACTGCAAGACGGTTTCTTAACCTTTGACCACCAGGGAAGTTCCCCTATTGCTTTCTTAAGGGAATTTGAAATCTTTACTTTTCCATGTCCTGTTCTCCATCTTTGTGACTTAAATTCTGTCACTTGAAATACTCTAACATGCAGTGTCCAAACCCCTTTTCGACAACCGCCAGTGTTACTGTGAGAACAGGGAATCATCAGAAGGTGATGACCAGGAAGCGCACATCTTGTTAGCTTTCTCACGTGTCAGGCACTCACCCCCGGGGAGGTGTCCTCCGTGGGAGGACAGCAGGAGGGAGACAGCCGGGTCAGAGAGGTGCCGGCTCAGCGAGGACAGCAGGGCAGTGACGCTTCAGAACCACGGTGCTCTCCTCCAGCCAGCGGTGAGGGTGACGTGGAGGAGAGACACGTTTAATGCAGACGATTAAATAATCAATGTGGTAAAACATAGTTTTCTGTTTTCTTGGGACTTTTCAGCATCTTTGGGCAAATACTGTTTCAACAAGCTTTCTCCATGCAGGTAACTCTGTAGGATCTTGAAATGTCTTGCACGTAGGTGAAATTACACAACTGAGCATGAATTTAAAAGCCATGATTCAGTTCAATGACCCAAAATCCGTGTTTCTTATTACTCCTTGTATGTTTTCTTCCCTTAACTGGTCAAACACACTCCAATGCTCCTCGTGTGATGTTGGTTTGGGTATTGGCATTGTGATTTTGAGATCGACACATAACTCAATGAAATAGAGAGCAAGGAAACAGACCCACACAAATACGCCCAATTAATCATCGACAAATATGAAAAAGCAGTTTGATGGAAGGATAGACTTTCTAACAAATAGCACTGGAGCAACTAAACATTCAGAGCCAAAACAAATAAATAAATAAACTTCAACCCAAACCTCACACTTTCTACAAAATTAACTCAAAATGGATCATGAGACTCAAGTGTAAACCCATAAACTTTAGGAAAAATAGATCAAAGGCAATATTTAGAATCTAGAACTGAGCAAAAATTTCATAGACTTGCTACCAAAAGCATGACTCACAAAAGGAAAATTTGATAAATTGTATTTTTCAAAATTCTTTAAAACTTTTGTCTCTGAATGATCTTATTAAAAGCAGGAAAATGCAAGCTACACACTGCAATAAAATGCAAACCACATAGCTGTTCACGGACTAGTATTCAGAATATATAAAGAACTCTCAAAACTCTATACAAAAATAAGCCAACTAGAAAAGGGAAAAATTATGGGCAGACATTTTACTAAAGAAGATACTCAGATGGCAAATAAGCCCATGAAAAGATTTCCAATCTCTTTATCCATCAGGGAAATGAAAAATTAAATCACAGTAAAGTACAGTGACATACACATCAAAATGATCAACAAAGTCAGGACAACACCAAACGCTGATGAAAATCAGAGAAACTAGAGTCCTCATAGGCCCTGGTGGGAATGGGAAATGGTTCGGCTGCTCTGGAAAAGCACTTGGCAGTTTTTTACAGAGCTACACATGAAACTCACATGGCACAGTGATTGCACTTGTGGGCACTTATCCCAGAGATATACAAGGTTATTCTCATGCAAAATCTGCACACGTTTGTTTCTAGAAATAATAGAGCCAAAAACTGGAATCAGCCCAGATGTATTTCAGCAGGTGACCGGATAAACTGTGAGATCTCACGGAACACTATTCAGGAATGACAAGGAAGGAACTGTTGACATATGCGACAACTTAAAGAGATACTCAGGGTATTACACACCGAAAGAAAACAAATGCTCAAAATAGTAGGTGGTGGGACTGCCCTGGTGGTCCGGTGGCTAAGACTCTGTGCTCCAATGCAGGGGATGCAATTTTGATCCCTGGTCAAGGAACTAACATCCCACCTGTTACTCAGACAAAAAATTAAAATTAAAAAAAACATTTTAGGTGGTATGTGATGCATTCACTCCTGAAATGACAGGAGGACAGGGATGGACAACAGACCAGTGGTGGCTGGGTTAGGCTGGGGGAGGGGCTGGGAGGATGGAGAGGGTGTGGGGCCCTGGTGGAGGATGCTTGTGTCTGGACCACATCGGTGCGGGCACCCCGCTCGAGACGGGCTGCAGTTCTGTGAGATTCATCCCCTGCGGAAGGTGGCCCCAAGGTCTGTGGGACCTCCCTGTGTTGTTTCTTATGACTGCAGTGACTCTACAATTATCTCAAAATAAAAAGTTTAATTTAAAAAACTTCTAGTAAAAGGCTGAACTTTGAGTCAATTCATCAAAGATTAATTTGCTTTAAATCAATGTGGAGAA
Source organism: Cervus elaphus (assembly GCF_910594005.1). Lineage (NCBI taxonomy): Eukaryota > Metazoa > Chordata > Mammalia > Artiodactyla > Cervidae > Cervus > Cervus elaphus. Next base: position 6,517,216 of record NC_057841.1, on the reverse strand, counting down.
TATCAACCCACTAGTAAACAAATTCGTAGAACCAAACCCATGTCTGCAAGCTAGCTGGCAGGATAGATTTTGCTGATGGACCAATTTGCCAAACGATCTCTTCACCAAAGCCCGTTGCTATTAAAAATGTACAAAATATATAGCATGGGCTTTGACTGAAATTACAGAGTGATACCTTCCATTTTATGCAAAGTTATAAATTTCTAGCTTGGGTATTTCACAAACAGAAAGGATTTCATGTATTTTTTTAAGTGCAGGTTAGTTTCTTCTGGGCCATTTTAGATTCAGTCTGCTGCTTTTTTTATTATGGTTAACTCAGGGCTTTATTTGGGGGTCAGGGAGAGAATTCTGCCTTGGGATGTCACCCTGAGATGCTGGGAGGGAGGGGGCAATTCCCGTGTGCCTGCACACACCCATGCACACTTACCCAGGCACACACTTCCCACCTTCCTTCCATCCGTCTGGAATGTGCACCACCTCACGTGTTCAGGGCAGTCTCCACATCATCTTGCTCCCCCTACTTAGCACGGGAAACTGAGGCAGGGAAAGTGCCCCCGCATCTACACACTGGTGCCAAGCAGGGGAGGACTGGCCTCCTCGAGGTGCTGGTCACCGAGCCAGGCGTCACGGGAGCCTGAGGGCTCTCCACGGTGACCTCTCGCCGGCACCATCGGTTTCTGCTCCCTCCGACGTTCTGTCCTGGGTTGTCGATTCCATTGATCACTTACAGAGCTCGAAATGCCGAATGAATGAACATGCATCTCGTGCTTTAAATATTGCGTCCTCAGCAGAACGCCTGTCCCCGCTGCCTCCCAAGGGGTCAGGGCATCCGTTTGTGCCCAGGGCCGCCTGGCAGGCCGGCCATCTCCATGTCCTGAGAGCAGCAGGGAGCCGCAGGGTCCTCTGTCTGGGGGCCCCGAGGCAGGGGACACAGGAAGACAGGTACATTCAAGGGGACCAGAAAGGGCGTGACTGTGAGGAAGACCAGAATAACGGCAATGACATTGGCAGGTGGCGTGTTCAGGAGACAGGGAGAAGAAAAGGCGCGAGAAAGAGAGGGGCAAACTCCAAACCAGGACCATCAGCATCGGGGTGGGGGCACAGAAACCACGGGACCCTGGAGCTGGGCACACCCGGCCCATCCCCCAGGTCATGGGTTGGGGGAGGAGCTGGAGGTCCTGGCCCGAGGAGGTCACGGGCCCGGGGTGCCCCGATCTGCCACCGGGGGCTCAGATAACAGACACGCTTTCCGTCACTGCCTGGGGGCCAGGAGTCCCAGACCAGGGGCGGTGTTCCCTCCAGACACTCTGGAGAGGGTCCTCCCAGCCCCCACCAGCCACTGGCCACCTGGTTCCCAGCTGCGGGTCCCCTGTCTCTGTTCCTGTGGTCACTCAACTCCACCCTGTGAGTCTGACTCCACGTGGACCCAGCTGTGGGCCTGGGGCACCCAAGCCAATCTGCCTTCTCTGAACTGACCACACTGCAAATATGGACCTGTTTCCGAATAAGGTCACAGGCTGAGGTTCCGGCGGACAGGATTTGGGGAGACTCGATTCACCCCAGTGCCAAGGGCTGTGGGGGAGCAGCAGCCCGGGCCAGTAGGACCCGGGAGTCATCCCTTATGCCCCCAGCCTCCTATCCCGGGTCACTCTCCATCAGAAGACAAGCAGGACAGAAGCCAGCCTGTGGAGGGGACAACTGAGTGAGCAGCTGCTCTGGTCACTTGGAGGCACGTCTGGAACGTGGACTGGGGCTGGGGCTCACGGGGTGCTCGAGGGCACGGCCGGGAGAGTAGGGGCGGGGCCCTCCTCCCAGAACTGACCTCCTCTCATTTCTCCCTTTGACTCGCATCCTCTCCCGTCTCTCCCAGCTGCTTCCTGGAGCTTGAAGGTGCCAAATGGCCCAGGGAGGGGCCCAAGAGAAGCCCCTGCTTCACCTCCTCCCCAAACGCCACCTCCCTTGTCACCCAGGGGTCATTTCCCGGCTCAAGCTGGCCACCCCGTGCAGGCCAGCCTGGGGCTCCGCGGCCAGGTTGCAGGTGCCCGGCAGCGGCCCCGTGCGGCCTGCGTCCAGATGCCTCTGTGGCCACGTGGACCCTGGGTCCCCGGCCAGCCCAGGCCACCAGCCACGGCGACGGGCCTCCCAGGCTTGATGCTCTCCTCTTGGCAAGAACGAACATGGATTTGTGGTTTGAGCGGTTATGGCAGCGCATTAACAAAGAATGTCCTGTTGGAAGCAAGAAGGAAGCATGCCTCTAACTAGCCACGGTTTCCAGGACAAGGGCCCAGAGTCGGGCGGCTCGTGGGAGACATGACAGGAGCTCCTCTGGGAGAACAAAGACGCGACGGAGAACGCCCTGTTCACATTCGGTGCCCTCTTGATGTGTGCCCAGCATATCTCTTTAATGTTTTTTATTGTCCTTCCTTCAAAGACAGCTCAGTTTAATAGAAATGTTTTACAATTGCTGAATGTATAATATTGTTTATAGGAGGGAATTATAAAGAACTGATGTATACCAATAAAAATGGCATATTAGGGATTTTTTCTTAATTCTCAAAGAAGAAATAATAACAAAACAATGTCCTCATTATGAGAGTAGGTGGGAAAGAGGAGAGAACAAAGTTAAAATAAAGAAAATAAAATTCCTATAATAACCAAATGCACTAAAATGTTGTCTTTTCCCCTTTTAGAGAGGTGAGGTGATAGGGTTTCTGTCTATGAAACCAAATGTTTACAAATATTCAAGCCCATAAATTTGAAGGGAAACTGAATACAGAAAATTCTTGTTAATGCAGTACATTTTCTGGCAATTTTATAGTCCAATTTTCAGTGATTCCCCACAGAACGAATGCAGTTCAAAGGCAATTTTATAAAGTACTTTGCAGATAACTATTATCTGCTAATTATTAGAAATTGCATGTTGTTGTTAATTGCATAAATAAATTGTTTTATCTGAAAGCCATTAAAAAAAGGTTTGGTGTTTGAAGCATATATGGTTTTGATGTTCCTGTATAAAAACGTTAAACTGTTTAACTCTAAAATAATGACATGCTGCTTTTAAGACAATTTCTTAGACTAATGGATTATGGGGAGGGTGGGGGTAGGGATCCCTAAACATGTATTTTACTTTATTTCTGTGAGATACTTCACCTGATTATAAATCTGCACGGGAAGCAAGATTACAAATATTTACCAAATGTATTAGAACGACATCCATATGATGCTATAGTTTTTTTTTAATCCTTAGAAAGAAGTTAATATAAACATTTCCTTTTTTTCCCCAAAATGGTCTTATTTTTTTTAATGTTCCTTGTTAAAAATATATATTTCATTCATGATTGGCCATAAGAAGACTACATTTATATGAACAGTTTCCTTTGATTTCCTATGAAATAATTCAGAAGAGGAGTGTAATGGGTACTCACAGAATTTGAGGGCAGGACGCCTCTGGAATGAGTGGGTGCCTTGGGAGTCCACTCCCCGCGAGGCGCCAGGTGAGGCCCCAGGCGGCCCGGCCGTGGCCCTGACCCTGCCTGCCCAGTGCTGAGTGCCAGAGACCCAGGAGGCGAGGAGGAGCAGCCTCGGGGATGCCGACAGGATGAGGCGGAGGCCCCCGTCCACATGGTGTGACAAGGTCCCGGGGTCCGGGCATAGCACAGACCTCAGCGATGGCCAGAGAGTGAGAGATGGAGGGCGCTCTGAACCCAACCCTGGGCTGGGTGACGGCAAGGGGAGCAGAAGCGGGCACCCAGAGGCGGCCTCGCCCCGTCTGCACAAACCCAGGTCCTCCGGGCTCCAGAAACTCGGTCCTGATCAGTAAAGACAATGTAGCAAGGAGGCGCCGGGCGGACTGTCCATGGTCACGAGCCTCCCTCTGTCCTCAGCCCAGAGCCGTTCTTCCCGCGCAGGAGACTCTCAGCAGCACCTTGAACCCAGCGGCTGAATCATAAGCTTCACAAACACTCAGCTCATCCAGAGGGCACCGTGGTTCCACGGTGATCGGACAGCTCCAGAGTCAGGGATCTCTCCTCACCAGTTTATCCACTCAAGTCTTAACTAGTTTGCTGGGACTGCAGTAACCAAGCCCTGTCAATAGGGCAGCTTCAAAAGCAAGGCAGGTTTGTCTCCTCGCAGCTCCGGGTGGTTGGAAGCCTCAGGTGTCAGCCGGCTGGGTTCCCCGAGGCCCTGAGGGAAGCTTCCGCCTGCTCCCTGCCTGGGGGCAGCTGGCTATCTTTGGGGTCCCTCTGCTAGGGAACCATCACCCCAATCCATGTTCTACTCTTCACAAGGTGTCTCTGTACTCAGATTTCCTGCTTTATGTAAACATGGTACAGATGAACTTATTTACAAAGGAGAAATAGAGTCACAGACGTAGAAACCACACTATGGTTCTATGGTTACTGGGCAGGGGGGTGGGGCGATGAGGGGATGGATAAATTGAAAGATTGGGACTGACAAATACACAGTACTATATATGAATAGATAACCAATAACCAATAAAGACCTACTGTATAGCACAGGGAACACTTCAGAATACTTTGAAATAACCTATATGAGAAAAGAATCTAAAAAAGAGTGGATATACGTATAACTGATTCACTTTGCTGTATACTTGAAACTAACACAGTATTGTAAATCAGCTCAACTCCAATAAAAAAATTCTTTTTTTTTTAAACCTGAATGTAGCAGTCCCAGTGAATCCAGTCTGACCTCTTCTTAGCTACTTAAGTCTGCAATAATCCTATTCCCAAACAAAGTCCCGCCGTAAGGTACTGGGTGTTGGAGCTTCAACACTGGAATGTGGGGAGGGTCACAGATCAGTCTTAAACACTGGGAAGGGAAGGTTGTTATACAGATGGAAACAAAGCAAGACACAACTCAGCATGCGTGAACACACCAGTGACCATCAAGGGCTTCTCTGGCCGATGCAGGACATGTACGTATTTCCTTGTCAGCCTGTACCAGATGAGCGAACCAGCTGACTTGAACTAACATGGAAATATCTGCCAACTTATTTCTGAAAACAGACCTATTGAGTTCTGCCTAAACCCATGTGACATGAACCAGCATGAACCGTCTAGGAAGTGCAGAGAGAAGGCCATCGCCCCACATCAGCCTGGGCAGGACCATGTGCTGCCCGCCGGGCTCCCATCCTCACTCACCGCTCACAACCTCCCCAGTCTCTGGACCACATGCCCTCCCTCAGCATCGCACCAGGTCCCTGCCTGGCGGCCTCCTAGACGCCTGGGGCCACATCTGTGAGCCCCGCCCCCTCATCAAGAGGGCTCGCTTTCACACTGGCCACTCAGGTTGTGGAAAATGTTTCTAAGTAGAAAGAACGGACCTTCGGGGCCCCAGGCCCACAGTGATGCTGTTGTTTGATGGACATCAAACGTGGCCTCGGGGTGGTTTTCTCATTTGCTCTCTTCTCCTGAGTTTCTGGACTCTTCCAGAGTAAGTCTGTGACCAGGAAGTGAACTTCCTCTACTCAGAGTTGCCTCATTAGTCCTCAATTACTTCCTGTCTAAGGAAAAAAAAAAAGCCAACAACCCACACACCCAGGAGACAAATAAAGAAAAATAAAGGGTATTAGATCATAAGTAACTACACAGAGAATGAACTTTGAGCTTTTTTTAAAAAACTTGATTCTTGGCTTCTTGATTTTTTTTTTTTTTTAGTTTCATTTGTTCCGTTACTTGGTTGGTCTTCACTTTTGATTGCTTTGATTTAGTTTGTGTTTGATGGTTTTTGTTTTCTTCTTTTTTAGTTACCCAAACATAAGATGCAAAAGCAGTCATCTCTTGCCTGGATGTGTCAGTGCTAAGTCGCTTCAGTCGTGTCCGACTCTTTTGCGACCCCATGGACTGTAGCCCACCAGGTTCTTCTGCCCATGGGATTCTCCAGTCAAGAATAATGAAGTGGGTTGCCATTTCCTCCTCCAGGGGATCTTTCCAACCCAGGAATCGAACCCACGTCTCTTATGTCTCCTACATTGGCAGGCAGGTTCTTTACCACTAGCGCCACCTGGGAAGCCCAGTCATCTCTTGGTGTGCCCTAATTGAAGGTAAATTTCATTCAGTTCAGTTCAGTCGCTTAGTCATGTCCAACTCTTTGTGACCCCATGAATCACAGCACGCCAGGCCTCCCTGTCCATCACCAACTCCCAGAGCCTACCCAAACCCATGCCCATCAAGTCGGTGATGCCAACCAACCATCTCATCCTCTGTTGTCCCCTTCTCCTCCTGCCCCCAATCCCTCCCAGCATCAGGGTCTTTTCCAATGAGTCAACTCTTCACATGAGGTGGCCAAAGTACTGGAGTTTCAGCTTCAGCATCAGTCCTTCCAATGAACACCCAGGACTGATCTCCTTTAGGATGGACTGGTTGAATCTCCTTGCAGTCCAAGGGACTCTCAAGAGTCTGCTCCAACAACACAGTTCAAAAGCATCAATTTTTTGGTGCTCAGCTTTCTTCACAGTCCGACTCTCACATCCATACATGACCACTGGAAAAACCATAGCCTTGACCAGATGGACCTTTGTTGGCAAAGTAATGTCTGTGCTTTTTAATATGCTATCTAGGTTGGTCATAACTTTCCTTCCAAGGAGTAAACGTCTTTTAATTTCATGGCTGCAATCACCATCTGCAGTCCTTTTGGATACCCAAAAAAATAAAGTCTGACACTGTTTCCACTGTCTCCCCATCTATTTCCCATGAGGTGATGGGACCAGATGCCATGATCTTAGTTTTATGAATGTTGAGCTTTAAGCCAACTTTTTCACTCTCTTCTTTCACTTTCATCAAGAGGCTTTTTAGTTCTTCTTCACCTTCTACTATAAGGGTGGTATCATCTGCATATCTGAGGTTATTGATATTTCTCCCGGCAATCTTAATTCCAGCTTGTGCTTCCTCCAGTCCAGCATTTCTCATGATGTACTCTGAATATAAGTTAAATAAGCAGGGTGACAATATACAGCCTTGACATACTCCTTTTCCTATTTGGAACCAGTCTGTTGGTCCATGTCCAGTTCTAAGTGTTGCTTCCTGATCTGCATACAGGTTTCTCAAGAGGCAGGTCAGGTGGTCTGGTATTCCCATCTCTTTCAGAATTTTCCACAGTTTATTGTGATCCACACAGTCAAAGGCTTTGGCATAGTCAATAAAGCAGAAATAGATGTTTTTCTGGAACTCTCTTGCTTTGTTGATGATCCAGCAGATATTGGCAATTTGATCTCTGTTTCCTCTGCCTTTTCTAAAACCAGCTTGAACATCTGGAAGTTTTCTGTTCACGTATTGCTGAAGCCTGGCTTGCAGAATTTTGAGCATTACTTCACTAGCATGTGAGATGAGTGCAATTGTGCAGTAGTTTGAGCATTCTTTGGGATTGCCTTTCTCAGGGATTGGAATGAAAACTGACCTTTTCCAGTCCTGTGGCCACTGCTGAGTTTTCCAAATTTGCTGGCATATTTAGTACAGCACTTTCACAGCATCATCTTTCAGGATTTGAAATAGCTCGACTGGAATCCCATCATATCCACTAGCTTTGTTCGTAGTGATGTTTCTTAAGGCCCACTTGACTTCACATTCCAGGATGTCTGGCTCTAGATGAGTGATCACACCATTGTGATTATCTGGGTCGTGAAGATCTTTTTTGTACAGTTTGTGTATTCTTGCCACCTCTTCTTAATATCTTCTGCTTCTGTTAGGTCCAAACCATTTCTGTCCTTTATCGAGCCCATCTTTGCATGAAATGTTCCCTTGGTATCTCTAATTTTCTTGAAGAGATCTCGAGTCTGTTCCATTCTGTTGTTTTCCTCTATTTCTTTACATTGATCGCTGAGGAAGGCTTTCTTATCTCGCCTTGCTGTTCTTTGGAACTCTGCATTCAAATGTGAATATCTTTCCTTTTCTCCTTTGCTTTTCACTTCTCTTCTTTTCACAGCTATTTGTAAGGCCTCCTCAGACAACCATTTTGACTTTTTGCATTTCTTTTCCATTGGGGATGGTCTTGATCCCTGTCTCCTATACAATGTCATGAACCTCTGTCCATAGTTCATCAGGCTCTCTGTCTATCAGATCTAGTCCCCTAAATCTATTTCTCATTTCCACTGTAGAGTCATAAGGGGGAAATCAAATATCTTATGACTATAAATTTCATTAGGAAAATAAAGAGATTTTCATTTATAGAGAAGACAAGGATGCCATCTCCAGCCCTGGGGGGTGACCTCAGATACTGTTAGAGACCATGGTTTCAGACACTCAGATGTTCAGATGCTTGACCTTCCCTCCAAAGGGCTCTTGGATCTCTTCTTTGAATCAGCTGACAGAGCAAAGCAGGCAGTGGTTGTCGTAGAGATTTATTGTAGGAGGAGACCACTTCTTCCTCCGCCACCCAAGGATCTTCAGGAAAATCTGCTCAGGGGGTTGGGGGACAGCCTTGTCTCTGCGGGGGCTCAGCCTTGGGGCCAGGAGCCCAGACCATCAGGGGGAACTTTCACACCAGCCAGAGACCCACTGCCCAGGGCTCTCCTCCAGTAAGTATCAGGACTCAGCTGTAGGGCTCGGGCAGTGAGGCTGGTGAGCCATGGACAGCCCTGACCTCAGACCATGTGGAACCCGCAACCACTCTGGGCAGGCCACGCTTTCACCTTAGGTCAGTAGATGCAGAGGCGGGGTGTGAGGTCAGACCCTCTCTGCGCCCATGGCAGGTGCTGTCAGCTCCTCAGGACACAGCGTCCCCTCCCCAGTGTCAGACACTGATAATATCCATCTCAGCTAAGTCCAGATCCGGCCCAGGCCCTGTGGCTCTCCCCCACAGATCCCTCTGCGCAGGGACCCGGGTGTGAATCCACAGCGTGGGGCCCATTCTGGCCTCCTGCATGGCTCAGCCTTCAAGGGGCCCCCGCAGGACACCCTCCACCTCCTTCAGCACTGAGATTGGTCCACGTGTGGACGGCCGAGCAGCCCTGTGGGTTCTGAATGCCGGACACGCGCCTGCTTCCTGGGAGGCCTGGCCGCCCCTGTCCACACTCCCTCCTCTGTCCCCTCTGACTCAGGGCTCTTCCCTCCCTGGCTCGCGCCTCCATCTTAGATCCTCTTGCTCTTCCCCTGCTTCATCCTCAGCAGGTCGGGGAGGCATGAAAGCCCATCCATCCTCTGCTCACAGAGGTACAGCCAGACGGCCAGGCCTGCGGGGCCCAGCAGTCACCCCACCTGAGGACATCTCCAGGCCCCAGGCCATCACATCCTGACGACTCACCTCTCCTGCCGGTGGAGGAAGCCCATGTTTGCGCTTCCCTCGTCCAGTAAGGTCAGCCCATGCACCCACCCAGGGAGGGGGTGCAGACCCTCAGCACTTGACCCCGGCCTCCAACTCCGCCACAAACTCAAGGCCAGTTGCACTGAAATGACCCTGGACCCAGGGACAGTCAGCCATCAATGTGAGCCCCTGCTGGGGAAGCCTGGGCGTGGGGACTCAGTTCAGGGCAGGGAGGTCCTGCTGGGTCAGGGTCCCCCGCCGCCCGGCCGGCAGACTGCCCCCGCCATGGGCAGAGCAGGAGCGGCAGGGCAGGTCCTTCTCTCGCTCCAGGACGGCGGAGGCTCCAGGTGGACGGGAGAGTGGAGAGGGACCTGCAAGTCTCCGGTTCTGTCCACGAGACGGTGCAGGGCGCGGGCAGGGTCCTCCAGGGTCGGAGGCCCACCCGCAGGCCCCCGCCCTCGGCAGCACCGTCCCGGCCTCGAGGGGCCCCAGGGCCTCTGCCTGCCACCCTGCAGCGTCCTGTAGGCTCGGCACCCCTGAGTCCTCCCCTCAGAGGCCCAGCTGAGCCCCGGGCTGCTTGCTTCATGGGGCCTGCCAAAACTGTGTCTCCGGGAGCCTGTCTGAAGCGTCAGTCACAGCGGGGAAGAAAGGGCAGGTTCATGATTCATTCACTCCTGAGTCCAGTTCCCACCACCAACCGGAAGCTCAGAGTGGATTTTTATGGCCGAGACATAAATCCCTGGCAAGCGGGGTCTCCCATAGACAAGCTGTCAGGGGTTTCAAGGCCAAGGCAGCCTTGGGTGCAGGGGCCGTTCATTGTAAATGGGTGTCGCCTCCTGCCTCTCCATGAAGCTGGAGTCAGGCCTTTGGCAGAGCTTCGGAACGTCACAGTTTTCATCACCAGGCTCCGCAGGGCTTGCCCATCCATGAGTCCACATTCCCAGATTCTCTATAAGGCACCAGGCAGGCGGGAGGGATAACAACCTGACGGACACAGAGTTTGTTCCACTTTCGACCTGCCGCAGGTGGAGAGGGTGGGATTCTGCTCTCACTGAGTGGCCCAGACGGGGCGGGGCACAGGGGGCCCCGGGTCCCAGCTCCTCCAGGTGCCCCCGAGGCCTCAGCCCACATGGCTGAGAGAACAGAGCACAGAGGGGCCGGACCGCCCCCGGGGGTGGGAGGCAGAGCCGCTCCAGAAGGCCCGTCCCTGCACCCCGGGGGTGACTTCCCTCGGGGCTGCACCCCCTAGGCCTGGAAGCCCCCAGGCCCCGCGACGAAGCCGCCACCACTCCAGGGAAACACTTTGCCCTCAGTTTCAGGGAAACATTGCTTCTGCCTCCATAAAAGGGAGCGAGAGGCTGTCTGGCGGAAAGGCCAGGGCCCTGGGCAGGTGCTTTCTGGGGGGAAGTCTGTCAGGCCCTAGGCACACCCCCTGGACCCCGTTTATTCCCCATGAAGGCAGGACGGGACCTCCCACGGCTCATGCCCCCAGGAAGGTGATGGGGTCCTGGCCCTGAGGACAGAGTCGTCCTCATCCTCTATGCTCTGCACACCAGCGACCTGAACCCCGAAGGCCCCCTGGGGCCCCACGGAGCCCGGCGCTCAGACCCCAGGGTGCCCGGGCCTCGGGCACACAAAGCAATATGAGGTAAAGCTCAACAGAGTCCATCCAGATAGACAGGATGGTAGATGCACGGACACCAGGCAGCACATACAGGGGTGGCCGCCCCACATCCGGGGGGAACGGCGCGGGAATGGACTGACCACCGACCTGCAGTCCAGGTGCCGGGGGCAGGGGAGCGTCAGCCCGGCTGAGCGTGCAAACCTCACTCAGCTGGTCTTTTGGCCTCGAGAACTCGCCGCGTCTTTGGAGACGCCCAGCTCCTGGGTGCACGTGGCTCCTGGAGGAAGCGCTGTAGGGCCGTGTTTGTGTTTGGGAGCCCGAGCCTCCATCCTGGGAGCACGAGCTTCACTCCAGAGACCCAGGATCTAGAATCACGAGGCCCTCACGGCAGGTCTGGAGCGGGTGCATCAGCAGCGTCCGCCCGGCGCCAGGCGTGGTGTAAGGAGCCCACGCACTGAGTCCCCGGGGCCCTCTGGGGGAAGCTCTAAACCATGCCCACCTGCAGGCGAGGAGGCCAAGTTGCAGAAATTCTCAGGAACCTCTTCAAGGCCACAGACCCCCAGGACAGGGCGTAAGGGGTGCTGAGCTAGAGTCAGACCAGGGTTGGCAAGCTCCGCCAAGTCCATCCAAAACCCTGTCCAGGCCAGTCCAGGGCCCAGCAAGTCAGGGTGGGGGTACATGGGGCAGGGATGTTGTTTGGCCCAAGAGCTGAGCATGGGGTTAGCGTTCCCTGAGAGGCCCAGGGGGGCAGATGTCCACAGAGGAAACGGGCACAGAGACAGATGTAGGGTGAGCGGAGCTCAGCGGCGGCCCCCATAGTGTCACCTCCCAATCCTGGAAACTATAAACAGAAGCTTCTACAGAAACGGGGTCTTTGTGAGCTTGGTTAGCTCAAGGGTCTCTGAAAGGGGCCTAGCTGGGGTTATCCGCTGGGCTCTCAGCTGCCACAGGGTCCTGGCAGGAGGGCGGCGACCGCAGAGGAAGGGGAGAGCACAGAGTCAGAGCTCGGGGTGCTGAGGTCACGGCGAGCCGAGCCCAGAGCACACAGAAACCCCTCCCTCCCGCACTCTCCCCGTGGCTCAGACGGTGGAGAACACGCCCGCAAAGCCCCCTCCCCTGCTGGACAGCACATCCTCCTCGGCAGACCGGAGGTGGGCAACATGGTCCCCGGTCCTCGGGAGGCCCCCTGCATAATGAAACCTTGATGACGCCGCCTCGGAGCAGAGCGTATTGACCACGGCGGAGCAGACGCGTTCATCGTCTTTCTGTCATCACACGAGAGAATCTTTATCTCTCATTAAAAAAGGCCGATAGCTCCCGTGTCCCGGTGATTATCAGCAACCTGCTCTGACGGCTGAGTGAGCCAGCTCCTGGACCCAGAGAGTAAGTGCAGGTCGGGGGGGCACCGGGGGAGGGGCCAAGAGTTGAACCCGAGTAACAGATTCCCAACAACCCTGGCCTGCCTGGCGGATCCCCTGGTGGGAGAGGGGCCATCCATGGGGCCTGAGGGAGCTGGGAGGAGGGGTACGGGGGGCAGGGCGCCAGGCACCGGGACAGAGGGTTCATCCCCCCCGCCTGCAGGACTGAGGCCTGGTCTCTGGGCTCCACCCTCCAGATGCCCAGAAGACACGGCGACAAAAGTACCGCCCAGAGGGGACCCCGTGGATTCGGGGGTGGGCCCCTGCCCTCCTCTCCCCCAGCGCCCGCCCCCGCCCTGGGCCTGCGTGAGGCTCGGTGACTGAGGCCGTCTCTGGCCTTACACCTGCTCTCGGCGCGTGTGTGGGTTTATTTTGTTCTGAAGTCGGGGCTTTCTCTTGTGTTCCTTTTCATTTCCTTTATTTTCCCAAATGAAACATCATCCAAACAGGAACAAACTCCCAGAACCTGCAGGATGGAGGTCTTTGCTCTCCTCTGATTGCCAGTCTCTAGAATAACGGCCCTGAAGCCCCCCTTGTCCCACAGAGGATGGTCCATGCCACCCCCAAAGCCCCCTGCATCCCACAGAATATGGCCCATGTGCACCCCAAAGCCCCATGCACCCAAGAGGATGGTCCATGCACACCTCCAAAGCCCCATGCATCCCACAGACGATGGTCCATGCCACCCCCAAAGCCCCCCACATCCCACAAAAGACAGTCCATGTGCACCCACAAAGCGCCCTGCATCCCACAGAGGATAGTCCATGTGCACTCCAAAACCCCTGCATCCACAGAATATGGTTCATGTGCATCCCAAAGCCCCATGCATCCCAGAGGATGGTCCATGCACACCCCCAAAGCCCCCTGCATCCCACAGAGGATGGTCCATGTGTACCCCCAAAGCCCCCCACATCCCACAGAGGATGGTCCATGTGTACCCCCAAAGCCCCCCACATCCCACAAGGATGGTCCATGTGCACCCCAAAACCCCTGCATCCACAGAATATGGTCCATGCATATCCCAAAGCCCCCTGCATCCCACAGAGGATGGTCCATGCACACCCCCAAAGCCCCAGCAGAGGCATGCTGACCACACTGTGAGAGGCCTGAGGCTCCTGAGGCAGGCTTCCCCCAGGTCTGGAGAGTGGACCTGATGGGAGGAAGGAGCTGGGGAGTGAGCAGGGGACAGAGCCGGTCCACCCTGTCCACCCCGTCCACCCCATCCTCCCCGTCCACCCCATCCACCCCATCCACCCCGTCCACTCTGTCCACCCTGTCCTCCCCATTCTCCCCGTCCACCCTGTTCTCTGCAGCCCACCTCTGGGGCCTGAGTCCAGTCACATCCCCACTTCTCTTTCTCCTCCATCACCTTCCACATGACCCCAGCTCATAACATTCTGCACATTGAGCATCAGCCCAGAACAAACAAAAAGCCCTTTCTCCAGGGCAGAAATCGTGAAAAATCTCCGGCCTCAGAATTTACAGCCACTTTCCCTCGAAATGCTTGACATTTCCCCACAATTTCTTAGATATACTCAGTGGGTAAAGTGCGTCATCTCTGTTTGAATTTAACGCACAGAATAAGCCATTTTCTCCACTTTAATGTCATCCCCTCGGTAACACGCAGGTCGGGGGCAAAAACACAAAAACAGCAAATTTGTCAATGGAATGTGCAAAGCTGGTGTAAATTTATCTTGTCCTAATCCCGCGCCTTTCTTCTGTGATTTCTCATATGCATAAGGGAGTTTCCCACGTATTGCTTTCTCACACATTTCACTGTCCGGGCCGCAGTGGGCCAGGCCGGTCCCTCAGCCCCAGCAGGGCAGCCCGGCTTCCCTCCTTCCCTCTTATTAAACTGCAGCCACTTAACTCTGCTCCTCAGGTCATCTTCCCTGAAACCCTAGTGAGCGGGGCTCTGTGCCCCTCATCTCCTGAGGCAGTGGCACCACGACCCAGCGTCCAGCATCCCGAATGAGGGCCCAGCGTCCCAGGTGGAGAGGAGGGAAGGGCACATCAGTGCCCCCTCCGTCAGACTCTTTTCTCCTGTGACACTGTGGATCAGACCCCACAGCCCCAAGGAACCCACAGGGTGCGTGTGCCTCAGACCCTCATGGAGCCTGGAGCCCGGAGCCCGGAGCCCGTGAGGGGTGGGACTTGCATCACAGGGATGCAGCTGAAGCAGATTGGGTACGAGATGCCCCTAAGATCATCTGGAGTTTTCACAAACAGCTTTTGTCCAAGGAGCACCCCTACCCCGTCTCACCTGTAACCTCCTCCCTTTTGCTGCAGAAGCCCCCCCTCTGTTTTCAGGGGGGGGTCAGCACACCCTAACCCCTTGTCCAACCATACCCCCTCCCCGAGAAGGAAACCCACCAGGAGGACAAGCATCTCCTCCGATTCAGAGTCAGATATGGGCACTCATCATGGTTGAGTGTCCCCCAGGTTCACGAAAAGCCAGCCATTTTCCGTTCATTTTAACCCCACCTCACCATTGGAAGCATCTCTTTTTAGCAGAAGTGAGCACATCAATCTATTAGAAAAAGAAGGCAGCAGTAGTGTGGCTGGCACAGAGCAGGACTGACGGTGAGCAACGCAGAGGGGCAGAGTCTGAGTCGTCAGGAGCAGGTGGGGACAGCACGAGGACTCAGGCCGAGAGGAGGGTCCAGGAAGGATTCCCATCGCCCCTGCCCACCGCGCTCAGGACACGCAGTCCCCCGGGCTCGCCCAACCACCTCTGTGACCTGCGGCGTCTAACACGCCAACCCCCGAGTGCCGCGGGAAAACTTTCTCTGGGTAAACATTCACCACCTTCTTCTTCTCAGGGATGTTTCCAAATGTTGATGCTTCTTTCTTTCTATGTATTTATTTCTTTTATTTTTATTGAAAAGCGTTACTGTGAAGGCGTTAGTTACTCAGTCGTGTCCGATTCTCTGCCACCCCCTGGACTGTAGCCCACCAGGCGATTCTGTCCATGGGATTCTCCAGGCGAGAATACTGGAGTGGGTTGCCATGCCGTCCTCCCCAGAATCTTCCCGGACCCTTGGGTACCCGAGACTTGGTATCGATCCCAAGTCTCCTGCGTTGCACGGGGACTCTTTACCATCTGAGTCCTCAGTGAAGCACTCCCCGCTTTTTACTGAAGTTGATCTATGATGTCAGGTTGGTTTCACGTGTACGGCTCAGTGACCCAGTCACACACACACACACGTCAGATCCTTTTCCCTCAAACGTCATCACAGATAACTGGGTAGACTTCCCTGTGCTGTGCGGCAGGTCCTTTTTGGAGATCTATTTCACGCAGCGATAATTTGTCACTGCCCCACTTCCCCCTCTGGTGACCCTAAGTCTGTTTCCTGTCTGTGAGTCTGTTTCTGTTTAGGAAACAAATTTGTGTGTATTTTCAGCAACTTGGATGGACCTAGAGAAGATCATACTAAGTGAAGTAAGCCAGAGAAAGACAAATATCATATGATACCGCTTATTCATGAAATTGAAATTTCTCACACCCTTCCCTGCAGAGAAGCCCATGATGCTCAGACGGGCTCACATGTGGCAGAGCGGAGCCACAGACTTGTCCCAGGTCTGCCCCGTGTCACAGGTCCCGGGGATGGACACGTCATAGAGGCGTCACCGGGGTGGGGTCACCCCTGGCTTCAGGTCAGCCCAAGGCACTTCTCCCCCAGCTCTGTGTCGCTGTGGGGAGGGACGCACGCCCTCCAGAGACTGCTGACCCACGTCTGCCTCCGGGACCCCCGTCTGGCTCCGGGACCCCCGTCTGGCTCCGGGACCCCTGTGAGGCGGAGGAGTGGCCACGGGACGGCCTTCAGGTTCAGATCCTGTAGGAGCTGGTGCCGCTGGGGCAGCACATGGACACGCTGAAAAAGACGTTTGAAAAAGACCTTGGTCTCGAGGTCAATTCTGTTGTCATCGCTGATGCCATTTACCTTTAACGACAGCAGCGCAGACCTGGAAAAGGCCCTCTTTTGTTGGGTGCTCGGCCTTAAGTTCGTTTCTGCTGCCACCAGCTGATTTTCAGGTGAAGTCCCAGACTCTACCACGTGTGTTCCCAGTGCGAGGTAGAGATGGACGGCTTTTATAGAGAAAAGAAATGTTCCCTTTTTACCACTAAAGGAAATATTACACCCCCTAAAGGAAATGTTACACACACACACACACACACACAACAAAAAACAGACTCGCCGCTTCACAGCCATGAGCTATGAGTGATGGAGACATTTCCAAAATTAGAAGTCTAAAGAAAAAGTACCTCCATCCCATAAGAGAGTAGTTGGTGTTTGTAGACAAACACTCAAATTTTTCCGAGTAGTTTTCACCCCTATAACACACAGCAGGGTCTCTGCTCGACAGCTGAGCTGTGATGACAAAAATGACAGGCGTGGTTCTGACTGCAGAGACTTTCCGTGGAGGAGACGGTCAGAGCACCTAACAGGGCACGGAGCCTTCTGAGGGCCGTGCAGGCCGCACAGAGTGGAGACCTGATGTCGGAGAGCGGGCCCCAGCCCCCATAAGCACGGACTCCAGGTCTCTGGGCGGGGTCCTGCAGCCAGGTGGTCACAGCGGTGCCCCGCTCACCAGGTGATGGGCCCCCCAGCAGCAGGCGTCAAACTCAGGCTGAAATCAGAAAACTGATGCCAGACGAAAGGGCTGCTCAGAGCGTCATTTTGAGACTGACAGGATTTCAAGCGTTTCAAGTCCTCAGCATAAGGCCAAGCTCCTGTGAACCTTTCATGATCGTCATGTGATTAGAACTTTAGCACCAACCAGGGTCTGGGGCATATGAGCCTTTCAGTGTATATTTGAGGAATTCAGCATATTCGTTACTATCATTACGGTGGGGGTTGCCTCTGAGATCTCCCTCCGGAGACCACACTGAGTTCCTGGACACGGATCAGACACAGTGAGCTGTCACTCTGAGTGCCCAACAGTGACCTCGGAGCACAGAGTCAGCTGCTGTTGTAGAAAATGAGAGCCTACCCCAAGACCCCAGAGTCAGGTCTGAAAGAGGAGGTAAAAAAATCTGAACATTGCAACGTGAGGATCAGATCCAGCGCAGATAAGCAGAACAGAGGATGTAGCTGTCAATTGTGCTTTGCAAAGACAGAGAGCAAAATCATATTTAATGTCTTCACCAAATAATAAAACACTTACTGAGTATTTGTGAACACACCAGATCCTGTAATCCTTTGCTCAAAAAATTGAAGCTCACCTGTTAGTTAGGACACAACTCTGTAGGCAAATAAATAAGATACAATGAAGAAAAGCAGATTTAACACCAAATATTGTGTGGGGTTTTGTCAGGACTGGACAAGACAGAAAGCTCAGGTCACACCTGGCACGAAGTCAGTGCTGGGGTTGGAGTGCAAGCCCTTGATGGCAGACCACAGGTAGAATGCTGGAAAGGGGAGGGTTTGAGCACCTCTGCTCTCTGGCCAGGCGGCCATCTGGACAGCGGGCAGAAGA
Organism: Cervus elaphus; assembly: GCF_910594005.1. Classification (NCBI taxonomy): domain Eukaryota; kingdom Metazoa; phylum Chordata; class Mammalia; order Artiodactyla; family Cervidae; genus Cervus; species Cervus elaphus. The sequence goes on along the minus strand of NC_057841.1, from coordinate 6,499,435 downwards.
GCAGAAGAAAGGGGTGAGCAGGTCTGCAGACGCCAGTGGGGCTTCTGAGAAACAGCCGCTGGGCGGTAGGTGTGGAGTCAGAGCAGGCGAAGTGAAACTGGAAAGTGGCTGGGGCAGGCCTGGCACTGGGGTGAGTGCCCCATCAGGGTGAGCAGATACAAGTCATGTTGAGAGCTGGAGAGAAAGGAGAAAGTGGGGTCTGCGAGACAGCCGAGCACTGAGCCATCCAGTGGCCAGATGGGGCCTGGGCTTAGGCCACGCGAAGGCTCACCCAGGGCTGGGACCTGCCCTTCCTTCCTGTCCCTATTCCCAGTATGGTCCCTGACTCCCGCCATCGGCTGTAAGGCATTTATTAAGGTACAAGCAGCTAAGGGCTTCTCCCATGGCTCAGCAGTCAAGAATCCACCTGCAATGCAGGAGACACAGAAGACTTGGTCAAGAAGCTTCCCTGGAGGAGGAAATGGCAACTCACCCCAGTATTCTTGCCTGAAAAATGCCATGAACAGAGGAGCGTGGTGGGATATGGTCCATGGGGTCACAGAGAGTTGGACAGGACTGAGCACACACGCACAGAGATAAGCTGGACAAGCCTGCAAGTCTAAGACACTGAGAAAGTAGAAACTGTGTACTGAGTGCAGTGAGCAGGCAAAGATGGGGTTGACGGAAGTAAGGAAACGTTCTTGTAAGTGTGGTGGTGACTGAGCGTGGCTCTAAGATGGGGAGGAGCAGCCGGACGGGTGTGGGAACCAGAGCCAAGGAGCACCTGGCATGTTTGCAGGTGAGAGGAGCACAGACCTAGAAACACACAGAACCACCTGAAAATGCTGTGAGCTATGAAGCAAGTCCGTGAGGCAGCTGGGTAAAAAGTAAGTCACCAAAGCATTACCATTTCATATGTTATCAGATGAACAAAATGCTGGAAAAAAAATAATTTATGAGATATTCACAAGATACCTACAGAGAAAACTTTGGAAAGTCTGAGTGTTCTGAAAGAAAATTTTTCTGCATTGAAGCCACAGTTTACTTTTAGATAGACATCCTTTTGAACTGTGGTGTTGGAAAAGACTCTTGAGAGTCCCTGGGACTGCAAGGAGATCCAACCAGTCCATCCTAAAGGAAATCAGTCCTGAATATTCACTGGAAGGACTGATCCTGAAGCTGAAACTCCAATACTTTGGCCACCTGATGAGAAGAGCTGACTCATTGGAAAAGACCCTGATGCTGGGAAAGATTGAAGGCAGGAGGAGAAGGGGACGGCAGAGGATGAGATGGTTGGATGGCATCACCAACTCAATGGACATGGGTTTGAGTAAACTCCGGGAGTTGGCAATGGACAGGAAGGCCTAGCGTGCTGCAGTCCATGGGGTCGGAAAGAGTCAGACATGACTGAGCGACTGAACTGAACTGAACTGAGACATCCGAACCAGGAGGATGTCAATTCTACTTGAATTATTTTAAAATCTTGTGAGATCCTGATAAAACATCCATAAGAGCAAAACCAGAAAACGACACCCATAATGCTGCTGTGGAGAAAAAAGAAGGATTAGAGGCACTCTTCACAGCAGATGCTGAAACACACCACAATATCAGTGTCACAGCAGCTGAATCGAGTGGACGGAGAAATCAATGGGATAGAGCAAGAAACCCCGAGATAGAGCCACATGTCTACATCAGAGTCACAGTATATGATAAAGGTGTCATTTCATATCACAGAGAAAACCAAGGTTCAGTAAGTGCGCCAGGGACACGGAGGCCCAATCCAAGAAAACAAAGTTTGGTTACTACCTTTTAACAGACATCAAAATAAATCCCATATGGAATATAGCACTAAGTACAAAATAATAGCAAAACAGGATAGTGGAGGAAAATACCAGAAAAGCTTCCTAATCACTGAATGAGGAAGAATGTCTGAGGGAAAAAAAAACAGAAATCCAGAGGCCGTAAAAGAACAGAGTGATACATTTAACTATGCAAAATAGAAGTTTTCCAATGGCAAAGCACCACCAAATAGGCAAAAAGAGAAGTAAACAGGCAGTATATTTATAACATATATCACAGAGAAAACCCTGCCCCCTTAATGTAAAGAGCTTCTACAAATCAATAAGAGAAAGATTGATGAAATAATGGCAAAAGAGGCAGGAGGTGTGAACAGAAAAGAAATTCAAAAGAAGTAAGAAATAACCCCAAAACACATGGACCAACCTGACTCTATGAGAAATGCAGACTAACACAATAGGGATACAATTTTTCATCCATTAGATTGACAAACATCTAACATTCACTCACACTCAGAAGTCAGAGTTGAGGATGAGGGTCTGATCAGTCACTCAGATACGTGGGTATCCACACAAGCTCTGTGGGTAACCTAGTAATGACTGTCAAAACTGGAAATGTGTTTCAATATCTAAAACATACAAGCTGTGGACCCAACCATCCCACCTGTAGAGGAGCTTCCTGCAGTCACATACCTGTGTGTGACCCAGGGATGCAGGGTCATCTCCAGGTCATCTCCTGGACATCTCTGCTGCCAACAGTTCAAGACAGGGTAGCAGTCTAAATGATGCTTTGCAGGAGGTGGCTTAGGAATGGACACAACCACTCAAGGCCGGCAGAGGAGAGAACCTCTCCTATAGGACATGCAAGACGGCTAACAGGCTTTGACTTTGGGAAGATGAAAGGGCTCTGGGCGACTTTCATCCCGTCTTTAAATGTTGTACCATGACCTTGGATTACCTCTTCACAGAAAAACAGTTTTAAGCAGTAGTATAAGAGGCGGGCCTCGGGAGAAGACAGAGACCATTTCCCAGGCGCTGAAGGCAGGTTTCAGGTGTATTCCCTGGGCAGGTCCCCAGGAGGCTCATTCCTGGGGCTTGAAGTCGCTGTGTGGATGGGAGGTGGCTGGGGACCAAGGGTGGGTGGCCAGGTGCATACGCGCTATGCTGGAGCTTCCCTGTGGGTCCACAGCCACAGAAACGTCTAAATCCATCAGAGGCCCGGGTTTTTCTCCATGGAAACCAGATCAGCATTATTTTGGGGCCCAGAACCAGGGGTTCCTGGAGGACAGCCAGCTGCCCACCAGCGCTCGTAGGCGGAGGCTCCCACCAGCGCTGGGTGTGGGGCTGCAGCTCTCCCAGAACCTGAGGCTCTGTATGACTTACTCAGAGCAGAGCTGGCTCCCCCGACTTTCCTGATCCCTGACTGTCTCCAGACTCCTGGACGAGACAGCACTGGGATGAGGTCCCTGTCCCCTTTTCCCCATAATATAACCTGAAAGTTTCATTGAAAATATCAAAGTCGGTGAAAAAACTAGGAATGACCAATTTTAGCCTGGCATTTCAATCCACATAGAGAAGTAAAAACACAAAAAAAAATCCTTCCAGTTTCTGAAAACCTAAGAAATATTCTATAGTGAACATCTCACAGGGTCTCTTAGAGGCCCCTAAAAATGGGATTTTAATGAATTGGTTTCTCTGTTCCCAGAGTGTTCATTTAATGTATTTCTCTTTGGTAAAAGGAGAAATATATCACCCATCATAATCTGTCGTCTATAATCTAATTTCACCCTCAATTTATTTGTCTCTGCACCTGAGTAAAATTCTCTCATGGTTATTAATAGATTTCCTAATTGCAACCAGCTTGTAACACAGTAGCAAACACAGTAGCAGCTGATCAAAAGAATTCAAACTGTGGATCTGTGTTGGTCCAGCAGAAGCCAATTGTGTAGACATTGATACAGGATGGATGCAGAGGATTAGATGCAAACTCGGGGAGGTGATATAGACAGATGCAAAGGAACCCACAGGTGCAGATACAGGTGTGCATATTGATGTCGACACAGATGCAGCATACAAGCACATCTCATTTTGCTGCAATTTCCTTTTGCACTTTGCAGATACTACACTTTTTCACCTGCTGAAGGTTTGCGGCAACTTTGTGTCCAGCAAGTCTACGGGCAACACTTTTCCAACAGCATCTGCTCACCCCATATCTCTGTGTCATATTTGGTAATTCTCTCAATATTTCAAGCTTGTTCACTATTGTTATAATTGTTCTGGTGATCTATGATCAGTGACTGATGTTACTTTTGTGAGAAGATCACAACTCACTGAAGGCTCAGATGGCGATTAGCATTTTTAGCAGCAAAATATTTTTAGTTAAGGCACATCCATTGTTTCTACAGACATAGTGCTATTACACATTTAATAGACCACAGTCTTAGTGTAAACATAACTTTCATAAGCCCTGGAAAGCCAGAAGATTGTGTGATTTGCTTTATTTCAATGTTCACGTTGTTGCCATGGTCTGGAAGTAAAACCAAAATATCTCCCAGGGGAGCCTAAAGGTGGACATGGGTATGAGTTTAGGTTAGGATACGGGAATAGATGATGGGGATGGAGACAGGAGTGCAGACGCAGGTGGAGATGGAGGTTTGGGTTAGAGATCAGGGCTTCCCTGGTAGCTCAGAAGGCAAAGAATCCACCTGCAGTGTGGGAGAGCCGGGTTCGGTCCCTGCGTCGGGGAGATCCCCTGGAGAAGGAAATGGAAAGCCACTCCAGTACCCTTGCCTGGAGAATTCCATGGACAGAGGAGACTGGTGGGCTACAGTCCATGGGGTCGAAAGAGTCAGTCACGACTGAGCAACTAACATTTTCACTTTCATCAATGTCGGTATAGATGCCAGGGACAGACACATGACTGAGTGACTGAGCGTGCACACACACATATATCTGTACAGATAACACGCTTAGATGATGTGGAGGTACACACAGATGACACACGCGTGGACGGGTGCACATGCAGGGAGAGATGATACACGTAAATGTGGATACAAGAATAGATGCTGGAGGTGGAGATGTAGACATACATGTGGACACAAAGATGCAGGTAGATTTGCAACTCTGATCAGTTTCCGTAGTGTTACAAGGCCCGCCCGGAGGAACCTTGGTCCCTGACAGCCATCACTCTTGTGACCCTGAACACACGCTATTTCCCTCTGCTCTTGCTGCCTCGGGCCGTCATCTCTGCAACGTTAAAGCCCAGCCAGTGGTGCTCACACAAGCTCCAGTCCAGTGAAGCAGCCCATCCCTCTCGCTTCCCCAGTGTGTCTGTCGGGAAAGGGGGTCCCAGGCATCCTAGGGTCAGCTTCTAGAAACACAGAGGGTGGCAAAACCAGGACCCAAATGCAGCTGGTCACAGCCCTGCTGTTTTCATCTGTAAGAAAAGCAGACCAATTCATAGAAGACCTTTTTTATTCACAAATTTTCAGAGTTCTGGAGAGGCAGTGAGAGATGATGAGGGAGCATAGACACCCTGCTTCACAGAGGAGGTGGCGTGTGACCCGAACGGATCCCATCCAGGGAGCATGGACGCCCCTGCTTCACAGAGGAGGTGGCGTGTGACCCGAACGGATCCCATCCAGGGAGCATGGACGCCCCTGCTTCACAGAGGAGGTGGCGTGTGACCCGAACGGATCCCATCCAGGGAGCCGCTGAGCATGGGTTCCATGAGGCCGCGAGGTGCCCACCTCCCTCCAAATCGCCAGGCTGTGGTCACTCCTTGTCACCCGCAGTGTACACACACATCCTCAGCTCAGAACATCTGCCACTCGGGCCACAGCTGCTGTGTAGACATTCAGGCTGGTGTGTGCAAATTCCTCATCTCCACTTCCTTCCTTATCTCTGCCACCACGTCCCCTCCGACACACAAGACACACACAGCAGACACCACACACACACCCAATACACATGTAACTACTCACAACCACACACACGCAGAACACACACAAATGCACACACATTTAGCAGCTTCTCCAAACAATGGGAAATACCTGTTTGTATAAGTTCATCTCTGAACCTATAGACCCAGTAAATTAGCAAAAGTGTATATGGATGAGGCTGATACACTTTAATTTTATAACTAAAGGAACTTTTCAAATACCACAGTTCCACACAGTTTTTATCTTCTTAATTTTTTCCAGCTTACTAAGATATAATCAACAAATAAAAGTTATGCATATTTATGCAACAACATGATGTTTTGTGTACACATTCCATAATGATAACCACAGTCAAGCTAATTAACACATTCACCACCTCACATAGTTACCATTTGTGTGTATGTGTGTGCTTGTGTGTGGGTCATGAGAATGATTAAGATCTACTTTCTTATCAAATTTCAAGTGCGCAGTACATTATTATTGACAGTCATCATGATGCACGTTAGATCTCTAGAACCTACTCCTAACTAAGAGTTTGTGCCCTTTGACCAGCATCTAATGTTAGCTTAAAATTGGATAGAATTGTGATATGAACTTTGTCTTCCCCTTCCTCATTTTCTGTTCCCTGCAAGGAAAAAAAGGACACTTGGCTAATTTATTTCTCCATAGAAAGCCTCTTTCTATCAATTACTATTTGTGTGTTTGAGTATGTGTATGTATATATTCAGATTTGATAGATGATAGATAGATAAATGATTGGTAGATGGATGAATGGATGCCCAGATGGATGGAAGGATGGACAGACAGACAGATGGATACTGAAACAAGTGATAGATAGAAAGACTGCTTCATAGCTACGGTAATAAATCTTCCTACACATTAATTTGACTTATAATTTAGAAAATGCCAAAGTTCTGGAAACTACTCAGGCACAGAGAAATTCAAATAATAAACCAGTTTATTTTGTGCTGCACCTACCTTTTTTCCAGGCATATTCCAGTAAAGAAGTTAATTTGACAATGGTATGAAACACAGAAGAGAAATTGGCAAACAGCATGAGTAATGACTAACAAGTTGCAAATTAAACACCAAGCCGATAAGCATCATGTAGAAGAAGCAGAATATATCAAAATTTGCTGTGCCTCTAGGGATGGGCTAAATTTGCTGTGCCATATAAAACAGCGCTATTAACACGTCATTGCAAGATTTCCTCCTGGAGGAGATGACTTTGGTGAATGTGGATGTGTTTTCAGCACAACTGTTCAAGTGCAGAGAAGCCCAGGAGCACAGGATGCAATTTAGCAAGTAGCCACCTCTCATCCACCCACACGATGGCCCTGACTGGGAGCAGACTGGAGGGTCCAAACTCCGTATCCCGGGAAGAGGCCACGGGACAATCTGGTCCGATTGCTCAGAAGACAAGACCTATTCCTCTTCATTAATTGTAGATGGAGCTGGAATCAGCAAGTCACTCTAGAAAATATGGTCATCTTGATACATAAGAAGCTAGCAACGAAGAGAGATGGCTTCAGTCTCTCCTTTTCTTTAAACTTCAAACTTGGTCTCAGTATATGAAAAATACCACCCAAAATTTGGCTGCATCCCTAAACAAATGAAAAGTCATTTCCTTGGGAGAAAAATGCATAGCCATTTACAGGGTTGAATTCTTGAAAGAGATTTGTGTTACTAAACAGACAGAAATTGCCTAAGTTCAGAAATATATCAATAAATTAAGCATACATCCTCTGGAAATGGATGGGAAGACTGAAACACAGATTTCTAAGAAAAATATGATGAATGATGAGAAATATGATATGAATAGGATTAGATGTCTATTTCAAATTTATTTCTAGGAGTAGCAAGTAAAAAATATAGGTTTAATTCTCGATTAAACCTTCTTAATCTAATCCTTAATATATCAAGACATTCTTAACCTAATTCTCAGTATACCAAGACATACCTAATACCCACTTCTCAGGATTGTTCTCAGGGTTAAATGAACTAACATGTATAAATCACCAAGACTAGAACCTGTTACATAGCTGGTGGTAATAAATGAAACTTGAGGAACTTTCAAATATGAACTTCTGTGGTTTGACCTTAGTAAAGAATCACGAGAAAGGCTCCAGGAGAGCTCGGGACGCCCTGGTGAATTATATCCTTTATCAGAGACTAAGTTCCTTCTCTTAGGACTATGATGAGTCAAAGCTTTCAGGCATCAAACAAACATCATCATGACTATTTGAGGACCTCGGAGAAAGTGTCCCAGGTGAGCAAGCTGCTTGTAGAGCATCTGTCTTTGCTCCACCTGAAAAGTCCCAAGACAATCATAACACACCCTTAATGAGAAGTATGTTGGCAGATAGCATATAACATCCATTTCTCACCAGACAGGAGCCCATGTCCTATACATATTTCTAAACCCCTGTCCTACTCAAAGCTAAGACCAGAGGCATCTGACAGGCCATCGATTCCATTTCCTTGGGCTTATGTCCCTAAAACCTTCCAAACAGAAGTAAGCTGCAGAGACATCCTCTCAACCAAACTCGAGAATTCTCAAAATATTCCATAGTCTGTGTCATCAGTACCTGGTGTGTATTTTCCAGCTAAACTAGAGAAACACCTCCCCTGAAAATTCTGGTGTGCTCACCAGCCCTCTTGGAGTCATTAACAATCTGTCAGCACAGAACAGATCTCAGCACGTCTTGAGGAGGTGAACTTTATTAAGCCTAGATTCTAGATTAAGCCGTGTCACTTAATCTAATGGGTCTAGATTAAGCCATGTCACACGTTCCCTTCATAGAGCTTAACACGCTCTAACGTCTTGTCTGGCTTCTTCTTGGGCCCCTCTGGGAGCAGAGCATGCCCCCTCCATGCCTGAAAGATACCTGAGAGATGCTAACCGCTCCTGGCTCATCTCTGCTGGCCCACCAGGAGTGACCACTCAGTATAAGACTCCGGGAAGCAGGTGATGATGTCTGATACAGGCTGATTCCAAAGAAAAGCATAGGATTGCTTCAGGCTAAAATGCTTGCTATTTTCAGAACAGCGTTGACTTTCCAATGTGGGGGGAAGGGGAAGGGATGCTAAAACAGGTGAGAGTAATGTAAAGCAAAGCACAGCCACCATCGTCTCTTTTTAATGATTCTATCCCTGACTACAAACAATCGAAGTGCCTCATAGGAATGGATGGTTGACAAAATATTGGTGGGAAAGGCGTGCTTTTAGAAAAGATCTAAAGAAAGGAATGATTGACTGAAATATACATTTAAATGCATTATTTTGAATAGATAAAGTGGTATAGACTCCAACCATAATAGGCTGACTTGAACCACATTTCACCGTGTAAACTGATGAACGGAAACTGCAGCCGGAGCCATAAAGGCGGCCCTTCAAACAGATATTCCTGCAGCCGGCAACCCAGCAAGACTAGGACTCCAGCCTCATCAGACCGGGGCTGCTCAGCCCCACATGTCATTTGTCAAAAATGACTCTCTTTATCAAAGTGGAAAATTCACTGCTTCTCCCTATTTCCTTCTGCTTAACTTTTTTTTCCTTGAAAAGAAGAGATAAATCCCAGTAGCACAATTAAAGCACTAGCTAAATATTACTTTGTTGGGCTTAACGATAGATTACAATGTGTGCATAATGACCCACTTCTAGTAATATCATCTGATTTAGTGAGGGAATCAGAGGCTGCCATATGTTCACCAGCGAGGTCTCAGAGTCGCTTCTTCTCCTTCGTGATGGATCAGCCAACTGCTGCAAGGATGACGCCGTTTGGCCATGAAGCCTCGTCTGAGCGCCAGGCACTCAGAGTCTTAGCCGTGACACGCAGTTCATCAGACGACCTCCCAAGTGCTCAGCAGGGGATGTAACCACCGTCACCTGCCTGTGGGAAGTCTCTTTACTGTTATGAACCATTTCACACATCTTCTAGATATTTATTTACCCAACTGTATGCTGGTTTAAAAAAAAAAAAAACAGAAAAAAAGATTCTTAGAGTTGAACACAGAATTTTTTTTAAAAATCACAGCTCCAAAAACTGACCATAACTCCTCTTTCATGTTAATGGAATAAAGTAAAGCAATCATTTTCAGTTTTTAAATCAAAATTTAAATGTTGACTCTGGAAAGTTCAATTTCAGAATAAATATAAATGAAAACTATGTTACCAAGACGTAAAATCAACCTTAGCTTTGTAAGACAATCTACTGGTCCATTTAAGTCCATATTCACAAAGAAATAAGAACAGTTATTGACTTAATCAAACAGTCTCGATAATATTATGTCATCACCATGCAAGTTATTTCATATATTTAGCCAAAACTGAAATAACACTTACTTCCTACAAGAATGGAAAATGTATGTATGGTGTATTATCATTTGTATAAGAAAGCAGGCCTGTGTTAATAAATACTTTTATTCACAAAACAAAAATGGAAGTGTGGACCACAAAATAGGAATAGTAGGGGAGATATACTGTTCTTGGGGTTCTCACAATGGAAACAATGACAGACTTTATTTTCTTGGACTCCAAAATCACTGCATATGGTGACTGCAGCCATGAAATTAAAAGATGCTTGCTCCTTGGAAGAAAAACTATGACTAACCTAGATAGCTTATTAAAGGCAGACACATTACTTTGCCATCAAAGGTTCATCTAGTCAAAGATACAGGTTTTCAAGTACTCATGTATGGATGTGAGAGCTGGACTATAAAGAAAGCTGAGTGCTGAAGAATTGCCGCTTTTGAACTGTGGTGCTGGAGAAGACTCTTGAGAATCCCTTGGACTGCAAGGATATCCAACCAGTCAATCCTAAAGGAAATCAGTCCTGAATATGCATTGGAAGGACTGATGCTGAAGCTGAAGCTCCAATACTTTGGCCACCTGATACAAAGAACTGACTCATTGGAAAAGACCCTGATGCTGGGAAAGATTGAGAGCGGGAGGAGAAGGGGACGACAGAGGGTGAGATGATTTGATGGCATCACCGACTTGATGGACATGAGTTTGAGCAAGCTCTGGGCTTTGGTGATGGACAGGGAGGCCTGGCGTGCTGCAGTCCGTGGGGTCACAAAGAGTCAGACACAACTGAGCGACTGAACTGAACCGGGGAGACATACATAGCAGAGCCTTGAACACAGTGGGTCTGAACTGTGTGAATCCGTTTCCAGGTAGATTTTTGCCAGGGAGTGTGAAAATGCACACAGCCCACATTTGGCTGAACCCACAGGGCCTCGACAGCAAGGGCCAACCTCAAAGTCATACTCGGATTTTTGACTGTGAGTGTTGCACCCCAACCCTGGCTTATTCCAGGATCAACTGTATTTTGAACTATCAACCTTACTTTGGAACAGAGTGAATATTTTAAAGGATAATAGATCATAGTTTGTTTTAAAATGTAAATCCCAAACTATTAAAGAAATTAAAACTCTGAAGTTAGACATGTAGACCTCAGCTGTGAGGTCCCATTGAGAGTGCATGCTCTGAACCTACCACGCTGACACCTGAAGAATCAAAGCAGAGACATTCTGCGAGGGTTTTAACAGGACCAGGGTCTATGCACACAGCATGCCTAATGTTCAGGATAAACACCAAAATAAGAGACACATCAAAAACCAGGATAAAATCAGTCACACAGTCAGCAAATACAAAATGAAACACAATACAGATGCCAGAACCCTGGTCAGAGGACTAACAACAATGAATACATAGCAATGTTTCATAAAATAAAGGTAAATACCCCTGAAAAAAAAAGAAGATGAAGACATTCTCAGCAGAGAAGCAGGATTTAAAAAGGAAATTAATTTTTAAAAAAACATAGAACTTAAAAATAGAATGTCTGAAAAGACAAATTCACTCAATGGACACAGCAAAATGGAACTGATGGAAGAAGCTCTGTCTCTCACCTCGACCACAGACCAGGAAAGACTTCCCAATTGAAATAGAGAGAGGAAATAGAGATCGACAGAGCCTCAGAGACCCTGGGTTGGTTGGGGGGGGGGCGCAATTAAAAAAGCAAATAAGCTAGAGACACATGTCACTGAAGTCCAACAAGGGTGAGAAAATGAGATGGAGACACAAAACAGCGTTTGAGGAAATGAAACCTCAAATCATACCAAGCTTGATGAAAAACATAAATTTACAGATTTAAGAGGCTCAGCAAATCCAAACAGAATAAAATCAAAGAAAACAACACCTGGTCACATCACAGTCAAGATGCTAAAGGCCTAAGACACAGAACAATAACTTGGAAAGAGCTAAAGAAAGCAGACCAGCTGTCTAGAGGGAAAATGGATTTGAATGACCATGGGTTTCTCATCAGAAACCAGAGTCCAAAGAGCTAAAATTGCTTGGTTTAAATTGATCAGTTAGACTTGATCAAATTTAAAGACTTTTGTTCTTCAAATGCCACCATAGAGAGAGTGAAAATGCAAGTCACAGACGAGGAGAAGATTTTACCAAAACACAGATATCAGATAAGGGACTCCTGTTCAGAATATTTAAAGTGCTTTCCCAAGTCAATAATAAAGACTCCATCAACCCAGTAAAGATTGGACAGAAGTTTTGAACAGACACTTCACAGAGGGACCTCCGTCTTTGTCAGGGAGGACATGTTCCAGCTGATCTGAGGAAGGGTCCGGCTTATCCTGGCTCCCAGGCCAACAGTCCTGGTGAGAGCTGGACCTCTGACCACTGAGAGGGCAGCCCTGCAGGTCAGGATGCTGAAGACCCACTAACCTAAGGCAGCAGAGAGCTGAATCTGGGCAGCCTAAGGAAATGCCAGCTCAAGTCCAGGATGTCCTTGTGACCTTCGGATGGGGCTTGCTACTGTTGAGAAACACTCAAAAGTAGCCTTTAATGATTGGCTGATATTGGGAATCATGTCTAAGAATCTGCCTGAGTTGGGATCCTCAGTTTCTAAGGAAAGCCTTCAAAATTGCCCTCATTCCCAGGAGGACCAACTGTGTCCTCGTCCCACCTGGGACCCATGTGGGACCTGGACTGTAGTCAGAGCTGTAGCGGGAGAAGGAAGCATCAGTGTGGACCTCCATACACTCAGCTTCTGCTGGTTTCAGTGCTGACGGCTCTCAACTCAGAAGAAGGAGCCAAGAGTGAAAACTATTTTCGATACTTAAAAAGCTTTTCAATTAGTGGACAGGGACTGTTTACTGAAGCCATTTCTTGGTTCTGCTAACCTGCGGCCTCTCAGTGTTGGCGTCTCTCCTGGGATTCAGCCTTGAGTAAAGCGGTCCTGGCCGCTGCCTGTCCCACCATCACTGGTTCCACCTTGGCCACTTGTCCGTTTGCTGTTAGGGCTGGTGAATATCCTGCAAGTAGCTTGAGCTTGCTTTATGTCCAGTGAAGGTGTGAAAGTGTTAATCACTCAGTTGTGTCCGATTCTGCAACCCCATGAACTGTAGCCCACCAAGCTCCTCTGTCCATGGGATTTCCCAGGCAAGAATACTGGAGTGGGTAGCTGCTTCTTTTCCAGGGGACCTTCCTGACCCAGAGATCGTACTCAGATCTCCCACAGTGTGGGCAGATTCTTTACCAGCTGAGCCACCAGGGAAACTGTACATCTTGTAGGCTTGAGGCAAGTAAAAATTGCAAAGTGTGTTCCTGCTTCTTTGCTGGGCCCTACTTAGTCTGAAAGAATAAGAAGTGAACAAATAAATATTTTCCTGCAGTTATTTCTTGCAGTAATTCTTTTGAAGGATGAGATCGAACATCTCCCTACAAAATACTTACTACAAGAGACAGAACCCTTCTTAAAATAATTTTCTCAGTAAGACTGATAAGTTCAGTCATGTAGAAATAGAGTAGGAAGTCAAGAAGAAAGAACTATGTGATATTTGGAAAGACTCCTTGGGAAGGAAAATGCTTGTGCTGCACTGGAGACAATAGAGTCAGTTATCAACTGGCAAAGCGCTGAGGCTATCAAATCAATAACGAATGAGATAAGAGCAGGATTTCTCCCGGAAACAAGAGCAAAAGATAGAGAAATCATAGCTGAACGGATGGCAGAACTTAGGAAATGTACTTTCAATGTACTTTTCAATCATGGATCTTAAAGGCAAATCACTTAACGAAAACAACCAACAAAATAAGTGAAAATCTCACAACTTTCCCTCTGGCCTGAATTGTGTCCCTTCCTGAAGTTCAGAGGTTGCACATCTAAGCGCCAGCAGCTCAGAAGGGGCTGTACTTGAAGACGGGGCAGTTAAAGAGGTGGCCAGCGCTGCACAGCCCGGGGAGCCCTACTCGATACTCTGTGATAACTCACACGGGAAGAGAGCCTGAAGGGATGAGTGCGTGTGCATGCTCAGCTGAATCACGTCACTGTGTGTGTGGAACCAACACAGCATTGTAAATCAGCTGTACTCCAATAAAATTGTTTAAAAGTAACCACATGATTAAATAAGAACAAGGCCGTTAGGGTAACCCAAACCCAACCTGACTGGTGTTCTTATAGGAGAAAACATTTGGACCAAAGATCCCAGAAGTACCTGCTCACAAAACCACGGGAGAACACAGCAGAAAGGCGTGTCTGCAGGCCAAAGAGAGAGGCCTTGGGAGAACCAGCCCCTCGGACACCTGAGCCTGGATGCCTGGCCTCCAGGACTGGGAGAGAATCAATGTCTGCTGCATAAGCTCCAGGCATACTAATAAACGTTCCTTAGTTTAAAGGAATCATCTTCAATCTGCCAATCAAAAGAGGTCACTAAGCTAAAGAAATGCAATAATACATAGGCCGACACCTGGACATATCCTAATAAAATTTCAGAAACTTTTAGGCAGGAAAATATAACCTACTAACTAATCTTGTAGTTTTGTTTCGCAGCACCAGGCACTAGAATTTAAGAAAGAACCATCTGTAGGATTTTGAGGTTAAAATATTGTTGAGGTAAAAAAAAAAATACTCAAGTTACATCCAAATTGATTGTCCTTCATGTGGAAGGAAAAACACAGAGAAATTGAGAAAAGGCTTCACAGACAAGCAGATACTCATAAGCTACTTTTTCTGTACTTCAAAAGTAGATGTTGCTGTTTATTGACTAAGTAGTATCCAACTCTTCTGCAATCCCATGGACTGTAGCCTGCCAGGCTCCTCCTTCCATGGGATTTCCCAGACAAAAATGCTGGAGAGGGTTTCCATTTCCTCCTCCAGGAGATTTTCCTGACCCAGAGATTGAACCTGTGTCTCCTGCAGTAGCAAGCAAATTCTTTACCACTGAGGCAGCAGGGAGGTCCCCTCAAAAGTAGATAAAACTACATAAAATTAAAACCTCAAGCATGGCAAAGTCACAGTATAACAGAACTAGTTGTAAGCAGGAAACCACTAAAACAGAGATCAATTCAAGCATCATATACCATGAAATGTAATTAAAAGAAAAATAAC
The DNA here is from genome assembly GCF_910594005.1 of Cervus elaphus. NCBI lineage: Eukaryota > Metazoa > Chordata > Mammalia > Artiodactyla > Cervidae > Cervus > Cervus elaphus. The sequence continues at coordinate 6,484,313 of NC_057841.1, read as the reverse complement.
TTAAGGAAAAAGATACAATTTTAAATGGGTAATTGAATAATATTCTGGCTCTAAAATCCTAAATTATGTTAACACATGCTGATAAGTAAGAACAAGAACCAGAGGTGTGAATCTGTAAGTAGAGGTATCTGTAAGTATTATCTCTTATCTTTAATTTCATAGGAGGTGCAAATTAAGTTCAAATGTTTTTAAACATAAAAATTAACACCTGTATAAAATACACAGAATATAATTTTCCATTACCCACATAGAACTCAAAAACACCAGTGTTGAATGTGGGTCTGTCTGAGTCCAAGCTCGTGTCCTCAGCCCACAGCTGCCAAATTTAGCAAGTAAAACACAGACTGCCCGGTTACACTGAATTGCAGACAAAGACCAAGACACTTTTTAGGGTGACTATGTCCCGTGCAATGTCTGGCATCCAGTTTTTATCTGGCAGTGGGGCCCAGCCAAGGAAGATGAATGCTAGGAACAAGCCAGAGTGCCCCTCTAAAGCCAGAGTGTGCCCTAGAATTTGTGAAAACAGCCACTCTGGCTGCCTCTCACCCTGGAATTCTTCGGACTCAGACAGTGTTCTCTGAGGTGGGGTCAGCTGTCCCAGGTCCCTTTGCCCTGGGCCCTCTTAGGGGGCCTGTGCTCAGCTTTCAAAGCAAGAAAAGGGAAGTTTGAAAAAGTGTCAAACCGAATGTCAAAACACAAATTCTAGCAACTTTTCTCTGAAAGTACAGATACTGGCTGCTTTACTTCCAAATGGAAACCCCATGCTGCAGGACTTGGAAACATGTTTGTTTTCTTATTTTGACATTACGCTCTGAAATAATACTGTTAAGTGTTAATTTTTTTTTTTTTTTTTTTTTAGAAATTGGCTTTTAACACTAGACAGCTGGGAAATCTAAAAGGTTAGCCTAGATCTGATACACCCACTTGAGCTACAAATGCCAAGTTTCCATCAAAACTTTTCATAGGTCAATGAAACAATTACCCTAGGAACCAAGTCTGTGATTATCTGAGGTGGAGAAGCACACAGAAGCTATAGGACAAGGTGGGGCTTTCTCGTGCTATTCAGGGAGTTTATTCCTAGAAACACCAGAAAGATCTTTAATTTCAACAGCCCAGCTTGTAGGCAGGTCCCAAGAGCAGCCAGGTGGTCACGACAGGAGCCTGGACCAGGTGACCAAGGTCACGGGCAGGGGGCAGAGGGTGCGTCTCTAAATTGAGTCTAACTCGACAAAAACAAGTTTTCTCGTGGCGAAGGCTTTTCCAAGTCTGATAAACTGTACTGGGAGCTCATGATTGCTCATTTGAGTGACTGCCAATCTAAAAAGAATTGTTTTGAGAAGATAAAATGCGAGTAAAACAAGGTCAGGTGATGTGAAAGGTGGCCATCTATTCACAGTGAGACAAGCGTTGTCCAGCAATGGGCAGTATCCCCCTCGACTCCCTGCAAAGTCAAGCAAAGACGGAGTTTTGCAAACTTAAGTGTGAGGAGGGAGGAGATGGCAGGAGTAGGAGACACATCATACAGGGAACCAGCCGCTCAGTTCAGCTCAGAGGAAATCTTCGAAGGCTTGATGGCAAACCACGCTTTTCAGCATCCTTCTTTCTGATCCTTTCTCTGACGGTGAAGCTTCTGATTTCCACCATATGGAGTGGAGGGCTTCCAGGGTTTGTGCTGGAAAACGAGCGTCGTGTTTAAAGAAGCACCACTCGCTCTGGGTTCAGAGCATTGTGTAACGGTGATGAGACCCTGACTCGCTCGGCTCCCAGGACTCCTCAGAGCCCCCCGAAGCTGAGCCCAGGAGCCCCGACCAGCGCTGCTGCGTGGGAGGAGGCGAGGACGCGGGCTCGGGATGGCGGGAGGGGTGAGCAGGCCCTACGCACTCCCGGGGTGGTGGGACCATTGTCAGGGGCAAGACCCCAGCGAGGCTGTGTCACTTCAGAGCTGTCTCTGCCGGGCCACCCACTCGCTTAGATCAGCCCCACCATCTTTGGATATGAACATATGGCCACATGCACGCCTCACAATATGTTATAATATTTATTATGCCACCACGCTGTGCCGAGTTAAAACTAAGTGGCATAAATTCTGTGGAACACATATGTTTTCAAAAGAGTGTCTCTGACACCTTCTTCATACCTTCACCCGGTCAGATCGCGGGTCCTTGCTGGGAGATAGGAACAGTTAGGTTCAGGTGACCTGCTCCAGTCTGGCTCCTCCCCTGGCAGGGCTGTGCAGGACACAAGGGATGGACGCTGAGGTAGGAACGTGGGCACGGGACAAGGACTGCCTGGGACATCTGAGGAACAAGAAGACCGTGGGTGAAAGGATCGTGGTGGCGTAATTGCAAGTGAACAGGGTAAAAAGCAAAACCACAGAAGACTCACTAAAAATTATTTTGTGGGACTTCCCTGGTAGTTCAATGGTTAAAACTCCATGCTTCCACTGCAGGGGGCACAGGTTCAATCCCTGGTCACAGAACTAAGATCCCACATGCGTCATGGTAAGGCAAAAAAAAATTATTTTGTGCCACCAGAGAAATATACTGTTAACATCTTGAGTGTTTTGTTGCATATTCTTCCGGATTTTTTTTCCTATTTGTATATAGATGATAAATAGATCTTGATAGATACACAGACAGGGCGCATAGATACACAGCAAGCACACGTGGAGTGGATGTTCTACACCCTATTTTTCATTCGACAGTATATCTTGCACATGTTCCTGTGTTGATAAGCACACTGGACTCAGTTTTAATAGCCGCACAGTTTTTGTGTCATGTTATACTGTGTAATTGCTTCACACCACTCCACTATCAGGGACTATTCAGAATTTTTCTTAAATTCTTACCTGTTCTAAAGAATGGTGCATGCTCACAGTAAAGCTTCTCTAATTCTGTATTTAGAAAGAAAACATTCATGTATCTGGCTAATTATTTTCTCTGAGTCCATTTCTGGAAGCAACGTCGAGGTGGATGCGAGGCTCACATCCAGGCTCCGCACTCTTTTTACCCGTGTGTCCTGGACAGTATATGCATCTCCCACCCTAATGGTGGGCTCCGGGAACTGGCAGGACTGGTCTTGTGTCTGTGCACAGCAAACAGCACGCTTCCTGCTCGTCCCAAGACTGACACTTCTGCAGGACTAAAAGATGGAAGGGCGGGAGCAAGAACTTGCCCGTGGCGGCGGCAAACGTGGAGCCAGACTGAACTCAGTGTCTGTAGCTGCTCGTCCTCTGAGCTGGGACGATGACACCTGGCACACGTCTGTCAGGTGACCTGAACATGGGGCCCATCACACCACATGAGCAGCACTGGGAAGGTTCCAGGGAGTGTTCTAGAAACTCAACAAGAGGCACATGGACGTTTCAAGGAAGTTGAGGCAAACAGACAAGCTAAGTCCTGGCCAACCACCATTTCCTCCTGCTTCTCTTACTAAGGCCCAGTCTTTAGGTTTTGGCTTCGTAGGTGGTGCAGTGGTAAAGAATCCGCCTGTCACTGCAGAAGACATAAGAGGCCGAGTTTGATCCCTGGGTTGGGAAGATCCCCTGAGTGGGGCATGGCAACCCACTCCAGTATTCTTGCCTGGAGAATCCCATGGACAGAGGAGCCTGTGAGGCTACAATCCATGGGGTTGCAAAGAGTCAGACATGACTGAGCATGCACACACACAAGTCCTGAATAAAGAGAATTTAGGGATTACAATACAAGGCAGAAGTTGAATACGGTTTCAAAAAAGACATAGATGGTGCTTATGCACAAGGCTTCTCAGAGTCGACTGAACTCTCAGCTTCTCTCTGTGGCTCCATCATCTCCTGATGAAATAAGTGTCACTGAGCAAAGCCGGCAGCTTCCTTGTCAGCAGTCAGGCCCCCATCCCGCCCCCGGTGGGGTTCTTGCACACAGCTGATACTTCGGTATCCACCAGCCCCAGTCTGACGCTGAGGATCACAGGCCTTCTAGACCACCTATTTCCAGATGTCTTTCAAAAACTATGGACATTTCTCCTTTTTTCCTTTTAGAAAGACTGTAGATATTTTCCCCCCTGCCTCTTGAGGTAGCTCCTTAAAGAAATACAATCAGAAAGTTGCTAATTGCTTTTTTATTTTATAGTGGCAGCTCTGATTTTATTTTCCTCTGGCAGTAAAGTATTATTAAAAGTTGTTTGATTTGGTTTTTTTTCACATCTAAATGTTTCAACAAATGCCCATTTAAGAGCTATTTACTGTGCATTCTCTTCTCCTAAAAAGTTCACGTTGAAAAAATAAAACAGGCTACTCAGAAAGATTTCTGTGTTCCCACTTCCTTCACAATAAGATGGTAATTTCTGAGTTTCAGAGCTGGAGACATAGTACTGTTTGTTGTTACTCCGTGTGTGTCTCAAAAGCCAGTGCTTAGGCAGTCTTGACTCACGCTGTGCTCAGCTGCCCTCGGGGAACATGGTGTTAAACTGTCAGGCGAGAACAGGAAAACAGCCCCAGGGCTCTGTGACATGCAGGCGTGTCCAGGGCCGGGCCACCTGCTCTCACGTCAGACAGCCTGTCACGAACCTGCAGGAGAAGAGACCGCTGACCTCCCTGGATTATGGCACTTTCATGCTTCCCTCACAGCTCAGTCGGTAAAGAATCTGCCTGCAATGCAGGAGACCTGGGTTCAATTCCTGGGTCAGGAAGATACCCTGGAGAAGGAAACGGCAACCCACTCCAGTACTCTAGCCTGGAAAACCCCATGGACAGAGGAGTCTGGCGGGCTACAGCCCATGAGATCGCAAGTCGGACACGACTTAGCGACTAAACCACCGTGGAGATTCAGTATCAATTATGAAAACCTCTGTAAAACCCGTTGTTGAATAGTGTTATGGGGAAGTGAGTGAGCTTTACACTCAGGAAATGAGAACTGCTCGCTAAAGGAGAAATCAGAAAGCCCCTGAAGTGTGCAGGTGTCCACCATGGTCTCCCCGCTCGTCTCCGCAATTCTCACGTCTCCCTCACTCTTGTCTGGTCTTTGCAGTCCTGGAGCCCAGACCCAGCTCTGCAACCCGAGGGCTTGGTCCACAGACATCTCCCTCCCGACACAGCTCCCTCCCTCTAAGTGCACTTCTTACCTCTGTGGAGTCCGTTCAGGCTTTGCCCCCAGCCCCTCCACCTGGTGCTGGTCAAGCCCCAGTGTGCCTGGAACCCAGGCTTCACCTCTTGCACGGGTTTCGTCTCCACGGTTCTTGACCTCACTTAACCCCAAGACGCAACTTCAGGTTCTCTCCTCACCCTTCAGATACAAGCCGGCTCCACTCCAGGCCCCCTCCCCGGCTCCTGAAGACCCAGCCCAGCCCTGCTCACCCTCTCGACCAAGACTGCAGCTCACTCTGCAGGTCGTGAACAGCATGGGAGGCAAACGTATCCCATCCCGGGGAAACAGCCTCGCCTGTCAGGTTCCCTACATCACTGAGGTCGGGGGCTTCTCACAGAGCTGGCACACACTCTCACACGTGTTCATATTGCGACTTTCAGCGTCATAGGAAGTCGCTGAGGTCAAGGGCTTCTCATTGCGCCCAGCACCCTCACACCATGTTCCTTTTCTGACGCACTGGTGACAAGCGCATGTGGGACTTTAATGTCACAGAAAGTTGCTGAGGTTTGTGGGGAACACCTCTCTAAAATGAGTGGCTCTTCACTCCCATCCTTTTGAGCGGAAACAGAAGTTTCTTCCACCAAACAAGTCCTGTCACCCACGATCCTGCCTCCAAGCCCAGAGGGACCATCAAACGATTTCTTGGAAATTCCCTACCCCAGTGAGCAGCGGTGTGGGGACCTTTGTAAGGGAGAGCTTGCAGTCCTGGGGGGACACACGGGGGGCAGTGGGGTGCAGCAAGAAGCACCCACACCACACCAGGAAGTCAAGGCAGGTCCTGGGTGGGGAGGGACCAGGTGGAATGTGAAGTGGGGTTAGGGCTGCTGGAGAAATGCAAGGAAGTGCATGTGTAAAGGTGCAGAGCGCGATGATGGAGGCTGTGCTGGGACCTCAGATGTGCTGGCACGGACGCAGCGGGGAGAGGGGGGACGCGTGCGTGGACGGAAGGCTGGAGCCTTGGGTTCTGTGTGAGGACGTTCCGCCTTGATCCACTGGAATAGGGACGGGGGGGGAAGAACTGGGAATGAGTCTTAGACCCTGGGGCAATCTCACGGTGGGGCTGAGTGGGAAATGGCTGGGCAGGGAGACCATGGAGTCAGTAAGCAGACTCCTCCATCTGTGAAACTCCCATCCTAAAAGGCTTTCAGATCTCCATTAAAGCACAGACCCTACTTCTCTCTTTTGCTTCCTGACAAAAACCCTTACAAAGAATATATCCATGGACATATTTTTTCCAACCATTTCCTCCCCAAACTCTTGGAATTCCATTTCCAATCCAAACATTAGAATTGTAGCTTCTGTTGAAACCTGGGGCACCTTCCTGAGGTTCACTCCACACAGTGCGGCAGGTGCAGTCAGCCAGCCCCCGCCCCGGAGGTCCTGCCTTCCTGTGGGTCCTGCCGAGCACAGAGCATCCAGGGCATCCCCAGGAGCACGAACTCCACAGGCCTTGGACTCAGACAGACACAGACTTGTGGCCGAACCTCTCAGAAACGTGTTTCTTCATTTGTCAGCAGTAAGAGGATTACATGAGACCACATACACATTCACACACACACACACTCTCTCACACACACTCTCGCACTCCCACATACACACACACACTCACATACACACACTCTCTCACACACACTCTCACACTCCCACATACACACACACACTCACACACACACATACACACACTCTCTCACACACACTCTCGCACTCCCACATACACACACACACTCACATACACACATACACACACTCTCTCACACACACTCTCACACTCCCACATACACACACACACTCACACACACACATACACACACTCTCTCACACACACTCTCACACTCCCACATACACACACACACTCACACACACACATACACACACTCTCTCACACACACTCTCACACTCCCACATACACACACACACACACATACACACACTCTCTCACACACACTCTCACACTCCCACATACACACACACACTCACACACACACATACACACACTCTCTCACTCCCACATACACACACACACTCACATACACACACTCTCTCACACACACTCTCACACTCCCACATACACACACACACTCACACACACACATACACACACTCTCTCACACACACTCTCGCACTCCCACATACACACACACACTCACATACACACACTCTCTCACACACACTCTCACACTCCCACATACACACACACACTCACACACACACATACACACACTCTCTCACACACACTCTCGCACTCCCACATACACACACACACTCACATACACACACTCTCTCACACACACTCTCACACTCCCACATACACACACACACTCACATACACACACTCTCTCACACACACTCTCACACTCCCACATACACACACACACTCACACACACACATACACACACTCTCTCACTCCCACATACACACACACACATACACACACTCTCGCACTCCCACATACACACACACACTCACATACACACACTCTCTCACACACACTCTCACACTCCCACATACACACACACACTCACACACACACATACACACACTCTCTCACACACACTCTCGCACTCCCACATACACACACACACTCACATACACACACTCTCTCACACACACTCTCACACTCCCACATACACACACACACTCACACACACACATACACACACTCTCTCACACACACTCTCGCACTCCCACATACACACACACACTCACATACACACACTCTCTCACACGCACTCTCACACTCCCACATACACACACACACTCACACACACACACACTCTCTCTCACACACACTCGCACTCCCACACACACACACACACACTCTCTCACACACACACTCGCACTCACACACACACACACACTCACACACACACACACCCCTCAAAGCTCCCAGGACTGACCAACCGCTCGGCACGGGGTGAATTCATCCTCTCCACAATTTTCAGGACTGCAACACAAGGTAACCAAGCTGATCCTGATACAGAAGAGCCAGCCTCTGATGTTGTTTTCACTGGTCTGTAGAGAAATAAGAACTATAAGAACAAAAATCTAAAATTGTTGCTTGTTTAAAAACATGGTGATAATAGATCACATTTAGTGTTTTCAATATCTATTTACTGTTTTTAGTTGAAAATATTTAAAAGTTTGTTGACTCTATCAATCTGCTTTTCTTTTTTTATTTTACTTTCTTATGAAATTCAAAAATTTGAGAAGGTATGTGAGAATGACTAGATTCTCTGATCCCCAGCAATTTTTTTTTTTATTTCCTTGGACAGCTTTGAAAGCTGGTTTTACTCTTATACTAAGTGGCATCCAACTCTTTTGCAACCCCATGGACTGTAGCCCACCAGGGTCCTCTGTCCATGGGATTTCCCAGGCAAAAATACCAGAGTGGGTCACCATTTCCTCCTCCAGGAGATCTTCCCAACCCAGGGATCAAATTCAAGTCTCCTGAATTGGCAAGTGGGTTCTTTACCACTGAGCCACCAAGGAAGCCAGAGATTTACTCTTAAAACTCTATTTTCAAATGAAATAACAGAATGGGTCAGAAATAAATCAGCAACATTTATTGCCTCAATGAATCCTCTGCTCTGTAACAAAAAATGAAGTCAAAAAATGAGTGGAGAAAGATGGAGAACTGAATTGTTTGATGTGTTCTGAAGCCACTACCCATTGCAAGCTTCTTACAGAACTTTCTGTGTTTACAACTTCAGTAATAATTTTTAAAGATTTCTCTGCTAGGAACTATTCTAATATATTTTCTTTTATAAAGTTCCCAGAAATTAAAAAGAACAGCAGATAGGCATGTGGCTGTCACCAATAAGTCTATATTTCACAAAACAATCAGATCACTGTTCAAATTCCCAAAAATCAAAGTAAGGTGTATAAAACTAATCAGACTCTTCCTTCCCTGTGTCAAATTTAGCCTTAGGATCTAGTCTGATGGGAAACCTATAAGTCATTTCTGGACCCATGGAGCTGCTGTTTTGTCTCCAACACCTACCTTGCCAAAGGAATTATTTACTGGATGTAAATAGTGCCTAAAGGTGTCATTTGACTACTGTACTGTCAAGCTGAATTATTCATTTCCATTTGCAAGAAACACCAAAAATGCAATGAACAGATGGTGTTTGCAGGGGACAAAAGAAAGCAAGAAAAATAGTAGGAATGTAAGAAGATACTTAACATACTGATGAAGTTGCTATGTATTTTTGTGTTATTTGTGGGAAATCAAATTCATTTGACTAATCAAAGATTATGGTGAGTTATCACATGTAATATAGATGGATGACAAATTTTTCAAAGAGATGTGACATCATAGATGTTAAGTTACATAACTGGTGTATCACCATAGATGTAAAGCTAGGCATCACAAAAAATGTGATGCCAGCAAAGTAAATTATTGAATATAATTTAATCATCTGTTGTTGACTGGTATATGAACACAGAGAATGTCACTGAGGCAAAATTTTCACTGAGGTGTCTTTTGGAAAATGCCAATGAGGAGAACTCCAGCTGGCAAAACTCCAGCTGGTAACAGAAACATAGCTTTAGAATAGATCCAGCCTAAATAGAACTGGCATCCAAATTAAACTATATTTGGTGCCAAGCGTTTTAGAGAAGTCTACTTGGTTATAGACTGGCGAGTGAATGCAAAGCTGTCACCATTGCAGTGTCTGATAACAAACAAAGGAAGCTCATATGATCATATCAATTAGTGCAAAAAAACATTTGGCAAAATCCAACATAATTCAAGATATAACTCTTAGAAAACTAGGACAGGAGGGGAATCTCCTCAACTTAATAAGGTACATGCTCAGTGGCTAAATCATGTCGGACTCTGCAACCCCAAGGACTGTACCCCACCAGGGTCCTCTGTCCTTGGGATTTTCCAAGCAAGAATACTGGAGTGGGTTTACATTTACTTCTCCAGGGGATCTTCCCAACCCAGGGATCGAATCTGTGTCTCCCACATTGCAGGTGGATTCTTTATCACTGAGCCACCTGGAAAGCCCCTAATAAGGAACAATGACCAAAAACAAAAACACAGTTAAACAATTCATAATGATTTCCCCCTAAGATTTAGAAGAAGGTAAGGATGGCTTCTCTCACCACAACTGTTCAAAATCACAGTGGAAGTCCTGGCCAGTGAAATAAAACAAGACAAAGCATTAAAAAGCCTGGACTGGGGAGAAAGAAACAAAGTTGTCTTTGCAGATGGCTTGTATGCCTATGTAGAAAATACCAAAGGTGCAAAAAGAAGACAAAACTCTTGGAACAAATGAAAAAGAGTGAGGTTGAAAGATGCAAGACTAATATGGTAAAGTCAAAATCTGTCACATAAACCAGCCAAGTGCACCTAGAAGTAAGAATACCAAAACACCGTCAATAACAGCACCAAAACAGTACTCAGCTGCAATTCAAGGTCAGCACGGACACTGATAGGTCATGTTGATAGGATGTGATGAGAAGGGAACTTTATTTTTCTGGTCTTCCTTCCCAGGCTAACCATGGGGAAAACATCAGACACACTCAGATTAAGAGATAGCCTACAAACTGCCTGATCAGTGTTCTCAAAACTGCTGAAGTCACCAAAAGTAAAGACATTCTGAGAAAACATCACAGCCTCAAAGAGCCTAAGGGACGTGACCAGCCACCACGTCTATGGTGACACTCAGTGAAGGATTGAGTAACTGGGGCCAAGGGGACAAAGACCTCAAGCATCACAGTGTCACAGGGAGAAAATGCCCTGTGTCCTCAGCGTGGACGTGGGCACTGCGAAGCTTCCCGCTAATGAAAATGTGGTTTGGGGGAAGGGGACGTGCCCTCCTTAGAGACAAAGGCATCACCAGCCCAGCCTCTGGGGACAGACAGGCCAGACACAGTCAGTCAGTCCGAGTCAGCCGGTCATGAAACAGGATGTGCTGGCGATGACCGCAAGGACAGTCACCACCCCGTCAGTCCTGGACTGGCACAGAGGAGGGCTGGATCGCTGCGTGTCAGTTCTGTCCATCCAGAGAGACGCACAGGACTTGGAAGTCATGCACAGGATAGTATTCATTTTCACCGGAAAAAAAAATCAATCTTGAATGTCAGCTCCTGTGAGAATTTGTTAAAGATATTTTAACCTAAATTGGCTCATCTCACACACTGTCTATAGTGGGAAATGAATGGACTGCATCTGCGTCAATGCCTTCATTTCAACCCTCTTTCCCTGGACAGGGAGCCTCTCCAGCTCATTTGGCCTCAGATCAGCATGGATCAGCAGGCCGACGGAGGGGTAGGGCCGGCCTGTTTTGGGCAGGCTGCAGGCCTCACAGACCCTCTGCAGCCCCCATCCTGCAGGGTTCCCTCCCCCACACCCGGGGGCCAGGAGCTGAGAAAGCAGTCACCATCTGGGGAAAGACCCTCCAGGATCCTTGCCAGCCATGGGTTGGGAGGATCCTTGTCCTAAAACGTTATTGTCTACGGGAGATCTTCAGTGCGCGGACACTCTGGACCGAGCGACAACCTGCATGTACTCACCACATCCCTCCAAAGCTTTGAATGTCCCCCGTTTTTTCTGCAGACTCCCCACTGGCATCTTTAGGGCCCAGAGGGTACCCTGGGCCTCGGCCCCTGTCTGCTGTTTCTCAGCTTAGAATCCGTCCCACAGCAGTTCTCCCTGCCACAAGGCAGAGGACAGGAGTGGCCCACATCACAAACAGGAGACTCACGGGTGGTGGGCAGGGCCCCAGGAGCCCACAGATGGGCCAGAACCTCCCAGACAGACACCAACACCCGAACCTTGCCATCCAGGGGTCTCTCAGGGCCCACCAGGCCCAAGGCCTCCGCTCTGGGAGAATAGATTCAAGCTGAAAAATAAAGTAAAGTAGAAGTCCTTCTTCCTGAAAATCTGCAAAGGGATGGTGGACACCCGCATGCAAACCAGAAGCCTTGTGACCCCAGGGAGGGGGTGTGGCTCCCCAGACAGTGGTTCTGGTGGGCAGCGAGCATCCCCAGCTGGTGGAAAGGCAGGACCATCCGGGACCCACACCTTCCTGCTTCTCGAGCAGCGATGGTGCCCAGGCAGTTTCTCTGTGCGAACATGGGATGAGGAGCCTACAGGGGCCTCCAGCTGGAGCAACAGAAGAGGAGTCCAGAGGCCAGGGACCCATGACTCGGGATCACCCAGAGACCAGACGCTCATCTTTCCTGCTCAGATGTCTCCACCTGGCAAGACCACTCACCCTGCCTCTGGAGCTAGGGTTTGGGGGTCCCCCGGGGAGGTTCTCCTGAAGAAGCTGATTGTAAGACAAGGAATGAATGAGGGCAAGAAGGTGCTGCTCTGAAATTTCTTCTATTGAAATCATGACTTCATTTCCTAATATATTGTCAAGACCACGGCATACTTTTTATGTGGTTAAATATTAAAATGCATCAAATTGGCCAGTGCAGATGAAAACCCTTGGCAAAAGACTTGCAATTAAGAAATGTACATTTATTGATAGGCATATTGGATATGCATTTTCTATTTATTTATTTGAATTTTTATTATTCATCTCCCTCAACTAGAAGCAAAACCACTGCTGACCTCACTGATAAGTATAGTATGAGTTGGTTCAACATGATGATATGTCTGAAGGGCTAAGGGTATATTCCCAGTGACTTTTCTTCCTTGTTCCTTTTTTTTTTTAGTTTTTATTTTGTGAATATGGATTAATTGTAGTGACCGTAACCTATGTTAAGCATAGTTATCAAGTGAGCAACAGGAAGGAGAAGCAGAATCTAGACAACAAAAGAACACATGAAATCCAGACTTCGGCTGAGATTTTCACGTAGTTTTTTTTTCTTCACTAAGATAAAGATCATTTAAATATTTTCTTAAACTTTAAGAATCCAAGTGAGGCAGTTGTTTTGACATGATAACTCAGCAGCTCCCGCTGCCTGTGTACTTTTCTGGGAAAACCATTGCTTTATTTCTCCAGGGCACCTCACCAGACCTGCGGGGTTCAGAGGGGGTCCCAGGCCCCATCTGCTCAGGCCCCAGCCCCCCACAGGCCCTGCTCCTGCCGCCCACCCTTCCCTCTCTGACTCTCTGCTCCCACCCTCACATCCAGGATGCCCTGGGCTCGCATGCTAACCCCAGCGCACATCCTGCTGCTATGAAAAACGGACTTGTTTAACTTCACTTTTGGACTTTCGGATTATTGTGTTAATGTGTGGGAATGTAGTCAGTTTTGTACATTGATCTTGTATCTGGCAACCCTCTGATCTAACTTACTAGCTTCATATTAATAGTTTCTGTGGATTCTGTGGATCATCCATGTGCAAGAGGACAAGCATGCATGCTAAATTGTCTCAGTCGTTTCCAACTCTCTGCAACCTTATAGACTGTAGCCTTACAGGCGCCTCTGTCCATGGGATTCACCAGGCACGAATACTGGAGTGGGTTGCCATGCCCTTCTCCAGGGGATCTTCCCAACCCAGGGATCAAACCTGTGTCCCTTATGTCTCCTGCATTGGTAGACGGATTCTTTACGTGTTCTTTACCACTAGCGCCACCTGGACATCATCCGCAAATGGAGAAAGTTTCTCTTCTTCCTCCCAAAGAGCTGCCTTTTATTTCCCTCTAATGCTGCCCACCAGGCCGGAACCCCAGCACAGTGGAGGCAGATGCCCCTTGTTGTCCCCGATCTTTGTGGGAAAGCTTTCAGCCTCTCACAGCCTCTCCCTGTGAGGCGTGGTGTCCACTGAGGGGTTTGCAGACGCCCTTTATCGGGTGGAGGTGCTCCTCTTCTGGTTAACGAGCCTTTAATCCAGAATGAGCTATGGATTCGTCAGGGGGCCCCAGGGCTGTGATTGGTCTACAGCCAACGCGTCCCTGCAGCTGAGCTCGTGTTCACTGAGCATCACCGACTCAAGGGACATGAGTCTGAGCAAACTCCAGGACACGGTGGAGGACAGGGAAGCCTGGCGGGCAGCAGTCCACGAGGTCACAAAGAGTCGGACCAGACCGAGCGACTGGACAACAGCAGCGAGGAGTCTTCTCAGAAGACTAACGGTGGCCCCTGACCTGGGACCTCTCCCAGCCCCCTGGAGGCATGGCGTCGCCCCCTCTCCTCTCGGGCAGCCCTGCCTTCAGCCCCAGGATCTCCAAGTGCACTAATGCCGATGACCACTGAGCTGACCACTCGTGGTCTTCCGGCCCCCAGACAGCACCCTCCTCCGAGGTGCCGCCCTCCGTGCTCCGCCTGCAGCTCCAGCTCCAGTCTGGCTGGACACCCAGCACTGCCCCTCCACCCAAGGTGACCACGGGGCTGTGCCTGGGTGTCCCCTTCCTGGGCAGTGACTCTGAGACTTCCTCCAGGCAACGAGCCTGCAGGGTGTCACAGGGTTCACCTCTTTCCTCTCCCGACTTTAAAGAATCACTGTCTTTTGTGGCCTGACATCCAATGTCTTCAGTTCCATTTTTTCACATATTTTGCCATTTTTTGAGTTGTTTCAGCAGGAGGGAAAACCAGGTCCCTGTTACCCATCCTGACTGGGTGGAGTACATGGAGACCAGCGGCCCCCAGCCCCTCCGGTACAGGAGTCCTTGTGATCCTGGCAGAGGAGGGCCTTCCTGCTCCTGGCATGACCTCAGCGGCCACCACCTGCTGGGCGCTGTCCATGTGACCCTGGGGACTCTTTTCTGGGCCACGGGATGCGAGGGCGGGGTCGGGGGGCATTGCTCCTGAGTAGTCTCCACTGACCTGCAAGACCTGGGGGCTCCTTCCAGGAATTTAAGCTCCTCAAGGGCAGGCATTGCTTCTGTGTTGCTCTTTGTTGCCTTGCTAGCACTCAGAATGCACAGTGTGAGCTTGACAAATATTTATTTTGATTTTTCCCCCAATCTATAAGAGGTAGCTATCTATGCATCCATCTATGCATCCATCTATCCATCTGTCCGTATCTATGTATTTATAACCATAACCTCTCTCTACAACTTAGAAGCAGTGAGTGTAGTTGCCTTCACGTATCTTCCTTTTCCATTTGCTTCCCTCTTTTCAAAGTAAGAATGTGAGAATATAAAATTAAAATGGCACATTTTTTACAAAATGCAGGGAAATCTTTGTCTTCTAATCTGGAAAACGTCCTAATTCTCCTGGAATGGAAGTTGCACATTCTATTCCTGCCTTCACTCTCATAAGCTAAAAGTTAATTTCTTTACCCTGTCCTCTAACCTCTGGAGGTAAATATATCTACAAATTAGTCAGAGTGTCTGCTCAGTGCCTCTCCGTGTGGCGCTGTCTTCACTGTGATGTCAGTGAAGGTGGAGAGAAACGTCCCCGGACCCGCCCAGACAGACTTACTGTGTCAGGGGTCTGCCCTCCACAACCCGCTCCTCGGCAAGGCTGCCATAGCCTTGGGCCTCAGCTCCCAGCGTCAGGCCTTGGACTGTGAGATTCAAACTGGCTTCGGATGCTCACAATGGTTTGTTCAGTAAAACCCACACCCCAGGGGTGAACCTAACCCTTATGAAGTGCCTTCTATCTCAGCTCTTTGTCGCTGTGTTTGCCCAACTTTTCTTCTTGTCTAATGAAGCTATCGCTGGGCCCTCTTATAAACCTCCATCCTCCCTGGATACAAGTCGAATCAACTGGGTTTTGTTTCCTATCATTGAAGATGCATTTAAATTCCCGTCACTTGTTTGTCTTGTTTTGGGGAAGGGATGGGAAGCAGAAATAGAAGAGGTGCTTGTGAGTGACGTCAGATGACCTCTGAGAATGGTCCCCTTAGGTGCCAATGACTCGGACGTTCTTGGTAGTTAGAGAGATGGACAGATGGACACAGAGAGACACACACAGAGACACAGGGACGCAGAGATGAGAGAGAAGCCTGGAGCCCCCTTCCCCTCCCTCTCCTCGGCAGGCACAGAGGTCGAGGGCACGGCTCCTCGCCGGCCACGTGTGCGTGTGCGAGGAAGCTGTGCAAGTTCTGGCTGCCCTTTCTCGGCTTCTGTTGTTTTCCTGGGGCTCAGTGGGGTGGACGGTCTGCGCTGGGGCAGGACATGCCAACAGATTGCATCACTTCTGCCTCGGTGACCGAGGACAATGACTTGCCATATGCCAGCGGCAGGAGATGAATGGGGCTCATTTACACTGGCACCGGCCCTCCCGCGCCCGTCTGCAGAGGCCGCCCTGGCAAACAGCGGCAACGGGGATGGGGACCCTCCTGACCTGTGGCACCGCAGCAGTCTGGGCTCCGGGCAGGCGAGGGGACACAGAGAAGGGTGCCCCTCCCAGCTGCGCTGTCAGCCTGGCAAGAGCGGAAAAGGAACCGGAAAACATCAGGGTCCTCCACTCCCCCTGCACCAAAGGGAGGGAGAAAGGAAAACCCGTGCAGTGCGTTCCAGCTGCAAGGAGGAAACAAAAACCCAGCAGGTGTCTAGCTGGCGCATTCAGAGCAGTTAGAGCAGATGGGCGGCCACAAAGGCCTGGCCCCACGATGACCCTGGCCCGTGCACCCGCCCACAGCCCCACGGCTCATATTTGACCTCTGACCTCGCTGGAACCCCCAAGATAAACGAGCATGTACGTGGGTGCAGGGACAGAGGTGTGATGGCAAAGCTCCGTCCTGCTGACCTGGGTCCGGGCAAGTCAGGGTCCCCCACAAGGCACGTGACTCCTGGACCCCAAGACTGTGTGAGGGGTGGTGGGGACAGGTAGTAATCACGTGTCCCTCTTCTTCAGAATCCCTGTAATTAGCATCCTGATCAGAGCTGGGCGAGCTTGGGGCAACCTTCTGGCAGAAAGACTCACTTTTAAATAGTAATAATAATGGTGGCAGCTGCAAGGCCTTTTTATCTGACTTTAGAGCCCCAGGGAGATAATTCACTCAGTGTTGCCACACCCTGGAGAAAGCACCCCAGGAGCCTCCCAGGGGAGGGGTCCAGGGGTCCGGTTCAAGAGGAGATGTGCCAGCGACACGCACAGCCAGCCACCCAGTGCTGCTTGACCCCAGTTGATGGGGCCCGTGGCAATCTACATGTCATCAGTTGAGACCCAGAATATGTAGACGTGGTGCTGGACTAGGATGGAGATGTGCCTGTGGCCCCAGGCGTTGGGACAGCTCGTGGGCAGGGTCACCACCTCCATCCCCTCAGTCCCTCCAGCCCATCACTCGATGCCCATCTCCCCTCTTGGTCCAGGACTCTGCCTCAGAAAGAAACAGCAACTGAAGGGACGGAGGTTCAGCCAGGATCCACTTCTTTCCAGCTGGCTTTATAGTGATGATAAATACACATTTCTCTCGTTTTGCCGTCATGATAAATGCATTTTGAACAAAATCACATAACATGTATTCTAAGCAAGAATCTGTGCTTGCTTAAGATGGGAGAAGGCACATTGCAAGGCTGCAGAGGTGGGTGGCACCCCGCAAGCTGGCCTCTGGGTGTGACATGGTGAGTCACTTCCTGTCTACTTCCCAGGAGAGTCCTGGAGGTCTCGCCCTCTGCTCCCAGGGGCATCTCGGCACTCCTGCTGCTCACACCTGCTCCCACCAGCTCTGGGTCAGGAGCTCTGTCCTCCTGCAGATCTTCAAAGAAGCCTGCTTCCTGGAGGGATGGGGTGGGGGTGGCGGAGGCTGGCTGGTATCCCTGAATGGACACCCAGAGGCCCAGGCATCTGTGCACTGTATCAATAACCACTCCCAGCCCCTCACTAAGCCCTTAACCCAGGCTGCTCTCCCAAAGTCATGGCCCCCAGCAATTGTGCACACATGTGTGCATGTGCACAGAGAGTATGCATGCACCCACATATTTCTGTGCATGTGTACCAGGGGTATACATGTACCCATATACACGTACGCAGGTGTACACAGGCTGTGCATGTAGTCACAACACGTGTGAATGTGTACACAGGGTGTGTGTGTGTACACACATGTGCAAGTGTACACAGGATGTGTATGTAGCCATACATATGTGTGAATGTGTACACAGGGTATGTGTGTGTGTACACACGTGTGCAAGTGTATGCAAGGTGTGTAGGTAGCCACACACATGTGTGCATGTGTACACGGGTTGTGCATGTACACACACATGTGCATTCAGGAGGACTCATTTCTCTGCAGCAGAATGAATTTCTAGATATAAATGGATTTTCCAGATAAGCTTATTCCTTTAAGGGTTTATTTTCCCCAAGGTGCTTTGTGGAAGGATTTCTAAAATGAGGTGTATGCTTTCCTGCTTTCCAAAATAGATGCTCCTGAATGTAATTTAATTGTGCAGGTATAAAGTGATAATGTCAGTGAGCTTAGCCTTTGCAATTTACAGTTTTTGTCTGGCAGCTTCTACTTTTCTTTTTTGGGGAGGGAGGTGCACGGGAGCTGGGGTTAGGAAGTTGCTGGAGATGACTAGTTCTTTTTTAGCCTCTAGTCTCACTGCTGTGCTAGTTCACTGCTCCCCCCCAGCTGTATCCTCTAGGAGGTAAAAATAGGAACTAACCTGGTAGACGTGTGTGCGTGCGTGCTCAGTCTCTTCAGTCATGTCCAACTCTGTGTGACCCATGGACGGCAGCCCCCCAGGCTCCTCTGTCCATGGATTCTCCAGGCAAGAACACTGGAGTGGGTTACCATGCCCTCCTCCAGGGGATCTTCCTGACCCAGGAATTGAATCTCTGTCTCCTGTGTCTCCCACATTGAAGCCAGGTTCTTTACCCCCTGAGCCACCTGGGAAGCCCCAGATATGTGTGGAAAGTAAGAATAAAAGGCCCTGAGGACTGACTCACTTCTCCCAACACAAGACCTCATGTTCTGTTGTCAGAAGTGTTTGTTTCATTATCTCTCTGCGGGATCTGCTGTGTCCTGGAGGTTTTCAGATAGAGATGATGCACAATTCACCAATTTCTCCCTTGACGGATGGTGTTTGACATTGGGTCAAAGAAAGTCTTTGCCAAACCATAGATTCAAAATATTTTCTTCTAAAGATCAGCTCTACTGACTACTGATACACAAGGCAATCTGGAAGACTCCTGAGGGAATCATGCCACACGGAAACAGCCAATCTCAGGACAATCCTACTAAGTCAGTCCGCACAGCCATCACTCTGAAATGACAGGGTCATGGAGACGCGTTGAGGAGCAGTGGTCAGTGGTGTGGAGTGAGCTGTGCTGTAAGAGGGGACCAGCAAGGACCCGAGTGCTGGGAACTTTCTCTGTCCTTTGCGATAGCAGTCACTCACATCCACAAGGTGACCAAAACTGCATGGAACTCAGTACACACATGGTGTGTGTAAAAGTGTTGGAAGCTAAGGTTCGTGAATGGTGTTATAATCATTTCCTGGTTGTTACACTGCTCTGTAAGATGTAACTGGGTGCTGGGCATGCAGGGTCTCTCTGTAGTATTTCTTATTACTGTACTATTATCTCAAAATCAAAAGTTTGCAAAATAGAGAAATTTCTGTATGTTGTGCATTAAAACCACCATTAAACTATAATTGATTAACTAACAATGTGTTATCAGCTTTTATTATAAAATTCCATTTGGTGGATGAGTCAAAAAGGTTTTAACATGAAGAGACCTAACAACTGTGTATTTCTGTGAAGCCCGAAAGAGAATTTTGAGTAGTTTAAAATTTGACTTTGGTTTCAACACATTACCCAGCCTGAAAGTCTCCACCAGCTTCAGGAGCATCAATACCTTCAGCTGTCATTATCATCAACATTTATCCCAGATCGAAATAATCCAGGAACACTCAGTGTTTGGTGAAAAAGACAATATATCTCACTTAGAGTATTTGAAATGCACCCCTGAGCAAGTTCCGGGAGGTGGTGAGGGACAGGGAGGCCTGGTGGCTGCAGTCCATGAGGTCACAGAGAGTCGGACACAACTGAGCAACTGAACAACAATTTCTGAGTAACATCGAAGTCCATCCCGTCACCTGAGGCTAAGACTTTATCAGAGCAGCAATATTCGGGACAGACAAGACTGTCTATCCTGTCTGTCAGCGTGGAGCACTGACTGCCTACAGGTCAGCTTCATGTTGCAAATTGATCACTTATTAGGAAAAAAGTCCCCACGGAGGGGCAGGACCAGGATGGAAGGTCTCTTAAGAAATCATCTTAAAATGGGGATAAACTTTGGGAACTCCCCGGTTCCCTGACAGTAGTAAGGTGTCTGAATAACACAGCCGGTGCACATATCCAAACAACAGCCTAACTGGTCTGCAGTCAGTGCCCTGCCAAAGAAACTACATGCCGACAGCAGGCATTCCCCAAACCAGATTTTGTTTCCTTTGCAATGAGTCCCGCTAGCCGTGCTGTTATTGACAGATAGCTGTGTGCCTTCTGCAGACTCCTCGGAGATCACTCTTCTTGGCATGTAGCTTCTCACGGCAGGGATGGTCCAGTGACAGTCCCACACTCAAAGTGCTGAGGAGGACTTCCAGCTCTCCTCCCCCTTAGACTGTGTACCCAGGTTTGCTCCCTCCATCAGACTGAGTTTGAGCATGTACCTCTGCATCCCACGGATTGATATTAACAGGCAAATGTGCACTCTTGAAGTCGGCAGACACCTGTTCCACCCAACGCCTTGCAGAGGAAGTGGTAGCTTAACTTGGATAACTAAGAGCAGATACTTGTCAGAGACACATAAAGTGAGTAATTGGCTTCTTTTCCATGATATAAATCAACCCAGTCCTCAAAGACCAGGCTCTGCAAAATATCACATTCACACCTTTCCATCCGATCATCGGCAAGGCCAGTAGTTATTAAACCATGACAACCAACAGAAAATTAAAGGAAGTTTGTATTTAATTCAACTCAAAACAGTAAGTGTTTCTTGTTCAGGATGACTAAACTTTTCTTAAATGCTCCTGCCCCTCTGTGGGGACTTTTTTTCCTAATAAGTGACTGATTTGCGCACGAAGCTGGCCTGTAGGCAGTCAATGCTCCACGATGTCAGTGATGGGGGAACAGGCTTTGTTGGGCTGTTTGGTGCCTCTGTGAGTCACCCGCCAGGGCCAGTGAGCCAGCCCACCACACGGTCGGGTGGTCTGTCCCATTCCTGGGTGGCCTTGGAGAACAACAAACCAATACTTTCTGCAATTAACTCAAATTGTGCATTTGAAATTAATGCTTCCGCTCTCTTTTTTCTTCCAGTCAGCACATAAAAAATCAAGACCTACGACTTAATACATGGTTTTAAAAAAAAAAACTGTAACATCATTAAAAGCAATTAGGAGAAGAATCTATATACCATTTGAAAAACTAATACTAACTTAAAATTCTATTTTCACTTCAAAATGGTTTAATATTTCATGAAACATTAAAGCCATGACAATGATGTGGGAAATAGAAATGCAATGACTAAACATTAGTTCTTTGGGAACATGTGTATTGTCTGTTAATCACCTACCCCTGTACCTCCTTCTTGCTGCCTGCCCTTGATCTATGGCCACTTTGAGGCCAAGCTTGACCACAGTGCTGTGCACGAAGGTGGACAGAGAACAGCGCGTAGAAGACGCCCAATCTCCCTCTGGCTGTGCCAAGGAGGTTGTGCGAAGGGAAAGGCTACAGTTGTGGCAGAAAAGATGTCTGGGACTCGCTAGACATTTCCATTCTCAAGGTCTCCATAACTGTAACCAGTCTAGGTTACTAACTAGGGATGTCTAAGTACCATAGACGAATTTTCCATCATCATTTTCACGAGACTTTCTCCAAAAACAAGCCACTGCAGCTACTGGCAAACATGCATTTTTTTAGAATGAAGGATGTTTGTTCAGGTTGCGAAGAGATCACATGGGTGGGCCAGAGACTTCCTTGACAAGCAGCCCAGCAGGAGGCACGCATCTGTTCAGGTGGTGTGCTGCAGGTAACCCCCCGCAGGTAACCAGCAGAGGCACCACAGATGGGAGCCTGGTTCTGGGGATGTCCATTCTGCTCTGTCATTGACCAGCTGGCACAAGACACTCATCCCCCTGGGACCAGCTTCCTCACCGGTAAAGAGGGGTCATGCCCTTCCTTCCAGACTTTCAGGGGGCACTTAATGAGCTCCTGCATGAGGAGTGCCTAGCAAACTCCTGGACTCAGTAACGTTAGGTGGGGTGTGTGTGTGTGTGTGTGTGTGTGGAAGACTCTCCCTTCCCAGCTCCAGTAGCTCAGTCATGTCCAGCTCTCTGCGACCCCAAGGACTATAGCCTGCCAGGCTCCTCTGTCCATGGGATTCTTCAGGTAAGAATGCTGGAGTGGGTTTTCATTCCCTTCTCCAAGGGATTTTCCCAACCCAGGGATCAAACCTGGATCTCCCGCGTTGCAGTCAGATTCTTTACTTCTGAGCCACCAGGGAAGTTCATCACTAACTGGAATTAGCCGTTAAAATAATTCCCAACTAGATTTTTATCTATAGCCTCTAGGGACTGGGAAAGGAGTTGGTAGTGGGAGCTGAGTGGTGGACCATCCGTGGCTCCTTTCCAACCAGAGATGCTAAGACCGGCCCCCAGGCAGATCAGAGAGGGGCCAGCACCCAGCTGGAAGTCACTGCCAACACCCATCATCCAAACAGTTTCACTTCCCCTTCTCGAAGCACAGTTTTAATTACTCCTCAAGCGTCGATGTTTCTTTGATGGGTGTTGTGCAAAGTGCAGGATCTGGAGTCAGAGACAGCTCCATGTGGGTCCAGTCTCTTACCAGGAGTGACTGGTGAGCACCCGCAAGTTGCTTACTCCCTACCGTCTGCATTCTCCCATTCCAAAATGTACAAATGATGTGCCTGAGTGTGAATATCCTGAATAACGTACACAAGGTACCAAGATTAAGTGATAATTAGGCACTTATGCACAATTCCTTCAGCCCCTGCTAACCATGGCCAGAGGAGGGACACGTGGGAATGAATGGACCCTGCCCCTCACACCACGAAATGCCATCTGCTTTGAGCAACGTGGCAGAATGTTGTTCCTGAAGACGTTCACACCTGAACCCATGGAGCCCATGAACTGGTTACCTTGCAGGGTGAGGGGATTAAGGCTGCAGTTGGAATTAAGCTTCTAACCAGATGCCCTTCAAATAAGGCGGACAGCCTGGATTATCTGGGTGGCCCAACAGAACAGCAAAAGTCCTTTCTAGTGTGAGGGGGATGGGGAGCCACAGTCAGAGAGACGCCAGGAAGAAGAACGGGAATCTTAGTGCTGGCTTTGCAGACAGAGGAGGGGATCATGCTGCAAGGAACGTGGGCCACCACCAGGGCTGGAAAGGAAACATGGGTGGTCTGAGGACCCAGCCTGCCAAGTCTCTCTGGACGATAGTGAATCTGTGCTGTCTTAAAGCCACTAAATGCGTAGTGTCTGTTACAGCAGCCACAGGAAGCTGTCACCAGGCAAGGAGTCTGGAAAGACCCTTCCAGGCAGTGCTGGGCTGCTCTGGGGTAGACCCTGCATCCCTGTCCCCCAGTCCAGTTTCAAAAGACCCCTAAACAAGTCCCCAAAGGTCATCTGTACACTCCTGGGAGAATTATTCAAAAGCAACTTGGTTTGTGGAGGAAGACTTGAGGTTCGTGGTGGTTCTGATGGGAAGATGCGGAGGAGGGCGTGGTGGGAAGTGCAGGTGAGAAGCAGGAGGCCTGGAGACCATGTTCGGGACCCTGCCTGGGGGCGGGAGCCCAGGCGGGGAGCACACGGGGAGGTCACGGGGATGGACGGCCACTGCTCATCAGACTGGGCTTTTGACCGAAATATCACTCCTCCCCTCCCCAGTGCAGACTTGTCACCACTTCCCAGGCTCACCCTTCACCGCAAAGATGCACAGACTCCCAGGCGCAGCAGAACGTGGCCCCCAGGAGCACCTGGGCAGTGGGAGAGCCTGGGGTGGAGCCTCTCTCACCCACAGATTCTCCCTTCCCAGTTCCAGTTGGGTGGGACAGCAGTTACCTCCTTCTCCAGAGCAGAAATGACCAGCCTGGGAGTTCAGCTCCACATTTAAAAGCATAACCTGCACTCAAACTGAGTTGATATAAATCAAATAGTGGGATGCTTGCAAAGAAGAATTCTAAAAATAAAGCAGATCATCAGAATGTTCGTGGGACTACTTCTTTTGACGTGGGTGCTTGCAATAATGCCAGGGTAGAAGCATAGAGTTCATCATCTACTCCATTTCTTAGAGCTTATGTTGGATTTCTAGTTCCCTTTTCACCAGAACTAAGGGCTGGTGGTGTGAACATAACAGCCTGGCCCTCCTAACCTTGCCTCCTGGATTCTGAAATGGTAAAGTGACCACTTGCAGGTCATCAGGCCAACGTGTCCCCTGTGGGGTCAGCTCTGATGGTTCCACCTGTTGCCAGAGCCTGTCCCCAGCCACCCCTGTCACCCAGACAGGGCTGTTTCCTGCTACAGTCCCTAAAGTCTTTTCTGCCTTTATTCTCTGTTGATGAACTGAGAAAGGGGATGGGCTGGGGCTGTTAGAACAATATATGGGTTGAGGTTCCTCTGTGGACCCCCACACTGTGAGGCATGGGGGGAGCAGAGCTGTTCACCCCTGACCAGCCGGCCACTCCTCTAGGGGTTCAGAGTGGGTGAGCCAGGGGTGGGCACCAGGTGGGCCGTGGTCGCCCAGCCCTGCACTGCTGTCTTGCCGGCCCCTGGGAAGACAGCTGGTCCTCAGGGAGCACTTCACAGGCTGGACGGCCAGGGGCATGGAGGGTGGTGATGCCTCAACCCTCCTTTTAGGCTGTTGCAGCAATGCCCATGTGATTTCCATGGACACTGATATCTTCAGTAATGATCCAGCCGTGTCTGGTCAATGCAGTCAAGCAACCAATTTGATTGACTTTTAGTTGCTTCACTGTATCATTCAATTATTTGACTGTAATGACCCGATTTTTCAGAATGGCACACACAAAGCCACAACCCACACAATCAGAAAGAACAAAGACAGAGTGAACAGACAGTTCAGAAATCATACTCTCTCTGTTATGGAGGAGAAAGTGTAGAACAGGATCTACTGTTTTGTTTCCCAGAATGTCACTGTCTCTATTCGGGGCAGAACCACCTCAGAAAAGAAAAATTAAGTGCTTTTGAGAATAGAGGTTTATATTTGGCGGTGTGAAATCAGCGTATCATATATCAAAGCAAGAGGATGCAGATTCTGAAGCATCGTTATTACCGACAGTAAAGGGTAAAGATGCTCTCACGTCAGCCCTCCCTGGGAGGATGCTGCATCTCCATGCAGATGCCCTGAATCTTCTGTGCATCACACTCAAATCCTGCAGGAGATGGGTGATCTTCTGTAACTGAAGGTGACAATTGCTGAGTTAAACTACCCCGGTTTCAGTCACAGAGCAGCCCTGGTAACACCAAGACCTCCACCCCATTCTCCATCGTGAGCCCAGGGGCAGTTCCCTTCCCAGGAAGGCTGCTCCCCCAGCGATGCTTCAGGAAGAGACTTAATTCTGACCCCAGTTCTGCGCCGAAGGTTCTGTTTTCCAACCACAGAACTCGGGACCAGCAGCCCCAGTCAGCGAGCAGACGGCCGAGGCACGTTGTAATAATTCCACGATGCACATGACGACTTCAGAGACTTTGAAACCAGTTCCTCTGGCTGGCAAGTGGGGTCTGGATGGGTGGCCGGCCATCGGCTTCTCTGCAGGGTGAGGGTGACTGGTTTGCAGAGAAATCCTTCCATGCAGCTGGTTTCTAATGAACTTTCTCGCAGGAGATGAGCTTGTCTTTTCCAAAAGCACCTGCAGAGACGGCTGCCCCACGAGGCTGCCCCCACCACCAGCCTGCCTGGCTTTCCCAGACTCTTCACAACAAATGGAAAACAGCAGCCTGCGCTGGGCTGTTTATCTTCAAGGCTAGAAAGAGAAGAGCTGCCTGGCTGTCAGGATCTGGAGGCGTCCGTTCATCCCCGGGTATGGACCACGTCCTTCCCTGGCTGGCAGCGACCCGCACACGATGCCCTGAGCACATCCTCAGCATCGCGTTCATCAGTTCTGGCAGGAGAACTCCATCAACTCCAACAGGCTGGTCTGTATGGGTGAAAATGTTGTGAAAGAAGCTCTGAGATTGAACTTTCCTTTCCCTGCACGAAGCTGAGGTTGCCGTCTATAGAGTCTGGTCCAAGTAGTATTTACAAACAGCTTGTCCCCGGGCATCCAGCTAGTGCTCAGTGGGGGCTGAGTGAGTAATCACACCCTCTGTGCCTTCGTCAAGTCAGACTTTTGCCCATTTTGAAGGTTGGGATTTTACCCCAAGTCAGGAGTAGGGCGTCTCTGTGTGTCTTTGTTATTGTTAAGTTGTCAAGTTGTGTCTGATTCTGCAACCCCATAGACCATAGCCCACCAGGCTCCTTTGTCTGTGGGATTTTCCAGACAAGAATATTGGAGTGAGTTGCCATTTCCTTTTCTAGGGGGGCTCTTCCCAACCCAGGGATCAAATCCATGTCTCCTGCTTGGCAGGCAGATTCTTTACCATCTGAGCCACCTGCGAAGCCTCTTATTGCCTTAGCAATCATCTAAATCAGTCCCCAAAATGGCTGTTTTGACTACACTCAGAGTTTTCAAATAAATGCTTAAAATGTATCATGTTTTATAAAACTATGCTTATAGTCACATAATTCTTGGTGAAAAATAATCTAAAACCTTTCCTAAACCTATAATTTAAAAACTCACAGTGAACTAAACTTCTACCCAAATGCCATACATCAAACAATAGAAGACTGGGAACACAGAAAATTCATGGTCCGCATATTCATGCAAGCCTCAGAATTGTTTTGACAAATTGCACACCCATTCAGAAGGTTTTTGGCACCAGTTCAAGTCAGCTACAATATAGCTTTATGTCAGTAAACCCAGCATGTTCTGCTTACCTGCCCCTATGACCGATGCTTCAGAGACACCTATGGCCTGATTCAAAATTTCACCTCCACTCTTGTGCCCTCATAATTTTGTAAAAATACATAGCTTTGATCATAAAAGACTGATGTGTCTATGTCTAAAAAGCAAAGATTTCCTGAGCAAGTTGAGACTTATTTTTCCCCGTTAAACAGAGGATCAGTTGGTTGGATGGTGTCCTTGACTCAATGGACATGAGTTTGAGCAAACTCTGGGAGATAGTGAAGGACAGGGATGCCTGGCATGCTGCAGTTCATGGGGTCTCAAAGAGTAGGACACAACTGAGCAACAACAAAAAGAAGGCAACTCTGGAATGCTCCGAGACCTATTAAAAACCCACAAATACTGTTTGGATTGCTCTTACAGTAGGCAAACATACAATTTTAAAATGTGTAGCGAGTTCAGTAGCTGACAGGGTTTTGAGGTGCTCATCAGCTCTTCTGCCAGCGTTTACAGCTGTAGCGAACGGTTTGATGCGGCTCTAATTTCTAATTATGACTTCCCGGGAGTGGAGCAGGTTGTCAATTTTGCTTGTCCTGTGGTGAGAAACAAAATGATTCTACTTTCTGCTGCCAACCCAATCATCCTATTCTTCAGCAAGGCTAAGAATAATCATCTAAATAACAAAAGTCAACAGGAGCAATTAACGTTTTAGGACTGGCTGCTACTAACTTTTCCAGAGAGATGCAGTCAAAGTGACACTCAGAGAAGGTCTTAAGAAAAGTCTCCTGAATTTTCCATGGCAAGACTCTCCCTCAAGCTCTGAAATACACACAGTTTGGGGGAGGAAGCCCACTTCCCCAGTGTTCACACGCTGATCTGACAGCCCACAGATACCCTTCTCCCCCAAATGGCTGCAGTGAGGAAGCCGGGACCAGTGAGACCCTCACTCAGTTGTCATCATTTTAAGGCTGGAGATTCTTCACGTGCAGTGATCAGGTGGCATGTGGGCAGAAAGCTGTAGAAGATTTGTACAGAGAAAGGCCAGGAGATTCTGTTAGGACCAGCAAGGTCTCCTCAGTCCCTTAAAGCAGAAGAAAGAAAGGCTGGCAATGCAGAAAGACCATCCCAAGGTAGACCAGCTGTCTGCCTCTGGAGCCTGCAGTACTGTCTCCTCTCTTTGTCTATCTTCTGCTTAGCACTTGATTGATGAGCTGGGGTGGGTGCAAAGACCCCCGGAGAGGTCTCGGATCCTAGCAGCCTGGTCAGCCAACAATTGACCTTAGAGGCCAGGGATCAAATATCAGAGTGATATGCATTTCAATAACTCTGAATTGATACTAGGAGAGAAGAGGCATGTTCACAGAAGGGTGACTGAAACAGATTAAATATTCATGCTGAGAGCACCTGTGAGGGGCTCTCAGTGACCACAGTCATCAGCCTCTTGGGCAATTTCTCTTAGCCTAATCTGTCATCTTTTTATCTCACAGCTTAAATGTACATGTGCTCCTCAAGGAGAATGATGGGAAGACTTTTAGTGGCCATGGAGGGATCTTCAGTGAGTATCTCTGTGGGCAGTCTGGCCCCACGGGGCTCCCACCAGACCCTCCTCACCCAGACGCAGGACACAGGGCTCCCTTGTGCCAGCAGTGAAGCAAACAACGACACCCCTGTGCTCCAATCAGACACACAAGCCAACACACTCCATTTTTCCTCTAAAGTGAAAAAAATCTAACATTTATGAATGTTTTCAAATTAGCAATGCTATATAAGAAAGATTCAGACAGAACCTAAGAATCTCATGAGAGAGACATGGAAAGACTTATTACAGTGAACACACTCCCATTCTTCAGAGTGAAGATGCTTTGGGGCGAAATCTGTCTTGTAATAATCACTGAATATGGATGCTCAGAGAGTCACTGTACTTAAAAATACTTTGGGTGGTGGTGGTTTAGTTGCTAAGTCATGTCTGACTCTTGCAGCCCCATGGACTGGAGCTCATCAGACTCCTCTGTCCATGGAATTTACTCTATCTTATTTCACTGTCATAAGCATTTATGGAGACATCATGGTAAATTTGCAACAAGATCTAAACACACGCTTCCTATTCATTAGTGACGTGTGTGTACCTTCTTCATGCCCAAGAAACCATCCAAAAATGGATTCCTTGCTTAGCTTTCAGGAATTTCTTAATTTGGGCCTTTTAACACAAGAGTATCAGGTTACACTAAAGCATGACCTTGCTTGGCAGGAGGTATCATAAAAGTTACACAAAAGAGTTCCATTCACAAGGATGTTGGTGGCGTAGTCAGTCCAGATAATCAGGGTTTACTTAAAAGTAAGTGAACACAGAATCAGTTCTCCTAGCCCTTCATTCTAAAATTAGAGTCTTTCAACTGCTTTATACAAGAGGCCACACAGTGTGGTCAGGTAATAAAAATAACAACCCAACATGAAAATAAACAAATAAAAGAAGCATTAGGGAGGAAAGATTAATAGGATAATCTAGAGTTATGTGGCTGTGGCATGTTATGAGAAATTATTTAAGTCATAATTTTCATCGGCTACCATAGTAAAAGTTCTGCATATAGGGGAAGCACAGGGAGGCAGACCTAGTATTTTTGCTTAAAGTTTACTTTCCTGTAAGAACATAGAGGCTTGCATTAGGGCTAGTCCTCATGCGTGTGGACATCTGAAGTTAAGAAAAGCATTTGTCTTTCAGATAATAAAGGTACAAAGTCCCAAACTATATGAAGATTAGTAAATGAAAATGCTAATGTTTTTCATTTATAATGGAAGTGATAAATAACCACAGCAGACTTTGATACTACATACAATCATTCTTACCAAATTTTGTTGTTCAGTCACTAAGTCAACTCTTTGCAACCCCATGGACTGCAGCATACCAGGCTTCCCTGTCCTTCACTATCTCCCTGAATTTGCACAAATTTATGTCCATAGAGTCGGTGATACCATCCAACCATCTCATCTTCTGTCTCCCCCTTCTCCTCCTGCCCTCCATCTTTCCCAGGACTAGAGTCTTTTCCAGTCAGTCAGTTCTTTGCATCAGGTGGTCAAAGGATTGGAGCTTCAGCTTCAGCATCAGTCCTTCCAATGAATATCCAGTGTTGATTTCCTTAAGGATGGACTGGTTGGATTTCCTTGCAGTCTAAGGGACTCTAAGGAATCTTCTCCAGTATCACAGTTGGAAAACATCAATTCTTTGGTGCTCAGCCTTTTTTATGGTCCAACTCTCACATCTGCGACTACTGGAAAAACCGAAGTTTTGGCTATACTCACCAAACGTGCCTCAGCATAAACCCAGGAGCACAGGAGGAGAAAAAAGAAAATGGACCAACCCACTTGGGTTGAACTTGGGTTTGAATCAGAGCCAGACCAGCTCCAAAGGCCATAAGGATGGCCCAGACCATCTCTAAATTGTGGATGGGGTCCCACAAAAACTGATAGCAGTGGGAACTTCAAGGTCATGGGAGTAAGACACAGTGGCTATACCTGCCACTCAGAACAGAAGAAGTAAAACGCAGCTGTGGGTTCACACAGGAGGCTGGAGCCCATGCACAGCTGGCCCAGGGCTCACGCCCGCGGGGGTTTGTACTTCCATGTGCCTGGTTCTAGCCTCTTCCACACTACCATCCTCCGAGATGGCACCTGCCCTTTCCCTGGAAGCTTGCATTTGTATCAGCCTAACAACTTAAGTGAGAAGGGTGTCTGTTTCCCAAGGGTTTTGACAAAGCCAGAGCTAACATGCTCCTTTGGGTTGAGTTACATGTGTGGCCTCCTCTGAACCAGTTGCTGTTAAGCTTCACAGTCTTGGCTGGATTCTGAGCTCCTCCCTGGAGCTGGAGCAGTGGGGACAGCCACACTGAAGCCATAAGGATCAGTGACACCGGTGAAGATGGCAAATGAGGGCCCTCGAATCATGTTATAAAGTGACTGATCTCTTAGTCATTTTCCTGTCTGTGAGTGAAAACACTAATCAAGCCTTATGAAACTGACGTGTGTTAAACCAGACAACACAATGCACACAGTATACTGTCAGGCTTCCAGTAAACTCTCAATGTTAGCTCCACCACTACTTGTGAAATAGTGAAAGTCTGTTCAATTAAGAAATGCAATGCAAACTATTACACCTAGGATGGATAACCAACAAGGTCCTACTAAATAGCACAGAGAAGTCTGTTCAGTAATCCTGTGATAAACTGGAACAGAAAAGAATAGAAGAAAGTGGTTGGATGGCATCACCGACTCAATGGACATGAATTTGAGCAAACTTCAGGAGATGGTGAAGGAGAGGGAAGCCTGGTGCGCCACAGTCCATGGGGTCACAAGGAGTCGGACACGACTTAGCAACTGAACAACTGAGTAACTGTTGTTACTTTGAAAGGACATTGGAAAAGCATCTGTGCTGAGTCCTGGTCTCTAAAAAACACTCATAAATTGTGGTCCACACCAAATGACAATTGTCTGGGTATGAGTTTCCCATGAAACCACACCTCATGGGCTTCCATTTGCAATTGACTTCTTTGGCACTAGTGGTAAAGAATCTGCCTGACCGTGTAAGAGACATGGGTTCAATCCCTGGGTTGGAAAGATCCCCTGATGATGGAAATGGCAACCCACTCCAGCATTCTTGCCTGGAAAATCCCATGGACAGAGGAGCCTCGCAGCCTACAGCCCATGTGGCCACAGAGTCAGACACAACTGAGTGACTCAGCACTTCTAAGTGTCACTATGTAACTTCCCTACCTAAAGCCTCTCCACCTGCACAGGACGGGGGTTTGAGGTTTTACCTGCGCTGGAATTCCCATAATACTTTTACAATCCAGTCGTCAGCTTTCTGAAGAGCAGGGATAGGACGCCTCCTGGCAGGGCTTTCCAGGGGCTGAGCACCACGACCGTAGCCTGGGAGAGACCAACAGACCGTTTCCGTCTGACCACACAGCTGAGGGGTGCAGGCAGCCCCACGTGCAGCACCCCTGTAGAGCTGAGCTGGGGTCCCACAATGTGCACAGGGCGCCTGTCCACTCTCCCAGGGCTGCTGGCCAGGGAGGGTGTCCTCTGGTTACATGACACGTGTTCCAGAGAGTTGATGAGAACAAAGAAGAGAAGAGGGGCCCTGAAGAATGGTGTTGTATATAGTCACCATCCTTCTTTCTTTGGACAAAGACATAAAGACTTTGTGTCATTTCTAACAGAGACAACACCCTCTCCTAGTTAACCAGCTTTGCATGCCTGAGTAGTTAGTGATGATAAGCACCAGTGCTGGTTGCCAGCTCTTAGTTAGGTGACTTAATCTCTCCAAACCTATTTTTTGCCTGGAAAATGGGCATTGAGTGTCTGGTACTCATAAAGATTGTAGGAACTAAAATCCAAAGCAATAAATATTTTTGATCTTCCAATGGAGCTCATTTCATAATAATACATTGCATAATCAGATCGCTTGCTCAAACTATGTCTCAGTTTTCAAATTTAGAAACATGGAGGTAGTGTCTTCCTACCCCGGTTGCATTGCAGAAGTTGAGACTTCACACAGGGAAACTTTTTTTTTCAAGCAGAAACACCATAAAAATACAGAATAACAATAATTCATTATTGTAGTACTATGTATTTTTCCCATGCAATTTTTTTTATTTTTAAATTATTATTATCCTTTTCCAAATGTAAATATGAAGACATCATACCAAATACCATATTTAAGGAACTGCCAAAAAACAAAATTAGGAGGTGTTCCTTGAGGAGAGGGCAAGAGAAGAAAAAAGAAATAGAACTTCTGGTGTATGTCGGAATTAAAGCTGCAGAACTTGATGAAGCCACTGAGAAGTGGGTCAGTCTCACCATTTCTACAAGACACTTCTTCAAACAGGAATGTTTAGATAGTTTATGATGCAATCACAATGAACGCAGAGAATCTTCTGGTCTCAAAAAGAGAAAGGAAATTAAAAACACAAATACTGATAAAGTGTTCCATACATGCACAGCCAATGATTTAGTGATGCTTCTTTTACATTAAATGAGCCAGGAGATCACAGACTTAAAAATGCTTAAATATGATTTTAAAATTAATTATGCTTCACCCATAATAGTATTTAAATTGTGTTTAAATTGCTTATTTATGCAATGGACTTGTCAGTTAGAAAATGTTTTTTTGCCCTGAGTTGCACTGAGCCTGGCTGTGAACATGCTTGGTTTGATCTCTGGGATCCGAGCTGAGTTTGCAAAGACGCGCAAGAGACTCTCACATGAGACTCTCGCACATGAAGGGCAACCTCTGTGGCTGGAGCTCTGGAATTGGTTTTGATTTTTCAGAAAACAACCTTGCTGAAAGTAATTGCACCATCATACTATCCCGTTTGTATTTTGCTAAATTAAAAAATTTAAAATACTGTAAACCTTAAAGTATTTTTAAAATATTATGATAAAAACAATTTTAAATAGAATTAGAAAACAGAACTCAGTCTCAGCTACAGATCATAACTACTAGACAAGCCACAGAAAATGTTCCCAAAGTTTAAATAATAGTTCAGACTTGAGAATTTTTTTCTATTTAAGGAAAAAAAATCATAAAATCTACTGAAAAGGAAACAAAATGTTAGCTTTAGAGGCAAAATGTCATATTGATTGATATAAACGTAATGAATATGGGCCCATGTGAGCGTGTCACCTGTGAAAAGATGTGGAAAATCCCTTTGGTCTGCACCCACCCAGGAGAAGGTAAGCACGGGTTCAAATGAACTTACTCGTTGAGAAGCATCCTTATGGAGGAGAATCTGACGGTAGGTCACAGTCCTCCCCATGTCTTACAGGAGGGAGAGTGGTGACTGGTGTCTCCACTGACCTCGTGCCCTGAGGACCACCAGGCTCCGTGCTTGTGTCCCGGACACGTCAGCAGCGCTTCACAAAGCGCAGAGGTTCTGACGTGTGTGTGCTTGACTGAGCACTCGGTGGTTCTGGCTCATGCGGTTTCATGTTCACAGGCTTTCCTGATACACTCTGCATAGATCTACATCCGTAAGGGAGAACGATATCCCAGCTCCCATGGGAAACTTCACTCAGCTTTGTTGAACTGCCTTTGGAGTCTCTGCTTTTGATTCAGGGCTGAAACAAACTGAAGCAGAAAGTAACGGAGCCTTCTGAATAGTTCTTGTGCACCTAGAACAGTGGAAAAGTGGAAAGAGAGATTTGAGTCAAAATTTCTTCCTCAAAAACCCCAGGAAACCACTCATTGAATATACCATTCTCCGTTTGGGATGCTGACCCATCAAACCTCACCTGCTGCAGGGGAACATCTCTGGGGCTTTGTCAGGGCATTGGTACAGACTCATTCTGTGAACACATGACTCTGATGCTGGACCTGCTGTAATAAATGAACTGCCTACATCCAGCATCACATCAGACCCCCGCCAGGTGAACCTCAGTGAAAACAGTGCCATAGACGCAAACATGTCTGATTTCAGACGCCTTCCCCTGTCCCAAACCCACGGGAAGATGTGCAGACTTGGCTATCCCAGCGCCTTTCTCTCCATCCCAGGCCCACTCTCATGACCGCCCAGTGTGCAGAACAAGGACTCTGTTCCCTCCAGCCATGGTCTGCTGTGCATGAGCCCACGTGATTCCGGCTGATAAATCTCACATCTGTTAAGGCCAGGGGAAAGTTTGACCTCCTGGTGCATGTTGAGACGGTCTGATTCCAAGGTGTCTGAGGGGATATTATTGATAATGATGGTGATGATGATGAAGATGAAGACAGAGGACTCCCACAAGGCTGCTCAGAGCCTCCATCCCAGAGAAGGACCAGTCTGTGAGTGAGAAGCTCAGGGATTGAAGGAAGAGCGGTGTCCGGCTCTCTAAAGGGTCTGGAATGAAGAAGCGAGCCCTGCCTTCAAGGCCTGCCTGACAGGCTGCAGAGGATGAGCAACGGGACTCCAGGAAGTCCAGCTGAAGCCTCAGCTCACCCACAAGTCCCCTCACAATGGTGGCTCCAGAGTCCAAGTCCCAGCTCCCTGGTCGCCCTGAGCCGTGGTCCCGGTGGCTGAGAGCCACAAGAGCCCTGTCAAGCAGGCCCGGGGTAACATGGCTCATGGACATGGGACTGACCCCCCGCCCCCAGCTCCTTTCTTTCCTTACTGGGCCGCGGGGCAGCCGCCCTGAGCTCCTAAGGACCCCGTCTGCTTCCCAGCGTCGATGAGACTGTGCCCGCAGGAGGCGCGTTTGAGCTGCAGGTCTGCCCGAGCTTGCCAGCCCACAGAGGCAGCACTTGGCTGCAGTGCAGCTCTGCTGGGGCCGTGGCTTACGAGGCCCCACCCGAGGTGGCGCATTGGCTGCCCTTCTCCCTCTTGGCAGACAGAGAAAATCCCAACGCAAATCCTGCTAAGGCAAGCTCACAGCAGGACACTCCGACTAAAGCTCTGTCTCTGGGTCAGTCAGCCACCTTCAAACGTGAGGCCCGCCCCACCAGACACAACCTTCCAGGCTTGTCACCGAGGCCCGGGGTGAGGACAGGGTACATGCACAGCCATGCACACACACATATGCTGCCACACATGTACACACATGCACCTACACATGTACACAGACATGTGCACATAGGCACACACACTGCCAAGCACACAGGTGCACACACACCAGCATGCATGCAGACACATACACCCACATAGGCACACAGCCGTGTGCACACACACCACCACGCACACATGTACGTAAACACAGCTGCACACATGTGCACACACCCATGCACACATGTGTGTACACTTGCACCCACATGTGCACACAGCCATGTGCACAGGCAGGAGTGATCCTGGATGCTTTCTGTGCCACCACTGCTCACACATCCCTCTTTAACAATCATGTTAGATACTTTTGCTTCCTTTGGCTGGCGAGCTGGACAGAGCAAGGTGACAAACTCCACTCCTTGCAGGGTAGTCCCATGGTGATCTCTCTCTCCTCGACATGCTCTCTTTGACACCTGCGAGACATTCTTACTGTCTTACATGACCCAGCACTTGAAGCCAAATAGAGCCTCAGATTTCAGGGAAGACTCGAGCGGTGGAATGGTCATTATTCTCACTGTGGTCCACGTAGGGTCAGGAAGTTTCTACTTCTTTTGGGTCTTCCCAGTGGAGGGAAATGCTCTCTGGGGACCCTGCTCTCTCTTTCTGATTCTGGCTAATAATTTTCATATTGGAAACACAGTTTTTTTCTTAATGGAAATAAACTTCTTTGGGTGGAGATTCTGTTATGGCTTCCTCTTTTCAAGGTCCCTCTGTGTCCCCCGACTCTCCTTGCCCTGGCTGGTTCTCATTCTCTCACCCTCACCACCGAGCGCTTCTTTAGTGCCTCCACTACCTTAAGAAAAGTCCATTCTTGAGTTTGCTTGTTTCAGTTTCATCTCACACAGTCTTACATGTATGTACATGAACAGATGAAATTCTCATGACACTAGTGTCCCTGAATATTATTGATTCGCTTTTAATTACCTTCATCAGTTGCTACATTTAGCATTTTTTGACTGACACAGAAGAAGCATGATTTACACACACACAGGTACACGGCATCACAGGCATCTTTGCACAGCTTGGTCTCACATAATTGTGACATCTGCCATCACCGTTGAGCTTCATAAAGTTTTTATTTCAATATTGGGTTCCAGAAAGCACTCATGTTACCAGTCATTTAACAAGTGTTGGAGGACAGTCCACTAAACCCTTTGAAATCTCTAGGGTAGGATGAGAACATAAAAGAATTGTATTAAATGTTTCCTGGATGCAAAGAATTCCCAGTCTATTTGAGAATCCCAACCTAATATTTGTAAAACACTACAGACAGCAATCTGCATGTTCTCTACTCTAGAAATTCTGAGACTGCGGGTCAGTCTTTATGGAAGAAAGAACTTTAGATCAGGAAGGATGAGCACCTGGGATTCATTTGGAGAGCAGGACCTAGGCATCGTGGGATTGATGCTAGGAGGAAAAACAAGGGAGGAAAGAGGAGATGGTGCTGGCTTGCACCAGGGAAGAAAAGATGAAATGAAAACAGCCAGATTCCAGCGACGAGGGTGTTAACTTCATCTCACCCAGCTGTGTTCTCCAAGTGTCTGTGTAAAGAAAATTTCAGTTCATACAGAAACAACTGCATCTATAGGATCCCAAAATACTTCCCTGAAATGACCCTTCCTGAAATCCACACCAGAGCTGGCCTCGGCTGCCCACTGAGGGACCTGGTCCTGAAATGTCATGGTTTCTCTGTCCACACGTTGCCTTGCGATCCTCCCCCACTGACCTTTGCAAGAAGGAAGTGTATCCCATGTTAACTGTGATTGGTTTCTGAGCTCCTGCACCACAGTATCCATCACCCCAGCCACAGCGAGCCCCAGCAACCTTGCAAAGACCACTGCTCAGAGGACAGCCTTCCCACGACTGCCGAGGTCAAGGAAGAAGCAATTCCTAAGCACCATCACAGAAGTGTAAAGATTGCAATGAAACCCTGAGAAGTGTAAAACCAACTCCTAATTAGCTCACTTCCTAAAAGAGCAGGATTTACTCGCTGCAGACCTTCACTAATGAGCATTTCAGAGCTGAGAGAAACCAGATGCGCGCTTTCCCCGCCGTGGAGGAGATTGGACGGTACGCGGGATTTCGTGCATCTTCAACCTATCAATAGCACTGAGAGCACTTAGAGCAATAATCAATAAGTCATATTACCCAGATCCATAGTGTGACCCTCCCACAGGAAAATCAAACGTTTTGTTATAAGGGGGCTGCTTGGCAGATTGTATTGAGATTTTTTTCTCTGATGTTAAGCATGATGGTTCTATTTGGGGCTCTTTTAATTAAAAGCAGGCCTTGCAGAGCAGCACTCTAGTTCTGCCTGCACCTGATTACACAATAAGATGCACAAATATTTGTATTCGTCCTAGCATCATGCTAATTTATGTTTTATGTTATACTGATTGCCTGAA
This sequence comes from Cervus elaphus, assembly GCF_910594005.1. Classification (NCBI taxonomy): domain Eukaryota; kingdom Metazoa; phylum Chordata; class Mammalia; order Artiodactyla; family Cervidae; genus Cervus; species Cervus elaphus. The sequence goes on along the minus strand of NC_057841.1, from coordinate 6,446,437 downwards.
TCCGACCAGTTAAACAAAACATACCATTACATCCTAAAGGATATTCAATTATGAGGTTGGCTACTCTTCTCTGTGTCGTCATTTAGATAAAGGATATAATTCATTCCACGATCTTTTATTTATAGCACACAGCGTGTCATGCTGGATGTTAAGATATACACAAAAGTCAATTTAAAATACATTTGACCACAACCAATTTGCTGCAGATATATCCAATTCCTCATAACATTCTCCTAGTGGTCCTTTAGCTGTAACAAGTACCATCTTTTATTTACCATGTTGCTGATATTAACCAGGAGGAAATGTGAAAAGCCAGGTAGTGATAACCAATGCCACTATTTCAAAAGTGTAGATAGATATGTAAGCATTCATTACTGTCTACATATGTGTTTTAAAAGTTAAACTTAGGCCCGAATGGAAAATTCAAAATACACTGCTTTCATGGATTTTAACTTAAAAAGGCTAAATCTGTAAGACATTGTGTCTTCTGCACAGAGGAGCCACAAATCACATCCCTGTGTCTCCCCTCTGGTTCCACTGGGACCTCAGACCAGCTAGCTCCTCGGTCTCCTCTGCTTCCACTGGGACCTCCACTGGTTCCTCAGCGAGGCGGGTTGGTTCTTTGCAGACCACACTGACACAGGTTTCACACCAGGTTCCTCCTGAAGCGGCCCCTGGACTATCACACCACCAGGGCCTTGAGTGGCCACAGTCACTTGGGGTCAGGTTTCCTTTCACAAAAGAGCACGATTTAGTTCTGAGGACCTCTTCCCACCACTTCCTAAAGTCAAACACCAAACTGGATTGAGCTCTGACAAAACCACATGACGGCCCCCACCATCTTCGCAGAGAAGCGCATAGAAGTGAAGAAGCCAGGAAGCGCTGTGTCCATGGGAACGGTGCTCCGATGCTCGGGTCCAGACACGGGGTGGCCATGAGTGCGGCCAGGGACAAGGTCCGGATATGCGGAGGCCATGCATGTGGCCCAGAACAGGGTCTGGACCCCCACGGGCACCCACCTCAGACTCAGGGTTCATCCAACCTACCGCCTCCGCCGAATAAAACAGGGAGATGTACCAAGTAAAGGAACATTTATGAGATTTTCCAAGATGGGCAGGAAGAGAAGCAAAAAGCAGCGCCCAGGCCAACGGAAAACAGTGAAAACTGTGCTTGATGGCTCTGGGGCTGCTGCTCCGCGAGCAAGCCGCTGACGTTCCACACCTAACAGAGTGATTCACTTCTGGCGATGGTGAACCCCCCAGATGAGCTTGTTCTGTCTGCACCTTCTGTTTCCTCTTCACAGACCATTGTCTCTCACATTAGTGAGATGGAACTCTGGTCTGAACCTCAGGGGAGAGCCAGGGGCTATGCCCAGTGACCTTGCAGTCTCTGCCACCTCCCTGTGTGTCCTCACGCTAGATCCCCATCCATCCACACACAGTGGACACACACGTGGACACACACATGCAAACACATATAGACACACACAGACACACGTGGATACACATGGACACATATAGACACACACAGACACACGTGGATACATGCGGACACATATAGACACACACGGACACACGTGGATACACATGGACACATATAGACACACATGGACACATGTGGATACATGTGGGCACACATATATGGATAATCATGCACACATTGACACATATACATACAATGACATACAAGCAGGCACACATGAACACGCATGGAGTCACATGTACACACATGCAGACACACTCACACATGTGGACATGCGTGGACACACATGGACACCTGAAGACACACACATGGACACGCACACGTTGACACACTCCCCCACGACTCCCTAAGTCACACAGTGGTTGAAAGCTGCAGTAGACTTGGTAAGCCACCTGGAAATGTGAGGTGTTCACTCACGTGCTCTAAAGTCACTTCTCCTCATGATTCAGGGTCCCACCCCCACCAGCCCAGCGCGTCCCTGTCAGAGTTCAACCCGCAAAGGGTCTCCAGGTCTCACCCTACCACTTCCTCCCTCTTTCCCAGGGATTCCAAACTCCTCTATCCCCCTGAACCATCAGGGAGGCTTGAAGGCGGCCTGAATCTGTACATGTGTCTAAGCTGCATCTCGGACCGGTCTCAAGACACCTGACTTGTAGGTGTGGCTTTTGGGAAACACAACAGACAGAAGTGTCCCTGTGGAAATATAAGTTAGTGACACTTTCATGCAGATGACAGTTCAAGGCTTAAGTCACCCAGCGACCCCTCTTCTCTGGGGCACAACCTCTATCAGCTTTGGTACCGGGACAAGCATCACGTCCTCCTGACTGGAGAACCAACACTATTCTGAGGTTGTGAAAGATGAGCCCATGTTCCAGGCTCATCTGTGGTTGATACAATTAGCTTGTACCTCTTAGGGAGCTAGAAACTTGTCTCTAAATATCTTAGTACAACAAAAAAGGGGGAATTAAAGTGCATTTGACAGAATGAACTTATGCTTTTTATTTACCTGTTTGCTCTCTAAATTTTAAATTGTTTGGTGCTTAGGAGTGAGTTTTCCTTGTTAATGAGTTACGTAAGGAAGAAGCAGAGTCTCCCAGGGAAGGAGGCTGAAAGCTGACTCCAGATAGAGTTCCTGGCATTTTTTTAATCTAGAGCTAATCTAATTTGCATTAGAGACTTCCTTTGTTCAGCCTGGGAGGGGGTAGTTTGTTTAAGCAGAGCTTTTATACTCTCGCTTCATATGAGATTTACAGGTATTAACCCAAACTGCAGGCAGTTTGATGCAAAGAGGAGGTGAAGATCAGGAAACAGGCAGAAGGCATTCTCACACTTTCCCTCTGATTCCAACAGATTCCCTATCCAGAAGGGGTGTTTCTGAGATTTGGAAAAGGTAACCCAGTCCAACTCCTTCTGGACAAAGTTATTAATGCAGAGCAAACTCATAAACAGTAGGTTAGGCCCTAGAAGGAACAGACCGGGGGTGGATGAGCTTGAACCAGGGCTTTGCCCCAGAGGGACTCAGTCCAACAGTCCGAAGGATGTGCACAGAAACGGTTTGTTCTCCTGAAACCCATTCAGAAATGGATGCTCAAGTGATTTCTTTTTTTTCCCCATATTTTGTCCTGTCTATGATCTTACTTCATAAACTAGTTGGAAAAACACCTTTTCTCAAAATCCAAATTGCTCACTTCTGGGTTTCAGAGTCCTTTTGTGTGTACTACTCACGGCACCAAATCTGCCCTTGGAATTTGCTTTTCAAGTGACAACCTCTCCATCCACGGTGTTGTGAGCTCCTGACTTCACACGCTCATTGTACATCTTTGTACATCATTGTACACATTTCCGAGCACTGAGACAGCAGAGCAATTTGCAGCACATGCAGAACTCCAACCAGCGTCTTCCTAGGTATGGACGTCCCGCATTCATTCAGTCTCAGAAGCAGCTGTGGTCTGAACAGCAGAGGCATCACTACAAAGCTTTTCTGTTGCCATAATGGTAGTATCTCATCAAACCTTAGGTTCAGAAAAAAACTTTAAGAAGGCATTCAACTCATTTCTCTACTTCTCATTTGATATTTGAAAACATAAGATGATAGCTTCCTTATTTGGTAGGTCCTCTGTGCCAGGACTGGGCTAGGGCCTTAGTCGTTATTTCTAATGCCTACACTAACCCTACAGGTGGCTGTTATGACCCCAAGTTACAGACGACAAAACTGAGACTGCGGAAAAAGTGAGAAACCACGACCACACAGTGGGTGGATGCAGACATGGACTTGAACTTGGTTGGTGTCAGTTCACGCTGCCACACTGCTAAAGCAAAATACCTTAACCTGTGAGCTCACTGTTACCCACACATAAAAGCAGACACAGATGGTTCCCATTGCAGGAATGTGTCACTAAAATATACGCAAAATACTTATTTGTGTATATGTTGTGTACAAGTGCATGTGTGCATTTATATTATAAAACTGTAGCTCTTGAAAACAGGCAAACCTATCAATTTAGAAAAGAATTCAGGAAGAGGGGGACTCAAGCAATCCCTGCAGCATGAGAGTCACCCCACCTGCCCCTCGCCCACGAGGCCCCCAGACACTCGTCCTTAAACCACAGCCAGGAGGGAGGGGACCGCGGGGACGTGAGCAGGAGGTAGAAGGAGAGGCCCTGGACGCCAGCACAAGGGGGCACCCGGCCACTCCACCCCAAGTGTCGAGGTTCATTTCCATGACCATCATCTCTGACCAAGCTTTTATAGACATCTGTCTGACCAGCTCCCTTAAGCATGCATGTAATGAGTGCATTTAGGGGACAGCCTCAGTGAAACCGAACCTCAGTCACAAATCTCTGGGTTTGTAAATGTCAGGCGGCAGCAGTCCCCGGCACCACAGCACAGCGTCCGACTCCATCCGTCTCCCCGAGGACCACACCGCATCTGAAGCTCCAGCTCCGACCAAGAGCACTGACCTCCCAGGAAGGGTCCGGCCCTCGCTCCTGCTGCCCCTGCAGCCCTCTCCAAAGTCTTTCTTCTGCACGTATGGACGTAGGCGACCCCATCCAGCTGGGCTTTGAGACAGCCACACTGCATCTGCCCTGCCAGGTGGACCACATGGCCTGCCGGAGCCCAGCCAGGAAGCTGAGCCAGGCCAGCATCACCCACTGCGGCTGCAGCACTCACCTCATGTCCACTAGGGACCTGCTTGTCTCATGAGACCTGGGGAAAGGAGGGTTTCTAAGAGGCATTTTAGGATGTGAAGGGGACACTGCACCCCTGCAGGGTCCTTCTCCCTGCAGAGGGCACGTCTGTCCCTGGAGGAATTTTCCAGAAGCCCGACACAGCCTCCCACGCTTCCTGTAGAATATTTTAAGTGGATGAAAGAGCCCAACAGACACCTTTTTCTGGATTCATGAATAGGCTCCCACCTCATATTACGGGCCTGAATTTAATTTGTTCAATATTCCCAACACTAACGATGCCCATTTAAGACATCCTGTTAAAAGTTTGTAACATTAATTTAATGGAAAAATGCCAATATCACTCCAAGAACTCTATTAGATTTTCTCCCTGTTAAATTAATGTTACTAACTTTTAATGGATGCTGTAATTAGATGTTATTATTAACGGGAATATTACCCAAATTAAAATCAGACCCTGCGAGAGACAGAGTGTACATTTACAAGGGCATAAAGTGCCCCGTCTGGATGTCACAGGCTCGCCTGTGCAGCCAGATGGCCTGGGCCCGGCCCCCCAGACCCACGGCAGGACCAGGCCAGGGTCGGGGGCACGTGGCCTGTGTGGGACCACAGCCACCATCACGGCTCCCACTTAGGAGAGGAAGCAACGGCCCCACACCCTGCAGGGGACGGGGAGCCCTCTCCCAATTTCACACTCAATTTAAAGGGTCGCTCTCCATCCGGTCTGATTGGGTTCGGCAGCTTAAAATTGATTGTTTGGGTTGTAAAGCTCGCCTGCCTTCCCAGCCAATTTAAAAAGAGGCTGCTAAGCTGCTGGCTTATTACGAGCTGGACGCCAGAACCAGGGGTGCCGAGAATCCAGAGCTGGGGGTCTGACCCTGGCCAGGCCCTGCTACCCATCGGGACACAGAGGAAACCCTCCCTCAACACCCTCTACCGGGAGCAGCCACTGAGGGGCAGCTAAAGCTGGGATGCGGGTGGGACAGAAAACCCACATGCGCCCGTGAGCTTCTCTCCTATCATCTCACCATGAGGAAGGACCCAAGAACACGCTGAACAGCCAACCTGCATCTGACAAAACCCCTTCCCACTCACGGGCTTCCTTTCAGAGGCAGAAGAAGCCCAGTAATTGAGACGCTGGGTCTCTGTCCATCAGGCATCAGGTGGCCACAGCAGAGACCAAGGTCAGGACAAGGCTTGGAGGCCCTGGACAGAGACCACAGACAGATCGAGGCCACGGATTTCCTGAAAGCATCCAGCCAGCATTTAAACTCAGTGTCCAAGTGCTTCCCCGTATTTCAACTCCTTGCCTTCTTTCAGTCCACATCTGGAGAGAGTTTTAATCATCAGGAAATAGAAAGCAAAACAAGAGAATCAGAAGGATTTTAAAATCCACAGACTGGGTGATGAGCCCAGAATAACCGCCCTGCGTTTCTCTCCTGGAGGACCTGATCTCCCCCTGCTCTCCCCAAAGTTGCAGCCTGTCCCAGGAAAGCAACTTTATATCACACTGTGTGGGATGTCTGTGTATCTCCATTTCTCAGGTTACCCACCGTGCAGCAATGATATGAGTACACACCTATCCAGCGGTGAAGGCAGAAACTGTCTCTACATTACTGAATTCTCCAGGCCTACACAATCCATGGCACAGAGTGGGCATCTAATTAGTTGGATCAATGACTAAATGAAAGCACACAAAATGAATATGAGAAGTTTTTAATTGCAATGACAAAGGAGAACAAAGTTTCTCATAGCTTCGTCAATTTAAAGACCATTAGGAAATGGATGGTGGGATTGCGGTCTTCTGGGAAGAAAGAATGCCTCTTCCAAACTGGAATTCACCCAACCATCCAAGATCTTGTCTACGCAGCCAGAAAGAGCAACCGTAGCATGAAGAGGACGCCATGCCAGACAGGCCTGATCATGGCTGTTTTCAAGAGGAGAAAGGTAGGGATGGTGAGATGACCTCACAGGTGCCATGCTTGTCTGGGATCTTTGCACTCACGCATCGGAGCACAGGGCTTCCCCATGTGGATGCTCCAGCTGGGGTGAGGAGTGGGCGAAGGGGGTTTCTGTTGAGGCCATTCTGAGATCAGGGTATCAACTTCATCCCATTCCCAGAGCTGGCCCTCACCTGGGTCATCCCAGCCCCTCTCAGTGAAGGGCCAGGGATGGATGGTGGCTCAGGAGACCAGCCTGGGGAAGAGGCATCGGGGGGGGGGAGGGGGGTGAGCAAGGCATGGTCCAGGGAAAGGTATTGGAGCTGCAAGAAAGCATCTCTTGGCCCGAGTCCCCACCACACTTGTCACATCCCAGGAGCCAAGAACGTCCCTGCACTGTCTGAACCAAGTAGAGTTGGGTTTTTCTATGACTTGCCATCATAAACATTCTAATCATGCACTCATATAAAAGGAATCACAGAAAAATCATGGAAGTCCTTATATGTTCTTTCAGGGAAAAGTCAAATCAACATGAAAATCATGATTTCAAAGTGACTGATTTCCTTAATGAATTAAAAAATCCAGAAATCTCTGAATGTTATTTTTTAAATGACATCTTCATTCCTAATTCCATTTTGGGCAACTAGGAAGAAATCGCTTTTAAATCAGGAAACTCTGGCTGCCATGAAAGTTCTAATTAACTATGATCAATTGAAATTCATCACTGTTATGATATGTCAATAATAAATTTTCATGTGACTATCATCTTGTTATAGTAAAGTTTCTCAAACTAATTTTCCTGGTCTATAACATGGGACAGTCAATAATAATAATAATAAAGTTATAGGAACATTCTCTTCCATCTTCTGTGATACCTGATTTTACAGAATAATAATAATTTCTTATTCATCAAACATCCTGATCAGTTTGTGCAAGAATTTCCACTCAGGAAGTTAATTTCATCCTTAACAATCATTTCTCATTTTAATCACAGAAACTGAAACCCTTGGAAGATGCAAACCAAACCTTGCACTTGAACCAGCCCCAGGCAACAAGCAGACCTTACTCTGCATGCATTTTTATATTTCCTTTTAAGTGCAAGCTCCCAACAGTAAAAAATGCCTTCTTTTAAATATTTCGGTTTGAAATGCTAAGTAAGAGTTTATCAAACTCACCTTCTGTGTTTACTCTTGTAGAATTGTGTTTCCTCAAAATCAAGGTTTAGTTTGGGGAAAAAAAGTGATTTAAAAATAATATAAAAACGGGTGTGGTCTATGGGTGACTTTCCTGACTTATTGTATTACAAATGTCATTCCATATACATGCGTGTTCACGCCTTCACTCAGTCCTGTTTTCTGAATGCATGTACTGATGGCATGGTCTGCAGCACCGCATTAAAGCTGTCCTGAATGAATGCAGGGAAGTAGCCAAGCTCAGAATGTGGGCTCCCCCAGGAGCCCCTCAGGGACAGAGCAGGGGCACCTTTGAGCCCTCCACTCTAGTGCCATCACACAGGCTCTAGGGCGGCCAGGACACGCTGGTCGTTCTGTCCACAGGCCACTTACAGCCCCGCACGCGGGCGAGGCTTTCCGGTGGGTGCTGACACACACGTGTGCTGCCACAGGCCGACCCAGCTGTGAGCCCTGTGGGCAGTGCAAGCAGACTGGGTCAGGGGCCCTGACTGTGGAGCCGCCCTGGGGACCGTGTGTCCCCGGCCTCGAGGTACCACCCGAGGCGGCACACAGGCCCCACCTGTGTTCCAAGGCGTCAGGGTCGCAGGAAGGGGTGAGAGGCTCCGCGACCGCACCTCCAGAGACCCCTGCATCCAGCTCCCAGCCCTCAGCCCTGGGAGGGCTTGGCTGCAGGCCGGAGTTTGTCATGAAACCCCGCCTTCCTTCATCCCAGTCCACGTCCTCCATGTCTGTGGTGTTCCTACGCCTCTTCCTAGAGTCCCTGGTCCTGCGTCCTCCCGCCTCTCCGGAGGACACCACGGCCCCACGGCCTCCTCCCCCGGCACAGGCTCCACCGGCCGCCACATCCAGCCGCCCACAGGAGCCTTCTCCGCAGGCCCCTGTGGGAGTGGCCGGGTGGGCCCCTGCGGGGGAGCACAGCACCCAGGCCGGTGCCCGACCCACCCCAGCCCTGACCTCTGCTCCACCCTGGGGCCCAGTGCCGCTCCACGGCGGGGACCAGAGCCTCCCCGCCCCTCGTGTTTTCAGCCCCCCACCCTCAGAGCAGCCCAGCTCCCCGTCCATTTCCTGTGACTGGCTTCTCCCGTGGATTATGTCAGTTCATGAACCGTGGGTGCCACCCGACGAGGGCAGGGCTGGCACCTGGCTCACTGCATCAGCCCAGGGCACAGTGGGCTCTCAGTAGGTGTGTCCGTTTGGTCAATATATGCTTTGCAGTGAATCTTAGGAAATAATGTCTACATCCTCTCCAATAGGACAGCTCGAAGCCCAGAACCTCATGTGGGTATTGACCAAGGACAGGGAAGACAGGTGGACTCCTGTCCTGAGGCCTCGACTCCCGGGAGACCCGTCCCAGGAGGTGTCAGGGAGCAGGGCCAGGAGGACAGGGCGGAGACACCCGGCTTCCATCTTGGGGACACGTTCCCCGTGGCCTGGGGTGGGAACATGCAGGGCTCCATCCCAGCCTCTCCAGCCCGAGTCCAGCAGCCACAGGGCTTAAGAGAAAGACCTGACCAAAGCCTGCCTCTCGTGGAGTCGGACTTCACGAACAGCAACGCAGACCAAAACCGACCTTTAACCAGAGAGAGGAAGAGAAGTTCAGGTGCAGCACAGACCCTTCTCTTTTCTGTGTTTTAATTTTATACTGGACTACAGTTGGTCTCCAGCGTTGTTAGTTTCAGGGGTACAGCAAAGAGATGCAGTTGTCCATGTATGTTTCCATGCCTTCTTGGATGACTTTCCCCTCTAGGCAATCACAGAGCACCGAGCAGACATCCCTGTGCTGAACGGCAGGTCCCTGCTGGTGTGTGAGTGTGCCTGCCTGTCACTGCAGGCCGTTTGAGAAATATGAAAATCCAGCCGCAGAGAGACACATGCGGCCCCTCGTTAGGGGCCCAGCTGTGATGACATCGTAACTCAGGCGCGTTTCCTGTCCACCCCCACATCGTGGTGCCCACGCCAATTAACACCTCAGCCCTCCAATGGGGCTTGTTTAGTCCAGGATGTGGCCGTCACCTCTGCAGGAAGCGCCGGCCAGCAGTCAGCCCCACGCCCCAGGCCGTCGAGCTGCCCGCTGACCTCCAGCACCTCGGCCTGCACCCTGCTGTGCCCTGCTGGGCACCAGGAGCCCCGCTTCAGCGACATCCCAGCCTCTGCGTTTACCAGTGTACGACCCTCCTTAAACGCGTCCTGGGAGAGAACCCTGCGGGCCACAAGTGGCAGGGATGGGCCTGGAATCGGGCTCTGTGCTGGGTGGTGGTCTTCATTCTCAGACATTGGACTTCTGCGGTGGCCCTTCAGGTGCTAACAAAAGAGCTGTGTGCAGTTTGGAGTGAACTTCCACAGTCCCCTTACACACGCTGGGGGACGCAGTTAACCAGGCCGGTGAGAGTGCTGAGCCCCGAGTGCAGGGCGGTGTGCTCACGGGTCCTGGGCCAGGGCCCTGGAGAGGCCGTGGGGCGCGGCTGCCAGGGCCGTCCCCGGGGTAGACGGGCCCATGACCAGCTCCTGGGCCAGACCCGCAGGGGCCCGCAAGGGGCAGAGCCATGGGGTTTGTGAGCCAAAAAGTGCAAATTCAGAGGGCCCCAGTCTGTTCCACAGGGGAGACATACAGACCAAGGGCTTCACAGCGAGAAACACTCTGGCAGCAAGACAGGACCTCAGGGGTCAAGGCTCGGGTCAAGTCTGAGGCACCTGAAAGAGGAACATGATTTGAAACGATGGGAACCCCACAAGGGGAAAGAGTGAGTTCACAAGTGGGCAGTGAGCCCACGAGGTGGGTAGTGAGCCCACGAGGGGGGAGTGAGCCCACGAGGGGGGAGTGAGCCCACGAGAGGGAGCGAGTGAGCCCACGAGGGGTAGAGTGAGTTCACAAGGGGGGAGAGTGAGCCCCCAGCTTGCTTCTCTAGAGAAAATGAATGGCAGAAGCCATCCTGAATATCTGGGGGGCTCAACCCCTGGTTTTTTATCTGGTTTTTTGCCGTCTTTCCTAGAATTTCTCCCCATTTCTTCCCTGGTTCAATCTGGGATTAGTCCACAGAGCAGGGTGGTGCCTGGAAGCAGGGGACATGCGTGGACATGGCTGGCAGGACAGCCCGTGGGGTCCTCAGCCATCCCCACCACTCTGGGCCACACACAGCGTCTACAGGGCAGGTGGCCGGGGCAGAGGCGGTGTGGCTCAGGGGCGGGGCTTCAAAGGCCCCTGCATGAGGCCGGGGGTGCCCTTGTATGGGGACCTCTCTTGCCCTTTGCAGTGAGGAAAGAGCTAAATCACCACCCCTGACGCCAGGAGGGTTAGGACAGCCCGCCGACACAATGGGCTTCACACATAGGACACACACTGCCCCCAGACGGGGGGAAGGAGAGCAGAGCCCCGGACAGCCCCAGGGCCATGTGCTCAGAGGCCTCTCCACAGGTGCCACTCACAGGAAAGAACTGTTGAGTGTGACTGTGTGTGTTGGAGAAACTGCCCTTGGCTACACAGGTTCTTCTGATGGAATAACTCTCTGGCCCCGATGGGATGAACAGGGCACGCAAGGAGCAGACCTCTGCTCTGCAAAGGTGGATGGAAACATGTGGGCAGCCCGTGGAGGAACCCAAGAGGTCGCCCGCATGCAGAACATATGTCTGCAAGCCCGTTAATCCAGAGCACAGGCTACTTATCAGAAAGTTTCAGATCAGCCACTCTCTCTTCCTGAATATTTTCTAATTGGTCAATTAGTTCCATAAGTGGTTGGGGAAGGCATTTCGTCAAAGGGGCAGAATGTCCAGGTCCCTTTGAAATTATCCAAATTCTGAATGTGGATCTTCCCAACTGGAGTCGGGATGTGTCTACGTAGTCCAGGCGATTCAACTATTGGACTAATTGGCTTGTCACCAACCAGGTGTCTGACCAAGAAAGCCAGCAATTCCAAGGAGGGCTGTGGGTGGGATCCCTCTGATCACTAAACCGCTAGTTAGTGGTTGGTCTGTGAGCTGAGAAATCTGAACCACATTTCCAAGTACTGTGAGCCGAAATGCAGATCTGGGCTAATGTTTTTGACTTTGCAGGGACATGTTTTAAGCTGTTGCTTCTGTGATCAGGCCACGGCCACCCAGACTGCAGATGGCCATGAAGGCGCCAGTGGTACAGATACTTCTGGAAATCCTTCACCCAACAAGCCTGCATCTTTATGCTAATTACTCCTGAGCAGGTATTCTATCTGAACCACTGCAAACTGCTTCCCTCATCTTTAATTGGGTTTTATTAACTCGCGTCTATTGTTAAAGCCGAGACAATAGCACGGGAAGGAGTGGAGGAGCAGAGTGAATGACAATCCCATTGTGGGGAGTAATTTGAACAGGTGGGCAAATTGAAATATTTAGTGAGTTGCTTTGTTTTAGCTCGCATTGAAAAGTTTATAATGATCCAATACGTTTTCAAAAATACACCCACAAACAGAGTTTATCTGTGCATTTTACACAACCAGGCACAATGAAAATGAGAAAGCGCTACAGTCGGATGTGTGGCATTGAGTGGCTGGATGTCTGAGGGCGAGAGGAGCAGAGAGAATCGGGATGCTTCCCCTGCTTCTGAAATAAGCTGGTGGGCACCCTGGGGAGGGTCTGCTCTGATGACGCCGGGTCCTCGGAGGAGACTGCGCTAGTGCGGGTGGAGGGAAGGGCCGGCAGGCGTGAGGCTTTTCCATGACGCTGCAGGGAGAGGAAGAGGCGGGTGTCAACCCTCCCCTCGGGCTCCCTGGGGCCGTGTCGGGAAGGCACTTGAGCTACATCCCCGGGACGGGCCTTCTGTGGGCTGCCAGCTGGGAGAATCCGCCCTGTCCCCACACTGGGCAAGGCCACGTGACGGGGGGCTTCGGGAGAGGGGGGACCACCTGACGGGGGACGCTCAGGGGCGCATCACAGGTAGAGCCCATGCAGGGCCTGGAGCAGCCCAGCAGAAAGGGCATCCAGTGCGGCTGGGACGCACCCGAGTGGCACTGTTTCTACTGTGAGAAGCCAAAGTGGTGGTCACCCTCACCAGCGCCCACGCCTGCACCTGCACCTGCAGACTGACCACGGCCACACACCTGTGGCACTTTGTCTCTAATGGCAGTGAGAGTGGACCCAGCTGGGGACATCCACACAGACATCCCCCAGTCTGGGTGTCCTATTTGGGAACCGTCGTGACCAATGATGAGGGGCAAACACACTGGATCCTGTGACTATCCACAGATTCTCTCCCAAGCTGCTACTCACCCAGAGCTCATCTACTTTCAACTACAAAACAAAACACAAAAAGAAACAAAAAGCAACAGCTTTTCCTTTAAAAGCTTACATTTCCTTAAGGGATTTTCTCCAGTTTCAACTGTAAAAATTTTTGAAATTTTCATTGCTATTTTCTGCTATTCTGTCTGACCACCTGTCTTATCTGTCCTTCCCTCTGCAGTGAGCTAGACCTCCTTGTGGGACTATGTGTTTACTTGTCCATCTAACTTGGTTTTGTCTGCCCATTTGCTTCTCCACCACATAAAATTTCAAATCTTTTGTGCATTACAGTCTGGCAATTCCAAGCACCTAACACAGGCTTCCCAGATGGCTCAGTGGTAAAGAATCAGCCTGCAATGCAGGAGACACAGGTTCAATCCCTGGGTTGGGAAGATCCCCTGGAGGAGGAAATGGCAACACACTTCAGTATTCTTGCCTGGAGAACCCCACAGACAGAGGAGCCTGACAGGCGCCATGGGGTTGCAAAGAGTCGAACACGCCTGAGTGACGAAACGATAACAGCAACGCAGACCTTATGAGCCAGATGACAAGGGAGCTGGCAAACCCTCCTCTCCCCTGCAGGAGGAGAGGAGACAAAGAGTGACAAAGACGTCACCTAAGCTGGTGGGACTCCAACAAGAGTGTAAGCTATGTTGTCAGGATACTAGGAATATCTCTTATACACACGCTCACTACCCACACCAGACATTATTTTGTTTTTTCTCCCTGAGATTATAAGGGGGCTTTGAATTAGAAGCACATAGATTTCCTCCTTTCAATGCTAAAAAGAAAAATGTTTCTGTCCAGGCCTTAATGATCAATTACATCAATTTAAGATAATGGTGAATAAAACTTATTTTTCATTGTTAAAATTATACAATTGCTTTGAATCACGCCCAAAGACACAGGTTAATGAATACCAATTGACAACCTGGGAAATAAATGAAGTGAAATGGGGATAATTTAGGAATTCAAAGTTTGAAAAGCTCTTAAAAGAGAAGAAACTTGATCAGAGAAAATCACATATATACACATAAATGATATTGCATCATAAATTATATTATTTCAATTTATTGAAATAAAAACACAAGTTCTAATACAGACATATATACACACACAGTAAAATAATACAACATATTATATATAACATAGGTTATAAAATCAAAGATGCTACTGTCCTGAATTTTTCTCAGAGAACACAAATATATCTGTGTTTAAAATTTCCAAGTTGCTGATCTCCTACATAAATAGTGTAAAATCACTGTGAATTAAATGTGAACACTTTCAATGACATAAAAATGCTTGATGTGTAACATTCATGATCAGTGATGCTGATTTTTACAGTGAACTTCCTATTCTCTGAAGATACTCCACTCATCTTTAAGGAGGATAGACAGCACATTCTCAAGGAACTGTTTAGAAGAGAAGGCTCAGTCCCTCACCTCTGGGTGTGCAACCACACGTAGTAAATTTTCATTCTCACTATAAATCAATTTAATAGTTTTCACTGTAAATGCAATACACAATTTTCCCACTTTTTAATGGGAACAGTTTAAAATGCAATATTTCCATGAATCTTGAACAGCCTGAGTGACTCCATTTCAAAGTTACAAAAACTGCCTTTCTCACTCTGTAATTTGAAAAAATGATTTTGACAATAAATAGTAGTTGAAATGAGTCAATTTAGCAGTGACAAAGAATGTTTTGGACTGTAAATGTAGTGTTTAAGCAGTTATTTTAACAGTAGACTTGTCAAGTTGACATAGCCGGGCATCATAAAAACTGTTTAAAACTGTAAATTTAACTGTTAAAATTAGCAGTTACATGGTCGACTGTTAAACATGGTTAAAGTGGAACCCAAACAACAGCAAAAAGTGGTCTTGTTTTCAAATGTCATTTTCGGGTCATTTTTTGTTACTTTTCTGAATTTTGATAAAGGGTAATATTTTGAAAAGAGAAGAAACTTTTCCAGGAAATTTGCTAGTAAACCAGATGCTTGGTTAGCGGAGAAGGAAAAGAACTGGGGTGATGAGCTCTGAAGGGGTGTCCTCCAGGCACAGACCCCCACCCTGCCAGCCCCTGTGCCCCCAGCCCACCCCCCACCCCCAGTCCATCAGGTCACTAACCCAGTGCTACATGGGCAGCTTCCTGACCGGAGATGAGCCAATCGCCTTCAGGTAGGCACTCTCCTTATGAGCAACGAGGGCTCAAACTTGTGTCCATGGCTCATTTCTGCAATGAGAAAACACAATGGGAGAAACCATATTCTGAGGAAATATCAGAATGTGACTTTGGAATCTATAGCTCTGGGTGGTCACCCTCAAGGGTATCCAGGAGCCTGCATTGAGTGGAGAGAACTCAGTCACCAGGAGGCTTCCTATGGGGACTTCTCAAGGTACCCGGACTTCACCAGTCAGGACACTCTGATGGTGTCAGACAGGAGACCCTGAGCCCTAGCGTGCTGGAAACCGGTGAGAGGGCAGTCTTCCACCTAGTATTTTTCCCCGTATATCCAAAAGTTTGTGTGAAGGAGTCTGGGAAAGGGCATTTTGCCACTTTTTCATAATCATGGCACATCCATTTCCATAGTAACTAAAAGGAAAATGAAGGAGGCCTCAGGAGGCTTCACAAACACCACAGCGTTTGGTGGGACATGAGCCGGTTCACAGCCACCAGCCCTGCAGTCACCACACAATACATGGATGTCTAAATTCTGCATCTTCCAGTCTAAATTCTGCATCTCCCAGTAAAGCAGAAATGTTGAGAAGGGCAGGTATTTGCTGGCTTGAAAAGGAGCCCGTCAGATTAAGAAGCAGGAGGCCTGAAGCTTGCTCCAGGTCTGTACTTGCTGGTTCTATGGGCCATCAGGGCCACCCACCTATGAGAGGACGACGCAGGTCCTCACATTGACCGACCCCCAAGGGCTGTGAGGGTCAAACCCGACAAAGAATATTAAAGTGCAGCAGCACTTTAAACAAACGTATGTTATTAATCATCACCATAGAGGAAATTATTGCGTATGTTAGACTAAAATCAATGTGGGAAAAAATGACCTTCCCTGGAAATGTCATTCATCCTAATTCTTCCCTAAATATCAATATGGTCACATACCCACGCACAAGCAAGTTGACCACTCTGAACCCACTGAGTAGTTACTAACCAATCATTAACCAGTAAACACTTGGAAATTTATTTTCATAAGACTGATGTGAATTGAATCAGTTCCCGGTGAAACCATTCGATTATTTCTGGTATAATGCTAGATCATTAAACATTTCAGTAAGTCAGACCTGCACATAATGAAAGTAGTTCTGGTTTCAGCATTGGGCCATGAAAAGAACAAAACAGAATAGAATAAACAGTATTTTGGTTTAAAGGAACTTACAAGTTGACTTAACATCCAACTCCTTCTTCCTATAGTGTAGACAACTGAGGTCCATGTAACTGAGCAGGTTTTTTACAAATCACCCCATTATTTTTTTCAGATTTACTTGACCAAAATGTGTTGCTGCTCTGCGATAGTTTCTAGAAGCTCAAATTTAACATTTCCAACCACAATCAAACAGTTATGTGAACCCTGACCCCTCCCAGGAGCACAGCAGTGCAGTGGGAGAAGTTGGCGCCCACTCAGGACACCAGGTAGGGTTGGGGGGAGTCGGGTACCCTCTTCCCAGAAAGTCTGCAAGTGGGTGTTTTGTCCAGGGGATGGGAGAGCTGCTCTCTTAACTCTCTCCCTGAAATAGGAAATACCACCATTTAATTAAATACACACATCCTTAAGTGAGCCCTGGGTCCTCAGAAGTCCTGGTTCGTCCTCCACTCAGGTCAGGGAGGAACGTCCACAGCTCCATAGCCTGCCATCACAAGTTCAGGCCACCTCCCAGAATGTCCTGAGGGGCGAGACCCTGGTCTTATCAAATTGTAAGACAGAGGATGAAGGTTTTTTACATTTTATTGTTGTATAAAAATGAGCATTAGTCACTTCATAAAAGGTGAATGGGAATGCTCATAAATAAATGTTGGTAAAATAAAAAGTGCTTCCCTTATACGTTTCTGCACCATCACATAGTGTGGTTCAGCCTTCATCACCCCTTCAGCGAATGCTTG
This sequence comes from Cervus elaphus, assembly GCF_910594005.1. Taxonomy (NCBI): domain Eukaryota; kingdom Metazoa; phylum Chordata; class Mammalia; order Artiodactyla; family Cervidae; genus Cervus; species Cervus elaphus. Next base: position 6,429,283 of record NC_057841.1, on the reverse strand, counting down.
TGGGTGCCACCTGCAACTCAACCAGCAAACGTCCCCATGGCAGCTGACGGGGACGTGGGCCACTCACAGGGAAACCAAGATGCAGACGACCTTGGAGCCGACACACAGCCCTCACAGATAGGTGTCCCCATGCTTCCCAGAGCCTCAGACCTGCCGACAAACCACACCAGCACCCAGTCAGCCCTCATACACAGACGTCCCCACAGAGAAGAGGTCAGCACCTTTGTTGTCACCTCAAACACGTGCCTGGAAGCCAGGTGTGAGCTTTGTTATGACTAGTAAAGAAATAACTCTGACCTGCCCCCTCGCAGCTCTCCAACACCCCCCCTTATCCCAGGGTGGGGCCCGGAGGGTCAGCTCGATGGTCAGGGAAGTGTGGCTTCAGCCACCCGTTCATCCAGGGACAGAATGTCGCCTGCCTGGCAGCTGAGACCATGAGGCTGAGGCCTGGCTCCTCACTCACCGCACCCTGTCACTCAAGTCCCAGCCCTTGGCCTCAGTTTCCCCTCCTCCCTTCTCTTCTCTCGTGAGCTCGATCCATCATGGTCACCTCGGCCAGAGGCGGACTCGCCCTGAGTGACCCAGGTGACCGCATGTGAGTAAAGCAGGTGGGGCAGGGTGGACCTGTATGAACTCCCTGGGGTAGGACGGCCCGTGGGCACAAGGCTCTGCTCTGCTTTGCTGGAGGGGAAGTCCCGTGGGTGGTGGAGCCGGGAGGGCTTCTCCATGTTAATGAGGTGAGGGAGTCCCCACGGTCCGCAAGGAGCAGCTCCAGCAGCGGGGCTGCAGCCCCCGGTGCCTCGGCCTCTGCCTCGTCCACCCTGACCCCAGTGCTGCCCCCTCAGCCCATCCTGAAAGCTGGCCCCTGGAGCCGCCGCAGACATGGGTGAGGTCAGGGCTCTGGTGGGTCAGAACCAAGTTTGTCCCTGTTTTCTTGTCTGAGAAGCAAGACGACAATAGCACCCACCCCCAGGACTGTTGTATAATTAGGCCCATGTTAACTCAGCATTTAAGACACAGTCTGGCCGATGGGAGGCCCAGGGCTCCCGGGAACCCCGCCGCTGCCTGTATATCCCCTCTGCCTGTATGTCCCCTCCCGATGTCCCACTTTCTCCCAGGCCATCCCCACCCCACCCTCATCGTCACTTGAAGGATGAACTTCACACCTGACTCACTTCTGCTAAAACCCTCCATGACACCCGCTGTCTCCCTGGAACTCGCCCCCCGCCCCCCTGCTGTCTAGGACCTGGGCTGATCTCAGTCCTCCCACTGCCTTCCAACCAAGGACTCCAGCCTCTCCCTTCACCTGGCAATCCCGATGCTGTCCCCAAGGTCCAGGAGTGCCAGCCCGCAGGCAGGCCTACTGTCCCAGCTGGACTCCCACAGGACACAAGGCTCTCCCTATGCACCCTCGGGCCACCCATCCTGGGGTCTCTGTGGCGGTCCAGACTGGGGGCTGAGCCCACCACCTGGAGGGAGCCCTCCCCCCAAGGAGCATCCCCACCAGCCTGGCACCCACATGCCCACCTCTGGACCAGCATCTTGGGAGCCTGGGTTACTCCAGCTCAAGGTCACATCAGCCAAGCCCCAACACTCACATCTCCCAGCCCCACCAACTCTGCCCTCTGACCTCTCTGTGTCAGAGGTCAGCCCTCAGGGCACACAGACACCGCAGATTTTCATGTGAAAGTCAAGGTTACAGTTAGACCATCATCTTGCAGGTTACGCTACAGTTCCTGGACCCCAAAGCAGACAATAAAGACCATGCCACTTTTGTTTTTCCTTAATCTCTGAGTCTGCCCGGCTCCCTGTCCCCTTGCCGAACCCTGTTTAAATTGTGGAATTTATGATTTCCTTAAAAAGTGACAACTTTACTGTTGGGTAAGCAAATCACCTTCTGATGGTTAAAGGTTCCATTTGGGGCAACGGCACACGCCCCACCTTGCCCAGAGCTTTGCTGAATTTCTAGTGACACCGATGCTACAGCCCCTGGCAGGGAACTCGTCCTGTAGGGCCTGCTCAACAGCACCAGAGCCCGGGGGTGAATCCCGGCCGGCCCTGCTCGCAGGCCAGCTGCTCAGCTGCCTGGACGGACAGACTGAACAAGCAGGAGGGAACAGCGGAGCTACCTGGACAGCGCAGAGAGCAGGCGATGGGGTAAGATGGATGGCTTGAATTTCCCACCAATCACCGGGCAGCACTTTGGCTGGGCAGTGATTGATGAAGTGGTTAGTCGTCCATCTCACCTGGCCACGAGGCCTGCAGAGTGTCAGTGGAGCCTGGCTTGGCTCCAGAACATAAGAGAGACCTCGAGCCCGCAATTTGCCCTCACACGGGAGGTTCAATAACCGCTTTGGACGGCCGCTGGGCCCACAAACATTCCACTTCAGGTGTCGGCAGGCTTTACCGTGGCTGCAGCCCAGGTCTAAATGGACACATCTCCACGGCCAAGGTTAACTTCTCTTTAGGTTCAGTGAGTTTCTCCTAATTGCCCTCAAATAGGCACTGCTATTTCAAGAACTTTAAGGAAAGTCCCTTTGGGGCCCTTTAAACAGGTTTTAAGTGTCTACTGTCAGAAACCCGCTCTGTGTTAAAACGTTGCCTATTTAAAAGGAGAGTTGGAGAGAACACGGCCCTGGAGTCCAGGAAGGAAGAGGCAACGTGTCCCCCACACATTGCTTCACAGACAAGAGGGAAGAGGGAACTTGGAATGAGGGAGATTTGGGGTCAAGATGGAAGGAGCGTTCTCCTGCACCCAAGAATTCTCCCATCCTGACACCTCGTGGGCGCAGGACCAACTGCTGCAGAAAGAGGAGAGCAACAGTGGCCAAGCTCATCTGCTCTGAAGGAGGCTGGACCCTGGGTGCTCAGGGGTTGGGGTGGGGTCCCCAAGATGATGGATCAGGGGCTGCAGCAAGGTGCCAGATCTCAGGGTCTCCAAACACACACCCACTGGGTCCTGGCAGGGAGGAAGGGGAAGGACTGACTGGGCAGGCGCCTTCTCTGATTCTGAGAGGACTGGCCTATATCCTCCATGGGCCGGGTCCTCTGCCGAGTCATGGGCCAGGCTGGCATTGGGCCCTCAGCCCAGCACTCGGGACCGCCCACAGTGAAGCCTGAAATCGGATCCCACAGCAAACACCGGCCCAGCCAGGCCCAAGCTTGCACGAGTATTTTGATTTTGCATTTCCTTTCTGAATCCATTAATATTTTATGAGACCACACAGAGGGCTCGTGCCCTGCCCGGTTCGCCTCTTTTAATCATGTGACGTGCTGTAAAGCATGAGCTACTGACGAGGGGGAGGGGGACAAGCGGCGGCTGGGCTCTGGGAGGCGGAGGAGACATGTCCTGAAGGGCAAGGAGGTCAGGACCTGGGGCCTGGGCGGCAGGGCTCTGCCTGGTCACTTGCTGGTCTTGACCACCAAGCTCCTTCTCCTCTGGCTTAAGTCAGGCTGCTCTCCACGACACGAGGGCCCAACAGCAGCGCCCAAGCCACCAGGGACACTGTCCCTTCCTCCACACTTTCCGCCCTGGGTCCCACCAGCCAACCTCCCCACCCCGCCCCCAACTTTCTGCAGCCGTCCCAGGTTTGCTCTGCAAGCCACCCAGACAATTGCCACACTTCCACGCTTCCTACTTCCATTGCACTTCCTCATCACACTTCTGTGTCTGGAGGAAGGTGGGAGGAATTACCCGCCTGGTTCTAGAGAGTTCAACCCCACCTGGGAGGTGGTTTGCAGCCCATCGTCGCCGTCATCACAGGCACCACCTCACCTGTGCATCAGGGCGGATGGGTCACTGGGCAGACAGTTGAGAACATTCAGACTCTATTTAAAGAACACATCTCACTTAACCATTTTTATCTTAATACAAAGAAATTCAATAGTCTCACAGCTGCTGCTGCTAAGTCCCTTCAGCTGTGTCCCACTCTGTGACCCCAAGCTCCTCTGTCCATGGGGATTCTCCAGGCAAGAATACTGGAGTGGGTTGCCATTTCCTTCTCCAGGGGATCTTCCCAACCCAGGGATTGAACCCAGGGTTCTTATGTCTTCTGCGTTAGCAGGCAAGTTCTTTACCACTAGCACCACCTGGGAAGCCCTGTCTCACAGTATTCAAGGGTAATGAATGCTTGTCATTTCCACTAGACATGAGTGAGCCAAGCTTCATGTAATTGTGAGTCACCCTGTAGATCAAATCCAGGGTGAGGCTGGTGTGTTAGAGGGAGACAGGCCAGGTCCCTAGCAACTCAGCACAACAGGGGTTTTCTTCCGCTCTTTGTCTCAGGTATATTTTCCCAGTGGGTTTATAAGCTACGGTGATAGTCACAAAGGACGGAATTCCAGATGCTAGGGATTCACAAGCAAGATGGAAGCAGAGTCGTGCACACAACTGGAACAGCAGGGCTCCCAGGTCACAGGGAGGACACAGTTCATCCCAAAATCCTCAAAGCTGCAATAATCTGACTCGCATGATACTCTCAAAGCAGTAGGAATGTTCAATACGAAAGCTGCAGTCGTTGGATAGAATTTCCAGGAAAGGAAATTACTCATACCTCTCTTTGCCTTTCTATACATCTTCCTTCTTCTGATCTGGGATATAAAAATGATGTCTAGAAATCAGCAGCCATCTTGTGGGCATGAGGTGACTTTGAGAATGGAAAGCTAGCATCTGTTAAGAACAGTAGATCAGAAAGACAAAAGGAGCTTGAGATGTCATGGACCTACACTCCAGCCTCTCTTATCCCCAGGAAAACACTAATTTTTCAACATTGTGATTATTTGGGGTATTTGGGGTCTCTGCTGCTCTACTACAGCCAAATACAATTTCTAAATGACACACGGTATTTTTTAATTTCAAGAAAGCAATGGATATAAACTTTTATATTCTGTCATAATCATCATAAAGCTGTAGCAAAACCATACTGCAAAATCTCATTATCTCTGGGCTATTTCATGCTAATGTAATAATAGATACCAGTGGATTAATTTATCACTTCTCCTAATTAGTAGTTATGTTTTTAAATCGGGTCTTCGGGAGTAATGACTTTACCTACAGCAGTGAAATTTGATAACTTGGCAGCTAATGAGAGAGCTTCGGGTCTGTGAGTGATTAAGGCCTTGACGAGTCGCGGTGTGCAGGTGCCACCTTTGTTTTCTGCATGTTGTTCCAGCCTCTAAAAGGAAAACCTTGCCCCAAAATGATTCGTCCTGATGTAATAGCCAGACACCAAGATGTGACCTGAAGCAGGGAGACTGGCAGAAGTACGGCCAATGCAGGTGTCACTGGAATTTGGGCAACTACATCATTTCTCAAATTATCACTGTCTGAGAATTCTGACCACAAATTCAGAGAGTTTTGTTTTTTCTCTCATGATGAAAAAACACCAGACAAGCTCAAAAGTCAGCTAGTCCGTCTGCAGATGACGCGTCCAGTTCCATCAGGAAGGGGGTGCCACTGTGGAGGGGCTGGATTATAACAGGCTGACCATCTGAGGAAGACGGACGCTGGAGCACAAAAGTGATTTTCTGCCATCGATGGAAAATGCGTCTGGCAGAGATGGCGGGGCCGTGCCAAGCCTACTTTCAGAGTGTGGTCCAACTCTAATTGTCACACAGATCTGACATCCATATCAACCCCAGCAAGGGGCTCCCAGCCCAGAATCCCTGCGAACCCTTCAGATATCTGGCATCCATGTGTTACACAAAATATATCTCGTGGCTGAATTTGTTTATAAATTATGAGTGAGACATTAACAAACTTTTCTGTTGGCCGCACGGCATTCATTAACCAATCACAGAGGTTTCAACGGCACTTTGTGATCTTAAGAGCCGTTTGAAAGTTGAAAAGGAAAGCGGTGCTGATCTAAATGCTCGGCTCTCTCACCTTCTGCAGAAACAGGTACTCTAGATGTTCTTAATCTGACCAACGAACTCACAGTGCTGGTGGTGTAAACAAAGTAGCATCAGTCACCAAAGTGAGGAAGCCCCAGAAGGGGCTGCCTTGAGGGGCCAGGCGTCCCCGCTGAAGAAATGCATTAGGGGCGTGGAATAACCACCAGGGCATGGAATAACAGGCACAGCAGCCTCTACACCCACTGGTCACCTTGGAAAGAAACAGAAGCTGCATTTCCTGCATCAAGTCCAACTCCCACCACACATAACACTGTCCTTCCAATAAATGACAAGATAACCAATTGCATAAATCAATTGGTTAAAAGAAAAGTTACCTTTTAGAGGTATAGGAGCTGGCAGAAATCATACTGGGTGCTTTAGTGGAATTTAGAAAAACCTGGGAACTTGGAATAAAAAAAAGTAAAAATTCCATTAGTGAGTTTCTGGTTTTCTGCTTGTCTGAAAGCAGGCATGATAACAATGGTTAACAAAAAAAGAAAGAGAAAAGAAAAAAGAAAAAAAAATGATATTTGACCTTTTAGGACTGACAGAACAAGTGTGATGTTTGACAATAATAGCTATTACATAGTTCACTTTCTACTTAAGTTTTTAATAGCGCTCACAAGATTAGCACGAACACAACGGTGTGTATGTGTGAGTGTGTGTGTGCACATAAGTAATGGAGGAAAGAAAAAATTGGGCGAGTCTAATTTCTCACAGCAATCTTCACACAGCTGGATGTTTCTCAAATATTTTAAAGTGTTTTGATCATTTAAAAAGATTTAAAGCATTATTTTCCTAGAAATTCTGACAAAATGATTCTACCAAATTAACTACTTGCTCCAAATTACATATTGTGTCATTAATCCCTAATATAGATTATATTTTACAGGCAATCACCTGAACAATCCTATCATGTCAGAATCTTCTATTTCCAAAATTCTTGGGTAATGTATCTTGCAGAGAATCAATACTGTCTCTGCTTCTACATTTCTATTATCTTCATCCAATAGGTGTAAATTAATGACACCCATAATTCCACCCAAATCTCACAAAAATGAAAAATAATATCACCTTCTGTCCCATTTCAAGCATCAGGTGCCAAATTTGTTGTCCCTCAAAGCAGAGCAAGAAAGAAAGACCAGGAGCAGGTATCAGGTCATGTGATGTCCCATCTCAGATGGGACAGAGGCTGGGAAAGAGCCGGACAGCTGAGGACGATGATTAGGCAGGGATGATCCATGGAGACGCGTCCCTTGGAGGAGAGGCGGGCTCTGGGAGGATGCTGGCCAAGCGGGGTTAATTAGATGCTCACCGGAGCTGGGGTCTCACCGTGTCTGGGGACCAGGACACCAAGCTGTCAAGGTAAGGCAGAAGACGACATCGGAGGATGCACATGCTGGGAGATGCGTGTGCCAGAGGATGCTCGCGCCGGAGGATGTGCATGCACCCGAGGCTGAGCTCTGCAGTCAGAGCATCTCCATCAGGACCGGGGGCAGTGCTCCTGTTACCCTGGGCACCAGGTCGGAGCCCCCAAGGCAGGACCATCCTTGGCCAGGGACTGTCCTCAGCAGCATCATCGTCTCACTCAGGCACTGTGCCCTGAACGTGGCAGCCACCCTGTGGGCCCTCGACTGTCCCTGTGAAAGGGGTGATGGAGTATGCCATGGGATGGAGAGAGATGGATGCTGCCCAGCTGGACACCCAGGGAACGGCGTCCAGAGCACAAGACACAAGCATCCAGAGCCGCACGTGCCCAGCAGCCTGACCCAGGCTAAACCTGCTGGGATGGGGGTTCAAGCTAAAGTTTGTACTGAGTCTTCAGTAGGCTTTAGCCGCTGTCAGGGGGGTCAGAGTCTGGGAGAAGGGGTGCAGAGGAGGTGGAGTGACGGAGAACATCAAACTGCGGAGAGGGCACTGTGCTGGAAACCCTCCGGATTCAGGCGCTTCATCTCTTCCTTGGGCGCTGTCTTCCCTGAATTGTCTGGATGGGTAGCATAAGATAAACAAGAAGGGATTTTTCCAAAACAACTCACCTATTAGATGTGAGACCATAAAAGCATAATATACTTTCTGGTCCAATCTAGAGACCCTCCCTCTGGTTTGAAAATAAAGATTCCCAGAATAATGGTTGTGGGTCTGGGTGGGTCCGAGGAGAGTCGGGTTGCCTTTCTTCAAATAAACCCAAATCCCAGCATCACAGAAGTCAATCCAAGGGCACGCATTCTCCTTTCCTGCTCCATCCTGAAGCTCCAACACATACTTCCTCTGCCTCCACCAAGAAAGTTGAGTTTCTCCATCTATGTTCCATCTTTCCCCACACACACACTGAAAGTTTGATCATAAATGGGAAGATTCTTTTAAAGTTGTATGTTTCATAATCCAGGAAAACCTCCATCCGGAAGGAACTACTGTGAGTGGAGGCAAATGTCAGCCTCGGTGGGAATAACTTGCTCTTTTCAGGACCTGCAGCTGCAGCGCCATCAGGGAGTTGTCTGGCCACGTGGTTTTTCACATCTGTCAGTTCATTTAAAGAAAGGAGCACACACAGTTTCACTAAAGCCAGTTACATAGATTTGTGGCCCTCCCTTGAGAGCCTGGGATCTATACATGATAATAATATGTTACATAGGGCCTGGAATATCGTATTTTCAACTCTAATCAACAGATTTTTACATACCTATAATGTAATCTGTTTACGTAAAAGTGTAGCTGATTTTTCAAATCAACAATCCAGCATTTAGGGACAATCTGGATAAATGAATTTAAATCTATATCCAAGCTAAGATAATTGGTCTCTTTTATTTTGAGAAATAATGTTACCATACTATATTCTTCTATATAGTGAGTTTTGGATCAATAGCCAAATATGAAAGTTATCAAATAAAGTGGGAAGTTGCAGTGTTTTGTAAGTCAAGGCTCTTTGAAGGTGACCCTTAACATCTTTGCTGAAAGATATCCTGAGTCAGAGGTTTAAATTTGCTGAAGAGAATGGCTTAGTTCATGACATTTTCACCATGTTTTTCCACCCAGCACTTTCCCCTCTCTGATGATTCTCAAGTTTAAAAGACTGAGCAGATCCTGGAAAATAAAGACCAGGCCCCCACCTGCAGGCCACACTCGCACACAGATCTTTGTTTCCAGCCCTTTTCAGGGGCGTTTCAGCCCTTTTCAGGGGCATCTTCCCAAGGCCTTGGCTGAGGCATGGTCTCCCTGGGGCCCCCAGGTCCCTGGGGAGGCAGGGCCTGCTGCATGGGCTCCTGGGCCCCTGTGCTGCATCCCCAACCCTCACCAAGCATGTGCCTGGGGAAACGTGGTGCAAGGGGACTGGCCCTTCCTCACCCACCTTTCGCCTGCACTGTGGCGGCAGCTGGATGGAGGCTGGAGCTAGCCTTTCAGTTTGACACGTTGTCCTAATCAACCACCGGGACTCTGGGCAGCTCAACAGGCCAGAACTCTGGTCACAGACTCCAGTTGCAGGCACCACCTCTGTCTTTCTAAGTTCCACAGCTGGGTGAGCAAGACCCCCATCTCCCCCTGCAGCTTGGGCTGTAGCTCAGGGCTGCCCGGTCTTTGTCCATCACCTTGGTGGACACTCTGGTGGGTGTGGCCTTGACCCTGCTTCACCTCGGGTCTGCTCCAGGGTGGGGGACTGAAGAGACAGGCTTATCACCCTGAGAACTTCCTGACATCGTCCAGAGGAGCAGATGCACAGGACAGCTTGCTTGCTTGCTTTTTTAATTTTTATTGGAGAAGGACACTTTTTATTTGCTTGATGTTTGTTTGCTTGGTTTTGTTTCAAGAACACTGAAATAAAAGAGCAGAGAATTCGATGCCTGAGACTCAGCACTAAGCCTCCTCTATCCCACCTGAACCAGCTCTGAGGCCTGAGGTGGAGGCGGAAGAGCCAGAATGCAGGGCATCACTGGGACCCTGAGAGCCACGGCACAAGCCATGGCTCATCATGAAGATGAGCAGCAGTAACTAACGTGGAACAGTTCTGTGTCAACAGCGCCTAACCCTAACATCATCTCACAGCACCCCAGAGGTTGTCCCTCCTTTAATTCTGTCAGAGACAGAAGGACATGAGGAAGGGGCCAGCTAACTTGTCACAGCCAAACTCAGGCAGCCACAGAGCCAAGAGTTTAGTCCCACCTGTTACAGCATTGCATTCTTAGTCACCACGGAGCCACCTAAGTTGAGTCTAAGACACATGGATCTTCCATCGTCTGATTCAAGGTCAGGTGTCTCTTTATTGTGCCATTGGGAGCCCAGCAACAGTGTAAGGTGCACTGTTTAGGATGGAGCCATTGTCTATTTAGGGGCTCGGCCCCCATCCAATTATTTCCCTACCAATGAGTGACTTGGAGAGTTACTGGCTGAAAGTCCTCCTGGAGGGGTGAGGTCAACAGTGGTAGGAAACATATCTACATGAAGAAGGAGGAGAAGAGTGTGGCTTCCTGGAGACCACAGCCCTGGACCACAGCCCTGGAGACCACACTCTGGAGACCACATCCCTGAGGATCACACCCTGGAGAATACAGCCTTGGAGACCACAGCCTTGGGGACCACAAACCTGGGTACCACACTCTGGAGACCAGATTCCTGGGGACCACAGCCATGGGGACCACAGCCCTGAGGATCACACCCTGGGGACCACAGCCCTGGGGACCACAGCCCTGGGGACCACAGCCCTGAGGATCACACCCAGGAAACAACACTCTAGGGACCACACGTCTGGGGACCACACCCTGGAGAACACAGCCCTGGGGACCACAGCCCTGGGGACCACAGCCCTGAGGATCACACCCAGGAAACAACACTCTAGGGACCACACGTCTGGGGACCACACCCTGGAGAACACAGCCCTGGGGAGCACACCCTGGAGACCACAGCCCTGGGGACCATTGCCCTGGGGACCACAGACCTGGAGACCACACTCTGGAGACCACAGCCCTGGGGACCACAGTTCTGGAGACATCCACTATTTAATCCCAGGAGTAACTGGGAGAGAGACCCTGGATGGAGTCTGAAGCCCTGGAATCCGCAGGAATATCTCAGGGGCCCCAGGCATTTGTGTTCTTATGACAACACTGAGTCATGACCTCACATGAGAGACACCATTTCACACCTGTCCCTGTGGCACCTGAACAATGAAGACCCTTCCAGAAGTTCCACCTCACAGATTAAACCCACATTGTAAGAGATTGTCCTCTCGGGATGAATTTGTGCACCAGATGTATCAAAACCGGTTCCTTGAGTGACTTTGTGGGAGACAGAGCCTTATTGCCAGAGGGGAGGCTCATCCCCATCTTCATGTGATGTCTCTGCCTCAGGCACTGCCTTTCGTTTCTCCCATTTACTACTGAGGTTTGACCTGAAACTGCAGAAGGTGTGTGCTGAGTAGTGAAAAGAAAACCTGCATACTTTCTTCTAGAAATTCACAGTCAGCACAAAAGAACCTGTCCTTGTCCACTTCAAGGGCTCAGAGAAGCACTAAAAAGAGCAGGGGTGACCACAGAGGTGTGAAGGTTCTCTTCCACTGTACAGCTATCACAAGTTTAAAGAGAAGATAGCCAGAGAGTGACCCAGAGATGGAGAGGTGGGCTTCTTGCTCCTCCCCGACCTGGAAACCAGCTGATTTCATCCAGCATCTGTGCTGAGTCAGGGCCGCCTGTAAGCTGGGGGTCTCACCATGAGGTGCAGGAGAGGTCCCCAGGGCTTTGTTTCTGTCTGGGAGCGGGCCACGGAGAAGGCCCATGAAATCTGCTGTTTCAGAAGTCTTCACCAAAATTCATGTGCAGGCCCGTCCTTCTCATCCCAGTTCCTCAGAGAAGAGCCTTCGGAGGCTCTGCCCCTCTTCAAAGTGATGCCCGCAGCCTGTACCTACCACCCACCCCTGCCCAGCTGGACGCTGCGCTGCTCGCTCCTGAGCCTTCTCTGTGCACACGTGACGCTGCCCCCGCACTGGGCACTGGACATGCTGGTTCACACTGTGCAGCCCCTTCCAGATATTAACAAAGATGGAAAACTAGGAACTATGACTTTCTGAAAGGGAAGGGCTAGTAGCTCAGTCATGTCCGACTCTTTGTCACCCAGTGGACTATAGCCTGACGGGCCAGGCAAGAATACTGGAGTGGGTTGCCATTCCCTCCTCCAGGGGATCTTCCTGACCCAGGGATCGAACCTGGATCTCCTGCATTACAGGAAGATTCTTTGCTAGCTGAGCCACCAAGGGAATGTTATCTTTATAAAAACTGGGAGAAAATATTTTCAGATAATATATTATATCTGACACAGGCCCCACATCCAGAATAAATGAGTTCTCAAATCAATATGAAGAAAAGAAGCAACCTAGTTTCTCAAGCAGGCAAAGTATTTCGTAGACACGCCACTCCAGGTGATGTATAGATGGCAAGTGCTGGGTATCACTGGTTATCAGGGAAACACATGCAAGCTGACACCAGAAAGATTCCAGTTAAAAGACCTGGTTGCTCAGGCCATGGAGAAAAAGGAGCTTTCATTCATTGCCAATGAGACCATCAAAGGGGACAACCTCTTTGGAGAAGAACTGGCTGCATCTTCGAAAGATCTAGATGTAGCTACCGTCACCCCCACCTCTGCATCCCCAGGTATTCACCCAAGAGCAGAGGGAGCGTGTACAGATGGAGACTTGTACACAGACGTTCCCTCCAGCTTTGTCGCTAACAGCCAACAAGCCCATCAGAAGGTGAAAAGATAAATAGACTGGCACATCCATGAGTGGAAGCCGCTCCCATCGGCAGGACTGACTCGGTGCAGGTTACGGCATGACCGAGCACAAACAACTGCTGGGTAAAGGGAGCCAGGTCAAAAGCCAAAGTACATACTTTCTGATTCCATTTATAGAAAATTGAAGGAAATTAAAGCTAGATTAGCAGCAGCCTGGGGACAAGAGTCGGGAAGGTGGGGGTGGGGTGGGGATCTCAAAGAGACACAAGGAGACTCTGAGATGAATGAACACGGTCGCCATCAGGACTGGGGTGAGGGCTTTGCAGGCAGACTCTTGGGTCAAGTTGACTCAATTGTGCATTTTAAAGACGCCTAGTCTCTTCATGTCCCTTACACCTCAGTAAAGCGGCTTTGCAAAGCTGCTTATCTGGTAGGAGAAAGGACTTCATGCGTGAGAGAGGAAAGAAGAGGAGGCAAGGGGCTCTGCCCGGCGCCACGCGGAATCTGCGCCCACACACCAGCCTCCAGCTTCCAACAGCCGCCAGCTGGCTCTCCTGCTGCTGTGAGCCCTGGCCGCTAGCAAGCACTGTTCAGCCTGCCTGGTCACTGGCTATTCCCCACCCCAGCACTCGATCTGGTGGCAACCCCAGCCCTGGATGGCGGTGGGTGAGCCCAGAGCTTCCCCTGGTTCCTTCTGAAGGCCAGCCCTGTCCAGGTGTCGCCACAGGGCCCGCCTTTCTGAGCAGCTGGGTGCGTGGGGGATGCCTGCTTCCTCTGCAGAGGGTGGGGGTTGAGGGAGAGGAAGCAGGAGAAGGAAGAAGAGGAGGGGGACAGTGCGGACTGCGGAGGTCTCGGGCACCCACCACACACTCGGGCACACCCAAGACCCCACTCTGCTCCGGGAGGAGTCTGCTCCCAGCATCGTAGGAAGCAGACAGTCAGCAGATAGGAAAAGCGAGGTGGCTTCAGGGAGACACAGCCTGGCTCCACGGGACCAGCACCACAGCAAGGCCAGGACTGGGCCAGGCAGATGCACCCCCAGAAAGGGACCCACGGCAGGTCACAGGTCGCCCAAGGGAGGCCTGATTCCAGGCTGGACAGTGAGGCTCCCTGCAGCTCACTGCCTCCTCTGACTCGAAGCAGGCTGGTCTCCATCCCAGGGAGGCTGGGGGCATCGGCCGCCCTGCAGAAATGGAGCAGAGCAGACCCCACTGCCCACTCTGTCCCGGCCATGGAGGATATGCGCTTCCGGGCTGTCCTCATCTCATAAACAGCGAGCTGTGGAGCCCGGCCTTTGGTGTGCAAGAGGGGAAGGCTGCTGCCGAGGGCCAGCACGGGGCCAACCTGGCCCCCGGGACATGCTGGGGTGCTCTCCTGTCCCGGTGAGCCCACCGTCCTGGCTTGTCCAGCTCCCCCAGCCTGGCGGTCAGACCATGGACCGGCACAAGGCATGCCCTGAGCCCACCAGCCTTTCCGAAGGGGGTCGCTGGGACTCCTGCACGCAGACTGCCCGGGGCCTCCCTCCTCCTCCCCTCCCCCAGGGACCCCGCAGCAGACAGAGAGCCTGCCCCCAGCTGTCATCCAGCCCAGTCCTCAAGAATGGCCACCCTCCCTGCAGGTGAGACCGGTCCCCAGCCTCCTGATGCCCAGGACTGGTCTGGACGACCGAGCCGTGGTTGGAGAGTGGGCTCCCGAGGGGCACGAGTGCTGGGCCCTCCGGGGGCCAGGTGGTGGCGCTGCTGTCTTTAGGCATCGTGGCCACATCCCCAGAGCCGGCCTCAGAGGCCACCTGGCTGCAGGCACCGCGCCCTGCGACGGGGCGCCCTGGGACTGCACAGGGCTCCTCCCGCCCCACCCCACAGGGCCCAGCCCAGAAAAGCAGGCGGTGATGGGAGGTGGACCCCAGCATCACCCTCAGCCCTGGCCTCCCCCCGCCCACCGCCCCACAGGACAAAAGTGACCTTGCACCCCACCCATGACCTGGGGGAGGCTCATGGTGATTTAGACAGTGCCTCTGTCACTAACTTCCCAGCTTCTCTCATGAGGAAGGTTTCTAAAACTGTAACAGTGCCAGAGCTGACTGGAGGTCAGAAGGAAGCCTCTTTCCCTCTTGTTCTGACCGTCTTTATTTAAAGCCCACACCACTCACTCATCACTTCACATCAGGAACCCATCTTTTTTCTGTCAATGCCTTCCCCACTCCCAGAGCTGGTCACTTGGACCCTGTCTGTGGTGGATGAACCGTGGCTGGGTCCTTCCCCATCAGTGTCCCCCACCCAGGGCACCCCCATCCCCTCCTTTGCAGCCTCCATCAGACAGTCCTTCTGGAGCCAACTGCATCTCCACCTCAGCCAGGAAGGTGCGTCTGGTGTCTCCAGGCCATGCCCATGACAGTCCTTTCAAAAATGCCCCGTGCCTCTCTATCAGCATCAGGCACCTAAACAAAAATCCTTTCCACATGATTCTCTAATGCTATTTCTTATCAGTTAAGTGGATTGTGACGTCACGTTGATATGTTATCCATCCAGTTAGAGGAATGGGACCACTGACAATGAAGATACAGATGAAGACTCTCAGACAAGACCTGATCTTGGAAGATGTGGAGGACAGTGAGGGGACTCCCGCAAATGCTGAGCTGAGACCTCGTGGCGTCCAGGTCATGGCCTACACAGGGCAAGGTCCAGGATGCTGGCCCATGCACAGCACATGCTGAACTCACCAGATCACAGGGATCACAGGGATCACAGTGCTGGGCTTGGGATCACGTACCCAAGTCCCTCCTCCAATATCTCTGGGCCACGGAGGCCCCTCAACGTGGGGGAGAGAAAGGCCCTTCCAACCAGGATGCCGTCTGACCCCTTGGACTTAAGGGAGATGGCTGGGGACACCTTTCACCTGAAAAGTCAGAGATTTGATGAAGCTCAAATGGAGAGCTCGATTCAGAGCCGCCTGGGGCAGGGGATTGGCGGGGAGCGGGTCGCGGGGGAGAGCAGCTCCTCCCACTACTGAACACTACTCCAGCAGAGCACCCCCTCCCCTCTTCCCCCCCAACCTGAGTACCCCCTCCCCCCTTCTTCCTCCACAAAAGACCCCCCTCCCATTCCAGGTTTCTCTGAGCAGCCCAGGGACTCATTTGTTCTCACAGTCTGTCCTGAGACTTTATTCCTATGTTATTCTGCAAAATCCATGGCAATACTCAGATCACAGGGAAAACTCTACCTTAAAACAGCGTTCCTGGGCAAGGCGTCCCACGGGGAGAGCCTGGAGCACGTCCAGGGCCCCAGCCACTAAGCTCCTGCATTAAGAGCCTCCTGACCCAAGACAACAGAGGCAACCTTGTCAAAGTTTTCAAGACTCACTTTGCACATCTTTTCTCTTATTGATTGAAGCCATATTTTTGGTGTCATTTTAATAGTCTCTGTGCACATTTTCAATATCTATTCATCTCACAGTTTGATTAAAGATATAATGAATAATTTTTCTGTCATTTACATTCGAGACGAAATGCATTCATGAACTCACACACAATCTGACTTCCCATAAATTCTCTTCTTAGACATGCATTTGGTCAGATCCGCAAAAGCTTAATGTCAGATTATTATTCCTGGCACTCACTCCTCAGCACCTCCCAAAAATAATCCACTCCCGGGATGTGGTTCTCGGATCCTGTACCAGAAATAATTGATCCCATGACGGCTGATGGAGACTTCCCTGCTCCTTCAGCAGCCCTTCAGTCAGACCTGGGTCTGATCCTGAGACAACACGGCTGTGTCCTCCCACACCGGGGGGACGTCCCAGTCGGAAACGATGCTGGCTTTCCAGCCCGTGTTACACACGTGTTGCTACTACCCGTGAGGGACTTCGCTGACCCTGCCTGGGGCAGCCCAGAGGAGAGGGTCGCGCAGGACACGGCCTGGCGTCGGGCCCCTCTCCTCGCTGGCCCAGCTTTCTCCTGCAGGCCAGATGCGGCTCGCTCTGCAAGATCAGCTACCCGGACACCCTCATTAACCTCCTGGCTGTGGAGAACACAGTCCTTGCAGATTTTGTGTCTTTTCCACTTTACATTTGGATTTAAGCGCACTGATTTACGATCATCTGAACACAAAGCATCAGGTGTCTTATATAAGAGGAGCCCTCGCCCTGCCATCCCTGACCTCATCACTGCCCCCCACGTCCCCCACCCCCACTCCAGCTCCTTATTAAATTATGAGTGAGGAGTCAAGAAAAATGCTAACTTGTCCTGTCTTTTCACTCAACATACAAACTTTCCTTCATGTCTAAGTTCCCAGAAATTCCAAGCTCAGTGTGAAGGTGAGAGTCCTTTTCCTTCAAGAGTCCCACCATCCCTCCTACCCTGCAGCGGGCTGGGGGCCCAGGCAGAGTTCAGGGCAGCAGTGAAACTGCTGACCCCGAGGGGAGGGCTCAGGCACGCCTGGGACCCTCCCTGAAGGAGCCCCAGGAGACCCCATCCTTCCTTCCAGCCCTGACTCCCTGGAAACAGGGAGCTTCCTTCTGCTGTGAGTTCACAGGACCACTGCAGCCCCAACACAGGCTTGGGTCTGCCTACGACTGTGGTCCGTTTATCAGCCTGGGACTTGGACATTAATTAGGGCTTCATTTGCTGCCGGGCCTCCTTCTCTACAAATATTTCCTCTGGGGCATGACAGCCATTTCCTGTCCTTTGATCTCGCCCCACAAGTAATTGAACCATTAGCCTCGTACCTGTAAGAAGTTGAATAGGAGCCCATCTGGGCTGCGGGGGAGGACTTCACACATCCTGCTGGTCGCAGCTCAGCAGGGAATCAAGGGTGGAACCTGGGTTAGCATGGTTGGAAATAAAAGGAATAAAATATTAGACGATGTAAAGAATTAATTTTCCATACTGCATGTCAGGGAAGCTTCAGGGTTTTCATTTTCAAATATGGAAGTCTTGAGTACGGTGTAGTTAAGTAATGATGGTAACTTAAAACAATAAATAACACTAACGAACTGTTTGCTGAGTACCAGACGCCATTCTCCACAGCCATCCAAGACTGTCTGGCTGGTCCCTCCCCCGAAGGGGACAAGAGTGGGTCCCCAAAGCCGCCCTCCCCTCAGAGGAAAGCAGGACACGTAAACAACTCACTGAAACCTGCAGACCATGTGGCTCGAGTCTTCATCCACAGGGTGCAGTCACACCTACAGCGAGTGGCCACCGTACCCAACACCTGGGCCAGCTCCAATCACACTCTGGACCTTAGGGCCCCGATGCGGACTCTGGAAGACTGGCAAAGAAGGGGGAAACAAAGAGTGTAACCTGTAAGTTTACAGTAGTTTCTCAAGCTGTCAATACTCTAGTTGTTTCTAAAAATATTCGCACAGGCTATGGCCTCAATTCACCCAAGTAAAGTCCCTTTCAGATCAGATCGGATGTTCACTTCAGCTCAATTAACTTATTAAACCGACTTTAAGAAATGGAATAAAATTGGTGCCTCTGATTCTGAAGGTGCACGACTCAGGTACAAGAAGAGCCACCAAACAGAGCAACACGCACACCGTTTCTGGCTCTCGCGTGTTCCCGCCACAACAGCTCGGAGGAATTTCAAGAGCATATTGCTGATAATCATCCTGTTCACACGTTCCGGTTGCAGGAACCGTCGCCTACAAGAAGGACAACGTCTTATTTAGTTATATTAACAATTATTGCAGTGCAGACGCTTCCCTGGAAACTGTGCAGACTGCACTCTGCATTTGAGGAGGTGAATGGTCTCTTTATGTCCTCGGTTGTGAAAATCTGTTTCTTTTCATCTTAGGAAGTAAAATCAGCCACGTGTAAGGTCATGATATCCATGAACTTTCTTTCTGATACAATTCTGCCTGAGAAGCTGAATTTATTTTTATACAAATGCAAACGCACTTTTTAGTGCAAAAGGACACGTATGGGGAGCATTTTTCTTTCTCTACGCTCCCTTTTCCAGTGGCTGCTGTAACCTGCAATGGACCAGGCAGGCAGGCAATTCTCCAAAAGCCAGAGAAGTGGAGCAGAGGACACGTTCGGTGTGGATACTAGGTGCCCCCGCCATGGTGCCCCCGGCAGAGCGCACAGTCAGAGGGCGCGAGACCCGGGCCCTGACACCCTGAGTCCACAGAGGAGGGCAGGAGAGGAGCGCAGGGCTGCCTCCCGTGTCTCCTGGTTGGGGTCCTGGCAGGTGCAGGGACAGGCGGGCAGAGGCGAACAGAGGAGCTCCTTCTGCTCCCGATGCAGACCCGAGGATCTGGGTCAGCGGCCAGGAGACGGCCCGAGGGGTGGAGTGGCTGAGGGAGGCCAGGAATGCCCTGGGCCCAGCAGTTGGCCAGGCTGGTCCCCAGCGGTGGGCAGAGCTCCTGCATACCCGTCACTGGTCAGATGCCAGCACTGCCGAGGGGGAGCCTGACCACCTCAGGGCCTGTGCCCCACTCCCAGAGGCACTCAGCATGATCAGAGGCCATGGGTCACCACCCAAAACAGTCCCAGCTCTTCTGCTCAAGTGTCTTCAGAGAGACGTCTACAGCCTACAGACTGGTCTCCTGTGTCTGCTCCACCCTCCATCACAGACAGGCCTCCTGCGTCTGCTCCACCCTCCATCACAGACAGGCCTCCTGCGTCTGCTCCACCCCCCATCACAGACAGGCCTCCTGCGTCTGCTCCACCCCCCGTCACAGACAGGCCTCCTGCGTCTGCTCCACCCCCCATCACAGACAGGCCTTCTGCGTCTGCTCCACCCCTACAGAGAGGCATCCTGCGTCTGCTCCACCCCCCGTCACAGACAGGCCTCCTGCGCCTGCTCCACCCCCCGTCACAGACAGGCCTCCTGCGCCTGCTCCACCCCCCGTCACAGACAGGCCTCCTGCGCCTGCTCCACCCCCCGTCACAGACAGGCCTCCTGCGCCTGCTCCACCCCCCCGTCACAGACAGGCCTCCTGCGCCTGCTCCACCCCCCCGTCACAGACAGGCCTCCTGCGCCTGCTCCACCCCCCGTCACAGACAGGCCTCCTGCGCCTGCTCCACCCTCCATCACAGACAGGCCTCCAGCATCTCGTCCACCCCCCCGTCACAGACAGGCCTCCAGCATCTCGTCCAACCCCCCATCACAGACAGGCCTCCAGCATCTCGTCCAACCCCCCATCACAGACAGGCCTCCTGCGTCTGCTCCACCCCCCATCACAGACAGGCCTCCTGCGTCTGCTCCACCCCCCATCACAGACAGGCCTCCTGAGTCTGCTCCACCCTCCATCACAGACAGGCCTCCTGAGTCTGCTCCACCCTCCATCACAGACAGGCCTCCTGCGTCTGCTCCACCCCCCATCACAGACAGGCCTCCTGTGTCTGCTCCACCCCCCATCACAGACAGGCCTCCAGCATCTCATCCAACCCCCCATCACAGACAGGCCTCCTGCGTCTGCTCCACCCCCACAGACAGGCCTCCTGCGTCTGCTCCACCCCCCATCACAGACAGGCCTCCTGAGTCTGCTCCACCCCCCATCACAGACAGGCCTCCAGCATCTCGTCCACCCTCCATCACAGACAGGCCTCCTGCGTCTGCTCCACCCCCCGTCACAGACAGGCCTCCTGCGTCTGCTCCACCCCCCATCACAGACAGGCCTCCAGCATCTCGTCCACCCCCCGTCACAGACAGGCCTCCTGCGTCTGCTCCACCCCCCATCACAGACAGGCCTCCAGCATCTCGTCCACCCCCCCATCACAGACAGGCCTCCTGCGTCTGCTCCACCCCCCATCACAGACAGGCCTTCTGTGTCTCATCCTCCCTCCACACAGGCATTGGCAGGGCTGGACTGAGGCTGACCCGGGCAGTGCTCCCTACTCCCCCTACAGGTTTACAGGGAGCTTGGATGGGCCCAGGACCCTAGTCTCAGGGTCTAACCTTCCCGAAAGAAGGACTGACCCTCCCTATGGCCTGTTGGTCTCCAGGCAACCTAACTAATTATCTCAAACTTGGCAGCCCAGAGCAGCAGAATTTATTCTCTCTCTGTTCTGGAGACGGGAAGTCTGAGCTCAAGGTGCTGGCAGGGCCATGATCCTTCCAGAGGCTACAGGGGGAGCCTTCTTGCCCCCCCAGTTTTTGGGGCCCCAGGCGCTCCTGGCTGTGGCTGCACCCCTCCGACCAGCAACTTCTCTCTGAGTCTCTTCTCATCAGGACACCAGCCAGCAGAATCAGGGCCGCTCTACATGCATGACACTTCCATCCTGGGACCCTTCACGAATCAAGTCAGCAGAGACCTGACATAAGGTCTCTGAAGTTCCAGGGGGACGTGCATGGGGGCACCTGGTCAACCCTCTTCAGGACACAAGGCCGGTTCTGGCCTCAGAGGAGAAGAAGCTGCCCTGGGGGCCATGTTCCCTCCACCCTACTCCGCCTGCAGCTCCTGACAGCAGTTCCTGGGGCAGGAACAGTGGCCAGCCTTCTAGATTTATTATTGCATTTAATCCCCATGATAACCCCAAAAGGAGACATATTAGTCTTGTCTCACAGAGCTCAAGACTGAGGTGTGGAGATGGGAAGAGCTCGTAAGTAGCAGGCAGGGCCTCCACCAGGTCTTAAGCCTCTCCTGCACACAGGCCCCCGGAACAGAAATGAAGGTCCCCAGCCCCTCGGGGCCTCTGGGGACTACTGGGTGCAGCGTGCAACCAGATGGGCCCTGACAGGGGCTGAGGAGGATGCAGAGACTCCCGCCCACAACCATCCTACAGCAGCAAGGCTGGCCGCCCGCGGCACAGTGCGGCCGGCAAACGTGAATTAGCTGTAGCAGATGTTTTTACTCTGGGAACTACCAGACCTTTCTGGCCACTCATTTATCCTTCAAGGGGATAAAACTCTACCCTTCTATTATGTGTTGTCATTGGAGCATTGCACAACTTTATCAAACTTTTTATTCTGGAAACTGAATTAATTTTCTGCAAGGGGGTTTTTGTGCGGCTCTTTAATCACATTTACTGGAGAACATGTGTACTGTACAGCCGGGGAGCCGATTACGGCTTCCAGAAAGGCCACTTTCAAAAGGAGATTGCCCTCGCTGCCGAGGCCTCCATCTCAAGGCCCCTGGGTTTTGTGAAGAGGAAAAAATTAATTACTATTTTAATAACGAAGCCAAGCCGGCTGAAAATCCTCTTAGAGAGTGGCGGGATGATGTAAGGGCCGGCAGGGGGGATATGAAAGCTCCGATCACACCTCCGCCCTGCACGCAGCACTCCATCCCGTAAGATGATACGGGCTGCTGGGTCACACATTAGGGAATTAGAAATATAATAATAACACTGTTTTCTCTCGGGAAGGGGAAAAGTTGTGATCCTGAGGCGCGGGCTGGTGGGAACTCCCAGGGCTGGCCCCTCTCTGCCCCCTCCCCGCCCCCAGCTCCAGACTCCAGCAGCCAGAGTCGCGGAGCGCAGAGCCGACCAGGAACCCTGGGGAAAGGCGGGAGGTCTCAGGGCTGCTCCAGGGCTCCCGGGGACACCTCCCACCCCGCCAACTCCCCCCGCCTCCCCCACGCCCCCCACCCCTGGTCCTCTCCTCTTTAGCTTCCACAGGCAAAGGTTGAGCTGGTCTTTCCTTCACTCCACGGACACATGTGCCAGCTATTAATTCTCCTGAAAAGTAAAAGTTCTAAACCAACAGGGACCTACTATATAGCCAAAAAAAGTAAACGTTTTGCACCAAAATGGTGGGGTGGGGTAGTGGTTATTGCCAAGTGAGCAGAGGGGTGCTAGTCACGAGGGGGTGTTGTTCTCAGGCCTGAAGCAGTCTCCTCTCCCACCAAGGCTGATTCTGGTGGTGATGAAGCGGCTCAGGAATTAGATGACCACATTAGAGTGATGAGGCCACGATCGCTCCTGAGACTCATCACCCTATGGGGACCCCAAGGTCTTACCCTTTTCTCGCCAAAGTGCCCCTTCACCCCTTGCCCCCACCAGCTCCTCTGCACCTCGTCCCCCCACGCCTCCCCCTGGGCGCTGAGGTCCCCACTCCCAGGGCAGGGTCAGCAGAGCCGGGCTCCCGACAGACGCACCGCGAGCCATGTGCTGACCCAAGGAAGGCAGGGTCCAGCCAAAGGCTACCCCGATTCAGATCTACCCTGTTTAAGAAAGAAAGAAGCTTCCGAAAATCAGTAGAGACAGAGTGACTGAAAGAGACTCTGTGTGTCTGTGGGGAGGGTGGGGGAACCTATGAAAGAGATGCTTATTTAATCAGATTTCTCAGATCTGTAGTAAATGGCATATTGATGACTATTCTTCAAAAATCACATGAAAGTATATTGAATAAATTAAAGAGTTAGCACTCACCAGAAATATTTTCTAAGAAGTCCCCAGAGAAGGCACAGCCCTTCCAGGGAGCATGATGAACAATGAGATGACACAGGTGCGGATGGGAAGTCACAGGGGCTGCTGTGGTCAGCAGATGGGTCATGTTTGCAGCAGATAAATGTCCGTAACGGACATGCTGTGGGTCCACTGCACCGAGGCCCACCTGAAGGATGCTCCTGGCCCCTCACTGTCGCCAAGCTGCGGCAAGCCCAGGGCAGGACCAAGCTGAGCGGACCCACAAGCGACAGTGGAGGCAGCGGCTGGGAGGGCGGTGGCGTTGAGGAGACCTGCTGCACATCCGGAGCTGAGGAGCAGGAAGGAGACAGTGCCTCCCGAGAATGGAGATGCAGGGAGACATCAGGTCCCCGGCAAGGGCCAAGCGCAGGCTGACATCTCAACAGGAGAAAATGTCTGGGGTGAGCAACGCAGCCTCGGCCGGGAGCTCCTTTACCAGTAAATCCACCGCCTTCATGAGTATCCGGGGTCCTCTGGGCTTTACCCCTAAAGCCTGGAGGGAGTCCCATCTCCCCTGTGACTACAACAGCTGTGAGACCACTCTCCCTGCCGGGAGGTATCAGTTTACCCCAACTATTTCACAGACGCTCTGAGAGAATTCAGCTAGATTTCACATCACCTAAATTGAGTCGGAATCAGTGCCTTAGTGCAAATATATACACAACATGGCATTAGAAGAAAATACGATTCTTTCTGTGTTCCTCATTGGCCATCAGAACACTGCTGTCCTGGGATCCCTGCCCCCTTTTGTTTTTAAAAACAGGATAAAGTTGATGACTGTGTTTTCTAGTTGAAAAAATGCTTCATGTGACCAGTCCCCACTGTGGATGCGAGCAGGGCCTCGCCACCCTGGCCTCTGCTTCCCCTTCCCCACGGTGAGGACAGGTGAGCACAGGGGAGGCGGGCCCGCCCTGCTCACCTGCGATGCTTCCTCTCTGCTTCCTTCCTTCCCTGTGAGATGATTTAATCTCACCCACAAGCCAGGCTGCCGGGGAAAAAGCGGAGAGCATGGAGACAGCCAGGGAAGGAGGGAAACCTGAGAGGTTTCCACCTTTGGGGCGGTCACACAATCCGAGCACTGCCTTCAGGATTCCCACCCGTGGGACCTGAACTCGGCTCCATCCCCAAGGCCCCACTAAGTGAAGCTGGGTCCCCAGAGGACCTGACAGAAGTTCTCCTGGTCCCAACCCCAGCACCAAGCACCCGGGCTCAGTAGTAGGGAGGAGGCCGCTCAGGTGCAGCCCTGGGCACCCTCCTGGGCAGGCCTGGGAGATGGAGACCCAACCGCACACCCACTGGGAGCCCTGGGGCAGGACAGGCCACCTGCCCACAGGCTGGAGCCAGGCTGCGGGCCGGCCAGGTGGGGAGGGGGTGTCCGGAACCCCCGGCCCCCTGCAGAGCGGGGCTCCTGACTCTCAGGCCGCCCTGGAGGGAAGGCCACAGGCCTGGCGGCACAGAGAATCCTTGACACCCAGGCAGGTCCTGCCACGCAGAAGCGGGTCACCCCGGGGCCTTGTGCAGCACACCACGGCCCGCACGCTGAATCCCGTTTCTGTACTGCCTGCGAACCAGAGTTATGTTTAAACAGATAAAAACTTGAATCATACGTCAGGACACATAGCGTCGTGTGGAGTTTTGTGGAGTTTGAGGTCTAGGGCACAATGAAAGGTCCGGGGCAGACCGAGGCTGACTCTGCTGTGGCGCCGAGCAGAGCCAAGCTGATGCTGCAGACGCCGTGGGAACAGGGGAGCCGAGCCGTCGGACCCCCGTCCCTCCATGCCCGCCGCCTGACCCCTCTCCTGACCCCGCACCGATGGGGTGGGGGTGGACCTGAACTTTCAACCCAAACTCCCCCCCGCCCCGAGCTCACACCACAGGAAGCCATGCAGGTGACTTGAGATGGGGGTGCAAACCTTCCCCCTCCACCCCGCAAACTCAGATTTCTCCAGAGCCACTCCACTGAATGGAAAGAAAACGTATCAGACAAATGGTGAAGTTTTATTAGCTGTTTATAACCTGTACTTTTTCCTAAATTGCCAGAGTTAGCATAAAAGAGACATGTCATATTGATGCGAAGTCTCCCAGTTAGGATTATGAATTCCGTGACAGCACAATTGCCTTGATATCAATATGTTTTTTCATGAATTGCAAAGAAAAGCAGGTGTATAAAAATAAAACTCACATAAAATATAAATTATCATCATGCGAGTTAATTCTATACCCTCGGGATACAATCGCTCACGCACTTTATATTTGCCAAAATGTTTGTGAGTTACTTTTTTCCTTTTTATTTATTTATTTCTATTTATTGAATGTTTCTGTTCCCCTCGCTGAGAGAACTCTGTAAGATAGACGTCTTATTTCCATAACCGCCCCTGGAGGACAACAGTCATAAAACGTTTCTATATTAACCTTGATGTCCCAGATAATGCGATGATGCAGAGTGTCGTGCAAAATGCACACACCATGCTGGAGTCGGGTCTTCTCCTTAGAGGGGGTGGGACGGGGGGTGAAGGAAGCAACTGTCTCCTTCTCAGGGTTGGTGCCCTCGAGTAGGAATGAATGCGTGGAATCGGGAGAGAGGCCGAGAGTAGACACTGCCTGATCTGGCAGGACCTCAGCTTGTTCTTGCTGATGGCTGCCCTGTAAATACTGATAACGTGCGTGTTCCCACGAGAGGAGGTAAGCTCAGCCTCGCCCCCCTCTGCCACCTTGCCCCCCCACCAGCACCCTAATGTTTTAAAAACTCATCTGTTTCTTGTTTGAAATCCTTTTCACATTGTCCCCTTGAGGAGAGATGAATCTGTAAACCTTGCATAGGTGAATCATCATCTATCTCACCCTGGAATAAATTTAAGACTCTCCTGAACCTTTCTCTGAATCATCCCCGTCTCAGCTGCTCATGCCCAACACTGAGGCCTCGGGCAAAGTGCAGCCTCTGATTCTCCGGAACAAGGCGGCCCAGTGCGCTGGATCTGGCTTCCAGGGGACAGCTTTGGGGGAGCCCACAGGCCACGCACTGGGAGCAGAAGGGTGGCTCTGGCCAAGGTCCTCTCTTGTGAGACCCCGATGACCCGGAGGCCTCGATGCCTCTGGTGACAGGCTCCGGAATCCCCACAGCCTGGGCTGCCCATCTCCACCTCCTTCCCATTCTCCCGAGGAAATGCCCGCTCCTGGACCACCTAGAATCTGCACAGAAGAAAGAGCTGACTTCCCCTACTTCTAGGATGGTGTGCTCTAACACGGGCATGTGGCTTCCCACAGTTATAACAACTGTCTCCACTTTCTGCCCCGCCATCCACCCTGCCTCGTAGCCCTGAGACCCTTGAGCAGTGGTGGCAGCTTTTTATCTCCTGGATGAAGGCAGTGGCTGGACTCAAATCCTCCTGGATGAGTGGACGTGGGTCCAGAGAAACAGTGCAAAGCAGAACCAGCCTGCACACCGCTCTCCCTCCCCACGCTGCCTCTCACACCTGTTACCTCCTCCTTCTGCCAAGAGCTCGCGGCACTGCTGGGCGGCTTTTATGCCCGAGACGGAGGCAGGGCCAACATGACCAGTCCTCCCTGGGACACACAGGGAGCCGGCCTCCCCGTGTCAGGCTGAGCTGTGTGAACGCGTTCTGCTCGCGCAAAGAGGCAGCTCTGTGTGTTGTGGCCGTGGCTCAATCCTCACAGTCTCGTGTGACCAGCGCCTCATGAAAAGGATGCAGGGGCTTTGAAGGAGCACCACATCCAAGACAGGAGCCCCCAGAGGAGGAGCCCAGACCCTGACCCAAAGTCCTGGGAGTGGCTCACGTTGGCCAGCTATACCCAAGGCACGGGGAGGCTCTGCCATCTGCTGACACCACCCTCCTGACTCCCAGGACAGAGTCCCCTGTCAACACTTAAAAGAACCGTGTTGTGTGCTTCCCAACAATCCAAGCGGTTTCTGCTTCATTCCCATCTCCAGATCAAGACAGAGGATAGGCTTTAACCGCTGTCCAAGTGACCCAAACAGTTCTGCTCCCAAAGAGGACAGAATCTACATTTGTGAACAAAGAAGCAAAGTCATAAGAGAATATGACTGGTACTTTAATTAAATAAATTTTCTCTGAATGTTGAGGCTGAGCACTCTGGGCAGAAGTGATGACACACAGAAAACCTTATTTGAACATCCGAGCTCATTTTCCCACCCCCTACGCCCCAACACTGATCACACCCTCCTCCATTATGCATGATTGGACTATTATATTCAAGTTCCTTAGTAAAGGAAATATGTTTTGTGCACCCTGTACCATCAAGCATGGCTTCACCCACTGCCGACACTTGATAAATATTTAATTAGCCCATACAATATCAATCCTGCTGGAATATACCGTGCGCCAGTCTTTTTATGGGGAGTTCGTTTCTTAATTATATTGATCGCTCATATCATGTGAACCATAATTGGTTCTTTTCTTCTGACAATTTATTTTTAATGAAGTGCTTTTGACCTCTTTGTAATGGCAGTGTGTCTTCTCGCTGAAGTGGATCACTTACACCGGAATGTGTGCTGTCCTTCTTCTTTAATGTTGAGGAAGCGAATTGAAAGTTTAAGGAGACATTGACCCACTTGCCCATCAGGAAAGTTGTCCTCAGCCTGGGTGCCCTGTCACCTGGTGACAGTGGGATGACATAATGACAGCTCCCAGGATCCTCAGACCCAGGAGATGACACAGCCCTGGGGGTGGACACCCCGCCGACCTGGTCCAAACCAGGTGACGCTCACCTCAGGAAGAGGACAGAGCAGCATGGTGGCATGTGCGCTAACATGTGGGAATAGACAGCCAATGGGAATTCACTGTGTGACGGGGAACTCACATTGGGGCTCCGTCGTAACTTAGAGAGGGGGGAATGGGTGGGAGGTGGGAGGGAGACTCAAGAGGGAGGGGACACATGTATCAGTTCACTTCAGTCACCCAGTCATGTCCGACTCTTTGTGACCCATGAATCACAGCACGCCAGGCCTCCATGTCCATCACCAACTCCCAGAATTTACTCAAACTCATGCCCATCGAGTCAGTGATGCCATCCAGCAATCTCATCCTCTGTCATCCCCTTCTCCTCCTGCCCTGAATTCCTCCCAGCATCAGGGTCTTTTCCAATCAGTCAACTCTTCCCATGAGGTGGCCAAATTACTGGAGTTTCAGCTTCAGCATCAGTCCTTCCAATGAACACCCAAGACTGATCTCCTTTAGGATAGACTGGTTGGATCTCCTTGCAGTCCAAGGGACTCTCAAGGGTCTTCTCCAACACCACAGTTCAAAAGCATCAATTTTTCAGCACTCAGCTTTCTTCACAGTCCAACTCTCACATCCATACATGACCACTGGAAAAACCGTAGCCTTGACTAGACGGACCTTTGTTGACAAAGTAATATCTCTGCTTTTTAATATGCTGTCTAAGTTGGTCATAACTTTCCTTCCAAGGAGTAAGCATCTTTTAATTTCATGGCTGCAATCACCATCTGCAGTCATTTTGGAACCAAAAAAATAAAGTCGGACACTGTTTCTACTGTTTCCCCATCTATTTCCCATGAAGTGATGGGACCAGATGCCGTGATCTTAGTTTTCTGAATGTTAAGCTTTAAGCCAACTTTTTCACTCTCCTCTTTCACGTTCATCAAGAGGTTTTATGTATACTTGTGGTTAATTCATGTTGATGTATGACAAATCAAACCAATATTGTAAAGCAATCGTCAATCAATTAAAAATAAATAAATAAAATTTTAAAAAAAGCCAACAGATCAGACAGAAAGGTGCACCGCAGCCTCTGGCAGGAGCTTTTCTCTTTGCGTCTTTCTTGGTCCTCACAAAGGTCACCCCTACCACGGCGTCCCTTTGCCCTTCTTCTCGGGCCTTGACTCCACTGGGCTTTTAACCGGCTGAGGCCGTCCGCCGTCCGGATTGCCCTGATGACTCGTTCCTCCCCTCACCACGCCCGCCCACCCCTGTCCCCCACGTGACACATCCCGGGCCCCTCATCCAACTGACAGCAACCCACCAACCACATGGGACCTTCGCCTTCCCTGGAACAGGGGGCAGCGGTGTTGGCCCCACCAGGTCTTGTCCTGCAGCTGCCTGCGAGCTAATCCCTGCTCAGATGGGACTCACCGCCCCAGGGGGCCCACTCCTCAACCCAGTGCAGCCAGTGCCGCCCGATGACTCACGGTCCTGGGAGGGAGAGCACCCCAGCCTCGAGGGGCCGTTCCTGCAGAGTGATGCTCACCCTGGGCTCTGTGCCCCCGGAAGCAGGCGGAGCTGGTCTCAGCTGAAACCAAGCTTGTCCGGTCCCACTCCACCTCCCCCACCGCCGGCCTGAGGCTTGCCCTCTGCCAATCACCTGAAGTAGGATGCCCTCCTTCCTAAGAGAGCTGGAAACCGACTCCAGTGCTGGGGTCTCACCGGCTGGACACAGGTGGGGACTTCCTCTGAGGTCACTGGTTGGGGACAGAGGTCAGGCAGGTGCATCAGCGGGTGCAACGTCTCTGCATTTTTCCAGGATGGGATCCGTGAGCATGAGGACACAGAGCTGGGGCGGCGGCTAAGTGCCACCCACCCGCCGAAGAGACAAAATGACAGACCAACCGGCCAACAGTTTAAAGACAAATCTGGACGCAGTTGTACTCGCACTCCCACCAACAGCAGGCAAAGAGCTCCTCATTGGGGCATCTGGGGGTCAGACACAGGGTGATGTGGCCGAGATGCCAGCCACCTGGTGATGGCTTATGGACAGAGTAGCCACACGTGACCCTGCAGCCTGGGCGCCGTGCCCCAAGGCCAGTCAGACACGGTGAGGGCAGGAGGACAGCCTGCTAGCCAGAGGCCGGCACTGAGCCGCAGCATGGAGTGCCCTTGAGGGAGTCCAACCAGCCACTTCTAGCAAGTCAGTTGGATGGGACACCCCCACCCTGGAAGGGACAGGGCTCCACCGGACCAGGACGGACACAGTCTGGGCGTGGGCTTGCTCTCCTCACAGGCACGTGCCCGCCGTCGGAGGGCTTACAGAGGTTGGACCCTCAGCCTGGGGATCTGGATGATGTCACTGGACCTCGGGAGCATCCTCACGGCAGAGGGCCCTTGCCCCTTCACGTCTGCCTGCACGCACATGCACACATACACATACACATGTCGGCACACACACACATACACACACGCACACACTGTTCCAAACTGTCCATAGTTGAATGGACCATACACAGAGGGAAAAGCTTCATTTTTCCTTTGCCAGACATCTACACAGTCAGATTCACCTCACCTCTGAATTCACGCGTCTGCTCCCAGACTGCAGGCCTTGGGGTCTCTGCAGATGCTGCAGAGGAGATGGTGAGGGTCGGGCTCCAGGGGAGCGGCCCGGGGATCTGCTGTCAGCCCGCTGCCGCACAAAGACGGGAGCCACAGACCCAGAACTATGACACAGAGCGCATATTCTGTGCGGGCCACGGAGAAGGGCTGAGGACTCATGGGTCAGGTCAGAGAGTGCTTCTCTTTAAAATGAAAATAAGACACAGTCTCCAAGGTCAATGCTGTTACCATCCCGAGACTCAGGAAGACAGGAGTCACGGGCAACTCGTCAGTTACATAGCCTGGACTGACACCCAGACATCCTCCGCCCACAGGCCTGAGACCACCAAGGAAAGCAGTCTGGCACATAGCCTGGGGTCTGCGTGTCGTCATCGTGTGGGCCTCGGTCTAAAGGCGACACTGAGGCAGGGAACGACCGCCACGGTCTCTGAGTTCAGCACAGCTCACCTGGGATCAAAGGATGTGAAGCAAGGTCTCAACTCAGGGAAGATTCAGTCCCAGAACCCCTACTTAGTGAAAAAGCCAGAAATATGAATAAAGCAGATGCAGGGTAAAACACACGGGCTCTGATGCAGGCGGAACTCCCGGCATACCACAGGCGTGAGGGGCGGCCGCCGCAGCAGCTGAGCCACCCGAGGAGGACGGCACAGGAAGGATGCTGGTCAGAGCCCTGTGTCCCCACCTAGCTGACAGCAGCCCACCTGGGGGCTGGGGGGAACTCGGAGCCCCGCAGGCCTGGGAGGGACCACAAATAGCAGGTCTGCGCTGCAGAGCAGTCGCAATGGTAATTTAATTTGCTCTCAAGACGATTTTGCAGAAACAGCTACTCTGTCTGCACAGCTCGTTTTCCTAAACAAAACTTGGTGATGGAGATCAGGATCTGACAGACGGTTGGCTTCTGGGAAGGAAGGGTGTTTGAAGGATACACCTTCAGAATCTCCCTAGAGGGCAGAGCTCACTTTTAGGAACCAAGATGTAAGCATAGCTGTAAACAGACAATCATACCTTCCAAAGAGAGTCCCTTCCTTGGTGCCGCAGGCTAGGACCACGTGCATAGAGCCCAGCGCCTGAGGGCTGCACACAGTAGGTGCTTAATAGCACTTGAGACTAAAACGAACTCACTAAGTGCAATGAGCAAATGACTTACAATTTATCTAACAGGCCACGAAAATGGGCAAGGATGGTAAAAAGATGACAGTGGGTGAGCCGATCCCAACTACCTTCGAGCCCCGATGCTGGTTGTATCTCCTGTCTGGGGTATAACACCTTTCTGGGGGATTAAGAGAAGACTGACCTCAGGGTGAGTTTCTTTGGAGACTTTACTGCCACTCTGTGGAGACCAGTCTGACTGGTACTGAGTCTCTCAGTATCCTCCGGACACAAGCGGCTGGGACAGAGCTTGAGAGAGTCCCCCAGCAATGTCACCAAGACAAGCCTGACCGGCGTGCAGGACGGGCATATCCAAGGTCTCCGGGAACGGTGGTGGCTGTCCTAGTCCACGCACACACCTCCATCCACTCCCCGCTCCTCACAGGCATGAGCGACATCTGTCCAGAATCCAAACCCCGTTCCCTCCACTCAGCCAAACCTGTGAGACCAGAAAACAAAACCACAGTGACTCGTTTCTGAAGAAAGTCATAGGCGTCAGCTAGGGCACCTCAGGGACACGTCCGTCAGGAAAGAGGATAAATATGGATCTTCAGCTTAATTCAGGCCCAAAGGAAAAACTAAGACTTGGGGTTTGGTTTGAAATCAGAGTCTTTGTCTAGAAGGGCCTGTATTCAGGGATGCTTTTCTGCCTTGACTCTTTCTTCTATCTGTGGGTGACCTTTCCTTCTCCTTGAACTTGCACAGGACGTTTCCTTGCTTAAGTAAGGCTGTTTGATCCCAAATTGCCTCGATCATCGAGGGTCCCGGAGCACACTGACAGACACAGTAGTAAGCTGGAGCTCACCAACACCTCTTGAGATTTTTGTTTTTGACAAAAATTAGGTTTTTGTTGTTGCTTCTTTTCATTCAGTTGCCAGGATGTTCATTTTGATTAAGGAATTTTATTTTGGAGAAGGAATCCTTCCAGACCCTGAGGAGACTAGAGATAGATGAAGAGAAAAAGAGAGGCAGAAGAGAGTTAGGGAGGTTTCATGGAGAACTGGGAGAAGACAATGGCTCCCCAAGCCAGCACTCTTGCCTGGAAAATCCCATGGACAGAGGAGCCTGGTGGGCTGCCGCCCATGGGGTCGCGAAGAGTCGGACATGACTGAGCGACTTCACTTTCACTTTCATGCATTGGAGAAGGAAATGGCACCCCACTCCAGTGTTCTTGCCTGGAGAATCCCAGGGACGGGGGAGCCTGGTGGGCTGCCATCTATGGGGTTGCACAGAGTCGGACATGACTGAAGCGACTTAGCAGCAGCAGCAGCAGCATGGAGAACTCCAAGTGGGGAAGAAACGCTTTTAAGAGGGAAGAAGTTGTTTCTGTAGTTTTCCAGAATCCACTTAACGTGTGCAAAGATGGAGCTAGAAAACAAACACAGCCTCCGGAGAAACTCTGCTCTGTGCTCAGAACCTGAACAGGAGAGTCAACATGGTTATTCCAGTTCCCTGCCCTGAGCTTAGTCCCCATAGTTGAGCAACACGCACAGACACCCTCACCACATGTGCTGATCCACAGACTACCCCCAAGGCCCATGCTTACATCCACGTTCCGCACTTACGAGGCTGTTTGAACTGGCCTCAGTGGGCTCATGCAGACCCACCTCCATCTTGGAGCTCTTGTGCCCACAGGACAACCAAGGTGGTCTGGGAACGAACCCCTAGCTTGAACATTTCAACTAACAACACAGCAGCAAGAAGTAGTCTGCCTTCTTGTGCAAGAAAACTAGCGGTGAAGCAGGATTCACTTGCAGCCCCAGGTACTTTCCGAGGGCAAGTGCTTCTCCAAATTTAATCCCTACAACAATCACCTAAACGGCCTCTGAAAATTCAGACTCCTGCACCTGCTCTACATACCCGACTCTGTAGCTTTGGTAAAGGGTTCAAGAAATGGCACCTCATCAGATGTTGGTGGTGGTTCACGTGCAGCTGGTACTCAGGGCTCTGAGAAACCCAGGCTAGGTCTACACCTCACCCCACCACTCCCATCTCCCCAGGACCAGCAAGGTGCCCCTGGGGGAGACACTCAGCGTGCTCACGTGCTCTTGTCCGAAGCATGGGTGCTGAGAACACAATAGACCAGAGACCAAGTACACAGCACAGGGGGCAGTACTCCTGGGAAGAAGGGCCGCAGGGCCCCGGCTTCTGCACCCCAGGCCGGCACACGTCCTTCCCTGCAGAGGCCGTGACTGGGGGTGGTCTTTCACTTGACCCCTCCTTGCAGACGAGGAGTGGCTCTGGGAGGCAGACCTCTTGGCCACAAGGCACAGAAGTGGCTGGAGTTGGAAGAGGAGGTGCTGACCCAGTCCACAATCCACAGCACCCAGTGTGTTCCCCCTGTCGACAACAAGACCCTGTAGGGTGATGGGGCTGCCAGCTCCGTGGTAGACGCCTTGACCCTGGTGGATGAAATATGCCAAGAGCTGGCTCTGCAGCACGCCCGCACAAGCAGCATCGATGCCATATTCTGGACCTTTCTGGGTGGGGCGAAGGGATGCTGCAAGGTTTTCTTTAGCTTCCTCTCCTGACAACATGCTTGATTCAGACAGAAGCCAAGAAAAGAGGTGACGTGAGCATGAAGCTCCTGGGGCCATGAAGACAGGAAGGAGCAGGATGACAAGTGCTCGGCCCGTGCCAACACCGGGCACCGCTCGGGCAGTGAGAACTTGCATCTCCCTGCCCTCGGCTCAGCCTCTGAGAAGGACGGCTGGAGCTGCAGTCAAGGCCCTGGATTAATGGAGCTTGAACAACTTCAAACACTGCTGAACAAGTTCTGACAACCTCTTGTGAAGTTTCTCCTCTACCGGCTGGATAAACAGCACACTGTCTCTTTAACTGATTTTATTTTTTTTTTTTTCTTTTCTTTTCTTCTTTTTTTTTTTAAAGATTACATTTAATATCTATTTCCCAGCAGTGTACAAACTGACATCATCTACTCATAAAAGCGGAATGCTTTGCTTTTTTAAGCTTCAAGCTGAATAACAAATTGCCACAGATGACAGCATAAAAGAATAACAGAATGGAATCAAAAGAAAATTCATTGTCAACAGAAACCCCCTGCTGAGGAATTTCAATTTCATATATCTAATTATCCCTGTCAGTTGGAAGAACTGACAAAAAGCATTCTTTGTTCTCGTCTGCCTCCCGCATCTCACTCTCAATTAATTCCGGCATACAAATATGACTAATTGTCTTTGCAGCGCTCAAGAGCGCTGTATATAAATGTTCACGAACTGAAAATGATTTGCAGGGTATTCACGCACTGATTTATGATATCTGAACACAATAGACATGCATAATTCAGGTGACCACGTTCGCACCCTCCCACACCCGTATTACAGAGATTAAGCAAGATTCTCTTTTCACGTCCCTTTTTCATATCTGCTTTGTGACAATAACTCACTTTGCACCTATTAAAAGAGGAAGCATTATATGTCTGCTGTTGCTCATTGAAATTACCATGAACAAGATTATCAGCATTTAAATAACATACGGGCAGTGAAGTGACTTGGGGAGGAGGGTGGGTGGTGGGACCCGGGAAATAGTAGGGACTTTCAAAAAGCAAGACAAGATCTCTGTGTGAAGGTTAAAGTTTGAGGGTTTTATTTCAGCTTGTTGGTGTGGTTGGGGGATTTGCTTTGTGTTTTTGTTTTGTTTTCCTTCTCTTTCTTTGCCCCTCTGTCATGACTGATTATTAAAATGCTTTTCAATTAATGTAGCTAAGGCTTTCATTGTCTTCTTTAGTCAATTCAGGTAGCTTTCTCCCACTTTTTTCAACTTTAGCAACTTAAACTTTACGCTCTTTGTGGTAACATTTAAACAAATTGTAAATAGGATTCAACACGTAATAAAGGGGAATAATATGTAAGAGGACAAAGGCTTTTGTCACTAGAAAGTGCATGTTTCTAAAAATTAGGTTTTCTCTGCTTCTTAACAAAATCATTTTTACAATTATAATTTAAAGTTAACTGTAATTCAGAAAATGTAAGTTAGAGTTCAGCCCTAATTATGGCAGCCAAGTAGTCTGTTCCAACAAATCTACAAAACTACAACATTTACTTAACTGTTACCAGATATGTGTAATTGCAGGCTTGATCTAAACATACATTTTATTATCATCCGTGCTTTTTGTTGCAAAAAATTAAAAAACGAAGCCTGCTTTGGTCAGAGCCGAGTAGCCTCTTTAAAGTTTAGCGAATGAAAGCTATTCACTAACAAGTGGACATTTTTTGGAGTCTAATCATATTGTCAAGGTTACTAATAAAGGACCAATATGACATTCTAAAGGGCTTAGTATAAATTACCCCCGAAAAAGTGCTTTTGAGCAGTGAGAGAGATTTTTTTTGTGAACTGCTTCTCCTGAACTCTTTTAGTGTGGGAACTTTAAAAAGTGTGCTTCCGGGGTAATTTTTATAGGAAAAGCAGCAATTGAAGATACATGCTCTTTCCCCAGACACACACTGTAAGCAGCTGCTTACCTGCTAGAAATAGCTAAACAGCTACCAAGCCCGAGTGTGCCTGTGTCTGAAAGTGCACGGGCTGGAATCCTGCCCAATGCGGAAGACCCCCGTCGGCCCTCCTCCCCCAGTCCCCGCTCTCTGACACTCTTGCTTCTGTTAAAGGCCATCTCGGGATCCACGGAGGGCCTAGACACTGGCTGCAGACTTCTGTGTTCAGGGAACAAGGACTAATTTAACAATAATTTTTAAAGCATGAGCAGGGTCTCATCAAGATTTGACTTTGGACTTGAAGTTTTATGCGCGGGGGCCGCTGTGGACACCATAGAGGGGATCCTGTCGTGTTGGATCACGGTCTCTATTTCCGTGGTTCTTTATTTCCACAAGGAAAAAAAAATACATGTGTGTGTGCGCACTCGTCTAAGCACAAAAGATGCTGTGAGGTAAAATGTAACTGTGGCTCAGACAGTAAAGAATCCACCGGCAATGCAGGAGATGTGGGTTCGATCCCTGGATTAGGAAGATCCCCCGGAGGAGGAAATGGCAGCCCACTCCAGTATTTTGCCTGGAGAATCCCATGGACAGAGGAGCCTGGCAGGCTATAGTCCACAGGGTCACAAAAGAGTCAGACACAACTCAGTGACTGAACAACTGTCAGAACAAAATGCAGCTACTTTTTTTTTTCATTTATTAGTTGGAGGCTAATTACTTTACAATATTGTAGTGGTTTTTGTTATACATTGACATGAATCAGCCATGGATTTACATGTGTTCCCCATCCCGATCCCCCCTCCCGCCTCCCTCTCCATCCCATCCCTCTGGGTCTTCCCAGTGCACCAGCCCCAAGCACCCGCCTCATGCATCCAACCTGGGCTGGTGGTCTGTTTCACCCTTGAGAGTATACTAGTTTCAATGCTGTTCTCTCTGAACATCCCACCCTCGCCTTCTCCCACAGAGTCTAAAAGTCTGTTCTGTACATCTGTGTCTTTTTTTCTGTCTTGCATATAGGGTTATCGTTACCATCTTTTTAAAAAGATGGCAACTACATTCTTGAATTCACTACTACTAAATCCAAAAGGACAACAGCTTTGAAAAAGAGGATCATATCGTAAACCTCAGTGGATCTTAGGTAAAGATGAGGTGCAGGACTGACCCTCATAACAGGTCTGAGCGGAAGTGCCTACCGGCTGTCGGACAGGCACTGGGGTGTGTGTTGACATTTGGCCAGGTGTTCTCAGGGTGACTGAAGGGAAGACACGATTATTCTCCGTGTTTCCAAAGCAGCAAACACCTTCCTTTGTGTCACTGTCGAGGCATCCCCCTCTCTGACAGCGTAGTAGTGCTGGTTGCTCAGTCGTGTCCGACTCTTTGCGACCCAACAGACTATAGAACTAGGCGTCTCTGTCCACGGGATTCTCCAGGCAGGAATACTGGAGTGGATTGCCATTTTCTTCTCCAGGGGATCTTCCCAACCCAGGGATCGAACTCATGTCTCCTGCATTGCATGCAGATTCTTTACCATCTGAGCTACAGGGAAGTCCCACTCTTTAAAGAACAACAAATATTCATGAACTTCAGGGAAATTTCCTGACAGCTCAAGTTATAAACTCCCAGAACAAAGCACGGAAATAATACAGTAAATTAAATTGCAAGGGAAAACCTGTTGGTTTGTTTTCAGAAGATATCTTAGGTGACCAAACAGAGTGGTGAGGTTGAGACAGAGGAGTCTCTGGTCAGAGGGAGACTCGTGCAGCCGCGGGACTAGGGACTCGGGGACCCCTCTCCTGTCTTCCGTCCTGAAGGCAGCGCTGGCCCCCACTGCCACCGTCTGAGCCTGACCTTGGTGTAAAGCCAGCAGTGTGAACTGGAGGCTGGAGCGGCTAAAGGACTAGGCCTGGAACTCTCCGGTGTGCCAAGAACAGAAGTCCCAGCGAAGCAGGAAAGCACCGAGTGGTGGCCATCAGCAGTGACAGGAGAGCCAAGGAGGCTTGGGGAGCGGCAGGGGTGACAGTGGACTGGAGCCCCCTTGACTCCCCCCAGCTGGGGGCCAATTAGACTCCATCCCGAGGTCCGTGTTTAGTGAGAGCCTCCCTCTGATGTTTCGCCCTGTGTTACAGAGATGAGGACTTTAAATCAAACTGCACTTCCTTTCAAAGCTAGTGAAACTCTTATAGGTTTGGCATTACAAAGCTGCTTCATCACTTTCTCTGCCAAGATTTTTAAAAATTTAAGATGGTAATAGAACAATTGATTGCTGGGTCCCTCCAGGACATATTGTATTATGACTGTTACCAGCACGAGGACTGAGTGTCCGAATCCCAGCAAACTCGGACCAAAGCTGGGTAGGAGCCCAAGCTGTGTTGTGGGTTTTCTTAAGGTGCCAGCAACTCTCATGCGACTGACTGCATTTCGGAACTTCATCTCAGGATGTATGCAGAGACGGGATGCCATTCTCCCAAGCAGGGGTGGCTGAGGGACTGGTGAGCACAGGGATGAGACACGACCCGTATCTGCCAGCTGTTTGATGCAGGCACCAGCAGAGCAGCTCTGGGTCCTTGGGGATCACAACACCTGATGATACTCTGCACCCACATCAGTGCAGATGTGGTAGCCCTGCATCCTCCTGGGCCAGTCCCTTCCAAGGACAGCATGTGCATGCACTCATGCATGTTCTCAGTCGCTCAGTCGTGTCTGACTCTTTTCAACCCCACAGACTGTAGCCCTCCAGGCTTCTCTGTCCATGGGATTCTCCAAGCAAGAATACTGGAGTGGCTGCCATTTTCTTCTCCAGGGAATCTTCCCAGATCAGGGATCAAACCCAAATCTCCTGCATTGGCAGGTGGCTTCTTTACCACTGAGCCACCTGGGAGATGGATCTCTGTTATGGGAGGGGAAAGATTAAAGATGGGGGGTTGGTGGAAGAAATAGAAAGACCATTGAAGCTTAACTCATTAATTGAAGATCTCCAGATATTATAATTTCAAAAATACAACTTGCTTCTCTTAAAATTTTTAAAACGTTTGCATTGCAATCATTATAGATTCATAAGCCGTTGTGAGCTACAGTAGAGTCCAGAAAGATCCTGCTGGTCCTCCCCAGCTTTGCCTAGGATGGCATCTCACTATGAAACAGGCTCACAGCCAGGAAACGAGCACTCACATCATCCCCCCATCTGCTTCTCGACTCCACCACTGTGACGTGATGTACACATGCGTGTGCAGTTCTGTCCAGTGAGCGTGCTCTTGTGACCACAGCCTGGTCACGAGCAGAGCAGCCACCAGTGGGGCCCCGAGCTACCCGTTGTCACAGAGACGCCTCCCTCTACAACCCCCACCCCTGATTTCTACAGTTTTGAGTTTCAAAATGCCATGTGGATGGAATCAGTTTGTAGCTTTTTGAAATGGGCCTTTTTCACTTGGGACGATTCCTCTGTGAACTTCCAGGCTGTTGCATGAGTCAGTCTCTTCTCTTTGTTGCTGATTCGTATTTCTTGGCATGGGGGTGCCATGATCAGCTTAAGCGCCCACCTGTGGATGGACACCTGGATTGTCTCCAGCCTTTGCAGCTAAAGGAAAAACTGTTGTGAACATTCCCATAGGAGTACTGAGTGAATGCAGATCTCCTTCGTCTTGGTCTGCACCCACATGCTATTGCTGAGCTCATGATAAGCCCATGTTTTGCAAGAATCTGACATCTTTTTGCTTTCAGTCTGCCTGTGTCGCAGTATTTGAAATGCGCTTCTTATAGACAATCGTTAGTGTTGTTTCATTTTTTAAATCTCTTCTACCAACCCCTGAGTTTTAACGATCATATTGTTTAGACTGTTTACACTTAATTATTGATCTATTAGGGCTCAAGTGAGCCATTTACTTTCTTTTCTGTTTGTATCTTCTGTTTTCATTTCTCTATTTCTGTTTTCTTACTTACCCGCGGGTTACCTAAACATTTTTCAGAGTTCATCTTGATTCATTTATAGTGCCTTTTAGTATATCACTTTATATATTTTCATTTGTTGTTCAGTATTATAGTATAATACATGATTATCACAAAACTCCTACTGAATTTTACCACTTTAAATACTGAAACTTTAAATCCACTCAGCTCAGCTTAGCTCAGCTCAGTCACTCAGTCATGTCCTACTCCTTGCAACCCCATGAACCGCAGCACGCCAGGCCCCCATGTCCATCACAAACTCCCGGAGTTTACTCAAACTCATGTCCATTGAGCCAGTGATGCCATCCAGCCATCTCATTCTCTGTCATCCCCTTCTCCTCCTGCCCCCAATCCCTCCCAGCATCAGGGTCTTTTCCAATCAGTCAACTCTTCCCATGAGGTGGAGAAGTACTGGAGTTTCAGCTTCAGCATCAGTCCTTCCAATGAACACCCAAGACTGATCTCCTTTAGGATGGTCTGGTTGGATCTCCTTGTAGTCTAAGGGACTCTCAAGAGTCTTCTCCAACACCACAGTTCAAAAGCATCAATTTTTCGGCACTCAGCTTTCTTCACAGTCCAACTCTCACATCCATACATGACCACTGGAAAAATCATAGTCTTGATCAGACGGATCTTTGTTGGCAAAGTAATGTCTGTGCTTTTTAATATGCTATCTAGGTTGGTCATAACTTTCCTTCCAAGGAGTAAGCGTCTTCTAATTTCATGGCTGCAATCACCATCTGCAGTCCTTTTGGAGCCCCAAAAAATAAAGTCTGACACTGTTTCCACTGTTTCCCCATCTATTTCCCATGAAGAAATGGGACCAGATGCCATGATCTTAGTTTTCTGAATATTGAGCTTTAAGCCAACTTTTTCACTCTCCTCTTTCACTTTCATCAAGAAGCTTTTTAGTTCCTCTTCACTTTCTGCCATAAGGGTGGTGTCATCTGCACATCTGAGGTTATTGATATTTCTCCCGGCAATCTTAATTCCAGCTTGTGCTTCTTCCAGCCCAGCGTTTCTCATGATGTACTCTGCATATAAGTTAAATAAGCAGGGTGACAATATACAGCCTTGACATACTCCTTTTCCTATTTGGAACCAGTCTGTTGGTCCATGTCCTGTTCTAACTGTTGCTTCCTGACCTGCATATAGGTTTCTCAAGAGGCGGGTCAGGTGGTCTGGTATTCCCATCTCTTTCAGAATTTTCCACAGTTTATTGTGATCCACACAGTCAAAGGCTTTGGCATAGTCAATAAAGCAGAAATAGATGTTTTTCTGGAACTCTCTAGCTTTTTTGATGATCCAGCGGATGTTGGCAATATGATCTCTGGTTCCTCTGCCTTTTCTAAAACCAGCTTGAACATCTGGAAGTTCACAGTTCACGTATTGCTGAAGCCTGGCTTGGAGAATTTTGAGCATTACTTTACTACCATGTTCTCATACCGTTCATGGGGTTCTCTGAAGTGGTTTCCCATTCCCTTCTCCAGTGGACCACATTCTGTCAAACCTCTCCACCATGACCCTACCATTTTGGGTGACCCCACACGGCATGGCTTAGTTTCATTGAGTTAGACACAACTGTGATCCTGTGATCAGACTGGCTAGTTTTCTGTGATTATGGTTTTAGTGTGTCTGCCCTCTGATGCCCTCTCGCAACACCTACCGTCTTACTTGGGTTTCTCTTACTTCAGACGTGGGGTATCTCTTCACAGCTGCCCCAGCAAAGCGCAGCCCCTGCTCCTTACCTTGGGTGAGGGGTTGCTCCTCTCGGTCGCCACCCCTGCCCTCGGGCGTGTGGGTGCTCAATATGCTATTGGAGATCAGAGGAGAAATAACTCCAGAAAGAATGAAGGGATGGAGCCAAAGCAAAAACAACACCCAGTTGTGGATGTGACTGGTGACAGAAGCAAGGTCCGATGCTGTAAAGAGCAATATTGCATAGGAACCTGAAATGTTAGGTTCATGAATCAAGGCAAATTGGAAGTGGTCAAACAGGAGATGGCAAGAGTGAATGTTGACATTCTAGGAATCAGTGAACTAAAATGGACTGGAATGGGTGAATTTAACTCAGATGACCATTATATCTACTACTGTGGGCAGGAATCCCTTAGAAGAAATGGAGTAGCCATCATGGTCAACAAGAGAGTCCGAAAATGCAGTACTTGGATGCAATCTCAAAAATGACAGAACGATCTCTGTTCGTTTCAAAGGCAAACCATTCAAAATCACGGTAATCCAAGCCTATGCCCCAACCAGTAACGCTGAAGAAGCTGAAGTTGAACGGTTCTATGAAGACCTACAGGACCTTTTAGAACTAACACCCAAAAAAGATGTCCTTTTCATTATAGGGGACTGGAATGCAAAAGTAGGAAGTCAAGAAACACCTGGAGTAACAGGCAAATTTGGCCTTGGAGTACAGAATGAAGCAGGGCAAAGGCTAATAGAATCTTGCCAAGAGAAAGCACTGGTCATAGCAAACACCCTCTTCCAACAACATAAGAGAAGACTCTACACATGGACATCACCAGATGGTCAACACCGAAATCAGATTGATTATATTCTTTGCAGCCAAAGATGGAGAAGCTCTATACAGTCAGCAAAAACAAGACCAGGAGCTGACTGTGGCTCAGATCATGAACTCCTTATTGCCAAATTCAAACTTAAACTGAAGAAAGCAGGGAAAACCACTAAACCATTCAGGTATGACCTAAATCAAATCCCTTATGACTATACAGTGGAAGTGAGAAATAGATTTAAGGGACTAGATCTGATAGACAGAGAGCCTGATGAACTATGGATGGAGGTTCGTGACATTGTATAGGAGACAGGGATCAAGACCATCCCCACGGAAAAGAAATGTAAAAAGGCAAAATGGTTGTCTGAGGAGGCCTTACAAATAGCTGTGAAAAGAAGAGAAGCGAAAAGCAAAGGAGAAAAGGAAAAATATTCCCATTTGAATGCAGAGTTCCAAAGAATAGCAAGGAGAGATAAGAAAGCCTTCCTCAGAGATCAATGCAAAGAAATAGAGGAAAACAACAGAATGAAAAAGACTAGAGATCTCTTCAAGAAAATTAGAGATACCAAGGGAACATTTCATGCAAAGATGGGCTCGATAAAGGACAGAAATGGTATGGACGTAACAGAAGCAGAAGATATTAAGAAGAGGTGGCAAGAATACACAGAAGAACTGTACAAAAAAGATCTTCACGACCCAGATAATCACAATGCTGTGATCACTGACCTAGAGCCAGACATCCTGGAATGTGAAGTCAAGTGGGCCTTAGAAAGCATTACTATGAACAAAGCTAGTGGATATGATGGAATTCCAGTTGAGCTATTTCAAATCCTGAAAGATGATGCTGTGAAAGTGCTATATTCAATATGCCCGCAAATTTGGAAAACTCAGCAGTGGCCACAGGACTGGAAAAGATCAGTTTTCATTCCAGTCCCTGAGAAAGGCAATCCCAAAGAATGCTCAAACTACCGCACAATTGCACTCATCTCACACAGTAGTAAAGTAATGCCCAAAATTCTGCAAGCCAGGCTTCAGCAATACGTGAACTGAAAACTTCCAGATGTTCAAGCTGGTTTTAGAAAAGGCAGAGGAACCAGAGATCATATTGCCAACATCCGCTGGATCATTGAAAAAGCAAGAGAGTTCCAGAAAAACATCTATTTCTGCTTTATTGACTATGCCAAAGCCTTTGACTGTGTGGATCACAATAAACTGTGGAAAATTCTGAAAGAGATGGGAATACCAGACCACCTGACCCGCCTCTTGAGAAACCTATATGCAGGTCAGGAAGCAACAGTTAGAACAGGACATGGACCAACAGACTGGTTCCAAATAGGAAAAGGAGTATGTCAAGGCTGTATATTGTCACCCTGCTTATTTAACTTATATGCAGAGTACATCATGAGAAACGCTGGGCTGGAAGAAGCACAAGCTGGAATTAAGATTGCCGGGAGAAATATCAATAACCTCAGATATGCAGATGACACCACCCTTATGGCAGAGAGTGAAGAGGACTAAAAAGCCTCTTGATGAAAGTGAAAGAGGAGAGTGAAAAAGTTGGCTTAAAGCTCAATATTCAGAAAACCAAGATCATGGCATCTGGTCCCATCACCTCATGGGAAATAGATGGGGAGACAGTGGAAACAGTGGCTGACTTTATTGTTTTGGGCTCCAAAAGGACTGCAGATGGTGATTGCAGCCATGAAATTAAAAGACGCTTACTCCTTGGAAGGAAAGTTATGACCAACCTAGATAGCATATTAAAAAGCACAGACATTACTTTGCCAACAAAGATCCGTCTGATCAAGACTATGATTTTTCCAGTGGTCATGTATGGATGTGAGAGTTGGACTGTGAAGAAAGCTGAGTGCCGAAAAATTGATGCTTTTGAACTGTGGTGTTGGAGAAGACTCTTGAGAGTCCCTTAGACTACAAGGAGATCCAACCAGACCATCCTAAAGGAGATCAGTCTTGGGTGTTCATTGGAAGGACTGATGCTGAAGCTGAAACTCCAGTACTTCTCCACCTCATGGGAAGAGTTGACTGATTGGAAAAGACCCTGATGCTGGGAGGGATTGGGGGCAGGAGGAGAAGGGGATGACAGAGAATGAGATGGTTAGATGGTATCACCGACTCGATGGGCATGAATTTGAGTAAACTCCGG
Source organism: Cervus elaphus (assembly GCF_910594005.1). Taxonomy (NCBI): domain Eukaryota; kingdom Metazoa; phylum Chordata; class Mammalia; order Artiodactyla; family Cervidae; genus Cervus; species Cervus elaphus. The sequence continues at coordinate 6,384,783 of NC_057841.1, read as the reverse complement.
GAGTTTGTGATGGACATGGAGGCCTGGCGTGCTGCGGTTCATGGGGTCGCAAAGAGTCGGACACGACTGAGCAACTGAACTGAACTGAACTTACTACCGTGTGAGATGAGTGCAATTGTGTGGTAGTTTGAGTATTCTTTGGCATTGCCTTTCTTTGGGATTGTAATGAAAACTGACCTTTTCCAGTCCTGTGGCCACTGCTGAATTTTCCAAATTTGCTGTCATATTGAGTGCAGCACTTTCACAGCATCATCTTTCAGGATTTGAAATAGCTCAACTGGAATTCCATCACCTCCACTAGCTTTGTTCGTAGTGATGCTTTCTAAGGTCCACCTGACTTCACATTCCAGGATGTCTGGCCCTAGGTGTGAGCACACCTTCGTGATTATCTGGGTTGTGAATATCTTTTTTGTACAGTCCTTCTGTGTATTCTTGCCACCTCTTCTTAATATCTTCTGCTTCTGTTAGGTTGTAATTCCACTAGGTCCCTCTAAATATAATGATGCTACTTCCTGTCCACACATAGTGTTGTGGTTTTGCTTCAATAACCAAGGATGACTTTAGCAAATGTGAAGGCAGCATATTACATTGACCTTTATTTTACCCATTCTGGTTTTCTCTCCTTTCTGAAGACTCAAGTCTTCTTCTGTTGTCACTTCCTCTCTGTCTGGAAAACTTTAAGGGTAGGCTTTCTAGCAACAAATCCTCTTAGTTTTCATTCATATGAGCATATCCTGATTCTCTTTCATTTCCAAAGGATATCATTACTGGAAAGAGAACTGAAATTTGTTTTCCAACTTCCTCCTGGTTTCTATGGTTTCAAATAGGAAGTCTGCCATCCTTGAAGTCGCTATGACCCCAGCGTACCAGCCTTTCTAGCTGGCTGCTTTCAGGACTTTTTCTTTCTCTGCAGTTTCTGAACATTAATTAGAATGGCTCTTGGTATAGATTTCTTTGGGTTTATCTAACTTTTGATTTCTTTAGCTTCTTTAATCTGTAGGCTTGTCCATTGCTACATTTGGGGGGTTTCAGCAAGCACTTATTCAGCACATTCCTTCACTTCTCTGCTTCTGGCAATCCAATGATACAAATGTCAGGTCTCCTGTTATTATCCCACAGGTCCTTGAGGGGTTCTATTTTATAGCTTACTCTCTTTATTTTCAGTTTCAATTCTGTTAACTCTCTCCTCTGTTGGATGGCATCACTGACTCAATGGACTTGAGACTGAGCAAACTCCAGGAGATGGCAAAGGACAGGGAAGCCTGGCATGCTGAAGTCCATGGGGTCACAAAGAGAGGGACACACCTGAGTGATTGAACAACAACTCTGCTCTGTCATCTCCATCCTACTATGGAACCATTAAGCCAGTTTTTTATTTTAGAGATCTTATTTTTAGTTCTATTATTTCCATGTGGTTCTTCTCTATAACTTCTTCTTTGCTGAGATTTTCAACTTTTTATTTTTATCAAGAGAACTTGTGATTATTTGTTGAAACATTTTCATAATGGCTGCTTTAAAATTCTTGTCTGAACATATTAACATGTGATTCATTTCAGTGTTAGTGCCTGTTGACTATATTTTATCATCCAACTTGCGGGTTTCCCACTACTTGGTTAGATGATTGATTTTTGGTTGTATCTTGGAGATTTTAGAGATTATATTATGGCAACCTGGATCTTGTTAAATCTATTTTTAGCAAGCAGGTTGAGAGGGCCAAGTGAGTGTATATAATTAGTTTCTCTAAGCCCTGATGATACCACCCCAGAAAAAGTAGGAGACTGACTCCCAGCAGCTTGTTTCTTAAGACCTACTCTGCTGGGTCTTGGTAACACCAAGTGGGGATCAGGGTGGGGAAAATTCACATTGCTGAAAGGGGCTGAAGCTCTGCTCCCTCCTTTGTCCAGTCAACACCATTCCCACAGACACCGCCAGGCAGCCTGCCCCATGGGAGCGTGATGGGGGTGAGGGGGGCTGTGAAAGGTCTGCTTGCACATGAACCTGTTGGAATCACAGGGAGGAAGGAGCATGTGAAGTTTTTCTGGGTTTGATTGGAATAATGTTTTCTATTGTTAGTCACCCTTCACCCCCATTTTCAGGCTAAGGGGAACCGACTTTTCTTGGAAGTTTGTCTTCTGTGCCCATTGGTGGTTCTGGGCTGGGGGTGCTGAAATGTCTGCTCATCCTCCAGGATGTCAAGTAGGCGATGAGGACTCACTCTCACCCCAGGCTCGGGCTCTCTATCCGGCCCCACCAGCTTTCTCTTTCTATCCCCTCAGTCTTCTTGTACTTATTTGTTGGGGTATGGTCAGAAATTCTTACCTGTAAGAGGGAGAAATTGGGAGGAATGGAGCTATTCCATCTTAACCAAAACCAGAACATTTTCTTATAGTTTTTAATCCATTAGGATAAAATGAAAAGGAAATAAAGAGATGTTCCCTGTGAATTAAGCTTATCACTGGCAAGTATTTCTAAATCTCAGCAATAATGATGTTCGGGGAGAACTGATTCTCTGTGTGGGGGCTGCACTGCATGCTTGATCTCCATCCATTTGATGCCAACGGCACAGCCATCCCACATCCTAACCATGACATGCCTGCAGATATCGCCAAGTATCACCCAGGAGGCGGTCACTCATTGTTGAGAAGCATGAACTGTGATCAACCAGAAATGCTTCATATACCTACAGACATACATGTGTGTGTGTGTGTGTGTGTGTGTGTATAAATAGGATATTTTATTGATTCTTCCAGAAAAATAACAAATTCTAGTGAGTCTCTCATTTTTAAAAGGTATGATCAACAAGCATCTTGCCAAAGTATCTGAAACTTGTTGTACAACTCAAGAGGTCATTGCTGGCTACCTCTGAGAACACAAGATTGTCACACCAGCTCCTACATAAGAGATTTTCACACTCTCATTAACTTAAAGTTGCAAGTTTCCAGAGGCCCTCTGCTAAACATGTTACATTCATAGAAAGAAAAAACAAAAAATGCTCACAGCCCCTATCAAATTAGTGATGCCATCAACTCTGTCATATCAGAACCTGAGGAAATATACCTAGAGGTTAACAAGAGTCAGAAAGAAAACCAGAGAATTCCAGCAGCTAGTAAACAGGGCTGTGTGGACGGGAAATTGGTCACCGTGGGCAGAGAGGGAACCCCGGGAGGGAGGGCTGTGCTGCTGTCCGTGGTCCTGGAGGCCCTGCCATTGGGGGGGCTGTGTCTGCTAATCCCACATCCCTCGGGGTCCCGCCCACCGGAATGTGAGACCAGGTGAGGGGAGAGGGGTGGAGAGAGAAGAGTGGAAACAGGGAGGGAGGATCCTGAGAAGCACACAGACGGAGGGCCTCTTTTCAAACACCCAGGTGCAAGGTTTATTTCTAGAAAAACTGCCAAGAGTGGCTCTTTGCATTTCAGTTTCACTCTCAAAAGATAAAAATTAAAAAGGTGGTTCACAGCCCAATCTATGAGCCATGTTAGTGTGAGATTCTGGCTTTCTGCTTCAGTCCTGGTCTCTCCTCCTTATACTGCCTCTGACACAGCATCGTCCTGGTAAATGAAAAGCCTGGATAACAGCCCTGTGAAGTGAGAGTTGCTCAGTCTTGTCCAACTCTTTGCGACCCTGTGAACTATACAGTCCATGGAATTCTTCAGGCCAGAATACTGGAATGGGAAGCTCTTCCCTTCTCCAGGGAGTCTTCCCAACCCAGGGATCAAACCCAGGTCTCCTGTATCACAGGTGGATTATTTACCAGGTGAGTCACAAGGGAAGCCCAACACTCCAGTTCAGTTCAGTTCAGTTCAGTTCAGTCGGTCAGTCATGTCTGACTCTGCAACCCCATGAACTGTAGGACGCCAGGTCTCCCTGTCCATCACCAACTCCCGGAGTTTACTCAAACTCATGTCCATTGAGTCGGTGATGCCATCCAGCCATCTCATCCTCTGTCGTTCCCTTCTCCTCCCGCCTTTAATCTTTTCCAGCATCAGGGTCTTTTCCAATGAGTCAGCTCTTCACATCAGGTGGCCAAAGTATTGGAGCATCCAAACACCCTCTTGGATGGACCCAAATGGCTGGTTGCGGCCCCGTTGCCTGCTTTACTCTTTCCTGCTCACCTTCAGCTCCTTGAGAGGTGAGCTTTCCTCGTCTGTGTCCTGGAAGCAGGTTTCATCCAAGCAGCTCGCTGTCGCAGAGAAGACAGAGGAGCCTCACCAACGGCCTGCAGCTCGCGCTCTGGATGCCAGGCAGATGTACAGATGGAACTGTCGGCAGTGGAAATACAAAGAGAAATACTGCTCTTTCTATTATCCACAGGCTTCCCAGGAGCTGTTTGCCTCGTTGCCATGGCATGGGCGGTGAGATTTCATAACTCTCCCCCTGCCTGCCATGTGCTTCACCAACAATGCGAATTTAATCAGCCCAGACAGTCGGTCGGGTTTTGTCCATGTGAGTGGAATAAAACTTTTCTCACCAGCTAAACCCACAAAGTATCTAAAAGCCATAAATAATCGGTAGCCTCCTAACTTGCACCTGCCCGCTCTGTTTGACCAGGGCTACGAGGGGCAGGGAACGACTGTGGTTCCCATGCACCGCCTGGCTCTCCCGGTCATGAGGCCCAACATGTTTGCAGTGGAAAACATCCGTGCTGGTCAGGGATGTATTATTTCTGAGTGGCAGAAATAATTCTGCTCCAAGCAATTATCTTAGATGGAAAAATCTTCACAAATATCCCTTACACAGGTCCAAGAGAATGACCAAAGGATGGCAAGATGAGAGAAAAACATGTCAGAAAGATCGTCCGAAAGGTTGGAGACGGCGGGAGTAAATTTCACTTCCATCACTAGAAATGGAAACAGAACACTGAAATTCCACCCTTTTCTTTATGGTGAAAGATGCCAATAACACTGGTCAGTGAGCTGGTGACAGAGGACCCAGAACTGAGTTTATTCATCACACCTGGAACTGTATGAAAATTTTTGCATCTTTTCAGAAAATAATCTGCCCTATTTTGAAATGATAACAATCCAATATGATCAAGAAAAACTTCTTCTGAAAAAAGCCACCTTATATTTGCATATCTTTAGGGATGGTACTAGATTTAAATATACAGTAGTGGATATTTAGATGTGTTTATTTTTATGTCTCTATCCTGTGATACAAGGTTATGAAATTCCCAAAAGCCTGTTAAAAACATATTCACTTTCTGGTCAAGTGCCCATGAAATTCCTTGGTGTGTTTTTAATGTATGAAAAGGCCGAAAATTATAAGACACAAAAAACACTTCTTTGACACAAAACTAGGAGATAGAATTTTAATGAATTTATCTGCTGATCCATTTTTTCAAAAGAATCAGAATACTTCCATTATAGATTACCAAAAGTGTCTTTACTTTTGAGTGACAAAGCAGAAAGAGAGACAATTATTTAAGCTATTTCTCAGTTCAGCTCCAATTAAAAAATAGGAAACAAATAATAGGATATTTGAAAAGTGACTTTCTTAGGTTAGAAGTTAGACGTGTTAGTTACTCAGTGGCGTTCAACCCTGGGACTCCATAGACTGTAGCCTACCAAGGCTTTGTCCGTTGGGATTCTCCAGGCAGGAATACTGGAATAGGTTGCCATTCCCTTCTCCAGGGGATCTTCCTAACCCAGGGGCTGAACTTGATTCTCCTGCATTGCAGGCAGATTCTTTCCAGTTTGAGCCACCCGGGAAGCCTCTTTTTAGGTACTAGACTACTAACCTGAAGAGCTCCACTTTGACAAGAAGCAAGTGGCAGCAGATGGACCTTATGAAAACTTCAAGCACGTGAAGGAGTGAAAACATCATTAGAAGGTGGAACCAGACACAGGGGCCATGCTGCTGTCTTGTCCTCTCCCTCACTGCTGCCCCACCTCCCCGAGCCACGGGCCACACTCTCCACCCATCTCTTCAGACCTTTGATGTGGTTGCAACTGGTTCCCCGTGGGAGACATTAACAAAACAGATCCTCACTTTGAGTTGAGACACTGCCCAGGGAATGCTTGTGAAGTGAGGGAACCCAATAAGCCCCCTGCACATCTCACCTGGAGCCTGGGCACACTGCGAGATGACACACGGGCACCTGACCCCTGCTCAGGCCTGGGCAGGTGTCCTCCACACAGGACGGGGTGATGGTCAGCCTCCCTCAAAGCTACAGGGGTTCCATGAAACTAACCCACTGATCTAAGCAAAGTGAATTCAGAAGTGGGACCCTGAAAGCACCTCTCAAAAGACACCAAACAATGTTTAGTGACACTGAATGAACAACAGTCTCAGGAGAAACACTGAAATTGAATACTTAACATCCAGCACATAGTATGTGGCCATTGTGGGTCTGCTTTCCTGTAGAGTTTTCACACAGGTGAAAAGAAGTCATCTCACCACTAGGCAAGCTCCATCTCCCACTCTGTTTGTGGTTAATAACAAGGATACTGAAGCTGAAGCTCCAACACTTTGGCCACCTGATGCGAAGAGCCAACTCACTGGAAAAGACCCTGATGCTGGGAAAGATTGAGGGCAGGAGGAGAAGGGCATGACAGAGGATGAAATGGTTGGATGGCAGCACCAACTCAGTGGACATTAAACTGAGCAAACTCTGGGAGATAGTCGAGGACAGAGGAGCCGGGCGTGCTGCAGTCCACAGGTCACAAAGAGTCAGACACAACTTAGTGACTGAACAATAAGGAGTCTGGTGAATCGTGTTGCTGGGGCAGAGGTACGCATATTTATTATCATTTCCACTGAAATGCACCAGTTTCAACTTGTGGATTTTTGAGCAACAAGAATAAAAAAGAAACTGGTCTTTATCTTCCATTTTCACCTTGGCCAAACTCTACACTGAGCAGAAAGTCAGCACGACCGGAAAGGACCTACCCAGGACTGAGTCTGAGGCTGTGGGTCCTGTCCACTTTAAGAGGTGTTATTACTTGCCAAGTACAGAGCTGAGACTCCAAATGGTTAAAGAGCAATGCTCTGGGCCACAATCAAAATGAAAACTGGATCTTTAATCAAAACATCTGAAACCACCTTGACCAGCTCGTCACCAGTGCCTCCACCATCCCCGGGACAGACCCACTTGACCTGCTTTAGCAAACAGCCTGTCCAGTCGATGTTCCAGCTTTGGTTCTCAGGTCATACAAGGCACTGCCCTCAATTGGCATCTTGGTTGACCCAGCAGCTCTGAGACAGTCAGGAGGGCAGGAGGCGTGGCTCTGCTGGATTGAGGTGGACGTGGAGACACAACCTTCCAGAAGCAGTCCCTGCATTTTCTGCTCCCAATTCCTCTGGTCAAGGTGAACTCTGCCAGCCCTGTCCTCTGACATTGCCTCATGCCGGCACTGGGCAATCAGGGCTGCAGTCTCCAGAGGCCCTGGTCCAGGCAGGTCCAGATGTGCCCTGTACAACAAAGAGGTTTCTTTATAGCAAGAATGTTCCCTGTATGGGCCATGAGGCCCCCAGGCCCACCAATGACCCAGCTTCCTCCTTCATTGTCATGGGTGCCCAGAAAGGGTACAACAGATCCAAGGCCCCCATGCCCGCACTTCTGGGGAACGTGTCAGTGAAGGCGGGGAAAGATGAGCTCAAGAAAGGCCAGCGGAGGCTGAAAAGACCACCAGTGCGAAGCAAAGATGCCCACCTCCACACAGCATGTGCCGTAGGGCATAATTTAGAGACACAGTTAGCAGGGGAAGAAGGGGGTGAGAGTCTGTCCTAAAGAAGCGCGGTCCTGGGTGCGCAGGTGCTGCTTTTGAGACCAGTGTGATCAGGCAAGCCAGTAGGCCAGTCCTGCCCCAGGGCTCTGCACGACGGACCTCCTGGGGTCTGCAAGAGCGTGGTCAGTGCCCAGCTTCTCCCCAGGGACGGCAGATTGCCTGGGATGGCCCAGGGGTGGCCTGGGGTTGCAGGACACACCCACGGGCTGGCTCCCTGGCCTGTTTGTGCTTTGTTCTAGCACTTGGCAGAAATACCCCTAGGCACTGGCGTCCCCCTGCAGAGACGCACTGGTGAGTGAAACAGCCGCAGCCTCTTTTACACGCTGACCATGATTAAGGGCAAGGGGAAATACCCCTCTGCAGCTAGCCGCTGGTCCCGCCTCACCCTTCACTGGTGCAGCAACGATGTTCCCTGTAGAGCAAGGGTGCTCCCTATGCAGCAAGAGTGTTCCCTGTGCAGCATGCACGCTCCACGTACCACAAGGAAGCAGAGCTTTGCATTGCCAGTGCCTGGACGGTAGCTGCTGGGGGTCTTCTGCATGAGCTCCCTTTCTCTGGGGTTTCGGACACGGTGAAGTCTCTGCTTTAGTTGCTAGGGCTACAGTAGCAGACTATTACAGACGGTGACTTCTATTCTCCCCCAGTTCGGAGGCCAAAATCTTGTCCGCGGGCTGGCGGGCTGGCTCCCTGTCCGCGCCCTCTGCCCTCCACTGCTCTGCGGCCTGCGGGGCACCGCCCCCGGTGCCAGGCCTCCCGGTACCGCAGCATGCGTGTCTGCGTGCTGTCTCTTCCCGCATCTGTGTCTCTAGGTGCAAGCATCTCTTTTCGGTCAGGACACAGTCATGCCGGATTAGGGCCCATCCTCTGCAAACACCCCGTTTCCAAACAAGGTCACGTTCACAGGTCTCGGGGCTTAGGACTTCAACACGTGTGTTTAGGGGGACACGTGGCACCATAGCTGGAGGACGAAAGACCCTGATCTCAGAGAACAGAGTCACAGGCGAGGGATTTCCACTCCAGATACACTCAAAGGGGAGGTGTTGAAGGGTCCCCAGGTCTGGGAGGGCATCCTTTCTGCCTTTGAGGCGCCAGCACCTGGAGCAGCTGCTGACCCCCGCCCCAAGCCAGTCCACTGGCCCCACAGCGGCTTCGTGACCGCACCCTGGAGGCAACAAAGCACCCAGAGGAACACTGACACTCCGAACCAGCCCGGATGCTTGAGCACGATGACAGGGTGGGTCAAAGATGCAGGAAGGCGGGTTCCCTTCCCAACACTGCTCTGCTATTTATCGCATTCCAGTGTAAAAAGTCAGAAGAACCTGTGAATAAAGAAAGGGACTTTCCCAGGGGAGCTGCTCCTCTTTCACTCTTCTTCCCCTACCTGCTCCTCTAGATTTCACACTGTTCTGACCCTTTCATCACCAGGCGGGTTCAGGGCAACTCTGCAGCCTTGAGCAGCACAGAGCAGGTGGGGAGGCGGCTCCTGAGGGCCCAGCGTGGCGGCTGGCGGTCAGCTCTGCTCAGGGCCCATCATGGGTCCCCAAGCCCCCCCAACTGCAGGTCCCCAGGCCCCCCACAGGGTCCCATGGGCACCAGACGGGCACCACCGCTCCCCACGGAAGACCCTGGACAACAGAGGGGACAGGACGTAGGGCCGCCCACGTGCGCTCTGAACGGGCCGGCACCTGTGAGCTACGAGGTGCCATTCAGAAGCAGCCTCAGAACCTCAGCACAGCCCTGGAGAAAGCAATCTGGGGCCGCGGCGGGTCCAGCCCCTGAAACGCGAGGCCTCCCTTCTTGCCCACTTGGCGCAGCCCCCGGCCAGCCAGGAAGACTCACCAGCCTCAGCCCGGGGCCTGTGCCCATATTAGCAATTCACTGTCAACCGGTAGAGAGTTTGCCAAAGAATAATAGATGCTTTACATTTTATGCATAACTAGTTCTGAGACCAGGGCTATAAAAGTTTTCTATTAACATGTAAGCACTAAGACAAGTTTTTTTTTTAACTTGATAAATATACATAACTCCTTTACAATGGGGCTCTTGTATTGCTAATGGGGACCCTTAATGGAGAGTTATATTTCCAGGATTATATCTTTATTCAGTTGCAAATGATTTTTGAAGGGGGGAGTTTTAATACTCTGCTCCCTCTATGAATAATAGTATCATTTGAATGCAGGGGACACCTGGTCCCGCGAGGAGGACAGTGGGGGCCCTACACGGACCTGGCAGGGCTGCCAACTCTGCGTTTTCCCAGCCTCCCCTATCCGCTCCATTCAGCATCTAATTTCATTCTCCCTCAGCAAAATGCTAGACACTTGTAACTTTATTCTCCCTCTGCAAAAACTTGCTCTCTTGTAAGGAAAAAATGCTGGAAAAAAAATTTTCTCTTATCAATCTCTTCTTATATGGAGTCTCGTAATTTGAAAGCTGGCTAAAGTTTCAGGAAAAACCTTCCAATTAAATACTGTAAAAAGATAAAATAACAGTGGCCTTGCCGCTGCCCACTGGCTTTATTGAAGCGCTCTTTTGTTGATTTATTGTACATTAGCCACTGAGCCGTGCAAAGAACATTACGTTTCAGAAAGAGCTATTCGTATGCGGCCCGCATCCACTCCAAAAACAATCAGGCCTGTATTGCGTTTTGCAAATTTATACCAGGATGTTGGTTTAGAGTGTTTCCCTGAAAAGTTTTTCAAGTAAGTGTCTGCTTTCATGGGGGAGAGTGATTGAGGCACACAAACAAACCTTTGTTTCAAAACTCACAGATGTATGGCCGGGGCTGGGCTTTGTTTTCTCTTTAAGAAGTATTCTCAGATTTTTGTTTTGAGCACAACACAGGATTGTACCAAAAAAAAATCAGCTTGAGGATGAATGTCTTGTATAATCTTTGGCTTTCCCAGATTTTCCCAGGGTTAATTTTTCTACTCCAAACTTTGCCTGTTGGGTTGGTTTGCGTGAGTTTTGGGGTTTGTTTGTTTGTTTTGTTTTTCAAATTCGGGCCCACAGTGAAAAGGAATCTGGCTGCTTCAACTCTTAATGGCTTCAGGAAACTTCATTTCAATGCTATCTGGGGGTCAGCAAGCTCCATCAGTACCCTCCAGTTGGGGTCCCGGTCTGCCTCTCCCTCGCCTGCATGAAGATCTCTGTCCAGGACACCCATGAGCCCCAGGCCAGGATGTCCCGGGGGCAGCACCAGGGTGGAAGGAGGGCAGGGGGCAAACTGTTTATACTCCAAGCCAGGCATCCTTGGGAGCATGAAAGCAATTCCTCCTCCCCAAGAGATGAGGTGTCTTTGCATTCCACGTGGTCACAGGTTCAACTAAAAAACACTTGTGCATAGACTTGTGCAGAGTGAGCAGTTAGGAGAAAAGTCTCGTGGGGGCAAAGCCAGGAAGTGGGAGGCCTGCCCGTGGCCCGGTGCCCGAGGTCATCCGCAGAGCAGGGAGCTGTCTGGTGGCCGGGCGTTGGCACGGGCGGCGGCCTCCCCAGACAGCCGAGGCTCAAGTCTGCATCCAGAGACCGGTCGGGTGTCCGTCCCCACACAGGTCAGGGCAGCAGGACAAGCCTGTGAAGGAGCAAGGCTCTTGTCCAACCGCAGCGCCCCGGAGCCCGTGGCCCACACGGGAGCCTCGCTCAGAGAGGTCGTGGAGCCCCCCAGCGCCCACCTGGAACGCGACGGCCTCCCGCGGTGTCAGTGCGGCTGGGGGGCTGGTGTGAGTGAAAGGCAGACGCCAGACACTCGGCGAGGGTGTGAGTGTAGGCGCGACTGGCTGAATGGAGTCACAGCTGAGTTGAGGTTGGTCATTGTCCAGTTTCATTACAAATTAGTGACCACTGATCATGCCCTTCTCATACTCATGTTTTATTCAGTTATTTTTATTTTCTCTGACTCTCGCAGCAACCCTACAAGTCTCATTTTCAACATGAGGAAGTTGAGACTCAAGGGCACTTAAATAATTTGCCCAAGGAGTTCCAGTTGGTATTCAAGTCCAGATTCTTCCAGATGCAAATTCAACTGCTGTCCACAGTGTGAACTCCTCTGAGCTTCCCAAGTCAAGGTAGGTATGGAGACATTCTCATTCCTCAGACAAAAGATATGTTGGCTCATTTGTGGACTCGCTTCCTTAACTTCACACCCGCCCCGAAAATGGTTTAATCAGTTCCTCAGTCTCAGTGGAACTGGCTGATTCTGGCGTGCCATCAGCCTGAGCCTCTGCTCTCATCGTTTAAAGACCATGACTGAGTCAGGCTGTGCCAAATGGTGCCGTGGTGCGAACAGTCACGCCGCTTCGTGATCCCAAGACTTCATCTCCCTCAAGTAGCAGAAATGTCCTGTTCTCCCGGGATGTTCAAATCATGTCTAGAAGTGGGGTGTTGGATTAGTCTCTCAGCGGAAAAGACACAGACGGGCGGATGAGGCGGGGAGCCAGCAGGTGCAAGGTGGACCACCAGGTAAATGCCTGCGGTCAGAGACCTGGAGAGGGTGAGCCTGGGGCCCTCAAACTGACAGAGGCCACAGCTTGCAGTTGTTCCAAAGGAGAACGTTCCTGCATCTCAGGTGTGGAGCTGCCCACCCTCCCCCCGCCTCCAGCTTCACCAAAAAGCAACGCTCTGAGCTCGCGGATGGCAGTGCCGCGAGATCCGTGAGTCTGAGAGGAGACACCTGAAACAATGAATGAGACCTCAGAACAGGCTAGGGCCCCAGGAAACATTTGCAAAGTTAAAGGAAATTCCCCTCACCAGGTAAGGGGCTCGTTCAGGAGTCACGCATGCAGCTTACATTCCAGAATCCCCTTCAGGACCGACGGACCCGGGTGCAGACACCCTGTCACATCACCTGCCCTTCAAGTCCTGCCAGGTTCACTGGGACACCTGCCCACCTGATCATCAGTCACTGACAGTTTGGGACCTGGCGCACAAAGCATCTGTCATCACTTAGAGCATTTATTGTCTCACATCTGAGACTCGTGGCTTACTATCTTTCTCTTCAGGAAACGCACATTCTTTGTGGCATGTTAAAAAAAAAAATAGATTTTGTACTGCTGCATTTTGTAGTATGGGGGTTGGGGGTTTTGTTTTCGAAACCCCAAATCTCACCACCCACGTCAGAGTCTCAGAAACCCCAGGACACTCCTAACACCTTCTGAGGATAAGAAAGACACGAGGTGACCCCAAGACGGCAGAGACATCATGGAACGCAAATCTGACCCCTCCCTCAAGTTCACACTCAAGTATTCCAGGAGATACCATGCCAGACATAATTTTCTAAGCTAACTTGTACTATTTCCAACACGAAAGCAAGGCGCTTCTTATCAATTGAAAGTCAGCTTTCCAACCACGAGCGGTGTAATGAGAACCTCTTTCGAGTTAGGGCAGATATCCGGGAGCACGGAAATCCATAATTGCTCTCTTATTTGTCCTTTTCGAGGAGGAAACCAGGACCCGCTCCCGATTATCACTCAGCACCTTTGCCGACTGCAGCCCCAGAGCCAAGCCGCACACAGAACACGCTGGCTGGCAGCCCCGGTCACATCGGCCGGCACCAGTCACACCCAGCCAGCACCAGTCACAGCCGGCTGGCACCGGTGCCGGGGGGCCCTTGAGAGGGTCACACTCAGCCACCCTGCAGCCTCTGGCCTGGGGCCTCCGCGGCCCTGCCTGCTCTCCCCGCCCCTCCCTCACCACCGAATCTCTCCCCACCAAAGATCCGATCCCGATTCGCACCCCGTCCGCCTTCCCAAGTTAACACTTCGCCAGCCTCGCCGGCCGATCGCCGAGCACGCAAAGGGCAGAGGAAGCCACAAGCCGCAGGCGACACCCGCATGTTGTCCCTGGCCCCCGCAGACAGGTTTCAAGCCGCAGGAGTGATGTGGCCCACCGGTCAGCTCGGCCTGCCCTTCTCAGCCCCGCTCTCGGCTCTCGCCACGCCCTCCGGCACCACGGCAGCAACCACTGAGAAAGCAGCCGCCTGAGTCCCCATGCGTGACATCCTGCGCGTGGTCCTGACGCCACGTCCAGGCGGTTCTGCCCGGGTCCACACGCCCAAGGGCCGGCTTTCTCTCCAGCAGCGGCTCTGGTCAGACAGTCAACGCAACGCAGCCATCTGCCCAGAGCCAGGACAAGAACAGCATCGCACAGGGACCCTGAGGCCTTGCGGGGTCCCCTGTGTTGGGTGATGGATGGCTGGTGGGCGCCCCGCCAGGCTGTGTGCTTCCAGGCTGGAGAGCGTCGTGCAGGACTGTCAGTGTCCTACCCTGAATTACTGGCTTCTGTCCTGAAGCCTGTGTTTTAGCCAACTTGAATCTTGGAAAATTATTTTTATTCAGGTGACATCTGTGATAAAGAGCCCATCAATAAATAGTTTCCGCCTGAGAAATGTGCTCAGTCCACTCACTGGAACAGGAAAACCAGGCTTGGTGATGCTGGCCTGGAAGGTTGAGGAGAGGGAGCCTCGTGGAAACACTGAAGCGGCCAGCTCCTCGCCCGCAGTCCACACCCAGGGCCCTGGCCCGGAGCCTGCGTGGCTCTGTAGGGGGTGGCCAGCCATGGTTCCAGGTCCACCGAGGAAGTGGTCCTTGGCTCCCACAGTGAACCCGATCAGGCCAGCAACTTTGACCGCCTGTCCCAGGTGTGGTCCCGGCAGCAGGAGGACCGGCCAGGTCAGTCTGTGCCCCAGGGGGATGACCAGGGGACTCCAAGCCCAGTGACGCAGTTCCGGAAAGAACCAGAGGGTGGGGGGGTCCATCTCACTCTGAGGACCACCGCCCCTCAGCATCCCTCACTTCCCAGCCCACCTGCTCCCCTGCTGGCTTGGGGGCCCCCAGACAACCCGCCAATCCCTCCTCCTGCCTGGAACCTCCCAGAGCCCCATGGACCACCACCAGGCCACGTGGGGGTGAAGCCAGCCGAGGACAGGGTGTTTTCTCAGGACAGAGAGCCCACAGGGTCCACCTTCCTATAGTTGTGCTGTGGGCAGAAGTCACAGTTGAGCCGGAACAGCACAGGTCTGCTGACGCACAGATTTTTTTCAATATTGTTCAGTGGCTAAGTCGTGTCTGACTCTTTGTGACCCCATGGACGGCAGCATGCCAGGCTTCCCTGTCCTTCACCATCTCCCAGAATTTGCTCATACTCATGTCCATTGAGTCGGTGATGCCATCCAACCATCTCATCCTCTGTCGCCTTCTGCCCGAAATCTTTCCCAGCATTAGGGTCTTCTCCAGTGCATCGACTCTTCGCATCAGGTGGTCTGATACTGTTTTTTCCAAACAGTAACTGTATTTACCCTTTATGGACCTTTAAACTAACTAAGTGTGGGGAAACGCTTGTGTTTGATTAGAGACCATGACATGTGGGATCAGAAGAGGAGCGTGGGCCCTGCGTCCCCCGGGGGCTGTTTCAGCTCCTGCCCCGGGAGAGTCCTTCACTGTTTTGGAGGCAGAGAGAGCAGTAGGTGAATTTTCTACAATGTGGGGGCAGCACCCAAACCCCTGCATTGTTCAAGGGCCAACTGTCTTTGCTCTATTTTTGATATATCAAAAAAGTGATTTTTCCCATTTTCAACAACTGCGTAGGAGCTGGCTTGTACCATTCATGTTCTAAAATGTGCTCTTCGCTAACGTTTAACGGGCACGGTTCCTGTGTCTTCCCTGGCTGAGAATGCTGCCCAGGTAGGAACAAGAAAGCTCCCCACGTGTGAGTCTTCGCAGGTAATGTTTGATCTGATCCATTCCAGCCTCACAGCCGTGCCCCCGTGAGCTGTACAGGGCCCCAGCCCTGTATTAGCATACTCTCTGCTGGTGCAGATGCAACAGCAGAACCTCAGAGTGTCCAGCACCCAGGCAGGTGTCCCCCTGGGTGTGGGCACCCGCTCCTCTCACGGTGGGTACCCCACCCTCCCCACCCCCTCTTTCTCCACCCAGACTAGTTCTTGCTTGGGGTGCCTTTGAGTTCCACTATCCTATGGAATGATATTTTTAACACAGGACCAGATTTGCCATCAGCCCCCAGCCCCCAGGGCAGGATGTTCCCAGGAAGCCAACGGCACCTTCCTCGGGGGCACTGTGCCCCGTCCAGCCTCTCGGGTACCTGGTTCAGTGACTGACCTGTTATCATCTTGGTTATCAAGTTGCAGCCAGAGAAGTCAGCCCTGGAAGTGAATCTGTTCTCCATTGATGAGATCTCTGCATGGGGAGATGCTAGATAGGATACACATAATACCACCATGGTGCCCCGAAGAATTACCAGGAAACTGAGCTTTTTCTCAGATTTTCTCAGATGAAAATCCCTCCTGAGTCTACAGGACAGCACATGGGCCCTCAAAGGCTGTTGTCTCTCGTGCATTCCCCTCCCCCCACTGACAAGACAGCCCCGCGGGGAGGGATGGCTCCGTGTGGACACTCCGCAGAGGCCCCGGAGCAGTCAGCGAGGGCCATCCTCCATGGCCGCGGGCAGCGGCTCCTCATGCTCCCGCGTCCACCGCAGCACCCTCTCCACACCCCAAAAACCCAGACAGAGATTTTGACCTCTTTATGCATTCAATGCTTCCTGAAATCATCCGTTCTAGCAAAGCACCTACAAGAGGGCTTCAAGTGCAGGTTTATTCTGACAAACATGCAAAGACTGGTCAGAGCTGGTCCAGGAAGACACTGGTCTCGTCAACCAGCCTGCACGTCCCAGGACAGATGGCAGGACGTGAACTGAGAGCACAGTGGTGCAGACCTTTGCCCCCACACTCTTTGGTTACTATTAAATGCTATTAAATGCTATCACCATCCAATTATTTTAGGACGGCAGCCCAGGATACAGTTTCTGATTGTTGCTTTTTCCCTTTATTTTTAATCATAGAATAGTGTTAGTTGCTCAGTTGTGTCTCACTCTTTGTGACCCCAAGGACTGTAGCCCGCCAGGCTCCTCTGTCCATGGGATTTCCCAGGCAAGAATACTCGAGTGGGTAGTCATTTCCTTCTCCAGGGGATCTTCCCAACCCAGGGATCAAACCCGGGTCTCCTGCACTGCAGGCGGATTCCTTACAGTCTGAGCTACCAGGGGAGCCCAATCATAGAATAATAAACATGAAATTTACCATTTTTAAGCACACAGTTCAATGTCGTGCTTAAATCACCACCACCCATCCCCAAAACTTTTGTCCTCTTTCCCATTAAACCCTAACTCAAAGATCTAAGTATAAGAACTAAAACTATAAAGTCTTGGGAGAAAACATAGGGGAAAAGCGTCTTGAGACTGGATTCTCACAGGTCCTTCCCCGAGCGTCTCCTTATGACTCTGTGACATTCTCATCAGCAAATCAGTACAGAGGGAGCCTTCATCACCCTTCACTGGCAGGTAACACAGGATGGATGCAGAGAAGGCAGGACTATGCCATGCACGGGACCGGGTCACCTGAACATACCACATTCAAGCCGTATCTGAGGATGAGGCATGGGAGGGAGGACTTGGCATCAAGACAGACAGCGTCTTAGAGCAGGAGCTCTTTGCAGGGGCGATGAGCGGGACGCTCGGGCTCCTGGGGCTGCAGGAGGGGAACCACCCTCGGGGCGGCCTCCTGGGCCACGAGGGAGGCTCTGTGTGTGTGTGTGTGTGTGTGTATACGTGTGTGTCTCTGTGTGTGTGAGTATGTGTGTGTATACGTGTGTGTGTCTGTGTGTGTGTGTATCTGTGTGTGTATCTGTGTGTGTGTATTTGTGTGTGTATCTGTGTGTGTGTATTTGTGTATGTGTCTGTGTGTGTGTGTATTTGTGTGTGTGTATCTGTGTATTTGTGTGTATCTGTGTGTGTGTCTGTGTGTGTGTCTGTGTGTGTGAGTGTGTGTGTGTATTTGTGTGTGTATCTGTGTGTGTGTGTCTGTGTGAGTGTGTGTGTGTTTGAGTGTGTATCTGTGTATGTGTGTGTATGTGTGTGTGTCTGTGTGTGTATTTGTGTGTGTGTCTGTGTGTGTGAATGTGTGTGTATCTGTGTGTGTGTATCTGTGTATGTGTGTGTATCTGTGTGTGTCTGTGTGTGTATTTGTGTGTGTGTCTGTGTGTGTGTGTATGTGTGTGTATCTGTGTGTGTGCCTGTGTGTGTGTGTATTTGTGTGTGTGTATCTGTGTGTGTCTGTGTGTGTGTACTTGTGTGTGTGTCTGTGTGTGTATTTGTGTGTGTGTATCTGTGTATGTGTGTGTATCTGTGTGTGTGTATCTGTGTATGTGTGTGTATCTGTGTGTGTGTCTGTGTGTGTGTCTGTGTGTGTGTGTATTTGTGTGTGTGTATCTGTGTATGTGTATCTGTGTGTTGTGTCTGTGTGTGTGTATTTGTGTGTGTGTCTGTGTGTGTGTATTTGTGTGTGTGTATCTGTGTATGTGTATCTGTGTGTTGTGTCTGTGTGTGTGTATTTGTGTGTGTGTCTGTGTGTGTGTATTTGTGTGTGTGTATCTGTGTATGTGTGTGTATTTGTGTGTGTGTCTGTGTGTGTATTTGTGTGTGTGTCTGTGTGTGTGTCTGTGTGTGTGTCTGTGTGTGTGTCTGTGTGTGTGTATTTGTGTGTGTGTCTGTGTGTGTGTCTGTGTATCTGTGTGTGTGTATTTGTGTGTGTGTGTCTGTGTGTGTGTGTATCTATGTGTGTATCTGTGTGTGTATCTGTGTGTATATCTGTGTGTGTGTGTATCTCTGTGTGTGTATCTGTGTGTGTGTATTTATGTGTGTATCTATGTGTGTGTCTGTGTGTGTGTATCTGTGTATGTGTCTGTGTGTGTGTGTCTGTGTGTGTGTATCTGTGTATGTGTCTGTGTGTGTGTGTCTGTGTGTGTGGGTGTAAAATTACATGTAACTGCAATATTACACCGTATGTGCATGAATAACTACATCACTCAACTATATACTATCCGTTTACAGACTTGCCGGCGGTCCGCCGTTGCATGCACCACACTCCTCAGCCACCCAGAGGGGCCTCTGGGCCCAGGGCACCCACCTTGCTCTCTGGGGTCTCAGCCTGAACTTGTGCTAACACCCTAGTGGAGCATGGCCACAGGGCAGCCTGTCTGGGGTCATGGATCATCCTCTGTGGACCTGGCCATCAGCTCAGGTCTGCTGGCCGTGTCCTGGGTCTGCCTGCAAGTTTCACCACCTGCCGGAGGATGGTTGAAAACGTGGAATCTCAGCTCTGGTGGGAATACGAGCACTAACCTCCTCAAAACTCACGTCACTAATGAGAAATCAAGTGCTTTGCCTGAAGTCACAGCTCAGGCTCAGAACAGAGCTGGCGTGGCTGCCCTCTGCCCCTGGGCCGTGGGTAAGTCCAGGGGCTCATCGCCACAGGCCTTGGACGTGATGCCAGACTACACAAGAGAATCATTTGGAAGGATTCAGACAGCAGAGTTGCAATGACAACAGCAGCAATAATAATAATAAAAGTGGTTTTTGATTTGGGGAAGATCAGATTAAGACTCAAAGCCCTCACCTCCCTGATTCCCCTTCCACCGTGAGACCAGGATCAGAGAGCCTGGCCAAGGTCTCCAAGTGGTAGATTTGGGGTTCGACCTCAAGGTTTCCAAGTTTGTCACCAGGCACTTCGGAGGTTCCCCTGAGGGAGGACAAGGCCGGGGAGCCTCCCAGTCTCCCTGCGGTCGCCCCAGAAAGACTGGTCCTCTCACCCCCACAAGCAACCATCGCATAATGAGACATGCTGATCAGATCAACCCGGATAGAAGGTGATTTGTGGGCTTTGTGGGCTCACACTGGAGACCCTGGAGCCTCCCCAGAAAACAGCCAGCTCTGGACTCAGCGGGGTCCTGCCCGGGAAGCCATCCAGATGGCTCCCATTACCAGCCCCAGAAAGGCAGACGTGATACGTGGACCCCATCTCTGGGGATGGCGTGATAAAGGGGCTTCCCTCACAGACGAGAGGAAGGAAAACCACCGTTTCCCAGCTGGGACGAGAGTGAGGGAAAGCTCACACGACTGAAAAGCAAAACTGTCTGTTGTAAAGGAGCTTGGCTAAAATCACATAAACGACGTGACTCTATGTACTGTGCTGGCTCTGATGCACCCACAGCATGAACCCGCCCAAAGCCGAGGCCGTGGCGTCACCGTCCTCTGGGCCTGGCGGTGAGAAGGGAGGAAGGTCAAATAAGCGGAGTCTGCCGGGGTCTCCTCCGGAGAAGGGGCGGTGGGCCATGTGCTGTTCACACCGCAGTCAGGCCCACGTGCGCAGGAGGCGTCCAGCAGCTCCTTCACTTAACTCTTCCACCAGCTGAAGACGAACTTTCCACAACTCGGCTTCTGAAACCTTTTCCACAAGAAAGCAGGTGCCTGTGGGTTGGACTGCTGTGGCCTCCTGACAGCTTTATAGCCTGAGTTAGCAGATTGGCATGCGTGCTCATACATTAGCCTCTAGAGAATCTTCTCACCTTCAACTGTGGTAGCTGAAATCATCGCCTGGAGGGAACCAGCTCTGGAGAAAGCGGAAGTGCTGAGTTTCCGGAGAAGGATGTGGGTCCACAGGACTGTCCCTTGCCCAAACTCTGGAGCCTGAAGACTGTCTGCTCCAGAGTCTCACATAAGCCAGCCCCGAGCAGACGGCCCCCTCCTTCGTCTGAGTCCACAGAGCAGCCACGGGAACCAAGGGGCTTCCAGTCGTGTAGGCTTCTGCAGGGTGAGCTGAAAGGATGAAAGAAAAGGAAGATACAGGACTGCAAGTGCTGCAAAGATCTGACATGTCAACCACAAGATGCAGTTTCAGTTACACAGATGGAATTCCATAGGAAAACCTTAACAAGGAAAAAGTCTGAAGCCACCTTCAAGAACCATCTCTCCCCCTTCATGGGAACTGATAAAACACCCGTGCCCTGAGGAGTTCTTTCTGTCCATGCTGAAGGACACAGTGCCCACTGGCTTCAGGTTTGGGCGTCCCCTGCTGGGATTCCCGTGTGTCACACACATTCTTCTATGTGAGGTACACACACTTATGAGCCAGGAGCCTGGACCACCCCCCAGCAAGGCCACTGACCACTCGAGTCACCCACGCATCACCGAAGTCCCACTGATCCTCAGGCATCTCACAGACAGGCTGATCAGTGGTCTAAGGACCCTCCCCTGCATACAGACTGCGATGCTGAAATCAAAGGACTCCACACACAGATCCCAGGTGAGGGCTGTGCCTGGGGAGTCAGAGGGGCTGGAGGGTGAGGCCCCAGTGCGGACGTGAGCAGGACGCTGGAAGGACCTCGCCGTCTGGAAGGCCACCCGCCACCACAGCCAGCAGAGGACGGCAGAGTCACAGGCCATATCACATTCTGAGGACTCAGGCCGAACGTGGATGCCCCGGAGCCTCTCCTTCCTCAGATGCTCCCAACCCATCAATAATCAGCAGAGACAGACTCACAGCGGTTTCAGCGCCTCTTCGCCAAAGTTGCTGAGCATCACAGAAGGGACGGAAGCGGGCGGTGCAGGCCTGCCGCCCCCCCCCCCAACACCTGAGAGCAACCACCTGCACCAGAACCAAGCATCGGCTCAGCCCTGAGGAGCTGGTTCCCTTTCTACCTCTGCTGCAAGAAACTGCTCCTGGATGAAAGGCTGAAACTCACACATGTGTCCTCTTACCACTCTGGAGGCCAGAGTGCAAAGAGCCCCAAGATGCTAGATCCAAGGGGTCCACAGGGCAGCTCCTCCCAGAGGCTCCGGGGAGATGTTCTGGTCCCCAGCCTTCTCGGCATCCGTGGCTCCCAGACCCGCATCACAGGGACCCTGCCCCACCCCCTGGGGCCCCTCACACCATTGGCCCTGCCTCCCTCCCCATCTTAGTGACGCTTGCCATGACTTTGCTTCTCTATTAGGTGAAAAAGTCTCAGTATAGTGTTATTTCATTTCTCCAGTTATGAGTGAGGCTCAGTCTAATATCCGTTTGTACTTGTTTACATATGAACCTATGAGAAGAGCATGGCAACCCACCCCAGTACTCTTGCCTGGAGAATTCCATGGACAGAGGAGCCTGGTGGGCTACAGTCCACGGGGTCGCAAAGGGTAGGACACGACTGGAGCAACTTAGCACACACGCATGCATATATGAACCTTCGTATACATTTTTTTCTATTGGATTGTTAACTTTTTTAAAACAAATTGTAGGTGATCTTCAGTTCAGTCAGTTCAGTCACTCAGTTGTGTCTGACTCTTTGAGACTCCATGAATCACAGCACGCCAGGCCTCCCTGTCCACCACCAACTCCCGGAGTTTACCCAAACCCATGTCCATCGAGTCGGTGATGCCATCCAGCCATCTCATCCTCTGTCTTCCCCTTCTCCTCCTGCCCCCAATCTCTCCCAGCATCAGGGTCTTTTCCAATGAGTCAGCTCTCCTCATCAGGTGGCTAAAGTATTGGAGTTTCAGCTTCAGCATCAGTCCTTCCAATGAACACCCAGGACTGATCTCCTTTAGGATGGACTGGTTGGATCTCCTTGAAGTCCAAGGGACTCTCAAGAGTCTTCTCCAACACCACAGTTCAAAAGCTTCAATTCTTCAGCGCTCAGCTTTCTTCACCGTCCAACTCTCACATCCATACATGACCACTGGAAAAACCATAGCCTTGACTAGACGGTGATCTTCACCTACTAGGAAAATGAGCCTCTGTCTGTGACATGAATCACAAATATTTTCCCTAATTTTTCATTTGTCTTGTGATTTTTTTGCCTGTTATATTTGTCATTAATATTTGATTTTATTATGGTTATTATTTGATTTTATTGTGGTTCAATTACTTAATCTCTTTTTTTACATCTTCTAGGTTTGGTTTCATACTTAGAAAGACCTTCCACATCCCAAGATTCAGGGGAAAAGATACTAGTTTTATGTTAAATAATTTTTCAGTCTTTCTATAATTTAAATCTTTGGTTCATCTGGTATTTATTTGGGTGGGAGGTGTGAAGCAAGAGTCCCATTTTATTAATTTATTTTTAAAAGACTGCTACCCAGAGTCCCAATATTGTGCTAAGTAATAACTAACCAGATAACTACAATGGTGTAATCATTCACCTAGAACCAGACATTCTGGAATGCAAAGTCAAGTGGGCCTTGGGAAGCATCACTATGAACAAAGCTAGTGGATGGAATTCCAGCTGAGCTATTTCAAGTCCTTAAAGATGATGCTGTGAAAGTGTTACACTCAATATGCCAGCAAATTTGGAAAACTCAGCAGTGGCCACAAGACTGGAAAAGGTCAATTTTCATTCCAATCCCAAAGAAAGACAATGTCAAAAAATATTCAAATGCAACTACCACACAGTTGCGCTCATTTCACATGCTAGCAAGGTAATGCTAAAAATCCTTCAAGCTAGATTTCAGCAGTACATGAACCAAAAACTTCCAGATGTTCAAGCTGGATTTAGAAAAGGCAGAGAAATCAAAGATGAAGTTGCCAACATCTGCTGGATCATAGAGAAAGCAAGGAAATTCCAGAAAAATATCTACTTCTGCTTCATTGATTACACTAAAGCCTTTGACTATGTGAATCACAACAAACTGTGGAAAATTCTTAAATAGATAGAAATACCAGACCACCTTACCTGTCTTCTGAGAAACCTGTATGCCGATCAAGATGCAACAGTTAGAGCCAAACATGGAACAATGGATTGGTTCAAAATTGGGAAAGGAGTATGATAAGGCTATATATTGTCATCCTGCTTACTTAACTTGTATGCAGAGTACATCATGCAAAATGCTGGACTGAATGAATCACAAGCTGGAATCAAGATTTCCAAGAGAAATATAAACAACTTCAGATATGCATATGATACCACTCTAATGGCAGAATGCAAAGAGGAAGTAAAGAGCCTCTTGATGAGGGTGAAAGAGGAAAGTGAAAAAGCTGATCTAAAATTCAACATTCAAAAAACTAAGATCATGGCATCTGATCCCATTACTTCACGGCAAATAGATGGAGAAAAAGTGGAAGCAGTGACAGATTTTATTCTCTTCGGCTGAAAAATCACTGCAGACCATGACTGCAGCCAAGAAATTAAAAGATGCTTGCCTCTTGAAAGGACAGCTTGACAAACCTAGATAGCATATTAAAAAGCAGAGACATCACTTGCTGACAAAGGTCCATCTAGTCAAAGCTACGGTTTTTCCAGAAGTCATGTACGGATGTGAGAGTTGGACCATAAAGAAGGCTGAGCACCAAAGAATTGATACTTTCAAACTGTGGTTCTGGAGAAGACTTTTGAGAGTCCCTTGAACAGCAAGGACACCAAACCAATCAATCCTAAAATAAATCAACTCTGAATATTCATTGGAAGGACTGATGTTGAGGCTGAAGCTCCAATACTTTGGCCACCTGACTCAAACAGCAGACTCATTGGAAAAGACCTTGATGCTGGGAAGGATTGAGGGCAGGAGGAGAAGGGGTCGATAGAGGATGAGATGGTTGGATGACATTACCACTCAGTGAACATGAGTTTGAGCATATTTCAGGAGATGCTGAAGGACAGGAAAGCCTGGCGTGCTGCAGTCCCTGGGGTCACAAAGAGTCGGACATGACTTAGAGACCGAACAGCAACAGTCTGCCTTTATCATGTAATAAATTGCAGTGTGGATTATTTCTGGGTGCTCTCTTCTATACCAGTGATAACTCCTATCCAGAAACAAGCACCACCTAACAGTACAATTTAAAACCTATTAGTGTTAGATTGCACTTATTTTTTCATCTATTCCTGCTAATTTTTCAATATAACTTTCTACTTACCCAATGTGTTCTACTGGGATTGTTGCTGTTAGTCGCTCAGTCGTGTCCAACTCCTTGCAACCCCATGGACTGTAGCCCACCAGGCTCCTCTGTCCACGGGATTCTCCAGGCAAGAATACTGGAGTGGGTTGCCATTTCCTTCTCCAGGGATCGTTGCTAACATTGTACTAAACGTACAGGACAGTTTAGGAAGAAGTGATCCTTGACGAGTCCTCCAAGTAGATACTCTTTTCCATTTCTCAGTTCTTCTGTTTCCCACACTGTTTCAAATTTTCAATCAGATAGACTTTGAGATTTTTCTAATTTATTTTTAAAGTTTGTCTTGATATTTTCATGTGAATGGTTGCAACTACAAATCAGCTCTTTAACAATTCTAATGATATTTTTAGTATATGTGAACACCATCAATTTCTACATATTTTATTATTATTAACCACTTCACAAAATTCTCTTATCTGCAATAAATTTTCTTGGATTTATCAAGTAAACAATTGAGCTTCTGCAAATGGCAATAATTTTAACTTTTTCCAATTTTCAGAACTTGTTTTCTTGTCTCATTTAATTGTATTAGCTGGTGGCTGCAGCAGAATATTAAATAATAGTGATGATAATTGTTTTCCAAACTCATTTTGTTCCTGCCTTAATGGGAAAGCTTCTTGTGTTTCCCTATTACACACAGAGTCACAGGCTTGAAACCTGTGTTCTAACACTAACAGAATACGTATCCAATCCCACGATAAAGGAGAAATAGAATCACAAAAGTGTTTAAAATCATGTAAGGAAGTTATTACACATTATATAGATGTTATACATATTATAAAGATCTTTCAACAGGTGCTTTTTTACCACCTACGGAGATTTGAAGTCATTTTTCCCTTTTTTAACTTTTTTCTCCAAAAGAGCAAACTTTGATGATATTTACTGATTTTCTGCTTTAAAATTTATTTATTATTATTGTTATCTTTAATTGATTCCTTTTGCTTTCCTAAAATTTATGTAATTGCTCATTTTTCCAAATTTTACTTTGAGTACTTAATTTATTTTAATTTTTCTTATTTATTTTATGGTATAATTATTTAAGATTATAAATTTTCCTCTGAGCGCTGCTGTAGTTCTAACCCATCACTTTCAACATATTTTACGATCATTATTTCCAAGAGTTTCTGAGATTTCAGTTTTTATCCTCTTTTTTATCTGAAAGGTGAAAGTGAAAGTTGCTCAGCCATGTCTGACTCTTTGCAACCCCATGAACTGTGCAGGGAACGGAACTCTCCAGGCAAGAGTGCTCGAGTGGGTGGCCGTTCCCTTCTCCAGGGAATCTTGCTAATCCAGGGATCGAGCCCAGGTCTCCCACATTGCAGGCAGATTCTTTACCAGCTGAGCCACCAGGGAAGCCCCTTCTTTATCTGAGTTTCTTTTAATCATTTTCAATTTTTTTTTATTTTAATTTTTCAGTTAGTGAGATTTTTATTTGTCTATCTTACCTTATGACTTTTGTGGATAATATGAGTTATGATTTTGTGGCTAACTTCTAGCTTTAATGCATTATGACCAGAGTATGTACTCTGAACTGTCTCTATATATACATGTTCTAACAGGTGTGAGGTAGTATTTCATTGTGGGTTTGATTTACATTTCCCCGATGATCAGAGATGTTAAGTCCCTTTTCATGTATCTGTTGGCCATTTGTATATCATCTCTGAAGAAAATTTGCTAAGATATTTTGTTTATTTTTCAATTGGCTTATTTGGGTTTGTTGGGGGGGCGGGAAGTTGTTGCTATTGAGTTGTAGGAGTTCCTTACACATTTGGGGGTATTAGCCCCTTATGAGATGCATAGTTTGCAAATGTAATATTTCCTCCTGTTTCAGTGATTGCTTTTTCATTTCATCAACTGCTTCCTTTGCTGTGAGGAGCCTTCTAGTTTGACATAATCCCTCTTGTTTATTGTAGCCTTTGTTGTTTGTGCTTTTGGTGTTATACCCAAAAAACCATTGCCAAGACCAACTATGACACTATTTTCTGATGAATATTCTTCATTGGCCATTTTTAAACTTTCTTCCTTTTTATAGTCTTTTTAAAATATAACCGGTGCTAACGTGTGTGTGTCTGTGCTCAGTCATGTCCGACTCTTTGCGACCCCGTGGACTGTAGCTGCCAGGCTCCTCTGTCCGTGGGATTCTCCGGGCAAGAGTACTACAGCGGGTTGCCATGTCCTCCTCTAAGGGATCTTCCCGACCCAGGGATCAAAGCTGTGTCTCCTGCATCTCCTGCATGGCTGGCGGATTCTTCATCACTGAGCCGCCTGGGAAGCCCTACCCACTGCTGCTTCTGTCATTTGCAGAAAATTTATGCAGATGAAGGACCAAGGCTGCATTGCCAAGTAACGGCAATTCTGGTGTGAGGCTGTGGGTGTGAGTGTGTTCCTGTAGCTCTCATGGCTCCCAGGCTTGCGGTTAAGGGGCCACTCAGGCTATAGAGCAGCCCCCCTGATTCTAACGCATCAGCAGAGAGCTTCCTACCAGAGTGGTGTATGTGAGTCCTGTCCAACCCCACTTTTCAGGCCTCGTCCAGACCACCCTAGTCCAGAGAAAGTCAGCAGCAGCCCATACACCTGTCTCTTACGGTTCCAAACTGATCACCTTGCCAGGCGAGCTCCGCTCTACTGGGCTTGCCGCCATACAGAAGCAACAAAATGATGATAGGTACATGCCTGCCAATAATTACTTTTCGTTATCCACACTGACCGAAGGTTGCGATGTCGACCTGATGTTTTCCCCACTGAGTACCTGAGCTCCACGCTGTCTCTGGTCACCAGGACATCGAGGGGGGCAACATCCACCATCTAGTTCCGTTCAGTCTCAGTCGTGTCCAACTCTTTGTGACCCCATGGACCACAGCACGCCAGGCCTCCTTGTCCATCACCAACTCCCAGAGCTTACCAAACTCATGTCCATTGAGTCAGTGATGCCATCCAGCCATCTCACCCTCTGTCGTCCCCTTCTCCTCCTGCCCTCAATCCCTCCCAGCATCAGGGGCTTTTCAAATGAGTCAGTTCTTCACAACAGGTGGCCCAAGTATTGGAGCTTCAGCTTCAGCATCAGTCCTTTCAATGAACACTCAGGACTGACTTCCTTTACCATCTAAGTTACCCTTTAAACCAAGGAACGGCAGGCCCTCCTCACAACGCTGGACTCGCTGGGCTTTTCTCACCCGCATTCTCGTCCTGCAAGGCCCTCTCCCCTCACAGGCCAGCCCAGGCCTCCCCGGCAGTTCTGCTCCTGAAACACCTGGCATCATTTCTCCGTCAGCCCTCTCCTCGCACGAGGACACCTAAGTCTGACCTAAACCCAACCACTTGCACCTGCTGAGTCCCAGCTCCCGGACCGTTTGCGCCCAGAGTGCAGAATCTGCCCACACAGCTGCGAGGTGCAGGTCTCTGGTGGACGGTGGGGGCCAGCCCGGCTGAGACCCTGCTGCTTGCTCTGTAGGGCTAGGCGACAGGGCAGCTGCTTTTCCCACTATCTGACCCCAAGGTTCACAAGAGGTGACTCCTAATTGGCTTGTGTAAAGCCCTGACCAGGAGGTTGTGCTGGTCCGCTCGGCACCTACGCCTGAGACGTGGGCTCTGCTAACTACTCCAGACAAGAGGCCAAGATCCAGGCTCAGGGGGCCAGGCCTTCACCAGGTCACATATTGTCTGGCTTGAGATCAGGTTGAAAAATCAATTTAAACAGAACAAAAAAGCATGTCTATGATGCTGGGGAAAAAACAGTGGAACAAATTATGGCTTCTCTTTGTGAGCGATCTCTGCCTGGCGAGCCCGCTTCCTCCTGCGGGGTGCCCCCCACAACTTGGCAACCCACTTGTGACGTTTGGCAATCACAGGTTTTCTTTTTCTTTTTTGCTGTTATTAATCTTTCATCATGTAGCATTAGCACACAACATGTCTGACATCCTAACTGTGTTCTACAATTAGTTTCCGAGTGACCACGTTAATAACACTGACATTAGCCGTGTTCATCTGAGGATTATGCTCAGTAACCGCTTGACTCGATCTGGTGTTTGTAATTAGATGGTCTGGATCTTAGTGATGTAGGACCTGGTACCCCAAGGTAAGAATGCAAAGATGCATTTCTCATCTTCAAGACCCCCACAGCCTTTGAAACTCAGTTAAACAGAATTTTACTCTTTTGAATACTATTGAATAGAATATTTTTCTCCTCTGTGAGAAATTTGCAAGACCTAGTTGAGTCGTTGATATACAGGATATGAGTCTAATAAATATTACTTGAAATTGATTATACTATGAATCCACTGGGAGGAACAAGAGAATAATTGTTAATGCATTATTAGCTACTGGCAAAATACTATATTTTACATTTTATTACACACATTATATATCCCAGCACACGTGGTTCTATTGCATTGTTTATTCGCCAGCTTGGTAGTTATTTTTGAGGGTTTTCCTTTGGTACTACCCTGGATTGCAAAGCTCAGTTAATATTATTTATAAAAAGGATTATAGAATGATGATCTCTGGACAGGCAAAGAGAGTCGTTGTGAAATATACTCTGCCCAGTGTCATTGATCACTGCTTCAAAGCATATTCTGTCTCCAAATAATTTCTCTTCTCAGAAGATAGTGATTTTAAATATCACTTCTGACATCTTCTCACCTTTCACAGATATTCTGATGCAAGGAATCTCATTTTCTAGGTACCATCCACAAAGAATAGAGGCAAATATGCAACTCCTGCTCTAGGTGGCCCCAGTAACGAGGGGTACAGAGGTTTCCCATCTCAGATTCATGGAGCTGGCAGCATACAGGCAGATGGAGCACAGCACACAGCCTGGGGTGTCAGGGCCCACGTGGGTCCCCACCGCTGCACCCTCTGAGCTCCTCGCTGAAGCACTGGACCCTCAGCTGCAGACCCCGTGACCACAGGCCAGAGGCACCACAGCTTATGCGGCCTCTTCCTCAGAGCTGTCCCTACCTGGTGCCAAGCTGCAGTCATGACCTGGGGCCTACGAGTCATCATTTGATAGCCTCGTCATCAGTAGAACCCTCTGATCGTCACCTGGGGACTATGGGTCATCACCTGACACCCACTGGCCATCATCTGTTGCCTACTAGTTATTACCTGGGGATATTACTAGTTATTACCTGCCTAGTAGTGATTATCAGGTGATGGGTCATCACCTGATACCCAACTCATCACTGGCACCCACTGGTCGTCATCTGTTGCCTACTAGTTATTACCTGGGGATATTACTAGTTATTACCTGCCTACTAGTTATTACCAGGTGATGGGTCATCACCTGATACCCAAGTCATCACTGGCACCCACTGGTCATCATCTGTTGCCTACTAGTTATTACCTGGGGATATTACTAGTTATTACCTGCCTACTAGCTATTATCAGGTGATGGGTCATCACCTGATACCCAAGTCATCACTGACACCCACTGGCCATCATCTGTTGCCTACTAGTTATTACCTGGGGATATTACTAGTTATTACCTGCCTACTAGTTATTATCAGGTGATGGGTCATCACCTGATACCCGAGGCATCACTGGTACCCACTGGTCATCATCTGTTGCCTACTAGTTATTACCTGGGGACTATGGGTCATCACCTGATACCCAAGTCATCACTGGCACCCACTGGTCATCATCTGTTGCCTACTAGTTATTACCTGGAGACTATGGGTCATCACCTGATACCCAAGTCATCACTGGTACCTACCTGCCATCACCTGGTGCCCAGTTGTCATCAGTGTCCCAGGAACCAAAGGCTCCTCAGCTCTGAAAGCTTTCTCCCAGGAATGCTCTTCAGGATAAAATTTTGTCGGCATAAAACTGAAAATTTTTAAAACAAAAACCCAGCTAGCTGTGAGCACCTTTTGTGAACATTCTAGTTTGAGCAGAGTCCAAATATACTCTAAAACCCCAAATTCCGTACGTTTTACAAATTACTTTTTGTTGTTGTTGATGTGTGTGCTTTTTTTTTAAATTATTTTTGCTAAAAATGCTTAAGCATGTGGTTCCCTCTGTAGGGTTTTTCTAAATCTTGTTCCCTTCAGCTGCCAGAAATTAAAACAAAAAGACTGTATGACGCTCTTGTTCTGACTCCTGAGGTTTCAAAAAGGAAACTATTGTTAACTGCAAATTACACTGAATAACTCACTTGGTGTGGGTTTTTCACTCAATTCTAATTATTAATAATTACCCTAAAGTTTTGGAGCTGGGTGTAAAAGGCACAGCCTTGTTCCTGCTCACCAAAAGAGCAGGGCCCCCTTCCTCTCCAAACCCTGGTGGACCTTCCTGAGAAAGAGAAGGGGACAGAGCATTTATGGGCCTTGTTTTATGAAATGAACACATTCATGGGTCATTGCGTCAACTCCATCTTCCTGTTAATGAACCAAAAGAATAAGCAGGACCCAAGCAGTAAATCCTTTGATACAGCAAACTCTCTTCATATTAATACACAGCTATCCTTTAACTTATCTGGAGGGTTTTAATCACGTTTTTGAGTATCAGATTTTAGTTAAGTAGGACAGCTCCATAATTAAATGAGAATATCAGGCAGGAAGAGCCAAGGAATGTGACTTGCATGCCAGGGGCCCCCTCGGCGTTGCACCGTGATACCTGGAGCGCCTGGCCACAGCTGGCTATCCCGAGGCTCACCTGCACTGTCCAGAACTTCAGGCTGGTCTGGAGGCCAGCTCAGCCCAGCATCCCACTGTGACCAAACCGAAGGCCAGCCTGCTCTGATACCCATACCTTTCCCAGCTTTCAGCAGCCACAGCCGCTACAAACAAGGACTCCTCTTGGTTCAGACTTGGATTCTACAAGAATATGAAACAAGGGGGAAGTTGCACTGGATGCGGAACATTCAGTTTCTTAAGTTATTTTTCCAAAGGGGAGAGGAGATAGGCTTCTATTGACAGAGCTTTGACGTTTCACAGATCTGGGGGTTTTGCTTCACTTTGGTTTCTTTCTTCATCTTCCTGATTCATTTTTCTGAGTCTATGGATTGAACCAGATAATGGATATGAGAACCCAAGCAGTGACCACAGAGCTCAGCAAGTCGTGGCCAGGAAATCAGTGGCCACGAGTCGTGGTGTGTGTCAGGGTGACAACGACAGCACCATGCCAGCGACCTGCTCGGAGACCTGAGGGGCAGCTGGCGAGAAA
This sequence comes from Cervus elaphus, assembly GCF_910594005.1. NCBI lineage: Eukaryota > Metazoa > Chordata > Mammalia > Artiodactyla > Cervidae > Cervus > Cervus elaphus. The sequence continues at coordinate 6,353,121 of NC_057841.1, read as the reverse complement.
CCCAGCTCTGAGGACCTGCTCCTTCTGCGGGCAGTGTTTCAGGGAGAGGCAGTGAGAATCGGTAGAACCGGACTTTATGAAATTCGTGGTGGGCAAGGCCTGCAGAACATTCTGCTCCCGGCCCCATCAGGATGCGGGGCTGCCAGCTCCTCGCTTGCCCTCCCACTGCTGCCACGCTGTCTGTAATTGACTTAGAATTTTTCCCCTAATATAATTCTTTATGAAACCTGCCTTGAGCAATGGATCCGTGATTGCTCACCGAGGGTCGGGCCTCATTTGTTCCTGTAGATTGTGCCTAATTAACGCTAACTTGTCTGTACATAAAAAGTACAATGGGCTGTCCTTCCCAATTTAATTCCGACAGTTTAATCGAATCTGTATTCTTTCAAAAATAATTAGATCATTTACACTTCATTAACATGTAATGTAATGTTGAGACATTCATCATAATGATTTCTTATTTTTCTTGTGCAATATTATCTCCTCTAATGAAACTGTTAACACCATGCATGCCTTAATTAGCTGTATCATATCACTGATGATTTCTGAAGAAAGCCACATTTTTACACATGAAATTGAATTATCTCAGTAGGTATATTTTCAGCAGAATCTGTCTGTTCTTGTTGAGAAACACCTTCTGGCTGCCCAGCCGCAGCTCCACAGGCACCTTCAGGTAGCTCCACCCGGGCCTGCGCAGCAGGAAGGGTGGGCAGGTCCTCACGGGGACCTGGGGAGCAGAGCCCACGCCCAGGTGCGTCACACACCGGCGGCTGGTGGGCACGGGCAGCAGGTCTCTCCCAGCCCCGCGGAGACATGCATGGTTCAAGCAAAAAGTGAAGCCACAGGCTCACCTGGCTCAGGTGTAAGACCACCTAGCAGGCCGTGACCCCCTCCACCATGCACTTCCTCCTTACCCCGGGTACAGCAGAGTCTTCAGACCCCGGGATAAGTCATGTGGGAAAAGCCCCATCTAATCCCGAGTGGTGCTCTCACCTGGGGCTGGTCCCACAGGACAGGTGAGTGGGCAGGAAGGGCCCCTAACCCTAAGCCCCAGTCCCACCAGGAGGTAGCTGCTGCCTGCCTCCTTTAACCTCTCTGATCTCAGTTTGTTCGTGTGTGAGCAGGTGTTACAGTGTCCATGCCGGCCGGGGTAGAGATGCCCATGTCCCCCGACATCAGGAGGTCCTGCGGCCCCGTGACCGGAGCGGGCAGAGCCACACCTGAGTCACACCCGCCACACCCACGTCACACCCATCACATCCCTTGTCACACCCGCGTCACACCCCTCACACCCGCGTCACACCCCTGTCACAGAGCAGGAATCCCGAGGCCTCCTGGTGTGCCGCCCCTTCCGCTGTCAGAGTCTAGAGCCAGACCACCAGGTGGGAATGAAAAAACCATAGCTGGGAAAACTCTGATCTTTGACCGGAAGATGAATTACTACACGCCGTCTGCACTGCTCTGAGACTGGCCTGGAAAAAGCGAGACGTGGCTATGTGACCTGGGTGGGCGCCTCCCCGGGGTCTGCGGTGGGGGCCACCCTGGGGTCTGCGGATGGGCTCTCCTCCTAAGCCAGAGCTCCCAGCCCCCATCTGGCTGCTCACCTGCACGGGATCTAAAAGCATGAAAGCTGGGAAACCAAAGCCCGGGTGGAATAATACAGGAACCCCTGAGACAACGTGGTAACCCTAAGCCATCTTCTCTGTGGAGAGAAACTGCTCTCCCTGCGGGGCAGCCGCCTGACTGCACTGTCTCCCGCCAGTGCCTGGAATTTGCCCCAGAGTCTTCGGCGCAGGGGTGGACCCGCCAGATGCACCAACGATGAAGAACGCCTTTGCTGCGGGGCGCTGCTTCTGGACCTCATTCAAGTGGCTCTATCTTCTGCCCACCATCAAATAAACAAAAAGCACACAAAGAGGTTTATTTGGGCAAAGGAAGCATAAAACAATGTGGAGTCCAACATCTGCAGCATCATTTAGGCACCTTTGGTTTACCTTCTCTCCTGGGCCAGGCATGAGGAGAAAGCGGGGAGACCACAGGACGGTTCTCGGAGGTAGAAACATCTCCCTGGAACTCCGCGCCCTTTGAAAGCAGCTCAGTGTAATTGTCCTGCAGAACATTTGGAGAATCCAGGCTACTAATTAAGCACTCGTGTGTCAATTAGTTATAATAGCAGTAATAATACACAAACAATGGTACGAAGTTATGCGCTGCTGAGCCTTGCTCCCCATTTGGTGAGCTTTTCTTCTTCGCAGCTTTGGCTTTGAAGATTTAAGTTAATAATTTGTCCCTAATGAATTTAGCCTTTCTGTTTCTCCAGGACGCAGGGTATTTAAATGACTGAAAGAAACGATGCTATTAACACAATTTCTCCTTAAAGAACACTTTCACCCCCAAGAACAATATTTTCATATGGTTGTTTCCACGCTCAGCCTACAGAGGCATGTAGATGAGGTCACCTAGTTGGGCAAACGACTGACAGAGGTCGGGGTCGGGTGAGAATACACAAGCTTCGCTTTTCTCAGGTCGATGGTTTGACAGCATTTCATAAAGAAGGCTGAGCTCCAAAGAATTGATGCTTTAGAGCTGTGGTGCTTAAGAAGACTCTTGAGAGTCCCTTGGACTGCAAGGAGATCCAACCAGTCCATCCTAAAGGAAATCAGTCCTGACTATTCATTGGAAGGACTGATGCTGAAATTGAAGCTCCAATGTTTTGGCCACCTGATGCAAAGAAGCAGCTCTTTGGAAAAGACCCTGACACTGGGAAAGATGGAGGGCAGGAGGAGAAGGGGGCAACAGAGGATGAGATGGTTGGATGGCATCACTGACTCAATAGACGCGAGTTTGAGCAAACACGGGGAGATGGTGAAGGACAGGGAAGCCTGGTGTGCTGCAGTCCATGGACTTGCAAAGAGTCAGACACGACTGAGCAACTAAACAAAAACAACATGAAAATTTAGTTCATCTCCTATAAGATCTATAAGCTTATGCAACACACACACAATCTGTGAATAAAAGAAACTCACAATAAAGCAAAATTGTTCATTAAGGTAGCTTTTTTTTGATGAGAGAAAATGATAAAGGAATGATAAAGTCTATTTACTGAAATAAATTCCAAATAATAACTTTAAAAAACCCTTTCAAGATGCATGTCCAGCCACCCACGCCCCAGACAAATTTCCTCATAAGAGCCTGGAGCAGGTCCCCTCCCCTCATCATCCTCCTGTGCCCCAGAACCCTTCCTTTCTGTGAAGGCTGAAACCTCTGACTCAAATGCAGCCCACAAACCTTCGTTCTCCACGAACAGAGAAGCACAAAATCCTGAGACCAGACTGGGACTCATCGGACAGGCAGGACGGCCACCTTCAGAGAAAAACTGACTCTGTAGCTTTCAGATACTCACATCACTAGGTCCTTTCCTTCGAGAAGCGTGGTTAGAACAGTAATATCCCCTTTGCATAGATACAACATGTTTATCCACTCATTGGTCAGAAGCTATAGCTCTGAAGCGAGTCTTGCAGGCAGCACAGATAGCTATCTTGTTTTGATCCATTCAGCCACTGTGTGTCTTGTGATTGGAGCACTTGGCCCTTTAACATTTAAAGTAATTATTGATAGGTATGTACTTACTGTCATTTTGTTGTTTTCTAGTGTGTTTTTCTGTTTTTTTTTTTTTTTTTTTTTTATCATTCTCTGTTCCTGTCTTCCTCTCTTGTTCTCTTCCTTTATGATTTGATGACTTTCTTTATTGTTATGTTTTACTCCTTTCTCTTTACTTTCTGTGTATCTATTAGAGGTTTGTGGTTACCATGAAGTTCATATGTAACAACCTATGTATACAGAGTAACCTATATACATACACATTTACGTGCACGTGCATATAGCAGTCTGTAAGCACTGAGGTTCAAGCACATTCTAAAAGCACTACATTTCTACTCTTCCCCCCGTTTTATGTTTTGACATCATATTGTGTGTACTGCTTAACTTATTATTTTAGACATCAGTGATTTTACTACATTAGTCTTTTAACCTTTATAATAGTTTTTTTAGGTGGTTGATGCCCTATCTTTATGTTTTAACTTTATTTTTTTGCGTTTACTAGTGAGATTTTCTTTCATATTTTTTTGTTTCTCCTTCTGACTTTTCTGTTTAAAGACTCGTCTTTAACACTTCTAGTAAAGAAAGTTTAGACAAGATGAACTCCTTTAGCTGCTTCTTATCCAGGAAACCCTTTGTTTCTCCTTCAATCCTAAGCACTAACCTTGCTGGGTGGAGTTTTCTCCATTGGAGGTTTTTTCCCTTCCATCACTTTGTGCTCAATTTCTGCCAACCTGCAAAGCTTCTGCTGAAATATCAGCAGATAATCTAATGGGGCTTCCCTTGTACGTAGCCAGTGATTTTTCTATTGCCGCTTTTAAGATTCTCTTTTTATCTTTAACTTTTTCCATCTTGATCATAATGTGTCTTGGTGTGGCACTCTTTAGTTAGTTTTGTTTGGGGCTCTGTGCTTCCTGGACGTAGGCGTCTTGTTTTCTTCCCCAGGTTAGGGGCTTTTTTCAGTCACTTTTTCTTGAAGTAGATTTTCTGTTATTTTCTTTCCCTCCTCTCCTTCCGGGACCCCTTTAACATCAATGTTATGTTGTCCTAGAGGCCCCTTATACCATCAAGTTTTTCTTTTTGCTGTTTCAAGTCAAGTGATTTCTCCTGTCTCATGGAGGGGGAGGCCAGCGGTGGACGGGGGTCCTTGGAGGGGGCAGGAGGGAGGGTGCAGCCTCAGGCAAAGGCAGCCTTCCAGCCACCGCTCAGCGTTCCTGAAGCATTACGTCCTGGCTTTGGGTGAGGCTGGACATTTCACCTCCAAGCACATCTCTTGCTTTCTGCCTCAGAGTGTGGCCCCCAGTGGTGCATGGGACCCACTGGTGTCGCAGGGTAGAAGTCAAGTCCGCACTTTTAATCCAAATGAAGAGACGTCCGTGAGAGAACCAGAGATGCACCCACGACAACACTGAGGGAACCAGCAGGAGCATTTGTCTCCTGGGGTCACACAGTTTTAAGAACTTGTTATATTCACCTTTGTGGCTTTCTGTGCTTTTTTTTTCTTTAATTTTCAAAATACTGTCACTTGTATGTGAAGAAGAAATTTAAATAGAAAGAGCGTGGGCCTCAGGAAGGAGAAGAAAAGCCCACACACGGGGACACGTTCGGCCATGCCCTTAGCTGCTTGCCTGGGGCCTCGCTGTGTTTCTCAAAGAGTGAGAAGTCCCTGGTCAGCCAAGGGTTTGCCAGGCCTGCTCTGCCAAAGCAGCTTGACCCCAGCAGGAGACGTGGAACGAGAGCACACACCACCCGAGGTCAGGCCAGGGCTCAGCGGGCTCGGTCTGACCGTTTGCACAGGACACAAGCCGTCTACCGCCACTCCATCTGAGGCTCTGAGGGGGGCTTTTCTTCCTCTTTGCCCTGTAACCCCTACTCTGAGGCCTCTGTGCAGAGCTCCCCAGGCATGGGTCCCCAGGACGGCCGGTGGGGGACGGGAGCCGCTGTGCACAGCCACATGGGTGCGGCTTTCCCTGTGGGCCCGGGGCAAAGGCTACAGCGTCACTCAGGTCAGCAGTGACGGTGCCGGGTTCTGAGCCGGTCAGGGGCCAGGCCGCCACCCATTCTGAACAGACGGGCCGAGCATAGCCCATCCATGAGAGTCTCCAGCTTCGCCTCCCGTGGAAACAGGCTTCCCGGAGAACATTCTAGATTTTACTTCCAGCCCTCACTGTCCTCTCAGAAAGGATGCTTGAGGTCACGACAGGGAGGGGGTCATGTGGCCACTGTGGGCACCCGTGCCTGGAGGCCCAAATGGAGACAGCGCCCTGACCACTGTGCCCTGACCACGCCCACCCTGACCCAGGAAGTGCCCAGTCTCTCTCCGAGGCTACCACCCAGCCCTATAGGTGCCCGACTCTAAAGAATCATTCCGGAATGTAAACATGCAGGAGAGAATAATCTAAACTGGTGGGAACAAAAAGGAGAATCTCGGATTGTGATGAACATGATAAGATGGAAGAGCTGTGACCTGAGGACCTGAACCAGGGCCCCAGGCCTCACTGCCTTCTCTGCAGGGGACGCTCAGCCCCTCCCATCAAGCTCCCCGCCCGGCTCTGCCCTGGGGCCCAGCTCGCTCCAGTGAAGACAGGCCACATGCTAGTCAGGGTCCCAGCCCCTCGCGGGTGCCTCTCGCACTGGAAAGCAGGGGTGGCACTCCGCCCCGTGCCCGCACCTGTCCTGGGCAGGCGTCCAGCCCCGCGCCCAGGCTCTGCGGTGCCATCTGGATGGCCCTGGGGGCTCATCCAGCCGTGCCTGTGTCGGGAATGCCCCGCGGGCAGAGGTGAGGCGCTGCCACCCTTGCTTCACCCTCACTCAAACTTGGGGACCCTCCGAGACACCACGGGGCCACAAGGGCCTGGGAGCAGGCCCACACCAGGTGGGCGCCTGCAGTGACCCCAGCCACCCCAGAGCAACCAGACTGCGTGGGGGTCCCCGGCTGGGATGGGGGTCTGAGCTCAGAGGCTCCAGGGCAGAAGGAGGTGCCCACTCGAGGTCACCAGCCCCCACGGAGTCCTCGGGCCCTTGCTGGCTGCACCTGAGCAGGTGGCCCAGCCCAGCGTCCCCCCGCACTCGGCCCTGGAGCACGAACGCTGTGCTGGATGTGGACAGAACCTGAGGCCCAGGTCTCACTGGATACAGCGGCCGTGTCCCTCTGATGACACCCTGCAGCCTTGCAGGTGGTCCTTGCACACAATTGATTTCCCACAGAGTTTTGTCTGAAAGATGCTTCTAGATTACGGCAAGAAAGCAGCAGGTAATCCTCCTGCCAATGTCGTTATGCTAACAGACAGGCCCCTCGCGGCTGATTGATAGCACTTCACTGTGAGCGCGTTTCAGCCCAGGCGTGCCCGCTGGCCCCGAGCAAGGCTGACCCCGTGCTCCGCTTGTTTGCCAGGTGCGGGCTGTGTTTGCGGGGGAACCTGTGCGGCGGGGGTGCAGGCAGGCTGCTATGGATTTGCCATCTTAGCCTGAAGTGTGGGCTGCTGACTGTGTGATTAGAGCAATAACCGTTTCTGCGGGGCCCCGTGCTTCCCCGCCACCTCCCAGCCATGACTGGAGTGGGCCATGAGCTCCAGCACTGGCCTGAGCGCCTCGTTGCAGAGAAAACACCAAAGCTGTGGCAGGTGGCTTCCAGCTCTCTTTAGAAAGCAAAATATGATCACAGGTCTCCGGGTAAATAAGAAAGCAGCCTTTGTTGTCAGGAGGGAACGTGACAGGCTGGGGAGCGGGGCTGTCTGATCAATGCGGCTGTTGATTCTGGCTTTACCGGGGGCCATGCTGAGCCTTCGGTCCATACTAAGGAGGTCAACACCCTCTGTCTCCAAGGAAGACAGGTTCACATCACAGGACACGGGACTCACTCCTACACTGGTGGGCTTGCTCCCCGGGCAGCACATGGCCCGAGACCCCCCTCCCCACTTCTCCTTGGGTCTCAGACTCCAGGGGAGGGCATGCCACCCACTCCCACACCCACACCCAGGAGGGCCGTGTGAGCCCCAGCCCCAGGGACACAGCCATTCCCGCTTCTGCCCATTCAGCTCCAGACCGTCCCTAGGAAGCTATGTCTCACAGCAAACGGCATCAGAAACACCGTCCACCGTTCTCACTCATCAGCCTGCATGCAGCTCTGCTCTGGGGGGCTTCCCTCCCACCCGCCTGCCCCTCCCGCCTCCCAGGTAGCTGAGTGGCTCCACTTCGCAGCAAGCTCATCCCACTCAGCTCCCAGCAGGATGATCTGGGACAATTCAATCTCCCAGCAGAAATCGCTGGGGCACCAACAGATCTTTAAAAATCAGAACATCTGGTCAGTCACCTTCTCCCATCTGGGTAAACAGAGCTGAGCTAATAAGGCCGCGATAGGAAGTCAGTGGTGGCAGGTAGTTTTAACAGTTACGGGATGGAGCTGCACAAACCTGTCGGCCCCAGGAAGGCGGTGGGGCAGTGGGAAACTGTGTGAACTGGTTCTTTCAAACCGCAGATCGCTCGTGGGCATGTTAAACATCACCTTAAGAAAGTGAGACCCCAGGGACGGTGCCCCCCATGTGTAAAAGGCAAGGTTCCCACATTGAATGACAATTCAGCATTTATTAGGCTTATGCAATCGTGATTGTAATTATTGTTTATCTATAGAGAATTGAGCTTTAAAACTACTATTGAAAGTGTTAGTCACTCAGTCGCGTCCAACTTTTGTGACCCCACAGACTGTAGCCCGCCAAGTTCCTCTGTCCATGGAATTCTCCAGGCAAGAATACTGAAGTGGGCTGCCATAGTCTTCTCCAGGGGATCTTCCCGACCCAGGGATCGAGCCCAGGTCTCCCACATTAGAGGCGGATCCTTTACCAGCTGAGCCTGCAAAAGGGGACAAAAGGAGGAGATGCTTCCATGTTCACAAGCTGAGGCCAGCCCTAGGCTCCCGAGATGGGGTCAGGTACTGTCTGGTGCTCCTGGCAGGAGGCTGGTTGCTGGGGGCAAACAAGGCCTCCTTCCAGCGCCCTCGAGATGCTGGGCTCCGGCTCACTGGGGTCTTTACTGTTTCCAAATGAGCCACATCCCCAGCCAGTGCTCACAGGGAGTGGCTGCAGGGTCCCCCGGCCAGGGGCGGCACAGAAGAGGACACCCGTCTACAGAGCTAGAGCCGGGTGATCCCTCTGCCTCTCCAAACAGTGCGGAAGACCCACCCAACTCAGCCTGCTAGAATGTCTCCGCATCTTCCTTTCCTCCCTTTCTCTGTGATGCACGCTGACCCCACACAGCTTGGAGGACAGCTTTAAATCCTGAGAGACGCTAACCTGGAGCCGCTGGACTTTTGCACTGTGTCTACACACAGAGATAACACGGACATGGCTTCCTGGCGACACTCACAGGGCCATGCCTACCTGACACCCTGCAGGAATTTAAAAACCCAAGACAAAATTAGAAATGATGCGTGCTGGGCAAAGACAACAGGGTCCTGAAGACCAGGTGACACTGGCCTTGACCAGCCTCAGACCCTCCCTGCCCCCGGCCTCAAACGTCTGCCCACCCTCCGCAGGGCAGCCCCGACCCCACCTCCTGGGTCCCCAGATCCTCTGAGGCCAGGACCCCCACGGGCCACAATATGCCCTCCCATGCACACCTCTAAGAAGGGGCCTTGCTGCCTGTCAGCTGCGTCTGTGGCAAACCAATGATAAGGCTTGCATTTGAGAAAATAAATAAAGACACAGCAACAAAAACAACTGCCTCTTGTTCTTGGAGAACCATTTGGTCCATGTCATACTCACTACTGTGTTTAGATTTTCTCCAGCACATAGGTTCTAGTATAATTTATTTTAGAAGCCAAAAAGCACACTATTTGGCAATTTTATCACTCCAGGTGTAATTTTTTTTAAAAAGTCTTCCATTATTGTATGTCATTTGGTTAAGTCTCTGCCAGCCAGCTCCACAATAAGTAACTACAACCAGAATTAGTGATCACGTTTTTTTTTTTTCCCCTCAGAGTTAATTGAAACTGATGTGTTTTGAAATCATAGTGGGGGTTTCTTGAGAGGAGTGCTGTGTGTTATTCAATCGGGGCGCACAAAGCCAGCCGGGGCCAGCACGACTTGCTCCCCAGGACTGGCTCCTTTGGCATCGGTGGGCCCCTCACAGCAGCCTCTCCCAGTGGATAAATATTTAAATTACATGTGTGTTGACGAACAGAGTGGCCTGAAAGGAACCTGCTCTTTCTCCTCCTGCCATCCGCTGTGAGTTCTGAATACAGCTCCAGGTCAGCGGAGACGCCCTCTCCCAAATCGCAGAGCCGCTGACCGCTCGCGGCAGACCTGCCCTTCTTCTTCGCCCTGGGACTGATGTTGACAGGCTTCGAGGGGCATTTCCAATTAACAGCACCGTCGTTTTGGAGCCCAGCTTTGCACAGGTTCACTGCTAAGAAGTAAACATTGGACTGCTCGGCGGTAATTCATGACAGAGGCAGGGAAGTGCAGAGTCGTGGTGGAGGCTGGTTCCAACCAGGTCCACTCTAGAATTCCACACCAGCTGCACCCATACATTCTTAGCAACGAACGTAAAATTCTTATTTTATTCTCATTCCTCCACCCCTTTTATTGCTTCTTAGAGTTTCTTTGTGACACATGACATATATCCATACTGCAAAATCCTAGGGTGTGCCTCCAGACCCCTCACGGCTCTGCTATTTGAATTGACCGGAGTGGTGCCCCAGTGGGTTCATGTGAGGATGTTCCAGTGTTAATCACGGCAATGGCCAGGTCGCGTTTGCAGCCCCGCATAGGTAGGCAGCTTACCTGGTGAGCAGGTGGGCCTCGTGGTGCTGAGCTCCGGAGAGTGCAAATCTGGGGGAAGAGACGCAGTTCTTAGCGTGACTACAAGTGCCCAGAGAGCTGGGGAGCCTCGGAGGAATGCGGGGCACCCTACTGGGGGGACATCTCAGCAGATTCTGGGTATTTGATGGAGAAGGACCCACCGTTGGCCTGAAGTTCCCAACGGGCCGGGTTTAGCTGACATGATCCGCAATGTGCTTAGGAGGTGGTTCTGGGACCCAGGGTCAGAATGAAGAACCCTCAGGCTTTCGCTGCATCCGCAGAACAAGTACAATTCTCAAAAGCTTGTCACCACCTTGTAAAAACTTTGTTCAGGTTGCAGAGTTCGTCCTCCCGTCTTCATGGACGAGGCTGATATTAGAACAAGGATAAAGCCAGGGAACCGGGCCTGGGCAGAGAGAGGACCTCGGTCCAGAAGGGCAGCTTGAGACAGGGGCCTCACTCACCTTCTCGTACCCCACCCTCAGGGCAGGTGCCATGAGGGGCTCACACTGCACTTTGCTTCTCAGCAGAATGCGATTGGCGCTCGCTCACCTGCTGAGAGACAGGCAGGAGAGCAGACCTGGGGGTCCCTGGGGCCGCCTGCAGGATCTCAGGGGTTGACATGCTCCCCAGCAGCTCCTTGAAGCCTGGTTACTGTGGTCAGCAGACAAAGGACATCTTCCAGCAGTAATTACCTCTGGCCAGAACCACAGTTTCATGTATTCCCTACATGTAGGTAAACCTCACAATCTTTGATTTAATGCAGCCCTTGGTACTCATTTTCCAACAAGTCAACCAAAAATGTAGTGATTTCTCTTCAGTTCAGATGGAGTCTTTGCTACAAGATGCACATTCAGCCAAAGGTTGTTTCTGGGGTGCTCTGCCTCCCCGCCCCACTCGGTTCCCCAGCCTCACGGAGAAGGTTGGTGAGATGGAAAGTCCACTGTGGATGCAGAAGCCAGCGGCACATTCAGAGTGCAATGTCTCTGTCAGAGGCAACCTGTGTCCCAGGGAGCTCTAGACTGTCCTGTCCCTGTTCAGGTGGCATGGCTGTCGGATAGGGGGCCCATGGGGTTCCCAAACGCCCCTGCAGCTGGTGTCAGGCCAGTGCACGGGAACAAGAAACCAGTCACTCTCTTTGGCTCTGGAGTCACTGATTGTCACAACACTGAGGCTCTCCTGGATCAGAAAGAAGTTGTCAGAAACTGTTTTCTCACAAAGACATTTTTAAATAAACAGGCGTGCATACGCACACACGTGTGCACCACACACATGCGCACACACACACACCACCACCAAGTAGAAGTGAGATGTGTGAGTGTGAGGGTCAGCTGGGCAGAGGCACAGAAGGGAGCAGAGAGCTGTCCAGAGAGTGATGGCGGGGGAGGACGCAGAGGCCGAGGATGTGTGTTCCCTCTCCTCTGCCTCCCGGTCAGGGCACACCAACCATGTCATCCACGGCCTGGGGGCACCAGCAGAGACTTGGGGGTGTGGAGATGGATCTGTCCATCAAGACGGGGTGGGGGAGCCTCCAGTATCCTGACTGGCCCAAGACCTGAACACACAATGAGCATCCGTCTTACAAACCCCCGAGCGCCAAGCACAGCAAGTCGAGATCCCCAAGCTTCCATCCTGCTTATCACTGGTCACAAAATAAACACTCATTCAAGAGGGTTCTCCTGAGGGTGAAGATGGAGACATTTGCATTCAGCAACTTGAACGAAGCAGTGAATTGTAATGAACGACCCCTCGGTTCAGGCTTAAGGGTGTTCTAACAAGTGCTTCTAGGGATTTATAGTTATAACAAAAACCATTTAATATAATGGTTACCTTATATGTACAATGGACTATTACTCAGCCATTAAAAGAATGAAATAATGTCCTTTGCAGCAACATAAATGCTAGAGATTGTCATGCTGATTGAATTAAGTCAGACAGAGAAGGAGAAATATAGTCTGGCACCCCTTATATGTGGAATCTAAGAAGAAATCCTACAAATGAACTTATCTACAAAATATAGATGGACTCACAGACTTGGAGAACAAACCTGTGGTTACCAGGGGGAAGGGGCAGTTGGGAGGCTTGGATCAACGTGTACACACTGCTGTGCTTAAAACGGACAAAAACAAGGACTGACAGGGAATTCTGCGGAATGTTACGTGGCAGCCTGGATGGGAGGGGAGCCTTGGGGAGAGTGGACAGATGTGTATGACTGCCCACCTGAGACTATCACACCGTTGTTAGTAGGTTACACTCCAATACACAGTAAAAAGTTAAATAAATAAAAGCCATTGCTTTGACTTAACGTGAAAACACTTGTATATATAAAATGCATACCTTTATTGAAACCCCCAATGTTATCAGTTCTTCTCTAGATACTTAACAAACCAGTGAGCTATTCTGGGGTTCATGTAATCTCCTGTTCACAAAAGTCTCATTCACCTGGCAAATCTTATCTGTAAGTTATCAGCTCAGCCTCTCAGTCTCCAGTTTATTTTTTAGTTTGGTTTGGGTCTGGGTTTTTAATTATAACACTAGACTAGTTTGCATGAAAGAATTTGGCCTGTTTTCACCGTTTTAATAGGATGGTTGATAATGAAATTGTACATAACTGACCCTATTCCAATTTTTATCACCTCAAAGTTTACAAAAATCCTTTCCCGGAGCATTCAAGAGTCACATATCTCCACCAAAAAGTCCTCAGAGGCTCTTGACCCAGAGTCAGTCCCGCAGCAAAGTGGGTGGTGGACGCACCCCGGGGGGTGAGGCATCCCTCCCCGGCTCCCACCTGGGGACTGAACCCTGACTTCAGCACCCAAGTCACCGCATTCAGCTCTGGCTCCAGGAGCTCGGGGACGTGAAGCCCAGTCAGGGCCCACGTGTCTTCCCGGGGGCCTGTGAGCTACGGGCAGGCTGTGGCCAGTTCCCTCTCCACCCTGGGGACCCTCCTGGACCCATCCACCTCCTGGCCACACCTGAAGTCTTGAGGAGGCAGGGGGCCCCGCTTGTGTGGATCAGGGTGCAGTGAGGTCCCCAAGGCTCGGGCTCTGAGAGGCCTTTCAGTTTGGCTGTCCTGGCCTCCGGGGGTCTGGGCCTCGGGCCTTCCTGGCCTCCCCACAGCCCCCGCCCCACTCTGCTCTTGCTTTTCTGGGCCCCCCCCCACCCTCCCCCCAGCCCCCACTTCGAGACGTCCTGGAACACAAGCAGGATAGCCCTCCACCGCAGTGAGACAGAGCAGCTCATCTTGCTCAACAGAAGCCTCTGTAACTGAAAATATCCTTCAGTCTCACCTCTCACCTGTTAAGATCCAGAAGCAAGTTCTTCCAGTCCTGCAAGGCCCTTGAAGTCTCACCTGGGCTCTTCTCCTATTTCTACCTGGAACCCACCGACCAGGGCCTGAGCTTGCCTCCTGCTTTAGCACCTCCCTGCCGGGCCTGCATGCGTGTCAGTCACTCAGCCGTGTCCAACTCTGCCACCCTGTAGACTGTAGCCCACCAGGCTCCTGTCCATGGGATTCTCCAGGCAAGAGTACTGGAGTGGGTTGCCATTTCCTCCTCCAGGGGATCTTCCCCAGCCAGGGATGGAACCCTTGTCCCTGCACTGCAGGCGGATTCTTTACCACTGAGCCACCAGGGAAGTCCCTGTAGTGGCCAGGCAGCCGGCGAACACGAGTGTCTTGGCTCTCCCTGAAAGCCCCCCACAGCCAGGGGCTCCATAGCAAGGAGGCCAGCCTTCCTGAGTCGTTGCAGGTGACGGTTCTGCCAAACATTCTGCCAGGGTTTAATGGGCCTCCCAGCCTTGCAGCCTGCAGCGCCAACCTCACCATCCATCCACAGACTGCTACAATTGAGCCAGAGTTTTGGGTTTTATCACACCTGCACCCACGTCCAGAGCGAGTAAAATATAAGCCCCCAAGCTTCAGCAGTTTAGCCCATTGTTTCCCATTCTCTTAGCAATCCAATGTGGCTATTTCTGCCGGCCACTGGCTGCCCTCCATGTGGCCCTTCTGTTAGCCAGGCTCCCTCCTTCCACGGCGTCTCCTTCTTCTTAGGCTTCAGACATCCCTGCACCAACCATGGTGGGAAAGACCACTGGCAGATCAACACACTGGCCTGGAAGGGGCAGATGCAACTTCCATTCCACTCCATCGGTGAGAGCTAGTCACTGGCTCCACCAAGATGCAGGGGCAGCTGGGGGCTACAAATAACCCCCCATGTGGACAGCACCTCCTACACCACAGAAGAAGGAACCCAAATTATTGAAGCTGTCTCTGCAAAAAGCAGTATGAAAAAGTTCAAAAGACTTGCTTTTTGCTGTTCCCAAATTTTCTGTGCACAGGAATCCACATATGGTATAAACAATAAAAATGCAAAACCCTCACCCCATCCCCAGGGCTTTGCACCCAACAGGTCTGGGCATGGGGCCCAATATTCTGCACTTTTAACTAGTACCCCCAGGAGATTCTGCTGAGGGCACTTTGAAAATACAACTACAAAGCATCTGTGTTTATGTGCTAAGTCATTTCAGCTGTGTCTAACAGTTTGTGACCCTGTGGACCATAGCCCACCAGGCTCCTCTGTCCATGGGATTCTCCAGACAAGAATACTGGGGTGGGTTGCCATGCCCTCCTCCAGGGGATCTTCCTGACCCAGGAATCAAATCCACATCTCTTATGATTCCTGCATTGTCAGGCAGATTCTTTACCACTAGCATCACCTGGGAAGGCCCTAGGACAGTTAATAAAAGATTTGTAAATAGCGTTGATCAGGAGAAAGAGGAGAACACTCTGCAGCTTCAAGGACATTAGTTTCTGGAGGGCCCAGCTGGATGCCCAGGGACTCTCCTGCTCTGTGTTGTGTGACCTTGGGAAAGAAGGGGTCACTCACAGTCACTTTGGTGAACATGGTCACTTCTTCGCTGGAAAAATCATAACACTGCATATATTTAACTGAGTGATCAGACATCCTGCTCAAACTTTGCTCCATGCTTTCTAAAGAAGTGCATCTTCATGCTCAGGGTGGAATATCGGGCCTACAGATTGCAGCACACAGTCTTCTCACAGCACATAATGAACACCTGCAAAATGCCCAGCCTTGTGCTGAACACAGGCGCAAGAAAGAGGAGAACAAATTTGCCCCAGGAAACCAGGTCTTCTAGACAAAGTGGCACATATAAACTGAATGACGACGTGACAGGGGCCAGGAGAGAAGCACAGATTATGTGTGGGCAGGCCAACGAGGAAAGCAGCCTGTGCAGTGGCTTAGGAGCTCCTGGCATGCTGGTTAACCCTCACTGACCATGTGGGAAGGGCACATTTTCTTGTTTAATGACAGTAGGCACCCAAGAGCTACAGAAGGTATCAGACAACATAAAATGACAAGTGTACAGTGTCGACTAGGAACAGAAGCAGGCCATTTTGAGAAATAGACATGCATTTTTTCGCTGTTCCTAGATAGAGTGGTATAGCCATGCTAGCATGACACCTAAAAACAAGACAACAGAGAAGAAACCTGTTCCGGCGCCCCCTTCAGAAACGCACAGTCTTTGGACAGCTTGCAGCTTTGGAAGGCTCACTGCGTTGTTCTCATCTGTTGAACAGAGATGCTAAGTCCTTTCCCTTGTGAAGATGCTCATGGGGTAGAAGCAGCGGTTGCCAGGGTAACAGCTGGATCCAGGTGCTTTCCCCATCCCCATTCCCATGTTGGCCCTGCCTTCCAGGCCTGCAGACTCTTTCTGGCCGTGGAGCTGTCCGTGGTCCTCACACTCTCTGGTCACATCCTCTGAAGTATCAACTTAACTCTTCAGCTGAACTTTTCTTTGCATAAAGTGTAATTGCCCGCTCCCCTAACAAAGAGTGGAAAACATTAGTAGTACTTCCATGAGGTCGAATAGGCAGAGATAACTGCTGGTGAACCTGAGGGACTGTGCCTCTAGAAACTTTGTTTGCTATTCATCAACCTAGCTGCAGAAAAATAGAATGGAGAGTTTTAATTATCCTGACAGCCAGGGTTTCAAAGGCATGGAGACATTTGAGGCTGTCTGACAAGAGCATCAGATGAGCTAAAATCACAGAAGAGAACGAGTGTATGTGAAGGCAGAATTCTCTTTTTTTCAAAAAAGGTGGACCTTGATGTTTCTCCCCCATGATTTCAGGCAAAATGCACCATTACAGCCTGTGTGCAATACACTCGGAATATAAGAGAGTGGAGGCTGGCTCTTTACAGGGCATCTTGATATACTTAAAAATTTAATCCTTTCTACTTCTATCGGGTGGTAACACGGCTCTGAGATGTGGGAGCAGGTTTGTGGGAGGGAGCTCCTGAGAGCACACCTGTGGGGGAACAGAAGAAGACCCCCAGGTGGGAGGATCTGCAGAGAAGACGGCCCTGCAGCGCCGGCCCAGGGGAAGCCAGTGGGTGCCTCTAACCTGGGCTGGGCGGCATCCCATCTGCGGATGGGGGAACCCCAGCAGCGGGCCCCCCAACGTGTGGCTGTGCTCCAACCTCTTGCCGCCCTCCTCCTCTCCTCACTCCTCTCGTCAGTCCTCCTCCATGTCCCGCACTGTTAAAGAGACCTTTCCGTATGCTTGCTGAAGACACGACCCCCGAAGACACGGGGTCTGGTCCCTGGAGGCTCGCTCCATCTCCCGCCCCTGAAGACGCGGGTGTCTGGTCCCTGGAGACTCGTTCCACGCCCCCCACCCCTGAAGACTCGGGGGTCTGCTCCCTGGAGACTCTCTCCACTCCCCCCACCCCTGAAGATGAGGGGTCTGGTCCCTGGAGACCCCCCTCCATCCTCCCACCTGAGTTTCCAATCCTCTTGGCTTCACGACAAGGACTCTGATTGGTTAGATTCCCTTGCAATTGTTTTCAGTCAAATAAATGGAGAATGAAAGTACAAAACTTTATCTTCTTCTTCTTCTAATGTGATATTTTATGTACAGAATTATGTTATAATAAAAAATTCTCTGTGCTCTATAAAACAGCTGATTTAAAGCTTAGCGGGAAATATCTCGCTTTCTTGGCTAAGACCAGCTGCTAAAGGGCAGTAAAACACTTATGTGCATGAGAACACATCCAACTCACCCAATCTTGCAAAAATATTCTTTAATATCCATGTGTCATTTCTTTAGAAAGACTGAAGGGTAAGGATATATGGTGCCTGTAAAGATGTTTTCTCCAAGAGTGTCTACTTTCCCCATCGTTTCTAAATTAGACAATTTCATTGATGACTTTTTAGCTTCCTGTGTCCTATGAGTTTTTGTTGTTGTTGTTCAGTCACTAAGTTGTGTCTGACTCTCTGCAACCCTATGGCCTGCAGCACACCAGGCTTCCCTGTCCTTCACTATCTCCAGAGATTTGCTCCAACTCACGTCCATTGAGTCAGTAATGCCATCCAACCATTTTACCATGTCCCTATTTAAATATATGAACTTATAATGGCACTCTATATGATTATCTCAAAGAATTTACATCAGTTCAGTTCAGTCACTCAGTTGTGTCCAACTCTTTGCTACCCCATGAACTGCAGCATCCCAGGCCTCCATGTCCATCACCAACTTCCAGAGCTTGTTCAGACTCATGTCCATCGAGTTAGTGATGCCATTCAACCATCTCATCCTCTGTAGTCCCCTCAACTCATGTCATTTACATCAATACTTGGCTTTTGAATCATAAGATAGTGTTCTAAGTGGACAAAAATCTTAAAATAATCATATTTTTAAGTGAACACTGATTATTCATTATTCAGTACCAAAGGTACAAAGAAGGGCATGAGAAAAATGTTATGAACTTGAATAGAAAATAAAATTCCACCAGACATATGAATATTTCCTGGATGAATCCCAGTAACAAGATTTAATTCCAACAGACTTTTCCAGCCATGCTTTATACAAGAACCATGTTGATACATACTAGGACAAGCCTGAAGCGTCCTTAACTCCATCATGGGATCAAATAAGTCAGAACACACTGACAGGAGGAAGGAGGGACACGTCCTTAAGGGAAAAATATCTAATAAATTAACACAGAAGAAACGAGAGAAACGGAAAGTCACTATTATGACACCTCACTGTTACTGTCACAGGCAAGATCCATCAGTCTGTGCATCCCTCACACTTACTCCACAGACTGCAAATGCCAGCTGGAGTCTCGGTTTAACAAGGGGAGGCGGGAAAGCATGGCCCAAAAGCACACAGTGACCCATTCGGAAGCACTGGAGAAAAGAAAGTGCCTTTTTAAACCATCAAGAAGGGGCAAAACATCCCTTCCAAAACGAGGCCAGAGGACAAAAAGTGTGGTGCTTATGACGTGAAGAAGGCTGGACAGACAGACAGCAGGAGGGGATGGAGAGCATCCCTAAGGCCCCCACACCCCCGGGCCCTCACAAGCACGTTCCAGCAAGCCTGACCACTTGCGTCCTCCCACAACGCTGACCTCAAGGGGGACAGCCGATGGAGTCCTGACCGTGGTCCCACGTTGTGACGACCGCCTGAAGGGGGTCAGTGACTCTTGGATTCACACTCAGGAACACCGTTTCCAGATGATTCAGACTCCACCCAGAAGAAAGCCGATGGCAACCCTAGCCCCCCACCCCCAGCCAGCAGCTGGACCCGATGGCCAGGGGCCCTGAGGATGGGCATCACAGCTGTGTCTCCACAGACACAGTGAGAAGAGAACAAGCAGCAGAAGGAAACAGACAAATGGAAAATGACATTTTCAGAGCAAAACGCCTATAAGTCTGTCCACTAAAGGAAAACCGCCTCCACGAAGCCCGTCCCTCACTGTCCACTGAGGACGTTAAAAAGAGGCTGCCGGTCTTCCAGACTTTAACACCATACGTGACAGAAGGGAGAAGCCCGAAACATTTATATGAGTATAAGATGCGACGTAACCAGTGGTTCCTCCTTCAATTGCAGGTGTTTCCACATTACGGCTGAGCTGAAGCCCTCTCTCAGTATTCTATAGGCAGCAGTTCCGGCCTGGGCAGGTTCCGGCCCCGGCTTCTCCCTCAAATGCTGCCTGATGTTTACAGTCTGATGGAGGTTCCCCTGGAAGTTCTATGGAAAACTGAAAATAAAAAACACTTTCACAGTTTACACTGGCATATTTTTGCAGCTCATCAGTTTGTGAAGGTAATCCCACCGCAACCACTTCCCCTGAAAAGTCAGAGGACCTGCTCATTCAGTCTACAGGTCTGGGCACATGGACACTGCAGAAGCACATCGCGAATGTTCTCACAGACAGACCAGAGCAGCAGGCAAAGTCGTCCCGGCAGCGAGAGAGTGACAGGGGCCAAGGAGGCTGAGCGGGAGGCCCAGAGCCGGCCCCAGGTACTCCGTGGGTCAGTGGGAAGGCTGCAGGGAGGGCGTGTCCGAGGTGCCTAGGAAGCCCGGGCCGGGCAGGGATGAGGCGCAGGAAACCCAGGGGCGCTCGACCTCACGGACGCAGGACAGCCCTGGCTGAACCAACCCGTCTCCCTGCCCCAGGAGACGCCCCAGGCCTGTGGGCACGGGTGCGTCAGGGGCCCTGTGAATCCACAAAGCGAAGCCCTTAGGCCCAAAGAGCTTTTCCACACCCGCGCACGCCCAAGGTCAGGAGGCAGGTGTGTCCTGACATCTGAGCCAGGAATGGCCACTGGGGGGCCGCACTCACGGGGAGCCGGGGCTCCAGACAAGCGCTGGGGTGCTGACCCTGCGCGCTCTCTTCATGCCCCGCGCCTCTCCAGTGACCGTCCAGGACACCCGCCTCCAGACGCCCTGGACGCGTCTACACTGTGGCCTTCTGGCAGCAGTGGGGCCACCAGCTTCGCCCAGACCTCTGGGGTGAGGAGGGTCCCCCCTTTCTCTTCCCAGCTGCCCCCCGCCACCAGAGTCAGCAGCCCCGCCGAGCACAGACGGAGCTACGTTAAGCGGGGCCGCGGCGCCAGCAGGCAGGGCCCACGCCCAGCGCCAAATGCAGAACAAGCTGGAGCCTAGAGCCGGACCTGGAAGGTCGGAGTCTGAAGGCAGGCCCAGCATGCAGCCCGGGGGAGGTGGGAGCGGACAGAGGGCCCCAGGCCCCACGGAGAGACTGCTCAGCAAAGCCCCTACGGCCGACGCCGAGCACGCCCATCCTGACACGGGCTCCACCCCAACCACACGACTTCTGGGCCACTGTCACCTGTTTGCTGCGTGTCCAGAGTCCCAGGAGGTGTGTGCCTCCCCACACCGGGGAGCCTGCCATGCACCGCTGCAGGAGAGGGTCGGTCATGCATGAGATCAACAGACACACCGGCAGTGACTCCAAAATGGAGTGCAGTCCACACTCGGGAGGAGCGAGGTTGGGGAGAAACCAGCCCAGTGCATTCTCCCACGTCTCCTGCAACGTCCTTGGGTGGAAAAGACGCAGCGGGATGCCCACCGTCTCCCCCTGCCTCCCCTTCTCTCTGACGACCCTCTCTGCAGGGAACTGGGGATGAAGTGTAAGGCCTCTTCTGCAACCTGGTAGGGGAGTCTGAGTACCCCCGTCCTGGGTCCCTGGGGGCAGCAGCTGGCTCTCAGGCAGCCCCCACACATCCCTTCTCGGAGGAAGTGGACACGGGGGAGCTGACAGGAGACAGAGCTGCCCGCACGGCCCAGGCAGGGGTGGGGCGGGGGCCG
Source organism: Cervus elaphus (assembly GCF_910594005.1). Lineage (NCBI taxonomy): Eukaryota > Metazoa > Chordata > Mammalia > Artiodactyla > Cervidae > Cervus > Cervus elaphus. The sequence continues at coordinate 6,332,088 of NC_057841.1, read as the reverse complement.
AGCTCACCGCCATCAGCATCGCTGCTCTGAGCAGACAGAACACAAACATCGCCAAGACAAGACGCTCCTGCTCGCCAGGAAGGGCCGTCTGGTGGACGCGCGTTTTCTAACGCTATTGATTCCATTCCCAAAGGTCATGAATTACAGGAGGAATTAGTCCTGAGATGTTTGCGGAGCCTGACCTTGTCTAACGACTTTCCCACCACTGGCTGGCAAGGCCAGGAGCATTCTCGCTTCTTGACTATTGTTAGAGCCCTGACCCTTGTCATCACCCAGCCTCTCAGGGGAGCTGTGGGCCAGGCTTCGGGGCCAGGAGGGGGTCCGCTGGGTAATCCAGGTTCTGTCCACAGCCAAGGCTCTGAGGCACCCCTCCTGAGACACAGAAGGCCCCTTCAGGGTCGTAGGTCTCCCACCTGGGGACCCTCTGCACAGAACTGCCCACGCTTTCAAGACCCTTCAGGGCCCTGACACTGTGGCTTCACCACAAAGACAAGCACAAAGGCCTCAAATGTCCCCAAGGGGCTGTGTTTACAGCAAGCCCAGAGTCCCTCGGGCAGCAAGGAGATCAAACCAGTCCATCCTGAAGGAAATCAACCCTGAATAGTCATCGGAAGGACTGATGCTGAAGCCGAAGCTTCAACACATTGGCCATCTGATGAGAAGAGTCGACTCTTTGGAACAGACCCTGAGGCTGGGAAAGACTGAAGGCAGGAGGAGAAGGGGACGACAGAGGATGAGATGTTGGGTGGCATCCCTGACTCAGTGGACATGAGTTTGGACAAACTCTGGAAAAGGTGGGGAAGGACAGGAAGCCTGGTGTGCTGCAGTCCCTGGGTCGCAAAGAGCTGGACACGACTGAGTGAGCGGCAACCACGGTCTAAAGTCCCTTGCTACAGGTGAGGCCGGTTTCGGGCACGTCACCCAGCAAAGAGCGGACGGAAGCTCAGAAGTGGCCCAGGGGCGTCTGCTCCAGCAGCTTGTCTAAAAACATCCCGCAGAGCCGGGGAGGAAGCCTCTGAGGGAAGCGCCGCCCAGACAGACGCTGTCCTAACTTGCCCCTGGGCAAATTGAGGAATTTGTTACCTTTATTGTCAGAGGCTTACTGTGTTTCTTTCTGTGAGCACTTGAAGCTTGATAAATGATACAGTACAATTTATTATTTATACAGTGTCCTTCACAGAGAGGACCGGGAACCGTCTGCACAGGACTGAGACCTCCAGGGGCGGGTGGGATGGAGGCCGGGGCGGCCGGCAGTACTACCCTCTGTCCAGGGCCCCCTCCACCTGGGCCCAAGAGACACACCTGCGGAGTCCCTGGGGACACCCACGGTGTGTCCGTCACCTTTGGGACTCAGTCAAGGATGGTGTCCCTGAAATTCATCCATAGAACAAACGCCGAGGTAGAACTCAAAGCTGTGAGCACTCCGCCGACTCTGGGGGATCTTTGGTTTTGTTGTCATGGTGGTGTTTATTCTCAGAGGCAGATCAGATTAATTTTACTGCAGTTGAAAATCATGCAAATATAGTTGAGAAAGAGGCATTTAATTCTTTATTGCTCTTGCACACGACACAAATAGCACCTCCAGTACGAGCACTGGCAGGCATTTTTAGCGTTGCTCCGCGATACAGTACATCACAATGTTAATTTTCCACATTACTTTATTCCTTCTCCAGACCATATTTTACAACAGAGAAAACAAACTGCTTGTAATTACACTGCATGCCAGGACAAATTAAGTAAACACGCATTTTTAATGCTTCGGGCTGTTAGGGTAGAAAACAAAGGACTTCGGTTAAGGTCAATATTAGAGTTATGCCACGGCCCAGGGACACGGAGACAAGCCCTGACTGAATGCCGGCTGAGAGGAAACGCTTCCATTCAAGCCGTGGATGCAGAGCCTGCAGAAGAAGATCCCGCCAGGGAGGCCAGGATGCTTTTCCTACTTCATATCCATTTTCTGGGAGATTAATGCTAATGCCAATAATAAAAAATAATAACAAATTTACAGGAAAATCCACTGTGTCTTTAACAGGGACATAAGTCAGCTAAAAGCGAGCCCACTGTGGTCCACACCCGCCTCTGCAACTCACGTCTAAACAAATACGTGCCATCAGTGGCAGCCACAGACCTGCAGGCGACGTCTTTTCTTCCCGTTCCCATCAGCAAAGTAACAGTTGACAATCATACTGAACGTTCAGAGTCGACGAAGTGCAGATTTGAGGAAGGATCGTGTTTTTAATGAGCCAAAGCAACAAAAAAGAACATCACTAAATGGCCAGCAAGGTCGGGGAAGGTCCAAAACAAACAAGCAGTTCTGCCTCTATGTGCCTCCTCCCCCCGACCCGCTCCCCCGGCTCATGGCAGCTGACACAGAGCAAGTGGCTACATCACGAAGGTGCAGGGGCTGGAAACCCTCGCTATTACAAAACTGTTGACGTGAGTGCCCTTGGCCAAGCCCCCTTGACAGCCTTCTGTTCATCCTTGCTCTGAATTTGTCAAGAAGCCTGCTTCGGTTTCCCTTGGAAGACGGGAATATTTGGCTTCTCCTCCTTGTCAGGAGCTTCCTGAACAGAATCAGATAGCACCCATCCTCATGATTCATGGGTTCTGGTCTTGCAGATTCGTCCACCCTCTGAAGCGTGTTGTCTCCTCAAGTCAATGCCCAGGGCCTCGTGGGACTTCACAGACGCGCCAGACGTGCCAAGTGCCCGTCCCACCGACAGCAAGCAGGTGGCACCAGCCTCCAGCTCTTAGCCTGGAAACACATGTCCCGTCAGGGTCCATCCAGGGCCACGTTTCTCCGATTTTCATGCCTTTTCTTGGTGATCTCCCTGTTTCCAGCAGCCCCGTGTGGGGTGTTGGTAGGCTGGCGGGTGCCCTGAGCTCGGGAAGGTGGCGACTCCCCTCACAGAGGGGACACACGTGGTAGGTGAGGCTCCGTCAGCCCGAGTCTCTGTGTCACTGGCCCAGAGCGCCATGCAGGTGAACCCACTGCACAAGCTAATGAAGGAGCTGGGGAGGGCAAGCCACCCATCAGAGTCCTCAGACCTCGGGGAGCCTAGACCCGTCTCGTTTTGCTCGCCAACAAGCTTACGTCCTCACGTGCACAGAAATGCCTTACCCAGAGAATCATTTCAGAATTCTGTCCATAGAGGAATTTGCCAAAGATTCACGTGCATGGAAATGCCCCAGCCGCACACCTGAGACAGTGCCAGGGCTATCGCCTTACACACGAGAACCAGAACCGCTGCCGCCATCAGACACCCCCGGCAGGATCCTCTTCTTTCCTGGAGAGTCTGCTGGGAAATATGTACGTTCAGCCACGAGATTAAAATCAGTTTCCCGGGCCCAGAACACAGCAACTTCAGAAGAGCAGTGGGCGGTCTGAATGGAATTTGAGACTGAGCTCCACCCCCACCGCGCTGTCCAAAGAGACACGCTCACGAGGATGGGTGAGTCCGTCCCGTCACTAGCCCCTCGTGAACACCACTGAGGGCTCGTCCCAGGGAGAGCCAGCGCAGACGCACCATGTCTCATTGCCTGGGGAGAGGCCGAGATTTTAGGGCCAGAAAAGGATTTGGAGCCTCAGAGACTCGGGAAGATGCAGACCAGCTGGGACACAGGCCCGCATCCCAAACCTGACCTGCCTGCTTGCACGGCTGCCTCCCCCCATCTCCCCTTCATCCTGAGCCACGTGAGGGCCCAGGCACCTCACCCCAGTCTCCGCAAAGCTGCCTCAACCTCCACAGCCTGAGAAACCGGCCAGCTGGTACCCATGCAAGACCCAGGGCAGCTCTCTGTCCCCGGGGTCCCAGACAGCCCAGCCCGGGGCTCAGCCACGCTCTCTGCAGTCAGTCACCTTAGTGCGGAGCAGGCCATTCTTCTCCGCCAAGGTCCGCCCCTCCCTCTCTTTCAGACCATCCACTCCTTGAGACCAGGGCCATGTCTTGTGTTTTCTTCTGTTTCCAAGGCCAAGGCACCGCCGGACACATGGGAAGTTAAGCAAACGCGCATGAAAGGATGCAGGCTGTGGGTGAACCAGGCCCTCTGCTCCCCCGAGGGCACTGTAAACCAGCAGGCTGGCTGGGGGCTCCAGTCAGGCGCTGATTCAGCCGTGTTAGTTTCAGTTCTCTGTGGGACGCCTCCAGGCTGGATGTTAAGAGGATTTGGGTCAGGATAAGATTAAAAAAGCAAAGAGCGAAGAAGGATGGAAGAGGAGGGCAGGAGGGAGGCCAATCAGTGGTCCGAAGATGCCACCTCTCTCAAGGAAAATGTTTACAGCGCGCGTGTAGAGAGCGGGAGTGGGAGCCAATGACTGCTAACCTTCTGAAACAGGCACCCGGCGTGAAAACAGAGAAAGAAAGCGTCACACGGAAACCTGAGTGAGAAAACAGATAAACACAAGAATAACAGCTCACATGGCAGGAAGATTCTATTCTTTAAAACAGTATTATCTCTAATTTCTTTCAAGGGAGAAAAAAGTAAATTCCCTGAGAAACTGTGAGATGCAAAGTATGATTTGTTTAAATTCAATTTACACACAACTCTTCTGGGGGTGGTCAGTGAGGAGCAGGCTGAGCCTCCCACACCAGACACGATGCCGTTGGGGTGCTGGCCAAGCGAGGGAGGCTCAGGCCCTGCACAGGCCTTGCTGGACTCCAAGCCCAGGGAATGGACGGAGCTGCCGGATGGCAGCCTGGGACTCCCGGCTGCCTGAACCTAGGGCCCCTCACTCACCAGCTGTGCCCCTCACCTTCCAAGGGGCCGGGGGCTCAGCCAGGCCCAGGCAACCTGGACGTCTCAGAGCCGTTAGCACTCTAGGGGGCAGGCAGGCATGGGCCCATATAGCCGAGGGCACAGGGAGGTCCGTGCTCCCTCCCACTCATGTCCGCTGGACCCGTCTTCCTCCTCATCACACTAGCTGAGAGCCTCTTCTGGGACAGGAGGATCATGCATGGCCAGCAAGGACCTCAGAGTCCCCACAGTAAGGGGACCAGGCTAAGCAGGGGCACACGGGGACACTCTGTGACAGAGTGCCTGGGGGACACTGAATGGCCGGGTCCAGGAATTGCCGAGGTCGGTCTGGTCCCTGCAGGTGACACTCTGTGGAAAACAAATGCAGAAGCAGTGTTCTGACACCTCTTCACCCTCCCCCGTTGCCTTTTGCTTCTGTCTGAATGCTGCTGGCATCCACTGTGTCATGAACCCCGTGGTCTGGGAAACGCGTGCTGGGGCGTCTGGGAGCCCCCCGGGGCGCCGTGCTCTGGGGGCTGCATGGCCGATGCCGGGGTGGGGGCCGTGTGAGGAGCGCCCGCGGGAGCCGCCCTCCTGCCCTGAGCACCCTGAGGACGCTCTGGCCGTGCTGGCTCAGGAGGGGGCTCTCCCTGAGGAGGGGGTCTCACGCAGCCTGGATCTGCTGGCCTCCGAATGCTCAGCCTGACCTCGGCCGCACTCGGGGGCAACAGGCTGAGGTCCTCACACGAGCTCGTCCCTCGGAGGCCGGGGGGACGGAGGAGGCAGACGGGGGCCTGCAGCCAGGCCAGGAGCCCCTGCGGGCCCGGGGAGGGGACTGAAGGACAGCGTCGTGGGGATCTGCCCACGTTTCCAGGACCCAAGCACGGGCACGGCTCTTAGGGTGACTGGGCAGCATGTTTCCGCCCCCTCGGCTCGCTGCGCCCTTATAACCAGCCTCCACTGGACGTCTCTGCTCACACGGCAGCACTGCCCACCGGCTCCATGCCGCCTGCTCCCAGGGGAGCCTAGGGACACCACCAGCAGATCCAGGGACGCACTCGGGACCCAGGTTCCATTCAGCCAGTGACAGCCTCCAACAGCCAGCAACTCGTCAAAGTCAAAGACAGGACTCAAGTTTTAGCAACCAAATACAGGTGCAGAAAAAAATCCACTTTTGGAAGACCTCACTTCCTCCTGGTTTGCACAGCCAGCTCTCAATTTTATCACAGATCGTGTCGAATAACAGGCAACAACACCATGTGACCCTTTGTGGAAACGTATTGTAACATAATCAGTCAACCTCCTTGAGGCTAAAAGCGCTGCACTGAAAAATCCAGAACTATTGGGTTTTAAGATGGTGTGGAGGGTGTGAGTTTTTAAAATGAGTCCTCTAGAGCACTACTGTGTTGAAGAAGACTCTTGAGAGTCCCTTAGACTGCAAGGAGATCCAGCCAGTCCATCCTAAAGGAAATCAGTCCTGAATATTCATTGGAAAGACTGATGCTGAAGCTGAAACTCCAAACTTTTGGCCACCTGATGAGAAGAACTGACTCATTGGAAAAGACCCTGATGCTGAGAAAGATTGAAGGCAGGAGGAGAAGGGGACAACAGAGGATGAGATGGTTGGATGGCATCACTGACACGATGGACTTGAGTCTAAGCAAGCTCTGGGAGTTGGTGATGGACAGGGAAGCCTGGAGTGCTGCAGTCCATGGGGTCGAAAAGAGTCGGAAACAACTGAGTGGCCAAACAAGGACAACAGAGCACTGCTGATTTTCAGAATGGATATGTCCTGTTTAGGAGAAACTTCCGAGATGCACAAGGCTTGTGAAGGCAGAAGAGGCCCACACTGGCCCCCTGGCCAGATCCTGGACAGGGCAGCACCCCCAGTCACTCACGTCTTGTCCAGGAGGTCATCCTACTCACCACCGCCCCCATGGCCCTCCTGGAGGCATCGCTACTCCAGGACCTCAAAAGGCAAGAATTTCATTTTTTAAAAATCTAGTTAACATACCAAAGAGCAGAAAATGTGCAAATTGCTGCCCCAAGGATCCTTTATTGCCTTTCCTTTTCAGATGTGCGCCAGCTCCTGCACCCGCCCCTCCGACAAGGTTACTCATCGTCAGGGAGCGAGCTATTTATGTCCCTCAGATGTTTACCTTCAGTAAAGACACTTCAAAGAGCGCTCACGGGGCTCTCCCTGGCCCGGCAAACACTTAAAACCTATTGCTGTGATGGATGGAGCCTCTCCCCAGATTTAATAAATAGAAGCAGTGGCCTGCTCCTCTTTTAGGGCAGCTGTTCTCCTAATGGGCTCGCAGCTCACGGGTGGCCTGGCTGGCAGAGCCTGAGAGCGAGGCAGGGCTGCAATGACAACCCAGGGCCTTCTTTTTATTTCTTCCCCCAAGTCTCCCGTCTAAGAGCCGGACGGTTTGTTAATGTTTCCCACCCAAGCATTCCACAATCTTGACTTAATCTTTCTATGGAGGATGATTCCCCATAAAGATTACTTGCTCTTCTTTTAATATCAAGTTGCCCAAATGGGTTTGATGAGCATCCTTAATTAAGTAGAGAATGTAAATACATCTAAATGTTACCTCACCAAACACATTAAGTTGCTCAGAAGGCTTGATGACATCAGTAGCTCCCAGGGGCACAGCCCCGTCTGAACAGCACGGATTTAAATGCACACAAATGCCAGCCAGGCTTTCCCTCTGCACCAGCACGGGCCTTGGAGAGGCACACGCACTTGGGGGGATGGGGACGGGGGGCTTTCAGGCATCGTTTCTCAACACCCATCATGACCGTAGGGCCCAAGTTATGCAACAGCCAGGACTCTTAGGGACACTCACTCAGCTTCATAATACGTTGCATGCATGAATGCTCAGTCACGTCTGACTCTTTGTGGCCCCATGGACCATAGCCCACCAGGCTACTCTGTCCGTGGAATTCTGCAGGCAAGAATACTTGGACTGGGTTGCCATTTTCTACTCCAGGGATTTTCCCAACCCAGGAATCGAACTTGTGTCTCCCGAATTAGCAGGCAGACTTTTTACCACTAGCACCATCTGGGAACCCCAGTTTTCACATCATTTGGTTCTTAGTCACTAAGTCATGTCCGACTCTTTCCATCCCATGGATTATAGCCCACCAGGCTCCTTCTCCTTGGGATTCTCCAGGCAAGAACACTGGAGTGGGTTGCCATTTTCTTCTCCAGGGGATCTTCCTGACCCACGTATTGAACCTGGGTCTCCTGCTTTGCAGGCAGATTCTTTACCAACTGAGCTAGGAGGGAAACCCCATTACATTATTTGCCCCTTTTTAAAAATAAAGGAACTGAAGCTGGGAGAGGTCAAGCGTCTTGCCCAGGGTCACTCAGCAGCCTCGTATTCCAACCAGTCTCTGAACGTGGACCCACGCTCTCCAATCAGTAGATGCCACATCCTCCTCAAGAGGATGACTGAGCAGAGGGGGTGCACGTCCAACCACATGCAGCTCAGAGACTAGCTTCAGTGCCAGCCAGCCCCACCATATGGGGTGCGTCTCCCCACAAGGACGGGGGCCCCAAGATGCTTCAAAACAGCCAGGGCTGCCTGTGGCCACAACATAAAGGGATTCTGAATGGAGCCTGTCATTTCCAAAGTTGGTCAGTCTCCTGTAATGAGGACTAGCACACAGCTGCGACCATGGGAGTCGAGTTTCCTGGAGGAAGAGGGTTTTCTGCTTGACAACAGCCGCCTGGTGTTTCAGAGCACATTTCTGTTCCAGCCGCAGAACCAAGGTTCCGGGGAGAAGTCCCGAGACCCACTGTTCAGGATGGTTCTGCCTAGAGGACCCACCAGTTTGAGGCCTTAGCATGCACCCAGGGAGGGACTGGTCAGTTAGACCCTCCAGTGCCTGTATGTTGACAGCAACAGAGAATATCAATTCAGCAAATAAATGATGCCTCTCATTCAATAAATAGTATTTGTCATTTCTACATACTAGTTACTTCTAAGTTGCTTAGAGATATAACACGTGAGGAAAACTAAAACTTGGTCTTTCAGGAGAAAAAACAAAGCTTGGCCAATAGGCAGTGGGTCAGACCCTGCAACCTTGGTAAGGAGACCAGGCAGATTTCTCCATCAGCGCTGGGCAGACCCCATCATCTCTCCAAGGTCCAGTCACGCCCGAGATGAGCTCCAAGTTTACCCAGAAGGTTCCCATGACTTTCCATCTTGGAGCCGCACCTGCATGGCAATCTGGAAAGGGGGGAATGGGACTGCATGTTCTCGATGCCTCGTCCCTTCTCAGAGTGACAGGGGAGGTGGCCCCTGGTCCTCCTCACCCCGTGACCCCGGACGCTGCAGCAGACATGCTTCCCGGAGCAGAACCAGCAGCCAAGGCCACGGCTCTCGGTGCATCCGGCAGGGCCCTCGGTTCTGGGGGGAGGAATCCAGCAGACCACATGGGGGACCCCATGCAGCAGGCCCTCTGCTCTGCCCATTACACATGAGGAAACTGAGGCACAGAGGTTACGCCATTTGCCTGCGGTCATGTTCTCATGGTAAAACTGAGCTTTGAACCCAGAAACCTGGCTCCAAAGTCGGTTCACTTCCCTGCTTTGTGAGGCTCAGAAGTGATCAACTGGCCTAAGTGTTTGTGTCCAAAACCTCTGTTCCCTGGGATTTCACGTGGGCCCCGACCCCAGAGTGTCCGGCCTGCAAGGTGAGTGGCTGTCCCCAGCCGCTGTCTCCCAGGGGGTCTTTCTGAGCTTTGTTTGCTGACCTCAGGGCAGCTGGGGAGCTCTGCGGGGCTGCGATCCTGCCGTCCGTGACCCCACCTCAGGCCGCCCCTCAAGGTCAGGCTCCAGCCCCCGCCGTCCCCACGTGGCCGCAACCCTCACAGTGCCCCACAGGAGCAGGCATGCATGCCCTCCACCCTGTCGATGGCAGCGTGACACAGGGCCAAGGCTCTGCCCAAATGCAGGTCATTAACTCAGTGCTTAAATCACCTCTGCCAACTAGCAGTCCTCCGTATTTGACTACTGTCACCCCAAAAGGAAGGGCTGGTGAAGACGCTGGAGTCAAGTCCAAACGCTACCACAGCAGCCCCGAGACTCACCGCGATGAGTACGCAGTTCATCCTATCATCATTCAATAAATGGTCTTTGTTTTTCTTTAAGAAGAAAGCTTTGGGGGAAAAGGATGTGATAAATTCAGACTTAGGACAGTGCTCTCTAAATAGACACCAAAACGGTAGAATAAGCCGAATCCCGAAGACTAAACAGGGGTAACAGCATCGCTGAGGGTGGAATAACGGCTGCGAAGCACAGCAGAGGTTCGTGCACGCTGACCTGTGCAGAGAGGGCTGTGTGTCTGTCTGTGCCTCACAGACGACTCTGTGCAGCCCTGAAGCACCAGCCCGAGGGCCGCGAAGGAGCCTGACGCACTGTGACCTGCCCTCGCCGGAGAGGGCGGCCTCTGAGGCCCAAGGACGCTCAGCGGCCAGAAGCGCAGCCGAGGTGGTTCCGCTGCTCACGCGGGCCTCGGGGTTCTGCTTCCGGTGTGTCTGATGAAAGCGCAAGTTGAAGTACTGCAGCTAAACAACAACAAGAAGAAGAAAAGTGTCAGAAAGATCGGTTTGTAACGAAACCCAAATTTCCCTAAAAAGAGAGAAAATTACTCCTCACGTTCCCGATGAAAGGAGGGATGTTCTGTGCACTTGGCCAAGAGCCAGCCTCACAGCGTCCCCAGGAGGACGCGGGCTCCGCTCCCCAAAGGCCTGCTCCGTCCAGTTTTACAGGAAGAGGAGGGACCCTGGACAGCCGTGTCTGCAGGCCAAGCTGGACGAGGAGACCCAGGCGCCCCGGGGGCCCCCTCAGGCTGCCCACGCCGTGCCCAGCGACCTCCGTCCACGAAGCCTGTCCTGCGACAGTCAGCGTCCTCACCTCCTTCCTGTGCTGTCTTCTGCGGTTTGCTGTGCTCCCCGCCTTCTGGGAGCCGAGGGTCTGGGGGGGCGGGGCGGTGGAGAAGCTTAGGGCTTTGCTCCAGATCCACCTCGCAAGACCCCAGCAGGAACTCTTCCAGGACACTGGTGACTCCCAGTGCTCCTGGGTCTTGGCACCTGTGAAGACCCAGGGACAGAAGCTCCTTTCACGAGGACCAAGGACACGGACCCCAGGGCCCCGAGGTGTTTGCTGCAGAGCAGGTGGGCCAGCTGGGCTGGCAGGGAGGCGGGGTACGCTGGGTCGGCGGGGCAAGGAAGGCTCCAGCAGGGCACTAGGTCACCCCTGGGACTTAAGGGGGCCAGGAGAGCTGCCCCCCCAGAGGAGCCAACGCGGGCCTGACCCCCAGACCTAACAGCCCATGGCCCTCCACAGGATGGGGGGCCAGGGCAGGGGGCAGGGAAGCTGGGGGAGGGGGCAGGCAACTGGTCCTGAATTGGTAGGACAACCTCGGCACAAAGTCAGAGCAGCCCTGTGTTAGAGGTGGCCATGCTGCCTGGGCAAGAGACGGCCAGAGGGCCCGGCCCCCATGTGGTCAGTGCTGGGGGTCTGCACCCAAGAAGCATGGGGCAAGTCCTCTGTCCTACAGCCTCTCCAAGCTACACCAGTGACCCCCCTGGGCCTTAGGAATAAGGGCTGTGCTCTCAGGATCGCGGGGTGAGGGCTGTGCTCTCAGGATCTCAGGGTGAGGCTGTGCTCTCAGGATCTCGGGGTGAGGGCTGTGCTCTCAGGATCTCGGGGTGAGGGCTGTGCTCTCAGGATCTCAGGGTGAGGCTGTGCTCTCAGGATCTCGGGGTGAGGGCTGTGCTCTCAGGATCTCAGGGTGAGGGCTGTTCTCTCAGAATCTCGGGGTGAGGGCTGTGCTCTCAGGATCTCAGGGTGAGGGCTGTGCTCTCAGGATCTCAGGGTACAGGACTATGCTCCCAGGATCTCGGGGTGCAGGGCTGTTCTCTCAGGATCTTGGGGTGCAGGGCTGTTCTCTCAGGATCTCGGGGTGCAGGGTTGTTCTCTCAGGATCTCGGCGTGCAGGGCTGTTCTCTCAGGATCTTGGGGTGAGGGCTGTGCTCTCAGGATCTCAGGGTGCATGGCTATGCTGTCAGGATCTTGGGGTGAGGGCTGTGCTCTCAGGATCTTGGGGTGCAGGGCTGTTCTCTCAGGATCTCGGGGTGCAGGGCTGTTCTCTCAGGATCTTGGGGTACAGGGCTGTTCTCTCAGGATCTCGGGGTGCAGGGTTGTTCTCTCAGGATCTCGGCGTGCAGGGCTGTTCTCTCAGGATCTTGGGGTGAGGGCTGTGCTCTCAGGATCTCAGGGTGCATGGCTATGCTGTCAGGATCTTGGGGTGCAGGGCTGTGCTCTCAGGATCTTGGGGTGCAGGGCTGTTCTCTCAGGATCTCGGGGTGCAGGGCTGTTCTCTCAGGATCTTGGGGTGCAGGGCTGTTCTCTCAGGATCTCGGGGTGCAGGGTTGTTCTCTCAGGATCTCGGCGTGCAGGGCTGTTCTCTCAGGATCTTGGGGTGAGGGCTGTGCTCTCAGGATCTCAGGGTGCATGGCTATGCTGTCAGGATCTTGGGGTGAGGGCTGTGCTCTCAGGATCTCAGGGTGCAGGGCTGGTCGGTCTGGGGCCATCTGGGGCCCCTGTGTTTGTCAACAGTGTGTGTGAGCTGACAGATCCTCCTAGTCCTCACAGTAGGCAACCTCTCCGAGACAGCTCCAGTCTGAACCACCTGTTCAGGAGCCTCTCCCAGCAGGGACCTCCTGGCTGCCTGCAAGGCTGACTGAGAGGGTCAACAAACCCGTAGCAAGTCCAGGACACACAGAGAAGCCAGTGGCAAGAAAAGCAGAGCTCTGAGGGCCAGTCTGAACCCGCACAGCCCCGGTGACCAGGGCCCCTGGGTCTCAGCCGTGCGCTGGGCTCTGTTGCCTCTTTGACCACAGAGGGACCACCGTCCTCAAGCGGGAAACGACACTTCCGTCCAGTCACTCAGCGGAAATCAGTGAGGAGCTGGCTGATCCAACAGTGCGGAGAACACAGGTCTGCTTGAGTCAAAATGGGTCCTGTTCTATTTCCCGAAGGCTGCTTCTCATTAATGAAACCGTTGTAATTAAGAATAAAAAAATGCAAGAAATGTAAAATTCAAAAGTCCAATTGCGGCTGCAAGATAATTATTAGCTTTCTGATTATAACCGTTTCTTACCTATAATCCCTGCTGCCTTGTCATTAGTGTGGCCTATTTCCATCATCACCGGAGTCTGATATTAAGGAACAACGAATTTCCCACAAGTGAAAGAGCGATTATCTGAGCTGTGTCCACTCAACCACAAGTGAGCCCTGGAGTGACCCCTCCTCTGCTGAATTCCTGTCGCCAAAAAAGGGGCTGGCTGGGGGAGGGCCACAGCCTGTCCCCACTCACCCAGAAGGCAGAGCACCTGGGCATGAGCTCAGAGTCAGGGCTCAGACTCTGCACCTTTGGGGAAAGTCAGTCTTCTTCCTGATGATTTACTGTCGCCCACTTCCTCTAATGACAAAACATGGTTCCACGTCATCTCAAATGTTGGGTGGACAAGGGTCTGTGACCTGGCAGCCCCCCGCCTGCAGGAGCACCGCCAGGCGTCGGGGCCCCTCTGGCCTGCTCGAGGGGCCATGGGGAGGTCAGTGGGGGCACTTGGAGCCCCACCCCCACCTAGCCGCTGTGCCCACCTCTGCAGCTGCCGGCAATTAAATCTACGGGAGGAGGGAACTCACCTCGCACCACTTCGCTGTAATTACAACTTGTTGCCGACATCCAGCTCTAACAGGCTCCGTCTCGTCTGCCCCTTGGCGCTGTGGCATTTATTTACAACCTCAAGAGCATCTCAAACCCAGCGGCTCGCACGGACACCGGGGTCGGTGATGGATAGGCTGTGGGAAGTGAGTGGGCAAACAGTGGACCCGCGGGCAGTCGTGTACATCTCTCAGAGACTTCAGAGGCAGCTTCCGTGGCTGGAGCCACCGCGATGAGGTGCTGGTTCTCCACCTTGTCCCATATCGACGTGTCCCTGGACCATCCGCCTGCAACCTGCAAGTGCGGCACAGACAGCCACCGAGGACACGCTGCCTCTGCGTCACCAGCTCTTCCTCACAGCTCTGTCCTTTTCCTCTGGGCTCCTCTGTTCACAACCTGCAAGACTGATCTGTGATGTTTCATATCCCCTCTACCCACAACCTGCAAGACTGATCTGTGATGTTTCATATCCCCTCTACCCGCCAAGGTGATGCCCCACAGACCAGCCATGTGCAAACACACTGAAAGGCGCCACAGCCTCACGAAGAAAAGAGCCTGGCATGTGTCGGGACTCAGACCCCAGCCGTGAGTGTCAAAGTAGGTGATTCCTGCCACATCCAATGCCTGCTGCTCAGAGAAGGGCCGTCCATCCTTTCTGAGGCCCCCACGCGACGGTGCTCGCTTGCTCACAGTCTGGTCTCTGAGGGCCAGTCATTCAGCTTTCAACAGATGCTGCTTCTCTGTGCTCGTGATGGGGGAGGCTGGAGCAGAGCCACAGTCCCGACGTTACCCAAGCTTGGAAGGTGCAGACGCAGGCACGTGAGAAGCTGGACAGGGACAAGGAGCGTCCTCGGTCTGCCCCTCTGCCCAGCCCCCCTGGTCCTCTCCTGCAGTCCGGGACCGCCCTCCGGCCGCGCTGCACATTCAACCGGAGAGAAACCATGACTTTTGGGTTTGTTCCTCAAAGGGCGCATCTCCCTTCAAAGGTCAGGCCTCCTCTCCGGCTCGTCCTCTGGCTTGAGTAAACTCCTATGGATTTCTGGCTCACTCAGAAAAACTCTTATTAGGACTGAATATGATTCTTCTCTCTACTGTCAGAGACAGCGGAGGGCACTCCTAGCGGAGCTGGAGGTTCGGGCGCTTTGTCCTCGGAGAGGGGAGGAGCACTGGTCCACAGGGAAGAGGGGTGAGAGGTGGAGAAACAGCCAGGGAGGCGGTTTGGGGCAAGACCAGGGGAGAATGTCAGAGCGAAACATTCCCACGCCTCCCGGGGCCTGGCCCACAGCCCCTGCCACACCCGATCCTTGTCACTGTCAAAGTTGGGTGCAGGCGTAAGAGAAACCAGTGCCAGGGGTCGCCAGGCACAAGAAAGCTGCCGGGTCTTCTCAGCCTTGGTTCCAGCTCCGGCCAGCCCAGCACCCATCCAGCCGGTGTCCCCGATGGCCCTCCCCATGTTCTGGATGGAGAGGAAGTCGGGCAGGTGGACAGACGGCCCTGGTGTGCGGGGCTCTTGTCCAGTGACCACGGCTCGGGCCCATCCTGGTCAGACCAAGAAGCCTATTCCGGACGAAAGAGACCGTGAGCGGTTCCCTGGAAAGCGGCCGTGCCTGTGAGTGTCGCGCTCTTGGGGGAGACGGGCGCTAATTGCTGTCTAGACGATTTATTACACAGCGAGGCCTTGGTCACTGAGCACCTCCCTCTAGGCAGGAGAGCCCAGGTCAGCTGGACTGTTTGTCCCGAGGAGGGCTGTGGGGGCCAAGCGCCCTGAGCCCCACTCACCAGACCCCAGGGCGGCTCCCAGGGAAAGCAGGCACCCGGATGCCTCAGGGCCAAGTCCACTCACGGGTGGGGCCCCGACTGTGAAACCAGATGAATCCACCATGACTTCCTGCAGATCTTCCAGTGCGTGCGACTTCCCTTTGGCTTACGTGTGTCTTTTTTCTCATCGTTCTTGCAATGGTGGATTTTCTTTATTTTTTAAATTACTGTTCAACCACCACAGCCTGGTCTGCAATTTGACGTGTAACACCATCCTGAGGTGAAAACACTGCAGGAGTCGTCTCCCTGCACAGATGGGGCGGGGCGGGCCTAGCGCCAGTGCCCGAGCCCCGCCCTGCGGGGACCCAAGTTGCAGGAGGAGCCCTGTGACCTGCAGCCACGTCCCAGGCCCTGAGCCGCCCAGGGCAGCACCTCGGCCTTGGGGCACGGAGCACAGCCTCGAACCCAGCGGAGCTCCGAGAAGCGTCTGTGCCACCCAGCCCCCCGCATCCGAGCCCCCCGAGCCCCACCCTGAAGCAGCCCCAGGCCTGGCATGCAGAGGGTCCCCCGGGGCCCCAGCAGTCTCCTGTGCAGACCACATGACCAGTCAGGTTGCTTTGCACCCACAGACTTGGGGACCCCTTTGGCTCATAGAAAACCAGCCTCACAGCGATTAGCTAACGCCAGCTGGCAGGCAGTGTTGGCAACGATGTTGTGGAGTTAGACTCTTCTGGGGGTTTCTCTGAGCACCAAGACCAAGTCACTGAGGTCTGCGTACACGTCATCCTGCAAAACCATCTCGAGACTGAGCATTTGTAAACCCAGGGTACTCCCAAAAGGAAAAGGACTTGGGGCCTCGGCTGTACTATCTGACACCAAGGATTTCTCCCCAACTGTGTGGCTGGCGTCCCCTTGCCCCCACCCCTCCCCGCCCCCGGTCCACAGGCTTCTGTGACCTCAGCCAAATCCACCCTAACTAACTCCCTCAAAAAACAGTTCAGATTCTCCGGCCAGAGCCTCGGAGTTATGAGTCTAGAGCTGCATCTTGCTAATTAGGG
The DNA here is from genome assembly GCF_910594005.1 of Cervus elaphus. Lineage (NCBI taxonomy): Eukaryota > Metazoa > Chordata > Mammalia > Artiodactyla > Cervidae > Cervus > Cervus elaphus. The sequence goes on along the minus strand of NC_057841.1, from coordinate 6,315,791 downwards.
GATGGCGCCTCTCGGACCTGCCTCAATGGGTGTCCGGCGGCCCAGGGCTCATGTGACCTCGCAAAGCCCATTTGAGGGTCCTGCCCATAGCAGAGACCCTCCTGCAGCACCCCTGCCACCAGGTCCCACCCGGAGCCCCACTTTCGGGAAACTCACCTTAGCAGTGTGTTTACTGCCTGAAAAGAACACAAAGGAAGCAGAGAATTTTTTTACTCAAAGAAAGGTGCTCTTGATTTATTTTGATTTCTTTTCTTGTTTTTAACAAATTTATATTTAATAGCAAGTTTATAATGATACAGCTTACAGTGGGCCCTCTGTATCCACGGGTTCAACCAACAGTAGATGGAAACTATTCAGAAAAAGGATTCCAGAAAGTTCCAGAAACCAAACTGGAATTTTCCATGTGGCAGCAATTATTTACACAGCATCCACATTGTGTTAGGTGTTGTGAGTAACCTGTGAGTGTTCAGCCACCTCAGTCACATCCGACTCTTTGCAACCCCAGGGACTGTAGCCCGCCAGGCTCCTCCATCCATGGAATTCTCCAGGCAAGAATACTGGAGTGGGTTACCATTTGATTCTCCAGGGGATCTTCCTGATGCAGGGGTTGAACCTGCATCTCCTGCATTGCAGGCAGATTCTTTACCACTGAGCCACAGGGGAAGCCCTCCTAAGTAATCTAGAAATGAGCTAATGTCTACAGAAGCATGTATGTGTGTGACTTGAGCATCCTCAGATCCAGCTGCCCGAGGCAATCCTGGAATCGATGCCCCACAGACACCAGGGGTGACAGCACATCCCATAAAGTTTAGCTTCACGTACACTTTGCTCAGATACACAGACGACACCACCCTATGGCAGAGAGCAAAAGAGAACTAAAGAGCCTCCTGATGATAGTGAAAGAGAAGAATGAAAAGCTGGCTTAAAGCTCAACATTCAGAAAACTAAGATCATGGCATCCAGTCCATCACTTCATGGGAAATAGATGGGGAAACAGTGCAAACAGTCTCAGACTTTATTTTGGGGGGCTCCAAAATCACTGCAGATGGTGACTGCAGACATGAAATTAAAAGACACTTACTCCTTGGAAGGAAAGTTATGACCAACCTCGACAGCATATTAAAAAGCAGAGACGAGAGGGAGGTGGGAGCGGGGATCGGGATGGGGAATACGTGTAAATCCATGGCTGATTCATATCAATGTATGACAAAACCCACTGAAATGTTGTGATGTAATTAGCCTCCAACTAATAAAAAAAAAAAAAAAGCAGAGACATTACTTTACCAACAAATGTCCATCTAGTCAAAGCTATGGTTTTTCCAGTAGTCGTGTATGGATGTGAGAGTTGGACTATAAAGAAAGCTGAAAATAGAAGAATTGATGCTTTTGAACTGTGATGTTGGAGAAGACTCTTGAGAGTCCCTTGGACTACAAGGCGATCCAACCAGTCCATCCTAAAGGAAATTAGTCCTGAATATTCATTGGAAAGACTGATGCTGAAGCTGAAACTCCAGTATTTTGGCCACCTGATGCGAAGAACTGACTCATTGGAAAAGACCCTGATGCTGGGAAAGATTGAAGACGGGAGGAGAAGGGGACAACAGAGAATGAGATGGTTGGATGGCATCACCAACGCAATGGACATGAGTGTGAGTAAGCTCTGGGAGTTGGTGATGGACAGGGAGGCCTGTCGAGCTGCAGTCCATGGGATCAGAAAGAGTCGGACACAACTGAGCAATTGAACTGAACTGAACTGACACATTCCGTGCTTTCAGTATATTCTCAGAATGATACAACTGCCATCACATGCTAATTTTAGAATATTCTCAGCACCCCAGAAAGAAAGCTCATACCCAGTGGCCATCACCCCGATCCCCACCCCACCCCTGGGCAACCACTAACCTAATTTCTGTCTCCATATTTGCTCTTCTGGACGTTTTATGTAAATGCTATCATGCAATAGATAGTCTTTTCTGGCTGACCTCTTTCCGGAGCACAACATTTTTGAGGTTCATCTTTTCTGTGGACAAAAAACATCCGCCCATGTGGACGGAGCCCGACACTAACCCTTCCCCAGCTGACGGACACCACGGCCACGGCCACGGCCTCATCCTGGGCTCTGGGGAGGGACGCCGCTGTGAGCTCTCTCTGGCAAGCTTCATGCGGATGTGCACACACTCCTCTCGACTTTCTCTCTCTGGGAGACTCTGTGCTAACGTTCTGGGAACTTCTGCTGTTACAGCTGTTGAACTCCAGGACCACTGACGACACCTTTTCCTTGGTGAGCTCTCTGCACCTCTCTCTGTCTCTCTATCTCCCTTTGTCTTTCCTCCTTTCTCTCTCTCTGTCTCTCTCTCTGTCTCTCTCTCCCTTTCTCTCTGTCTCTCTCTCTGTCTCTCTATGTCCCTTTCTCTCTGTCTCTATCTCCATTTCTCTCTCTCTGTCTCTCTTTCCTCCTTTCTCTCTCTCTGTCTCTCTCTCTCTCTGTCTCTCTCCCTTTCTCTCTCTCTGTCTCTCTCTGTCTATGTCCCTTTCGTTCTGTCTGTCTCTCTCTGTCTCTCTGTCTATCTCCCTTTCTCTCTTTCTGTCTCTCTCTCTATCTCCCTTTCTCTCTGTCTCCCTTTCTCTCTCTCTGTCTCTCTCTGTCTCTCTATGTCCCTTTCGTTCTGTCTGTCTCTCTCTGTCTCTCTGTCTATCTCCCTTTCTCTCTTTCTGTCTCTCTCTCTGTCTATCTCCCTTTCTCTCTGTCTCTCTCTCTCTCTGTCTCTCTCTCTATCTCCCTTTCTCTCTTTCTGTCTCTCTTTCCTCCTTTCTCTCTCCCCCTTTCTCTCTGTCTCTCTCTCTCTCTCTGTCTCTCTCTCTTTCTGTCTCTCTCTCTCTGTCTATCTCCCTGTCTCTCTTTCTGTCTCTCTCTCTCTGTCTCTCTCTCTTTCTGTCTCTCTCTCTCTGTCTATCTCCCTGTCTCTCTTTCTGTCTCTCTCTCTCTGTCTATCTCCCTTTCTCTTTTTCTGTCTCTCTCTCTCTGTCTCTCTCTCTGTCTCACTGTTTCTCACTCTCTGGACACTCAGCCCCTGCAGCCTGAGTCCTTGTCTGCACGTCAGAAAGCTAGAGCAAGACCCTCCAGTTCGTCTGTACAAAGTCTGCAGGCACCAGGAGCACAAGTGTCAATTAACCCGAGTTAGCCCAAGTGTGTCCACAATGACCCAGGACAATGGATGTTGTTTTATTTCCTAATCCTCCGAGGGTCCCAAGAACGGGCCCCAGTTTGAACGACCTGAGAGGCACTTGCCCCGGACCCAACTTGAAGCCTCTCGGTGACGCACGAGCTTTCATCCCCGAGTCTGTACATTCCTTCTGTGTGTAATCTGCTCCTAACAAGGTACCTGCTCTTGCTAATTCTTTTCTTCTGATAAAAGCAGTGTAAAAGGAGTTGATGTTATACAATTCAAGTTTTCAGGAAGAAAAATTACTTTTCAACAAGCAAAAGAAGAGAAATGTGGCAATTTGTAAAAAAAAAAAAAGTAGCTCCATCTGAGACTCAGTGATTTTGTAAAATCCGTCTTTTCACTCACAGCTTTGCAAAAGTAGCTCCTCCCCATTTTGGGAGAGAGTTTTTACTGAGTCTTGCAGGCGAGTAAGATATTTAAAGAACCCGAATGAAGCTGTTGGCCAATAGAACGTGATAAATATAATAATACTTCTGAATGTTACAGATGAAAGCTGTTATGAGAGTAAATCCTAAGAGTTCACATCACAAGGGAACTTTCTTCCTATTTCCTTAATGCCATGCCTACACGAGGTGACGGACGTTCACTGAACTTACTGCCGTCTTCTCCCGATGTACGCGAGTCAAGTCCTGCTGCCGTGCTCCTCACCCCCGTGGAGTGCTCTGTGTCAACCACATCGCAATAAAACTGGACGAAAACAGTGAGCTCTTCCGAAGATGTTTCCTTTCCCCAAACGGGAACTGAGAAACTCCAGTTGAGTGACAACAACAGAAACATAAATGCTAAACAGCTTGACTACTCCAAATCTTAGACTTTATATCTATTTATATATCATCCTTTCCCCTCAAAAGGACTGAGCCCAGTGGAGCCAGAGCTGAAGACAACAGAGAGAAACATACAGGCGGCAGGCGAGACTCTGGGATGAGCAGGAATCCTCCTTCTCACCAGAGTCTTTTGATATTTTCAGAAATTAGCTGAGCTGCCTGACAGCTTGGTTGATGACACACAGATAAGGACAAATATGCCTGTGAGACCCAGATCCCATGTCTTACAAACCTGTTTGGCCCATCTCTAATGATCATTCGCCTTGAAAGTCCTTTTTGCTACAGTGGCCAACACCTGAGCTCCAAACAACCATCACTTGAGACAATGCCTCTCCTGGGTCTCAGCCCCGTCCTCTGGGAGCCCTCTCAAGGCACCACACAGCTGGCCCAGGATTTTGCTAAACAGTATCTTTCCATCCCCAGGCACGTCGAATTTCTGTCCTTGAAGACGGACATCTCTGGTCAGTTAGCATGAGCTCTGATATTGGCTGGTGTCGGAAATCTCATAATAATGCCAGAAATCTCACAGAGTGTTAGCATCCTACAGGAAATCTTCTTCTCATCACAAAGACCCAAAAGATTCCCGGTACAATGTCCCACATTTGCCTGAAAAAAGCTGTAAGTGAAGTCATCTCAGAGACACAGCACGAGATCACTGATGGAAGCAGGTGCTTTAGAATCAGGAACCCTGGCCCTGACCCTCAACTGCCCATGAAGCCTTGGACAGGGCCCAGAGTTTCTGTGAGCCTCAGTTTCTTCAGCTGAGAAATGGACGCATTCCCTAACTGGAACGTCACAGCCTGTTGTCTAGAGGACCAGAAATTATACACAGTGTGTACAGACAAGGCTTCCTCAGTGATGCCGTGAGGCATCCACCCGCCAGGGCAGGAGATGCAGGAGAGTCAGGTCCAATCCCTGGGTCGGGAAGAACCCCAGAGAAGGAAACGGAAACCCACTCCAGTATCCTTGCTCAGAAATGTCCATGGACAGAGGCATCTGGTGGGCTACAGCCCTGTGGTCACAATAGTCAGACAAGATGAGTGGCTGAGCACACTAAACTATACAGGCAAGGATGTCTGTATTTTGCTTTATATTATTTTTATAATGCACGTCAAAACTGGTAAGAACCAAGCTGCACAAGTCTCGGGTATTCTTTTCATGAGAATCGGCGATAATTTCACAACTGACCACTTTTACATATTTTTCACTCACATAAAGTAAAAGGAAACACGCCACTGCCTCCCTGAGCATGAAGGATCAGGGGCTGAAAACTTCAAGTATTCACAAATACTTCCCAAGTCTTATGTTTGAATGCATGCAAAAACAGATGCAAAACATATTTGGAAGTTCTCTGTCAAAGAAAATTTCCTTCAACTGTACTGAAAATGTTCCAATATGTGATTTAAGTGTTTTTGCCACGTGCATAGTCGAGCTCATCACTTCACAGCCTGTGGGCATGTTTAGGATGTCACAGAATGGAACCCCTGTCGTTATAACTTATGATGGGTTATAGATAAACAATACAAGGTCGGTCTGCTCAGAGAGTTCTCTGCAAACTCCAGGCTGTAAATCCTCCCAGCTCCGTGGGTGGAACATCCTGGTCACAGCTGCTCAACTCCACTCAGCGCTTGTCCCATCACAGCTGTGAAGGACACATCAGTGAACGTGTGACTGTGTGCCAATAAAACTTTATTTGTGGACACTGACATGTCACATAATTTTCACAAGAAATTTGATTCTTTCTTCTTTTGATTTTTTTAATCCATTAAAAGAATTCTTAATAACTCCTTCTCAGCTCGTAGGGTATACAGACCCCAGCAGCCGACTGGATTGACCGACCACTGACCCAGAATACTCTGATATGAAATCAGAGTCTCTGTAATGGTCTTATTTGCATGAATCCATCTGTAAACAGATTTCTTCAAGGTAAGAATGTTAAATTCTTATGGTAAACCCAAGTTACCCTTCCACAACCCAACAAGCAAAGCACGCGTGCTGGCGGAGTGAGGTCCGGCTTGGACCTGCGGGGTCAGGGAGTGGAGACGCTGGAGCGGGTCCTGGGGAGAGAGGGACCTGGGGTGACGGCACGGGGGCTGAGAAGGGGCACAGAGGAAGGGACGGGCTGAGGAGAGGCCGGCCCTCCCGCCTGCAGGGCCCCTTCCCCACTCTGATGCACTCGCCCAGCGGGCAGCGCACCTGCTGCGCTCCTGGACCGCGGGCCCGGTGCCCCAGCGCGCACTTTGCGCAGGACAACGGAGGCCTGGCCTCATCCCACGCAGGGCGCCTCTGTCCCTGCCGACGGGCCCTCATCTCCCCCAGGGACACGGTGTCACCAGCTCCAGTGCGAGCGCGGCGCAGGAGCCAAAGCGGCTTAGCGCAGCCCCCCACCCCCACCCCTGAACCCCTACCCCAGGGATTAAGAGCCTCGGGAAGAGGCGGGCAGGTGCGCCCCGCTCCCGCCGCAGCAGCTGGAGCCGCATCGCATCCGCACCGCGGCTGTTCCCAAGACCAGCAGGAGGAAAGCTGCCTTTTTAACGGCGGGGACTTGTGTGCAGCCATAATTTTCTGTTTACATTGCAAAAGGGCAAGCTGGCGTGTTTTCATTACTGACAGAGAGGCGAGTTACTCTGCTGTTGGTAGTTCTGCTTATTCATTGGTGTAGATGGTGTTTGCCAGCCGTCCAGTCACCTTCTGCCCCTGCAAGTCGCTCAGCCTCACCTACGGTGAGAACAGCTGTTCACATCCAACTTCATATGGATATTCCTGATTATGGTCAATGAGGTTCACGTACTGGTCTGTGAGGTTCACGCACTGGTCTGTGAGGTTCACGCACTGGTTTGTGAAATTCACACACCATGGCTGTGAGGTTCAAAATACAAAGAGGGAATACTGTTCTCAACTAGGACCTGCCAGTTGATTCCAACAGACAGAAACTAAAGTGTCAGAAGGGGTGCAGGTGGAGTTCTGGGGTGGTGAGTTCAATCTTAAAAGGATTCAGAACGGCTTACTCAAATTTAGCAGACTTGTAGCAGCCAAAGTGCACCGTCCCTGACAACCACCCCAGGGTGGGAGAATTTCTTTGAAGAGATCCGAGAAACAAAAGCTGCCCCAACATGGGCACCCATCTCTAAGTTTCAGTCTTATTGCCAACGTAAGTTGAGACACTGGCTTTGGCGTGTGGCAGAGTTAATTTTTTTAAATCTATAATCCTGGTGTGGTCCTTGGAAACTAAGTTATTAAGCTACCCTCCTGAGGAAAAACTCAGAACACGCCTGTTCAGCAACAGGCAGGAGACTTCTCTCCATTTCAAAGGTGCCGCGTTCTTCTAAGTGAAACTGCTTTGTCACATGGCTTTGTCCAGGGATTATCGGCCAACTGGAATGAGAGTCGACAGTCCCATGGACAGGAGCTGCCGTGATGGATGCACTTCACCAAAATACTGGACAATAAGAGAAACTTCTTGTTTGTCATTTGCAAAACGACTTGTCACAGAGTGTCGCCCTTTGGAGGGCATCTGCTGAGAACCTAGCTACACTGCATTCTCACTGCAGGCGGGGACGCGTGCAGCAGGTCGTGTTCAGGGAATGTGCGTGGTCGCTCTGTCCTGTCCAACTCCTTGTGACCCCATGACCATAGCCCACCACACTCTCTGTCCGTGGGGATTCTCCAGGCAAGAATACTAGAGTGGGTTGCCATGCCCTCCTCCAGGGGATCTTCCAACCCAGGGATCGAACCCAGGTCTCCTGCGTTGCAGGCGGATTCTTTACCAGCTGAGCCATCAGGGAAGCCATCAGGGAATGTGGTCCCAGATAAACGAGAGGGGAGATGGCAAAGCAACATGGGAAGATGAGGCGTCAAGGACTTCTTTTCTGAGCTGAGGTGTAACTGACACACAGTACCACAGGTGTGCAACACGTTGATTCCATATTTGTATATGTTGCAAGCTCAAGACATTGTCTAAGTAATATTCATCACCAAACGTGTCACAGACTTTTTCTAGTGACAAGTTTTAAGACTTACTCTCTCAGCAACATTCAAATATGCAATACAAATATACAACTATTAACTATAGTAATAATTAAACTGCCCTTAAATGTACACTTTTGAGATGTGTCTTCCCTGGGTCCAGAGACTGTGCTTCCTGGACGGGTACCATGAGCTCCTCTTCTGAGAACTGAAAGCACGTACTCCCCACAGTCCCTGTATGTGCCCCTTCCCCGGCACACGGCGCAGCCTCTCTGGGGCTGATGCAGCTCGTGCTGATGGCAATGTCCCCAAAACCTCACCAAGAGGCGCTGCCTCCCCCAGATCTGCTGTGAGCACAGCGCATGCCCGCCTGCAGCCACGAGACCATGACGAGCCTTCTGTCCGCCACATCAGGGCATCTGCCACCTGCAGCTCTGACGGGTCACAAGCCTGCCTGGAGCCCGGGCCTAACTCGGCTCACCTACCCACCGTCTCCCTGACAGAGGACACCGACCAGGCCCAGGTGCCCAGAGGTTGGGCAACCTGGGTGGCATCCCAAGCCCGCAGAAGATAGGCTGCATGTCCAGTCTGTGGAGAATTTGAAAAACGGACTGTTTCTAGTAAGACTGTTTCTAGTCACTGTTTCTAGTAAGATTGTAAAGAACAGAGTACAGGGCAGAAAAACCTGGTTTAAAGTGAGGACACATAGTCCCCTCTCTATTTTGCTGGGGGATTTTTGCATGGCCCTAAAATCTCTTCTCTCTCTCCTTATCAATAGCTCCATCGTTTCATCAGAAAAAAAGAGAAAATCTCTATGTCTCTCTCCCTTAGGTGACCCTTAAGGACCAGTAAGTCCGTGAGGAAGGAAACACGGTTCCAGCCCGGGCCCAGACCTTGGGAAACTGAGCATCACGCGTCTGCTTCCTCATCTGCCAGCCGGGCTCCCCGGCCAGCCCCTCAGGATCCTCACGTCACACGATTGCAGAGGCGGTACGGTGCTGTCCGGAGTATGTCTGCTGTGATTAAAGGTGATGAGAATCAGCAATGTCACAAAAGGCTCTGGAACCCACTGGTAAGGTTGTGCACACATGTGGGTGTGCACATCTGTGTGTTCACAAGCTAGTGTGAATGCATGTGTGTCTCTGTGTTTGCACATGTGTGCTGTGGTTCTTTAATGTTTATGTGTTCATGTGTGTACACATGTGCATGTATGTGCACATGTGCATGTGTGTATACTCATGTGCATGTGTATACCTGTGTGCATGTGTGTTCATGTGCCTGTGTGTGCACATGTATCTGTGTGTGCACATGCACACACATGTGTTTGTCCCACAGGAACATGCAGGGGCTCCCATTTTGAAGACCGGTTCAGATGCCCTCCTCCGGCTAGTCAGCCTCGGCATCTGGCCCAGCTGTGTACTCACCTCAGCTTCCACACATCCACCATCTGGGGGTGCTTCCACCAGCAGTCCAAACTCCAGACACTCCCTTTGAGAAACCAGTAAGTTATGGTAAATCATACGATGACATTCAAATCCCTGTGAAGTCCAGTCTTCAAGGAAGAATGCCTGTTACAACATGAAGTGAAAAGGCATGAAACCAAACTAACAAATGGTCTCTGCTATGCATGAAATAGAAAAACAACAGAAAGAAAACACAGGAAAATGGTTTGTTGGGAGATGAACAGTTTCTCTTATTTTCTTCTGTCTCTCAGAATTTTTTTGTTTCTATGCAATGATCACACAATAACGTGTTATAAACGGAGAAAGAAGGGCATCTTTGATGTGAGGGCGGAGAGCGTGTGCAGGGCTGGGACTTGGGGTGGAAAGAAAGGCCATGCCTCGGGGCAGCCCTCCGGGACTGTTCCCGGCCAGGTTCACTGAGATACCCGCCCTGCCATGCATGGCGAATGTGTGTCTGGACTCCAGCCCCTCCCCTTGCAGTCCCTTGGGGAGCAAGGCCTGGGTGCCCTCAGGGGCCACACTGGCTCTGCCAACAGCTAGACAGGCAGCCGGTGCCAGGCCTGGGCGTCAAGGGATAGGCAGCAGCTTCGAGGCCTCGGGGATCCCAGTCAGTGGAGCACTCAGTGGATCCTCACTCCCGGCAGCCCCCTCGCCCCCCATGGGGTCCCCATGCCGCTGCCCCGAGAGCCCTCCTAGGTCCCCTGTGCCCAGGGTCCCCTCAAAGCACCCTTTGCCCCCCATAAGCTCCAGCACCCACCTCCCCCAAAAATGGCCCCAAGGGTCTTCATACCAACTCTAAAGGGTTCTTTATTCACCACAAGTGAATATTCACGACCGCTTATGTTGATGATACTCCAAGTTTGGAACAAATAGATCAACACACAGAAGGTTCCCTGGGGAGAAGAGTGCTTTTCTGCTGCAGGAACGCACACAGAGGGCGACAGGCAAAAAGCTGCATTTGCGCTGGTCAGTCAAGCGCTTAGTGAGTACTTACTGGGTGCCTCACTGTGCCGGGCTTGAAAAGAAGAAAAAGACACAACAGCCCATGCAGAGGCCAAAACACACACACACACACACGAATCACATCGGCTCGTAAGTGCCTCAAAGGAGGGAGCGTGGAGACCGAGCCGGGGCCTGGCATCACCCGGCTCCTTTTGAGTCAAACCTAAGTATAGAAAATGCAGATTGCTTCAAAGAGGACTTAACTTTTCAAGGCAGACCATTTCCAAGCCCAACCTTTCCCACCCCGTGGAATTGCCAGCTGGGTGCCCGAGGTTGGGCCTGCCCCAGTCTCCAAAGAACGGGGCTGCGTCTAAAGACTTGGGCACGTGAACCTTGATCAGACACATGGGAGCATCTCCATAGCCCCCGCGGAGCCCTGGGATCTCACAGAAAACCTGATTACTGAGTGGCAGCTCGTTCCATGAGCATGTAATATCAGAGCCCGTGCTGGGGCGGGGAGGCACGCTTAATACCTTGTGCTGTCTTGGTTCCCCATCTGAAGGATTTTGAGAGACGATCAGGGAAAATAAAAACAGAATGGATGGTTGAGAAAGGCAAATTGTGAGGCTCTGGACAAATTGAGTTATTCTAATAAGATGTCTCTTCCAGAGTTCTTTTCTTCGTCAGGCCCAAACCTGACTGCTAATTAAGTTATTCCACTGGAAAGGAGAAAAGAATCACCTACAACTTTTTTTTTTAAGAACCACTTTATAACCTTTGGTCGCTTGTTCCCGCTTTGGGCCACAGGGGTATAAACCTGTAATTAACAACTTCTTTATTGCCTCCTCGATAGTAATTGCCGTGTATCGCCTTAGGTAGTGAGAATAAAATCCTTCCTACACTCTCCTCCCCACGCTCCGCCAGCCCCCTGGTTGTTATTCAGGTCTTGCCAAGATTTCACCTTCCACAAACCTGTGCTCACTGGGCAGCTCCTCCACTCTGACCTCTCCGTGAGCATCAATACATCTGCTGTAAGAATTCCCTCCCCGCAGAGTAGCCTGGAAAGAAACAGGGGAAACGGGGGAAAAACATACAGGCCGGGCTGAGATTAGCTTATCTATTATCGTGAAACCGTCTGCAGCTTCAAAGGGCTGGGAGCCGGGGAAGCAGAGTTGATCGCGCCTGGAAGGGTCTGTGGTTGTCTCCTCATCGCCCAGATGTGGGGCTGCCCACTTGGGGCCGGGGGAGCCCGGACATGAAGGCTCTGGCATCTCCCCGGGACTGAGTCGGCGGTCCTGGGTCAGATGGCGACAGCACGCGTGTGCCTACTCGGCCAGCACTTCGCGGAGGACACAAGGCACTCTCGTCCCCTCCCTGCGACTCCGGCTTTCCCGCTGGTGGGCAGGCAGTGAAGCGCCCGTCACAGGCGGCGTCTCCGCAGTCCACGGGGTTGCAGGACGTCGGCTGGGCCGTCCCACGGGACTCGAGCCTCTGACCACACGCGGGAACCCAGGCGACGGAAACAACCCACTTACAGGCCGAGCGCCAGTGACTGACATCACTTCCTGCTTAGAATTCGGGGGACTTTTCTGGGTTTTGCTTATTTTGGGCTTTTGCCAGTGGGATGATTGAGACTTCGATTTGATCCACAGTATCTCAGAACTCACCAGAACAATGGAAAATGAATGTAATGTTTATCGATACAGAGAAAAGTCCTCTGGCTAGAGAGATACCAAATAAAGTCCAATTAAATTCTCCTGTGGTCACAGGTCTGGTTAATGAACAACCCTCACTGTGCTGAGCAGCGAGTGAGCCGGCAGCCAGCCTCTGCGCCTCCGACCGCCTGCTCTGAAGGCCAGCGGTCCACACTGAGCACAGCCCGGCCCGCACCCAGTCAGGACCGGTCTGAGCGCCGTGGACACAGGACTCCAGGGCGGCAGGCCCCGCGCCCCTGCGTCCTGAGCGGTGGAGTGGGGGTTGGTTTCAGTGGGGGAACCTCCTTCCTCCCGGCGGAGAGCAGCCAGCACTGCCCCTCCTCATCTTCAGGCTCACAGACATGAATTCCCAAATTACCGTTTTTCAGAGCACAGCCTCTCAGCAAGGCCTGCATATTTTTTTTCCATCACTTGTTTCCAACTTCTAAACTCACTGTATGTGTCAATGTAGCTGGCATAAATTAAATATATATTAGTAGAACCTTCCTTTCTCATTTTATTGATATTTTTGAGTTAGAGGGAAGGATCTCTGCCTATGGTAAAGAAAAGGAACACAATTATTTCCCAAAACTGAGAAAGGATAAAGCAATATTCTTTTTAAGATCACCCATAATCCCAACAAGATTCCCAGGTTGTTCACTGGTAAGAAATCCACCTGCCAATGCGGGAGACTCGGGTTTGATCCCTGGTTTGGGAAGATCCCCTGAAGAAGGAAATGGCTACCCACTCCAGTATTCTTGCCTGGAGAATCCCATGGACATAGGAGCCTGGAGGGCTATAGTTCATGGGGTTGCGAAAGAGTCAGACTCAACTTAGCAACTAAACAACAAATAATCCCAACAGCCAGGGGCAAGCCATGTAATACTTTGTTGTATTTCAATCGTCCTTCCATTTATTTTTACATTATAACATCATAAGGTTCTTATCATTTTAATTCTACTTTAAAAAAAAAAAAAACTTTCTCGAAGTTACAGTTTTCCGAGTCCTTGAAAACTCTACAGACTACTTTAAAGACTACACAACAGTCTGTCCTACAGAGAGTGGTGGGTGCAGCCACCGAGCACTGCCCCACACACAGCGCGGCAGGGGTGGCTGCTTTCCCGAGCCTTTCTGTGACCTAAAGTGCGGTCTTCGCAGGGACCCAGTGGTCCCCGTGTTACAGACAGAGAATCACGGAGCAAAGATGTCTGGTTCAAGGTCTCACAGAGAAACCAAGATGCCTGCAGTAGCTCATGGTTCCCACGTCAGCCTACACGCTCCAGCCTGAGTGCAGAGTCGGCTTCACCCTTTCCGTCTGTTTAAACATTGGAATAATCGTTTCCAGCTTTTCGCTGTGCGGACCTCACTTCAGTGTACCCAGCTTCTTGTGCTCAGCTGCTTTTGCAGAACCCTAATCCAGTGGTGACTGTGTGTGTGTGCTGTCGTTCAGTCTTATCTGACTCTGTGCGACTCCAGGACTGTAGCCCACCAGGCTCCTCTGTCCATGGCATTCTCCAGGCAAGAATACTGAAGTGGGTTGCCATTCCCTTCTCCAGGGGATCTTACCAACCCAGGGATCAAACCCATGTCTCCTGCATTGGCAGGCGGATTCTTTACCATCTGAGCCACCACCAGGGGATCCAACTTCTTCCCACCGCCCAAAATGTATCCAGAGCCATGGAGATGGAGCCAAGTTGCCTTGTTTTATTTCCTGTCTTTTTTCCCATTGCAACAGCAAACCACAGTGCAGGGGATGGGACCGAGGTGAGAGAGAGAGAAACAGGAGGAAAGACCCTTAGATGGTCTGTAAAACAAAGACGCACAGGAACAAATAAACAATGGGGTCCTTGAACTGACTGAGGCTGTGACCTGGGCATCGCGGGAGAGCAGACTGGCCTTGTGCAAGCTGTGAATTAACTGCCTCGCTGTCGCCGGATGCCAGGCCCACAATGGGGCAGAGCCATCTGGCCTTCAGGGAGGACGGGCCATCACAGGGACCTTCCGCCCCCGCCGGCCTGGGGGCCGCCATCAGAGCCAGAGCTGGCAGAGACCCACTCGGACGAAGTGGCCTCACTCTCAAATATCTCTCACCCAGACTCTCGGGAGGGCCCACTAACCGGAGCAACATCCAGGGCAGACACTGCTCCGGGAAACCCCACGGCAGCCGCGTGTCACGAGGCCGCCGTCACCAGGAGGCCCCTCATGGCCGGCGTGCACCTCCTCAGGGCCACAGCTTGATGGCTACCACGCACATCCGCGTCAGCCTCTCAAGAAACGGCGTCCAGACAAGTGGATTCCCTTCACACTAGCAACGGGGCAGCACAGAGCTGTGCCTGCGTTCTCTGAGCGGACGTGCTGAGCGTCCTCCTCTGACCTGGCGGCCAGCTGCTGTCTCCCTAACCCAAACCACGAAAAATCCTTACAAACCAAAGCACAGGCCCCTCTTTAGCAATGACTTTTTCTGCCACCCGTTAATGAGCCAAACCGCTAGTCTGGACATGCTAGAGCAGGAGCAAGTGCCAAGTGGAGAGACGCCGGGCTTTTATGTGTGCGTCTCTGAGATAAAGCAAAATGATACGTAATCTTGTATTATGTCATGATGCAGAATGCTGTGGTTTCCTGGAAATATGGGGCTAATCATTTATTCTCTTAGGAATCAACTAGAGCATCGGTTGTCATATTAAACTCCTTTAACATTCCCAGTCTCCCTTGCAGGATGTTAACACTCTAAGTATACTGAGGCCTTTGTGTATATTTAAGCAGGAAAGAGGAGAAGGCGTTCTCGTGTGCCAAATGGAAAGGGAAAACAAAAGTATCCTTTGCTGCCGTTGGGAGGCCGACACTTGGTGGGTTGCCACAGGGGCTCAGAAGCACGCTCAGCCACATGTGTGTCCAACAGGCAGGGCCGTCAGCTGCCCGGACCGCCAAACGGAGGCAGAGGTTGGTGGGGGACTGTGGCCTCCTCGGCCCGTTCTCCCCGAGTCCACCTCCAAAGCCAGTAAATTGTCACATCCACCTCTCCAAACCCCGCCACCATCTTCTCACTCAGTAAACTGTAAGTACGTGCCCTCGGTGAGCTTTGTTGCTTCAAAAACAACAAATCTTCGCCCAGTATTGTCTTGAAATATATCATCTAAAAACTATAAAAGATCACACTACTTATTTTTGGCAGAAATGTCATACAATTGTATATCACTCCACATCAAGTAGCTATGTGCACACAACTGTTTTTCGTGGCTTCACAGGAATTTGCATTACGTGAGAACCAAGCATTTTTTCTTTTCTGTCTCCAGTGACTTGGTGTGTCCATGTCCTGAGGATCTTCTAGAAGCCATGTGAGCAGGAGAGATGAGCACACCAGTTTGCACGTCGCCAGCTGCCCAGGTGGAGCTGGGGGGATGAAGCGTATATAGATTTTGATTCCATGATTTAGTATAAGCTCAAGAATTGTAGATAAAAGAAGAATGGTGGATAAAGATTTCAACAAAACTTTCTGGTATCCATCATGTTTTCCCTAGATACCTGTAAAGAAAGAATTTCGTCCGAGGTTTGTGAACCTTTAGAGGGAAGCCTGGCTATGTTTCTCCCATCTGTGTGCGTAGTGCCTTAAAAGTTCCTTTTTTTATTCAGATCTCCCTAGGATAAACCGAAGTTCTGAAGCCACCGGCAAAGAAGCAGGAACAGATGTCACGTGCCATAAGGAGTCAGCATTAGAAACACAAGTTTTTTCTAAGATAACTAATAATTCACACTTGCTGAGAGCAACTGGGTTAAAGCAGTCATTATACATAACATACAGAGTAAAGGCCTGGGTATTAAGGCTTAGTTGGTAAGTCATCCTAGAAAGTTAATAGATAATGAATTTTAGCAAACTCTGGGAGATAGTGAAGGACAGGGAAGCCTGGTGTGCTATAGTCCACGGGGTCACAAAGAGTCCGACATGACTTAGCAACTGAACAACAACAAAAAAGTTCTAGCATATAGGACAGGACATATATCCATCAAAATAATGGTGAATATTCAGATATATTTACCAACGCATCATCAATGACCAAATACTGTAATTTCTGATTTCAATCAGGGGTCACTGACATCACAGGGACAGTCACATGGAGAGGAGGTCTGAGTCTGGCAAAGTGATAAATGTTCTCTTTGTGGATATTATTTTCCTGCCTGGAGCTAATAATTAATATCATTTGATGTGCTAAGCATTCCCAATAGTGAAAGTTAAATCAAAACCCACTGAGTAGGGAACCAGAGAGTCATAGATAGAAACCAATTTTCTCAGTGTTAGAAGATCCCTGTTCCTTAATGTTTGTTATCTGAGCATGTCTCACTTCCACAAAAATACCACATTGAATATTACATATAAGATACGACTGTATTCACCACAGCCAAGACATGGAAACAACCTACTTGTCCATCGACAGAGGAATGGATGAAGAGGACATGGTGCGTGTACACAACAGGATACTACTCAGTCATAGAAGGAGTGAAGTAAGGACATTCGTGGCCACATTGAGAGACCTAGAGGTGGTCATACCAAGTGAAACAAGTCAGACAGAGACAGATACCACATGATATCACTCACATGTGGAATCTGAAATATAGCACGGATGAGCTCATCTATAAAACAGAAACAGACTCACAGAGAGAACGGTACCATGGTTGCCGGAGTCAGGGGATGGGGAGGGATAGATTGGGTGTCTGGGATTAGCAGATGCAAGCTGGTATATGGAGAATGGAAAAACAAGGGAGGTCCCTATATAGCACAGAGAATTGCATTCAATATTCGGTGATAAACCATCATGGAAAAAACATGAAAAAATACATATATGTATAATTGAGTCAGGCTTCCCTCGTGGCTCAGACAGTAAAGAATCTGCCTGCAATACAGGAGACCGGGGTTCGATCCCTGGGTCAGGAGGATCCCCTGGAGAAGGGAATGGCAACCCACTCCAGTATTCTTGCCTGGAGAATCCCATGGACAGAGGAGCCTGGTGAGCTACAGTCCAGGGGAACACAAAGAGCTGAACACAACTGAGCAACTAACACTTTCGCTGATAACCACGGAAGCTCCTGCTTCTAACTCGTGACAGAAGGGCTCAGAACCATCACTCAGGAGACTGGGTTCTGGGTCTTCGACCTGAAGCCAGCCCCAGACCTTGGCATGCCCACCGAGCTGGGGGGCAGTTCCCTTGTCTGTGAAAGGAGAACAACCGCATGAAGGGTGAAACCCCACGCAGTCACTGTGGCAGGGGGTCCAGGGCTACCCGGCCCCTGCTTGGGGTCCTCTGGGGCCTCCGGCCTGAGGATGCTCCCGTGGCCTTGCTTTTGGTCAGAGTCGGTCCTCACCTAGCTGCTGCTGGGGGCGCCCCTGAAGTTTCTCTTCCCCGAGTTCACACTCTATTAGCAGAGGCTCTTGTTTTTTTCCTTTTAAGGTTAAAAAACCCTTAGGTTTCAAATAAAATAATACCTGAAGAAATAATTTCAGTAATAAGCAGGTCATAAAGTAGCATTTTCAATTCAATTTAACGAATGTCCTGGAGCACTGTCTCTATGGTGATATGAATGTTTCAGGAGCTGATAAGGGAGGCTAACGCTTTCTCCCCGCAGGGAGTTTGCGGTTTAGCGAACAGCAGTGGGGGTGGGGAGGCCAAGATAACACAGACGCGGGAGGAACAGAACACCCGGAGAACTCAGAGGCTGCTGGTCAGTCGGAAAACGCAGGAAGTGTGGACAGGGGGCCGCACTTGAGAGGGGGCCTGAGAGCCGGACAGGCTTCCTGGGTAGGGACAGCCAGCAGCCCTGGCCACAGGAGTTATGCCCAGAATGCTCTGAGCCACAGCAGCCCCATAGGAAGATGCAAGTGATGGGAGGAATGGCAAAAAGCCTCTGAAATCAAAGATGAATGAAAAGTGCAGAAAATAAGATTTTGTTCAGACATTCACCTCATCAAAAGCACCCCGCCCCCGCCCTCGCCCAAAGCACTGACTCAGAAACTAAAGTGCTTCTGTGTGAGCAGTTTCCTCAAAGAATTTCCAAGGAAGCCCTGGTGTGTTCTGCTTTCTTGGTTATTCCACGCGGAAGGGTGGAGGCTCCAGGGCACCATCCCAGGAGCTCGCTCCCTGCAGTGAAACCCTCAGTTCTGGGTGTTACACTCACGAAACCTATCTCCAGCCTCCGGCAGAACACAAGCTATCCGCGCTGCACCCATCAGTGCTAAATGGGACACAACTTGAAAATTTCGGGGAATTGTGCAAATCTTGGGCCTCTTTGTGACCCTCTTAAAAGGTCCTCCATTAATCCCCCAGGTTCTAATCAGGAGGATTCCAGGGGCGACACCACCGTTTGTAGCAGGAATCCTGGAGCTTCGTCACAAAAGGTGGCTGGTTTAGAATTCAGCTCAAATTCAGAAAACATGCGTCTACACCGAGTAACAAAGACAAGCAAGGAAAACTAACGGCCCACATGCAAAGTGATAAAGGAGCTTGTATCTCTCGAGTGGAAAAGGTTCCAAAGTATTTTCCCTGTAATTTGCATTGTAGTTTGTAAGATTTATCAGTTCTCATTCAAGTCACCAAAAATACAACGGAGAATTTTATATTAATTGGAACATTAATAATGCATTTCTAAGCTAAATGATGTCCTTGGGATTTCAGAGGAAATCTCAGAAATGCGTGGCTGAAGTGCTCCGCGCCACCATACAGGCTGAGCCCTTCATCAGGTATTCATTTGAATGGATTTTTCCTTCAGCGCGTCCACAGGCACTCGGTAAATCGGCGGATAAAGTAAATGTATTCGTGTAAACTCGTTTGATTAGCACCTCCTGCCCTTCCAAATGAAGGAATAACATTCTGGGATTCTCTCACAGAAGCTATTTCAGTCGGCTCTATTCAATATGCACTGCATCCCTTAAAGGCTACAGTTTTATTAAAAGCCTGACAATTACATAACCAAGAACATTCCACAAATGAGAAGGAATCATTAGAGTTTCTTTCTTCTCAGAGGTTGTGAATCCCTGGAACTTTACCCAAAAAAGGGATGGAATAACAATGATGCCAGCTCTGCAAGGGCTAAAGGCCAAGCCCTGTAAAACAGCCCCGGAGCACAGATCCCTAGAAGCACCTCTAACCCTCTGCTGGGGCCTGACACTCATGTCACTAAGAGGTGAAACCCAGGAGTGAAGCACCTGTGTCCACGTGGGGAGCCACAGGAGCCTCAAGGGAATGATTGCAGCAAACCACCAGGATGGGGCGACCTCCTCATCACGATGAAGAATGAAGATGCTGGACAGAAGGAAGGCAAACTCCAAGAGTCACCACGTTTGGTCCAAAACCACAAAACCAGACAGACCGTTAGAGGTTGGAACAGCACTTACCCTTCAGGAGGAAAAAGGTCACAACCAAGCTGTGTGAGACCCTGGGGTCCCCTTCTCTGTCTCGGCAGTAATTAAGTGGATCTCAGCTTCTGGACAATTTGCTGAACTGCGCTTTACATTTTGCTCACTTCTCTGTATGCATGTTATTCTTCACTTGAAAAAAAAAATACTGCAAATAGAAAAAAAAGAAACCCCTGCAAGGTGGTGAACCCCAAAAGGACAGAAATTCTGTCTGCCCACTGGTCCCTGCCCTCCCAGCCCCTCCAGACCCAGCTGAGGGGACAGGCTGCCCAGGGGAGCAGAAATTCCCTCATGGGATAGGACTGTGTGATCAGGATTATCTGCCCTGTGGTCGACCCTGTCATCTTTCTCTGCTTTCTATGAGTTTGTCAAAACAAGCATTCATCTTACTCTGATATTTACACAATCTAGGTAACAGCCTTGGTTGCATTAAATATACAAAGAGTGAGAGAATAAATACCAGTATTGCTCATATTCAGGAACTTCCTGGCTCACTCAGCTTCAGTCTACCTGAATGACCGATTCTCAGAGCGTTAGAAAACTGTAGGACAGACCATGCACCTGGGAGGCTGTGTGACAAAGCCCTGCTGGTGGACGTTGCCCAGCCAACCTGCTCTGGGGGACAGACCGAGAGCAGCCTGTGGGCTGGGACTCCTCTCTGCAGAGAACTGCTTTCTTCCTGTTCTATTGCTTAGTCACACTAATATACCTAACAAGAGACATCATATAAACACCTCCAGAAATGCTAAAAAGCCCTCTGACAAATTCACCCTCATTCTTAATGCAAACACTCAATGAAATATGCATGGGTGATTTTTTCCACAACATAATTAAATGCATCTTAATCCAAATGCCGACATCATCCTCTTTAAATAAAATTTTATGTATTTGAGGTATGACACATAATGTTTCAATATACATATACATTGTGAAATGATTACCACAGGTGAGCTAATTTACATGCATCATCTCACATAATTACCACTGTCTGTGTGTGTGTGTGTGTGTGTGGTGAAAGCACTTAAGATCTACACTCTTAGAAAATTTCAAAGATGTTGTTATGAACTATACTGTTATGATATACATTACCCTCTAGAATTTACCCATCCTACAAAACTCAAGCTGGTTTTAGAAAAGGCAGAGGAAGCAGAGATCAAGTTGCCAACATCCACTGGATCATCAAAAAAGCAAGAGAATTCCAGAAAAACATCTATTTCTGCTTTATTGACTACGTCAAAGCCTTTGACTGTGTGAGTCACAATAAACTTTAAAAAATTCTGAAAGGGATAGGAATACCAGACCACCTGACCCACCTCTTGAGAAACCCATATGCAGGTCAGGAAGCAACAGTTAGAACTGGACATAGACCAACAGACCGGTTCCAAATAGGAAAAGGAGTACATCACTGTATATTGTCACCCTGCTTATTTAACTTATATGCAGAGTACATCATGAGAAACGCTGGGCTGGAAGAAGCTGGAATCAAGATTGCCGGGAGAAATATCAATAACCTCAGATATGCAGATGACACCACCCTTATGGCAGAAAGTGAAGAGGAACTAAACAGCCTCTTGATGAAAGTGAAAGAGAAGAGTGAAAAAGTTGGCTTAAAGCTCAACATTCGGAAAACTAAGGTCATGGCATCTGGTCCCATCACTTCATGGGAAATAGATGGGGAAACAGTGGAAGCAGTGGCTGACTTTATTTTTTTGGGCTCCAAAATCACCGCAGATGGTGACTGCAGCCATGAAATTAAAAGACACTTGCCCCTTGGAAGGAAAGTTATGACCAACCTAGATAGCATATTAAAAAGCAGAGACATTACTTTGCAAATGAAGGTCCATCTAGTCAAGGCTATGGTTTTTCCAGTGGTCATGTATGGATGTGAGAGTTGGACTGTGAAGAAAGCTGAGCACTAAAGAATTGATGCTTTTGAACTGTGGTGCTGGAGAAGACTCTCGAGAGTCCCTTGGACTGAAAGGAGATCCAACCAGTCCATCCTGAAGGAGATCAGTCCTGGGTGTTCATTGGAAGCACTGATGCTGAAGCTGAAACTCCAATACTTCGCCACCTCATGCAAAGAGTTGACTCATTGGAAAAGTCCCTGATGCTGGGAGGGATTGGGGCCACGAGGAGAAGGAGACGACAGAGGATGAGATGGCTGGATGGCATCACTGACTCGATGGGCATGAGTTTGAGTAAACTCCAGGAGTTGGTGATGGACAGGGAGGCCTGGCGTGCTGTGATTCATGGGGTTGCAAAGAGTCGGACACGACTGAGCGACTGAACTGAACTGAACTGATATAACTCAAACTCTACTTTTGACCAGCATCTCCTCAATCCCCTTCCCCCCACCCCGGGTAGCCAATGTTCTGTTTCTATGAGTTTGGCTTTCTTAGATCCCATGCATAACTGAGATCACACAGTATTTTCCTTCTGTATCTGGCTTATTTCACTGAGCATATTCACAAGAGCCGAGATATGGAAACAACCTAAGCATACATCAGTGGAGGATTGGATAAAGAAACCATGAGAGATGGATGGTAGGTGGGTAGGCAGATAGATCAGAAGAAGAGAATACAGTTTATCTGAAACACAGACGGCAATCCTGCCATTTTTGACCACAGGGATGAACCTGGAGAACCTTATACTAGGTGAGCAGTTAGAGCCTTGCTTCGTCATGAGGGTAGACGGTGGTGACTTTAGGAAGCTCGAGTGAGGATTGAGTAGGAGAGTGACAGCAAAAACACCTTGGACAGTGGTTTCCAAATGCAAGGTGTTATTGTTTGTGAAACTTAGCCCCCACCGTAACTCACTGCCTCCCAGCGGGAAGAGGACAGTCTCTGCCCAGCCCGTCCCGCTGTGACCTAGTTCCCCGGGTACTTCTGATCAAACTGCCCGTTTACACCTCTCTTCTCAGGTACAGCTTTGACCTGGGCTCTGGCTCTTCTCAAAAGGCATTACTACTTTAGGAAGTCACAAGAAAGAAAATGGTGGAGACAGGAGGGAGTCGCAGGGACAGGGGCTGTGCTGTGTCTTACTGGAAGCAAGACAGTTATGCCAGCTCCAAGATTTCATGCTGTCTTCTTGATCCACATCCACTCTTTTAATAATTTAAGAAAAACTAGAATAAGAAAACAAGCAACCCAAATGCCCACCAGCTCATGAGTGGATGCTGGTACATCCATAGGACAGAGTATTCTTCAGCAAAAAATAAAAAGGAGTGAAGTGCTGATAAATGAAGTGCCAAATAGATGAACTCTGAAAGCATCGTGCTGAGTAAAAGTCAGCCACAGAACTACACAGGACACAGTTCTGCTTCTGTGAACTGCCCACAGCCAGCCAGTCTACAGACTGGGAGGTTGGGGGTGATGGGACGTGACCCTGGAAGGGCACAGGGTGTCTCTTGGAGGGACAAGAATGTTCTAAACCCGAGTGGTGACAGTTGCACAAACCTGAGAATGAGCTAAAACCACGGCAATGCACTCTCCGGTTGAACTGTGCGGCATGTGAACATCGCAATAAAGCTGCTATTGAAATAAGTAACAGCTTTTTTTCCTTTCCAGTCTCACTGGGGTGACCGTTATCACCTGATCTATGTGTCTGGATTGTGTGACAAACGTGTTTTTCTCATGCATTATACATGTAACTTAAAACAATGCTCACGGGCACCTGGGCAGAGGGCACGTCCCTCCATCACCAGGGGCAAGAGCTCTGCAAATTAACAGTTCAGTGAAGCGGGTAATGGGTCTTCTGCAGGCACCAGAACCCCTGTGGGGGCATGGGGTTCCCGTGTGAGCGGGCTACTTGCAGCCCAGAACAGTGTGGTCAGGGCCCTAAGCTCCTCAGGGGCGGGGGCTCTGTGGGGACACCTAGAGCCTGCGGCCCGCACACATCTCCACAGCATGCTCTGCAAACGTGCATGACAATGGCTTCTGCATGTGCCCCGTGTGCTCAGCGGTGAGCACACATGTACTACATGCGTGTCTCTTGCCAGGGGTGGGACATCTCTGTTTTTGCCCACAGCCTCTCCTCCCGGAGACCACACGCATTTGAGGTCTATAGGTCTGGGTGGTTTGTGAGATCGTGTCCACGGCCCCATTCTTGGGCAGAAGTTGGCTTTGGTCTCTCAGGACCTTTGAGGCAGGAGTGTTTTCTGGGAAGAGCCCCTCGGGGGAGCGGTCCTGGGAGCAGTCCCTCCCTACAGACAGCAGCCGGGGCCTCTCGGGTCTGGGGGTTCCCAGCACACATAGAGGAAATACACCAGCACCCGGGAGACAGGATGCAGGACCTGCCAAGATCTCCTGGGAACCTCGACTCGGGGTCCTGGCCACTGTCTGCTCAGGTGGCCAGCGCAGTGCCCAGCTCCCCAGGACAGGAGCCCCGAGCCACCCCAAAGCCAGACTTTCTCTTCCTTTTCCCATGGGATTCCCAGGGTTTGACCTGACCCTAGGTGAGCCCAGAGCTCTAGAAATCAAATCCACACTTGAAAAGCAACAGGGACCTGTGGCAAATTCAAGCTCAGCATGCGGGCCAGTACCCCAGGCCCCAGACCGCAATAAGACAAAGAAGGACCCTCTGGAGCTGTGTGTGCATCAGGGCTCAGGCCACTTCACAATAGCTGTCTAGGTCAGCGGGCTGTGCGGGGTCTAAACTCGGCAGGCAAGCCCCTCCGTGCCCACCCACTCTCCTTTGTCATATGTGGTGCAAACCATCCACAATCAGCCACCATCAGGGCTGGCTGACCATCCGGGATGCTGACCATCCATCGGGACAGCACCCGCGTGGGGACGCTGCAGGTATGGAGACATCTCAGCACTCCCGCAGTCAGGACTCTCTCCCTGGAGCCCAAACGCCCCTCTGCCCACATCTGAGGACCCAGCCCTACAGAGCTGTGTGTCTGTCTACACACATTGCTTAGACCGGTTATCAAGCAGTCACATCTCTGGTTCTGAAAACCTCATCCTAAAGAAGCTGGTTTATTTCAGGATTTCAAACATTTCAGTACAGTCTTTCCTCTACTTTTTGTACCCTGATATATCAGCCAGTATAGGAATAAAGTTACTACAAACAGCTGGCCTAAATTACTCTCCCAGCCCCTCTGTGAACACTTTCTGTGGGTTGCAGAATATGCATATTTTCTACGCCCCACATTTGGCTGATAGATGTTGTTGCAGGCGCTGTGTAGTATGGTTAAAAATGTTTCTCTTTCATTTCTGAGTCTTTAATTTTATGTTTGAGCTCTGCATAAAAATAGCTTATAATTGCTTTTTGACAGTAATAGGCCTAAGATTGTGACTCAAGTTTTGAGATATTATGTTCTTTTGTAACTGTATTCAATGAATACATAGTTCAATATAGAACTTAAAAAGAATTCCAGCTTGTGCAGTTCCTATATTCCACTGACACATTAAAGTCACAGTGAAAGTGGGCCGATCAGGGGGCCTGACTTGGGTCCACACCTACTTTCTAAGGAAGCTCACCTCCACCAGAGGAAGGGTTTTCTTGCAGAAGCTGTGAGTGGAGAAGGAGAACCTTTAGAACCTTCCACCCGCTTTCTCGACACCTGCCTACACTGCATCCGAGCACCACAGATAGAGCCTGCAACACGAAGAACTCTAAGTCTCTGATTTTCCCTAAAAGACAATGTGCGAAAATTTCGCACTTTGCATAGAGAATTGTTTAATATGAATAAAATATGGTCAGAAAACATGGTCACTGAACACAGCGACAGATTTTCTTTTCTTGGGCTTCAAAATCACTGCAGACAGTGACAACAGTCATGAAATTAAAAGATGCTTGTTCCTTGGAAGGGAAGCTATGACAAACCAAGAAAGCATGTTAAAATGCAGAGACATCACTTTGCCAACAAATATCCATATAGTCAAATCTCTAGCTTTTTCAGTAGTCATGTATGGATGTGATTGTTGGACCATAAAGAAGGCTGAGTGCTGAAAAACTGACACCTTTGAATTGTGGTGCTGGAGAAGACTCTTGAGAGTCCCTTGGACAACAAGGAGATCAAACCAGTCAATCCAAAATGAATTCAACCCTGAATATTCACTGAAGGGACTGATGCTGAAGCTGAAGCTCCAATGCACTGACCACCTGACGCGAAGAGCCAACTCATTGGAAAAGACCCTGATGCTGGGAAAGATTGAGGGCAGAATGAGAAGGAGACAACAATGGACAAGATGGTTGGATGGCATCACTGACTCAATAGACATGAGTCTGGGCAAACTCTGGGAGATGGTGAAGGACAGGGAAGCCTGGAGTGCTGTAGTCCATGGGGTCACAAAGAGTCAGACACGACTTAGCAACTAAACAACAACAACAGAAATTAAAAGCCAGAAACACACAACGCTTTCCTCACATGAATTGATACTTTTACGCCTTTAAACAACAAAGACATTACCCAGAGATGTCTAGAGACATGAGAATAAAATCTATAAATAGTGTCCCACAGCCACCAATTCTGTGTAGAGTTTTCATTTATTTTTTGGTTTTCAAGCTTCTTCGACAAAACACAGGTGTACAAATGTCCCCCATTTACATTTCAATGAACAGCTTCTGCCAGGCTGGGTTGGGGGTAGGGGGGTGGGGGGGCTGCGGGTGGGAGGGTATGGGATTCAGAAAGCCACCAGAATTTAGAACCTGTCACTCTCACATGTATTAAAGTCACATCACTACCATTTTCCTCAGTAGCAAGAAAAACCCGGAATAGTTTTCAGACACAGAGACTATCATCCAAAAGTAAGGAGAGAGAGGTGGCAATAACATAGAAGTAAAACGCAACTAAATGGTGTTTCTCAAGGTCAGGGTCTCGGTGGTGACGGTGGGTCCTCTGCAGAAAGATGTCTCAGAGCCTCAGGCTCTGTGTCCATGTCCCAGACCAGGCCAGAGAAGCAGGGCCCTGCCACCATCATCACATTCATCACAAACTGAGGAGAGCAGCCAAAATTCTCCTTTCTAAGTTTCAAAAGTGACAGAGAGAATATTTTCATGTTCAAAATTTAGAAAACAGTTAATGAGAAACACAATTCACTTCCAATAAATTACATACTTTTAAACATTGTGAACGCATGAAATGAGATAATACGGGCAGAGAGCAGAGCCCTGGGATGCCAACTGTGGTGAGGATGGTGGTGGTGACAGCCACGCCCACCTTGGGGCTGGCGGAGACCCCGGACATGACCATGCTGGGGTCCCTGTCTGGGGCCTCCGTTTAGAGGCAGATGCCCTGGTGGGCAGCTCTGCACCTCTCACGTCACTGACATCAGCAGCAACGGGACTGAGGTTCTCTTCCGGGAGAGAAGAAGTACTCTCCTGGCTTCTTCTCAATGCGTACTTTTTCACTGTTATATTAGGTGATGCTAGTTTCCATTCCAAAACTGGCCCATCTTCATAAACATGACTTTCTCTAAACTGCCAAACACCATCACTTCCTTAGGCATTCAGAGGAGTTTGCCCCCAATTTTTCATTAACCAGAAAGCACTTGATTTTACTAAAATGACCAACACTAGGTTGTAATGATGTCACTCTGAGCACTTCTGTCTGTCTCAGCCGCACGGCCCCCAACCCCACCGGAGCCCATCACCTGAGCTCTGTCGGGGGTGTGGCTGCTTTGGACTCACACACACAGCAGAGAGCAGAGGCTAGTGATGTAACGAGAATGTCACTCAAAATTTTATAAATGTTAATATGGACAGTCAACTCTCATTTCTTTGAAAGTTGAGCAAGAAATGACAATTCTGCTAGCACCAGTACCAAACACTCATTTTATATGGGGTTTTAAAATGTAGGGGATTGCAAATCTAATGCCTTATTCATGCTGCAAATTACTCTCTTTGGCATTGAAATATAACCGCAATTAAACCTACAGTAAAGTGTTACACGAAAGCGCTGATTGCTTCCAGCGGAATCCTGAGGTTTCTTGGGATGCCAGGCATTGATGGCTGAGCCATTACCTCTGTCATCCGCTTTTATTACCTGCCCAACAGTCCCCCAAAAGAGTTTTTTCTTGACTTTCTGCAGTGTGGGTTTCTGTTCCCCAGAACCGGGTCCATAAAAGAACCCAGCATCCCCCCCTGCCCCTTGTGTCCATGATCCGTTAGGTGTACCCACCTCTTCCAGCATCCTCACACCTGGCCAGGTACATCTCATCACTTTCCAGCTCTAGGAAGCACATGATTTCAAGTCTTAGAGCTGTTCCCAGTTCCTGCACCATGAAAGCAACCAAGTCAGTCACCCAGCACCTCCTGAGTGTATTGTGCTGGGGACAAAGAAATAGGAAAGACAGACAGTCTCTGGCCTCAGGAAAGGTGCCTTTTGGTGAGGACAAGTGATGTCAAAACAAAGAGCCAGTGTGCCAAGTCCTCTGAGGGTGCCCAGTGGAGGGGGCATCAAGGAACAGAAGGATCAGCACACACACTGGGCAGAGTCAGGACAGGCCGTGGTGTCCACTCGGGAAACTCACTTATTTAAGACGGATCACCAACAAGGACCTACTCTGTGGCACCAGGAGCTCTGCTCAGTGTCATGTGTCAGCCTGGACGGGAGGGGAGCTGGGGGAGAATAGGTACATGTGCACATAGCTGAGTCCCTTTGCTGCCCACCTGAAACTATTAGAGCATTGTTAGTTGGCTACGTGTGTCCTAAGTCACTCCAGTCGTGTATGACTCTTTGCGACACTATAGGCCATAGCCCGCCAGTCTCCTCTGTCCATGGGATTCTCCAGACAAGAATACTGGAGTGGTTTTTCCTCTCCCAGGGATCTTCTGGGCCCAGCAATCAAATCTGCATCTCCTGCAACAGCAGACTACTAGCACCACCTGGGAAGCCCTAAATGACTATACTTCAATATAAAATAAAGGTGTTTCTTTTTTAATGATTGAGACTCTACAATTTAAACCCTGGGACAGATAAAGGGACATGAGAAGAGTTCCTAAGGGTGAGGAAGATGCAGCTAACTCAAAGCTGACTCCTCCACCCACCCACAGCCCGGCTGGAGGCAGGTCAGCCTCATCACCGTGAGCCTAGTTTTCCAAAAAGGGCAGGCGTGGGGATGAACAGCTGTCGTTGTGAAATTCAGGACCAAGTTCAGGAGTGAGACATAAAACAGATGCAGAAGGTTTAGCCAGAAATCAGGAAAGCATAGTGTGAACCAATGTGCTGGGCAGAAACTGTTTAAAATACAAAAACTGTATGTGTTAGAGAAAACACGGTGGACACAGCTCCAGGCACACAGGCGCTGGGAGGCCGTCCAACTCAGACGTTGCTCAGCACTGGCCTCCTCGGGCAGAGGGAGGCATCTTGTCTATTCTGACCTCACCAACATCTGGTCATCGTCACTCCAGTTGAGAACAAATCAAAGGCAGGAAAACAAAACTTTAGCACATTTGACATATTGATGTCAATTTGGTTTTAAAAAAAAACTAAAGAAATAGGAATGACTTAGTAAATAATAGCTAGAAAAGATATATTTTTACAATATCAATGGATCTCTAAAGCAAAAACCCAACCAAATAAAAAGGCCTGGGCGCTGCCACCAGGAGGTTAATAGCATGGGAGGTATGACCCAGGGGTCGAACCCACGTCTCCTACATTGGCAGGTGGATTCTTTACCCCTGGGCATTTATGATATCACACTGAGTTTAAAAGATAGCTTCCTTACTAAAAGGCACAAGAAGCATATTTTGGAAACTTGCACAAAGGCGGAGCATCCAGACATGAGGGGCACCCACCACGGGCTGCTGGCCGCCCCTCAATCCTCCTGGACACCTGACCGGGTCCGGGGGGGATGAAAGTCCTCAGGTGACACAAATCTGTGATGATGCCATGGGACAGAACATCTCCACGAAGCAGGACAGGGCAGAGGTCACGACCCCGGAGTGGCCCAGAGGGACCTCTGTCGGCCCTTCCCCAACACAGCCGGGACTATCAGTGACCGTCAGTGACCGTCAGTGACCTGGATGCCAGGCTGGTAAGCATGGCTGGTGGGGGATGGGGGGCAGGAGAACCCCCTCCGAGGACCCCCTCCTGCCACACGCACTGAGCAGTCACATCAGAGAGTGGCCGTCCCTGGGTAAGAGCATGTGGACAGAGGGTCCAGGGACACCTGGTTTCCCCCCACCCTGGACTCCGGTCACCCCAAGGTGCCAGGAAGAGGCGTCCCTACTTCCCTTCCCAAGGCCACTCCCAGGAAATCAGAAGGTGAGTTTACAGGACGTCTGAGCCGCTCCAGGACTCAGCAAGGCAGACAATAAATAACAAAAAAGAAATCCATGAGACATCGAAGGAGTGAAACAGGCAAGAAGAACTCAGAAGAACAATTGCTTACTTCAAAGAACCAAGGGAGATGTTAGAAGGAGGAGAAAGAGTAAAGATGAAGACCACGAGGTCGGAGAGCGGGGACGGCGCCACATACTGTGGAAACCGAGGGCTCTGGGAGGGGTGGGCAGCCAGTGAGGACAGACAGGTCCCCAGCAGACCGGCCTCCGGGGCAGGGGGCAGAGGCCAGTCAGGACATCTCCGCGTGGAAGACACAGGTCCCCACACTAAAGGGTGTGAGAGCACCAACAGGGGAGACTCAGGAAACTCTGCCCTCAACACCCGTCCTGACCAGGACCGGGCGCAGGGAGGCCCCCGGACAGCCAGCAGGGAGCCCCCGGACAGCCAGCCGGGAGGCCGAGCCCGGCCCGGCCCAGCGCACCACCGGCCAGCAGGACTGACCCCGGGACCAGGGGGCCCTGGGTCGGACATGCTGGTAGTTTGTGAGATGAAGTGAGAAGTCTACACAACACCAGACGTGTGCTGAGTCAACCAACGTCCACACTGGTATACCAGCCTGTGTTCCGTCATCTGCCCAGGAAGCGCGTATCCAGGGAAACGAGAATCTGCTTTAGTATTACCTTTGAAATTAAAGTTTCCAGAGTCTTACAATGAAATTTATGTCAAATTAATTTCTGGGGCTCAATGAAGCTTAAAATGAATTCATAATGAGGTGCATTTAAGAGGTGTATATAGGGGTTTGGAGGGGCTGATCAAAGAGGTCCCCTTCCTGCCATTAACTCTAATTTCGTGATTATGACACATTTTATCCCACACGACACATAATCTAAGAGATGATATGCTTTTACAATTACTGTATATGCAGTATGTGTGACCAAATGGAAGTTGAATATTGCTACATTATTATTATCATTATTAGTTAATTGAGTATCAACAATGTGCACACTTATATGAGAGACAACGAAGAGAGAGTTCCTCTGTTGGAGATTTATATTTTAATTTAGACTTATAATTCCAATATAACACATACAACCTGAGAAAATCATTGTCTCAAAAGTGCAAAAATTTCCTGAAATATGTGCTTACAGATCCTGATGAGGGTGTCAACAAACAGTAATATTTAAGAGATTCTGCTATCATAGGAAATAAGGTATTTTTGAATTTTTCACATGCAAATATTAAAAACTTTAAGAGCATATCTTAATAAATTCAGCTTCCTCAGAAAATGAAATGTGGAACATTATAAAGACAGAGGGAAATGTACAGAACTTCTGAATCTACTTCTCATGTATTGCTACCTTGATTCCATGATTATTACGTTTGAGTTGAGAAGGCAAAAATGGATATATTGTTTAATCTAGTTCAGATACAGATTCCTAATGATATACACAAGATTTGTACTTCTGTGTTCTCCTTCCTAAACAACACACATTCAATGAGAAACAGACAAATCATAGCATTTGTGGCCTGAGCATGGTTACGCAGACGGTTTTATCCCATTACCATTCGGAGAAAATGTCCAGTGAAGACAAGCCTGAGCGACTCCAGGGCAGAGACGGCAGGACTCACCCATTCCTGAGCCCCTCCGGGAAATAGGCCGTGCCCAGCCGGGACCGTCGGGGCGGCCCCTGGGCTGGTCAGGAGGTGCACCCCCAGCCCCCAGACATGGGCCGCAGGAGACAAGGATCCCTACAGCATAGTGCCACAGACCTGCGGGTGAGAGGCGCAGAGTCCACGGGAAACAGGACGACCCTCCGCCGGGAGCGACATGCCTCTCCCTCCAACACCCGGGCTGTGCGCTCACGGAACGACCGCATTCCGTAGTCATGTAACTGTGGGAAGTTATTCACATTCACATGTTTATACACAGAAACCCAGTGTTGCTCACACAAATAATAAAGAAAATTCGATAACCGTCTAATCATACAGGAGATTCACAAGATAGGTGTGAGTCCTGAAAGTGACCACAGAGCATTTGCAATGACCACCAGGAAGTCACAGCCAAGCCACCCCCAACCCTGGATGTGGGGGAGCTCCCTGGCCTCCCATGGGGACCCCCCCCATCCCCACATCATCCAGCTCTGTCTCCACTTCCCCATGGACTGACATTTTCTCTTTTTTTCAATGTTTTATTCTTTTACCTAAAACCTCAGATCCTTTTCTAGAAGTCATGATATAAATACATATAAAATTAAATAAAACCTTATATGATCATTTCATCCCTACCAGATTACAAAGCCAGCTGAAATTTTTATTAGATGAGCAATATCTTCAAAATATGCAAAGTCTAATTAATAAATATTGAATTAGGTGTCTATAAAACATTATATCAACTCACCTCATTAACTGTTCAACTGGGTATTCATAAAACTTTCACTGCTTCTGAGGACAATCTATACATTGGTAAGATGTTTTCAGCTCCCTGAATGCCCGAGTAAGCAAGAGCACTGCCAAGGAACCGGGTCAACTATCATTTAACCAGGTACCACATTGTGAAAAATGATCGGTCCTTCAGTTCAGTCACTCAGTCATGTCCGACTCTTTGCAACCCCATGGACTGCAGCACGCCGGGCCTCCCTGTCCATCACCAACTCCCAGAGTTTACTCAAACTCAAGTGCATCACATCAGTGATGACATCCAACCATCTCATCCTCTGTTGCCCCCTTCTTCTCCTGCCTTCAGTCTTTCCCAGCATCAGGGTCTTTTCCAATGAGTCGGTTCTTCACATCAGGTGGCCAAAGTACCTTACATATTTGCAAATTAAAACACCATTATTTCTGGGCACCAGAATATGACACTGGAGAATAAAGCATGGCTTACTGAGACATAACACCCATGAAATCAACAAATCAGAGCATAAATTATTTACATGCCTGCTGCTTGTCAGTTCCTCCTGACTCCCTGCTGCCCCGGACCGTCCTGGTACCCACATAGGCTTCCTGGAACTGCCTACACCCTCCCGTCCTGCCCCAGGCCCTCCTGTCCTGCCCCAGCCTCCCTGATGCAGAACTGAGACTTGGAATTGATGGGAAAGACAAGCCTCATTTTTAACAATTATTTACTACTGCAACAAGACACATATCCGCTCCAAACTTTCTTAAAACAGATGCCAGTAAAAATATGCTTCCAAAACAACCTAGCAACCATAACAGACACCAACAAAAATTGGCCAGAAAAATGCTTTCTGATACATCCAAATCTTCAGAGTTTGGGGTTTTTTCATTCAGTGATGGAAACTGCTAAAATGTTCTCCGTCTAAAGGAGCATTAGTCCTTTCTACCAGCTCCAAGTGAAGAGCACAGAAGTAAAGTGCTGTGAAGGGGACGTTTCCAGGTACAAACCAGGATTTCAGATAACAGCGTGAGCCAGGCTGGGACCTGGGACCCAGGACCCTTCAGTGCAATGTTTGCACCTGGACAAATGTCTCCTCGAGCAACAAAATACAAAGAAACTATCAGGGACTAACAATGACTGCGTGAAGAATATGACGTAAAAAGGCCAAAACCCAGCTGCCACATGGAGGTGTCAAGGGCAAAAGCAAGGTCCTGAGCACGAACCGGCGCAGGGGGCGGACACCCAAGTCACCTCCCCGCCCGACCCCTGACCTGCCCCCACCCTCACCCCACTTAAGGGGCCAGCCCACCGCCCTCAGGGAAGAGCAGGGGCTCCTGTTACTTGTTCTCACCGCCACCCCCCCATTGCAGCAGGAGCCCTAGTAAAGCCTTGCAGGAAGTCCTTGTCTGGCAAGCACTCTCCTTCCCTCCTGGTGGCCTGGTGGCTCCAG
This sequence comes from Cervus elaphus, assembly GCF_910594005.1. NCBI lineage: Eukaryota > Metazoa > Chordata > Mammalia > Artiodactyla > Cervidae > Cervus > Cervus elaphus. Next base: position 6,282,197 of record NC_057841.1, on the reverse strand, counting down.
GCCTGGGGTCACGGTTGTCAGGCGCCTAAGAGACAGACTTGGCCTTCCCGGGAGCCAGGAGCTCCGAGCTCAGCCCAGCCCCACACCCCCACCCTGCAGCATCAGTCTCCACACGGCTCCCTGCAGGGCTGGGGTCTGGGACCTCCCGACCGAGAGCAGGCACCTCACACAGCCCCTCCGTCCGCACGCAGAACTCACCCGTCTCCTCTACTGTCGTGGGGTCCCCCCACGGAGCTTTTGGTGCCTTTTTCCCAGAAGACCCGGAGGACACAGAGGAGGAGAAGCCATCTTCATGGCCACTAACCTCCACGGAGACTCCAGAGGACTCGGCGTGCGGAGCAGACAGTGAGCGAAGCCCAGCGGGCTGCTGGAGCAGAGCCGTGTCTGGTCCCTTCCTGCCACCAGCTCACAACCGCCGGCTCACCCGCAACCGAAATAGGAATGCTCACAGTCAGGGCGGCGGCCAGGCTGGCTGCGGGGCTTGTGTGATGATTGATGAGAAGCACTTACAGTGCTTTCACATCACATGCTGTATATGGCATCTTGATTCCAGCATTCTGATAACTGTATTTTGGTATAATTTGTTCCTTGGAACTCCTATTTCATTTTGTGCATTTTAATGCATTCTGACCAACGTTCCAGCAAAGGCACAGGGGTGGGGGGCGGCAGGGGGGAAGGTGGGCCGGTTAGGACTCTGCCCTAAAGCCACCACGTTCACGTCTCACCCGCCCAAGGAGGAAGGCGCCTTCTGGCCTAAGGATGCTCCAGACTGCCCAGAAGGATATCTGCAGGAAAGCAAGTGAGGTTATTATTTCCTTTCTCCTAGAGTCAGAACCCAGGAGCAAAGGCAGAAAAGAATCCCCACCAAGGCCCGCTCTCTAAGCTGGAGTGAGCCAAGGGGCTGGAGACCCTCCAGCTACTCCACCGCCTCCCGGCCATCGCCTGGCCCCAGCCTCCAGCAGGTGCAGCCCAGCCTTCCAGGGCCCCTCACGCGCCCAGCCGCTCCCTCTCAAGCCTCCCTGCAGCCACCAGCCAGGCTGGTCCTCAGGGCCCTGCCATCAGCCCCCGCCCCCACAGCCCCCCACCGCGTCCCTACCTGGCTCTCCCCTCCTGGGGGTGGATGCCCCCCACATCACCTGCTGCCTCTGACCAGTGGCTCTCAGCGCGTCCTGGGCTCCTTCCAGCGCCACCCACTCTGGCACATGCCCCCAAGGAGGGCCCTTCAAAGCCGTTCCCAGCAAAACCCTGCATTTTCCAGGTCCAGGCACAAGTGCCAAGCACCCCAACACGCCTCCCAGCCTCTCAGATCCCACCATTGTCTCCCCCTGCAGGGGCTGCTCAGCCGCCTCTCGCTCAGCATCTGCTTCACCAAAGCTCCCACAGGGCCTCAGGGCCACCCCTGCACTTCTTGACCGTGGCTCCAGGCGACCCCTGCGTCTGCACGGGGCTTGTGCGTCCCCAAGAGCAGATCCGCACATCGTTCCCGAGTGTGGACACCACACAGCAGAGAGCAGGCCCCTATGGGTCCAGTCCCGCAGCTGGAAGACCAGCGTTTGTCCTCATTCATGGAAGTCTCGAAACACATCTGCAAACATGGTCATATCCGCGAACAGCTGCCAAAACCCAAGGCCTCCAGTCAAGAGCGAAGGCGCAGAACCTCAGAAGGTAAAACCAGCCACTCCCCAGCCTCTACACTCACAGCTGAGAACATGCTGTGAAGATCCAATGCCTCTTCTGACAGTGTGTATGGAAACCAGAAGGGAGGTCAGGAGAGTCACTATCAGATATGACAGCAGCTTCGTCACACCCGCTGCATCACTATTTCCATGCATGTCAGAGGCAGCAGCAGCTGAGGACGAACCACACAGCCCAGACATGGATCCGCACTGCCCTCCTGGGTCTCCGCTGCAGGCCAAGGGCTGGCCCTGAAGGACCACAGGGGCCTGAACATCACGCTGCAGCTCAGGCAGGGCCCCCCGACCCCTCATCTTTGCAGCGTCCACACAGCAGCAGGAACCAGCCGTGACCACATGGAGCTCATCACAGGGCTCCTGGCCTCCTGCTCGGGGTGCCCTCAGGCCCACACTTCATCCTGGGCGCTCAAGCTCCAGCTCCAGGACTATTCAGGTGAATTCTAAGCCAGACGCAGTCCTGTCCCTGACCTCCGTGGCCTGGTTTCATCTCCAGCCTTGCAGGTGAGTCCGGAAGACACCATGCGGGATCCACTGCCCCCAGGCACCAGCAGGACACGGCTCCATCCAGCATCAGCCCAGAAATCAGGGGCCCAAGCCCTTTCTCTCCAAACTGACGCGTGTTTTTATTCTCCGTCTTCCCTGAATCTGAGAGCTATACACACTCATTACAGAATGAAGAGTGAGGAAGTGGGCACACAGGAAGGAACCCAGGAGTCCAGGCAAACCCACCCGGCGTCTCAGTGTTCACGCTGCCCGACCCGCAATGTCTCAGGCACCTGCATCCTCAGCACGGTACCAGAGGAGGGGCCAGGGGCAGCTCCAGTGGGTGGCCAGCCTGAAGGACCGAGCTCTTGACCTGCAGATCTGATGCTGACTCTGGTGGACAGTCAGAACTGAGTTAGCATATGAAAAGTAAAGAGGGTGTTTCATCAGATCCCTGACAAGCTGCTGACATTTTCTCTAACAAAATAATGTTTGAGGCTTGCATTGCAGATGATGAGGGAGAACTGAACTGTAATTGAACTGCTTATACTTCTTTTATCTCAGAACAATTATACCTCAAGTCCACTGAAGCCAACCGCCTAATCAAATCCCACGGCACCTTGACGTCCCTGCAGTCCAACACTGCCCCTCCCCAGAATGGTGTGGAGACTAAATGAGAAGAAGCAGGGAGCTCTATTTCTCCACCTGTCCCCCACGCCCTCCCACAGCTAGATCCCCATCAGGGGACAGAACTATTAATTTAAACGTGTTCCTGGGTCAGAGCTCTGTGAAGTACTTTCTAAACTGAGACACAATTATTTCTATCGGAACCAGTTCTCAATCCAAACACAAGAGATCCGTGCTCCCCCAAACCACCCAATGAAGCCACATGGTTCAAACTGCCCTTGTCGGGAAAACCAGGCACCATTTTGAGGGGTGATTGTGATGCCCATTACGAAAATTAGTTTTCAATATAATACATTATTAAGTCGCTGTTCCTGCCTGCCTTACAGGAGTCAGAGGCCCACAGGAGCCAGATCAAATTTAGGCAAAGGAATTCTCAAGTTAATTTAGTTTAATTATGAGAGCTGAAAACTACTACTGAGTCTGCCCAGTTAATGAACGAGCCTGGTTAATGAATGGTTCTGGTTAAATTGTAGCTCTTTCACCAGGTCCCCTTCTTTATTGCAAACTTCTCAAAAAGCCAGCCAAGTGGAGTCAGAACCCCTCGCTGAACCTGAATCATAAACGATTTTTTGCACAGTAAAATTTAAATCTCAGCCCCTATCATCACGAAGTTAGGCCACTCTCCCCACGTCAAACACCATGGAAGGTGGAGAACACCCAGACTCTGCTACTGGCCCCGGGCCCCATTCTTCGCCCTCAGCAGCAGCTCTGGGCTGGCAGCCTCCCAGTTAGAACCTTTCTGTTGCATCCACACCGCCAGCCGCCCGTGTTCCACGTCTGCCCTCAGGGCTCACCTCCTCCACTCTGCGTTTGCACATTCCACGATCCGTCTGCATCCAGGCCAGCCCCACCCCACAGGGCCACACTTACCGGAGATTGTGCCCAGCTTGTCTGCGTGGACCACGTGTACACACTCCGGGCGTGCTCGTCATCAAATAACAAAACCCCCGCATGTTGGAGGCCCGCCTTGGGGCCCACAGTCCTCACACCGCTTCCCCACGGTGCAGACAGGGTGCACATCAGTCTCCATCTCACTCTGAGTCCCCACCAGGCTCTCTGGTTCTTCCCCAAGAAGCCCCACTCCATCCACACGTCCCTGGCTCCCTGAGAGCCTGTTCTGGGGTCTGCTGCCTCCCTGCTGTCCTCGGGCCCCGCAGCCCCGCCAGCCCCCTCCCAGCGCTCCTGCCCCTCAAAGACCTCTCATCCGCACCCCGGGACCCCTGCCTTAAGCCTCCTCTGACTTCTTCTTCCTGTGACTGTTCACTCCAGGGCTTCAGCCACTGCCCACTGATTGACAATTTTCTAAGCTGCTTCCACTGCCTCAGACACCTCCACTTCGATGCCCGGCAGACACGAAGTTTAACTCATCCCTAACAGACACGTCCCTCCTTTCCTGTAAATCTCCTTGGAAAGCATCACCCTGGAGTCACTCTTGCACATTCCCTGTCCCTTACCCCCTCCCCAAATCATCCAATGATGACATCATGTCAGTCCCCACCCCCAGTTCTCGTCCATTTCTGCCCGTCTGTCACTGCCCTTCTGTCCATCTCACGAGGCCTCTATCGTCCCTCGGGGACTTTATCAGGAGGCCTCCTAGCTAAGTGCTATGCACTAGTCTTGTCCCAATCTAATCTCTGCATCCCCACAAAGGTCAAACACCAGGCCCATCTCATCTCTCAGTCTTAAAGCCCTCGGGGCCAGTCTGGGCAAACTCCAAAGCACAGGTCCTTGGGCTGCCCCCCAGCCTTGAACCACACATCCCATCAACAGACCCCTGCAGCCTTCAGCTCCTCATTTCTGAGCTTGGAGTCCCCTTTCTGGTGTCCGCCCTCCCAGCTCTGTCCACACGCCTCTCACTGGTCCGTAAACCTCAGCTGGGGTTGCACATGCTCTGGGAAATGGGCTCTGTCTCCCCCTCCCATCCGAGCTGGGGACCCTGTCAGGGAGGCAAGGGTCCCGTGTGCATCAGCAGCATTGCACTTGGCGCATGGAACCTGCTCCAGGTCTTACCTTCCTCTTTCACTAGGCCTTGAATTTTGAGCATGGATTCTCTGTGTTTCTAGCTCATGGCTTCAGGCCTGACACTCAGTAGTTGTTGGGTGAAGCCTCTTGAATGGGTGTTGCTGGTGTGCAGGGTGTGGAGGTCACTGCAGCCCCTGGGTCTGGGGGCAGAGACAGGACCCCCCTCCCCATTCTGTGCATTTCTCCCTCAGAGCTGACCCACTGGCAGAAGTACCCTTCCCCAGGAAGTGCCTGGCCACCAGAGACCATGGGCCACATTCGGGGCTGAGTTGACAGCGTTGTCTTGATTGAAGCAGCAGTCAGCTAGAGACCCTCAAAGGCAGGGGGTCCTCACAAAGGGCCGCCCTGAGCACAAATCTGAGATTAAGCGGCACTTTGATGCTGGAACAATGAGGGTAAATCTCGGAGGGCTGCACGCCATCAGATCCTCGGAGACCGTCAGATCCTCAGCCCCCACGCCTGCTCCTTCCTGAAGTCCCTCTGCCGGAGGCTGAGCCTGGGGCCTGAGTCCCAGCCCCGCCTTCCCCCACAGGGAAGGCTCACCGGCCACTCCTCTCAGCGAACCTTGGCGCGCCCAGGGGTAAACCGTCCTCGGCCGACAAGGAACCAGCGCAGTCCCGCTGTCAGCTTTGAGAACGTGAGCAAACAACGCAATGGCTGCATGGCAAGCCCATCTGCAAGTCAATGGTCCTAAAGTTCTGCCTTCAGCAAAGTTGCAGGAGGCCCCACCCGAGTCTCAATGGGATAGATCATTGAAAACAGTTTCAATGATTGATCATCGTGTGATTACTGGCACACACCCCAGAAGGAGATGGAAATACTGCATACTGTTGCCACAACAAAGTTGCTTCCATTTCTACGATGAATTTATATTAACAAGTAGCTTGGCAAATATATCCATAAAAAGAGAATCGATTTGAGAGGAATGCTATCCCATTCCAGCAATGAGTAATATTCATCTACAAATATGTAACTAAATAGAAAACCACACTGTCTCCATCACATCTATAAACTTCTGACTACTGTGTTGAATAATTATTAATATTTCTTTTAAGTGATTGTGTGCTGTGGGCTTAGTTGCTCATTTGTGTCCGACTCTTGCAACCCCACAGACTGTAGTCTTCCAGGCTCTTCTGTCCATGGGATTCTCTAGGTAAGAATACTGGAGTTGGCTGCCATTTACCTCTCCAGGGGATCTTCCCAACCCAGGAACTGAACCCAGTTCTCCTGCATTGCAGGCAGACTCTTTACCAACTGAGCTACGTTGCTTCTTTAAGTGATTAATATTTATTAAATTTTATAATTTGTTTATTTTGTTTTGATAGACTATGTCCTTACAATATTTATACCAATAAATCCAGAAGTACAAACACAAAATTTTCCCAATTATTTTAAGCACAGGGAATTTTTTCTGCAAAGAAGCATGATAAGATAATGGACCAAAGAGTTAAAACATGTTATATAACATTAGGCTACATTCTTATTGGGAAAAGCAACAGAAATTTAAGGGGAAAAATAATATTTAACTTCTGGTTGTTAAGGAAAAGAATATCATTATCATGTATTTTTAGATGGATAGTGCCATGTACCAAATTGCTATAGTACTTAGGCTCATGTGATCCATTTTAATTTTTAAAGACCAGTATATACCACTATGGTGGAAATAACTTCTCTGCAACTATCTGAACTGATGAAAAAATGCAGATGTCATCTTGAAAGGTGCAGAGGGGAGCGCTGCTCTGTGATGCTCTGCAGGGGCACCCAGGAGAAGAAACTTGACAGCTAGGTCTTCTGTGTCTACCTGGGGTCCCTCTGGGCACTGGGGAGTGTGAACAAAGGCAGACACCCCAGCCTGCAGGAGGGAAGGCCAGAGCCTGGGGAAGGGAACAAACTTGCTCGAGGGCCTGGGTGGAGGCCTGAGAGTCTGGGGGAAGGCACCGTGCAGAAGAGCCCTCGAGTTCTGGGTGGTGGAGTGAGTCCTGGACAGTCTCCAGGCAGCGCAGATGCTGAACGGAACACCAGAGGTGGGAAGCCTGGGATGTACCAAGCCCAGGGTTGCAGGAGGTGCAGGCGCGGCCCGCGTCCAGGGCTGGGCTGGAGAGGCCAGGCGGTGGGCACCCCCGCGGGTCTTAACGGAGCAGAGCATCAGGACCCGGTTCGGAGTCAGAGGCTGTTCTCACCACCGCAGGAAGACCGCAGGCAGGAGCTCAGCTGCGAAATGTCACACGGTCCAGGGGAAGAGACGACGCAGATAACAAGGCCTGGAGGAACTGACAGCCCACCATCGGGGAGGCGCTGGGGTGCGGACGGAACAGTCGAGCATCCCCCAGCCGGCGGAGAAACAGCCCTGGTCTGCTGGGGACATCCCAGGGCCCAGCACACCTGCAGTGACTCGTCTCCCCTCACCACGGTCCCACAGGCAAGGAGGGCTGTTCATTAACTGCCTACAACCGATGAGGGGCTTCCCTGGCAGCAAAAACAGTGAAGAATCTGCCTGTAATGCAGGAGACCCTGGTTCAATCCCTAGGTGGGGAAGATCCCCTGGAGAAGGGAATGGCAACCCACTCCAGTATTCTTGCCTGAGAAATCCCATGGACAGAGGAGCCTGGCAGGTTACAGTCCATGGAGTGGCAAAGAGTCAGACCTAACTCAGCAACTAAACCACAGTCAGCGAGGCTCCAGGCACAAAGGCCGGGAGGAACCGTCTGGGACGCGGCACAGCTAGGCAGAAAGGGTGAGTGTGGCCACCTGTCCTGAAGCCCCATGCAGTGGGCCCGGCCTTCAGTCCAAACACAACTCACCTTGTAAACCGTTGCCTGGACAGAACCCAAGGGCCAAACGGAAGGTATCTGTAGGCTGGCCTTTCATGGACCTCAGTCCTTGACTTAGTTCTCTCCATCAAAAAGAAAGTTCTTATGAAAAGTGTTGAGATGGGAGAGACACCAGAGGATCTAGGACGAATCCCCAGTTTTTCACCTCGAGAACCACAAACTCAGGGAGGCGGTTCACCCGCCAGGCTTACATCAAAGATAAAGGCTCAGCTTGGACCACGGAGGCCGAGGCGTGGCTTCCAGAAGCAGACAGTGGATCCCTGAGAACAATCCTGATGGAACCACTTTTTTGGAGTTATTTAGGCAGAGACAGATATGGCTACAGAGATGCACATGTGTTTGATGGTCCTTTTAAGCCCCATTTTTGCTAAAAGCTTATAGGCTACAAAACACCCCCTTCCTTTTTCCTTCATGAGTCTGTGAATTCCAAACGAACACCCCATGCTCACCAAAAGTCTCCAGGATGATGCAGTGCAATGAAGAGGAGCAAAAGGAGGGCGTCGGAGCCCACACCTGCGCCCTGGTGACTGACGGGCCCCTGCGTGTCTGTGCCCGCCCGCAATGCAGGCTCCTATTCACCCGTGAGGCACGTGGCAGCTGCTAAATGGCTGTCTCTGGCAGTTTAGTGAAAACAATAATAATACGTTATAAATCAATGAAAATGAAGTTTTTGCTGTGATAATCTGATATAGATTTGCTAACATTTGTATGAAATTCAATTCTGTTTGATTGCATCAGCATATGCTTCATTTCTTCCAGCACTATTGATTTTGAAGGTTCTTATCCATATGTCTAAATTATTTCTATTACATCCTTGCATTACTGGTCAGAAATAACCTGGGTAAACGGAAGCCATTTTTCCCCATTTTCTGTTGTTTTTCCCTTTTCTCGTCCTCATTCACTGCTCGGTTCTGTATTTTGAATGGAAAGAGGTACCTTTAGAAGAGTCTTCCTTCCTTCAGGAACAGTCAATGCTGAACTATCACCGCAGTGTGCCAATTTCCATTGTTAACATTTATGATTGTCATTATTGTTATTATTTTCATGGCTATTGTTTTCTGAGAGCATCTGTCTGTTATGATGGGTCAAATTTTCAAGGAGGGTTTAAATGATCCTGGAATCCACAGCTACATATTAATCTTCCTGGGGGCGGGGGGAGGGGGGGGAATGTGTGATTGTGCATCTTACTGAGGCCAATTAATAACCAAAAATGCTGAATTTTCAACACAGAATCAAAAAGGAAAGGAAATCGAAGGGAAAAAAATGCATGTTAAAGGCCAAGAAAGCAGTGTTGAAAAGCATCCACAGACACCAAAAAAGTGAGATCCAGATGTCACCCACCTTCCAGCAACCCAAATATCCTCGGAAGAGCGCCCCAGGAGAAACAGGGTCAACCACTAGGCCACCATCAAGTTCCCCCTCAAGCTCCCCCTCACCATTGAGTCACCATGAAGAAAATAGAAGACAACAACTCACAGGTGTTCACTGTGGACGCCAAAGCCAGCGAGCACCAGATGAAACAGGCCACGGAGAAGCTCCCTGACTTTGACCTGGCTAAGGTCAACACCTGGTCAGGCCTGCTGCAGAGAAGGTATGTGTTCAGCTGCTTCTCGACTGGGATGCTTTGGATGTCGCCAACAAAACTGGGATCATCTAAACTGAGTCGCAGGTGGCGCTAGAGGTAAAGAACCCACCTACCAATGCAGGAGACATGAGAGATTCGATCCCGGGGTCCGGAAGATGCCCTGGAGGACAGCACAGCAACCACTCCAGCATTCTTGCCTGGAGACCCCAGGGACAGAGGAACCCAGTGGGCTGCAGTCCACGGGGTCACAGGGAGTTGGACACAACTGAGCGACAGACAGCGTGTACTGCGTTCAGCTCCTCTGAACTGCGCACCCCTTGTCGCCCTCCATCTGTGGACCCAGGGGCGGGGAGGGAGGTGCTTTCTGCCTCCCGTTCCTCCAGGAGGTCCCATCTCCTCTCAGAGACCTGCTTCTGTTCGTGCAGTTTGTGCTTGGTATCACCTGGTGCAGGGGGAATGTGAGGGAAAGGGGGAAGTTAATATACTCACTGATGGAAGCGCTTCTACTTGGAAGTGAAACTGATTCTAAGTCACCGCCCAAGCAGAGGGCTGGGCTCAGAACACCTCTGAGTCTCCGGTGCCATGAAGCCTGTGCCAGGATTACTTGCCGAGCGCTGGCACTTCTCACTCAAACCTGACCTGCCATCTTTTATACAGCAACCTATATGTTACAAATGAAGCAATTTAGTTTAACTGTTAGCAATAGCTTTTAAAATAATGAGGACAAATCACAGTATTATAAAGAATACAGCAAGCTCACCAGAACTCCGAAGGCAGAAGAAGCGTTCTCCACCTTGGCAGTTCGTTCCAGCAATCCCTGCGTATACTTTAAATTTGTATTTACATGTGAAATAAAATCTCTATTATGCATCACATCACCTTAAAGTAACAATTTTTTTTAAATCTCTTCTGAGACAAATTCTACCAGAACATGAGACGAGGTAGCACACAGCCATTTTTATAAGCAACATAGAAAGTTAGTTTGCCTTTATTTTCTGTTGCATTATCAGGCTTTTTCTCATCCATGGCCCTTAATTTTTAAATCAGTGCTCTTAGGGAAGAAACAAAACTAAACACAACTGCTAGAAGTCAACCTGTGTCTCTGTACTCTGAAGGACAGGAACCAGGCTCTGAGCCCCGCTTCCTGATCAAACTGGACAAACGGAAAGAGGCTGGAGCAATGAAGCCAGGGCTGGAAGGGCCTGGAGAGACCAGTGGGTCTCAGCCCCACGAGCTTCAGCCCGAACCATCCGGACCGATGGTCGGCTCCAGGAGCAGAGTCCACATGCACCTTCAGGGTGTGTTTTGAGGTTAAAGAAGTCATTCCACCTGGGCTGCCTGGAGCCCTGAAACTAAGTGGAAAGCATTTGGAAAACATGTAAATACCTAAGCCGACAAAACACTCATGGAGGTCGCCCCACCTCCTCTGCCAGCCGTGACGATAGTTTTCAAGGGAACTGGGGTGGGGCGACTTGCCTTGATTTCATTTAATGATAAGGCATCAATCTCTGAAAAATAGACAATTTTAGCAAACCACATTCTTAAAAGCATGCGCTAACTTAACTTTACTGAAACTTCACTCCAATTAAAATTAGTTTTATACATACATACATATGTGTGTACATATATATGTGTGTGTGTATATATATATGTATGTATGTATAGATACATAAAGAGAGAGAACTGCAAGTCATAACCAGGGCTTACCAGGACAATAACAGATCCCTTTAAGTGACTTAAACAGAGGAAATAGACCTTTAAAAGTAAAGATCTTTTTTTTTAAAATCTAAGAGCATCAAGCTACATTATTAGGTTTAGTTTCAGGAGTTTATTTATGCAATACCTGCGATTAAAAACTACTTTCAGCTGGGCTCCCTGTGCTATAGAGCAGCTTCCCGCCAGCCATTTATTCTACACGTGATAGTGTCTACATGATAGTCATAGTGTATATATGATAGTCATAGTGTATATATGATGATAGTGATAGTGTCTATATGATAGTCATAGTGTCTATATGATAGTCATAGTGTATATATGATGATAGTGATAGTGTCTATATGATAGTGATAGTGTCTGTATGATAGTCATAGTGTCTATATGATAGTCGTAGTGTCTATATGATAGTCATAGTGTATATATGATGATAGTGATAGTGTCTATATGATAGTCATAGTGTATATATGATGATAGTCATAGTGTATATATGATAGTGATAGTGTCTATATGATAGTCATAGTGTATATATGATAGTCATAGTGTATATATGTGATAGTGTATATATGATAGCGATAGTGTCTATATGATAGTCATAGTGTATATATGATAGTCATAGTGTATATATGTGATAGTGTATATATGATAGCGATAGTGTCTGTATGATAGTCATAGTGTATATATGTGATAGTGTCTATATGATAGTGATACTGTATATATGTGATAGTGTATATATGATAGTGATACTGCATATATGATAGTGATAGTGTATATATGTGATAGTGTATATATGATAGTGATAGTGTCTATATGATAGTGATAGTGTCTATATGTGATAGTGTATATATGATAGTGATAGTGTCTATATGATAGTCGTAGTGTATATATGATGATAGTGATAGTGTATATATGTGATAGTGTATATATGATAGTGATAGTGTATATATGTGATAGTGTATATATGATAGTGATAGTGTATATATGATAGTGATAGTGTCTATATGATAGTCATAGTGTATATATGTGATAGTGTCTATATGAGAGTGATACTGTATATATGTGATAGTGTATATATGATAGTGATACTGTATATATGATAGTGATAGTGTATATATGTGATAGTGTATATATGATAGTGATAGTGTATATATGTGATAGTGTATATATGATAGTGATAGTATCTATATGATAGTCGTAGTGTATATATGTGATAGTGTCTATATGATAGTGATAGTGTATATATGTGATAGTGTATATATGATAGTGATAGTGTCTATATGATAGTGATAGTGTAATATGTGATAGTGTATATATGATAGTGATAGTGTCTATATGATAGTCGTAGTGTATATATGTGATAGTGTCTATATGATAGTGATACTGTATATATGTGATAGTGTATATATGATAGTGATAGTGTCTATATGATAGTGATAGTGTAATATGTGATAGTGTCTATATGATAGTCATAGTGTATATATGTGATAGTGTATATATGATAGTGATAGTGTCTATATGATAGTCGTAGTGTATATATGACAGTCGTAGTGTATATATGATAGTGATAGTGTCTATATGATAGTCGTAGTGTATATATGTGATAGTGTCTATATGAGAGTGATACTGTATATATGTGATAGTGTATATATGATAGTGATAGTGTCTATATGATAGTGATAGTGTAATATGTGATAGTGTATATATGATAGTGATAGTGTCTATATGATAGTCGTAGTGTATATATGACAGTTGTAGTGTATATATGATAGTGATAGTGTCTATATGATAGTCGTAGTGTATATATGTGATAGTGTCTATATGAGAGTGATACTGTATATATGTGATAGTGTATATATGATAGTGATAGTGTCTATATGATAGTGATAGTGTAATATGTGATAGTGTATATATGATAGTGATAGTGTCTATATGATAGTGATAGTGTAATATGTGATAGTGTATATATGATAGTCATAGTGTATATATGTGATAGTGTATATATGATAGTGATAGTGTCTATATGATAGTCGTAGTGTATATATGTGATAGTGTCTATATGAGAGTGATACTGTATATATGTGATAGTGTATATATGATAGTGATACTGTCTATATGATAGTGATAGTGTAATATGTGATAGTGTATATATGATAGTGATAGTGTCTATATGATAGTGATAGTGTAATATGTGATAGTGTATATATGATAGTGATAGTGTCTATATGATAGTCGTAGTGTATATATGACAGTCGTAGTGTCTATATGATAGTCATAGTGTATATATGTGATAGTGTATATATGATAGTGATAGTGTCTATATGATAGTCGTAGTGTATATATGTGATAGTGTCTATATGAGAGTGATACTGTATATATGTGATAGTGTATATATGATAGTGATAGTGTCTATATGATAGTGATAGTGTAATATGTGATAGTGTATATATGATAGTGATAGTGTCTATATGATAGTCGTAGTGTATATATGACAGTCGTAGTGTCTATATGATAGTCATAGTGTATATATGTGATAGTGTATATATGATAGTGATAGTGTCTATATGATAGTGATAGTGTAATATGTGATAGTGTATATATGATAGTGATAGTGTCTATATGATAGTCGTAGTGTATATATGACAGTCGTAGTGTCTATATGATAGTCATAGTGTATATATGTGATAGTGTATATATGATAGTGATAGTGTCTATATGATAGTGATAGTGTAATATGTGATAGTGTATATATGATAGTGATAGTGTCTATATGATAGTCGTAGTGTATATATGTGATAGTGTCTATATGAGAGTGATACTGTATATATGTGATAGTGTATATATGATAGTGATAGTGTCTATATGATAGTGATAGTGTAATATGTGATAGTGTATATATGATAGTGATAGTGTCTATATGATAGTGATAGTGTAATATGTGATAGTGTATATATGATAGTGATAGTGTCTATATGATAGTCGTAGTGTATATATGTGATAGTGTCTATATGAGAGTGATACTGTATATATGTGATAGTGTATATATGATAGTGATAGTGTCTATATGATAGTGATAGTGTAATATGTGATAGTGTATATATGATAGTGATAGTGTCTATATGATAGTCGTAGTGTATATATGACAGTCGTAGTGTCTATATGATAGTCATAGTGTATATATGTGATAGTGTATATATGATAGTGATAGTGTCTATATGATAGTTGTAGTGTATATATGTGATAGTGTCTATATGAGAGTGATACTGTATATATGTGATAGTGTATATATGATAGTGATAGTGTCTATATGATAGTGATAGTGTAATATGTGATAGTGTATATATGATAGTGATAGTGTCTATATGACAGTCGTAGTGTATATATGATGATAGTGATAGTGTATATATGTGATAGTGTATATATGATAGTGATAGTGTCTATATGACAGTCGTAGTGTCTATATGATAGTCATAGTGTATATATGTGATAGTGTATATATGATAGTGATAGTGTCTATATGATAGTCGTAGTGTATATATGTGATAGTGTCTATATGAGAGTGATACTGTATATATGTGATAGTGTATATATGATAGTGATAGTGTCTATATGATAGTGATAGTGTAATATGTGATAGTGTATATATGATAGTGATAGTGTATATATGACAGTCGTAGTGTATATATGATGATAGTGATAGTGTCTATATGTCGATGTTACTTTCTCCATTTTTCCCACTCTCTCCCTCCCTCACTGTGTCCACAAGTCTGTTCTCCACATCTCCATTCCTTCCCTGCAAATAGATCCATCAATACTACTTTTCTAGATTTCATATATATGTATAAAGTAATTTTCCTCCAATTAAAAACTATATTTAAAAATTAAAAAGCACTTAATTATACTTTTGAAAAAAACAAACAGCTATCTTTGATAGTCAAAGGTTGGCCCCGAAGACTTTAACATAAGTCCTAAAGTTTAAATTAGCCCATGGGGTCGCAAAGAGTCAGACCCGACTGAGCAACCGAGCACGCCATCCAAACCCTGCTCCCTCCTGACCTCCTGTGCATTTCATATCCTAGAACTAAAACGAGCACAGATGGCCTGCGGACACGAGCAGTGTCTTCTGGAACAGCGTCCAATGAGGACAGGGTCGGGGCTTTCAGAAGGGAGACCTAACATCATACACACGACTGAGCTTTGTGCCTAGGATTTGAGACACTCAGCGGTAGACTCAGGATTTTTGGCGTGAGAGCCGGGCCACACGTGTGCAGGTTGTTGTAGCGCACCCCAGCTGACCCGTTCCCACAGCTCCCTTGCTGCTCCTGGCCACCGCCTTCAGTTCTGAGCCCTTGTCACTCCTTGTGGGTCAGCCAGACCCAGGCAGAGTTGTGTCCTTCCCGCGTTACTGTTCTTTCCTAAAAAGGTTTCCAAAGACCCAGTGCCCTGCTATCCCCTGCCATCACCCTGAGTGGGGTCTTGGCAGCATCTCACGGGCTGAGTGGTGTGTTCTTGGGGCAAACCCAAGCCTGGCCATGACCCCGCCCCAAACTCTGTGCCCAGCTTTCAGCGACCCAGTCCTCTGGCCCCACGGCTCCACCTGGAGCCCGGTTCTGCCTGCTCCTCCATAACTGAGGCTGTTTCCTCGGGTTTCTTCTAACGCACCTTGCATTTCACATCGCATGGTCATTAGGAACCCACATCCTTCACTCCTGGGGACACCAGGTGGGCTCTTGTGCTGCTTGTGACTGGTAACCCCTAGTCCCAACTGCCAAGCAGCCACTGGGTGAGGGTTCATACCCCATGGGCAAACAAGAGACCCAGAGCCACGAAGCACGCGGGAACCCGGACCCATGGCTGGAGTCCCGGGGGCCTCTCTCTCATTTCTCTTGCTCCACGTCCACCACAGCACAGGAGCCATCACACCAGTAAAAAACCCTCCTTTGGCCTCTGGATTTTGTCAAATCATGTTAGCCTTGTGAAGAAGCCCGGCTGTGGGAAGCGGCTTCCACACGACAGGGAGGGGCCCTGCACCTACTGTGGAGTTTTCAGTCCCTCATGCCCTGGAACTGCCTGCCAGGGTCTGCCCAGGGGGTGGGGGGTGGCCGAGGGAAGGTGCCCACCACCCGCACGCCTGCCAGGGCTCGCCTGTGAGACTAGAGATGGGCTGAACGCCCTTGGTTGTTGTGTGAGGGGCTGTGTGTGTTGTTCTTGTTGTTGGGGGGGTTCTTTTTTTCATTTCAGAAAGAAAATAATAACACAAAGACTTCTTTGATGCCCCTGTTTCAAGGGCACTACAGCCCGGCTGCTGGCTGGCACCTGTCCATTCAGTCCCAGCGGCTTTAAAGAAACGCATTGACGGGTCGCCCACACTGAGGACACGCTTTCCTCCACCTCTGCTTTTTTCTAGGGCTCACAGGCACTTTCCGACTTTCTCCGCTGCCTCCTTCTCCTTTTTCAATCTTTCTGGCTCTTCCATTGTTATTCGCCCTGCTTGTTGCTCCCAGCAGCCCTGACATACCGCACATCATCTGAAACCACAGACGACAGGATGCAATAAGCTGGAGAAAGCAGCAATCGGAGAAAGTTCTTCATTCACTCCCGCTCCTAACTCTCTGTCTTCTTATCCTACATAGAAAATAAAAAAATCAATACCACCGCCCAGGGCTTGATAAAAGTGCCGGCAGAGTACATCAGGCACACTGGATATGGTAAATTAACGTGATCAAAATTTTCCAGTCGACTCTGCCCACGCCCTCCATAAACTAACAGCCCTGTCGGCCGGGTGTCCGTCATGGGAAGCTTTATTTTATCCAGGCCTCTGATTATCTGCAGAATGAACACACACCTGCCTGGGTTGGAAGCCTCAGCATTGGGGTGTGAGGACGCACGCCCGGAGGGAGGTGATGTGGGAGTGGGCGCCCACTTTCCACCGAGACACGCATGTTGCCCACGGGGCGTGGGCTGTGGGCTCCACAGGAAACACTCCAACAGGACACTCTGGGTTTAGGCTCCTGGGTGCAGGAGGGCAGGGTGTCAGCCGGTGCTGTCCAGATGCAGACCAAAGTGCAGGCTGGAGGCCCAGCTGTGCTCTCATGTGACTGCAGAGGAGGGACATGACCTACGGAAGCCCAGTGTCCTCCTGCAAAATAACAGCAAAGATGGCAGTAACAGTAACACCACAAGCACAGTCTTGCAGGCCTCAGACTCCCAGGAACAAAGAATAATGTATACAAAACACCTCCATATCGCAGGTACTCACACAAGGTCGGTGTGCCCACAAACACACACCCACGCACTTATACACATACTTGCACACGCATGAGTGTACACAAGCATGCATGGACACACATACATATGTACCACACACATATACACACATACACACATACATGCCTCTATACACTCACACACTTGTACACATACATGCACACGCATGAGCATACACAGCATGCATGGACACACATCTATACACATCTATAAAACACATGCACACAGGTGCACACGCACATGTCTGAACCATAAAAAGTGAAATGGCGCATGATCTGCATCTCAGTAAAAGACAACTGTCCCTCCAGGTGGATAAACTGTATGCACATTCCTAGTGGGTCAAATGATGAAAAAAATCTGTTAGCACCCTTCACATACAGTTTACCAGCACAGTAGTAAAGATTTGACTTGACTCTGGAGCGCAGTTCACAGTAACAGGACCCACGCCTCGGGGCACCCCCAGGAGGGCAGACGGCTGTCCGCCAGCACGGTTGTATCAGCCGGCTCTGCCGTCAGAGCCGCAACCCTTGTTAAGTCACTGACACTCGTCCGACGTTGGAAACGAACTAATAGCTTCCATCAACCATCGAAGAAATGAGCAGAATCAGAGAGCAGCCAGCTGGCCCGGCAGCCGCGAAGACATCCAGGACAGCGCGGGAGGCTGTCCTGCTAACGGGGAAGTCGCGCCTGTGGAGGCGCTTGCTTGCCCCACGAGGGGTGCATGCCAAGCCCAGGAGACAAGGGCTGAGCGCCAGGGTCTCCGCAGGTGCCTGCGCTGGTCGGACGCTCCGTCCATTAGGGTTGGGGCGGCAGGGAGGTGCAGGCGTGACCCTCCGTCCCAGGGCCTCGCGCACACCGGGCTTTAATCCACTGCCCAGTCCACACCGACCCTGCTCAGCCCCAGCCTTCTCCCGTGTAAAGTCTGGGTAAGGACCCCACGCTCCACATTGTCGGAAGAGCAAAGTGAACACACGCACAAGGCCTGGCAGGAGTCTGGGTGCTGTGAGTGGCAGACACCCTTCTTGAAAGATCTGAACCAATTCCATGTCCCCCAGGCACGTGTGCTCGCCCCCTGAGCGGCCACTGGAGACGGAACGGCACACAGTCCACCTCTTCCCACGGAGCTCAGACACATCCAAGCTCCTGACCACGCGGCACAACCCGGCTTTGCCCTCGGTCCTGTCACTGCGCTGACAGCCAGCCTGCACAAAGCAAACGTGGTGATGGGCATGTTTGGACGCGCACAGAGGCAGAGCCTGACAGCCAGCCTCCAGGTCGCTTGCATCGCTGGTTCTCCCAGTCCCACCCCGCCCACCTGCTGTTCCACTGCGAGCCCCAACTCCGTCCGTTCACCTGTCAGCACCCTTCCTGTCCAATGGAGCCTTGTGGTCATCATCACACTGTAAGCAGTTAGTGACTGTCTCCTCACGTGATCAAACAACCAGTCAGTTCTCAAGCCTTCCTGATTATTTCGGAAATGTCTTTCTGTTGCTGGTTTGTCTGCATCTTCACAACGCTTTCCACAACCTGGGCTGGAAGAAGGCACTTAGCCTGATTTCCAGGCATTGAGAGGCACCTACTGCATGCTCCTGTCCTTCACCATCACCTCCTCCCCCAGCCTTCAGGGGTCCCGACTTCTCTCCATCCCAGTTTCTGCCCTGAGTTGCAACTCAATGCCTCCATCATTGCAGGGAGGCCCCAGTCACTCGATCACCATTTCATTCAAGGCTGAGTCCTGAAGCCTCGTCTGCAACTCAAGGAGTTTCCCATCCTTGGAAGGTTCGCACCTTACATCTCAAACCCTGGGCTTCAGCCGAGAGATGAGCCCCCAGAGCCTCCTCCAGGCAGCACGCAGCCCTCAACAGGGACAGCCCCCCAGGTGTGGAGACAAAGACAGGTCATACAAGACGCCCACTCTTCCGTTGGCACCCATCTGTGGAGCGTGATTGGCACAGGTCTGTCTTATTAAATGTCTCTCCTCGCTGTAATCGCCTTTCTCGCCTCTTTTTTAAAAAGGAAAAACCTCTCCCTGGACACGTGAAGTCTGGGGTCCAGCTCCCCTAATTTCTTCACCACTTTTCATCCCACCTTCATGCACGCCCCACCCCCTGCAAGCGTCCCTCCCCCAACCTGCCCGTTTGGCTCACGTGCACATGGCGATCTTGTCTATGTAAGGGTAAGTCATCTGCCCACAGACACGTCAGGGCCATCGAGTGTAGCTTCTAGATCTGGACTCTGTGTCAGCGGGAGCCTGTTCCGCGTTCATACCAAGGCTGAGATGTGTCTCATAACAGAGTCTTGCACAATGGGCCAAGGCGTCGACACTTGGAGGTCACGGCCTCCACACCCGGCCACAGCCCCCCTGCTCACGGCCTCCCCAGCTTTGGAACCAGATCCAAGGCTTTCCTCAGGAGGTTTCTTACAGCCAATTATCAAACTTGATCAATAGCACCTGTGACAGCGCTAACCTTTATGTCTAACATCTAATTTCGGGGAGACTTTCATACTTTCACAAGGATACAAAGTGCGCCTAAATAATAATAATAATAAAGTGCGCCTGCCTGGAGCAGAGATGAGCATGCCGACATCACCGTGATGTTAGTGGGTCCAGCTGTGTCATGACACCTACTAAGGCTCCTCTGCCGAGCAGACCTCCAGGACTGCATCCCATGGCGTCTGCTTGGAAGGAGGAGAGGAAAAGAAGAAAATGTGGGAAGGCACTGCATCTGCTGGCGTGAAGGTTCTGATCGTGTCCTGATCTACTAGGAATGTGAAAAATCACACTTTCCCACATCCACACGGAGCACCCTCAGTTTTCCCCCAGACTCTCTAACAGGACTACTAGTCCTCTCCCCGAGGGACACAGCCAGGGTGGGGGGTGGGGAGGACTCAGCTTCACATGCCTAGCAGGGGCTGGGCCACCCGAGCCCCAGACCGCCAGCTTGGGGCAGGTGCAACATGCACCACCCGGCCCGCAAGGTTAAAGGGAACAGAAATCACCTGCTCACATGGTGGTCAGAGACCTTCCCTCCCACGGCGACTTTAGGCGGGAGCTTGGCCACAGAGAGGGACCGGAATTTAAATAGTTCAGTTCATCACATATTTCATTCAGTGCAGGTAATGGAGACCCAAGACTGAGTGTCAACAATCAGGTCCTGGACCTAAGATCCCATGATTCCAGGGCACCCTTTAGGATGATTCTTCTCTCCCAGGAAAGGAAGGTCTTCTGGATGGAGGCTGTCTGCCTCCCCTCTGCTCCCTCGGCAAAGCTGGAGCCCAGGTCTGGGGTGGTACTAATGGGCCTCCACCAGCATTAACTAGTTAACCTGACACTGACTTCATAAACCCCTCAAGACACAGACATTGGGAACCTTGAGCTCAGATGACTGTCTTTATAAATCTTATAGATGGAATTGCTGTTTATCTAAATAATATCTTTCCCCTGTATCAATGTACATTTTAAGAATTGAGTATTGCTTTAATCTGATCATTGCAGGAAAACAAGAGGTCACTTCTAATGCAAATAAAAGCTCCTTCCATCCCGTACATGACATTCTGGTATCTAACGGCCTTTACTTCCAACCACTCCCTGGTTTAGCAACGTCCGGGGCACCTGGAGGCAAGGACCAGCCGTTCTGGTGTGAGGACACTGAATCTGTAACCACATAAAGACGGGGCACAGGACATTCTTCTTAAATTTAGCATCCAATTCGGACCTGTCGACGCCACTCGGTTCATGCAACATGTGTGAGGACAGGACTTAACAAAAGCTGTCTGCTGGTATGCAGGACTGAAGGAGAGCAGAGCCTGAACATTGTGGGGGGGGCATCAGATGGGGACCACTCGACATGAGCGAGAGAGCTCATGTGGGGGCTTCCTGTGAAAGGGGGGTGGGCTCAGAGACAGCAGACAGCACTCCCCTTCTGTCTCCCACCAGATGTCAGGGCGCATCCACCAAAAAGCGTTTGGGTGAACTGGGACCACCTTTCACAATGTCTTCACCTTTCACTATTCCCCTAAACACATCGCCTCCGGGACGCCTTTCACACACCAACTTGCAAGCTCCTTCCTGCCTCTAAGTGTCTGTTAGTTGTTGCCCAGGGTGGGGATGGGGGGTCTGTTGCTGCTTCACTGCAGGAAGACCCTGATACGTAAACATCTAGGCTTATCTGAATACTTTTTAGGATAAAGTCCTGGAGGTGGAACTATGCTGTCAAAATGCAGGAATGCCTTTGATACCATTATGGTTCTGATAAATGAAAATCAGTCAGTTGCCTAATTCCTCAATGACCCAGCGTTTTCCTGTGAGTGCAAAGCCTGACCTGCCCAGCTGCTTCCTCAGGGACCCTCTGCCCCCGCCCATTACCCTCCCCACCCTCCCAGCAGACAGATTCCACACGGAAGGAGCAGGACAAAGTCACTACTTCCCTGAGGCCTCAGTTCCCCGGAGACCCCCCACCCACCCAGCATCCGGCCAGCTTCTAGTCTCAAGAATGCAACATGCACGGCCTCTGGGCTACTGACCACGGCGACAGGAGAAGGTCATCTGCTCCAGGGTGTGGTTCAGGAAGTCAGGTGCCCGCAGAGGTGGTGGGGTCGGGACCCAGGAGGCGCTTTGTAAACAGAGTCTAGAGTCTACCAGTCTCGTCTAGTAGCCCACGCCTCCCACCCGCTCCCCTGCAAGGACTCTGAGGTTTAGCAGCCCCTGTCATTCACATCCCACGAGAAAAGGAGAAATTTAAAAGTGTGACTGCAGTTGACGAGAAAAGTTCGATAAACATCAAAATTATTCTGAAAACACTTGATCAACAAGAGAAAATTTTCACCCCAAACTAAAGTTCGTAAGTTCAGGGGGAGCACTGGCAGGAGCCCTGCAGGTTAACCCGGGACTTTTGGGACTCTGGTCTGTAGGTTCCCAAGACCCTGGATTCCATCTCCCCAAGCCTGCCGTTCGGGCGGCTCTGCCCCGGCTCCATGGCCTCCTGAGCTGCGTCTCCCAACAGAGATGCTGACAACATTCTCTCTGGTTCAATCTGTTTTGCCCTCTTGTCTGATATTTCCAAGGGTTTTTAATCACAACCCCAGCAGATTGATCAATGACAGATATGAGCAACAACTTTTGCATGCTAACGGTGCTGGATTTTTTATCTGAGATAATATTTCTCCCTTAAAAAGTCTCTGCACGGCTATGTATTAATTAAAATCTAAATACTAAATATTGATTGATGTGTTATCAGGCCATAGCAGTTGGGCTCTGCCACATTGATTTTTGCTGTGATTTATTATCATATTTAAGAAAAATCATTTTGTGTGATTATACGAGGAAATAGACTTTAGTGAGGGTGTAATTCTTTTGTATCACTTTTGTTGTGTGGAGGTCAGGCCAATTCCTCAATTGCCACCAAGATCGCCGATACCCTTCATGGCTCTTCTCCAGGGCTGCACCGGCCGGGGCTTTAAGCCTCCTTGGTCTTGTCATTAGGAATAATGGGTAATAGGATTTCCTCCTTAATCACAACAAAGATTAACAGATGGATGAACCCACGTTCTCAAAATTATCTAGTTATTAACAAGTATTCCTTTTTATCACATTAATAACACTGTCGCAGAGGATTTTTTTTTTTTTTTCCTTTAACAGCTAGAATTAAAGCAAAGCCCCAGAACA
Organism: Cervus elaphus; assembly: GCF_910594005.1. Lineage (NCBI taxonomy): Eukaryota > Metazoa > Chordata > Mammalia > Artiodactyla > Cervidae > Cervus > Cervus elaphus. The sequence goes on along the minus strand of NC_057841.1, from coordinate 6,259,253 downwards.
ATGTTCAGGCCAGCCCGATGTGTCGCCATGAGCCAATTAATCTTTTCTCTTAGTGCAGAAGCTACGGCTGCTGCAGCAGAATGCAGCCATGAGGAGGAACAGAAACGCACGGCTACACGAAGTAGCGTAACGTGGGGCTGGGCCTGCCTCTGTAAACGCAATTTATACGAGAACAACAAGGGCTAAGATTCCAGTTGTTTACACCGTTCCCCAAACACAAAGGTGGGGGAGACAGACTCAGTCACGTGGAAATTTCTGCACATCAGATTCCAGATCAAACTCTCACAGAAACATAATCACTTTCATTTGAATTACTGCATTGAAATATTCCTTGCATTTTATTTTCTTCTCTTTTATTTTGTGTGTTCATCTAGACAGACTAAACTTCCTCAGTATTCACTGAATCATTCATTGAGTCAATGAACCAAAGTCACTCATTGTTCTTCCCACTTATCACTTCTTTCTGACCCCAGAATAAAAACAGAAGAAAATAAATGTATTAACTCTAACTTCATATTTGTGGTTTTCCTCTTACAGTCAAAGATCCTTAAATTACATAGAATTTCAGCCACAAAACCTCCCTTGACTCTCAGCTGAGCACCTAACTTGCTACCTCTCCCGTGCCTTGGCTCTTAGGGAACCAGCGTTTATAACAGACCCACCTGTCCCTCACCACCAGCGCTGCTTTTACAGGAAAATCAGCACCTCCTGCACGTGTGCCCCCAGTCCCTCAGATCCAAACATCGGGCTTCCCCGCGGTTCGCAAAGGGATCGTAACAACAGACAGAGGGTGGGTGAAGAGCCATAGGGAGATTTAGGAAGAAAAAAGAAATAGTTTCTAAGGAAAAGAAATCAGACCATCTCATCATCATTAAATTGAAATCACTTTTAAATATGAGGCCTTTTCCCCTAATTTCACAAAAATTTAAAACATAGACTCAAAGGCAACATAGGGAAAAGACCACGCTGGGGAGAAACATAAATGCACTAACATGGTGAACACAGTTTGTGTCTTTCTCTTGTTAACGGTCTATTCTCAGAGGGGTTTCCTGAGGAGGGAGGAGATGGGGGAGCCTTGCTCACAATAAGGCTTATTTGGGGGACATGAGTGTGCTCAGGACTCGTTCAGCAAGGCCAGGTCATGGGACCGCTCTGCAGCCCCACAGTCGAGCGTGGGCCACCCTGAGGTAGCCCGAGGAGCACACAGCTGCCGTGGGACGCGCACATGTGGCCCCTCATGGCCATGCAGCTGGCATGTCCGTCAGGAAGGGGCGTCTGAACCACAGCGGGGAGGGCAGGGGCAAGGGCGACCAGGCCAGCGGAGGGCCAGGAGGCACGGAGACCCGGACACAGAGCTAGGGCCTCGCAGCCGGGAGCTCCCGCTGGTCGCGAGGTGTGTGCGTTTTATGAACGTTCAAAAAAAATGAACTCTGAATCCAGTCTCCTATATCAGGCAGGGTAAAGAGCCTGGAGCTAAATTTGTGGAAATTATTTTATAGGAAAAACACTAAACTCAGTCCTACCTATAAAGACCCTATTTCTAAACCTTGGTGCCTGAGATTGAGTTATGAAACAGAAAATAATAATAAATACTTCCCCCATCATTCTTGCAAGATGCTTGCACACTGGATGGTGAGAGAGGTGCACAGCGTGGAAGGCGTGAGGAGGGGACCTTCCCGCTTCTCTTAACTGGGTTTTGCGTTTGCTGAACAACAACCCAAGCAGCCTCTGATCCTCATGGGGCCCCGGCCAAGCACAGCATCTTCCCAGAGAAACACATTAGCCCATCCTCACAGGGAGAACACAGTATGTTTACCTTGGTCCTCATATTTGGGAGAAGCCCATTATCAAAGTCCCTGAAGCCATGCATTGGAAAAATCCACCCTGGTTTGGCCCTTGATTTCCCACCTGGTCTGGGAGGAGAGCTGCTGAGGGTCCTGGGCACAGGCTCTGCCCTGTTCCCCACTGCACTACCCCCAGAGTTCACGGCAGCCAAAGGTGGTCCCGCAGAAAGCACGGCGCTTGGAACGTGGAGGTGACCCCCGCCTGGCAGGAGTCCCTCTTGTGATAAACGCCAGAGACACACCGGTGACCTCAGGGGACCTGATCACACTCAGCCGCCTGTGTTGACGACTTTCTTTAGTCCCTGGCTCCTACTCTCGCCTCGTGAGAACTGAGCTTCTAAACAGCAGCCCAGCTCCACCCATCACATCTGGCTCCTGTACATCGAATAGACAAGGTCATGAGAGTGGGCCCCTAACCCACTCTGGGTCCCTCACAAGAAGAGGAAAAGGCCTCATGAAGACAGAGATGAGCACTGGAGCTATGTGTGCATAGCCAGGACTGTCGGCCCCACAGAGGCAGGAAGGGGCCTGAAACAGGTGCCCTAAGAACCTTCAGCAGAGCCTGGCCCTGCTGACACCTGGACGGTGAGCTTCTGGCCTCCAGACCATGAGCAAGTGGACTTCTGTGAAGCCACCGGGTGTGTGGATGCTGTGGCAGCTGCAGAAGCTGATCTGGGCGAGACTTACATCTGAGGCTGGTGAAGCACTCACACTCCCAGAAAGAGGCCTTCTTCATTCCCACAAGGACCATCACCCACTCACTGCTGAAGAGGGGGCTGCACAGCAGAGATTTTCAAGGACTACTCCCATCACCCCCATCACCATCTTCATCACCACCACCACAGTCATCATCATCTTCCCCATCATCATCAACCTCAGAACCCCATCACCATCACCCCCACCACAGTCATCATCATCTAAGCCAGAACATCAGTGACTACGTGTGCCTCGGCTACTTAATCTCTCCAAAGGGCCATCCTCATCTATCTACAACATAAGAAGGCTTCATTATATGAAGCCATATATATATATATATGGTCTCCAGGGTGGTCTTTTCATACTGTTCATGGGATTCTTATTTTCTTGGGCTCCAAAATCAATGCTGACCATGACTGCAGCCACAAAATTAAAAAGATATTTGCTTCTTGGAAGAAAAGCTATGACAGACCCAGACAGTCTATTAAAAAGCAAAGACATAACTTTGCCAACAAAGATCTATCTAGTCAAAGCTGTGGTTTTTCCAATAGTTGTGTACAGATGTGAGAGTTGGACCATAAAGATTGAGCACAAAAGAATTGATACTTTCAAACTGTGGTGCTGGAGAAGACTCTTGAGAGTCCCTTGGATAGCAAGGAGATCAAACCAGTCAGTCCTAAAGTCATTCAGTCAACCCTGAATATTCATTGGAAGCACTAATGCTGAAGCTGAAGCTCCAATACTTTGGCCACATAATGCGAAGAGCCAACTCATTGAAAAAGACCCTGATAATGGGAAAGATTGAGGGCAGGAGGAGAAAGGGGTGACAGAGGATGGTTGGATGGCGTCACCAACTCAATGGACGTGAGTTTGAGCAAATTCTGGGAGACAGTGGAGGACAAAGGATCCTGGTGTGCTGTAGTCCATGCGGTCACAGAGAATCAGACATGACTTAATAAATGAACAACAACGGGATGGTCTTCGTTATCAGTGGACCTTAAAAGCTGCTCCATAAATGGTCAGTTCTGAATTTGGTTTGAGAGTCCAAATGAAGTGAGTCAGAACCTAGTGAAATGCTGGTGGAGTAGAAGCCAAACACTGGTCCAGGTGGAAGAGCCTCATGGGAGAAAGCTGCCTTCCCGCCGTGCCTAGGAGACAAGGCCCCCTTCTACGGTGTCCTGGCTGCAACAGAACCGGTGATGAGGATCTCACGTAGATTAGTGTCACACTCTGCCAAGTTTCCCAAGTGTGCATTATTTCAGATAAGCTGCCGAATAAGGCAAAACTTCACAACTACTCTTTCTGCAGAAACTAGGCATGTTTCTAACTCAGACACAAAGATCCTGGAGTGCAGACAGCATCTCGTGTCTCAGCATTTCTTTCTTGCCCCTCACCAAGTTATGCCCACGTCCCCAGTTCCAAGGCACGGCTTTCCTGGCTTCAGGGGCACCCAAGGTCAGTGGGACATGGAATTATAACAAGAACATTCCAATCATGTGGTGTTCACCCCTTCCCTGGGCTTCTCTGAGGTGGAGCAGTTGACTGATCTGGCCAGTCCCCTCCATTTATGTCAATATCTATAGCACATCACTCTACACCACAGCATACCGGGCTACAAAGCCCACACCACCAAGCCTTTGTCCTAAGAATTCTCCCTAGCTCTCCTGTTAATGATGTTCAGAAAAAATGAAGAATTCAAGTATCAGCTGAAATAAAAATAAAGATCATACATTTTTTAGATGGTTATGGATTTTCCATCCTATCTTTGTTGTGTGGCACTAGTAGTAAAGATCCCAACTGCAATGCAAAAGATGCAGAAGACATGGGTTCAATCCTGGGGTCAGGAAGATCCCCTGGAGAAGGAAACACTACCCACTCCAGTATCCTTGTCTGGAAAATTCCATGGACAGAGGAGTTCGGTAGGCTACAGTCCATGGGGTTGCAAAGAGTCGGACAGGACTGAGCAAGTGAGCACGTGGATTTTCCATTCTCTCTGAGTCACGTGACACCCATATGTCCCATAGATGTGACAACTAAAGGTAAACGTCCTCCATACAACACCATAGAGCTGCTATGGGTAGGCATGTTTGACAGCCCTGACTCAGCGCCTTCCAGCTGGGTCGTTGCACCATCTCCGTGTTTGTGATATGTGTCTGGTAGAGGACATGCTCCCAGGCTCCGTGGCACCTGCTTCTGTGCATACATATGGGAGGACCCCTAACAGAGCAGGCCCTGCCCCTGCAGACTGTCACTGCCTAGGTCCATGTCTCCGAACGCAGTGTTCTCTGGATCACTAACAGTCAGAAGTCACGGAGATGCCCCTTGACCTTCCTCAGAACCTGATGCTGCAGCTGCTCCCGCCAAAGGGCCAGCGAGTCTAGATCCGAAAGAAGGAAGCTCTGCTCTGGTGAGACGGCTGTGATGCTGCCCGATGGGAGCCCACACAAACCTCCGCCTGCCAGCCTCAGCCCCTTCCTGGCACCCCACCCAGGGCCCCTCGTGAGTGGATGTGGGAGATGGCACCAACAGACCAGTGGGCAGAAGTGAGCCGCCAGGGCACTGCTGGCATCAGCTCCCAGCTCTGGTGCCCCCGGGGGGACTCGTGCCTGTAGAGAGAAACCACCCGGGGAATGAAGGCAGTCAGCGGGGGCCTGGCCACCAAGAGCACTTTCTCCTGGAAGAAGAGGGCTTCCTTGGGACTAACGAACACAGTGACCAACACAGAAATGTTTAAAAACTGCTAACACGAGGCACGCCGCCCCATAAACCGCAAACAGGCTCCTGCGGCGAGGACGGGGTGGCGGGGGCAGTCTTGGCGCTCTCACTGTGCAGCTTGCTCATCTCTCTGCCTTTTCCTGCGTCTTCCTGCCTGGCCATCGGAGTCCTGCCAGACGCTCTTTCTCTCTGTATTACACTGTGGCTTCCAGTAAACCGTCACACGCTCAGGATGGGGCTCACAGCAGAGGAGTGCAGCAGAGGGGAGCCGTGCCGGGCTTCCCCACCGATCTAAGTCATCACCAGACACCCTGCTGGGGCTGGACCCCTGTTGTAAGTTCGTTACCCCTAACTTCCACCACAGAACTTGCCACACTTCCTCACCTTGTCCCAGATGGCATGACACACGGCCATGGAATCCTGGACTCAAAACACAGAGCAACTCGGCTACTGAGGAAGGCACATCCAAGTGGTTGTAACCAGGTAGTAATTGCTAGCATGCACGTTGCGGGTTTTCTACTTTAAAATACCATTCTAAGGTAAGATAGGATGAAAAACATGATGTCCAAACTGTAGAACCAATTAACAGTCATAACCAGTCACTGTCTTTGCAGCCCAAAAGTGTTCCCAGGGAGATAACAGGACATACACAGTCTTTTTTTTTTTTTTTTTTTTTTTTAATACACAGTCTTTTTAAGGTTACAGAGAAAAGGAAAAGTTTGAAATGAAGATATGTTTTGGGGGGATTTCCTCCTAAAATGAGTACCAACTGTGCAGACAGTAGACAGCTAGCTGTTTGTCTACATAGATTCTCCAGGGTCAGACTGTACAAAGGACGGAGACTCTTCTTGAAGCATAAAGGAAACTTCATTATAGAAGAGGTGCTGTTTGCACCAGCATTATGACGTCATCCGTCACTGTAATTACAGGCAGAACCAGGACGTGTCTCTTGCACGTGGTGGAGGTGCTGTGAGCCTCGCTTCGAGCCACAGGGAGGTGCAGTGCTCAGGAACCCCCGGCCCTGCCAGTCCCAGCACTGCCCACCTGCCCGAGCCAGTGACTACAGACCTTGTGGGAGAGGTGTTTAGTTAAAAGCCAAGCAGACGTTTCTGGTATGTTCAGCGGGCTGACTCTGCGATGACCTGAGATCGTCCTCATGCTGATTGATCTGACTGTTAATCATCATACAACACACTCTGATTGCATCCTGTAATTATTTCACCCGTCATAGAATGACAAAAGAAGAACCCCGCGCCGGCTCTCTGGACAGTGAGGACACCTCGCCGACGGGGAGTGGCCACAAGCCAGCCGTGGCCAAGCACAGTGGGCACATGAGATGCAGCCCACATCTTGGGCTGCAACTCAGTCATCTCGTTTAGACCCCTCCCTGCACACCCGAGTCCTGGCCTGGCACCGCAGGCCAGAGGCCGCTCATTCTGCCCAAGAGCATGAAGGGCCAGCCGCTCAGACAGTCAACGTGAAACGGGAGAGGCCCGGCCCCTGTGGGCACAGGCGGCAGCCGCAGGACCACACACTTCTGTGGCTGAGTTTCATCCTCACTGCAGAGACAGTGACATCAGACATCTGACCCCTGCAGCCGCCTGTGTTTTGGGAGATGCCCCAGCTCTCACCTGGAGTCTACACCACCAAGTGGCAGGGATAAATGCGGGTGTGTGGTGAGCCCTGCGTCAGCGAGGCCCGGGGGCATCCGCGGCATGGAGGAGGGCAGTCCAGCCTTCAGAAGCCACAGTCACGAGGACAAGGCCCCTTCCTTCCACCCGAGAGCAGATGGCGGAGGCCCACAGAGGAAGGTGTAGCATTCAGTAACTCCAGGGAGGGTGTGAAACCCAGGAGGCCAGTGGCCCCCAACGGGGTCTCCAGCCAGGATGCAGGCAGCCGGAGCCAGAGAGCCCATGTGCATCCCGGTTAGAAAGAGCCCCACGCGGCCTGCAGCCACTTCTCAAGTGTCCAGTGTTCACTCAGCAAATCTGGGGCCAGGAAACCCGTTTAAAGGTTGACCACAATTCTTCTCATCTAGTAACATCTTGTGTCAAATGCCCACGTATCTGTTAATCCTGTTTGGATAATATGGAAAGTAACACATTTACTCTTCCAATACCTCACAACATCCAAGAACAAATGTGCTTTTTGTTCTCTAAAGAAAGGCATGGCATAAAACAGTTTTGTCCAGCTATCCACATATCAAGCAATAATTTGTGGTCGAAACCATGTAGCTGCCATTTTTCACGCATGGGGGACCTTCTGTTCCTTCATCCAGTGTCTCCCCAGAGGCAGGGAGTCTGTGCTCCTGCCCCAGGGGGAACGGGAGACCACGGCCACTTCTAAGGTGAAAGAATGGTGCCCTGTGGCATCCCCTGAAACACCTCATTGTGTTTCAACATTACTCAGGGCAGCCAAACTTCTCAGCATGTACCCAACAGAAAGTCCTCCACACACACACCGCGCCACTCTTTCGGGGTTTTGTGAATGCTTCTCCTCCAGAGAAAGTCAGCTAGTAGGCAGAGGAAGAAGTCCAGCCTGAGCTCCTGAGGCTGCGGACGGGGTCCATGGTGTGAGACGCACCACACACGCTTCCCAGCCAGGCCCTAGCTCTGCCGCTCACAGACAGAAGAGACACAGAGGCCACCACCTGGACCGTGTCCCAGGCCGTTCAGTGAGAAGAATCCTCAGGATCTCATCTCACCCGCAGCCCGGCTCCACCAGAGGCCGTCCAACCGGGCATCTTGAAGACCATCCATCGCTCGTATTGAAATTACACACGAAGACAGCTGATGAACACCAACCTCCTGAAAGTAACGTGTGGCGACGAGATGAGAGAAAAAGTCGAGAAAGGCTGTCAGTGGCCCGAGGGCAAAAGCAATGGCAGAGATTTCAAAAATGCATTGGCCGATTCTCTGCACAAACACATGTAAGGTCTGGCAGAATTTTTCAGAAATCACAATACGATATTATTCTCTTCGAAATCAGTACATTGTGACAAAATCAGTCCAGTTCAGTTCAGTCACTCAGTCGTGTCCGACTCTTTGCGACCCCATGAATCGCAGCACGCCAGGCCTCCCTATCCATTACAAACTCCCGGAGTTTACTCAAACTCATGCCGATCGAGTCGGTAATGCCATCCAGCCATCTCATCCTCTGTCGTTCCCTTCTCCTCCTGCCCCCAATCACTCCCAGCATCAGGGTCTTTTCCAATGAGTCAACTCTTCGCATGAGGTGGCCAAAGTATTGGAGTCTCAGCTTCAGCATCAGTCCTTCCAATGAACACCCAGGACTTATCTCCTTCAGGATGGACTGGTTGGATCTCCTTGCAGTCCAAGGGACTCTCAAGAGTCTTCTCCAACACCATAGTTCAAAAGCTTATGACAAAATAGTAGCAGCTAAATTCTCTCTCTGAATTGATATGACTAAAATGTATATTTAACATGGAATATGAGTAGTTAATGTCTGTGTTTATAAAGTCATTGTAAAATTCAAGGACCACGTGACTACAGGGAAAACAATCCAACCAATCCCCATATGGATTATAATAACTGTTTTCAGTAAGAAACAAGTTTCAAACATGCCTTTATGCCACTGGACTATCTCACACACAAACAGCCCACACAACGAACGGGGTAACAACGTAGAGTGAGATCTGCCCTAGCAAGCAGTTGTTGTTGTTGTTCAGTTGCTCAGTTGTGTCCTACACTTTGTGACCCCGTGGGCTGCAGCACGCCAGCCTTCCCTGTCCTTCACCATCTCCCAGAGCTTGCTCAAACTCATGTCCATTGAGTCGGTGATACCATCCAACCATCTCATCCTCTGTCGTCCCCTTCTCCTCCTGCCTTCAATCTTTCCCAGCTTTTCCAAAGTTGACTCTTCTCATCAGGTGGCCAAAGTATTGGGGCTTCAGCTTCAGCATCAAAAAAAAAAAAAATGCAAGGAGTACATGTTCTAATTATTTTTAGAGCAATTATCCAATAAGCCACTTTTTTTCTGTCAGCTCAGTTCTTAAACACAAAAAAGGCAAAAAGCATTCAAACATGTTTATCTATAATGTGATTTACATTAAATGTATTTCATACATTCAATGCTGACATTCGTTTTTGGCCAAAATTTGATTGATTAAAAACAAGAGAAGCAAAAAGGAGTCAGCATAAGCAAAATGAAAGAAAAATTAAGTCATTAAAGTGGAAAATGCACTTTATAGATAAATTTTGCTTTTTTACTATCAAGTGAGCATGGGATGTGTGCCTCAATCATAAACACAGTTGTCTTGTGTTTCAACTTGAATGTTAACACACAAGGCCATGGTCTGATTTCTTGAAAGAGTGTTACTTTCAGAAGGAAGGGCTGGGATTGAGGTGTGCTGGGGTATAAATCAATTAACAGTTCATTTATCTGCCTTGTCCAGAATCTTACCTTGTGTGAAGGACCAATCTCTTGCCTTTCAAAAGTTCAAAATAAAGAAACCAACCAACAAGTGAACTAGCAGGGTGTGTACTCTGCAAGAAACGTGCGTGCCGCCATCATGCCCCGGGCACAGGCCGCTGACAGGGGCAAGGCCTTGGCTTCCGGTGGTCCCACCTGGCCTCCTCCACTCCTCCTCCTCGCCTGCGCTGGTCTCGGGCCTCCCTCACATCCCCCCTTCCTCTGGCGGGGCCTCAGTCTCGGGGGCTCCTCTCCCTCTCCTCTTCTGGGGGCAGTGGCTCCCTCATGTAAGCAAACGTCCCCTTTGGCATAACTGCCACCAACGTCTTCACAGCTGTTGGCTTTCCTCACGAGCCTGGACCTCCTCCTCCAGCCTCTGGTGACACCTGCACCTCAGCCCCTCTGAGGAGACTCAAGGCCATCTGTCTGAGACAGCCCGCCTCCTGCCCAGTCAGGGGCGGGCCTGGTGGAATGGCCGTGGTGCGCGCGGGCTGCAGGCTGCAGACCTCCCTGGACGGCTCCAGGGAGAGCGTCCACGCTCCGGAAGACCTGCTTGGTCTCCAGCAGGTGTGTGGCTGAGCCTGGTCCTGAGACCCTGGGGCATGGCTGTGAGAGCCGACTGCGCTACCCTGAATGGCAGCGCTGGCCACTTCAGAGACACCTGCAGTTACACTCCCAGGAAAGGGAAGAATCCTTTGCAGACCGAGTCATGGTCCCTTCAACTTCCTATTTTATGAATTCTGATTCACCAGGTCTCCGTAAAGCAGAGCACACACACAGCATGCAAACATCTGCAGACTTCAGGGAAATCCACTGTCCACTCACTGATTAAAATTTTTATAAAGGATTCTTTTCTCAACTTTCTGATTTCAAGAAAAGCAGTGTCTTTGGGGTCCAGAGTCTTCCCCATAGAAGGGCAGGAAATGCCTCTGCATCACTCCCTCACGTCTGATTTCAAACAGAAAAGTCCAGATGAATCAGACATACAAGGCTCAAAATGCAGAATACGTTATTAAGTGAAACTTCTCAGCAGTGGCCAGTGATTCAGAAAGGAGAAGCAGAGATGTCCTGGCTTCCACCGCACCTGTAAGAACAGAGGCTTGGTCCTTGCCCAACTGCTGACCACAAAGGCAGAGAGCAACAGCCTGCTTCTTGGCTCCGGCCATGCAGGCCAAGCACAGCCTTAGCGTGGGGGGGCCCGCGTGTCTGGACAGACCTGCTCATTGATTTAGCTCATCAGTCTGATTGAACGGCTTGAGTAGGAGGCTGTTAGTCCTGCTACCAGGTTGGTTTTCTTTTGTTGTTGATGGTATTTCAGGAGGATGTACCGACTCTAATCTGTACGATTTCTGTTGCTCCTCCGTGATTCCTGACCTTCCGGGACAGCTTGAAAGCGTCCGTTCCGAGCAAGGACCGGTGCATCCGGTCACAGTGCAGACGTCCACCCGGGACCGCGGGCGGGAGAGGCACTGCGGGGGCCATCCGCAAGGCCCGCGGGGCAGAGTGTCAGCTCTGAGCTTTGCAGCGCCTGGAGCTGAAGCAAGTGACGCCTGTAACCACCAGGAGCCAGGACCGACGGGTCTGCCCCATAGAAGTCGCGCCTGCCTTTCCACAACTTCTGCGAACACGTCGTGCAGAGCCAGCGTGCTCCCCAGCCCGCTCCCCTCCCTCCGATCCGCAGGGTGCCCCGGGCTCCGGGTGCGGGCGGGGTGGGTGGAGCCTGCCCCCCAGCCTCCTACCCCGCCCCCGGGTGCCCGGCAGCTGCACCGAGCCCCTTACGTCCCAAGGGTTGGGCCCAAAGAGAGAAGGGGACAGCGGGCCGCGTTCTCCAAACTGAGTGGCGTCTGGACGACAGAGGACCCTCCGGCCCCCACCCCGCCGCCCAACGGATTAGGAAGCCGAGGAGGACGCGGTCCCGCGCTGAGGCCTCGCTTGCTTTTCACACCCCCGCTCCCACTGGATCTGCGACCTCGGAGGGCTGCAGAGACGCGAGTGGGAAGGCACTGGGGCGCGGCTCAAAGGAGGGCTCCCTTGGCGCCCACTGCACCGGAGGCCCGGAAGACCTCCGTGGGGACTCGGTGCCTGTAGGTGCGGCCAAGGGGGCCGAGAAGGTTCCAGGAGGTTCCGCCTGCGTCCTCCCGGTGTCCCCCGCCGCACCCGAAGCCCCTCTCCTCACAGCACGCGCCCGAAACGCGACCTCGAGGAGGCCCAGGCGTGCCGGGGCGCCCCCAGGCCCCGGGACCCCGGCGGGGGGACACGCGCGCACTCGCTCCGCCGGGCACGCTCGTCCCCGCGTCCAGGCAGCCGGGCTGGCGCGGGGGGCGGGGCGGACGGACGAGGTGGGGGGTGGGGGGCAGGAAATGCCATTAATTGGGGAAATGCACACGGATTGCCCGCGTGGCCTTTGATGTGCGCCTGGGGCGGCGCGGCCCCTCCAGGCTGGCGAGCCCACCCCGCGTGCGCCCCAGGCCGCCCGCGCTCCCGGGAGTGCAGCCGGCCCGAGCGCCGAGGACGCGCGACATCGATCTGGAATGAGCAGAAGGCCGGGGTCTCCCCCTGTGTCTCCCGTCAGGCAGCTCGGGTGGAGCCCTTTTTGTCTCTCCCTAGACCCCCAGTCCCCTGGGCCTCCCGGCTCCCCGAGTGCCCCGGGGTGGGTGGGCGGGCGGCCGAGCTCTGCGGAGGGCGGTCGCGCTGCCCACGCACCCTCCGGAGGAGAGGCCGCCGGGTCTCGCTCGGCCTCATGTATGTACACATATAAATATAGTGTTCGTCCAAATGACATTCCGCTCGCTCTCCCTCTGGCCCACCCCTCCCCCCTCTTCTTTTCATCATCAGCAAATAAAGATTAGCTGGGAAGATTATGGAAGCGTTTTCAGGCTGCTGCTGATCTTTATTCCGGAGGCTTTGTGATGATATTGATGATGATGATGGTCAAGTGGACAGTTTGATTTTTGTGTTTGGAGCTAGTTATAAAGAATCAATATTATATCAAGGGGTAACTTTCGTGATAAAGGACTTTAACCAGTCCGGCTATTCATCATAAGTCTGTAGCAAGCAGATAGGTCAAAAGAAATTATATTGCACTAAAGACTGAGTCTTCTTATCTCTCCCATACCAGGGGAATAGGGACAAGCCGATCGATACAGTAGCTGCTGTATACTTCTTGCAATTATCAATAGCTGATTTCGCCTTTTGAGGCCTGCATCTAAAAATGCAAGCTAATAATAATCGTTTGAGCCTATAAGCAAGGGAGTCGAGGTTTTAGCTGGCCACTGTTTATGGAATCATGTGTTGAAGTGCCCCGGCCTGTCCACCGGCAGCCCAGATATGCGGCTCAGTGGTCAGGAGAGAAGCGCTTTCACATGGCTTGTGTAGCTAAGTGTGAAGACGAATGACTCTGTGCTGTTGTTTCTTGTTCGTGACATAAAAAGCCATGGAATGTTTGCCTGTGATGCCTACATGTGAAGCTGTAAACTGACCTGTAATGAACATACAGGATGACTGAAAAGCACAAAGACCTGGATGGATTTCTATAACTACATACGTGGCTCCCATCTATAAAAATATTTAGACATATTTATCTCAATATGAAAGCAAAGGGGGTGACAGCAGGAGTTGTGTGCAGTGTGGGCCGGGCAGTTAGCTATATGTTGGTTTATTTAAGGAGAGCATTTTATTTTTATGGGGAAAGTGATTTCAAATGGGTAATCGAGAAACTCAGAAAAAGCGTTTTCAAAAAACCATAAATATAGTTTCTGGCTGCAGGTTTTCTAGCATGACCCGCCCCCCCAAATGTAATAGAAAAGAAACATCTTTATAATTGGCACTTGACATGCTGTTTGCATTGGGCTGTGGTACACCCAGCACAGATTTCCTGTTGATGGAAACATTTATCATCCTGATTGCCCCAGAGTGGCAGGTGGTGTTATCAATTACCTCTTCTTACCAATAATAATATTAGTATGGTAATATCTTTGCTCAAGTGAGAACCAATTAGCGGTCACTTGTCACAACATTAAAGACACAAAATCATGCTGGTTTTAACTGTAAGGACCTAAAAACAAAAGTTGGGGTGGGGGAGGAACCAGAGACAGGGGAGAGAGAAGAAAGGAACTTTGATTTGGGAGGGAAAAAAGAAGGAAAAGAGACCAAAAAAAAAAAAATAAAGCTCTAATCTTTGAATACTCTTTTTGTACAAAGTAGCTGGGAAAATAAGCACATTGTAAATGAAGTGCCCAATGCACCTTATGCAAAACTGTCTTTTGTTTTTGAAGAGCCAGGTAGACTCAATAAACTGGGACATTAAGATAGAACCAAGCCTTCCACCTTCCCTTGTCAAGTCAGTATCACAGATACGCTTTCTGTAGTATCTGAATAAATGATACAAATTAATCAAACACCTAATTATATGTTCCACTAATGTATACAGTATTAATTTGTAAATAATATTATTAAGCAGACAAAATAATAACCTGTCGCCTCCAAAGATGAAAACAACATTGCAAGAGGAAAGACAATTAACAAATTAGATTTAATTATAGGGAAGAAAAGCAACTTTTGTTTTTGCAATAGTGTTTAGGTATTACAATACTGTAGTAGACAGTGGTCATGTGATGGCAAAGACCTGTGTGTTGCCTGCACAAGTCGGTATCCACACCTCTGATGCACAGCTCCGGGGGTCCTTTCGCTTGGGCGAGGCTGGAGGACACATTCTGGTACCTCATCTGTGAAAACACCTTTCTTGACACGTTGTCGACTCGCACTGTAGCTAATGTTGGGACTCGAACTTAAGACAAGTATGCTTTCATTAAAACTTCCTGCACTACATAAAAACACTTAAAGAAAAGTTTCAGACCTCAGTGGAGGGAGGCGAAGGAGAACAGGAGACTCAGGAGGTAACTCGCCTTTTGTTTTCGGCCTCTACTTTGTTTTGTTTTTTTTTTCTTTTTTTTATTGATCTTGAATACCCCAGTCAAGCTTTTAAAAGGTTTACAGATCCACACCACCTAGCCTTGGCGGGGAGTTTGTCTAGGTTCCCCTTCCGCTGCGTCCCTGGTTCCGTCCAAGTCTTTGCTCGATCTTCTCAACGAAATCCGAGCGCAGAGAGAGCGGGGAGCGAGGTGGAGTAGCACCTACGCCCCGCCGGCCCCACCCCGCGCGCACCCTGGGCGAGGACCGCACCCCGCGCCCCAGCAGGTCGGACCGCCGGCTCGGCGTGCGGCTTCGCGGCAGCTCGTTCTGTGGCAGCCCCGGCATCCGCCGCAGCCGAGCCCAGACTGCCGTGTCTCCCCACTCACAAAGCGCCTCGCGGCGGGCGGACACGTCTGCGATCTGACGGCTCGCTTCTTACAGCTAAAGGGCCGGGGCCTCACATTCGCCTTCGCTGGAGGGACTTAAGATCCTTCCCACGACCGCACACCGTAGAAAATGCAAAACGAGTCGACGGAATTAGACAGTGGCGTTTAGAAGTCCGGGAAAGACCTAAGGAAATCGTGCCAGTGGGTTGGAGAGAGTGGGGGACGGGGGTGGGGGGCTGGGGGAGGCGGGC
Organism: Cervus elaphus; assembly: GCF_910594005.1. Classification (NCBI taxonomy): domain Eukaryota; kingdom Metazoa; phylum Chordata; class Mammalia; order Artiodactyla; family Cervidae; genus Cervus; species Cervus elaphus. The sequence goes on along the minus strand of NC_057841.1, from coordinate 6,244,019 downwards.
GAATGGCTTTAGGAACAAAAAGGCGGGGGGCGGTGCGTGCAAAGTGGCCCGAAGTGGATGAGTCGCTGCCACGGGGCCCGAAGGCTGCGGGGGAGCCGGGCGCGGGCTTCCTCTGAGAGGGTTCGGACGCCGCGAGAACTTCCATCCGCTTCTTTTCCCCCAAAGTGTCGAGTTTTGTAAAAAGACGGGAAAAAGAATTAACCAGGTCACAACAGGCAGTGCACCTTTAACTAGGACTCCGACCCACTGACGGCCGCTTTGGGTTCTTTCTCTGTTGGGGAGCAGACGTCTACCTTTCCGCTGCGGCGCTGCAACTTCCCCAAACTCCTGCTGTCCTGTAAATTCTGCAAAAAACTTCCACTCGCTACCACCGCCCGCCCCCACCTAGACACGGCCCTGCCTCGCCCCTCCTCTTAGCCACTGTTTTCCCAGGAAAGTTCCTGGCCAGCTAGCCCCAAAGCCCTGGCTGGAAACTTTTCACTGCTGAGCGCCTCTGCGCCGGATGCGAGAGTGTCCCCAAAATGCAGCAGCATTTGCCAAAGTTGACGGCGCACTGGCGAAACAGACCTTCCCTGCATCTCCCAGCTTAGCTATAAAAGCATTACCGGGGGGGGGGGGGGGGGGATGATAACCCTAGATTTCGAACATCTTTCATTTTCCATTTTTTTATTTTCAAAAACAAAATTACCTAAGTGAATACTCCTGCCACCAAGTAGCAAAACAAAACCAATCTTCAGGAATCTGGTTGGGAGGGGGTGGCAAAAGCGGTGGCGGAGTCTCTTAGGAGACGATTCCAACCTGTGCGCTTCCTTCGTCTGTTGTGATTTTCCTGCGCTTTACCTGGAGCCCAAAGCTGTTGCTTCGTGAAACTTACACAATTAGAGGCGCGCGGGAGAACACCGGCTGGGAAGAGGGAAGGTTCTAGAACGGAAAAGCAACTCGCGGAGAGCCGGGCGAGTGGCGAGGGGCCGGGGTCCACCCGGGGCGGGGAAGGGGGTCCCCACTAGTCAGAGCCCAGCTCCCAGCCACGCGGGGAGATCGCAGCCCTGCGGGCGCCCGAGGCTGTCTACTCGCAGGCAGTTCCCGTCCAGCACACGACCCTGGGGGAAGCGCCGGGAGGCCATCTGTGCCAAAGCTTCGTACCAGACAGGGCCAGTTGTGAAGACAAAAATAATAAATTTAGGAAATGAAAGAAGACATGCTGGGGCGCAGGGCACAGGCGCGAGCTCGGCAGCGACGGGCCTGGAGCACATCCCGGCGGCCGCTCGCGATGGAGGACACGCGCGGGAGTGAGAGTGCGGGAGTGGGCGAGGGCGCGTGTGCGCCGCTGCGGGTGGGGTGCGCGCGCGGGGGCGAAGGAGCGCGCCTGATAACCCGCGGAGGGTGGGTGCGTGTGCTGGGAGCGCGCGGCTCCCGCCGCCCGGTGATGCTGGGCCGGCCCGGATGTGCGAGACCCCTCACCTGCTCCCCCTACATCACCCCCCGAAAGTCCAGAACGCGGTGGGCCGCGCGTGGGACTTTTGTGGACTTGGAACTTTCAGTCGCGCGGCCTCCGGGCACCCTGCGCTCCCTGCCCACGCCACAGGCGCCCGGCACTGCACCCATCAGGCTAGGGTACTGGGGGTGGGACGCGAAGCCCCGCGGTCCCCTCCCTGTCCCTGGATTTAAGACGCCGCTGGCGGCGCGGAGGCCCGGCGGGCGGGCGAAGGGCCGGGGCGGCCCGGGTGGCGGCGGCGGGCGGGGCGGGCGCTCAGGAGTCGAGGGGCCCGGGGGGGGGGGGGGGGGGGAGACGGGGGGGGGGGCGGGGGGGAGGGGGTTGGAGGGGAGGGGAGGAGCCGCGCGGCCCGCGCCGCTTCCGAACCGGAAAGTTGGTCTTGCCGAAGTCCCGCCACCCCGGCGTGCGCACTCCGCTCCGCTCCGGCCGCGAGCCTCTGGGCCGGGCCGGCCGCTGGGGGAGCCCGAAGAGCGGACACGAGCCCGGAGAGAAGGTCCGGAGACGGGGACACCACCTGAGCCCGAGCGGGGCCGGCGTGCGGAGAAACGCCGAGGACCAGTGGAGGCAGGCGGCCGGCCGACCGGCCGGCCCTCCGCGCCGGAGCGCAGGAGGCTCGGCTCCCGAGCGGCCCGGAGAGACAAAGGCGCCGGCCGGAGCCCTGCCCGCGGCCGCCCGCTCCGGGAGGGGCGCCGGGCGGCGGCGGGGGGGCGCGGGCGGCGGCGCAGACACTATAAAGGGGCGAGCCCGGCGCGCCGGCAAAGAGGCGCCGCGCGGACGCCGCCAAAGTTTGCTGCCTGCGCCCGGGGCCGGGAGGCCACCGCGGCCGGAGCAGCTCCCGGCCCGCCGGGCCGCAACCGGGCGACGAAAACCGCGGAGCCCGCGATGTGAGGCGGTGCCGGCCGCGCGCCCGGGTCCCGCAGGCGACGGCCCCTCCTCGCCGCGCGGCCGCTAATTGCGAGCGCGGCCTCATTTGCATAGGCCGCCCGAGTCCGCTGGAGGCCGGCCAATCGGCGCGGCCCTCTGCTAATGGCCATGCATTATTCACCAGCCTAATTGCTCAGCCCCATGCGCGGCCCGCGCAGCCGCCGCCGCCGCCGCCCGCGCCCCGCGCCCCGCGCCCGCCCGGCCGCCCCGCGTCGTCCCCGCCGGCCGCCCCGCTGATGCCGCTGCCCCGCGAGGGGCCCGCGCGCCGCTAGCAGCATGTCTCGGCGCAAGCAGGCCAAGCCCCAGCATCTCAAGTCGGACGAGGAGCTGCCGCCGCCGGACGGGGCTCCCGAGCACGGTGAGGGGCCGCGGATCGCGGGGCGGCCGGGCGTCTGGAGGGAGCGGGGGCCCCGCGGACCCGGAAAGTGCCCGGGCTCCCGCGAGCCTGTGTATGCCGTGTGGCGCTCGATCCGGGCAGGCCAGCCTGGGAATCCGGTCCTCCGCCGGAGCGCGCGGCGCGGGAGTTTCGGGCGAAGTAAACTTGGCTCGGCCGCCGGGAGTTGAGCTGCGCGCGGAGGCGCCAGGGCTCGGGGACCGCTCGGAGCCCGCGCTGCCCCGCGGAGGCCAGCACGCCGAGCAGGGCGCGGGCGGGAGGGGCCGAGCTGCCGCCTCCGCGCCGCCCCCCGGGCTCCCCACGCCTGGACACTGGGACTGGCCTCGGCGATCGCGGCGCCCCCCAGGGAAAGCGCGGCGGCGGGGACGCGTCCCAGGGTCTCGAACCGCCGGATGCGGGCCGGGGAGGCCGCTGCCGGAGCAGCTTTGTTCGGCGCCCGGCGCCCCAAGCTGTGCGCGCTCGGAGCGGATCCACCGCCCTGACCGCGGCCTCCCCCTCCCAGGCAGGCCAGCGGCCGCCCCGTATGCCCCGAGGGCCGCGGAGCCCGCGAGGTCCGGGCGCGCCGACAAACCAGCGATGCCATTCCGAAGCGAGTAGGAAGTCGGTGTGGCCTGGCCTTTCCTAATGGCCGCCTTGGGAATTAACCCCGGGTGAGCTGCCCCGCGGCGCGGGGGGTGGTCGTGCACGCGGTAGGACCCCGGCACGCTTCTGTCGCCTCTCGGTTTTCTGGGCCTTTTTCTGCTCTCGGAGGCGCCGCGGCCACCTCTGCAGTCGGCTGGGGGGTAGGGACTTCCTGCCCATCCAGGAGGGAAGGTAGGAGCCGCGAAAGTTAGCGCCCGGCGAAGAGCGGGCTGGCTTGGCGCGCCCCAGCCGGGGAAAGTGAGGGCTCGGGCCTCGCGCCACCCGCGGGTCCCCAGGGTGCGGGAGGGGCGATCGCGGGACGCGGGGCGACCCTGCACTTGCCCGGAGCCTGGGCACCGAGTAGTATGATCCTTAGCAAACAGGCCGGCCAACTTTTTGGATTAACCTATTATAAGTGGTTTAGAGCAGATACGCATCTTTGCTTTGGGAACTAGGCTGCAGAAAATAAAAGGAGTTGAAGAGTTTAGCAAGCGGTGCCGTAAAGTTTGCAAAAGCAGGTATTCGTCCACATCGGAATGGAGGAGGGAGCAAAGGCTTCTTACGCGGCTGGGAATTCAGGAATTAAATAAAATTCGTGAACTCGTGAGGGTCTCTTTTGTCGCTGCGGAGGTAAGAGGTTCTTATCTGTGTCGCCTGGTCACCCAAGATTAGAACGGGAGATATGCTAAAAAGAAACGCTTGCATATGGTGGGTAGATTAAGGACAAAGAATCTTTTTGTCATGGAAATGGATTTTTTTTTTGTTTTGTTTACTTCATCACATAGAATTTCTCACACTTGGTTTGTTTTCTATTGCCCTCAATGACTACATGATCAAATGAATGGATTTATTTCTGCCGAATGAGAAAGACAGTCTTTCCTTCAAAAGAACTACATTGCATCCCAGCGAGGAATTTTAAAGCTTTATTATTGTGGCTCCTGAATAGCTTAAAATCGGCTTTCACAGCCGCCCCAAAATGCAACAATGTAAATACTTCTCAGCTTTGTAGGGTCGTTATCAAAATGTGCAATGTCTCTTTTTATTAAAGCATATTTTAATTAATAGAGTAAAACCCCTTGTATTTAACAATTAACAAGCTGAGGCACTGCTATTCATTTTTAATTTCACTTCAGAAATGCGAGCGTGGTGAACGTCCTAGTGTAGCATGTGGAGGGGTCCAGAGCCCTTATTTGAAAACCTAAGATGGAGTAAATTATTCACAAGTTCTCTTTTGAATTCCCCTTGTTGTTATTGAATATATTTAGGGATGAAACATATTCAGGGTTGTTGTTTTTTTTTAATCCCACCATGGGATTAAAGTTTTTGTCAAGGCTATGTTTTTCACAATCATTCAGAGTTGTAATCAAGATATTGCCACAGTTCCTGATCATACTTTGCAACAGGCCAAAAATAGCCTGTCTGGGGCTGAGTCTCAGTGAGGAGTGTGTTCCCGCGATTGTCCCGGCAAACTGTTTAAAAAATAGTTCTTTCTGATTTAATTATTCTGAAGCTGATTGTTCATGGAGCATAAAAGATACTCTGTTCTCTGTTCACTTAAGGAATGTTCATGTATGTATTACTGTGTTGTGCTGATCGCCATTAGGAGGAGAATTAAGTAAAATGTTTTTTTAAAGATAAATGTGAAAACTAAATCACTCCACCGTGAATTCAGATATTCTCAGAATTATATTTTGTTAAAAGTAGTGGAAATACACAAACTATGCATCAAGTTATAAGTGAACTAAGTTAGTTTACATTGTTTTAGAAAGGAAGTAAATAATTCCTTTGTATCACTTTGGGTGTTACATGTTAATTAAAGCAGTAGATGCCTGCAATAAAATTGAAAGTTCTTGATAATGACATGAAACACAAATATTCTATGCAAAATTTTTAGTATGGTATGGGTGGGGCAGAGGTGCACAGTCATTAATTTACAGTAAAAGGCTTTATTTCTTTTAAAAGAGAAATGTGACTATTATTTTTAAGACTTTAGTTTTTAGGTAAGCAATGAAAAGACAGCTATCCAAAAATGCCTCAGTGCTTTCCAGACCTTATTGCAGAAGTGAACTATGATGACGTATGTAGAACAGGAAAAAGTAATAAAGATTTACATAAAGTTCTAAAGTTATTCTGTTATTAAAGACGTGTTCTAAGGATGGCTGGAACTCAACTTACATTCCCAATAGGTACTATCTTTTAAAATTGCAAAGTATTTTCTTCCTGTTTCTGAAAATTTAGAAATAAATGGGATGCAGTTTTAGGATTCAGTTAATTAAATGTATGCCACCAATATTGAAATCCTTTGAGCCAGCTGAATGTTTTTGTTCTAAGAAAAATTAATTAAAACTTATAATGACGGAACAGCACTTACCCTCCTACTAAGAGCTTTAAAAGGTGTATTATTGCTATCCTTCATTGGATAAAGTACAAATTAGGAGGGATATATTTTATTGTCGATGGAAGGAAAATATGTATATAAGGAAGAACAAAAGAATATTATAATTTAAAGCAGTTTGCCATCCTGTATCGTTTGTTTTTTATTTTCTGCCAACTCACAGTTACATGGCTATCTTAAAAATCCTTTAAAATGTGGTGATCCTGTGATTTAAGACTTTACCAGTGGTATTCATCGACTGTGTTTAAATTAAGGGGAAGAAGGCCCCCAGCCCTGGGTGCAGAGATCTTTTCTCTTTTATCTGTCTGTGCATGGTTTGCCTTCAGCGCTCAGGGCACTCACTCACACACTTACAATTCAGCATTGCAAAAGGAAACAATACAGAAGCCACTTTCTAACATCCGTAGGCAGACTGTTTTCTCTGAAACATGAAACTTAAGGAGTAAGTTAAGCAGGAGGGGAAAGGAAAAGAAGAATTTGCACACATTTATTTTTAAAATGGCAGTTAAAATCCTAATCTATTTAAAAATACATAATTTGGTGACCAATAAAAAGTCTGCCAATTAATTCCCACCGTACAGAGAAAGAGCTGATTATGTAAGAGTTAGGGATTTTTTTTAGGCACATTTAAACTTCCACAATCTATGCATAATCCAATATTTTTAGATCTGTTTAGATCCAGAAAAGGAAGGAAGGTATGGACCAACAGCAGGAATTACTTAGCAAGCTGATTATTTTTTGTATACAAGATGATGGCAAAAGCAGGCAAAAGTGGGTCAGATTTCATTTTCAACTACAGTCTCTAAGAGGCTTTGCCATTTACCCCAAGATAGCTCTGAGAACGTTTTCTTTTGGGGAGAACTCAGCAAAGGTGCAACCAAGGTTTCCATTCTGTGTGCTGAACACCAGTTAGAATTTAGCAACCTTAAATGTAAGTATTTTATTTGCATGAAATAAAAACCTGCTTAACTGCCAGTGAGGTCATGCCCCATCCTTTAAGGCTGGAAACAGTTTCAAGGAAAATTGTTAAATAATACTTACAATAGGAAGAGGTTTTGTTGTTTTGTTAGTTTTCATTTTCCTTCATGGTTTGTTGACCAGTTGCCAGGATAAGAACAGCCTTGTGAAGATGAGAGCTGACTCTACCGCTGGTGGGCCAGGTTTGCCATTACAGCATGTGTGACGCTGCCCACACTTCATATAAGATCAGGTGTAAATAAAATCTATGTAGAAATTGAACGTTTTACTATTACTCTACATAAACTTTTATATTTTAAAAAAGAGCCCTGTCCTTAGATTTTTTCCAGTTTTTCACTATTACTTGACATAAACTTAAACCCCATCCTTAGGTTTTTCTAATTTGAACACTTCTGTGATCTCAAAAGCAGTTAACTCTGTGATTTCCAAGCTGACGAGTAAGGCAAGTCGTATCACAGCAAGTGTGAAATATTAATTGAAATAATAAAATAATGTAACGGGCTCTTTATGTGAGAGATCAGGGTTGGCCTGTTTGTTAATTAAAGGCAAGAACTTGGGTGCAGGGAGACCTGAGGCTCTGGGGTGGTATTCCCGGTGCCCCTCCGTGGGCCTGTCTTTTCCAGGCATCCCGGATTAGTCCTGCTGACCATCCGGGACCCCTCCCCCTCCGAATTTCAGGAAGCCTTGGGGCCGCACAGGCTCCTGCCTGGTGGCCTGGGGTCTGTGAGAAGGTGGGTTTGCAGGGGACTGGCAGCTTCCTACTGCTCTACCAAAGGTGGGTGGCTCAGAGCCCTGCTGCAACAGGCCTGCTGGTTTAACCTTTGCCTGCTTTGCCCTGCCAGGGGTGGCCACTAGATGTCAAGCTCATAATACAATTAGTGCATCTGTGCTGTTGACCTTGGCAACAGGACTCACCAGTGTTCTGTTAAGTGTTAACACTGGCTCTGAGAGTGGACTGGGGACTCACAGGTTTGCCCTGTGCTGCTGGGCTTATCAGATGCCCGGCTAGTTCAGCACAAGTGTTTATAGTTCTCCAAGAGGGAGAGAGACCCTTTTCTTTTGTGCGGCTGTTACATCTTGAACTGTTTAATTAACCCTGCAGGTGCCGTGGCCCTTGGTCTTAATTCTTCGCCATTCCTGGTCCTCTTTGCTGAATGCCCTCTCCAGACCGCCGTCTGATCGTTGACTGTAGGCTCAGCGCAGGCAGACGCTGGCTTCAGCCCCCCGGCAGAGCTTTTCCTGGAGGGTTTTTTTTTTTCGCTCATGTGTGCACTTCCCCTGTAAAAACGGAACAGTGTGCTGAGGTGACGGCAAATCCTGGAAATGATTTAATACCCTGAGAGTCGACGGTCACAGTCGACCGATGGGCGCCTTCTTCCTGGACACGGCGCAGTGCGCGCAGCCGTGGTGCTCTTCAGGCCAGGTGTTTGCCGGTCCGAGAGGCTTGGCTTCTTTCTTTCTTGTTGTACCGGTGGATGTGGAAAGTGAGGAGTTGGGGCAGGACCCAGGTCGTTGGCTGCATAGACGCATGGAGGAGTAGCACGTTCAGTTTCATGTGTGAGCTGCTCTGGACCAAAAACTGACCCAGCACAGACCGAGCTTTTCCCCTCCCCGAGTTTTGATGGAAATGGTCTGCGTTGGCCGCCGAATTTCAGGTTCGTCCATTGCGCGTGAGGCAGATAGTGATATCCGTGCATTCATCGGAGGGGTGATTACAGCGTAACATCTGAATGAAAGAACGATTGTGCAACCTTGAAGTGCAACAAACATCTTATTATTTGATACGGCATCGGGCAGATAGTTAGGACAAGTGAACGTTGTGGCTGCTTTCCAGCTGCACGCGTCCATAAAGGAAACAGTGTTCTCCCTCCCCAGCGCTTCACCCCGCAGAGGGGAACCCGCAAACCTTTTAAACAGGAGGCGTTTGGTGCCTGTGCCACAGGTGGTCCGCCCTTAACACATCTGAGGCGTGGGCCACTGAGTCGGCGGAAGCCGGCCTGCGGGTCAGCGCGGCTTCGGCGAGGCGCGAGCGCCCTCCGCTGTCCGGCTCCGAGCGCACACGCTTGGAGGTCTGGGGAAAGGACAAAATTTTTCTATCGCGTCTGGAATTTCTTCTACATTGTTAAACACAGTAGGGGTCTCTATTTGTCTCCTCCTGTTTCACAGCTTGGGCTCAGTATGTGATAATTCATCTTTCTTTATGGGATTCAAAGCTATCATAAGGAGTTAAAAAAGAATTAATTTGCAAGAAAATAGTGTCTCCTAACAATTGGGGAAAACTTGAAAAATGCTTCCTAGATTTTTAAGGGATGGAAAAGGCACAGGAGAAAAGTACCATTTCCGTTCCTCGAGACCCACGTGGCGTTTCCCAGTTACTAATTAAAATGAAGAGGTTAACATCCGTTTTCCCATAAGGGACAACTTTTGCTTCTCCTCTTGTTAATTGTAAGGAATTAAAAAGTGTAGCAGAATCAAGGTGAAAGTTGAGCTTGATCAACAAAATTATCAAACACCTGTTTACTGCTCTGCATAATTGGTTACTTATTTACAAGGCACTGCCTCCAGGACGCAGAGAATAAGAACACCTTGCTGAGAACTCCACTTAGAATTTTTTTAGGAAAGCATCATGTGGCAAATATTCTCATCAATATTACAGTGATGCTTTTACTTGTAGCTTAAAAAGATCACTGGCCATGTAAGCACTCTGCCAGGTCATCTCTACTTGGAAGACCACCTTAGCTTTTGCAGGCAGTGAAGACCTGATCCCTGTATAACATGATCCTTGTATATTGTATAGCAGACCAGGAGTCGGAGCTTAGAGAGAGATGACGCAAGGGGAGGTCCTTTTCACCCAAAGAGTTATAAAGGGACATTTTTGTTAAACATCCTCTGTGTTTTTATTAGTGAGAAGGGGGAAAATATGTACTTTTAAGACTGCCGTTGAGGCCCTCCCTAGGTTGGAGGCCTCTCTCTGAAAGGCGAGGGGAAGCATTTTGCCCCTCCTGTGGTACCCTGGATGGCACACGTGCTCAGGAGTGCTTGAACAGTGAGTGTTAGAAACCCTGAAAATCTCAAGTATAAACAGTAAAGTGTGGGGCTAGCTGTAAACTAATTGCACATTTCCTCTCCAATTGAAATAGCTTCAGCCTCCTGCGTGTCCCTCCTCCTGACTGCGTCCAGGAGAACAGACCCCATCGCCGGGCTGGCAGCCATGGCCAGTGCATCCTTCATGTTAGCGAAAAAGGGTTATTTTCATAACAGCTCCTTCCTCTCGTTGACACTCAGTGAATCCAGCAAAGCTGTGTGGCACTTTCAGAAAGTAACCTCCACTAAATACTGCTGTTAACCAAGAAGGGAAGATTCCTGCCTAAGTTCCGTTCCTGGGTGCACTGGTTGGCATTTTTCTCCACTAGTTCTAACACTTGCACAGTCTAAGCCCCTGATTATTTGCAGTTTGAAGTCTCTTAAGTCGTTGATCTGCCAATATGCAAAAAATAAATTATTTTGACATTAATGATAATGTTAACAATGCTTGTTTTTCAGTTGTCCCTTTTAGGAAGAAAGAATTTCCTATTGCATTGGAAATAAATTTCTCCAACTTGTACTGTTGTTACAGTGGCTCATGGACATGGCTTTACCATGAAACAAAAATTTTAAAGCCATATCAACAAATGGATATAATAACTTCTACTTTTAGAATGCAAAAGCCAGTTTCCAATGTAAGTTTAATTAAAAGATAGTTGAATCCGACACAATGGTGGCTTAAAACAATGGCAGGATTAAAGGACTTTAGACGTTATATGATAAAATTTGGAGCTGCTGTCAGATCTTTACTATAAGGGTTTTCTTGTTATAGAAAGCATTTTTTTAAAGATAAGTACTTCCAGATTAGCATGACTACGCTGTAACACGACGCGTGTAGCCACTGTAACGAGAAGCAAGTTATAACAACTTATTTTGCGTCTCACCCCGAATGCGACATGAGGTCGCTGCTTTCACTCTGGACTCAAGTGCAGTCTTGCTGCTTCTAAAGAGCTCTGTCCCCAGTGAAACAGGCTCGCTTTGGTTCTTCTCTCCCAACCAATTCAGTTGAAGTGCTTGTTGTTCTTTAAAAACGTTCTTAAAATATGCACCCAAAATTCCAATTCCACACGTGATGTATTAGAGTCTTTTCATTTGTATTCATTGCATTCAAGACTTGTCTTGTGAAATTTGTGCTTCTCTATAACTTTCATGGAATGCTAATCCCACTCAGATTTGATAGTGAAACAAATAGAAATTAACAATTGAAGTGATTGTGTTACCATATTTCATGCAGACCCCAGTAAGAAAAACTCTAAGTGGTGATTCTAATTTGCCCTCAATAAGAAATATGAATTGTGTTGGATTTTTTTCCTTCACTGATCGTAGTTTTTTAAATATGTTTTAGTTAAAAGGCAAATTTATTATGAAACTTTGCTTATAAAATCCAACAACTGTTCTGTTAGGTTCATTAACACAATGAACTAACAGGCCCTAATGTTCAGAATGCCATTTTCACCCTATTTCCTTTGTTCAATTTTGCTTTCCTTCTTCAATTTTAGTGGCATACAGTGGAAGTTTATTTTACTTTGGCAAGAATATCTTCATTGTATTTAGGTAATTATTAATTTCCTTTAAACAAAATGGCTTATTATTTGGTAGATAGTGCTTAAATATTATTATTCTGTGCACGGTTTCTACAATTGAGACACAGTTATAATTTTGCTAACCTGCAATGGGGGCAGGAGGAAATTACGTTCCCAGCTTTCTTGACTTTGCAGGTGAACCCCACATACTTAGCACATGAAGAAAGCCAATGGAAATGTAAAAATGTATCTTTAAAGAAAATAGAGATTTCCTTGGGTTTCTTAAAACCTTAGAGAAAAATACAGTGTAAAATAAAATCCTGTTTCCTTATTTCACATGCCATAATTTGTTACAAAGAAAATCTGGGAAATTCTCATTTGTAAAGATGTAAGTTAACGTAAAGTAAATCCTTTTAGCAATCATCGCACTTTAAATGATCCAGTAATCAACCAAGTTCTAAGCATTTTCTCAGTGAATTGTCCCTAATACATAATCCATATTAAAAAATATATTCTTATATAGCACAGGGAACTATATTCAACTTAATATATTCAACTATTATTATTTAATAATCTATAATGGAAAAGAATCTGAAAAAGAATACAGATATAAAACATAAATATGTGTATATACAAAATAATCACTTTGCTGTACACCTGAAGCTAATGCAACATTGTAAACCAGCTACACTTCAATAATAATTCTTTGGAAAAGAAAATGAAAAATATTCTTTGGACAAAATATACACTGTGTTTAATTGTGTAAAACTTTAAACGTATATACCATGTGAATGCTTTTGTATACCATGTAAGTTATACATTTTTTTCCTCTGAGGAATAAAGATGTGAAAATAATTTTTCAAAAAATCAGCATCATTTAATTTCTTTGTATTTTTCTCTTTTTTGTAGTTTTCTTTTTTAAAACTATTAAAACTCTCTATGAAGACTATGGCTGGCCTTTTATATCATAGTTTTAAAGTGTTAAATTAACTTGTAGAATATTTTGTGTTCTAATAATTACACTATTTATGATACAGTATAACACTGATTCCAACTTGATTGCTTAATGCAGATGAACTTTTTTAAATGGCCACTAGTGCTTTTTTTAATATGTTCTTCTGCAGAAGAACATCCCACTGTTTTTTTTTTTTTTTCATCCCACTGTTATAAACAAATTGTGAAGTAGAGATCCGTTGCCTTGTGTAATAATTTTTAAAATAAGTGAACTAAAATGTGAGATAGCCCATGTTTTCTTATCATTAAGAAATTATTTACCTGAAGAGTTGAGGCTTTTTTCCTGCCCTGTTCCATAACCTTTGTGGGTTTCAGATCAGATTTTGCATACATAGAGCAAAGTTAAGTACTCCAAGTATTTATTTTGTTAACGCTGCTATCTGCAGTATAAATCAGCCATGTCTTTGCTTCCAGCTACACTCGACCTCATTACAGACACCGATTCCGCTCCTGCCTCTGTGCAGTAAGGAGACTCCTTGCAGTCTGAGCTTCAGGACTGAATTTAGTTTAAAAGTCTAGCAGGTCTTTATGGGCTGCAGCTCTAACTTTTTCCCCTTCAAATGGTTGAGCCAGTTAAGAAAATGCTAATTGAACACTGCTAATAATTTTTTTCCTTTATTTTTATTAGTTGGAGGCTAATACTTTACAATATTGTAGTGGTTTTTGCCATACATTGACATGAATCAGCCATGGCTTTACATGTGTTCCCCATCCTGAACCCCCCTCCCACCTCCCTCCCCATCCCATCCCTCTGGGTCATCCCAGTGCACCAGCCCTGAGCACTTGTCATGCTAATAATTTTTTAAAGGCACATATAAATTACATGGAAATAGCAGCCTCGTGGAGAGCAGCCGACCAGCCTCGAATTATAGTTTTATTTTCTTCTCTAGGGGGGAGAATAAATGTTTTCACAAGATATTTTTTACAAGTCAGACTTCTCTGTTGAGATCAGTGTCGAATCCTTCTTTCCCTAAAACCCTAAACGAGAAAACATGGAGGCTTCTCAGCAAATCCATTTGTTGATGTTTCAACAGTAAATGGTTTTCAGGGATGTGGACCTGAGGATGCGTGGCACTTGCACTCAACTGCGCACGACAACAAAGGGCCGGCTTGAGGCTGTCATTTGTCTCTGTTCAGGTGATTTGTTGCTGTCACTCCATCCGCAAGTTGACAAAAAGCAGCTGCAAGGCAGTTTTACCCAGGCCGGCACAGGGAGCCTGAGCACCCCATTGAGGGCTGCCTGTCACCCCAGCCCCCCTGAAAGTAGGAGCTGGGCATATCCTCAGATGTTGGTTTCTCCTTCCTGTATAGCTATTTATTTGATCAGGTGTGAATGAGAATTATTCATTAAACAGGGTTGTTATTCGGCACAAGAGGGTAACGGGAGTCGGCAAGTCGCCGCCTACAACAGTAATTAAACATGTGTAACCAATTAGAGGGTTTCCACCATGGCACAAGCATATAATTTGCTAAGTCTTTCTATGTGAATAGATGAAAATAGGTACAAAAAGTGTGTCTGACTACAACATTCTCATGTTAAACATGTCAACATAAATGAACTTTAAATATATAATTTCTAGTTTGTTAACAATCTGTGGGACACGATTGGCCAGTAACAGTAACATATAATTTTGGTTCATTTTGCCAAGAAATATTGCATCTGACAGAGGCAATTAATTGTATTAAACATGATTAATTTTAGGCACAGACTATATTGATGGTGTTCGTTTGGCGAGTCCTGAAATGTAGAAACGTACTATTTCTGGGGGCAAGTGCACCCGCTAAAAAGATACAGGATTGATGTGCTGATCGAACTGTAAGTCAGGGAGATTGTTTTTCTGAGCAGAGATGTAAGAAGTGCTTATATATTCTTTGTTATATTTACAAATGAAAGTATTTAGCTGAAATTTCCTCCATGAAATAAATGCCCATTGATTTGAAAGGTTCTGTAGAATTACATTAAATCTTCAATGTCTCCACGCGGCATAAAGATAATAAATCTCCGTGGTCCGAGCCCAGGAGAGAGGCTGCAGTCGGCTCCCCTGTCAGGTGCTGACGTGAGTTTGAAAGGTTACAGATTAGTTTAGCAATGTTAAGCGAACTGGCAAAGGCATCTCTGATTTTGCTGGAAATGAGGAAGCCGGATGGTAAGGGAGTCCTAATGAGCCCATCGAAGGCTGGCTTTGTACCCAACAGACAGGGTGGCTGCAGATTGTATGAAAATATTGGAAATCAATGGCTTCTATGGAATTTCATTAAGAAGCAGTATCCACAATTGATAGAGCCTCATAATTTGATGGATTGTGCTAAGAAAATGATTAGCTAGCTAGAAAGAGTCATAGAATACACACGCCAGGACGTCAGAAATGTTGAAGTGGGGTAATTTGTACAGAATAAAAAATATTGATTTTACTTATGTGCAAAATTTTGAGATGGAGGGCGGGCTGTCTGTCGAGGCCGGGCTGATGTAATGTCTTGCTTTTCCAGCGGCCCCCGGGGAGGGCGCCGAGGACGCGGACAGCGGCAACGAGAGCCGGAGCGGAGGCGAGGACACACACGTGTGCGGGAAGTGCTGCGCTGAGTTCTTCAAGCGGGCCGACCTGCTGGCGCACAGGGAGGCCTGCACCAAGAACCCGCTGGTGCTGATCGTGGGCGAGGATGAGCCCGCCCCGCCCTCCGAGGACTTCCCCGAGGCATCCCCGTCCAGCTCGCCCAGCGAGCGCGCGGACAGTGAGGCCGCTGAGGAGGTGGCGGCGGCGGCGGCGGCCCCGGAAGGCGGGGAGGCCGCGGAGGCAAGGGCACCTGAGCGGGAGGACGAGCCCATGGAGGTGGGCGAGCCTGCGGACAAGGGCTTCCAGGGCTCGGGCGCGGCGCACGCGGGGCAGCCGCCTCCCCCGCCAGGCCCTGAGCCGGCCCCCGGGGCGGTCTATGGCATGCCCAGCACCAACGTGACCCTGGAGACCCTCCTGAGCACCAAGGTGGCCGTGGCGCAGTTCTCGCAGACCTCACGGGCCGCGGGCGCGGCGGGCCCGGGCGGCGGCGTGGCGGCCGCGGCGCTCCCGCTGATCCTGGAGCAGCTCGTGGCCCTGCAGCAGCAGCAGGTGCAGCAGCTGCAGCTCATCGAGCAGATCCGCAGCCAGGTGGCCCTCATGAGCCGCCCGCCGCCGCCCTCCCGGCCGCCGCTGCACCCTGGGCCGGCCGCGCACCCCACCCTGCCGCTCTCGGCAGGCACCGGCCCCGCGGCCACGGCGCAGGGGCCCGCCGCCCCGCCGGCGGCCTACGAGGGCCCCCAGCACCTGGCCCCGCCGGTGTCCGCAGCCAGCACCCCGCACGTCCCGGGCGGGGGCCCCTCGGCGCCGGAGCCCGGCGCCCCCACGTGCTCCGGCGCCCCTCCGGCCTCCACGGCCTCCACCCCAGCGGCCGGCGCCTCGGGGGGCGCCTCCCGGCCGCAGAACACCCCCACGCCCCCCGCCCTGGGGCCCGGGCCGTTGCTCAGCTCCGCGCCCAGCCTGCCAAGCCCACTGCTACCTCAGACCTCCGCCAGCAGCGTCATCTTCCCCAACCCGCTGGTCAGCATCGCGGCGACGGCCAACGCGCTGGACCCCCTGTCGGCCCTCATGAAGCACCGCAAGGGCAAACCCCCCAACGTGTCGGTGTTCGAGCCCAAGGCCAGCGCTGAGGACCCCTTCTTCAAGCACAAGTGCAGATTCTGCGCCAAGGTGTTTGGGAGCGACAGCGCCCTGCAGATCCACCTGCGCTCACACACCGGCGAGCGGCCCTTCAAGTGCAACATCTGCGGGAACCGCTTCTCCACCAAGGGCAACCTGAAGGTGCACTTCCAGAGGCACAAGGAGAAGTACCCACACATCCAGATGAACCCCTATCCGGTGCCTGAGTACCTGGACAACGTGCCCACCTGCTCCGGGATTCCCTACGGAATGTCGCTGCCGCCAGAGAAACCAGTCACCACCTGGCTGGACAGCAAGCCGGCGCTGCCCACTGTGCCCACCTCAGTGGGGCTGCAACTCCCGCCCACCCTCCCAGGCATGGGCGTCAGCAGCTATGTGGACTCTCCCAGCCTCACCCCCGCCAACCGCTCCCCGCAGCGGCCCTCGCCCGCATCCAGCGAGTGCCCCTCTTTGTCCCCAGGCCTGACCAGCTCCGAGGCAGGCGTCCCAGTGGCTGCAGGGTCCCCGCAGCCGGCACCCTGTGGGTCTTCCCTGCTCAAGACCGAGCCCGTGAGCCTGCCCTGCACAAATGCCAGGGCAGGTGACCTCCCGGCCACGGCGGGGCAGGTCTCCACCACGTCTGCCCTGGCGGACAGCGGCACATCCCCAGGCCTCTGCAGCCCAGTCCTCCCGGCTGGGGCCGAGCCATTTAAGGCCAAGTTCCCCTTCGGAGGGCTGCTCGACTCTATGCAAACGTCCGAAACCTCCAAGCTGCAGCAGCTGGTGGAGAACATAGACAAGAAGATGACAGACCCCAACCAGTGCGTCATCTGCCACCGCGTGCTGAGCTGCCAGAGCGCCCTGAAGATGCACTACCGGACGCACACGGGCGAGCGGCCCTTCAAGTGCAAGATCTGCGGGCGTGCCTTCACCACCAAGGGCAACCTGAAGACGCACTTCGGCGTGCACCGCGCCAAGCCGCCCCTGCGTGTGCAGCACTCCTGCCCCATCTGCCAGAAGAAGTTCACCAACGCCGTGGTGCTTCAGCAGCACATCCGCATGCACATGGGGGGCCAGATCCCCAACACACCACTGCCCGAGGGCTTCCAGGACGCCATGGACGCCGCACTGCCCTACGACGACAAGGCCGCCGACGCCCTGAGCGCCTGCGATGACGACATGGACGACAACTCCCTGGAGGACGACGCCGAGCTGAAGGATGCAGCCGGCGACCCGAACAAGCCGCTGCTGGCCTTCTCAGGCTCCTGCCCACCCTCCCCGCCCTCCGTCATCTCCAGCATCGCCGCCCTGGAGAACCAGATGAAGATGATGGACTCGGTCATGAGCTGCCCGCAGCTGACCGCCCTCAAGTCCCTGGAGAACGGGTCTGGGGAGAGCGACCGTCTGAGCAACGATTCATCCTCAGCTGTGGGCGATCTGGAGAGCCGGAGTGCAGGCAGCCCGGCCCTGTCTGAGTCGTCCTCCTCCTTGCAGGCCCTGTCGCCCGGGAACAGTAACAGCGAGAGCGTGCCCTCCAAGTCCCCGGGCCTTGTTGCCCAGGAGGAGCCCCAGGAGACCCCGCTGAAGACGGAGAAGCCAGACAGCCCGCCCCCCGGCCCTGAGAACGGAGGGGCACTGGACCTGACGGCCACCCACCCGGGCCGGCCGGCCGTCAAGGAGGAGGCCCCCTTTAGTCTGCTGTTCCTGAGCCGCGATCGGGGTAAGTGTGCGAGCACTGTGTGTCGTGTGTGTGCCAAGCCCTTTGCTTGCAGGAGCGCCCTGGAGATCCACCTCCGCAGCCACACCAAGGAGCGGCCGTTTGTGTGCACGGCCTGCGGGCGCGGCTGCTCCACGCTGGGTAACTTAAAGCAGCACTTACTGACCCACAGGTTGCGAGAGCTGCCTCCCCAGTTGCTTGACCCCAACTTTGCTCTAGGTCCCGGCCAGGGCACCCCGAGCCTGGGCCCTGGCTCCACGCCCACCACCATCAAAACGGAAGTGAACGGGCACAGCAAGGCCGGCCTGCTGGCCGAGGGTCCGCCGTTGCCGGCTGCCGTCCAGGTGCCCCCCGGGCCCCCGACGGTGATGAGCCCCGGTCTCGCGCCCATGCTGGCCCCGCCGCCGCGCCGGACGCCGAAGCAGCACAACTGCCAGTCGTGTGGGAAGACCTTCTCCTCGGCCAGTGCCCTGCAGATCCACGAGCGCACCCACACTGGGGAGAAGCCATTTGGCTGCACCATCTGCGGGAGAGCCTTCACCACCAAGGGCAACCTCAAGGTGAGGGTCGCCCGGGAGTCCCCTCGCCTCCTCTGGTCCTGGCTGAGGGCTTCCCCCGAGAGAGCGTGCGTGTGCCGTGTCAGCGAGGAGCTTGCCTTCCATACAGGTCTGTCCTCCCCTCGAGAGCCTGGTGCCACCTGAGAGGCTGCAGGGTGTTGGAGAGATGCACACTCGCTGCCCTGAGCCCAGTGGGTCACTGGTATCAACAGGGCTAGGCTTTTAAATGCTTCCACGTGACACAGATGCTGCTGATCCTGTCCAAAGGCCAAGGCTTTGATCTGTGGGTTTGTCCACGTGATTGCCAAGAGGGCCTGGTGGGCATTTGGCAGAATCTTCCCAGCCTGAGGGCCAGGGGCAAACGGTACGATGATATAACGCTGGTATGGAAGATGTGGCCAGGCAGCCCATCTTCCCTGGAGGCGGGGTGTGTGGCCCAACACCACGGAGCCATTCAGGCTAGCATGCTGCTTTCCAGCCCAGGTTAGCTGCGTGTGGAGTCTCAGTGACCCCCTTCAGTAGGCACTGTAGACATGGCTTCCACTTCCTCACGAAATGAAGGGCACCTGAGGTCCTTGCTGACCACAGGTGCCCAGGCCTTCCCTCTATGTTTGGGAGAAAACCAGAGAAAGAGGCACAGGGAAGGCAGGAGTTCCGAGTAGAAGACGATTTGGGTGTGGGGGGAGCTTTGGGACCCTCCGGGTGGCCTGGGGGTCTGACACCTTAGTGGGGAAGTGATCCTGTCAAGCTGCGAACTGACAGGAGCATCCATCAGCTCATCGGTCGGCTTGCCTTGTACTTGATGAAAGGAGTGTTGCAGGTTCACGT
Source organism: Cervus elaphus (assembly GCF_910594005.1). Classification (NCBI taxonomy): domain Eukaryota; kingdom Metazoa; phylum Chordata; class Mammalia; order Artiodactyla; family Cervidae; genus Cervus; species Cervus elaphus. Next base: position 6,224,821 of record NC_057841.1, on the reverse strand, counting down.
CTCAGATGTTCAGAAAAGCTCACCTGACAAGTTTGTTGTCCCAGATGAATGCTCAGGCTGGGGAGGAGGGACGGAAAGGAGCTGGAAGGCGTCCCCTGGCCCCGGATGCCCCTGTAACCGGAGGCTGGGCGCGCTCACGCCCGGGTGTGGCTCTGTCCCCGCAGGTGCACATGGGCACCCACATGTGGAACAACGCTCCCGCCAGGCGTGGCCGCCGCCTGTCGGTGGAGAACCCCATGGCCCTGCTGGGCGGCGATGCCCTCAAGTTCTCAGAGATGTTCCAGAAGGATCTGGCTGCACGGGCCATGAACGTGGACCCCAGCTTTTGGAACCAGTATGCCGCTGCCATCACCAACGGGCTGGCCATGAAGAACAACGAGATTTCCGTCATCCAGAACGGAGGCCTCCCCCAGCTCCCCGTAAGTCTCGGCGGGAGTGCCCTCCCCCCGCTGGGCTCCCTGGCTGCCGGGCTGGACAAGGCCCGTCCAGGCAGCAGCCCGCCCATCGCAGGGCTGGACAAAGCCAACTCGGACGCGGGAGGTGGCCGGCCGTTCACACGGTTCATTGAGGATAACAAGGAGATTGGGATTAACTAGCCACGTCCCTGCCCTGCGGGTCTCCTTCTCGGTTCACCCGGAGCAGGAAAGACGTCACCGGGTGGCCGCCCGAGGTGGCCTCGCGCGCTGCCCGGTTGCGCCTTTCGAGGTGAACTTGAGAACTCGGCAACCTCGGAGATAGATTTGAGTCAGAAAGAGATGTCTTCCGAGAGCCGCCTTGGAAGCCAAAGGGGCTCAGACCACATCCATTCTATCCCTCCAGAGCCCGCCCTGTGCCAGGGAAACTTGTTCAGTGGTCTTGTTGGAATTAGTTCGAAACTTGAACTCTTTATCTCAATGACGTGGTCCAGTGCACCCAACGCCGGTCCCGCGCAGCACCTTCGCCTGTAGTATTTATGACGTTCAGATGATGCGGGTCACAGACAATGCAGCCTGACTGTAACAGGAGCTTTTGTACTGCAGGATACATCTGGCTATGTGATTTTTTTTTTTTTAAAGCAAGATTTGTTTTACTATAAATAAGTGGGTGATTTCCATGCAGGCAAAATTGTGAAGTTCTGTTAGGAAACAGCATGCTTTTCGTGTGCAAGCACCTGTCAGTAACAAGCCTTTTTTTTTTTTTTTTTTTTAATTTAAATGTCTGTAGCTGCTATGTGGACAGTGGTCTCTAGTGTGGTCTGTAGCCCAGCAATTGGGAACAAGTCACAGACAGACGTCATCATGAATTATTCACAACGTTATAGCAGTTGTGAGTAAATATTTCACATTATCAAAGCTGTACAATAAAAAGGTAATGTTTGTATAATGTGGTTGCAAACTCTTAATTTATACTGTTGCACTTTTAGTATTTTGTATTAGGGAGGTTTGTCTATAATTTGAAAATTTTAAAAGATGTAAAGCATTTTATAACTAGTAGTTTGATTGAAGGAAAATGAAAAGAAAAAAAAAGCTGTTACGGTCTTAGGTCAAACGATACGAGAAATCTGTGCTCCTTAATCAGGAACGCCACCAGGACTTGTCAGTTCCTCAGTAAACTCGGGCCTGCCATTTCTTACACTGAGGGATTTAACTTTTCTAGAAAGCCCATTTAAAAGCTTGACCACCCCTAACAAAACTCTGGTGAGCTCGTCTTAGGGCTGTGACACCACAAGACAAGCCGGGAGGGGGGAGCCAAGCGGCTGCCGTGCGGGTGTGACCTCACCATCCCCTCTGCTGCTTCCTCACGCCCGCGGACCAGACCCCGACTGCCTGCAGGCTGGCCTTGTGTTCAATAAACTGAGAGGTGCCGGGTGTTGGGCAGTGTAATCCATCATAACCGGGACATTTTCTGGGTTTCTGATTGATTTATTACCTTCTCAGATGCAAACGAAGCGCACTGTGGTCCAGTCACTCGAAGTGCAGGCTTGTGCTGGTGACGGTCAGCCGCTCCGAGTCAGGGAAGGGGCCCGGGCAGGTGCAAGCGGCTGGGCTGAGCCAGGCCATGTGGACGGGTGGTGTGTTCTACCTCATTCTGTGTGCTGCACGCATGCTGAAGTCTGAAAGCGAGACCTCCTCTGACTGCGTGGTCCCCCTGGTCATCGTGCCCGGGGACAGCGTCGGGAGGCGAGCCTGGAGGAAGGAGGCAGGCAGTCGGCCTCCTCAGCAGAGACCGAGCTCTAGGACAATCTTCCTAACACAGCCCCAGCAAGCGCAGACCACATCATGTCGCTGAGCAGAGTTTCAGAGCCTCACAGATGAGCAGACCTAGCAGTGGTTTCTGTTGGAAAAGAACATGGAACTCTCCCGCTGTTTCCCACGGAGGTGGGATGGAGTGAGCCCCGGGGACCCTCTCTTCTCCCAGGACGGGTGAGGGTGTCCCTATGTCGGGAAGAGAAAACAGGTGCTCGGTGTCGCTGTGTTTCAGCAGTGAATGTTCTTATTATTTATCTGTGTCTCTTTTGGTGTGATTTTGGGGGGGGAGGGGGTCGTATTTGGTACCATGTAGTGTTCTGTCCTCCCAGAAAGATGTGTATATACCGTGAGAAGAGAGAAATGTAAAGTGCTGTACATAAGGCAGCTCGCGGCGGGCAGTCAGACTGCCCGGCCTGTGTCCGGGCGAGGCTGTCCCTCCGCACGGTGGAGAGACACTATTTTTCTATTGCAGCACCGTGCAGGGCCGGGCCCTCCCTGAACCAGTGCAGAGTTGTTACCCAGATCCAATATTTTTTATGACAAAATCTGTGGCTTGACACATCTACTGATTGAAATGGATGTCTTAGTCTAGGTTCCTATTTTTGTCATATGGAATTGAATAAAATGCAGGATGTAATATTATTTCTGAATGGCGTTCCTTGATTATTCTAATGGAAAAAGTGGAGTTTGAGGTTATGGTCATTGATGGTGGATGTATATTTGTGGTGTTTCTCCAAGGACAGTCAGTCAGGTCTGACAGCTTAGATTTAAGCCATATCTAAGTGTGTCTTGATTGGCCTTGAAATTTTCATATTTCATCTTTTTCTAAAATAAAAAGACAGCCTCTTGATTGTGGGGTTTTTTTTTTTTAATTTACATCTTTGATGGAAGAAGATGTGGTAGAAAATGTCTAATGACTAGAGACTGTTGACAATGTCCAAAAATGACAGCACTCTGAATGACCCTCCTCTGGTGGGCCTTGAGGGAAACCTTGGTTCTTTGGGGCCCTGGAAAACTAAATAGCTGTGCCTCCAGCGGTGATTCAAGAAAGCAGGCGAGGGAAGAAGGTGCAAGGCCCTGCCTGAGCCTGTCAGTCCCAGATGAAGGTGCTCCTCACTTGAAAAGAAGCTTTACCTTGCCAAAAACATGTGATAAGGCATAAAACCTTAAATAATTTAGTAGCTCCTGGATATCAACATATATAATCCATTTCTTCTTTTAAGAAAATAACTGCTGATACTAGAAGCCACAGTAAAGTTCACCTAGGAGACGCTGGGTGATTTTGAAGTGTTAAAGGTACTAACCACTAAACTAGCTGCCCAGTCCTCCGGCAGGTGTCATATATCATGGACCTTAGGAATTAAAACCCTGTTGATTTCAGAGCTAGAGTAGAAATTATGAGAGAGAAACCGACTAAATCAGGTAGTCATTTTTTAACATATGGTAAGGAAATAGCAAAAGATTTCTACAGTCATTTAAAGTAATTAATATAAATTAAAATGTTAAAAAAAAGAGACTTACTTCTTAATTCAAAAATGTTTCTAGTGTAAAACCAGAGGTATTTGGGCTTAACAAGCCTGGATATTTACTTCTTTCTGACATGAACTCTAGCTGGCTCAGACAGTACATCAAAGAATCATAAATGCCAACAATCCCTAAAAATTATTTATTTAAATATATTTCTATTCTAAGTTGGTTGCACGAACAATTAACATTTCAAACTAATTAAAAAGCATTGCTTAAGGGCCAAAAAGCAATTGCTGTGAAGCCCTTGCTGTTTAACTCTGTGTGTGTGGGAGCTTCCAGGCAGCCTGGGTCCCCTGCCCACTCCTCCTCTGTGCCTGGCAGGCAGCACCCAGCACCCGCTGCGGCGTTCAGAAGCCGCAGCAAACATCAGGGCTGTTTATTACTGGCTGCTGCACGCTGTCTCCAGCCCACCCACCTTCAACTCGCTTTATTTATTCTGGCTGGCTGTCCAAGGCATGGAAGACCCCCGGCTCTTCCCCCGGTGCATGCTTTCGGTGCATAATAAGGTCACATGTGTGTAATTCTGCAGCCAGCCTGTCACCTTGCAAGTATGCCAGCCGACCTGAGGACCTCAGGTTCAGCCTTTGTGTTTCGAGTCCTGTGCTCATTTCCTCATTCCTGGGCTGAGGCACTCCTTTGCTTCTTTAAGAAGTTTTTCTAGGGACCCGGTGCATCTTTGAAAAGCAGAGGCTGTGAAATGTTTCTGTGAGCGGGTCTGTTGGCTGATGTTGAGCTATGGGAAAATCTGATCTACAAAATATTCTGTGCAACGCTAGGAAGATAATGAAATCCTTTTCTTTTTCACTTAAGTGGGAAACACTGTGTATTGTTTCAGCACTCTTTTATGAACGGAAAACCTTAAAATGAAATCACCATAGAAACATTCTGCCATTCTCCTGTCCACATCTTTGTGCCAGGGTGGCGGCCGTGAGTATGTCAGTGTCGCCGAGTGGCCCTGGTCTTCCCCGCAGTGGCTCAGGCCGGGGACAGGCCAGGCTGTGCCCTGTGAGACCCCAGCAGTTCCTCCTTCTGCTCCCCAATCTGTAACAGTGGGGGAGAATTTGATGACAATAAAATTTCCACTTCCAAAAATCAGTGTTTTTTTTTTCTTTAAACAATTACCACTAATGTACATCTTTCTTCCCTGCTCCCTCCAGAATTCAATAGACAAATTGATGGCATCTGTATAGAGAGAAGATACAAATGATTAGCTAAGAATATAAATATGAAAAATCTATTACGAATGACTTTGCTAAAGAAAATATGTGGAATCATATTTGGACCATGAAAAATGTGTTGGTATCTTTGATTTTTTTAAAAATCATTGAGTTTATTGAAGCTTTCAAAATGCAACTATATTTAAGGTAAAATAAAATCAATCTCTGTGAACATTATGCTGATTGCATTTTCTGTCAGAAAGGAGACCTTTTCAGGTGGATTGGGTTTTGTCATGTTTGCACGTCACATGCAGAGCCTCATTAAGGCGACATACAGATATCTGTGTCAGTGTAGACACTCAGCAGAGGATACACTGGAGCAGGGATTGTCTCATCGTTCTTTTTGGTGAGCAGTTAGAGAACCTTACTATTAGCACTGGATTTCCCGTCCTAATTTATAACTGCATGTGAGGTTCTGGTGTGATGTCTTCAGAAGGAAGGCTTGCAGATTACTCTTAAGTGGCTCTGCCTCAAGCTCTTACTCGTGGCTGAGTTCAGTATTCACTGCACACTGAACCAGCCCAGAGGGAGATCATCAGAATGTTGGTGAGACGGGAGAGAGGAGGAGAGGGGGTCCTGGATGTGAGAGCCCATGCATGTTGTTAAGGGTTCCCTGCGTCACTGAATGGAAAACATGATTCATAAGCTCCCAAAGTGAAGGGATATGTGTATATCCCTGTGAATCACTCACTGTATCTGATTCAAACCTGGAAATAAATGTCTGACTGTAGTCCCAAATGTGGTCACTCGTGAACATGGGGATTTTGCACATTCCACCAAATGTTTTCCAAGTCGGTCTGCTGCACGTGTTTTTGTGCCACAGAGTTATCTGTGAACTAGGAATGTCTCAGGAGTGTGGGCTCCTTCCCTCTCCAGCTGCTGCTTTTCTTCCATTTATGTTTTCTTTCTGGTTGAACCTCAAGGACACCTGAACTTTCATAACCTTTTACAAGTCAGGACCAAAGTCACCACATTTCTTGTGTAACTGACATTATACAAGATGGATTATATGTGTGATATAAAACATTTCTGTTTTATTTACTTTTTCTATTTACAGTATCAAGGACAGCTTGGGAACAGGTCTTGTTAGGACCTAAATTTACCCAGAAAAAGGAATATGTCACACCCGCCCACAAACACCCCCTCTAAGGAAAAACAGGCAGCCTCAGGAAAAAAACGTTTCCCACTCTGACAATAGGGGAAGTTTTAGGGATACACAGTGGGAGGAGTACATAGAAACTTCCCCACACATTCAGATAATTGAACAATAAGTTAGATTTTGAATTCATTTTCCTTCACAAGTAAGCCTGGAGTTGTTTGGTTTCTCCCTAGGAAATAGACGGGTCTAGGAACAGTTCTTGCGGTAGAGACTGTGCTTGAGAGCAAGAAGCATGAGCGTTTCCTTTGTATCTTGTGTTTTTGGCATTTCCGTTCTTTCCTTGGTTTCTCATTTGGGGCTTTTTGTTCTGCTCTGTGATGTTTGGTAACGGAGGAGCTGCCCATCGCTGCAGAGGCCGTGCGGGCGGGGGTTTGGGTCATGAAGAGTTCTGGAACCCAGGTGTCTCCTGGTTGAGGGTTAAACAAACTAGATAATTGAAAAGAGGTAGGAGCTGTGAAGGCATTCTCTTCTAAAGGTGAGCAATTCACTTCTGTGACATCGTGGATAAGTCACCCAACCTGCTGATAATTTTACCCCCAAGATGAGTAGCTCTTTATTTACTACATATGGATAAAACACCAACTTATTAAAGAACCCAATCTGGAAATTGTACCAGCAGTGAAAATAAACACTAACAGAGACATAAAGAGTAGAAAACTCACCAGCATCTCAGAGTTTTTTTTTTTCTCAGAGAGTTTATAGCTGCATTAACCTCATGGATTTTCAATTAGGAGCTATAGGCAATTTGGGAAATGAACTTTATCAATAAATATTTGTAAATGATTAGCTTTTCCTGAGGGCAACTACACATTTTTCATAATCTCAGTACACTTTCTAGGACTTGAACAAATCCCTGAATATTGTTTAAGATGATGAACCTCCAGCTCATTTGTTCACGATGAACCCCTGGTCCACTTAGAAACCTTCCCATTATGTTTTTTTTGCATTGTCATCTCTTATCCAGAATTTATATCCTGGCTTGTGTTTCTCTTTTTTTCATTTTCTGTTTTAACCTTGATTCTGTCACTTTTATCCGTTTTGCTGGAAAATAGTTGAGATCAAGTTTTAAGTTAGAAATCATGATGTGAGGGAGTTCCCTCTCAGTCCAGTGGTTAGGGTGCGGCGCTTTCACTGCTGTGACCTGCACTCAGTCCCTGGTCGGGGAACTGGGATCCTCAAAGCTGTGAGATGAGGCAAAACAATACATAAAACTAGAGATCTTAACTTGGTTATTTTCAAGACTGGTCCCTGAGGCTGAGCTCTGAGCCCAGTCATCTCTCTCTTCCAGTAGGCTGAATGACTCAGTTTTAGAAATACAGACCCAGCGGTCTTTGTGCCTGGACTTGGTATTTAACTGAAGACAAATTCAAAGGTTTCTCTCAGTCCCTGAAAAGGGAAACTCAGATGATTTTGACACCCACTTTTGTCTGCAGGCTTCCCTTTGGCACAAACAAAGCATCCTCCGTGGTGTGGAGACCAGCGTGCACAAGCTGCCTTACCTGGTGGTCCTGGACTTCCCCCCCAACCCCCCCAGAAATGCTCTTGTGTCTGCCAGGAGGCGGTGAGGGGCAGACGGACACTGTCTGCCGCTGGGCAGGTCCATCTGAGTCACCCTGCAGACCCTGCCTCCTGCTGTCCAGGACTGACTTGATCTTGATGACAGTGAACAACAGTGACCCAGTAGTTCATTTTGCATAATGTCTGGTGTGGTTGATGGTATCTGACTTGGTTTACTTTGGGAGCATTAAGGGAATAAGTGTAGGTATTTAAAATTATAAGTGCATTAAAATAGTACTTGTAATCACAGGAAAAAAGTACCACCATACCTCAAATTGAGCTTTGGTGAATGCTACAAAGAGAACACAAGTATGGGATCTTGCAGGAAAAGTGACGTGGCCTGGTTCTTCATAAAACTCACTTTTTAAGACATTATTAAACCTCAACGTGTATCTTAAAGTCAGTGATAAGAACTAGTTTAAATTGTTTTGATCTTCACTAGAGGAAGTTTCTACTTTACTGGTAAGTTATGTGTACCTGAAAGAGCAACTCTTTAAGTATCACCTCCTTCAACTCTGCAAATACTTGTTTGTCCAGAGAAACAAGTTCAGCTTTTTGAGCAGAAAATAAAGCGTAATTGTTTTAATGCTGCACACTCCCTGAGGTGAGAAGATACTAGGGTTAGGGTGTAGGGTTAGGCAGAGAAAGCAGTTGGCACAGGTTTGCACTGGCAGCTTGGTTGTGTGTTGGAAAACGCTGTTTTCTGTGCTTCTAAAAATTGCACATTTGATACAATTTGTGTTTTCCCTGCTCTTGTAATTAAAGAGGCTGGGACTTCTCTTGGGATGCGTCCGAATTCCTAGAGCAGAGCGCGGGGTGCGGACGCAGCCTTCTGCCGTTTCTGGAACCTTCTCCCTGGCAGCGACACCAGCCCCCCATCCACCGCTTCTCTGAGAGCCGCTGCGGGCGTCTCTCCGTCCCCACCTCACCGCGGTCGAGACCTTTATGGGAGAGCCCGTTTCCTTTCCAATCTCAAAGCAGTCCAGCCTTTCTGAAAATATGAAGTACTTTCCAAAAGCAAGAACAGAATGTGGTGCAATGCGGGTTCTCTGGCCCTTGATGGCAGGGACGCCCCCAGGTCCCTGATGCTGCAGGTGAGGAGGGCAGGGGGGTGCTTCTGGCTTCCCCCTCCCACGTCACCTCCAGGGGCCTGGCTCGCCTCCTGAACGGAGACCAGCTTCACTCCCCCGCTCCTCCTCGAGTCCCCGGGCCCCTGCTGCTCTCCCTCCAAAGCGCCCTGTCTGCATGCACAGCTGGGGACAGGTCTGAGGACGAGCTGGGGGGTGGGGGGGGTGTCCCCAGCCCCAGTGCCCAGGCTGTGGGGCGAAGAGACTCCACTCGTGTGGATGTGGAGATGCCCGCCCCCGGGACGCACCGAGAGCTGGAACTCGAACAGGAGAGGCTTCTAGGGAAGGCGGCTCTGAACACGCGGGAAGCCGAGACCCGCCAGCTGCCAGGAAGCGACCTGGGGACCAAGGCAGGGGCCTGCAGCCCTCCCCCCAGCCCCGCCACCCCGGGTGGTCCTCCTGCAGGGCGAGGGGCAGCGCCCTCCAGGGCTGCTGCTGAGTGAAGCCCCCAGGTAGGCCGGAAAGCCCACTGGCTCCCTGGGAACACCTCCAGGGCCCTGCTGCCTCTGGAGGTGGGGGCTCAGGGCAGGGGCAACCTCAGCCTGCCGCTCAGCAGTTTCCTACCTCCCGGCCTCCAGAGTTCCCACCATCAAGACCACCGGTGAGTCCTGCGGGGGAGGTGGGGGCTCAGAGAGGACTGGGGTCCCAGGGGACTTGCTGAGTCCAGACCGACATCTTAGAAGGAGAGCTGGACACAGAGGAGGTCTCAGTGGAGTGGCTGAGCCGCCCCGGCCCCGTGGCCGTGAACTCTGGTGGGGGGAGAGGTGAGGCACACATTTCGTGCTCACCCACACACACCCACACAGACAGTCACTGCCTGCTCACTCAAATTCCTGCAGTCCGTGGTCTGCTCTGCCCACACCATCCCCCAGGGCAGGGGGTTTCCCGGGATATCCTTCACGAAGAATCAACACTGCTGCCTCCTCCCTCTCTCTGGTCCAGAGGCCACACTAATGAGCCACACTACTTAACTCTGGTCACCGAACAGAATCTACAAAGGATGGGCAAATTATAATGCACATACCCACAGCACACAGATTGGGATTCCAGCAGAAAGGTCTGTGCCTGGGACACTGTGAGATGATAAATACAAGTCAGTCTTATAACAATCCTGACTGTATTCAGTAGATGAGAGGTAGATAATGGGTGGGTAGGTAGGTAGGTAAGTAGATGATGGATGGATGACAGGTGATTCCTGTAGTATTGGCAGGAGTAGAAGATGAGAGATTCCTGCCCTCAGAAAGCTATGGTTAGCCAGGAGACCCCACCCCACTTCTGATGTCTGTTACTTCACCCTCAGCCTTTCACACCTCCTCCTGTTTGTGGTGGGTGTTCTGTTGAGCTCTGTCTTCCCTGATAGCTCAGTTGGTAAAGAATCTGCCTGGTGAAGAATTCTATGCCTGCAGGTAAAGAATCTCCTGCAATGCAGGAGACCCCGGTTTGATTCCTGAGTCAGGAAGATCCCCTGGAGAAGGGATAGTCTACCCACTCCAGTATTCTTGGGCTTCCCCTTGTGGCTCAGCTGGTAAAGAATCTGTGCCTGCAATGTGGGAGACCTGGCTGCAGTCCCTGGGAAGGGAAGATCCCCTGGAGAAGGGAACGGCTACGCACTCCAGTATTCTGGCCTGGAGAATTCCATGGACTGTGTAATCCATGGGGTTGCAAAGAGTTGGACGTGACTGAGCAACTTTCACTCATGACCACAGGATGGCTGCTGCCCACCCCAGGTATTACTTTCACTCTCACACGCTCATTTGGGTCAGTGTGTGTGACGTCCTTGTCAGAGCCCTTCTCATGGATCCTCCCCAGTGACCCACGAGGCATCGAGGCATCAGCTCACATCCTCGTTGTGAGCAAAGATGAAGGCATGGGCACTGTGTGTAGTGGGCGATTGTCTGGGTGATGGTGATCCCAGAATTTATTCTCGAGAAGCACGTTCCAGATTCTGACCAAGCGTTTCACCTTCATCACTGAGCCAAAGATCTGCACGTAGTCCCTGCCAAATAAATACATGTTGGTGTACTGCAGTTGGAGTTACAAATGCAGGAGAAAAAAAACAAAAAAACAGAACTTTGATGAAGTTTGAGTGAATGAGGAGGAAAGTGAATCTGCCAAAGAATGTTAATATTTTCTGCTTCTCCCCTTCCCCGAGTCTCAGTAGTGATTATTGACAAATGCTGAATGGCTTTTCTGCAGTCACATCTCTGTGTTCAGCTTAATGATATGGGAACTGCAGATGGAGCTGAGGGTGACTTGAAAAGAAAAGGGTATTATTGGTAAATGCACTGGACGCCTTGCACATGTGAGAGGATAAATTGAAATTTTACAGGACTAATGAGTTTTTGAAAACTGTTAGCCAGGCTTGCCCAAACTGTTCTCTCCCTATTTAAGATTTTCTAAATTAGAAACTCAGAAATTTTGTAGCTGTTTTGGTCCTGGAATAAATAAACAGCCAAAGTAGATGGTGTTTTCCCATGTATTAAACTTACATTGTCTCTTGCATCCATTGTAACCTGTGTATTATTTTTATTGCAGTTGATGGTCTGTTCAAAGCACTTGCTTTATTGAGCCCAAATGTAGGTACTTTGTAACCATAACTGGGCTCAGCTGTCAAAAAGAGGTGACTTCTAGGTGCCTTCACGTTTAATTTTTTTAGCATACTGCAGGGTTCTGGAGCATGTCCGTATAAGCCTAAAATTAAATTTTGAAGTAAACGCACCGTAGTTTTTAAATTGTTGTTTATGGCCTAGCAGTTAAAGTCTTGCATTTGATTCTTGGGCTTAAGTCTTAGTGTCAAATTTGAATTTACATTCATCACTGAAAACTGTTATGGACCTAAACAGTCACATTTATATATTTGAATGCAAAAGTCTTGCTGTAAGGGGATGAACCTTTCACACACTTTGAACTGCAGAAGTAACCTTAATTTTTATTTCAGTTACCAGCCATTTCCTCCGATTGTTGTTGTTCAGCCCCTAAGTCATGTCCGACTCTCTGCGACCCCATGGACTGCGGCACGCCAGGCTTCCCTGTCCTCTATCATCTCCCAGAGGTTGCTCAAACTCCTGTCCAAAGATTCGGTGATACTCTCCAACCATCTCATCCTGTCTCCCCCTTCTCCTCCTGCCTTCAATCTTTCCCAGAATCAGGGTCTTTTCAAATGACTCAGTTCTTTGCATCAGGTGGCCAAAGTATTGGAGCCTTCCAATGAATATTCAGGGTTGATTTCCTTTAGGATCAACGGGTTTGAGCTCCTTGCAGTGCAAGGGACTCAAGAGTCTTCTCCAACACAATTCTAAAGAATCAGTTCTTTGGTGCTCAGCCTTCTTTTCATCTGATACCACTGTCAGTTGGTTTAAATACAATCTGCCTCAATGTTCTTAATTTGCCGCCTGGGCAACTGGCACACCCATTCATCAGTTGAGAGATTGCATTTTACTTTGCATTTATGTACTCCCATTATATAACATTATGTAGTTGCATGTGAAGAAAATGCTAAATATCATTTAGTATCATTTTCTTCCTAAGCAAATCATCTGAGATTATTTTCTGTTTTGGAAAAAAAGAAGTTATCTGTGAAATATTTTATCTCTGTTGCCTAGATGTGTTCTCAAATGTAGTATAGATCAATCAAAAACTAAGTTGCTTACAGCTTTTACGGTAAAAATAATTTGAGAAATAATTACAAATTCTAAGTTGTGGGGGTTTATTTGTTGCCCATATCAAAATTGTAACAGAGGTATTTCATTCACATGAATCTTTCAGAATTCAAGTTTAATCCATCCTATTGTTTCCTATTGACTCAAATGCTAGAAAAGTGGATTCTGACATTTTCACTGATCATCTTCAGAAGAAGCAGTTAGTACAGATAGATATCACTCCTTTTCAAACTAAAACTACATACTCATTCTGTTACATTTGTGTTCAGAGAGATATAAGAGTTTCTACCCGAGTACTAGTTGTTCAAGTCAGAGCCCATTTGCGAGTCATGAAATCAATTTAGTGGCTCTAAACCAGCATTTTTTAATGAAAGAAAGTGGACTAGAAAATGTTAGACCGCATGGCACGGCAAGTTGAAATTGTGAGTCTCAATTTATATCCGTGTGTGTGTGTAGACAGGCTCTCCGTGCGAAGTAGTCACGGTCAAAACAAAGATCATTGCTCTATGGGTGCATCTTTTCCTTTCTCTCTGTTCCTCTTCCTTTTTTCCTTCCTTCCTTCTTTTTTCTCTTTCATTCTTTCTTAGTTTACTTCAAGGATTAGAAGGGTATAAAATCTGAAGTCTGTCAAGATTCACGGTTCCATCACCCACTGGCAGTGTGGTCATCAGTGAGTTTCGTGCCCTTTATGTCCATTTCCTCAACTGTCACGTGGGCTGCTTCATAGGCTCGTTTGTAAGGAGGTCAGACCAGTGATGGTAAACGATGAGGACCACATAAGCATTAGGTAAAAGTATTGCCAACTCTTGAGAGCAGTCTCTTTCACTGTTACTATTTTTCCATAAGCTACATTCATTAACTGTATGTTATTCTCTCAGCATTTCTAGATGATGATATGTATCCCTTTATATTAGAATTTTTATGTTAATTTTTTACATTTCCTGAGATAGAAATGTTATTATATTGAAATGAGTAATTCCTATTTGAATGTAAATATATAAGAATGAGGTTTTCATTGATGGAAATCATTCACTGAATGCATGCATTGCTGGTATAATAGTGAAGGATTTTAATAACGATTTTGGATTATGAATATGCATAGGGAAGGGTTATTAACTACTTGGTAACAAAATGATGAAATGCAAGAGTTTTTTAAGGTGAGAAGCTTTTAGTAAAAACTATGATCTTTTCATGAAGTTTTGGGGAGATTTCATACAGGAAATCAAGAAGAACAAGTCTAGTTGTACCAAAGAAATAGAAAGGCAGGATATAACTGTCCAACTAGAGCTGATAAAAGATTCAGAAATAAACTACAGCCCTAGAGAAAGCTAAAACAAAAGAGAACATTTTTATTTATAGTGGTTCTGTCCTGCAAAAATGTTTAAAATTTCAGTAGATGAAAAATGCCCGGATAGAATTTTAATTTTGTAGCTTTACCCAAATCAGATCCCAGGAAGACTCTATTTAGTTCATGACAGGCACAGATTCATTCCATCCTGATAACTGATTCCTCTGACTTCTGAAATTGCATCTTTCTAGACATGAAAAAGGAAGGTAGAATAATCTGGTGACCAAAGAATTATAAAGAGAAAACTCAAAAAGAGATATAAACATGATTAATGGCTTTAACTACTCAAAGCACAGCCCCAAACCAAACAATTGTCTTGATAAATGCATGCGTTTTATTTTTCTGACTATACAAGAGAAATACTAACATTTTGTGAATTATGACAGAATGTGTATACTCACTGCTGTACAAATGGAATTTTCCACCCAAAGCTGTCTTTGCTTTGATGGCATAAATCTAGCCCAACCGTGACAAACTAGCCTAAAAGGCGATCCTAAAACCTTTCTTTTCTGCAGAATGGGTGCAATCAGTTGTTGAGAAAAAGATACTGCAAGTTTTGTTGAGGAAACCATATTGTGCTTGCATCACTGAAGCATTTAGACATGTTCTAGATTACAGAAATAATAGCAGAGCCAAAACCATCTGCACACAGGTCAAGTTTGTTTTAAACTCTGAAGTAAAACCAACAGTAAAGATGAAACTTCCAGCCTGGGGACCCACTGCAGGAATATGAAACGGCTCCAGGGAAAAGAGTTCAGACAAAAAGGAGCACACTTCCAAGGTGGCCACACAGAAGGTCTTTATACTGGAAGTGATGATTCAAAGGCACTCCAGGACACCTGAAACTAACACAACACTGTAAATCAACACTACTTCAACTAAGAAGCGAAGACGCGGCAGGACAGACTTTGCCAAACCGTGTGTCACCCGAGAAGTCCCTCCTGGGAAGGACATGAGTGACAGCCACCATCTCAGGGGCATTTTGCTCAAAGATGACTTTAGAAAGGTAAAGTCACTAGTGAGACTTGGAAGCCCTGTTGGCTCAGTCGGTAGAGAATCTGCCTGCACTGCAAGGGACCTGGGTTCTATCCCTGCGTGGGGAAGATCCCCTGGAGAAGGGAATGGCTACTCACTCCAGTATTCTTGCCTGGAGAACCCCATGGACAGAAGAGCCTGGTGGGCTACCTACTGTCCATGAGGTCACAAAGAGTCGGACATAACTGAGCAAATAATACTTTCACTTGCTTTCCAAACCAAGCATGTTATGTCCCAGGATGTATTATAATTCCCCAACTTCTACTTTTTGAATTATTCCAAGTCATCAGATCTTCAGTGTTTGAAGAAACAACTACATCTTATCATCTGTTGATTTCAAGGTTAAAAATGTGTGCTTTCACAGCCACTTTCGGAGCCAAGGATGCTTTGAGAAGAACCCTGTCGTGGTACCGAATCCTCCTCCTTTCACCAGATTTCAGCCTAAACTGCTGCTGAGTTGCTGCGCTCCTCATGGCCTGCAGGCCTTTGTATTAGATATTCCTTAAATTCGAGGGCAAAATCAGCAGAATGGCATTTCCCAAAGCAATCCTTAACTCACTTTGAATTTCAGTGTTGGATCACTTAATTTTCAGTTTGTTTTGACCAACAGTCACAATCTCCAGGTGGAAACCCTCCAGTTTTAGTTCTTGCTCTCAAATAATTGATGTCTAGAAAGAATGTGCTGATCGAGTAGGGACGGTGGCCCCAGGCATGGACGAGGGCCTGGGAATGGGATTCTTCAGGGACACACTAGGGGCAGCCGAGGTGGGTTTCTGTGCTGCAGGACTTCTCCGAGGCTTAAATGAGCTCACAAGCCCCATGCATCTCCTGGAGAGGAGTGTGGTCTGCCTGGTTGGCAGGCGTGGACCACAGAACGAGGGCGGGAAACCCTGAGCCCCACACCATGGCTTTGGCGACAGCCACCTTGTCCTCAGGTGCAAGCGTGTCCCCCAAGCTCACCATCTGCGGCCCCCCAGACTCCTCAGGGCCCACCCGGGCTGCCAGCCCCACGTCTCCTTTCCTGACCTCGTGTGTGCTTCGTTGGCGGGCCTGGTCTGTAGTCCGGGCTGCAGCCCCCCACCCGGGGGGCTCCCAGGGCCTCAGGAACAAAGGAAACTCATTCTCTCACCCCACCGTCCAGGCGTTGCAGGGCCAGGCAGCTGGGGCAGAGTTGGGGGAGGGGAAGGTGGCCCTTTTCTCTCCCAGGTCCTGGCGGCTGGCCCTCTGTGTAGATGTGTGTGTCTGCACCCTGCTGCAGGGCACTGTGGCCAGTCCTTGGTGCCTCCCCTTCCTACTTCCTACTGCATGAGTCTGAGCGGCAGGAGCCTCACAGCTAGAGGAGCCCTGCGGCCCAGTGTCCGGTACTCTGGGCCAGAGTCTGGGACCTGCCCAGGCCACATAGAGAGACCTGCAGTCTGAGGCTCCCTCTGAAGGTCACCTGCATGTGGGGGTCTGGCCCCCCATGAAGCAACGTCTCACCTGGCAGCAGCCATGTTAACATTTACCTTGGCCTTGGTTCTCTGGTTTGATTTCCATGCTCACTCTGGTCACCAGCAGCAGAGAAGTCTGCCTGACCCGCGTGGAGTTGGAAGGGCAGGGCTTCCAGGCCGGAAGGCGGGCGGCCCTCAGTGCTGGGGCGTCCCCCTAGCATGCCCAGAAACCAGAGGCCCCCGCAGGGAAGCCACCTGTCCTGGTCAGAGGATCAGAGGGACAAGTGTCCTGCGGGTTCCCAGGTGGAGACAGGCCTGGGACCTGCTCAGAGACACGCCCGGCTGGCATACGACCCCGCCTCGCCCCTGCTGGCCGGTGTTCACTCGGTGATGTCCCCTCAGCCTGACCCAGATGCCCTCAGTCCTCATCCACCCCGAGCTGGGTCCTTCATGCCCTCGTTTATTTTACACACACGTTCCCTCCGTGTCTCCTGGGAGCTCGTCACGAGAGGAAGGCCATCCTGCTGTGCCCTTAGCTGCAGCAGCTCTGCCTTTGGATGGTCGCTGGCCTTCCTGAGTTGGGTTTCCTGCCCAGACGAAGAGGGGAGACTGTGTGGTTGCAGGTGTTGCAAACATCAGGGTATTTTGCAGATTAAGTGCTTGATGCTCCAGAACCTGGCAGGCCCTGTCAGCAGCTCTGACCATCTGAGCGTCCATCCACCTGCTCACAAGCTCACACACTGCCCAGGACAGGCGCCGGGTCCAGGGCACCAGTAGGCGACACAGGCTCTCAGGTCAGACGTGCGGAACTGCTCATCACTTGCACCAGCGACCAGGCTTTGGCCCCAGGTCTCTAAGCCCCGTCTCCACTGGTGACAGCTGGACACATGGGAGAGGGACCCTGAGCCAGGACGCCTGAGTCTCAGGACAGGAAGGCGGCCGATTGCCCCCTGCCCGGGCCAGGGACGGCCCTCGTGTCCCGGCTGCCCACCGTGCAGACAGACGTGAAGAGCCGGCCGAGAGCACAGGGCACCCAGCAACCCCTCCCCCCGACAAGGGGTCGACGGCAACAGGACAAATGCTCTGAGAACTGCCCCCTGCGCTCACAGCCTGGCCCAGCGACTCTTGCGTCTCGTGGGGAGACGCTGCCTGACGTGGCTGTTTACAGAAGCGTGTGCAGTGCTGTCAGACGGTTTACATGTGTGTGGGCTCCGACTCTCATTAGATAGAAAGCTGTTGGCGTTATAGCTGAAAATCTGAATAAATGCCCAGTTTACGACGCTTCTTCCTAGCACATAAGCCAAACATGGTGTTCAGATCCATATTCTCTTTTTGATTTTCTATCGTGAAACATAACATAGAAAAGCAAAATGAAAACAATGCAGTCGCCTTAATCTTGCGGCTAGATTGGCTGAAACAGGCGTTAAGAGTGTTTCTCACAATTGTCACTGCCTCATTCACCTGCTCAGAATGACACTGATGGAGCATCCCTCTCTAACGGGTGGCTCTTTATGCTGGATCAGTTGGGTTTGTAGGAGGAAGAAACGGAATCCGACAGTGGGATGAGCCCAGGGTGCTGCCAATGGTGCCACCTATTGAGAGCCTTTCTCCCTTTTGTTCTCATTCCTGTTATTAAGAAAAATTTCTGCCCGAAGATTGCATTTCTGTGAGTTATGGTGACTGTGTAGATCATAAGAAAAGCCAACCCGGCGTGTCGCCGTGCCCACAGCACCCACAGGCCACGCTGCCCCTCAGGGCCACTCCACTCGGGCCAAGGAGGTGCCCCCCAGCCACTCAGCTGACCGCCTGCCTCCGTGGAGCCCTCGTCCGGCCTCAGAAGGTGCCACGCAGGCACAGGTGAAGGTGCCATATTTGTTTCTGGTTTCATTCAGGCCCTGGATATTCCTTGTCCTAATCACCCACCTAGCACCAGATTAAATAGCTAGTGATTACTAATCATTAAATGACTAATAATTCTATGAGTCGTTGGGCTTCCCAGGTGGCACTAGTGATAAAGCACCCACCTGCCAATGCAGGAGAAGAGATGAGGGTTCGGTCCCTGGGTGGGGAGGAACCCCTGGAGGAGGGCGTGGCAACCTACTCCAGTGTTCTTGCCTGGAGAGACCCATGGGCAGAGGAACCTGGTGAGCTACAGTCCATGAGGTCACAAAGAGTCAGACACGACTGAGTGACTTGGCACGCGTGCACGGGCTGCTGCCTGGCGGTACGTCACTCACTTTCTGTGGGATCTTCGTGGCGTGGCGTCCCTGAGGTTCTGTGGTCTCCATGAAGGTCATTGTTCCGTGTGACCCCATGACAAGGTGACTCTCCCAGAGAGGCTGACAATACGCTTGTGTGGCTCCCACAGGGCTGGCCAGAGAGTGAAGGAAATAGGAGCACGGGGCTCCCAGAGGTTTCTTTGAATGTCCTTCTATTGCTTCCACTCTCCAAGGAGGACATGCTGAAGCTCATATATTGAAAAGGAAATTGCATCTATGTCCACAGCGTTTTTTCTAACCTTTATAAACATATTTAATAATAGTTGTTCTGTCCACAGGTATTTGAGTCGATACTCGCAAACATACTTCATAATGTACACGTCTTACATTTTAATTACATGGGAAGTGTTTTTGAAACAGTATGGCCTCTTGCAACACAAGCTATTAATCTGACTTTCCCAGTGCCTGTAGTTTTGTTTTGCTTACCTTGATCGTTTCACACCATCGTTTGTTTTCTCTTGGGAAGGAAAGGCTGATAACCTACGATGTTCATTTGGGTGCCCATCCATATCCCACAATTACCCAAGTTGACTGAGACCAGGTGAGCACTCCCCGGGGCTGGGGGGCCAAAGGGGCAGAGGCCCCCTGGATGGGGGTCAGAGCCTCGCTTCTGGTCCATGCCACCTCTGTTCAGTGGCTCTGCTGTTTACACGTCTCAGTGGACAGAATCAAAGGGTTATCTGAATTTATTCCAGGCAATTTCTCCTTTTGTTTTCCTTAGTTCATGAGTATTAATATTCTTTAATAGGGATTTTTAATTCTGAGCCTTTTTTTAAGGAGGGAGAAGCATTAATGAATTCTAAGTGATGGAATATTCCAGCAACTTTCTATAAAGCGGGGGCAGGAGAAAGTTCTCCAATGCAGTGGGTATCACTGTGATTCTCGGGTCTTGGGGAATCCTCGGTGTCCAGCAATGATGGTGCCGGTCTGATGCCCTGCCCTGCAGTCCCTCCTGAGGGGCAGGCCTGATGGGGACACCCCGCCCTGCAGTCCCTCCTGAGGGGCAGACCTGCCGGGTCACTGCTTAGCCTACAAATATCTGAGACAAGGAACGCAGGGCAGGCAGAGCCTGAAAGGACTCACCAGGGTCACCGCACATGTGCTTCTGGGTCCAGTGCACTCCAAGTGCTCAGTATGCATTCTTGTACTTTGTTCTCACACAGATCTTTTGAAGCTGGTACTATCATTATCCCCATCCCTCAGGTAAAAGAGCTGATACTCAGAATTTAAAATTTGCTGTAATTCATAGGCTTCCTTAGTGCCTCAGACAGTAAAGAATCTGCCTGCAATGTGGGAGACCTGGGGAGGTTCAATCCCTGGGTCGGGAAGATCCCCTGGAGGGGGAAATGGCAACCCACACCAGAATTCTTGCCTGGAGAATTTCATGAACAGAGAAGCCTGGCAGGCTACAGTCCATGGAGTTTCAGAGTTGGACATGACTGAAGAACTAACACTTCACTTCTTCATAGACAGGTAAGAAGGAGAGGAGAGATAAAAGCCTGACAGCTTCCTCTTGAGCATCAACTCTTAGATGATGAGCTCTGTTGGCTCCTAGATTTTAATAAAGCCATCATCATACCTTAAAATACATCTGAAAATAAATTTGTAATGGTCTCTGATGCATGTCAAGTTTCTATAGCAAAATTTTTCACCAAGCAATTGTACCCCAATAAAAATTAACTTAAAAAATGTTGCCAAAAATTTTCAGTAGGAAGAATGGAGAGTTATTAATAAAAAATGACATGTGAAAATAATAAACATCTGCAGAGTGTGCTTTTGTAAAACAAACTTAAACTTGTTGGAAAAGTTGAAGTTCCTGGGGCTTCTTCTTTAAAGAGGAGAGGATGGCAGGGGGATGCAGGGGGAATGTGGGTAGATCACAGAGGGGTGTCCACCATCCAGCCATCCTCATTTTAATGGAAGCCCACCCAAGACCCTGGCTGGATGGAAAGTGCTGTGAAACCTCTGTAAGAAAGTAAGTCCCTGGCAATGAGGGTGGCTGAACAGTGGAGAGCCTCTCTGAAGAAATCTGAAAATTCTTCCCAGAGAGGCTGTGTT
This sequence comes from Cervus elaphus, assembly GCF_910594005.1. Lineage (NCBI taxonomy): Eukaryota > Metazoa > Chordata > Mammalia > Artiodactyla > Cervidae > Cervus > Cervus elaphus. The sequence continues at coordinate 6,204,197 of NC_057841.1, read as the reverse complement.
CCTGCCAGCTGCCAAGCTAACTGTCCCTGGGCCAGCCACTCACGGTGCCTGGGCCCTGCATGTTAATTCTGATTTTACAAGTGTATCCAGCACATCTGGAATCTCTCACTTATAACAACTTGGTAAGCTTAGACTGTCTGAAAACCCCAAAGGAAAAAGAGTTTCAGCATTTGGTTTATTTTTACTTGACTATTAAAATAAAAGCAGATATATTCGACATCTAATATAGGAAATACATATTAAAAACTAGGTGGTAAAGAATCCACCTGTCAATGCAAGAGACACAAGTGATGCAGGTTTGATCCCTGGGTCAGGAAAAGTCCCTGGAGAAGGAAATGACGACCCACATCAGTATTCTTGCCTGGAAAATCCCATGAATGGAGAAGCCTAGTGGGCTACAGTCCATGGGGTCACCAAGAGTCAGACACAACTAAGTGACTGAGCACAATAGGAGAAAAGTTAGCATTCAGGTAAACAATAGTAGTGTCAGGGGAGTGTGTAATTTCCTTGGTTCTGTCTTGCCGCAGCAAAGATTTGAAATGGTGGACCAGTGTTACAGCTTGATTACAGCTCAGAGTTTTATTCGGCAAGCAAAGGAAAGTACACCCTTTCCTTTGCATGAGGGTGGGCCAACCCCAAAGGAGAGGGCTCAATCCCGCTTGGCTTCCTCCTTTTATAGGTTTGTCTCCTCCCCACCTTGAGCCTGCCCTATGCAAACTGGCCTGGCCAAGAAGGGGGCATGTGGGTTTCACCTGAAGTTCTCACTTCAGCATGTGGATTTTCTTTTGTTCCATTTTCATGGGCTATTTCCTTTCTTTGTCTTTTAGCCATTGCCATTTTGGACTCATTTTTTTATTCTAACTTTTTCCTATTCTAACCTATTCAAATTGCCAACATTCGCTGGATCATTGAAAAAGCAAGAGAGTTCCAGAAAAACATCTATTTCTGCTTTATTGACTATGCCAAAGCCTTTGACTGTGTGGATCACAATATACTGTGGAAAATTCTGAAAGAGATGGGAATACCAGACCACCTGACCTGCCTCTTGAGAAACCTGTATGCAGGTCAGGAAGCAACAGTTAGAACTGGACATGGAACAACAGACTGGTTCCAAATAGGGAAAGGGCAGAAAGCGAAAAAGAACTAGAGAGCCTCTTGATGAAAGTGAAAGAGAAGAGTGAAAAGGCTGGCTTAAAAGTCAACATTCAGAAAACTAAGATCATGGCATTCGGTCCAATCACTTCATGGCAAATAGATGGGGAAACGGTGGAAACAGTGGCTGACTTTATTTTGGGGGGCTCCAAAATCACTGCAGATAGTGATTGCAGCCATGAAATTAAAAGACACTTACTCCTTGGGAGAAAAGTTATGACCATCCTAGACAGCATATTAAAAAGCAGAGACATTACTTTGTCAACAAAGGTCCATCTAGTCAAGGCTATGGTTTTTCCAGTAGTCATGTATGGATGTGAGAGTTGGACTATAAGGAAAGCTGAGCACCAAAGAATTTATGCTTTTGAACTGTGGTGTTGGAGAAGCTCTTGAGAGTCCATTGGACTGCAAGGAGATCCAACCAGTACATTCTAAAGGAAATCAGCCCTGGGTGTTCATTGGAAGGACTGATGTTGAAGCTGAAACTCCAATACTTTGGCCACCTGATGTGAAGAGCTGACTCATTTGAAAAGACTCTGATGTTGGGAAAGATTGAAGGCAGGAAGAGAATGGAATTACAGAGGATGAGATGGTTAGATGGCATCACCGACTCAATGGACGTGAGTTTGGGTAAACTCTGGGAGTTGGTGATGGACAGAGAGGCCTGGCGTGCTGCAGTTCATGGGGTCGCAAAGAGTTGGATATAACTGAGCGACTGAACTGAACATTAGTATATAACAGAAAACATGGAATGCGTGTTTCTGCTATATGCTGAGGATCAATGCTATCAATAAATACAGGGAAGAGAAAAAACTTCACAATTTATACAACAAATGTTTGTTAGCCTCTTGGTATGGGTGAGACCATGGCGGTCACTAGACGAAACAGACAAGATGCAGGTCCTTTCTGGACAGGATGAACAAGACCACTGGACCCACAGCAAAAGGCAGCTTCCACTGTGTCCTGAGCGAGAGTAGCCCCAAGGTGCTGCAGGAGGTCAGAGGGCAAGGGCTGTCTCAGCCATAGGGTCAAACCTCCGGGTCATCTGGGTAAAGGCAGCCTCAGCCTTGACCTCCCTCGCTCCCCTGCACTCCTGATAACATCCTAAATACTGCACATCGGGCCACTGCTGCCTCTTCCAAAGATGGTTTTGGGGTGAGGAGGGCATTTTTGTTTTTAACAACTACAAAAAGAGAGTAAGAGCCCCACCTTAAAATCACTTACTTTGTACCAGAGTGAGTGAGTGAGTGAAGTTGCTCAGTCGTATCAGACTCTTCACGACCCCATGGACTGCATGGTCTACCAGGCTCCTCTGTCCATGGGATTTTCCAGGCAAGAGCACTGGAGTGGGTTGCCATTTCCTTCTCCAGGGGATCTTCCCAACCCAGGGATCGAACCGAGGTCTCCCGCATTGTAGACAGACGCTTTACTGTCTGGGCCACCAGGGAAGTCCTACTTTGTTATGGGACGTCCATGGGATCTTGTATTTTAAGCATTTGGCCTACTTTGTATCAGGACTAGGCCAAATGCTTAAAATACAAGATCCCATGGACATCTCATAATGCCTTGGGGCAGGGCGGGGGCCGTTGCTGCCTTCCTGTCAAACAAAGGAGGAGCCAGGCTCAGGAGGGTCTGTGAACTCCGGCCCGGGGCCGAGGTGGGGTGAGGACCCTTTATTGAGCCCATGCCCGCAACCACTTCATCATTCTGCCTCCACAAAGAACAGGCACTATTCTAGTGAAGGAAGGAAAGTTTCCTTCTTTTTAGATGCTTTTTAAAAGAAAACAGAGTGTTTTTTTTTGGGTCCTTCCTCAGATTTCGTGGTTTTCTCTCATTGAGTATCTGGCTTTCAGAGGTGATTTGTGATATGAGTAGCATGTTTTATAAAGTTTCTTATGATTAACTTCTGAATGCTGCTGAAAATATTAGGTTGGTACAAAAGTAATTTCGGTTTTGCATTGCTGAACTTTGCTGTTTGATAATGGAATATATCAAATGATATATTCAAATGATAATGATAACCACATTCTTATATAAGTGTGGTTATGTTATACATCATTTTAATGCACACTTACTGCTTTATGTATTTTTCTAATAATTTATTACGGCTTCTTTTATATTTATTTTAGACTAGGGAAATGATGTTAGACAAAAAACAAATACGAGCGTTTTTCTTATTCGAGTTCAAAATGAGTCATGAAGCAGCGGAAACAACTCACAACATCAACAACACATTTGACCTAGGGACTGCTAACCAACGTATCATGCAGTTGTGGTTCAAGAAGTTTTGCAAAGGAGACAGGGGCCATGAAAATGAGGAGCCCAATGGCTGGCCATTGGAAATTGACAACAACCAACTGAGAGAATCATCAAAGCTGATCCTCCTACAACTATGCAAGAAATTGCTGAAGAACTCAATGTCGACCATTCTATGGTCATTTGGCATTTGAAGCAAACTGGAAAGGTAAAAATAGGTAGGTGCCTCATGAGAAAGTGAAAGTGAAGTCGCTCAGTTGTGTCCAACTCTTCATGACCCCAAGGAACATCCATGGGATTTTCCATGCAAGAATACTGGAGTGGGTTGCCATTTCCTTCTCCAAGGGATGACAGAAAATTTTTTAAAATCATCATTTTGAAGTGTCATCTTCTTTTATTCTATTCAACAAGGAACCATTTCTTGATTGTGATATGTGACAAGAAGTGGATTTTATGTAACAACCAGCAATGAGCATCTCTGTGCTTGGACTGAGAAGAAGCTGCAAAGCACTTCCCAAGGCCAAGTTCAGTTCACTTCAATTGCACAGTCGTGCCCAACTTTTTGTGACCCCATGGACTGCAGCACACCAGGCTTCCCTGACCATCACAAATTCCCAGAGCTTCCTCAAACTCATGTAAATCGAGTTGGTAATGCCATCCAACCATCTCATCCTCTGTCATCCCCTTCTCCTCCTGCCTTCAATCTTTCCAACCATCAGGAGAGTCAGTTCTTCACATCAGGTGGCCAAAGTTTTGGAGATTCAACTTCAGCATCAGTCCTTCCAATGAATATTCAGGACTGATTTCCTTTAAGTTTGACTGGTTGTATCTCCTTGCAGTCCAAGGGACTCTCAAGAGTCTTCTCCAACACCACAGTTCAAAAGCATCAATTCTTCGGTGCTCAGCTTTTTTATAGTCCAACTCTCACATCCATACACGACTACTGGAAAAATCATAGCTTTGACTAGGCTGACCTTTGTTGCCAAAGTAATGTCTCTGCTTTTTAATATGCTCTCTAGGTTGATCATAGCTCTTTCTTTCAAGGAGCAAGTATCTTTTAATTTCATGGCTACAGTCACCATGGGCGGTAATTTTGGAGACCAAGAAAAAGTCTGTCACTGTTCCCATTGTTTCCCCATCTATCTGCCATAAAGTGATGGGACCAGATGCCATGATCTTCATTTTTTGAATGTTGAGTTTAAAGCCAGCTTTTTCACTCTCCACTTTCATTTTCATCAAGAGGCTCTTTAGTTCTTGCTTGCTTTCTGCCATAAAGGTGGTGTCATCTGCATATCTGAGGTTATTGATATTTCTCCCAGCAACCTTGATTCCAGCTTGTGCTTCATCTAGTGCAGCATTTTGCATGATGTACGTTAAATTGCATGTAAGTTAAATAAGCAAGGTGACAGTATACAGCCTTGATGTACTCCTTTCCCAATTTGGAACCAGTTCATTGTTCCATGTCCAGTTCTAACTGTTGCTTCTTGACCTGCATACAGATTTCTCAGGAGGCAGGTCAGGTGGTCTGGTATTCCCATCTCTTGAAGAATTGTCCAGTTTGTTGTGATCCACCCAGTCAAAGGCAGAAGTCAATAAAGCAGAAGTAGTTATTTTTCTGAAATTCTCTTGTTTTCTTTGATGATACAACGAATGTTGGCAATTTGATCTCTGGTTCCTCTGCCTTTTCTAAATCCAGCTTGAACATCTGGAGGTTCATGGTTCATGTACTGTTGAAATCTGTCTTGGAGAATTTTGCGCATTACTTTGCTAGCGTGTGAGATGAGTGCAGTTGTGCAGTAGTTTGAACATTCTTTGGCATTGCCTTTCTTTGGAATTGGAATGAAAACTGACCTTTTCCAGTCCTGTGGCACTGTTGAGTTTTCCAAATTTGCTGGCATATTGAGTGCAGCAATTTCACAACATCATCTTTTAGGATTTGAAATAGCTCAACTGGAATTTCATGACTTCCATTAGCTTTGTTTGTAGTGATGCTTCCTAAGGCCCACTTGACTTCAGACTCCAGGATGTCTGGTTCTAGGTGAGTGATCACAACATCATGGTTATCTGGGTCATTAAGCCGAACTTGCAACAAAAAAAGGTCATGGTCAGTTTGGTGGTCTGCTGCTGGAATGATCCACTACAGCTTTCTGAATCCCAGTAAAACCATTACATCTGAGAAGTATGCTCAGCAAATCAATAAGATGCACCGAAAACTTCAATGCATGCAGCTGGCATTGGTCAATAGAAAGTGCCCAATTCTTCTCCAAGACAATGTCCAACCACACATCACACAACAAATGCTTCAGAAATTGAACGAATTGGACTACGAATGTTTGCCTCATCTGCCATATTCACCTGATCTCTCGCCAACTGATGGCCACTTCCTCAAGCATCTCAACAACTTTTTGCAGGGAAAACACTTCCACAACCAGCAGGATGCAGAAAATACTTTCCAAGCATTCATTCATTTTATGCTATGGGAATAAACGAACTTATTTCTCATTGGCAAAAATGTGTTGATTGTAATGGTTCCCATTAATAAAATATGCTTGAGTCTAGTTATAATGATTTAAAACTCATAGTCTAAAACTACCAACTAAACACTAAGTTGGTCCAACTAACACTAAATTGGTGTTTGCACCAACTTAAAAATACCCAGAAGTGGCCCCTGCCCCACGAGGTCCGTGCTCTGTCCTACAGGGGTGCAGAGTGAGGGTGACTGTGTTTGGGTCCACAAGGGCCTGCGCGCCCCATGGGATGACAGTCAAGTGGGCATGGGGCACCCTGAACAGTGACAAAAGTGACCAGACACCAAAGCCTTGACTTTTATTCTACAAACAACCATGGACATGCGTCTTCAGGACCCACGTTTCTGTCCATCATCAAGACTTCCAACCCTTTCCGTCTCAACTTAAACTAAGATGCTCACAGTATGAAAGTTTCATGGAAACTGTCTTTAGCATAATAAAAACAAGTAATTTATCCGATCAAAGAATGTCAACAGCAAGTGCAGTGTCATTCGTGTGGTGACAAATTGTAACTATCCTTCCCAGGAAGAAGGGCTCAGAGTTGAGGGGAGGGTGTTGCAGGAAAGCACCTGTGTTTCATGTGTTTAATGTGCAGCTCCAGGACTATCACTCTTGTCCTTTTAGACGTAGATGCAAATTAGACCTAACACAGTGGTTATCACAGCAGTTATTACTGCTGCTTCTCCTCTCCTGCATGTTCGGTGAGTGCGGTGGGAGAACAGACCATTGTGAAGGAGGGGTGCTGTGAGCCTCAGGTTTGCAGACATCCATGGCAGTACCACTAATCATCACCGGAGTCGGACATGTGATGGAAGCTATGATATTACAAGTGAATTGATTCAGAGATCAGCTGGGTGGGGTGAGAAACAAAGCCCTCAGGACACCTTCAAGACATCGTGTGTCTTGCATGCTGAAGTCCCACAGGGGAGGCAAGGAGGCACTCACTTTCCCACGAGGCTGGAAAACACATGTGACCTTGGATTATGAAGTGTCTACGAGGTTTGGGTTTGAAAGGTCGTGGGATCCTCCAGTGGTCTCTGACACACCCTGAGCCATGTGTATGTGAAACAGGCTTAAGTTAGCTCAGCTAAGGAAATAAGATCTAGACCGAGACCAGTAGTCATATCGAAAAGCTGAATTTTAGCATAAAACTCTCCTGTGAGCATATGAAACACATTCATTGAAGAACAATAGCAGAATCCAGAATCTCTACAACCTAACATTCACAATGTCCAGGATCAGTCCAAAATGACCTGTCATCTGAAGCATCAAGAAAATGGAATTTGTTTTCAAGAGGAAAGAGAAGCAACAAAGCCATATCTCAGTATGAACCCAAGATGGAACCCACAGGCAAGACTTTAAAATGAATATTATAACTATTGTCTGTGAAGTAAAAGAAGTATGTTTTAAATAAATGGAAAATAAGACATCTCATCAGAGATACTGACACAATTTTTTAAAAAAACTGAAACCCCCCAAACTTTCTGAAATAAAAATTTCACAGGAATAGACTCAGCTGGAATAGACGATTCTTGGCAACCCCATGGACTACACGGTCCATGGAACTCTCCAGGCCAGAAATACTGGAGTGGATAACCTTTTCTTTCTCCAGGGGATCTTCCCAGCCCAGGGATTGAACCCAGGTCTCCCGCATTGCAGGTGGATTCTTTGCTAGCTGAGCCACCAGGGAAGCCCAGTGAAGTGGGAGGGCTGTTCCTTCCACAGTTGTTCAGATCCCTGCAGTGTGGCTGTGACAAGTAGGAAGTGACAGGACCAGGACAGGTGTGCAATGCCCAGGGGGCTGTGGAAAGAAGAGCCACCAATGGCCCAGGGCCAGGCAAGGAGGCCCCCTCCTAGGAAAAGGGACACTGGACACCAGGGGCTGCTGGGGACGTGGGCAGAGTGTGTCAGATATGGCATCTCATTATTGAGACAATGGTAATGTGACTAGAAAGATTCTCAGACTTTAAAATTATGGGTAGAAAGACCTTGTCAGCCACACAGCTATTGATACAGAACAGACTTACTGATTCCAAATTCCGGCCAGCTATAACAAGACTCCAAAGAGGAGCTTGATTCCAGTTTATTCTTTAGCTAACCCTTTGAAACTCTCTACGAAAAGTTATTAACTGCATTTTTCCATCTATGGCTCACTACAAAGCAGTAATTGAATGAGTGGTTTAAAGGAAACTATGAATGCTCTACATTGATCTAAACAGCCGGATTCCAAACAACCTGAAATTCTTTTTCAAGTTATCAGGATTTCCTGAGTACAGTTGAAGTTACATGTGGCAAAAAAATAAATGCCATGTATATACGTACCCACTCATATGCATGCACACACACATTTTTTGTGGTTGACTTAAATTCTTTCAGACTATGAGAAGCTAGAATAAGTTACCCCTCAAAAATAATTAGTTTTAAATTATGAACTTGCTATAATGTGAGAGCCTTAAGTGGTGAATTGAAAGAAAACCTTATTCTAGTCCCCCCCCCCCCCGCCTTTATCTTTACCATCTGAGGGTGGCTCTGCCTGCAATGCAGGAAACCCAGGTTTGATCCCTGGGCCAGGAAGATCCCCTGCAGAAGGAAATAGCAACCCACTCCAGTATTCTTGCCTGGAGAATCCCATGGACAGAAGAGCCTGACGGGCTATAGCCCATGGGGTCGCAAAGAGTTGGACAGGACTGAGCGACCAACATTTTCACTTTAAGTGGTGAAATGAAAAAAAACCTTATTGTTGTAGTTACATTTTTCTCCTTTATAATAAAGGTACTTAATCTTTCCCCTTTAAAATATATTTCTATTCAAGGAATGAAATATAATGTGTTTTAGTGAAGCTGGGATCTTCTGAATCCAGATGTATGTTAGAGGGCGTGGCAGTACACAGACTTTTTGTTTAACTTCACTATCCCTTGAGTCCTGGAGAAGGAAATGGCAACCTACTCCAGTACTCTTGCCTGGAATATCCCATGGACAGAGGAGCCTGCTAGGCTACAGTCCATGGGGCCACAAGGAGTCCATTGACTGAGGGACTTCACTTTCACCTGTTGAGAGATAAAATGCATTTCTCTCAAGGGAGAGTTCCATGAGAGCAAAGCAAAGAAAGCATCAGTAAGAAATAATAAATGTTAAAATTGTCCTATAAAAGATATATTTAAAGATGGATTTTTACAAGATTCATTTTTTGGTGGTAGTTTTTTTTTTTTAAACTGATCATTACAATTTGTTGTTGTTTAGTTGCTAAGTTATGTCTGACTCTTTTCCAGCCCAGTGGACTGTAGCCTGCCAGGCACAATCTTCAGAGCTTTTTTTTGCTCATTGACTCCCTAAAATAATTTTGAAAAAGTATGTATTCATTCACACACTTTGTGTTGACAGTTTTTATTGTTAAGTGTAAATAGTTACAAATGATGCATCTTTGGCATTTAAGTAAGTATTTACATTTAAAAACAGAACTGTGACATCACTCCTTCAAATGCATGGAATGTCATTTAAGTTCCACCATTTGATAACCTGTCATCCATTTTTAAAAATACATAAGGAAGCTCTTCAATATTTGAAAATTTGCCTTTCTTTTTGCTAAATTATAATTTTTGAGAGGTAAAACAACTTTTATGAAGATAAATAACAAAGATGTGACAAAATTTTTATTCAAGTAACTAAGAGGGAAGATATGATGTGAAAGATATTAAGAGCTGTTCAGAGTATTTCAGGACCACGTGTTTAGATGCAATTTAACACAGGAATGTTAGGGTGAGATTGCTGGGTTATAAAAGTGGTTAAAACCTGTAGGACAATAAACTACACCCTTTAGGGTTGTTGGGAGTGGTTATGTAGCTGGAGTAACAGTGTCAGCTGTTGAGAGTGGTTCCAGCTTGTTGATATTAAGGATATCAGTTGAAAATGGTTATCTAGCCGGTTGGTGTAAACAATGTCTGCTGTTGACAGTGGTTATCTAGTTGGTTGGTGTAACAATGTCAGTTGTTGAGGGTGGTTATCTAGCTGGACACTCAAGAGTGTCACGCTATTGTGGCAAAAGGCGCTGGCCACCAGCTGGATTCGTCACCGGGTGCGCACGGGCAAGGCGCACAGGTTGCGCACTGCGCTAAGGAGGTGGGCCAGGTTCCTATGCGGCAAGGCCCTCAGTGCCCTCCATCTGGCTCCCAAGAAGGCCTCCCCGGGCAGGGTCACAGCGGCCGTGCAGCATCCGCCAGCGCCTCGGCCCAGGAGCGCTCAAGAAAGGCCTGCCTCCCGCCTAGCTTGGACCACACGGCTTCCGCTCGGGCCTTCCCCGCACAAGGACGTCATTGGTCGCCGACGGAGTGGGGTCTCTGAACGCCGCCACCTCCCTCTCACGCCCTCGCCGCGGAATGACGTCACTGGGCCCTGCCGCGCCGGGGGCGGGGCCTAGGAAGCCTCCGCCCCCCGCACCTCACCTTCGCGGATGGTGTCATCATCGGGCCCCGACGCGTGGTGACGCCATCAGGCCTCGACGCACGGTGGAGGGGCAGGGCGCGCGGGCGGTGCCTCAGCCGGGTTGGCGCTGAGGGGAGAGGGCGGGGAAAGGCGGTGAACCGAGGGGGATAGGGGAGGGGCGAGAAGGTAGCGGCCAGAGCATGGCGGAGCAGATCCCTCTGTACCCGGTACGCAGCGCGGCGGCCTTGGCCGCGGCCAACCGCAAACGCGCGGCCTACTTCAGCGCAGCTGGGCCCGGGCTGGGGGCCGACCGGCCCAGCAGGTAACGACGGGGCCGCCCCAGCCTCCCGCCCCGGCGCCCCTCCCCGCTGGCCCGACGGGGACCGCTCAGGCGCGCCTGGACCTGGGGAGGGCGTCCGCGCTGCAAGGGGGCCCCCGCCCCGGAGCGCCCCGGCCGGGCTCGGCGGAGAGAGGGGGCTGCCTCGGGTTCGGGGGCTGCTGCCTCTATTAGCGCAGGCAGAACGGTCCCACGTCTCGCAGTTGTTAGTCTCCGAAACTTGCAGCGTCTCCGGGAGATCGTGAAGATGGCAGACACAACTCCCAGTGAGGCTTAGAAATGCAGACCTTGTTGGGAGTCACTTCACAGGTGGAAGAGCACGTGAAGACATTTCTGTTTGTTTCCCGAGAACACTTTTTACTTAAACGTATATCTACAAAGTACCTTTTGTTGACAAGAATTTTTGCTCTTTAACAATGGGAAACGGAGATTCAGAAAGGTTGAATTGTTTCATGTGAGCACAGTTATTAAAGTGGTAGAATTTAAAAGCGGAGACCTTTGATTTAAAATGGAAATCTCATACCCTAGTTGGATTTAGTTCGTATTTAACTTCTTACCCAAAGGGACGACTACCGCATGATACAGTGGTTAGGAAAAGAAACCTATAAAAAGGGGAAATAGTTGTTAAAATTTTATTTCTGAACGATTGTAGAAGCAGTCTGCCTTTAGCACACAGAAAAGGTACAGATTTTAGTACCCAGTTGCTTCAGGAATCAAGTTTTAGAATAATTTTTGGTTTGGACTGTTGGAGAGGCCATATAGTCAAAAGAGTACATATTATCATGTTACAGAGCTGAATTGAATCTTGGTTCATTTACATACTAGCTGTTTGATCTTAGGTAACTTAATCTGTAAGCCCTAATTTCCTCTGCTGTAAAATGGGGGCAATATTTTTTCTTGTAGAATTGTTGAGGGTACAGGAGGAGTTAGTAAGGAGCCCTGTTCCTCTTATTGTTCGGCCCTGAAGTGGAGAGGTGTGGTTTCTCCTTTCTTCCCTGTCGTTACCTATAAGAGTAACTGTGTTAGTGATCTTCTAAGTAGTTGATTTTAGGAGATATTTTTTGAAAATGTGCCACCTCTTTCACAATAGATTTCCCTCAAAGTTCTCATCTGCCAGTTTTTGCCTTATACATTTTAAAGCTCAGTAATGTGGTGTATATACATTTAGGATCTCTATGTCTTCAGGCAGATATTTCTTTCGTTGTCGTCTCTGGTAACTTTTTTTTGCTCTGGAGTCTCCTTTAGTAGACTAGTGTGGCCACTTCTGCTTTTTGTGGATAAACATTTGCATCGTGTTAACATTCAGCCTGTCTGTGTTGAGTTTGAAGTGGGTTGCCGTTGGATTGCGTTTTTCCATTGTTCAGTGTGTCAGTCTCTGTCTTTCGTTGGTGTGTTTAGGCCACTCGAGGTGATTGTTGATACATTAACGTTTAAGTGAGCCACTTTATTTATCTGCTTTTCTGTTTCTTACATTTCTCTTCTTGCCTTCCTTTTACTTGAATGTTTTTGTGATATCACTATAGTGTTTTTTAGGGTAGGCCTTTGTATAGTTTTTGTAGTGCTTGCTCTGGGTATCACCATAGTGTATTGGTATTAGTATTTTACTATATGGAGTGATTTGTGGAAACTTGGTTTCCACAAATTTTGGTTCCTTTACTTCCCTTCCCCCCCCTGCAGTTTAAATGTCATGTCCTTATATATGTATGTGTGTTTGTTGGATTGTGATGTAAACTGTATTTTTTAGATAAAAAAAAGTTTGCAGGTCACTATAGTTAAATTAGACTGGCAAATAAAAGCACAAATTAACTTCACAAAAAATCATGTCCTGAGTATCTGATGGTGTTAAACTTTTTGTTTAAATTATCAAGTATGGTTTATAAGACTTGTGATGGTAAAGATAGCTTATTGAACATACCCATATTTTTACTCGTTTTGTTCTTCCTTTCTGCTGTTCCAGGTTTCTCTTTTTTTTAATTTCCTTTTTGTTTTAGGACCTTCCCATAGGCAGTCTTGAGATTTCATCTTATGATGTCTTTATTTCTCCTTTATTTCTGAAAGATAGTTTATTGGATAGAAAATTCTTTGTCGATACTTCTTAGTACCTGAAAACTCTTGTTCCACTTCCGTCCAGCTTTCATAGTTTCTGATTAGAAGTCCGCTGTCATTCAAATTGATGTTCTCTCATCATTTTTCTTTGGCTGCTTTCAGGTTTTTTCTGTCTTTAGTTTTCAGAGGGTTAATTATGAGTATCTTGGTATGATTTCTTTGGGTTTAACTTGTTTTGTAGTTGGCTAAGCTTCTTGAGTCTGTTGGGTTTTGTTTCACCAAATTTAGGGAGTTTTTAGTAATAATTTCTTCAAGTACTCTTTCATACACATCTCTTTCTTATCAACTTTGAGGACTCCAATGATACAGATGCTGGATCTTTTGTTAGTCTTAGATAATTCTTCTGGGCTTTTTTCCCCCAGTGCCTATTCTCTGTGTTCAGACTGGGTAAATACTATTTATTTGTTCTCAATTTCCCTAATTCTGTCCTCTGTCATTTTCACTCTACTGAGTGACTTCCACTTTCACATAGATCCCATCCAGTGAAGTTTTGTTCCTAATATTGTATTTTTAAGTTTTATAATTTCTGTTTGTTTGAAGAGAATTTGAAATTGATTGTTGAAGCATTTTTATGTTTGGTGCTTGAAATAATTGTTACATCATTCTGTATCTGAGTTAATCTTAGGATTGATGTCAGTTGGTTGTCTTTTCTAATTCACATTGTCAGTGTTTTGGATGATGGATAGTTTTTGATTGTTTCCTTGATACTTTGTCTTTTGTATTAGGAGAATGCAGGGCCTATTGATATCTTTTATTCTAGCAGATGATAACCCTGTTTAGATTTAGCATATAAGTCCTGGCCTACCTTTGTTGGCCTTAGTTCCAATGACAGTTTAATTCACAGGGCCTCTGTGCTGATTTTTGGTCTGTTGGTTTATGTCATGCTACCACAGCTCTTACTTGTCTCTCTCTATGCTGCCGAGGAGAAGGGATTTCCCCAGGCCCAGGGTCTCTTGGTGAGAGGTGGTGGTGTCATCCCATATGGTTGTCGAGACTGTGTTGGATGGACAGTGGCTGTAGCTGTTTCTCTCCATCTGTGCTCTCTGACTTCCCTGGTGTGTCTTGGTGGGAGAGAAGACTCAGCACCACTGTGGCCAAGAGACTCTCTGTGGCTGAATCCTTTTTGCTTGTGCCCCTGGCTCCTCTGGCATCTTGAGGAAGATGAGAAGCGTTTCAAGCCATGGATAGAAGCCATTTCCTGAGCTGGCTGTTTCTGTGTTTGTTGATGCTGCCTGCTCCTGCCTCATACCCCCATTCCCCCCTCCTCCCAATGAGGGAGGGGAGTCTCAGGCTCGCGGGACATGGAGACATCAAGGAAGGCCTTGATGTCTGAGGCCTCTAACCTCTTGTTGTGGCAGGGCCCCTAACCGGTGCCACCTGGATGCCCCTGTGTCCCTGGGTGAGATGTGGGAGTCTCAGGCCGGTGGGGTAGGACACTACCTCCTAAGGCTACTTGTCCATCTTGTCTTGCTGGTGGTGGACTCTCAGGGAAATAAGGGCCTTCCTGGGCTGCCTTTTCTTGCTAGGATGGAGTAGGCAGTGCCGAGCCTGTGTCCTTCTGTGGGGTGGGGTCTCATAAGGTGTCCTCCCACTGTGTTCCTCCAGGTCTGGGTCCCCAGTCCGCCCAGCTCTCTTCCTCTCACTGCTGCATTCTCACCACCCTTCAGAGCTCTCCTGATTGTCTCTTGCTTTATTTCCAGGGTTTGTATTGATTGATAGTTGTGTTTAGGGAAGAGCAGCAGAGGGAAATGGTTTGTGACTTAAAAATTGTGTTCCTGTATTATTGTGTGAAGTTTGGTTTTGGTTGTATTTTATCATGGTGACATTTATGTATTGTTTAAAAAGTTAATTGGTGGTGAAAGGCTTATGATAGTCACTGGCTCTCTACCAGTCACCTTCTCCCCAACCTCTCATTCCACTGGCAATTACTTTGTACTCTTTCAACTGTTTCTTGTATTTACAAATCTCCATTATTACAGTTACTGTATTCCTGACTTGTGTCAGCATCTGAAATGACTTGACTTCTAATTCATTTCAGCTCAGTCATGTCCAACTCTTTGTGACCCCATGGACTGCAGCCTGCCAGGCTTTCCTGTCCATCACCAACTCCTGGAGTTTACTCAAACTTGGGTCCATCACATCGGTGATGCCATCCAACCATCTCATCCTCTGTCGCCCCCTTCTCCTCCCACCTTCAACCTTTCCCAGCATTTTCCCAACTCTTTTCCAATGCATCAGTTCTTCGCATCAGGTGGCCTTCTAATACCTTCCTTGATTTCAGCCCCAGCCAGGACAGAACGAGATGCTCCTGCCAGGCTCGTACAGTACTCTGCTTTCCCTCATAGCACAGAGTGCGCTTGACTAATTGTTCATCTTCTCGTTAGACTTTAAATTCCATGAGTAGAGTGGCAGTGATGGACAGATTTTACCCTAGTACCTGGCCCCATGAGATGAGTGGGGAAGTGTTTTCTTCTCTTTCCCTTTCTGGAAGACATTTTGTAGAGTTGGTGTTATTTCTTTAAATGTTTGGTAGAATTTTCCAGTGAAACCGTCTGGACCTGGAGATTTCTTTCTAGGGTGTTTTAATTTAAAATTCAGTTTCAGTTATTGAGCTAGTCAAAGGTTCTGTTTTATATTTGGTGAATGGTGATAGTTTGTGCTCATGACCAGTTGGTTCATTTTATCTAAGTTGCTGTATTTACATGTATAGACTTGTTTGTAGTATTCCCCTATTTTCTTCTTGCTGTTATTGCATTCAGATGTTGGTGGTTTGTGCCTTTATTTTTTTGTTGTTGTTCTTTCTTGCTAAAGACTTGATCTTTTCAAAGATCCATCTTTTATTTTACTTATATTTTCTAATTTTCTTCTTCCAACTTCATTAATTTCTGCTGTTTATTTTTTTCTACATTTGTTTACATTATGTTCATTTTTCTCTTCTCATTTCTTAAGGTGAGAGCTTGGATTATTAATTAGGGACATTTCTTTTTTAATGTAAATATTTATTGCTGTAAATTTCTCTCTTGGCACTGACTTACCTGTGTCCAACAAATTCTTGTGTTTTGATTTTCTCTGAGACATCCTCTCTGACCAGTGGATTGTCTAGAAGTGAGTTTGGAAAATTTACTGTTATCTTCTAGTTACTAAATATCTAGCATGATTTTTTTGTGATCAAAGAACACAATTTGTATGATTTCAGTTATTCTAAATTTGTTGCAGTTTGTTTTGTGACTGAGGATATGATCTATTATCAGTAGGAATTGTGGGGCTCTTGAAAAGAAAGTACTTTGTGCTGTTGTTGGGTGAAATGTTCTGAAATGCGGTTAGATCCCATTAGTTAATGGTGTTGAGTTCTTCTCTCCTTGCTGGTTTACTGTCTGGTTTTTGAGGGTGGATAGTTGAAGTCTCTTGACTGTAATCATGGATTTGTCTGTTTCTCCTTGTAGTTTTATCAGTTTTTGCTTCACATGTTTTGCAGGTCTGTTTTTGGTGCATTCATGTTGGGATTGCTTATATTCTTGATGGACTGACATTTTTATTATTATGAAATTTTTGCTCTGACGTTTGCTTTAACTGACATTATTATAGCCACTCCTGCTTTCTTTGGATTGATGTTTTATTGGCACATAATTTTCCATCCTTTTACTTTCAACCTGCTTTTATTAAAGTGAGTTTCTCTTCGTTGATATGTGGTTGGTTATACTTTTTATCCACTCTGCCATTGTGTGTCCTTGAGCTGATGCATTTAAAACATTTACATTCAGTGTAGTGATTGATTAGTTAGGGCTTTACTTTCTGTTTTCTCTTTTGTTTCTCTCTTTTCTTTTTCCTGCCTTTTTTAACAGTCACTTGAGCATGTTTTAGAATTCCATTTTGATTTACTTGTGGTGCTTTACTTTGGATCTCTCTGTATAAACACTATGTAGCAGTAGTTCTACGTGTTATATTATACACATATAACTCGTCACAGTATACTCCTGTTGATGTTTCATCAATTAGAGTAAAGTGTATAATCCTTATCTTACATCCTTTTATTCCCACCACTGGTAGTGTAATTATAGGCATATCTTGTTTTATTGTGCTTTGCAGGATTTTTTTTTTTTTTTTTGACAAATTGAAGGTTTGTGGCAACCCTGCATTGTCAGTTGATGGTTAGCATTTTTTTTTTTTTTTAATTTTTTTATTAGTTGGAGGCTAATCACTTCACAACATTTCAGTGGGTTTTGTCATACATTGACATGAATCAGCCATAGATCTACACTTATTCCCCATCCCGATCCCCCCTCCCACCTCCCTCTCCACCCGATTCCTCTGGGTCTTCCCAGTGTACCAGGCCCGAGCACTTGTCTCATGCATCCCACCTGGGCTGGTGATCTGTTTCACCATAGATAGTATACATGCTGTTCTTTTGAAACATCCCACCCTCACCTTCTCCCGCAGAGTTCAAAAGTCTGTTCTGTATTTCTGTGTCTCTTTTTCTGTTTTGCATATAGGGTTATTGTTACCATCTTTCTAACTTCCATATATATGTGTTAGTATGCTGGATGGTTAGCATTTTTAAGCAATAAAGTATTTTTCAGTTAAGGCATGTACTTTTTTAAATACATAATGCTGTTGCACACTTGGTAGACTTCAGTACATTGTGAACATAACTATTATATGTACCAGAAAACCAAAAAATTTATTTGACTCACTTGATTACCATATTTGCTTTATTCCAGTGGTGTGGAACTGAACCTACAGTATCTTTGAGGTATGCTTGTGTCTTGTAAAATTATATGTAAGTTTTACATATATGAAAGTAGTTACATATTTCCCTTACATACAGTTAGAACTGCTCATCAGTGTTAGAAGTTTTGCTTTATCTCTCAAACATAATTTAGAAAACATAAGAGGGGAAGGACAGCTTATTATAATGATTCATATTTTTGCTACTGCTGTTGTTCTCTTATTTCCTGGTATACCAAAACTATTTTCTTGTTTCTGTTCTGTTTTAAGAATTCCTTGGCTATACTTTGAAGATGGGTCTGCTGGAAACAAATCTGTTAGTTTTTCTTCGTCTGAGGATGTCTTATTTCCCCTTCATTCTGTAAGGATATTTTAATCGTATATGCAGTTTCAGGTTGACAGTTCTCTAAGCACTTGAAAAATGTTATGTCACTTATTTTTGGGTTCCATGATTTCTGATGAGAAATCTGATGTCATTGGAATAATTTCCATTGTAGGTAAGGTATTTCTCACTAATTTCAAGCTTTGTCTTTGGTTTCAGTAGTTTGTTTTTTATGGGCCTTAGCATAGATTTGAGTTTATACTGTTTCACTTAGTTTCTTGAATCTTTTGTAAGTTAGAAGTTTTCAGCATTTATTTATTTGAATACTTATATTTGGACCATCTTTTATCTCCTGATATCTAGTGACATCTTGTGAGAGCTTTTCTTTTAGTCCCACATAGTCATGAGTTCTGTTCATTTGTTTTAAGTCCATTTTCTGTTGAGATTGGGTGATTTTTGTTGTTCCATCTTCAAGCTCATTGATTTTTTTCCTTTGTCTCCTTCATTCTGCTCCTGAGCCTGTCCATTCAGTTTTTATGTCTGTCTTTTTTTTCTAGTTTCAAAGTTTCCAGTGGATTCTAATTCATATTAGCTGTTTCTTTGCTTAGTTTTTCTAATTTTTTCTTATGTTTCAAGCATGTTTATATTGCCCATTGAAGCACTTTAATGATGAATGTTTTAAAACTCGTTAGATAATTTCAGCATCTGAATCTTTTTCATGTTAGTATCTTTTGAGTCTCTTCTCATTTGGGTTGAGGTTTATTGGTTTTTGGTATGAGTGATTTTTTTATTGTATCCTGAATATTTTGGTGTTGTGCTATAAGGCTGTGGAGAAGCAAGTGGCAACCCACTCCAGTACTCTTGCCTGGAAAATTCCATGGATGGAGGATCCTGGTAGGCTACAGTCCATGGGGTCGCAAAGAGTCAGACACGACTGAGCGACTTCACTTTCTTTCTTCTATAGTTCCTTTTGGAGAAGGAAATGGCAACTTACTCCAGTGTTCTTGCCTGGAGAATCCCATGGGCAAAGGGGCCGGGTGGGCTATAGTCTATGGGGTTGCAAAGAGTTGGACATGACTAAGCAACTAACACACACACACACACCTTATTTAAGTCTTCTGTTTTATCGGTCTCTTTTAAAAAGAGACTCATGCTGAGAACAGATGGCTATTGTCTGATTATCTTTAAAATATTAGTGTGTTTTTTGGTAGAGGAAACAACATTTTTTTTTTTAAGTGTTAGTTTTCTCATTGAGTATCTACACATATTTTTCTCTGAATCTAAAAAATTTTACAATTATTATGATAAATATTTTACTGTTTTCTGTGATGATTTGTAATTAAAAGCTTTTTTTAAAGTACAAGATTCTTAAGATAGCATTTATCAAAGTACCCAGGTCCAGGATTCCTTGGAATCAGAGACATATTCTTGCAATACATAGCATTTCCTTTCAAAGAACTATTTCATGCAAGTTTACAAAATTCTTTATACTTACCAGAATAGAAATATTTTGCTTAACTTTCTAAACTGACAGTATTAGCATGAAGATAGAGTTGGTGATTGGAATAGCACCTTTTGGGCAGCTGGAGTATGTGTCCTTAGCTTAACTGGCCTGCTTGTAAATTTCTGGATTGGCATTTACATACATTAGATATTGTACCATTAACTCTGGAGGCTAGTGGTAAAGAATTCTTCTGCCAGTGCAGGAGACAGAGATGTGGGTTTCGATCCCTGGGTCAGGAAGATCCCCTGGAGGAGGAAATGGCAACCCAACCCAGTATTCTTGTCTGGAGATTCTCATAGACAGAGGAGCCTGATGGGCTCTCAGTTCAGTTCAGTTCAGTCGCTCAGTCGTGTCCGACTCTTTGCAACCCCATGAATTGCAGCACGCCAGGCCTCCCTGTCCATCACCAACTCCCAGAGTTTACTCAAACTCATGCCCATGAGTTTACTCAACTCATCAAGTTGATGATGCCATCCAGCCATCTCATCCTTTGTTGTCCCCTCCTCCTCCTGCCCCCAGTTCCTCCCAGCATGAGGGTCTTTTCCAATGAGTCAACTCTTCGCAGGAGGTGGCCAAAGTACTGGAGTTTCAGCTTCAGCATCAGTCCTTCCAATGAACACCCAGGACTGATCTCTTTTAGGATGGACTGGTTGGATCTCCTTGCAGTCCAAGGGACTCTCAAGAGTCTTCTCCAACACCACAGTTCAAAAGCATCAATTTTTCGGCACTCAGCTTTCTTCACAGTCCAACTCTCACATCCATACATGACCACTGGAAAAACCATAGCCCTGACCAGATGGACCTTTGTTGGCAAAGTAATGTCTCTGCTTTTTATTTATTTTCTTTTTTTCTTTTTCTTTTTTCTTTTTTTTTATTAGTTGGAGGCTAATTACTTCACAACATTTCAGTGGGTTTTGTCATACATTGATATGAATCAGCTGTGGAGTTACATGTATTCCCCATCCCGATCCCCTCTCCCACCTCCCTCTCCACCCGATTCCTCTGGGTCTTCCCAGTGCACCAGGCCCGAGCACTTGTCTCATGCATCCCACCTGGGCTGGTGATCTGTTTCACCGTAGATAATATACATGCTGTTCTTTCGAAACATCCCACCCTCACATTCTCCCACAGAGTTCAAAAGTCTGTTCTGTACTTCTGTGTCTCTTTTTCTGTTTTCCATATAGGGTTATCGTTACCATCTTTCTAAATTCCATATATATGTGTTAGTATGCTGTAATGTTCTTTATCTTTCTGGCTTACTTCACTCTGTATAATAGGCTCCAGTTTCATCCATCTCATTAGAACTGATTCAAATGAATTATTTTTAATGGCTGAGTAATATTCCATGGTGTATATGTACCACAGCTTCCTTATCCATTCGTCTGCTGATGGGCGTCTAGGTTGCTTCCATGTCCTGGCTATTATAAACAGTGCTGCGATGAACATTGGGGTGCACGTGTCTCTTTCAGATCTGGTTTCCTCAGTGTGTATGCCCAGAAGTGGTATTGCTGGGTCATATGGCAGTTCTATTTCCAGTTTTTTAAGAAATCTCCACACTGTTTTCCATAGCGGCTGTACTAGTTTGCATTCCCACCAACAGTGTAAGAGGGTTCCCTTTTCTCCACACCCTCTCCAGCATTTATTGCTTGTAGACTTTTGGATAGCAGCCATCCTGACTGGCGTGTAATGGTACCTCATTGTGGTTTTGATTTGCATTTCTCTGATAATGAGTGATGTTGAGCATCTTTTCATGTGTTTGTTAGCCATTTGTATGTCTTCTTTGGAGAAATGTCTGTTTAGTTCTTTGGCCCATTTTTTGATTGGGTCATTTATTTTTCTGGAATTGAGCTTCAGGAGTTGCTTGTATATTTTTGAGATTAATCCTTTGTCTGTTTCTTCATTTGCTATTATTTTCTCCCAGTCTGAGGGCTGTCTTTTCACCTTGCTTATAGTTTCCTTTGTTGTGCAAAAGCTTTTAAGTTTCATTAGGTCCTATTTGTTTAGTTTTGCTTTTATTTCCAATATTCTGGGAGGTGGGTCATAGAGGATCTTGCTGTGATGTCGGAGAGTGTTTTGCCTATGTTCTCCTCTAGGAGTTTTATAGTTTGTGGTCTTACATTTAGATCTTTAATCCATTTTATTTTTGCGTATGGTGTTAGAAAGTGTTCTAGTTTCATTCTTTTACAAGTGGTTGACCAGTTTTCCCAGCACCACTTGTTAAACAGGTTGTCTTTTTTCCATTGTATATCCTTGCCTCCTTTGTCGAAGATAAGGTGTCCATAGGTTCGTGGATTTATCTCTGGGCTTTCTATTCTGTTCCATTGATCTATATTTCTGTCTTTGTGCCAGTACCATACTGTCTTGATGACTGTGGCTTTGTAGTAGAGTCTGAAGTCAGGCAGGTTGATTCCTCCAGTTCCATTCTTCTTTCTCAAGATTACTTTGGCTATTCGAGGTTTTTTTTATTTCCATACAAATTGTGAAATTATTTGTTCTAGTTCTGTGAAAAGTACCGTTGGTAGCTTGATAGGGATTGCATTGAATCTATAGATTGCTTTGGGTAGAATAGCCATTTTGACAATATTGATTCTTCCAATCCATGAACACGGTATGTTTCTCCATCTGTTTGTGTCCTCTTTGATTTCTTTCATCAGAGTTTTATAGTTTTCTATGTATAGGTCTTTTGTTTCTTTAGGTAGATATACTCCTAAGTATTTTATTCTTTTTGTTGCAATGGTGAATGGTATTGTTTCCTTAATTTCTCTTTCTGTTTTTTCATTGTTAGTGTATAGGAATGCAAGGGATTTCTGTGTGTTAATTTTATATCCTGCAACTTTACTATATTCATTGATTAGCTCTAGTAATTTTCTGGTAGAGTCTTTAGGGTTTTCTATGTAGAGGATCATGTCATCTGCAAACAGCGAGAGTTTCACTTCTTCTTTTCCTATCTGGATTCCTTTTACTTCTTTTTCTGCTCTGATTGCTGTGGCCAAAACTTCCAACACTATGTTGAATAGTAGTGGTGAGACTGGGCACCCTTGTCTTGTTCCTGATTTCAGGGGAAATGCTTTCAATTTTTCACCATTGACAGTGATGCTTGCTGTGGGTTTGTCATATATAGCTTTTATTATGTTGAGGTATGTTCCTTCTATTCCTGCTTTCTGGAGAGTTTTAATCATAAATGAGTGTTGAATTTTGTCAAAGGCTTTCTCTGCATCTATTGAGATAATCATATGGTTTTTATCTTTCAATTTGTTAATGTGGTGTATTACATTGATTGATTTGCAGATATTAAAGAATCCTTGCATTCCTGGGATAAAGCCCACTTGGTCGTGGTGTATGATTTTTTTAATATGTTGTTGGATTCTGTTTGCTAGGATTTTGTTAAGGATTTTTGCATCTATGTTCATCAGTGATATTGGCCTGTAGTTTTCTTTTTTTGTGGCATCTTTGTCTGGTTTTGGAATTAGGGTGATGGTGGCCTCATAGAATGAGTTTGGAAGTTTACCTTCATCTGCAATTTTCTGGAAGAGTTTGAGTAAGATAGGTGTTAGCTCTTCTCTAAATTTTTGGTAGAATTCAGCTGTGTAGCCTTCTGGTCCTGGGCTTTTGTTTGCTGGAAGATTTTTGATTACAGTTTCGATTTCCTTGCTTGTGATGGGTCTGTTAAGATCTTCTGTTTCTTCCTGGTTCAGTTTTGGAAAGTTATACTTTTCTAAGAATTTGTCCATTTCATCCAAGTTGTCCATTTTATTGGCATAGAGCTGCTGGTAGTAGTCTCTTATGATCCTTTGTATTTCAGTGTTGTCTGTTGTGATCTCTCCATTTTCATTTCTAATTTTGTTAATTTGGTTCTTCTCTCTTTGTTTCTTAATGAGTCTTGCTAATGGCTTGTCAATTTTGTTTATTTTTTCAAAAAACCAGCTTTTAGCTTTGTTGATTTTTGCTATGGTCTCTTTAGTTTCTTTTGCATTTATTTCTGCCCTAATTTTTAAGATTTCTTTCCTTCTGCTAACCCTGGGGTTCTTCATTTCTTCCTTCTCTAATTGTTTTAGGTGTAGAGTTAGGTTATTTATTTGGCTTTTTTCTTGTTTCTTGATGTAAGCCTGTAATGCTATGAACCTTCCCCTTAGCACTGCTTTTACAGTGTCCCATAGGTTTTGGGTTGTTGTGTTTTCATTTTCATTCATTTCTATACATATTTTGATTTCTTTTTTGATTTCTTCTATGATTTGTTGGTTATTCAGAAGCATGTTATTTAGCCTCCATATGTTTGAATTTTTGACAATTTTTTTCCTGTAATTGAGATCTAATCTTACTGCACTGTGGTCAGAAAAGATGACTGGAATGATTTCAATTTTTTGAATTTTCCAAGACCAGATTTATGGCCCAGGATGTGATCTATTCTGGAGAAGGTTCCATGTGCACTTGAGAAAAAGGTGAAGTTGATTGTTTTGGGGTGAAATGTCCTATAGATATCAATTAGGTCTAGCTGGTCCATTGTGTCATTTAAGGTTTGTGTTTCCTTGTTAATTTTCTGTTTAGTTGATCTATCCATAGTTGTGAGTGGGATATTAAAGTCTCCCACTATTATTGTGTTACTATTAATTTCCTCTTTCATACTCGTTAGTGTTTGCCGTACATATTGCGGTGCTCCTATGTTGGGTGCATATATATTTATAATTGTTATATCTTCTTCTTGGATTGATCCTTTGATCATTATGTAGTGTCCTTCTTTGTCTCTTTTCACATCCTTTATTTGAAAGTCTATTTTATCTGATATGAGTATTGCGACTCCTGCTTTCTTTTGGTCTCCGTTTGCGTGAAATATTTTTTTCCAGCCCTTCACTTTTAGTCTGTATGTGTCTCTTGTTTTGAGGTGGGTCTCTTGTAGACAGCATATATAGGGGTCTTGTTTTTGTATCCATTCACCCAATCTTTGTCTTTTGGTTGGGGCATTCAACCCATTTACATTTAAGGTAATTATTGATAGGTGTGGTCCCATTGCCATTTACTTTGTTGTTTTGGGTTCACGTTTATACAACCTTTCTGCATTTCCTGTCTAGAGAAGATCCTTTAGCATTTGTTGAAGAGCTGGTTTGGTGGTGCTGAATTCTCTCAGCTTTTGCTTGTCTGTAAAGCTTTTGAATTCTCCTTCATATCTGAATGAGATCCTTGCTGGGTACAGTAATCTAGGTTGTAGGTTATTCTCTTTCATTACTTTCAGGACGTCCTGCCATTCCCTTCTGGCCTGGAGGGTTTCTATTGATAGATCAGCTGTTATCCTTATGGGAATCTCTTTGTGTGTTATTTGTTGTTTCTCCCTTGCTGCTTTTAATATTTGTTCTTTGTGTTTGATCTTTGTTAATTTGATTAATATGTGTCTTGGGGTGTTTCGCCTTGGGTTTATCCTGTTGGGACTCTCTGGGTTTCTTGGACTTGGGTGGCTATTTCCTTCCCCATTTTAGGGAAGTTTTCAGCTATTATCTCCTCGAGTATTTTCTCATGGCCTTTCTTTTTGTCTTCTTCTTCTGGGACTCCTATGATTCGAATGTTGGGGCGTTTCACATTGTCCCAGAGGTCCCTGAGGTTGTCCTCATTTCTTTTGATTCTTTTTTCTTTTTTCCTCTCTGCTTCATTTATTTCTACCATTTTATCTTCTACCTCACTTATCCTGTCTTCTGTCTCCGTTATTCTACTCTTGGTTCCCTCCAGAGTGTTTTTGATCTCATTCATTGCATTATTCATTTTTAATTGACTTTTTTATTTCTTCTAGGTCTTTATTAAACATTTCTTGCATCTTTTCAATCTTTGTCTCCAGGCTATTTATCTGTAACTCCATTTTGTTTTCAAGATTTTGGATCATTTTTATTATCATTATTCTAAATTCTTTTTCAGATAGATTCCCTATCTCCTCCTCTTTTGTTTGACTTGGTGGGCATTTTTCATGCTCATTTACCTGTTGGGTATTTCTCTGCCTTTTCATCTTGTTTAGATTGCTGTGTCTGGAGTGGGCTTTCTGTATTCTGGAGGTCTGTGGTTCCTTTTTATTGTGGAGGTTTTACCCAGTGGGTCGGATTGGACGATTGGCTTGTCAAGGTTTCCTGGTTAGGGAAGCTTGCGTCGGTGTTCTGGTGCGTGGAACTTGATTTCTTCTGTCTGGAGAGCAATGGAGTGCTCAGTAATGAGTTTTGAGATGGGTCTATGTGTTAGGTGTGACCTTGGGCAGCCTGTATGTTGATGTTCAGGGCTATGTTCCTGCGTTGCTGGAGAATTTGCATGGTATGTCTTGCTCTAAAACTTATTGGCTCTTGGGTGTTGGTTGGTTTCAGTGTAGGTATGGAGGCTTTTGGATGGTCACTTATTACTTAAAGTTCCATGTAGTCAGGAGTTTTCTGGTGTTCTCAGGTTTTGGGCTTAAGTCTCCTGCCTCTGGATTTCAGTTTTATTCTTCCAGTAGTCTCAGGACTTCTCCAACTGTATAGCACTGATAATAAAACTTCTAGGTTAATGGCAAAGATTCTCCCCTGTTAGCAACACCCAGAGAGGTTCACAGAGTTACATGAAGAAGAGGAGAGGGAGGAGGGAGATAGAGATGAGCAGGAGAAAAGGGGGGACTCAAGAGGAGAGAGACAGATCTATGCAGTTGTCTGTTCCCAGAGTGTTCTCCGTAGACCAGACACCCACAAAGATTCACAGAATTGGATTGGGAAGAGAAGGGGAAAGGAGGAAATAGAGGTGTTCTGAGGTAGAAAACAGAGAGTCAAGATTGTGAGAGAATAATCAACACACTCCTGAATAAAAATGGGAACTGAATATTGGATTCTTAAATGTTCACAATTTATATCATATACTGAAAAACAAAAATTAAAAATCTAGAGTAGAGGTTAGACTCTTAAAAATACTATATTAAAAACAAAAACCAAAACTCACAAAAAAATTTTAGAAATATATATGAAGTTCGGTTTAAAAATAGGGCTTCTCTTCTTTTTTTTTTGTAAGGTTATAGTGTAATGAAAATGAAAATTCAGGAGTAGTAGAGGAGTAATAGAGGACTTTAAAAAGAAATAAGAGAAAAAGAAAAATAGAAAATAGAAGAGAAAAAGGGGGAAAAAAAAAGAAAAAAAGAAAAAAATTTTTTCCTAATTAAAAAAATCATAAAAATCTATGAAAATGAAAGTTAAGGAGTAATGGGGGAGTAATAGGGAATTTTAAAAGAAAATGAAAGAGAAAAAATAAAAAAGAAAAAATAAAAAAATTTTTTTTCTTTTCTTACTTAAAAAAAAAAAAGTAAAAACATATCTAGGAATTTCTCTGGAGCTGTTGCCGTCAGTGTGGGTTCGGCTCAGTTTCAGATAGCTCCTCTTTCCAGCTTACACTTCTCAGTATCTACAGGCCCCTTCCGGTGTAGTCGGTGTTTTCTACAGGGATTTTAATCTGTTGCACCAGTCCCTTCTGAAGCGGTTCCCTTTGTTTATTTGGCTTCTGTTTGCCGGTCTCTTCAGAGCCTCATTTCCACCCTGACATAGGCAGGCGGAGGTGGTCTCTTATTCAGGTTGCCAGTTCCGTCGCGCTGCGGGGAGGGACTGGCGCTGCTTTCTCCGTCTACGCTGCTCAGGCTCCCGGCTGCTCTATATGAAGCGTGCCCTGCGCTCTGCGCGGTTCCAATCCTCGGGTGTTCCACAAAAGCGCGGAATAAAAAGCTGCGCCTGCTTTTTGTGCCTTCCCCGTCAGAGCGGTTCAGGCAGCCAGGGGCTTGATGGGCGCACTCTCCCCGGGTGTGGCGCGCCTACTTCCTTCCGCGGTCCCAGTCTCAGTTTCCGCAGGCGCCAGTGGGGTGCGTGCGCCTTCTGCCCTCCGCGTCCCCAGCCCCAGTCCCCGCCCGCACCAGTCGGGTGCCTGTGCCCTCTGTCTCGCCGCGACCCTCCCAGCGGATGTCGACCATCCAGAATCTCAGGAGGTCTTTGATTAGAAACTGGGGGCCTGTTTGCAGCCCGTGACCCTCCCAGCGGATGTCGACCATCCAGAATCTCAGGAGGTCTTTGATTAGAAACTGGGGGCCTGTTTGCAGTGTGGTAGGGGATGTGGTCCTTGGGGCTGAGCCTGCCCCTTCCCCTCCACCCTGCCTCCTGCCTCCAGCGGGGCTGGGTCGGTCTGCAGCCTGCAAGCTCTTCTCTGGACTTGCTCGGTCCCTTTGTTCTGCAAACGGCCAGCAGTGTGTTCAGGCCGGTTAATTTTCTCTCTCTTTTGCTATCCCACAGTTTAAGTTGGTAACTCACAAAAGCTCCCTCCGATTGTCCTCAGGGCACTCAGGCCCCGGTCCTTACCCTAAGCGATGCCGCTGGCTCCTCTCCGTTCCGCCCCCGCTTGCTGGTGGCGGATGCGGGTGTCTGGGGTACTTTTCTGCTGGGAGTTGCTTTTAGGCACGTAAACTGTGGGTTTTATTTATTGTTCCCCTCCCAGTCAGGTTGCCCTCCGAGATTCAAACACTTCCCCCAGACCCGCCAGTGCGAGGGTTTCCTGGTGTCTGGAAACTTTCTCTATTAAGACTCCCTTCCCCGGACGGATCTCCGTCCTTAGCTCTTTTGTCTCTCTTTTTATCTTTTATATTTTGTCCTACCTCCTTTGGAAGACAATGGGTTGCTTTTCTGGGCGCCTGATGACCTCAGCTAGCGATCAGAAGTTGTTTTGTGAAGTTTGCTCTGCATTCAGTTATTCTTTTGATGAATTTGTAGGAGAGAAAGTGGTCTCCCCGTCCTATTCCTCCGCCATCTTGGCTCCTCCTCTGTCTCTGCTTTTTAATATGCTATCTAGGTTGGTCATAACTTTCCTTCCAAGGAGTAAGCATCTTTTAATTTCATGGACTCTAGGAGGTCTCAAAGAGTTACACGACTGAAGTGACTTAGCATGCATGCACCATTAACTCAGAAGTTTGTCTTAATATATGTATAGTGTTGGTTTAATTTCTTCTTCAAGAAATTGGTGTTCAGTTTTTATAGAACATTCTATAAGAAGAATCAATAGGTCAGTAAACCCTGACTCTTGTCCTTGTTGCTTGTTTTTGCTCCTGATGTCAAGGCATGCTGCTCCAGCACTGGTCCTTTAATTTTTTTCTTCTTTTAAAACTATTCCCCTGTTTATCTTTGCTGCTGTAGGAGGGAAGGAGTTCTAATTTCTCAATAGTTCATACACTTTTGCTGCTTATTGATGACTCATCACAACACAGTTGAACTTGGAAGCTGTATTTGATGTAGAAAATATACATTTTTTATAGCATTTTATTGCCTTGTTTTTCTGCTCTATTAATATGTAGGCAGAGAGGGAGTGTTTATTTTTCTTAAAGAAGGTTTTAGCAGTAGGCATATTTTAAGTGTTTTCTCCCTTTAATATCAGTTGACTTCTCAGAAATGTTTCTCATCAAAATGGAAACAATAAGGCTGTTGGATACTTAAGATAAAAATGTGAGTTTAAGATAGTTATTGTACTGACCTACTTTTACTTGGATACATGTAAATTATGTGCCTTCCAGTACTTGAATGTTTTGTTGAAAGTTCCTAGTTTTTTTAAACCTTTGGCAGCAGTGAAGCGAGCTGTCGTTAGTTCTTAGCATGGTGGTACTCTTGGGTTCGGTATCATCCATTCTGTCTTCTTTGTTCACATTGTTTTTACTCATTTAAAAAAAATATGTTTCTAGAATTATACTTAATTGCTGGAAACGTTGATTTTTTTTGAGTGACAAACCAATTAAGTGTGTATGACACCAGGCAACAAAGACACTTAAGATTCTCTGCTTATCTTGTCTCTGAAAAAATCCATTATTCATCATCTTATTGTTTTTAAATACTGAGGTAAAATTTTCAATACAATAGGAAAATTGCTTTGGAAATGGAATAAATTGCTTGCCAGTTCAAAGGCTCCTTTTCTGAAGTTGAGGTTACTAAACATGATGTTGCTTATATTCATTATCTTTCAGACTCATTGTACTGCTTTTCTAGCATTAAACGTGATAAGATTGTGACTTTTGCTAAAATGCAGCACAATCACTAAAAGAACTTAATGAATAAGACTAAAAATCTCATTTTGTATACTATATTATATATAAGTGGTGGTTTGAATTTTAATTGCATTTTGTATAAATATCCATCTGGTTGACTGTTTTAAAAGAGGTGCTTTTTTTACACAGAAGTAAGAAGAAAAATATTAATTCTATTTCAGATTGTGTAATTTTTGCCTAAACCATCTAAAGTGATAGGTGGCTTGCTTTAAGGATGTTCCATGGTGGAATTGAGAGTAATTGGAGTTGTTTGTAGATTTGATGAGAGATGAAGACAAGTATCCCTTTGATTAGGGGAGTGCAGTGTTCAAAATGGGTGTCAGTAGTGACTGCTGCTTCTCTGGATGTTTGCTTTAAGCAGAGGTCTTCTGCATTCTTGGTTTTAGTAATGATATGGTATTCCATCATGGATTAAGCAGCTCGAATTGTTGATTTGAAGGTTTTTCTATGCTTTTTTGGTGACTAGCATAGCATGGTGATCATCGTCTTTGTAGATATATCTTACATATATTTTTAATTTACATGAGATAATTAGAACCTGTGGTTAAAGTTAACTTTCATTACAAAAAAAGAAAAAGGCTTTCGATGCATCTTCACAAATTATTCTCCCAAAAAGTTGTTCACTTTCTTAGAGCAATTAAGAGTGCCTGGTTATCCAAGACTGTTGGCTATGCCAGATGTTAAGAATTAATTTTTTTCAGTTATTTTAATTTGCATGTTTTAAGAGTCCTTTTGAAAACGAAAATTATTCCCAGGCTTAAAACCTTTCGTTGCCTTCCTCTTCACACTGAGCGCATTTCAGTTTCCCACACCGTGAGGCTCACTCACCCCAGCCACACT
Source organism: Cervus elaphus (assembly GCF_910594005.1). Classification (NCBI taxonomy): domain Eukaryota; kingdom Metazoa; phylum Chordata; class Mammalia; order Artiodactyla; family Cervidae; genus Cervus; species Cervus elaphus. The sequence continues at coordinate 6,173,954 of NC_057841.1, read as the reverse complement.
GGCTCTCTCCCCTCCTGCAGTCCTCCAAGCTCTGCAGCCCCTCTCGGTCTTCTAGACCTTCGTGTGGTTGGCTGCTTTTCATCCAGGTGTCGCTTGTTGAGACTCAGCTTCCTTGATGATCCAGGAAGACCCTTCCTGTCACTTCGAGTCTTACCACTTCCTTTATTGTCTTCCTGGCACTTTCCCCATTGAGTGTCCTGTGAGTCCCTGAGCTGTGTATGCATTGCAGGACCTTTGTTGCCTCTTTGCTTCTGTACCCACGGGACAGTGCTAGCACGTAGTGGGCACTCAAGTGTGTGTTGAAAGAGTTGGAGTTCCTAATGTGGCGGGACGTGATTTTCTTAGTTGTTTTTTTTTTTCCTTTGTGAATTGTCTTTGCTCATCTGTCATTCAAGGCATTTGCTTTTTTACCGATTTGAGAGAACTGCCTATATAGCATAGTTTTTCTGTTATATGCTGCATTTATTCCCCCTGGTTGCTTGTTTCTTTTAACATGTTCTTCCTTGATGATGCAGATTATAGACCTGCGTTGTACCTGGCCATAGTAAGGACTCAGTAAGCATCAGCCACCCATTTCCCTGGGCTTCTAGTCTAAGAGGCCTTCAGGGGTTCTTCCCCAGTATTCTGGCTGTCTAGCTGAGCAGCCCACTCCCCATATTCACTCTGTGTGTCAGGGTGCAGACTCTCTCTGTGGCAGCTAGCAGGATGGTGAGGGGAAAGGGCCTCATGGTAAGTTCAGGAAAGACTGTGTTCTAGGAATTAGCTTGGCAGGCTGGGGGTATGCGTAGTGATGAGGGAATATCCATCTGCCAGTGGTTTCTTGGCTGCCAGGGAGCAGGGTGTTATCAACAATAACTAGAAATTTTTTTTTTTTTAATTATACTTCTGTTTCATTGACTATGCTGAAGGTTTTGACTGTGTGGAAACAACAAACTGGAAAAATTCTTAAAGAGAAGGGAATACTAGACCATCTTACCTGTCTCCTGAGAAACCGGTATGCAGGACAAGAAGCAACAGTTAGAACCAAACATGGAACAACAGACTGGTTCAGAATTGGAAAAGGAATATGTCAAGGCTGTATATTGTCACTCTGCTTATTTAACTTACATGCAGAGTACATCATGGGAAGTGCTGGGCTGGATGTTCACAGGCTGGAATCAAAGATTGCTGGGGAGGTATCAACAACCTCACATAGGTTGATGATACCACTCTAATGGCAGAAAGCAAAGAGGAACTAAAGAGCCTCTTGATGAGGGTGAAAGAGGAGAGTGAAAAAGCTGGCTTAAAAGTCAGCATTCAAAAACTAAGATCATGGCATCCAGTCCCATCACTTCATGACAAATAGTTGGGGAAACAGTAACAGATTTTATTTTTTGGGGCTCCAAAATCACTGTGGATGGTGACTACAGCCACAAAATTAAGACACTCCTTGGGAGAAAAGCTATGAGAAACCTAGACAACATGTTAAAAAGCAGAGACTTCACTTTGCCAACCAAGGTCCATCTACTGAAAACTATGGTTTTTCCAGTAGTCATGTATGGATGAGAGTGTTGGACTGTAAAGAAGGCTTAGTGCTGAAGAATTTATGCTTTCGAGCTGTGGTGTTGGAGATGACTCTTAAGAGTCCTTGGACAGCAAGGCGATCCAACAAGTCAATCCTGAAGGAAATCCACCGTGAATATTCATTGGAAGGGCTGATGCTGAAATTGAAGCTCCAGTATTTTGGCCACCTGATGCAAAGAACTGACTCTTTGGAAAAGACCCTGATGCTGGAAAAGATTGAGGGCAGGAGGAGAAGGGAACAACAGAGGGTGAGATGGTTGGATGGCATCATCGACTCAGTGGACATGAGTTTGAGCATGCTCCAGGAGATGGTGAAGGGCAGGGAAGCCTGGTGTGCTGCAGTCCATGGGGTCACAGAGTTAGACACAACAAAAAGCATAGGTAATACGAATTACAACTTAACCATTTTTGTTGTTGTTCAGTCACTAAGTCATGTTGATATTCTCTTGGAAATCTTGATTCCAGCTTGTGAGTCATCCAGCCTGTCATTTTGTATGATGTACTCAGCATATAAGTTAAATAAGCAGGGTGACAGTATACAGCCTTGACATAATCCTTTCCCAGTTTTGAACCAGTCCATTGTTTCATTTCTGGTGCTAACTGCTGCTTCTTGTCCTACATACAGGTTTCTCAGGAGACAGGTAAGGTGATCTGGTGGTCCCATCTCTTTTCAGAATTTTTCCACAGTTTGTTGTGCTCACACAGTCAAAGGCTTCAGTGTAGTCAATGAAGCAGAAGTATATGTTTTTTTTGGAGTTCCCTTGCTTTTTCTGTGATCCAGCAGATGTTGGCAATATAACCTCTGGTTCCTCTGCCTTTTCTATCTAAATCCAGCCTGTACATCTGGAAGTTCTTGGTTCATGTAGCTTAGTATGAGAAAGTTAGCTTAGTATGAGGAGAAAAGAAAAGTGTGATTAGTAGAACTGGGCCAGCTCTTACCCTGAGTGAAACTCGTACTGTAGACAGGAGACGGCTTGCCCCACCTCAGTGCTCTGATCTTTCCTCTCTCCAGGTACCAGCTGGAGGATGAGTCCGCACACTTGGATGAAATGCCACTAATGATGTCTGAAGAGGGCTTTGAGAACGACGAAAGTGATTACCACACTTTACCACGAGCTAGGATCACGCGAAGAAAGAGAGGCCTGGAGTGGTTTGTCTGTGGGGGATGGAAGTTCCTCTGTACCAGGTTTGTCCCCATCGGTGCCTAACCTCCTGCTCAGTGAGGTTACATTGTTATTTATAAGCTTAGCTTCTCAACACATTTGTTTCCGTGTCAGACTAAAGAATCCACTCTAAATGACATCCTAGAGAGTGTAAATAACCTTAGTCAAAACCAAACAGTGCTAATCCAAAAGGGACAGAAAGCCAAATTCACTTTTCTTGTCAGATGATTTAATGTTTAAACCCTGGAGAAGGAAATGGCAACCCACTCCAGTATTCTTGCCTGGAGAATTCCATGGCCAGAGGAGCCTGGCAATCCCCAGTGCATGGAATCGTGAAATGTTGGACACGACTGAGTGACTAACACTTTAAAAGATGGAGACAATTAGTGACTCTGTAATTAATACATGGTAGAATTGATTCTTGTCACTGTATTGATATTTGTAAATTGATACTTATAAACTGTGTTCCTTTCTTTTCCATCTATAATTTTATATGTACCCCTTGGCCTCTGTGGAGGGTTGGTTCTAGGACCCCTGAAAAGTGAGAGTGATAGTCACACATGTGTCCAGCTCTTTGCAACCCTGGTCTGTAGCCCACCAGGCTCCTCTGTTCATGGATTCCTCCAGGGAAGAATACTGGAGTGGGTAGCCATTCCCTTCTGCAGGGGATCTTCCTGACCCAGGGATCAAACCCAGGCCTCCTGTGTTGCAGGCGGATTCTTTACTGACTGAGCCACCAGGGAAGCTCTCTAGGACCCCTGCAGTTACTGCATCAATGGGTGCTCAAGTCTCGTACATAAAACAGCTTGGTATTTGCATATAGCTACACATGTCTTCCTATATACTTCCTTGTTAGTATTTTTGTTTTTTCAGTTGTATATTTTTTCAGATTTTTTTCTCTTATAGGTTACTATAAGGTATTGAGTATAGTTCGCTGTGTTGTATCCTGTTCATCTGTTTAATATATAGTAGTATGTATACATTTATCCCAAACTCCTAATTTACCCCCTTCCTTGCCACCCCCTGCTATCCTCTTTGGTAACCTTAAGTTTGTCTTCTATATCTGTGACTCTGTTTTGTAAATAAGCTCATTTGCATCATTGTTTAGCTTTTGCATATAAGCACTATCACATGATATTTGTCTTTCTTTGACTGACTTCACTTAGTATGATATTCTCTAGGTCCATTCATGTTGCTCCAGATGGTATTATTTCATTCTTTTTTATGGCTGAGTAATATTTTATTGTATATATGTCCCACATCTTTATCCATTCCTCTGTCGGTGGACACTGGTTGCTTCCATGTCTTCGCTATTGTAAACAGTGCTGCAGTGAACATTGGTGTGCATGTATCTTTCCGAATTAGAGTTTTCTCCAGATATATGCCCAGGAATGAGACTGCTGGATCATATGGTGACGGTAGTTTTTAAGGAACCTCCATACTGTTCTCCCTGAGCGTCTCTGGTGTCTTAGATGGTGAGGAATCTGCTCGCAGTGCAGGATACCTGGGCATGATCCCTGGGTTGGAAAGATCCCCTGGAGAAGGGAATGGCAGTTCACTCCAGTACTCTTGCCTGGAGAATTCCTTGGACAGGGGAACCTGGTGGGCCACAGTCCATGGGGTCATAGAGTCAGACACCACTGAGCGACTTTCAGTATACTGTTCTCCCTAGTGGATGTACCGATTTACATTCCTACCAGCAGCGTAGGTTCCTTTTTCTCCACACCCCCTCCAGCGTTTATTATTTGTAGACTTTTTAAAGATGGCCCTTCTCACTAGTGTGAGGTACTTGTGGTACCTTTTATAAATCTGTTTTGAACTGGATTGGTCTAAGACAGTTGTGTCAGACCCAGAAGCAGGAGATAGAGGTTGAGCGTTGTTGTTATTATTATGATAGTGCAAGACCCCTCAACGACGACTTTCCTAAAAGCATCAGTAGGCATGTGGCATACATAGGTCTGTGACTGGGAAAGGAGGGGGGTACCTTGGGGAAAAGAACAGTTTTGGAAAGGAAGGCTTATACTCCTTTTTTTAGGCGACAGAAAAAATAGGGGAGGAACAGTGAAATAATGTTGGAGAAGATGACTTTTATCCTTGATTGGGACCATTAGTTCATTTAAGTGAAAAGGTGTCTGGGATACAGATGAGGCCTAAAAAATAGAGAAAGTTGGCCATGTTTGATAGAGATCATCAGTAATCAACAAAGGAAGGTCAATAATCATGCATTTGTATCAAACCTTGCATAATTTTATTACTGTTTGTCCATCAGGGAGAGGCTTGGCCATTACAACACCAGCTGTGGAATCGTGGGGGTGGTTACGGTGGGAATGGTGGCCAGTGTTGTCGGTTGAGGAGATAGCTGCAGTGGATGGATTTGGGTGGCACGTTAGATGATGTGGCCTGTGTTCTTCATTAGCGTGGGGTGGAGAAGGGAGTCGGACTCGACCCCATGGTGCCATCTGAGGTGCGTGTTCTCACCATGGTTGAAGCCAAGGACTGGAAGAGTCCCTGTCATGAGAGTTAAGGGGAAACCTAGGGGTTGAAGAAGAGTCTGACTTGACTAGCCAGAGCCCTTCCTCCCTCTTTGCTCCATGGCCTGGGGCAAGTGCCAGGACACGGCCTTGTGGTCTCGGGGCAGTAGGTCCTGATTTGCCACCTTCCAGGAGAGAACACCTCCCAAAGGAATCCTGAAGTGGAGATGAGCGTCTGTGGTGTGTAGAGGATCCCTGGGTGACAGTGTTTCTGAAGACTGAGGACGTGGGGACAGGCACGGACAGACAGAAAGCTGTGAGGACATAATGTGGTCTCGTGTCTGCAGTGGGGCTCCACGACAGCCTGTGCTGTAGAAGTGGTGACTTACCCGTCCTGGTCAGATATTTGCCAGGAATTGTGAGCATTAACAACACTGAATACACTGTTGAGTTATTTTTGGTCTCTTACAGGGTTTTGTTTTTACCAAATGGAACATAGGCAAATTTTCGATTTCATTTATAGTATTCCTTTTCTTACTGAAGATGTATTTGAAAATATAGATGTTAGCAGCAAAAATAACCATGTTTTGGGAAAATTAAAACAGCCGAGTAACATACACTCGACATGTATGTAAGGTCTTTGTCTTAAGAAATGGTGATCGAGTGGGCACAGCTGACTGAGCCATCATAGCGGCTTTACTTGTGAGTGTCTCTTTCCGTGTGAACCAGAGTGACCTGAGACGTGGCCATGCTTCGTGTTCAGTAGACACCTGCTGCACTAGGAAATCCTTACAGATATTAAAACAACCTTACAGGACACAGTTTACAGTTAGCAACTTACATTGGTCTTATTTTCTTTATTTCTTACAGATTTCCAGTTTTGAATATTCATTAACCGTTTTGTTTACTAAATACCAGGGATTATAACTCGTATGCTTGGGGCTTCCCTGGTAGCTCAGATGGTAAAGAAGCTACCTGCAGTGCAGGAGACCGGGGTTTGATCACTGGCTTGGGAAGATCCCCTGGAGAAGGAAATGGCTACCCACTCCAGTATTCTTGCCTGGGGAATTCCATGGATAGAGGAGCCTGGCAGGCTACAGTCGCGAAGAGTTGGACACAACTGAGTGACTAACCCAACAACAAGGCATTATAAAATTGTGTTACTAAAATTATTAGGTGATGGATCAAAAAGTAGAAGTTGTGTAAAATTAGTTTAATTGCAGAAGAAAATGTTAGTGAGTATTGTAGTAAAGGTAGCAAATAATATTAGTGCGTTCGAGATAGTTCTGTGTATTTTTACTTGTAGATTCTGTGACTAGTAAGGCTTACTTTAAAATTCTTCAGGGATTGAGTCGGCTTTAATTTCTTCACGGCTTAAGATCTGCCTTCTCATTTTTATTATTTGGCAAAAATTCCAACTCTGACAAATTTGATTCTGAAAATTTTTTTCTGTGATCTGTCTTCTAAATGTTTGAGTGTCCTCCACATGAGTTACTGTGATGCACTCAGATGTGTAGTTCTGGGGGTGGAAGTGGAGCAGTAATGCCTTTCTCAGGAGATTTACATTTCACTCCCTATCCATTTCACTCCACTTGTCCCATGAAAGTGGCATTTCCATATGAAGGGGCCGGTATCAAATGCTGGGATTATTCCTGGATCTCAGTGACCTCTACCCTCTCAGTTAACCTGCAGCACGTTTGGAGTGCAGAAGCGTGGGAAAATGCAAATCTTTCTGGAGGGCAGGACTGCCGGGTTACTTCTGGCTTGGTGACCGAAGATACTTGATGGATGGAATATTTATTTATTGATTCAGGAAGCTCTAAATTTTTGGAAGTTACCTAATTATGGTCACTTAAAATTTTAGAAGCCGGGATCTTGGTATGTAGATGCTTTATTTAATATTGGAGTACTACTTTGATTATAGAGGCATCTGTGAAAAGTTACTAATCCTAAAATGTTTTAAGTAAAAAGGATACTTTGTGCATTACTGAATTTTGTTTCAATTTGCATATAAATAGGAAAGTATCTTCAGAGTGATGAGTCATTGAGGCAGCCTTCTGTGCCCCTGCCCTTGTTCTGGGTGCAGGCTCCTGGCTTCTTCCAGGGGCAACTCTCTGCTGCTCCTTCTCACTCACCAGTATTTACCGGTGTATGTTACTCTTGTTTCTTTGCCTTCAAAAATTGCTCATGTTTACTTTCTGCCTTAGCTCTATAACTCCCTAAGACTTACATGTACTTTTTTTTTTTTTTAAGTGGAGTGCAGTTTATTACACCGGCGGGCCCAAGGCAGAGTCTCCTCTTAGCCAAGGACCCTGACCAGCATTTGTGAAAATCTTTTATACCCCATGTGTACGTGTCCAAACCCACTACCCCAATTCCCTTGAGACTTACATAAACAAAGGAAGGGTAAATACAACTACAATAACCCCATCATTCATGTGTTATGTGTTCAAACAGTCAATAATCAATAAGCCCGCAGTTACATTCCAAATAGTTAATAACCGATAAGCCTGTGCTTACATTCTGATAGATAGTGTCCGGAGGCAGGGGTGATTAGTGTCTGTTTTCTCTTCTTCAAGATTCCCCTGCCCAGAGGGGGTCTTATCCTTCCATTGTCATTCCCACAGGCGCTAAGCACAGAGTTCAGAGTCCGGAGAGGTGGCCGCGCACAATCAGCACAGACAGGCCTGAGATGGAGTCCAGGCCCTATGAATTCCTTCTTCATTCCCCGCTCTTGATGCTCTTAGTTTCCATAACGAGGATCATTTATTGAGATATATTGTACCTTAGCCCTCCTGCCACCCACATGAGAGAATGCTATCAACCTCTGGGTTACAAAATTCACAAGGCATTGTAGGAAGCAGGGCCCACAAAGCAGTATGATCAAGATTACTATAACAACAGTTCATTAGACATGGCTTTCACTTGATTTTGCATATCCTCCAAGGCAGCAGATACATCTTCAGACAGGTCAGGGATGTACACACCATTCGCCAGTCCCTCCTTGGGCTGCTGTGAGTATGTCTAATGCCATCCTATTTTGAATTACTGCCTTCCTCATCTGAATCTGTTCTTCGTTCAAAGCTTGAATGGCTTTAGTACTGTCTAAGAGGGCCTGTTTAATGAAATTAGTTAAGGCCTCTACCTTAACCATGATATCCGTTGTCCCTACAGAGGGTATAAACAAGGCAGCAAGATAGTCATACCATTGGAACACAGATCGTGTCCATCTTGCATGCAGATAAGGCAGGTTTACTGGAGGCTGGTGTAGGCTAGGCTTAATTCTGCCATGGGCGAAAGCAAATCCTAATGTGCAACGCCGCACCCAGCCAACTGGTAACCATGGCCATAAGTTAAGCCCACAGAGCCACTGGGTCCCATTGGGGGCTACCCAGCAGATTCCAGGATTATATTTCCAGTCGGAACCGGGCCACTGAGCAGACTGATTGGGGTGATAGGTAACTTCCAAGATTTGTTTACTTTGTTCAGGGGACAAATAACAATTCTTTTGGGTCTAGGGGATGGTCTCCAAATCCAACTTTCTGTTCTTTCTGTTCCCAGCAAATAGTAGCAGGGGCAATCGACTGTCCTTTTTCAGGAGTCATCCAGAAATATTCATCCCAGACCTGGTAGTATTGCTCAAGGCACCAGGAGGCCTGTCCCCCTTTTGTAAGGGAGCCCTTTTCCTCTTTAATTCTCATATATGAGGTAATAAGCCTTTGTTATCTCTGTAAGGTTGGTTGGTGTTCATGTTAAATGTGACCCTATGTCCCTGGCCCATTGATGGCTTCTTCTAACACCAGAGGGAAAAGAAAGGTTATGGTTGGTGAGAGAGAGGAAAGTTCCTTTCTGTTGTTAAAGTTCCCATAACGGAGTGACGATACCCACCAGGGGAGTCTGTCTATTACTGACAGGGGCATAGCCCCACATACCCAAGTTCAGAATTGCATTGGTGAGGCCGAGCAGCAGGAGTCTTTTACCCAACTCCATCCTGTAGAGGGCTCGTCTGGGACCTAGTTTTCTTCTTCCTCCTCAGAATGATCTTGGTTTCCCGTGGGTCGGTGGGGTCCTTCTGGGTGGTCCACTCGGCGTCCTCCGGGTCAGCGTGGTATGCCTTCTTTGCTCTGGTGTGATGGATCAAGGGACAATACCTGCAACTTTAACTGAGCGCTCAGTTACATGTACTTTTTAATTACAAGTATTTTCTTTACTTGGTAGCACCTGTCTCTCTGTCTTCTGTCTGCATAATCCAGTGGCAGTTCTGGAAGCGCCCCAGGCTTTTGTGCATTTATTTAATCTTGCGACGCCACTGGACTTCACCAGTTCAGTTCAGTCATTCAGTCGTGTCCGACTCTTTGTGACCCCATGGACTGCAGCATGCCAGGCCTCCCTGTCCATCACCAACTCCCAGAGTTTACTCAGACTCATGTCCATTGAGTCAGTGATGCCATCCAACCATCTCATCCTCTGTCCTCCCCTTCTCCTCCCACCTTCATTCAACCTTTCCCAGCATCAGGGTCTTTTCAAAAGAGTCAGTTCTTTGCATTAAGTGGCCAAAATATTGGAGTTTCAGCATCAACATCAGTCCTTCCAGTGAATATTCAGGACTGATCTCCTCTAGGATTGACTGGTTGGATCTCCTTGCAGTCCAAGGGACTTTAAAGAGTCTTCTCCAATGCCACAGTTCAAAAGCCTCAGTTCTTTGGCACTCAGCTTTCTTTATAGTCCAATTCTCACATCCATACATGAATACTGGAAAAACCACAGCCTTGACTAGACAGACCTTTGTTGGCAAAGTAATATCTCTGCTTTTTAATATACTGTCTAGGTTGGTCATAACTTTTCTTCCAAGGAGTAGGCCTCTTTTAATTTCATGGCTGCAGTCACCATCCGCAGTGATTTTGGAGCCCAAAAAAATAAAGTCTCACTGTTTCCATTGTTTCCCCATCTATTTGTCATGAAGTGATGGGACCAGATGCCATGATCTTAGTTTTTTGAATGTTGAGCTTTAAGCCAGCTTTTTCACTCTCCTCTTTCAAGAGGCTCTTTAGTTCTTCTTAGCTTTCTGTCATAAGGGTGGTGTCATCTGCATATCTGAGGTTATTGATATTTCTCCTGGCAATCTTGATTCCAGCTTGTGCATCATCCAGCCCAGTGTTTCTCATTACGTACTCTGCATATAAGTTAAATAAGCAGAATGACAATATATAGCCTTGACGTACTCCTTTCCCAATTTGGAACCAGTCTGTTGTTCCATGTGCAGTTCCAACTGTTGCTTCCTGACCTGCATACAGATTTCTCAACAGGCAGGTCAGGTGGTCTAGTATTCCCATCTCTTTAAGAATTTTCCACAGTTTGTTGTGATCGACACAGTCAAAGGCTTTGGTGTAGTCAGTAAAGCAGGAATAGATGTTTTTCTGGAACTCTCTTGCTTAGTCAATGATCCAGTGGATGTTGGCAATTTGATCTCTGGTTCCTCTACCTTTTCTAAAACCAGCTTGAACATCTGGAAGTTTCACAGTTCACATACTGTTGAAGTCTGGCTTGGAGAATTTTGAGCATTACTTTACTACTGTGTGAGATGAGTGCAATTGTGCAGTAGTTTGAACATTCTTTGGCATTGCCATTCTTTGGGATTGGAATGAAAACTGACCTTTTCCAGTCCTGTGGCACTGCTGAGTTTTCCTAATTTGCTGGCATATTGAGTGCAGCACTTTTACAGCATCATCTTTTAGGATTTGAAATAGCTCAACTGGAATTCCATCACCTCCATTAGCTTTGTTCGTAGTGATGCTTCCTAAGGCCCACTTGATTTCACATTGCAGGATGTCTGACTGTAGGTGAGTGATCACACCATTGTGATTATCTGGGTCGTGAAGATCTTTTTTGTACAGTTCTTCTGTGTATTCTTGCCACCTCTTCTTAATATCTTCTGCTTCTGTTAGGTCCATACCATTTCTATCTTTTATTGAGCCCATCTTTGCATGAAATGTTCCCTTGGTATCTCTAATTTTCTTGAAGAGATCTTTTAGTCTTTTTCATTCTGTTGTTTTCCTCTATTTCTTTTCATTGATCACTGAGGATCCTTAATTTTTCCTGTACAGGGTTATTGAGAAAAAATAAACTGTTGAATATGTGTTTTTGGCCTTTGGTATTTAATTTAGAGTTTATAGACTACGACACTTGGGAAGTTACTGGGATATTAATTTCATGTGCTGCTGATTGTGGTGTCGATACTGAGGTTTTATTCTAGTAGATGTTTACAGTGTCATGTGACGAAGACAGTGGTTTTACATTTATGGAGCCTTTTACCGGTAGACCATGTTGATACCAGCATAAACTCTGGAAAATCCACATTTTTTCAGTGACCACAGGGTCACGAAGAGTCAGACGCGACTGAGCGACTGAAGTGAACTATAAGGTTAGAGAGCTAAAAACAGGAGGCTAAAAACACATGTTCAGTGGTTTATTTTTTCTCTATAACTCTGTATAGAAAAAAACTAAGGTTGCTAGACTTCCAACATGTAAGTAAATTATTTGTGACACTCTGCTACTAATAGTGAAAAAGTAGGAGTTAGGGAACCTCTATGAAGTCACCTGTGACATCACAAGGTCCACGGTGAGGTCCTGGCACAAGGCCTGCCTCTCTCAGGGAAGCACTGAGCTCTGTGCTTTCTTCCAGACCTAAGGTTTTCTGAGCACAGCCAGGAACTTGGTGGATATTCAGGAGGAATAAACTGATTGCAATTTAAACACCTAGTGTATTCCCTCATACAGCACATCTAAGTGTTATGTGTTAGACAGTGATTTCTTTTTTTTTCTTTTTTAAATGTGGTACGCTTCATGAATCTGCATGTTATCCTTGCTCAGGGGTCATGCTAACCTTTTCTGTATCGTTCCAGTTTTAGCATGTGTGCTGCTGAAGCGGGCACTGTAAAGTGATGTTAAAAGAATAACCTCAGAATGATTGGAGTAGAGGGAAGACATGCAGTGAATTTGACCTAAGTCCAGTTATGTCACCCTCATTTCGTTGTCATACCTTCTGAGACTGGTATTGTCATGTTAACTTTGTCACAGAGTGAAGTTAGGCATGTCTGCCGCCTCCTCTTGGTTGGTGGTTCTATTCTAGCCTTGGCTTCAACTTCCCTTCCCTAAATAAACCATTGTGAGTCTTTCTCTACATTTTGGAAATTTTAATTAAACTGAATTGTTAATACTGAAGTTTAAATTCATGATTATTTTATGCTTAATAAAGATGAATTTGATATCTTTTCATCATTTTCTGAAGTATTTTAAGAAAAATTCTCCCACTAGAAGCTTTATATGCTCTACTCAGATGTAGTGGTTGAGCAGAGGAAAGGGACGTCTAGGAAGGGGATGAGTTAGTACCCTGGGAGCCCTGGCACTGTTGGAGCAACAGGGTAGATTTAGCATCAAAATCTGCACTTCACAGGTGAAGGTAGCTATCTGAAAATAGTCAGGCATTTACTACAATTTGGATAGTCCATTAAATGTTGGTATCCTTTCAGAACATTGCATTGAGTCATAAGTCTTAATTTTATGTTAATACTACCAGAAAAGTCATCTTTTAAAGGAGGGAAAAAGTGACTACCTAAGACAAGATGAGGATGGTTACATTTTAATTAATTGACATCTAAGAGCCTTTGTCAGAATCGCCCAGTGGTGTATTGAGAAGTAGTGACTCTTTCCTCAGTATATGCGGCATTGACTGCTTCAGAATGTTAATGGTTTTATTTTGCCAATGAGTCTAAACAGGGAAGGTAATCTCCCTGAGGTTCCAGGAGTCATCACAAACTTGTGTAAGCTCTTTCAGTACTTTTATGTCATATTTAAATTAGTATAGCTGACCCATTTTAAGAAATCTCTTACTACTTAACAGTAGATAAGCCATTGGTGTCTGGTAAATACAGAAACAATATTGGCTCTAGATATTTAGAATTAATTTTAAAACATCTAGAAAAGCATACACAATATGTATCTTTTGTTTCATGCAGTTGCTGTGATTGGCTGATAAATATTTGTCAAAGAAAGAGAGAATTGAAAGCTCGTACAGTGTGGCTTGGATGTCCGGAAAAGTGTGAAGAAAAACATCCCAGAAATTCTATAAAAAATCAGAAATATAATATATTTACCTTTATACCTGGGGTAAGATTGTTAAATTCTTGAAAATGCACTGGATATTGGAGATTACTAACTTTGTTCTCATTTTTTTTCTCTCATTAATTCTGTCATATCCAAATCAGAGACCTTTGAACCATGGGTGTTCAAATAATTGTGAAATAATTCATATACTTCTCTTCTTCTTTTTTTGTTTTCATGTATGTTATTAATAGCCACATAGTAGAGTTCAACTCAAGAAAATTTATAGTCTGATTATTGCCTTCAGTTCCAGATAACCATCACATTTATATCATTGTAGAAATAATCAAATAAAGGTACATAAAATTACCAGAAAATAAGTCATAAATTTTGACTGGGAATTTGTTTGGAGGGAAATGTTGAGTGTATATAACGTTTAAAGCCTGCTAAGGCTGTCACTCAGGTGCATTTCTGGCTCAGTCTGTGGCGTCTCTGGGTCCTGCTGCACACTAGGTTTGTTTGAGCCCTCTGAGCCTCTCTGTTGGGTAAGGGGTTTTATTCTAAATGCGATTTCACCCCTCCTGCCGTCTTGCGGGGGCTTCTCCTTTGCCCTTGGACACGGGGTATCTTTTTAGTGGGATCCAACATTCTCCAGTCGACAGTTGTTCAGCAGGGAGTTGTAGTTTTAAGAGTTCTCGCAAGAGAAGGAGAAGATGAATGAGCCTCTTGATGAAAGGGAAAGAGAAGAGTGAAAAAGTTGGCTTAAAACTCAACATTCAGAAAACTAAGATCATGGCTTCCAGTCCCATCACTTGATGGCAAATAGATGGAGAAACAGTGGCAGACTTTATTTTTTTAGGCTCCAAAGTCACTGCAGATGGTGACTGCAGCCATGAAATTAAAAGATGCTTGCTCCTTGGAAGAAAACTTATGACCAACCTAGACAGCATATTAAAAAGCAGAGACGTTACTTTGCCAACAAAAGTCCATCTAGTCAAGGCAATGGTTTTTCCAGTATTCATGTATGGATGTAAGAGTTGGACTATGAAGAAAGCTGAGCACCAAAGAATTGATGCTTTTGAACTGTGGTGTTGGAGAAGACTCTCAAAAGTCCCTTGGACTGCACGGAGATCCAACCAGTCCATCCTGGAGAAAATCAGTCCTGAATATTCATTGGAAGGACTGATGCTGCAGCTGAAATCCAGTTCTTTGGCCACCTGATGGGAAGAATTGACTCTTTTGAAAAGACCCTGATGCTGAGAAAGATTGAAGATGGGAGGAGAAGGGGACGACAGAGGCTGAGATGGTTGGATGGCATCACTGACTCAATGGACATGAGTTTGAGTAAACTCCGGGAGTTGGTGATGGACAGGGAGGCCTGGCGTGCTGCAGTCCATGGGGTTGCAAAGAATCAGACACAACTTAGTGACTGAACTGAACTGATGAAGTCCAGTGGCGTCTCAGTCAAAGTAAAATAACTTTTTACACAGACATGACTGAGTAACAAAATATCTATAAGCACTTTTAGATTTATTTTCTACTTCACATTATACATTTCAGGCCTTGTTTTGTTATTATATCAGTAGTTATCTTTAATTAGGTATTACGCTAAATTTAAATTCTGAAATTTAAATATTTATTACTTTTTGTTGTTGCCAGTGATATTTTTGTCTTAAATTATAAAGCTGAGATTATATGTATTTAGAATAGTTGATTTATTTTTGCCTCATTCCCTATTTTAATAGATTTATTTATCTTTCTAAAGGCGAAAGAAAGCTGGTGCTGATTATTTTTCCATTATCGAAGTTTTTAACACATTTTAAGTATTAGGTCTTACGCTCTTTTGCAAAAAATACTCAATTGTGTGAAATGAGGGCTGCTTTAGCTTTCATGTTTTTATTTAAATAACCATGCTGACTTTATATTGGGCATTGATTAGCATCACTATCCGCCCGAATCCATCCAATAGTTGTCAGATGCTTGATGTCTAATATGCTTCTTTATTAAAACACACAAAACTAATGCCTCCATAGTTAAAAGACTGCTCTTTTGTCAGGACAATAAATTGTAAACTGTCTTCCAGGCAGATAAATATCCTCATCTTTATTGAATGAAGCTACTGTTTTCTCCTTAGGTTAAATTATTAAATACTCCCAGATTGGCTAAATACTGTACATTTTCCTGACGCCCTCTGAGTTCACTCTGCAAACAATAGAGTCTTGATTGCAGTGTCCAGGGTGAGCAGTGCAGCTTAATTTTGATCCCAGATGAGTTCACGCAGCCTTCAGGATGGTTGTCCTGAAGAGACCTGTTGATATGTCTGTATTACTGTTACCGTGGGAATGACTTTTTCCTTAGATTATCTCTTAAATTAGTCTTTTCATCTAAAATGTAGTATTTTAGAAACATTTGGTAATTGCACAGTAGGAATTCTATGCCATTTTTAGCACGAATGGCAATTTCTGAATTGCTAATAGATATAATTTATGCTAACTGAGATTTTAAAGAAATCACTGAGGAAAAAGAGAGCTTTCTTTCCTGCTGAGATTAATTTATGAAATGATTCAAAACATTTTAGACAGCAATTGAATGTGATTATAAATATAAACGTGTTATCAATGTAACTGATTTTTCAGTCACACACATAATTGTGTGATGATGTATACAGCTTCATTATATAAAAACTGTGATTCCGGCCTCTTTAAGTCAACAATAAGTACTTAACCCATTGCTCTGCCCTTGTTAAAATTTGCATGCCTTCCAAGTTGTATTTAAAACTGGCATCCAAGGAGATTTTGATTTACAATTTGCAAGTTTGTAAGTTTCATTATTTTTGTAGTGTGCTATTTAAGGTATTCCCATCTATAAACACAAGTTTTCTTCCATTTTGATTTTCAATTTAAATCTAATAAGTGAGGCATTTTTGGATAGAAGTCTGTTAATATACTAGATCTTGGGTTTTCTTAAGGATTATTCTGTTTGAATTAAGAAACAAAGATGAAAATATAGGATTTGCATTCCTAAAAGATGTTATTGAATGATGATTTTAATTTAGTTTATATTTGAAAATATTGTTTAAAATCAACTACCAAGAGACTATAAAGAAATACAGGTAGTTTTCTTCATAAAAATTGGTGTATAATTTACATATTTTTATGTCATTTCTTATACTTTGAGGGAAGTAAATGCAAGAGATTAGTGTTTTTATGTGTGTGAATGCATACCTATAGATGATTTGCTTATTCACTGGATCTTTTTGAAGCTACCTAATGTTAACATTCAGAAAATGTGGCTGTCATGTTTGAGTGTTTCAGTTCAGTTCAGTCGCTCAGTCGTGTCCAACTCTTTGCGACCCCATGAATTGCAGCACGCCAGGCCTCCCTGTCCATCACCAACTCCTGGAGTTTACTCAAACTCATGTCCATCGAGTTGGTGATGCCATCCAGCCATCTCATCCTCTGTCATCCCCTCCTCCTCCTGTCCCCAATCCCTCCCAGCACCAGGGTCTCTTCCAATGAGTCAACTCTTCACATGAGGTGGCCAAAGTATTGGAGTTTCAGCTTCAACATCCGTCCTTCCAATGGACACCCGGGACTGATCTCCTTTAGGATGGACTGGTTGGATCTCCTTGCAATCCAAGGGACTCTCAAGAGTCTTCTCCAGCCCCACAGATCAAAAGCATCAATTTTTCTGCGCTCAGCTTTCTTCACAGTCCAAGTCTCACATCCATACATGACCACTGGAAAAACCATAGCCTTGACTAGATGGACTTTTTTTGGCTAAGTAATATCTCTGCTTTTTAATATGCTATCTAGGTTGGTCATAACTTTTCCTTCCACTTCATAAATATAGGGTTGCACCACTTTCCCAAAAGATTTTCTGAATTTATGACTTACTAACATTGGGAAGGTTTTCCTGTGTGTCTTGAGTGATATGAATGTAAAGATTTATGAAAGATGAATGTGGAAAACTGGAAGACTGAATACAAGGAAACAGAAAACCAAAAGGTTTAACATATTTGAAAGTTCTAACTCTTTTTTTCAGTTTATTTTAAATATAATTTGAGGTAATCTTAGCTCTTTCCTGTGATTTAGTTATTGGAAAGCCATTGTCAAAATTAAATTTATTGTGACTCGGCATATTCTCACTGTTAGTGGAAATATAGTTAGATATTATGCTGATTTTAATTATTTATGGATTGAAAGATTTTTCTTGAAGAGATTATATTGATTTTTTTTTTCTTTTTCTTTTTAGGTTTTATATGAACAATTCAAGTTTTTCTTGAATCTCTATTTTCTGATAGTATCCTGCTCACAGTTTGTACCAGCATTGAAAATAGGGTATCTCTACACCTACTGGGCTCCTCTGGTAAAAAGAAAAGATTTTGAAATTAAGTTAAATCATTAAGTATTTAGAATACAGTTTTAAGAGTTCAGGTGATTAAAAGATAAATTGATCAGATTTTTGAAATGTGACATTGCTGCTGTGTGTCACTGCACTTTGTTAAAGGGTTTCTAGAGTCCTCTGCCACGACTAAGCAACTTCACTTTCACTTTTCACTTTCATGCATTGGAAAAGGAAATGGCAACCCACTCCAGTGTTTTTCCCTGGAGAATCCCAGGGACGGGGGAGCCTTGGTGGGCTGCGGTCTGTGGGGTCGCACAGAGTCGGACACGACTGAAGGGACGTAGCAGTAGCAGCAGCAGAGTCCTCTGCAGCCCTCCAGCTACGTCAGCTGGAGACATCACAGAGCACTTTTGCTGGCGGGGCTGGGGGGCAGCTCCGTGTCCCAGCCCAGCTCCCTCCTGTGCTGGGAGAGAGCAGGCGCCGTGTGCAGAGTAGGTGTGGGGCAGAGGGCACAGCAGTTGCAGTTGCACGAGCTCCTCGCGTCCTGCTGGAGTGTGTGGACATGCGGCTGTGGTGGGAGGGCCCCACAGGGGTGGTGGGCTGTCGGGTTTCCTCCTGAGTGGGATGCGGCCCGTCTCTGTGTGTGCACGGGTCACTTGATGGGGTGCCCCCAGGCTGACCCCGCAGTCCTAACCAGTCACACAGCTGTATAGAGGAAACACAGGCAACTTCTGCTTCTTTGTTTTCTCTCTCTTTTCTCCTCACTGGAGGTAATTTCCTGATGTTTAACTTGAAGTACATATTAAGATGTGAGTTTTAAAACTTCTTTTGGGTTAGTGGGAATTGTAAATCTTATTCTGTGCATTACTGTGTTCCTTTTGTAGTGTTTATTTTTGTCATTTTTTGTTTTCATTTATTGTATGCTTTACAACTAGTATAAATTGAAGGAAAAACATAAAACTAAATAGTAAAAGAATTTCTCCTTTTTTGTTAAAGTCCAATTTTCTTAAATACTATGTTTTATTTTGTTTAAAGGGGTTTGTCTTGGCTGTTACTATCATGAGAGAAGCAGTTGATGAGTTTCGGCGTTTCCAGCGAGACAAGGAAGTGAACTCACAACTGTACAGCAAGCTTACAGTAAGAGGTGAGCAAGACACTTTTAATCCAGTTTACCATTGGTTCATGTGATCATCATTCTAGAATGAGCATAAATGCAAGAAAACATCTTAGTTTTGTTACTGAAAATAGTATTATGCAGTTACATGTTACCTAATTAATTTTCCTGTGATAATACGATGCATATGATTTCAGGATAGATTTTTATTCTCTCGATGCTTGAATGTATGTATGTATATATGAATATAAATGTATACACACGCCCTTAAACACATGCATGCACATGTCCGTATACAGGTGTGTGTGTATATATATATATGCTTATATATAAATATATGCTCTGTTACAGTTTGTATAGAATGCTTGTGTACTAGACACACGTGAAACCCAACTTATGTGTACACATTGTAAAGCATAGCATCATCTCATTTAAAGTCTCTCTTTGCAGTCTATTTTAAACACAGTCATCAAGACCAGACATCTGGTCCCATGGCCTGAAACTGTACTTGGGAAATAGGACTTTGAGCACCTGAAACAAATGTCGAGATCCAACATGGAAACCGACGTGTGCTGGTTCCCCCACACCTTTCACTTGGGCTTGCACCCTTGTCTGGTTTATGTGTTAAGAGTTGTTTATTTGGTTTTCAGTCTACTGTAGAAAAGAGGCAGTGTGATAGGGAGAGAATGTGTGAAGCTATTATGATAAGCATGAGGACAGGAAAAGGTGCCAGAGAGAAACTCCATGAAGATTCATAGCACCTCACAGCCTGTCTGAAAGCAGAGTTCAGAGTGGAGCAGGTTTTAGTCCCTTGTTGGATATATATGATTTGGAACTATGTTGTCTCGTTCTGTGGGTTGTATTTTTTCTTTCTTGACGGTGTTCCCTGATGCACAAAAGTTTTTATTTTCATTAAGTCCCAAGTTCATCTGTTTTTTTTCTTTTGTTGCTTATATTTTGGGGTTGTATCTAAGAAATAGTTTGCCAACCCAAAGTTGCAAAGATTGACTTCCATGTTTTCTTTTAGGAATTTTATAGTTTGAGCTCTTACATTCAGGTGTATGACCCATTTACATTTTGTATATGGTATCTCCTCACATTCTTTTGCATGTGAAAAACCAAGTTGTCCCAGTATCATTTGTTGAAAATATTATGCTTTCTTAATTGAATTGAAAAATTAATTATTAAAAAGCTTTGATGCTTTAAATATTGGCATAAAAAAGAAGGTAAGCTTTAGTTTTGGGGAAAAGACTATCCAGAATGGCCAGGTAAATTAGGTATAACTTTGGTTCATCTGTTTTAGAATACAGTGTAGATCTTGGCTTATGTTTTCTGTTGTTTTATATTGTGGAATTTGGGCTGAGCAGAGATTTGTTTCTGTGCACTGATTGTATCATTCACAAACGAACAGTGCAGTGATGTCAGCAAAATGAAGAGTAGGCAGCTCCACAGTTCAGTCAGGACCTGGCAGAGCTAACTTGTCAGAACTCTGAAAAACGTCAGCAGCATCTAGGGGATTATTGAATCCAGGAAAAGGCCACTTGAAAATAGTAGGAAAGCTCTTTGGTGTTTTCACCTGCCCCTGCTCTACCCTGTCCCCGTCACCGCACCCTCCTTGAAGATGGCAACAGCCAGATCCTAATTTGGGACTCTGGATGCTGACAGTTAGCTCTGCCAGGTCCTGAAGAGTGCGGAGCAGAACTTATTTGTGGTGAATCGTTTTTGTCTGTCTTAACCTGTGTGGGGGCTGCCTAAAGGACTGACCCAGTTGGCTTGTCTATCTCTTACCTAATCTGCAACTCTGGGCAGGAAAGCTAGAAAGCTGCAGGCGTTTCTTAATTGTGTAGGCTGGGGTCCAGCTGCAGCGGCCGGGCAGAGATCACAGCCGGGCTCACACACTAGCTGTCACAGCCAGGCAGGAAGAATCGGGAGGGGATCTGAAGTGCCCGTGTTGGCCCGGGGCAGGGTTGGGGAGGGGTTTGAAAGCCACGCTCAAGGCTGGATGCAGGCTCAGGGCAGGCAGAAGCGAAGGCTGAGGCGAAGCTGAGACCAGGGCTCCCACGCGGAACCATGGTCTGCAGAGGCTGTGAGCAGCTGTGCCTGCTCCTGTCTTCGTCCTTGCTCCCTTAGCTTCCTCCCTCCACCACCTCCTTTTTCCTCACATGCAAGGAGATCTCTTTCAAACACTGGTTGAATATAAGCTAAAGTAAGAAAGACTTGAGAGACCACATGTGACAAAGAATACATGCTTTACAAAAATAGTTTAGAAAAGTCACTAGATATACATGGCTACAGCATATACTAAGCAGCAAAACAAACCCAAAAGGGGGAAATATTTCATTTCCTGAGTTAGCAGATGATAATACTCAAAATGTCTGGGTTTCCACCAAAAATTACAGAGAATGCATTTCACAGAAGACATTAACAAAAACTGTCTCTGAGGAAGCCCAGACATTGGACTTCCTAGACAGACGTGAACCTTATCCACCTCAGTTATGTTCTGAAGCTAAGGGAGATAGTGGACAGATGCTGAAAGATAACAGAGCAGTGTGTTGGCAGATAGAGCATATCTGTAAAGGTATGTCAGTATTTAAAAAAAGCAAGAAATTCTGGTACTGAAAAATACAGTAAATGAAAGAGAAACTCACTAGAGACTTTGAGTAGCAGAGTTGAGCTGGCAGGAGAAAGATGAGTGAGCTGAGCCTCCGGTCCCTGAAAATGGTCCAGCCTGAGGAGCAGGGAGTAGAAGGAAGAGCAGTGAGAGGTCCTGAGAGGCTTATGGGGCAGCGTCAGGGGCACTGAGGTGCCCAGTGGAGTGTGCGCTGAAGAAGAGATGGCGGATGTGAAGGGATATGGCCATTGACCCCCAGTTTTGACAAAAGATACAAATCTACACATTGAGGAGGTTCCCTGAAGCCCAGGAGGGTCAGAGTGGAGACCTACACCGAGACATAGCATCATCACATGGTCTAAACCCTGGGGCCACGAGCAAAGCCTGTGAGCAGCTCGAGAGGCAGCTCCTCCAGGCAGGGTCCTCGGCAGTGATGAGCATGCTGCGGGCTTCTCATAAGAAACCAAAGGGCAGAAGGAGTTGGAGAAGGGAAAACTGTCAGCAGAAATTCTGTATCTAGTAAAGCTGTCACTCAGAAGTGAAGGTGAAATGAAGACCTGCCCAGATAAATTTAGAATTAAGGATAGGAGCTCAAGCAGATGCACACACACCCCTGCTCATCACAGCACTACATAGGGTTGGCAGAAGGCGGTGACGTCGGTTGTCTGTCAATGGATGAAGGGCGAGGGATTGATGGTCTCTTCATAGCCTGGGGTATTAGTCAGCTATAAAAGTTAATGAAATACTGATACGTGACAGAACGTGAATGAACCCTGAAAATGCTGTGCTGTGTGAGAGAGGCCAGGTACCAGAGGTGGTGTATTGTGTATTGTGCGATGTCGCTCTTGAAACTCACAGAGCAGGTAAGTTAATAGAGGGCAGGTGTGGCTGCGGGGAAGCAGGGGTGGGGCGCAGTCCTCAGTGGGTGAGGGCTTCTCTGGCAGTGACGAGCGTGTTGTGGAACTTGGTAGAGTTGGTTGTACAGTACTTTGTAATGCCACTGAATTATTTACCTTAAAGTGGCAGCTTTTATGTCATTTTTATCTAAAATGGTATAAACTTTTAAGGAAGGCAGACTGGTATATATCTTTTGTGTGGTTTAGTCACTCAGTCATGTCCGACTCTTTGCTACCCCATGGACTGTAGCCTGCCAGGCTCCTCCATCCATGGGATTTTCCAGGCAAGAATACTGGAGTGGGTTGCCATTCTCTTCTCCAGGGGACCTTCCCTACCCAGGGATCGAATCTGGGTCTCCCATGTTGCAGGCAGATTCTTTACCAACTGAGCCAACCAGGGAAGCATATATCTTTTATAATTCTGTATTATTTGAACTCAAAATACTCAAACAATTTTACTAGTTTCATTTCAAATACAAATGAAAATTTACCTTTTTAAAAAAATTGGTTATCATTGCCTGTGACCTGAGCAGTGGACATTTCACACATGGGTGACAGTCATGACAGCTGGTGCTGATTGACGCCCGAGTGTGTCAGAGAAAGTGCCCCAGGCGGCTGGAGTTGTCACAGTGACAGTGAGTAGCCTGGGACTTGTGCAGAATGGTCTGCCCTGAGTGGCCATCCTTCTGGGTGGAGTTTGTGTTTGAACCTAGACCTGTTGACCTCAAGTCCAGTGTTCTTTCATCTGTGGCATGTTGCTTTCTGGTTGGTTATTCTGCTAAAGATGATAGGTAAGTAAAATTTAGAATGTTAAAAAAAATGGAGTTTATGCTTATTGCTGAGTACAGTTTAATATTTATTTTCTTATCAAGAATATTTGCTGCCTACATAACTTCTAGTGTTTCACAGTTACCTATTCTTTGAATGGCATTGATGGCTCTTTCCTTTGTGATTCACTGTAGTCTATTCTAGCATTTTTCAGCATTTGAACTTTCCTTATTTGGGCTTCTCAAGCACATTCTTGTAGAAATACACTGAGAAAATTTTGTGTGTTGTATTTTTTTCTTTTGAAAAGGAAAACCACTTCCACTTGCTAACATCTTGAAGGCGCTGTGTTTGGAAGCAGAGAGTATTTTGACTGTGGCACATGATCTCAGTGAATACTGAGTGGTTTTTAGTTTGCTCTTTATTTCATTGCCTCTTAAACTGCTTTTCTTGTGTGGGAATTTTCCATACCTGTTGGCTTCCACCTTCCTTCCTGTCTCCTTGTTTGTGACTCCTTGTGTTATGCTTTATCTCCTAGTGAGCAGCAACAGAGGAGAGTCACAGAAGAAAGTAACGTAGACTTTCCTGCTTCTTGGCAGCTTTTGCAAAAATTCCCGATGAAGAAGTTTGAATTGTGTGGCCATTCTTTTTGGATTCTTGGAATCAATGCTGTTTTTTATCCTGTTGCTAAGGAGTGGTTTGTAGACTGTATACCTTGCTTGTCTTCTTCCAGTTGGCTAGTTCACAATTAATTTCCATATTTGTTTACTAAGTACCCACTGTGTGTCAGCTACCACAATAAGCTCATGAAATTCAAACGTGGATCTAATAAGCTTTTCACAGAGCTCATACAGTCTGTTTTCTAGCAGATGGGATCAACCCAGAAGTCTTCGTTTACTTGTTTGTGTTCTCAGCAGCCACCAGATCTCAGCAGGGCTAAGTTGTGTTAGCCATTTCCCAAATTTAAACCTAAAGCTAGCATGGAACTTGATATTTAGAAACGAACTTGAATTAATTCTGTGCTGCTGCTGGCTCCTTCGTAAAGCTTGTGGTGATTGTTTTTCCCAGGATATCTTAGTTATTTCCTTCACTCATTCTGGCACTTTGTTGTTTAACATGTTTCAAACATAGGAGAGAGAGAAAATGTGACTGGAGGCTTGTGTAAATCACTTGTGTTTGTGTGTGTGAATGTGAGAGAGACCATTTGCTTATTTACTTGTTTCTTGTGATCCAGGTTCCTTGCCAAAAAGGAACCTTACCCGTGCAGAGTTCAGAAAGAGAAGGTGTTCTTTTTTTTTTTCTTCTTTTTTTTTTTTTTTTTTTTTTAAAAATATGGAACGCTTCACGAATTTGCGTGTCATCCTTGCGCAGGGGCCATGCTAATCTTCTCTGTATCGTTCCAATTTTAGTATATGTGCTGCCGAAGCGAGCACGAGAAGGTGTTCTTTATTCCTACATTTTTTGGCATCTTTGACTCAGTATCGGTACTGTGTTGTCTCATACTTGTTAACATTCTTACTTTGTTTTTTGTGCTAAAAAGATTTTTATGAAATGTCTCAATGAAATTTTCTCATCTTCTAGTGAAATTGATTCCATTTATCAGTAATAATTTTTCCTTGAAAATCAAGAGATTTTAAAATCCCTCTTTTGTGCCTTTTACATATTGTCTATGCATTATGTCACTTTCACTAAGTCATCTTTCTTGTCTGTGTTCTGCATTTGAAAATAATTATTCCAGTATTCATTCAAGAATATTCAGCATGCATTATTTCATTTTGCTTCTAACACTGATATTTATTAATCAGTTACTGTGTGTCAGACACAAACAAGCACCTCAGATTTATCACCTTATTTGTTTGGTTCTCTGTGACCATGTCATGGTAGACATGTACCTTCAGGACTGGGTACATGGGCAGGAGTGGATCTGTGTACTGATTTCCTGCATAAATGGTATTTTTCCTTAGGTTACCCCGAGAGGACCTGTATGAATTCTTTTCTTCATGATGTTAAACCTTTAGCAGTTTTTTTTTACATTGTTTGGAGATTAGGGCCTGGAAACTATGGGACATAATTTGAAAGAATACTGGCGCCCACAGAGTGCCTTCTCACGCAGACTAGCGTGTGTGTGTGGATGCGGGGAGCATCCTCCCCGCCCTCTGGAGTCTGGCTTGCTCTGCCGCTTTCTTTAGTGATTGGACTCCCAGGTCCCCGGTTTTTTAAATTTCCAGTTTGGTGAGAGATACTCTCACTGTTTTTGCTTGCTATTTCTCTTTTAACACTTTACTGTTTCTCTTCTTTTTTATAAAAGTCTATTCCTCCTTTGTTCCCATGTTCATCTTTACCTTATTAAAATTTCTGTGTGTACACGTTCAGTTATGTCTGACTCTTTGCAACCCTATGGCCCGTAGCCTGCCAGGCTCCTCTGTCCATGGGATTCACCAGGGAAGAATACTGGGGTGGGTTGCCATTTCCTTCTGATCTTCCCAACCCAGGGGTTAAACCTGTGTCTCTTGTATCTCCTGCATTGGCAGGAGGATTCTTTACCACTGCATCACACGTGGCAAATGTTTTTATTTTGTTTTATTAATTTTTTTTTCATTTTTTAAAGATATAGATGCCTTTTTAGTTTTCTGTAGGCAGCTCTTCTGATCCTTGTGGTCTTTACTTTAATCTTAGAAGTCTGTGCAGTCCCAGCGTGTTGTAAGCAGCTGTCTTGATTGCTTAGTGTTCCTGTATTTGTTTTCTGTATTTGGAGTGTTACTCCACTTGCAGTGTTACGTGTAAGGTATTATGTGGAGACAGGATCTGCCTTTTTTTCCCCCTCAAATGGTCAGTAAGTTACTTGAAAACAAGTTCTTAATTTTTCTCAGGTCTTTGAGAAATGTACTCAATTTGTTTTGGCCCTTTTCTTTAGTTTCTGTGCTATTTGACTGATTCATCCAAATCTCTAGGCCACATCCATACCAGTTCTAAAAAGTATTTCGTTATAGTACATTCTAGCATCAGGAGATCTCTCCCTTCCTCTCTCCTCCCTACCCTCCACCAACTATTGTCATTTTTCATTTTTTTCTTCTGTTCTCTGAGAAACATGAAACACTATAAGATTCCTGAGAAACTTTCACAAAGATTTTCTGTTATGTTTCTTCGATGTTTCTTCTTCCATAAGTTTTTTGGTTTTAGAATTTGTTGTGTATATCACATATCTATTTCGAGTAAATTTTGTATCAGTACCAGGTGTGGGTGTTGTTTCTGGCACCATTTTTCAAGAAAGTGACCTCTTTCCCACCGCGTGGCCTTATACTTTAGTCAACAATCAGTTGTCTTCCATGTATGTGTTTATTTCTGGACTCTCTTCACTCTATTGATCTATTTGTTTCTCTTTATGCTAAAACAATGCTCTTGATTACTGTTGTTTCATAGTATTAATAATTCTGAAGTACAGTAGTGTTTGCCCTCCAGCTTTGTGTTTTCATTTTCAGAATTGTTTTGGCTAAACTGCATCCTTTGTATTTCCATGTGACTTTTAGAACTGCTTTGTCAATTTCTATTGAAAAATAGCCTGGTAGGATTTTAACTGCATTGAATCTGTAGGTAAATTTTGGGGAGAATTGGTACTTTAATAGTATTAAAGTGTTCTGATCCATGAATGAAATATACCTCTTCTTTTATTTAGGTGTTTTATAATTTCTTCCCAGCAATATTTTGGGTTTTCTTCTGAATTATAAGTCTCTCTCTTAATATATTGGGTTGGCCAAAAAATTCATTTGATTTTTTCCATAAGATCTTATGAAAAATGGAATGAACTTTTGGGCCAACCTTATAACATAATATAATTAATATACTGTTTCCCAGGTACCCACTTTTGCTTCATAATCTGTGTTAAATTAGGCTCCTACTTAAGATGTGAAGAGAGTTGGGGGAGAGTACCATTCCCCCCAGTAATGAGGACCAGCCAGACAGCCTCCTGATGCTGCGGGAGGTTGTCTGCTCAGCAGCAGTGCTCTTCATCTCAGCTGTGTGGCCTTCCAGGGGCTCCTTATCTGTGAGCAAGTGCTTTTTTAAAAGTTACATCATTATCTCTCACTCTTATCATGTTGCGTGTGTTTTGTTGGGAAATAAGCAATTAATACATTTTCATTCTTATTTGATGATGTCTGTATCTGGTTAGATGTGGCTTTTATGGTTCTGTTCTCTTTAATCCGTTCTGACATTTGACCCATTTTAACTGATGATGGGTAGAATGGTTATATAGTCCTTCTCTTTTTTTAAAATGGGTTAAGTTTGGATATGCATTTGTGAAGAACAAACTAAATATCCTTGAAGTGCACAGGATCTGAAATTTGGTAGACTCTCAGGTGTTCGAATATTTATAGCAATGTAGCATTTTAAGCACATGTGTAGCAGTCTGTATAAAATCCTGCTGCTGCTTATACCTGCTCTAGAGGCTTCATGGGGTAGTGTTGCTGTGTAAGTAAGGAGATCTGTGGAGGGATGGGTTTCAACTTAAAGGAACAGTGAAAGCGGAGAACCTGTGAGAACCAGCAAGGGCATCACATGGTCGTAGGATAAAGTGCCAGACCAGAGCAGGAGCAGAGGGGGACGAGGCAGGGGATGGTGCAGAAAGAGATCAACTGTGGAGAAAGGAGCACGCGCACTGCGCACTTGGTTATCTTCCGGGGATTGCAGATAACGGAGGGCTGGGGTGAGGGTGAGCATAATCCTTAGTTTCTCATCTCGTTCTACTAGCATGTAAAAAAGCAGAAGGAAGGGAAAGTGGGTTGGATAGTAGCACAGCATAAAATTGAATGATAAGATGGGAATTGTGTTGAGTTAAAGGACGGGGAAGCCTGGCGTGCTGCAGTCCACAGGGTCACAAAGAGGTGGACAGGACTTGGCAATTGAACAAGAACAATATACAGGAGGATGAGTTCAGTGGTATGTCTCTACTGCCTGATGCTTAGCTATAGAAACATGACAGTGGGAGTACAAACATGAAGCTTGACGTAACCAACTGAAAAAAAAGAAAGTTTTTTGGCTATTAATAAACAGATACTTACCTCTTATGAAGATATCTTAAGATTGCTTCACATGTAATTCTAAAGTACATTATTATTTTATATCAATAAAAAGTAGCTTCACCTCCCTTCAGGAAAGTAACTCAACCCTTATGTATTTATTGTATAATTGAGGTATGGGAAAAAATATAATATTTACAAAACTTTTTGATACCTTAAAACAAATAATTAGGAACTGATGTTCTATTGAAACTCAGCTGCGTTCAGAGATATTTAGGAAATAAGGCTTTATAATGAGCTGAATTTGGTCTATAAGTCAAGTAATGACTGGTAGCATTAGTTTTTGTAATATGAACTAATACAATATGAACTTACCTCTTGTTCTTTTAGCTTTCGGAATAAACTGACTGTAAAAGAAGTGGACCTTTTCTCATATCAAAACAGTAATTTTGACAAAAATATAAAAATTGATCTACATGGCTGTCGCTGGTCCTAAAAGGGAGATGGACAGAGGGAGGGAGACAGGAGAGGGAGAGAGACGGAGGGGAGAAGGAATCACAGGGAGCAGGACCTGGACCAGGGCTCGTTACTGTTGTCCATTGGCGTCTCACCTTGTCCACATCAGCTTCTCGTCTCCTCTCTGTGGTGCAGACGTGACGTAGACGCTGTGTGTTAGATTTTGTAAATGGTCACGCTGCACTGGATACTATAGAGATAAGAGTTTACAAGCGTTTACACCACTTTTTGTGTAAAGCTCTAAACCTTTAGTTTTCAGTCCTGACCTGTGTCTTTGGAGCTACTAGTGGAGGGTGATCTTACATATATTTTTCTTTGTTTGTTTTTCTGTCAGTGTGTGCCAGTCAATGCCATTCACAATATTAATGTAAGGATTTTACATCTCCATGTTATTCAGCTTTGTCATCAAATTATTTTGTTTAGTGATACTTTTGATCATCCGTAACTTGACTCAGACCTGAAATAATGGCAGATACGGGAAGAACTTTCCAAATGGAGTCCTTGTCCATGTTCCGACATATCTCTTATTGGGGGATAGTTAACTGTATTTGGGAGTTGACTGAGAGAAGTTAATTTTTAGTGACTGTGTCCATTTGAAATAAATTTATTTTGAAAGTATAAGTATAGATAAGTATCTAGAATGTTATTTTTTCCTCCCAAAGTTATTTCTGAAGTATTATTTATCAACTGAAAGTTTAACTCTGATGTGCTATTATTTCATTGAGTTGATTATACTTCTTCTTTTTTTTAAGGTAAAGTGCAAGTTAAGAGTTCAGACATACAAGTTGGAGACCTCATCATAGTGGAAAAGGTTGATGCATTTTTAATATATTTTAGACATGTGTATACCAGTTATTAACATTTAGACTGATTTCATCTGAAGGAAATTATTTGAGACAGTTATTTTAAATCTTAACATTATTGTGTAAGATTGATATTCTGAAGAAAAAATCTAGACTTGTGTATAGTTTTTTTTTTTTGCTAAAGTACATTTTAGTGTGTAGTCATATTTTGTCTAAAATAAGATGTGTTAACTGTTTATTGTTTCGTTGTCAGAATTATATCTTTGACCAAAGAATTATATTAGTTAGAACCTATTTATCATGAAATAGTTTCAGTTTCTGGGGCTTCCCAGGCGGCACTAGTGTAAAGAACCTGTCTGCCAATGCAGGAAACATAAGAGGTACGGCTTTGATCCCTGGTTTGGGAAGATCCCCAGGAGAAGGACATGGCAACCCCCTCAGTTTCTTGCCTGAAAAATCCCATGAACAGAGGAGCCTGGTGGGCTCTGGTCTATGGGGCCGTAAAGAGTCGGACACGACTGAAGCGACTTAGCACATGCAGTTTCAGTTTCTAAAGCTTCCTTTTACAGACAGATGTATTACACATAATCATTGTGTATTCTTATGGCTTAAAAAGGAAATGGAAATAAAGAGGATTAGAAAGAAAAAGTTTAGGTCAGTGTTGTAGGGAGCCATTAAAAACCCCACAGTGGTCAGAGGTGGCTGTGGACAAGCCGCCACTCCACTGGAGTTTGACTGCCTGGGCTGTCTGCCTGTGTGGAGAAGCGTCTCTGACTGCACAGTCTTCCTGAGTAACAGTTACTGAGGGTTCAGTCTTTATTGTTAAGGCTCTTGAACAACTTTTAAAAAAATATGGCAGGTTTTCATAAGGCCTATTACAGAGGAGTGTGAGCCCTTGGTACCAGCGGACGTCCACCTGGGAACCCACCAAGGCACCCCTAGCCTGCGTCGCCCGCAGGGGTGTTAAGTGAGAGGGCTCTTCCTCAAGACTGAAGCGGTCTTCATCTGGTTGCAGTATGTGTACA
This sequence comes from Cervus elaphus, assembly GCF_910594005.1. Taxonomy (NCBI): domain Eukaryota; kingdom Metazoa; phylum Chordata; class Mammalia; order Artiodactyla; family Cervidae; genus Cervus; species Cervus elaphus. The sequence continues at coordinate 6,143,565 of NC_057841.1, read as the reverse complement.
CAGATAATGTTGTGGGCTGTGTTTGTCTAATTTTACAGAATGGGAGAAAATTAAACATATTGATTTGCAATTTATTTATGCAGTATTCAGTTATATGAATACTATAAATTACTAACTTTTGATCCATTATTAGATTTTGGATGGTTTTCTTTTCTGCTATTGAAGAGTGCTGTAGTAAACACCTTGGTACATATATTCTTTCTGGATTCTGTGGGCTAAATGCTGACAAGAGAGATGGCTGAGCCATATGTTAGTCATATACATTTTGATGTAATTTTTTCCAAAAATCAGCACTTATTTCCTCACAGTTTGTATGGTCAGGAATCTGGGTACAGCCTAGCTGCTCCTCCTGGCTCCGGGTGTGTCACAGGGCTGCAGTCGAGGGCTGTCAGGGTGTCAGCCTCATGGCCATCACCTTGGACCTGATGCCGGTCTTACTCTGGGGATGGTTGGCAGGATTTGCTGCCTTTTTTAATTCAAGGCCTCTGTTCTGCCAGCTTTTGGCCTGAAGCCACCCTCGTTCCTGACTATATAGGCCTCTCCACTGGGCAGCTCATCACTGACCTGCCAGTTGGAGGGGGAAAGAGAGAGTGTAGGTGCCAGCGAAAGGGACCATGGTATATTAAGAAGACACAGGTCCCTCCTTCTGTATTGCTCAGAGTCCTGAGAGGAGGGAAAAATAAAAAGTATCCAATTAAAAAAAAAAAGTATCCAATAATTATTTTGGAGTTTCTAATTTATTTATTGATGCCCATAGAACATAAAACAGTATAGAGGAATATAGAGTGATGGTCTAAAATTGAAATTAAGAACAGAATTTCATTTGCAGTCGCATCAAAGGAATAAAATACTTACAAATAAAATCATTGTTAAGAATAAATGTAACAAAACAGGTCCAAAACTTTGAAGACTACAAAACATTGTCAAAACACAGTAAAGACGACCTAGATAAATGGAAAGATTTCCCATGTTCATAGATTAGAAATATTCATACTGTTAAAATGGGAATACTCCCAAACTGATCTACAGATTCAGTGCTGCCCTCTCAACATCCTAGCTGACTTCTTTGCAGAAATTTATGAGCTGATTCTGAAATTTGTATGGAAATATAAAAGATTCAAAGTAGCCAAAGCAGTTTTTAAACGTATGAACAAAATTGTTCGAGTATTCACACTTCTCCATTTCAGAACTTTTTAAAAATTAACAGTAATCAGGACAGTATGGAACTGGCATAAATGAAACGTTGAGTCCAGAAATAAAGCCTTAAGTTTATGGTTAATTGACTTTCAACACGGGTGCATGGAAAATTCAGGATGGAGCTGTGTTTGGGTGGGTGCTTATTTTTGATCTAGTGCTGATTGTGAGATTCTTCATTTTGTTGTGTGCAGTTATAGTTCATTCATTTTGTTGTTGCATAGTATGACTCTTATCCATTCTACCATTGGTGGATATTTGGGTTGCTCCCAAGTTTTCCTGTTAGGAATGATAGCTGTGAGACATCTGTGACCATGTGTTGTGGCTCACACATGTGCACTTCCCTGTTGCATATGTACTCAGGAGTGGGCTTGTTGGATTTTGGGGTGTGTGGATGTTTCACCTGAGTGCTTACTCCAAATGGTTTTGCAGAGTGATGGATCAAATTTACTGAGGTCAGCAGGAAGAGTTCCCATTACTCATGTTTGCCATCACTTAGCATTGCCAACCTTTTAAAATTACCATTTCCAAATTGTGTATGCAGCAAGTTGTAGTTTTAATGTGCATTTCTGTAAACTATCAAAAGTGAACACTTTTCGTGTGATTTTGGATATCTTTCTTTTTTGGAAGCTTCCCTTGTGGTTCAGTGGTAAATAGCCAGTGAAAATCTCTTACTATTTTTCTTCTGAGTTATCCTTTCTTATCAGTTTGCAGGCCTTCAGATATTCTAGATGGGAATCCTTAATTAGTTTTATCTTGCAAATATCTTTTCCGTCCTAGTAGGCTTTGTGGAATAGAAATTCCTAGTTTTAATGAAATCTACATTATTAATGTTTTCATTTATAATAAGTTTTTTTTTATTTGTGGTGGTGAGGGGAAGGAGTCTTGTTTAAGAAATCGATCTTTCTACCAAAAAGTTATGAAAGTATTCTTCTGTATTATCTTTTAGATTTTATTGTTTTGACTTTGACATTTATAATTCATTTGGAATAGGTTTGTTTTTCTATTGAAGTAGAGGCCTAGTATTACCTCTTCTCATCGCCCATAGGTATCTAGTTTTCTCTAGAAAGCTATTTATTTAAACGATGTCCACAGTGCCAGCTTCCTCATAAATCTGGTGTCCATATTTGTGTTGACTGACTTCTGCATTCTCTACTTTACATTATAAAATCATCTATTTTTGTTGAATGCCATCTTGTCTTAATTATTCTATTTTAATATTTTGTTTTGCTATATTACACATTCAACCCTCCATGTTGTTAGTCATTCTTGGCATTTGCATTGCCCTCTAAATATTAGGAATGTCTTGTCAGTTCCCATCAAAAAAGCATGTTAAGATTTTGATTGGGTTTGTATTGGATGTATGGGTCAGTCTGTGGACACGTCACATCTTTGCAATACTGTGTGTTCTAATGTGAGAACATGGTATGTTCTGTTTCTTAGTGTTTATTTAATTTCTTTCAGTAATGTTTTATAGTTTATAAAATTTTTTATAGTTTTTTATTGAGAGAACTTTCCCATTCATCTGTTTTATTCTAATGCTAGTTTTTTCTTATTACCAAAATGGGCATATATTTTTTTTTTAATGTACTTTCTTGCTGTTTGTTACTGGTATATATATTTTCATTTTCTGTGCCATTAATTTTGCTCTTATATTTACTTACATCTTTGTATGTTCTTTGGGATTTATTGGCTTTTTGTTTTTCTGCTTTCAAACAGATATTCAGTTCCCTGTGTGTTTTTAGTCTCCCTTTTCTTCTGTTGGCAGTTTAATCATGTATACTTTCCTCTTAACCATTTTTCTAACTTTGGCTGTGTTCCACACATTTTGATATGTTGAGATTTTATTACCAACATTTTCTAATTTTCATTCCCCCTTCACCCACGGGTTCCTTAGCTCTCAATAATGGCCTAAAGAAATGTTAGAAATTATTTCATGTTAGAAATAAGAAGCACTGTTCTGCAGCATATCTTTTTTCACCATTAACAGCTCAACTTACATTTGTTGTTGTTGCTTGCTGACTGACAAGTAATTCATTTCTTTATTGTTTGTATATAAATATTTACTTAGGTCTCAAAAAATATAAATAATTCATGAAATTATGTGAAGTATTCTTATTATATTTTTCTTCAGTTTGTACAGCTTTCCCAACTAATGCTAAGTATTATTACTAGTACTAATTAATACCAATTATCATCAGTAATAGTGATTAAGTAAATGTATGAATAGTGAACTTTGAAGTTTTTCTCCTTTTCTGCCTTGTAAAAGAGTATCTCCTCAAATTTGTAGGGTTTAGTCTGCTCAGCTGTACATTTATTCATTCATTCGACATTTACTAAGTGTTCATTTTTGATATGCTTTGTTTTGTGTTAGATGTTGGAAGAACACTATCCTCCCCTTCCAGGTCATTTAGTCTGATAGAGAGTGCATAATTTTTTTTAGAAGGCAGTAAACATACTATATTGTATGTATGAGTCAAAGTACAGCAGAGGCCACAGAAATGGTAATGTTTAACATTTTTCAGAAATGGAGTAGTTTCAGATCATCACTAAATGCCATTTACATGGTTCATTGATGGGGAAAGAAATCTTAGAGATCTAACTAAAATATGAATTAAAATATTCATTTTTGTTTTACAAATTATAAATGTTTCAACATAGAGTTGAATTACTATTTTAGTTGTTTTTAGCAGCTGTTTTTCCTGTGAAATGGAATTGTGTTAATTTATAAACTTACATACAGATAATTAATATTTTCTGTTACTCTGCAGAATCAAAGAATTCCATCGGACATGGTGTTTCTTAGGACGTCAGAAAAAGCAGGTATTTTTATTTTTATTTGCATTGCTGATGATTGGTTTTTGGCAGTTTAATTTTCATATTGAAAGATAAAGTTATTCTGATAAGAATTTTTCTTCAAATGGTAATACTTTGAATTCATTAATTTCTAAATCACATTTAACTATGTTTAAAACAATGATTTTACTGTATATATTGGTTTAAAAAATATAATCCTATCAGAATCTGTCAAGTGAATTTTCATTCAAATCCATTTTGATATCTAAATAATTAATGATGTTGCTCAAATTTTGATTACTATTCTGCATTTACAGTTTTATTCCTCATTCAGCAACCATTTATTTAGCACTTATCATGTGTCAGGCACTACTTGCTGCTTAGGATACAAAAGGGAGTGAAACCAAGTGGCTCTCTTCAAACAGTTCATGATCTGTTCATTTATGGAAGTATACATGTTGACAGCAATACTCTGATTGTATATAAATATTGAAAGACATGTGGGGGTGATGGGAGGGACAGACAGTTTGCCTGGGTAAGTTGGAGTGAGCTTCACAGTAAAAATGATATTTATATGACCTGAGCTTTAAACAAGAAGAAGTTGCTAAAGTGGTAATGAAAAGGAAGCTTCTTGTGGTCAAAGAGAAAAACTGTTGATTGGAAATCAGGAAGCTTAAACTCTAGTCTGCTTTGACTAGTTTCTAATTTTATGACCTATCGGTGTGGTCATACACTTTCATCATCTCTAAAATGATGGGAGGTTTGTCAGGTAATAGCCAAAGTTCTTTCTGCCTTATGTTTCTGACTTTGTTGAATAAATGAACATTATTTTTATAGGAAGCTCAACATGTTATTTTTGTTCTGGAAACTCAGCTTATGTGTTATTTGTAGCATGAAAATTCTATAAAGGACACAGTTAAAAATCCATTTATAAAGTGTTGTTTTTTTAAGGACATTTTAAGTCATCATAAGGAAGATGTTTTCTCTTTTCACCAGTTGTAGTATTATTTACATCCTAAGAGGCATGGGTGCTAAGAGTTGCTTCAGTCGTGTCCAACTCTGTGTGACCCCGTGGACTATAACCTGCCAGGCTTCTCTTTCCATGGGATTCTACAGGCAATAATACTGGAGTGGGTTGCCATGCCCTCCTCCAGGGCTATCTTCCTGACCCAGAGATCCAACCTGCATCTCTTAAGTCTCCTGCATTGGCTGGCAGGTTTGTTACCACTAGCGCCACCTAGGGCTAGATAGAAATTTACTTTCAGTTCAGTTCAGTTTAGTTTTTCCCTAGTGGCTCAGCTGGTAAAGAATCTGCCTGCAATGCAGGAGACCTGGGTTTGATCCCTGGGTTGGGAAGATCCCCTGGAGAAGGGAAAGGCTACCCACTCCATTATTCTGGCCTGGATAATTCCATGGACTGCATTGTCCATTGGATCACAAAGAGTCAGACACGACTGAGTAACTTTCACTTCACAGTTTAGTTCATTGCTCAGTCGTGCCCGACTCTTTGCGACCTTACAGACTGCAGCACGCCAGGCTTCCCTGTCCATCACCAGCTCCTGGAGCTTACTCAAACTCATGTCCATCAAGTCGGTGATGCCATCCAACCATCTCATACTCCGTCATCCCCTTCTCCTCCTGCCTTCAGTCTTTCCCAGCATCAGGATCTTTTCCATTGAGTCAGTTCTTCACATCAGGTGGCCAAAGTATTGGAGTTTCAGCTTCAGCATCAATCCTTCAGGACTGATTTCCTCTAGGATTGACTGGTTGAATCTCCTTGCAGTCCAAGGTACTCTCAAGAGTCTTCTCCAATGCCACAGTTCAAAAGTATCAGTTCTTTGGCACTCAGCTTTCTTCACAGTCGAACTCTCACATCCATACATGAATACTGGAAAAACCATAGCCTTGACTAGATGGACCTTTGTTGGCAAAGTAATGTCTCTGCTTTTAAATATGCTGTCTAGGTTGGTCATAACTTTTCTTCCAAGGAGCAAGTGTCTTTTAATTTTCGGGCTGCAGTCACCATCAGTGAATTTTGGAGCTCAAAAAAATAAAGTCTCTCACTGTTTCTGCTGTTTCTCCATCTATTTGCCATGAAGTGATGGGACCGAATGCCATGATTCCAGTTTTCTAAATGTTGAGTTTTAAGCCAACTTTTTCACTCTGCTCTTTCACGTTCATCAAGAAGCTCTTTAGTTCTTCTTCACTTTCTGTCATAAGGGTGGTGTCGTCTGCATATCTGAGGTTATTGATATTTCTCCTGGCAATCTTGATTCCAGCTTGTGCTTCATTCAGCCCGGTATTTCACGTGATGTACTCTGCGTGTAAGTTAAATAAGCAGGATGACAGTGTACAGCCTTGGCATACTCCTTTGCCAGTTGGGAACCAGTCTGTTCCATTTCTAGTCTAACCATTGCTTCTTGACCCACATACAGATTTCTCAGGAGGCATGTCAGGTGGTCTGGTATTCACATCTCTTTACGAATTTTCCATAGTTTGTTTGATCCACACAGTCAGAGGCTTTGGCGCAGTCAATAAAGCAGAAGTAGATGTTTTTCTGGGACTCTTGCTTTTTTGATGATCCAGCGGATGTTGGCAATTTGATCTCTGGTTCCTCTGCCTTTTCTAAAACCAGCTTGAACATCTGGAAGTTCATGGTTCACGTACTGTTGAAGCCTGGCTTGGAGAATTTTGAGCATTACTTTGCTGGCATGTGAGATGAGTGCAATTGTGTGGTAGTTTGAACATTCTTTGGCATTGCCATTCTTTGGGATTGGAATGAAAACTGACCTTTTCCAGTCCTGTGGCCACTGCTGAGTTTTCCTAATTTGCTGGCATATTGAGTGCAGCACTTTCACAGCATCATCTTTTAGGATTTGGAATAGCTCAACTGGAATCACCTCCATTAGCTTTGTTCGTAGTGATGCTTCCTAAGGCCCACTTGACTTTGCATTCCAGGGTGTCTGGCTCTAGGTGAGTGATCACAGCATCATGGTTATCTGGGTTGAGAAGATCTTTTTTGTATAGTTCTTGTGTGTATTCTTGCTACCTCTTCTTAATATCTTCTGCTTCTGTTAGGTCCATACCATTTCTGTCCTTTATTGAGCCCATCTTTGTACGAAATGTTCCCTTTACCTAAATTTACTTTACTGTGTGCTATATAATGGGCAATTTTCTTTTTCCTGTGGGGCCAAGACTGGAGAACTACTTTTCCAGTCCCTTTCCCTTTCCTGTCCAGTTATATGAAGGCATGCCCTGAGGTGTGGCAGAGGGAGGGTGGCTGAAAGCTGTGTGTACCGCTTTTAGCCCCAGCTGTCCCTGCGCTGGCTGCGTCTCCATGACTGCTCTGACCTTGGGAGCTGCCTGTTGAAGATGACAGAGCTTCCCTCAGCTTAGGTTTCTAAAGGACTGTGTGTAACAGTCCTGTCCCCTTCCATCACCTAGTGAACTCTGTATGATAGAGATTTATTATTAACTAGTAGAGTTGGAAGGTTTATCTTTTACAGATAGAATAGTGTTCTCTTAGCACCTGCAGAGCTGTGACAGGCAGTTAAAACTCGGCCTTTGCCTTCATGTCTTGCCTGTACAGAGCCTCAAGTTCCACCAGGCTTGAGAGATTTGGGCCTTTCAGGTTTTCAAGGGCATGTTTGTATCCCTGCACTGGCAGGTGGCCTTCTAGACTCTTGGGAATATGGTAGAGCTCTTACCCCTTGTCATCTGATTTTCCAGCTTTTCTTTTAAATTTTGTGGTCGGCTTGTTGTTTACCCCAGCTTTGCTACCACCCAAGGAAGCTGCGATGATAAACAATTGCCACTGATTGCTTCTGACAAAGATTCCAGGGGAAACACCGTTCTCCGTGACTCAACTGTGGGTTGGGTCAAAGTCAGACAAACCCTACCTAGTCAGGCGATTACAGTTCTCTGGGCATGCAGTTTGGGGAGTCCCAACCCTCCTGTGTTCTCCTTGGTGTCTACCAGACCGCTGGTTTCCTCAGCTCTGTGAAGTTTGACTTGGGGGCAGCTTACTGGAAAAGGGACAAGTCAAAATACCACATACCTCTCTCATAGCTAGATTTAGCCCCGTTTCTTGAATAAACGTACCTGGGATTGTTGCAAGTCTGGTTATTTTCCAGAGTTTTGAAAAAAATTGCTTTTGACACCTTGTGCTAATGTTCTCATTACAATTATGGAGGAATGGGTTTACAGAGATTTTCACACTGCCATCTCTACTTATTTATGATTTGTTTGTCTTTGTTTGTAAATGTATTCAGTATAATGAATAACAAAAATGTGTGTATTTGGGAGGTGCTTTTATATTTAATTGCCTTTGTAGTGATTATGGTAGATATATATGTAAGAATATATATATATATACACTAAATATGGAAATGGCTATAGGTAACTAACTTAAAAGAAGTAGATTATGCAGATTATGTTAGGAGATTAAATATGAACAATATTCATCACTTTTTTTTTTTTTAATATCCATCACTTTAAAGCTGGAAGATTATTAGAAAAGTCCATTTTTCAGAGCAAGAATCTGAAGGCTAGAATACAAATTCTTTGCTAAAGTTTTGGAAATTGTAATTCAGCCACTGTATAATTGTTATGGCATGACATAGTCTGTCTATGGCGAGACAAAAGAATATTAGACAAATGATATAATCTATTGTGCTGACTTCAGATGAATAGAATTGTATCCAAATTGATTATATTCTAAAAATGTCTTCATTTTCTCAGATTTTGTAGTCTATGTTGTAGGGACAGTTTCTGTCTGTAGGGTAATGATATTTAATATTTTGGAGGACATAGATCTTTTTGAGACTCTTAAGAATTATCACTTTGTTCCTCAAGAAAATGTACATGATATACATGTATGCTATTTTATTATTTTACATATTCCTAGAAGATTATTAATGATCCAAGTTTAAGATCATGCTGTCATCTGTTTTAACCTATGATTATATTTCTCAGGTTTAGGATTTTTTTTTGTCAAGTTTTAATTGTTAAAACAGTTACTAATACTTATATGGAGATATTAAAATGTCAGATTCCTGTTTCATGATATTTTTCTCCTCTTTATAAAATGACTGCATAGCTTTTAGCTATGTAAAATTTGTGTCATAATATTACTTCCAATCAAAGGTTTATTTTTAGAAATTCTGTTTCTGTGACTTTACATGATTATTTAGGTTTTTAAGTTAAAGTGTAATTTTTAAAAGTACACATTCAGAATTTTTTGTCTATCTGTTAACATTATAAATATTATTTTATTATTTTTAAGTTTCAGCTCAGAAAGCCCTGATAATACATTGTCTATTATAATAAGAATCTTTAACCCTAGGCAGTATAAAACTCTTAAATCTGTGCAGCATGTTCAAGTTTGGACAATAGCTACTGGGCGTTTGTCAGTACAACTCAGCGAGTCTCTTGGTGGCATCATATTGACTGTGTATTAATACACGGTATTCTATCGGGCCGTCAGTTGATTGTTTAGAATGTAAATGAAGCTGTTGATGGATCTGGTGACTGATGGCTTAAATTCCAATTAATCAATTGCTTCATCAGTTTCTTAATTCAGATCAAATATCTCCTGAATGCACACAATTCTTCTAGTGGTATTAAGAGAAATTAATGCTTTAGAACTAATTTTCATCAATCTCTTATAAATGCCAATATCTTTTTCACTTGTCTCCTAAGTGATGACCTTATCGTTTAAGTATTTGGGACATACCACAAGAGCTCAGCTGTCACGTGTTAGTGGGCGAGGGGTAGGTAAACGACACTGTACTCCTCTGCATTCTCTCTATGGTACTATTCATCTTTCCAGCAGCTTAAAAATTTCATGCAGTCATTAAGTCATATAAATGATTTAGAAATTAAGTTTAATGGCAAACAATGTGGTATTACATATGCAAAGTCAATGTCTATTTTTCTTTTGTTGGGCACATACTGTAGCCTATCTCTTTCAGAGCCATTGGATGTGTGAGCTGTTGCAGGTAGGCTGCTAACATTACAGGGTAACTTATTAAAACTTATGACAGACTCGTGTGCCCTGTCTTTGGGGGTCCCATCAATTACTTTATCGCCAGCTCTCCTAGGTGACACATACATGAGTTAATCTTCATTTGATTATCATTAAACCTGTCCTTTGCTGTCAACTCTTGTCAATTATACCAAATAAAATCAAGTATTCATAAGAAGTCAGTAATAGGATATAAGCAGACCAATTTAATAATTCATTTTTACTGAGCCTTAAGTGGCATCGGTTGTAGCTAGTGCTTGCTGTTAAAAAATTACTAGACATAGTTCGTGTAAGACAAGTTGGCCATATTTATGATTTTTCTGCAGTTCATTTTCTCTCTTTAAATCATATCGGTTACTGTGAGCCTAGCAATGTTAGCTGCTGTTGTTGTTCAGCTGCCCAGTTATGTCCGACTCTTTGTGACCCCATGGAATGTAGCATGCCTCTGTCCCTGTTAACTGTACTGGAAGATAAATAGTGCGGCAATTTCCTCTATAATTTTAAGAGTAGTGTAATTATTTAACATGAGGCATATCTTTTTACTTTGAAGAAAAGCATGTATATTGTTTCTAGTGTTTGGTAAGTTTACAGACATCTAGGAGAGGTATATAAACACAAAATGTGTGAAATTTAAGAGGCTTTAGAGAGTCTCATCTTGTCTTATTTTACGTTAGAAAGCAAACCTTTTAGAGCAGAGCCATTGGCATCGACGTCTCAAAGTATGTGTCAGAAAGAATCTAGAATCCACTCCCTTTCAAGTTGTGTTTGTACTTTATGAAGTACACACACAGATGTATACAAACATACATATATTTAAGAGGAAAACAATCTTGAGAAAAAAGTTGAAGCGTAAAATAATGTGTACTGCAAATTTCCTTGAACCCCTTTTTAGTTGAAACCAGTTACTCTCCTTAGAAATCTGTTGACAAATAATGCATAACAAAATTTGTTTCCCTGTGAACTTTATTGGGAACAGAGCTTGCTTAAGTCTGTGTATGAGGGCAGTGCTGAAAACGTGTGGGGAGCTTGGTGGCCAGTGGTTCAGAGGATGAATCCGTGATGCACACCAGCAAGGGACGCAGCAGCCCTGCCAGAAACTTCCCTGCCGGACTCCGGGGGGGGGAGTCAGCCAGTGCGGGGGCCCATGGCCCCCGACCTGTCTGTGTATGCAGACACTGTGCTATTCCATGCAGGAATAGTGGGAATGGGACTTGACACAGATTGGAAAGGCTTCTGGGAAACAGACAGGTTCGTCCAATGCTGGCCCGGGGCCTAAGCACAGTCTCTAGATTCCCGGCTGTGTTCCCAGGGCAGTTCCTGCGAAGCTGACCTTCAATACAGAATCACATGCACCCCCATCGGCCTAGAGGTCAGTGCATCTGTCCAGGGTTGTGGTCCCAGGCTCAGGCAGAGAACATCCAAGCTGCTGGTCCCTGACCAACTGTGGGACCAAAGTAGGACTGTCCTGAATTGCGAGAGTTCCCCATGAGCCATACACATTCACTGATAAAGGGTGAAAAATCTGACCAACTAAACACATTCAGGCACTATTTTTTTTTAAACCAATAAGAGGTTTATGCAGAGCCTAGAAAGTCAGGAAATACTCTGAGCAAGGATGTCAGAGGAGGGTACTGCGGGGGAGCAAGATTGCACAAAGTTGTCAGCCAGGTACTTAAAAATAAACCATTGACTAAACAACCAGCATCCAAACTAAATTCCTGGCTTGTGTAATGTAGTTCAAGCTGCTAGCTAAATCAGCTGCGACGAGGTCTGCGTTCATGTGCGGCACTGGGGTCTGGAGTCACATGGACCCGATGATGGCGTGGAGCTGTGCTTCTTGTAAGACCCTGGGGCAGTTCCCCTCTGAGCCTGCACAGGGGCAGTCACCTGCCTCCTGTCTCTGGGACATCAGATGTCATATGTGGGTCAGGACTGTCACTTAGTTGTTGTTCAGACTCAAAAGTCATGTCTGACTCTTTGTGACCCCGTGGACTGCAGCATGCCAGGCTCCCCTGTCCTTCACTATCTAGTAGATGCTCAGTAAATAGTAATAGCCTTCATTTTTGATGAGAAAGAAGTTATACCCTATTATGAATACATATATAACTCTACATTTTTGAGGGGCCAAGTCCAGAATAGTTTCTAACTGAAAATGTAGACTCCATAACTACTGCTTCCTTAATTTGGAGTTTTATGTTCTCATCATAATCTTTGAAAGACCTACTCGGAGAGAGCCAGGCCAGAGAAGTGTGCTTGTGTTGAATCCCTCCAGTGTCCCTTACTGCTCTGCCCGCTACTTTGTCCCAGGCCTCATCCTTCCTGCCCTGGCCCACTGTTGGTATCTTTGATTCTGGCCCTTTGGCCCTTGAGGTTCAAAATTTTCTAAGGAGACTTTTTTTGGGGGGAGGGTCGCATTGCATATCTTGTGGGATCTTAGCTCCCCAGCCAGGGATTGAACCTGGAGCCCATGGCAGTGAGAGCCCAGCATCCTAACCACTAAGCGACCAGAGAACCCCCATGCCCAGAAGACTTGGACACTTGGTACATGTTACTGTGGGTCTTCTTTTCCGTAAGTGTATATCATCGTCATTTTCCAGCTGAATCCTCCTCCCTTAGGACCTCTCACAGAAGTCCTTCACCCCATTTCTGGTATAAGGCTCTAAAAGGCTGCTCCAAATGACTAAGTTTTATTTTAGAACTTTATGGCTGGGCTACTTGTATGGCCAGTGGCATACATACTCTGTGCTTCTCCCAGCACATTTTTTTTTCTTTAATTTTATTTGGTTGTCTATCTAATTATTAAACCATAACCTTATTAAGATCAGTAGGAACTGTAGTACCTGGCATAATGCTTTCAGTATGGTGGTGTTCAGTGAATGTTGGGTACACACCTAAGACCAGTGCGGTGTATCAACCCGTAATAATGTGAAGCGAGGCCAAGCCACATGAGTTAATTCAGAAGTTGACAGTGCTGCCTTTCTTTCCTAAGTTCTTACTGAGCATTTCTAGACATTTCCTGTAAAATCTTCATTAGGTCTTCATTTACTTTTTAAAAGATTTTAGGAGGTATTTATTTCCAGACAGCATGCAAACCTTTTATTTAATGCTTCTGTTTTGCTGTAGTGATCACTATTGAAAGCTGACCTGGCATATGGCAGTCTCTTCCTCTGGATAAAAGGGAAAAGGCCATGAGATAACTTATTGATGAAGTTAGCTACTGAAGTGGAGAGGATGTGTAGTCAGCCAATAGTTGTCATAGCCTGAGCTCTGTTAAAGGAGCATGTATGCAGTGAGCCGTTCACCAGAGCTGCACTGTGCTGAACTGCGCTGGTCAATAGTGTAATTCTACATAAAATAGATGGATAGGAGCAAACACTGCTAGACAGGGGAAGGGGGGCTCAGAAATATAAATATGTAAAAAGTACAATGAAAAGTAGTCTCCATTTTTGCAGGTGTTCCAGTATAAATTTAGATGTAGGTTACTGTAGTGCACTTTCAGTTATTTGCAGTTTTCCTATCCTGCAGAGAACAAATGTATGTATAACATTTTTGGTTTATATTTTCTATAATAATCTGAATATGTTTCTTAAACATTTTTAAAAACTTTGTACTTTGTTCTTAGGTTCACAGAACAATGAGAAGGAGGTGCAGAGGTTTCCAATATACTCCCTGCCCTCACACACGGGTAGCTTCCCTCACTATCAGCATCCCCACCAGACGTGCCGTTTGTTACAGTTGACAGACTCACACTGGCACATCACCATCACCAAGCTTCCATCGTTTGCATTAAGACTCCCTCTTGGAGTAGTACATTCTGTGGGTTTTGGCAAAGGTATAATGAAACCCATCCTTCGTTGTATATAGTATCATACAGAGTATTTTCACCAACCTAAAATCTTCTGTGCTCTGCCTGTTTGCCTCTACCACCACTCCATCTTGGGCAACCACTGATCTTTTCAGTGTTTCTGTAGTTTTTTCTTTTCCAGAATGTCATGTAATTGGAATCACATAGTATGCAGCCTTTTGAAATTGGTTTCTTTCACTGAGAAATAAACATTTAAAGTTCCTTCATATCTTTTCGTGACTTGATAGCTCATTTCATTGTATTGCTGAATTATTCTCCATTATCCACATTTACCACAGTGATCCATTCACTCACCTAAGGACGTCTTGGTTGTTTCCAAGTTTCGGCAGTTGTGAATAAAGCTGGTATAAAATCTGCATGCAGGATATCGTGGGACATAAGTTCCTCAGCTCTTTTGGATAAATGTCAGGGAGTGCAGTTGCTGGATTGTATGGTAAAATTATGTTTAGCTTTGTAAAAAAACACCAAACTGTCTTCCAAAGTGGCTGCACCATTTTGTATCCCCAGCAACAATGAGAGTTCATGTTGCTCTGTGTCCCCCAGCATTTGGTGCTGTCAGTGTTCTAGAGTCTGGCGGTCCTAATAGGTGTCAAGTGGTGTCTCCTTGCTGTTTTCCTTTTCCTTTCCCTTTTGTGATGTGGAGCATCTTTTCATGTACTTAATTGCCACCTCTATATCTTTCTAAAATAAAGTACTAATTAATAGTAAACCTCAATAGTCAAGAACACCAAACAGGAGATAATGACCTCAGTAGTTAATGAGCTCTGTCTTTTCAGCAAACTCATTTTGTGAGTTAAATAAGTAAAGACTTTTAAGGATTTTTGTTCATGGGAATCTCTAGATCTATCATTTATGTATCACCACTGTATGATGAATTGTGGCTTTAAGATACCCATAACTCAGGAGTTTTTCTTCTCTTGTTACAAGGTTCATGTTTTATTCGAACTGATCAACTCGATGGTGAAACTGACTGGAAGCTGAAAGTGGCGGTGAGCTGCACACAGAGGCTGCCCGCTCTGGGGGTGAGCGTTGTTGTCATTACTCCATCAGTTACTGTATGGTCATTTCTGTGCACTTACATACCAGCTAACTTGATTAATGCATTGATAATGTAAAGAATAATTTCACTACTAAATTCATCGAAAATTATGCCCACATAATTTCTGTGATGTCTCAGCTCATACCCTGTTTGAGGTGTAGTTTTGAATGTTTCTGAGCTTGGCTCAGGTTTTCCTTCTTTTCTTTCCCTTTCCTTGTTTCTATCTTTAATCCTTTCATTTGAGTAATCTTTGAATCTCCTGTTGGGGGTTAGATGAGTCCATTTTTGGTAACTGACTCCCAGAAAGCTGTT
Source organism: Cervus elaphus (assembly GCF_910594005.1). Taxonomy (NCBI): domain Eukaryota; kingdom Metazoa; phylum Chordata; class Mammalia; order Artiodactyla; family Cervidae; genus Cervus; species Cervus elaphus. Next base: position 6,128,334 of record NC_057841.1, on the reverse strand, counting down.
AAGATGCTGCTTTGGGAGAATTCAGAGGGGCATCCCCAGCCCGTCCACTTGAGCTTTTCCCTCTGAGAGTGGAGAGTCCTCCCTGGGGAGGAGGAGGTGCAGTGTCCCTGTGTCTGTCAGCACGTAGGAGGAGAAAGACACCTGCAGACTTGTGGCCTGGCCTCTGCTGCCTGGGGATGGATGGGATCGAGGGCACCACGCTTGTGGGTTTCAGCCTGTTCCGTGGTCTCTGAAAGCCCATCTCACATGTGCTTAGAACCTCCGAAACTGCCACACATCTTTTTTTTTTTTCTTTAAGCAAAATCACAGTTGTGGCCTTTTGGTGTTGTTTTATGTTGTATGTGCTATTTATTTGAATGAGAGCAGCTTTATCTTAACATGATTTGCTGATATTCATTGGAGAGTAAAGAAAGACTGAGATTGTCTTAAGAAGACCTTGAAGCCAAGCAGTTGTTTCAGGGAAGGGGGTTGAATCCTCTGGATTTGCTCACTGTCCTGAGATGGGCTGGCTTTGATGGAAGTAGGGACGGCTCATGGTTCACAGTTAATTCTCTGAATCACCGGGAACTTCCTCATTCTTGTATGTATTGCGCTTTGGGGAAACTAAATCTGTGTGACATATGTCAGCCTTGGCAGTATTTTGATTCTTTAGGTATTTTCCATCACCCATACTCTGGGTAGGGCCTGCGTTGAAATTCCTTCCTTCCTTAGAGTTTGTTGGGTTTCTTGGGTCTGTGGGGTCATGGTTTTCTTCTCTTTCCGTCCTCCTTTCTGCCCAGACTCCTCTCCCTGGGACATGGGTGACAAGTATGTTAGACTCGACATTCCTGCCCGTATCAAGCTTCTGATGCTCACTTCCCAGGGAAGTCCCGTGTTGCTCGGTCTTCAAATTCATCCGTGTCTAGTTTTCTGTTAAGACCTTGGAGAAGGAAATGGCAACCCACTCCAGTATTCGTGCCTGGAGAATCCGAGGGACGGAGGAGCCTGGTGGGCTGCCGTCTTTGGGGTCGCACAGAGTCGGACACGACTGAAGCAACTTAGCAGCAGCAGCAGCAGCAACAAATTATTTTATTCCAAATACTGTTTTTTGTTTTTTTTTTTTCAAATACTGTTTTTTTAATCTCTGGAACCAGGTTCCATGTGTTCACCAGTTTTTGTTATTGTTTAAATCCTCTTCTCTCCTATTGTGTTCATAGTTTTATTTAACTTTTTCAGCAGTTTGTGATACTTATTTTTTGTTTGTTAATTCCATTGTCTCTGTTATTTCTGAGTATGTTTCTTTTTAAAATATTTTTCTCCTTGTTACAGGTCACACTTTCCTGCTTCCTTGCATAGTTGGTAATTTTTAATTGGGTGCTGAATAATGTAAATACTGTGTTTTTCTCTTACTTCGCAACCTGTTGATCTTCATTTTCTTAGTTCCATAACTTGTGGATAAACTTGACCTTTCCAAGACTTGTTTTTAAGGTTTGTTGGGGTGGCCTGGAGTCCCCTTTATCATGATGCTAATGTAACCCTACCCCAAGGCCTGCTCTTCCTGGGGTAACTGTGCGCATCCCAGGCTAGTCTGAGGTACCTCTAACTCCGGCCACTCAGACTGTCTCTTTCCTCAACTCTGTGTCATCCCTGGGGCTGGGCAGGAGCGCTTTTGGTCACACTCTGCCAGTCATCACTTCCCTCGTCCTCCTCAGTCTGGAGAGGGGAGCAGACTCAGGACCAGGCCCGCTGCAGGCCCGTCCTTCACTCTACCTCCTTTCTGTGCCAGCACCTGCCAGCCCCCGCCCGTCCCTGGGCTCTGCCTCGCCCTGCTCAGCAGCCTGGCCCCGGGCGCAACACCTCCCCTGGACAGGAGGCTGGCCTCCTAGGGCTCGCAGCGGCATTCTCATCTCCTGAGGGTCCCAGCCCTGCGACTCTACCAGGAACTCTGTGTCCTGTGTCTAAAAACAGCTGACTCACGTGTTTTGTTCATTTTGCAGTGTTTTTAAGTGGGAGGGCAAGTCTCACACCAGTTGCAATGACACAGCTTGTAGAAGTTCGATTAATTCTTAGTGAGAAAAAAATAATAATTCTTAGTGAGAAATATATGTCTTGTGGGCTAACTGAGCTCTGATATTTAAAATTAAAATTAAAAGGTGGTCCATCAAGCAAAAAGTTTTAATAAGTCCAGAGCAATGGGCCTTTGCTATTGGAGGGTTTGCTTTAAAGTGAAGTCACTCAGTCGTGTCCACCTCTTTGTGAGTCCATGGACTGTATGTAGCTCACCAGGCTTCTCCATCCATAGGGTTTTCCAGGCAAGAATACTGGAGTGGGTTGCCATTTCCTTCTCCAGGAGATCTTCCCCACCCAGGGATCGAACCCAGGTCTCCTGCATTGAAGGCAGATGCTTTACCCTCTGAGCCAACAGGGAAGAGGGTTTGCTTACTTCAGGAACATACCTGCCAGGAGGATGGGGCATACCCCGTCTCCTCTGTCCTGGAAGGTGCTTCATACCTTTGTTCTCAACTACACAGCTTCCTTCACAAACATGTGAGTGAAGCTGTGCACATTTTTTCTGTTAGGATAGGCGTTCAGCAGTATGTTTGGGGGTTGTCGTAAAAGTTAGAAAATATGTGTCTCTGAGGGACTTTTTTAGCTGCATGGTATTTGGCAAATTATAACTTCTAGAACCAGCCTGGTATTGGTGAATGTGAAAGTTAATGTTTTTGATATTTTATAGATAATAATAGAGTGCAGAAGTAGGCATAGTGCAGGGATTTGGTCCTTTAGCCAGAATGCTCTCTAGAAGATGACATTGACAGACCTGTTCATCTCCTCTATGTCAGTTGACCCGTCAGCCTCTTCCAGTCTGATGACTGTGAGAGTGGCATCCCATTTAAATATGCTTTTAATCTTTTTGTGAGTTTGAAGATTTCTTACCTAAGAAAGTAGATGTACTGTATTTTTTTTGTTTCTGTTCATGTTGTCTACCCATTTTCCTGTTGTATGTTTTTAAAGAAGTTTTTATATGTAGTTGGCTAATCATTTTTCATTCTTCACTGTTTTAAATATTTTTGTTTATAGTTTCTTTTGTCCATATAAAAGTTTACTATCCTTAAATAAGGTAGTTTTAAAGTAGTCTTTAAAATGGTTGTTTATATAATGTGATAGAAGTGCTAATTATCATTACAATGACTTTCAAACTGACTTGTACATCTTAAATTTACATGTTATGTGTCATATATTTCAATAAAAGTATTTTTAAAAATAAATAATCACTGCCTTTATTTCTTGCTTAGACTGTTTCCACTCCTTGGTTATAAATGTTTACTTTAAAAATAAATAGTCACTGCCTTGTCTTTATGCTTGGACTGTCCCACTCCATGGTTATAAATGGTTACTTTAAAAATAATTATGCTTTACACATGAACCCTCCAGTCCATCTAGCATTTGTTTTGAGTTGAACTCTGAGTAGAAAATCAAAAACAACTGCTGGCCGATTGCAGCTGTACCATTTGCTGACTTGCTCACTATTTTAGCACAATTTTAACCTACCTTGCCCTGGTAAGTTCTGTTTTAAAGCCTCAACTTCGGTGTCTGAGTGTGCAGACTTCTCCAGACCTTTGCACATCTGTTCTCCCAGACTGTTTCCTGACTTTTCACTTTATATCTTTTTCCATATTAATGTGTAAATGTTTTAAATTCTATATAGGTAAATATTTATATGTTTTCTTTTTTGAATGTGGATTTTGTGTTGTGCCCAGAAGGCTGTTCTTCCACCCGTGTTTGTTTATCATTTTAACCACTGTCAGTGTTTGTCAGCGGTAGTCTCAAAGTGAGAGGCTGGTCATTAGCATTTATTGTCTTGTAATTATTAAAATATTCCCTGCACATAGACCATAAGGAAGGAGGTTCAGTCCTGTTGCTAAATCTGTGTGGCTGAAAGATGGTTTTCTGAGTGAGGTTGAGCAGGTTCTTTTCGCAGCAGCCTGCAGCTGGGCCGGAATCTTCTCAGCGCGCTCCTCTTCTCCGCTCTCTGCAGCCTCACTTAGACCCCCAGCGTTTCTGTTGGCTTTGCTCTTCCTTTTCTTACATGTTGCACGAGAGAAAGCTGTGCTGTTGCGTTGTCACTGAAGAAGACACCCAGCTTTCGTTTCTCATACTGCTTGTTAACATGGTTAGTCTACCCTGAGACAGTTGTGAAGCCTGTTGACAGCCTAATGTCCGCTGAGCCCTGGATGCCTTCCTGCTGCTGTTTCTCAGTTGCCGTTTCCCTCCTCTGTGTCCTGCCTTCCATTCTTAGCACACATCCTCAAGTAGTCTCCCCGGGGTTAAAGAGGGGAGATGCCACGTGCCCCAGTGACTGGAGGTTGTCTGTTTGCTGTTAGGCTTGGGGCGGTGGTCCCACCCCAGAGTGTTTGCCTCTGCATTGCCTTTCCAGGAGTTGGGAGGTGCTTGACTGACTGACACCTGGAAGCAGTTGCAGCAGAACATTGGGAGTAGAGTTAACTTGCTAGAGTGTTAAAAAAGAAGTGCAGTGCTAAGGCACTGTGTCAGAATTTTTCTGAAAGAAAAGCCAAATACGCAAGGATGTGGTATGTGTTACATAGATTCCAGGAGCATGGGTCAGCTGTGGCGGGGGCTGCGTGCAGAGGGGCCTGCAGAGTGCTGGTAGAAACGTCCATACGTTGATCCTGTTGGTGTCACAGGTGTGTATTTGTACTAAGATGCAGAAAATTGTGCACTGTAAACATGCTTTTTTTGTTGTAAAAATGTTATTGCTTGTAAGTTATGTCTTAAGAAAGTGTTTAGAATCCCACTGTGTTGCCTGTATTTTTGAAAGTTCCCTTGGCTGTGGTCACAGGAAGTACTTTCTATCACATTCAGTATTATAAGGATATTTTCTTCATTTTTATTAGTGACAGATGTATGAATTACAAAATACTTAGAAAGCTAGAGTATACAGTTCATACAGTGCTACTTTTAAAATTTTATGGTTGGTACACTTTGATAGTGTGTTAAGCATTTGGGTGAGGTAACTGGAAAATGAAAGTGTTTTAAGTTTTGATAAATTTAGCTGAATTTGTGATTCAACCATCAATTTAAATTTGTAACTTCATATACTTTGGCATATTAGGTATAGGCTTTTTTTCATAGGAAAGAAGGCTCTAATTTCATTTTGGACATAGGCAAAGCAGTTTGGTTTTTCACCTGATAGCTTACACTACCCATAACTGTCACTCATTCGACTTTTCTGTCTCTGACATAGAAGACCTGTGGAGTGTGCAGTGTCATTTGCTGTTGGTCGCATCGTCAGTGGAGCGTTGTGACATGGTGACACCAGGAATGGGTAAACCTGCGTTAGAGCCCTTCCTGAAAAACTGACACCCCCAGGAACAGACTTTCTAGTTCCATTGTGTCCAGAGCAGCTAGTGTGATCAGAGAATTGAAACTTGAGTCAGAGCAGTGTTGCCGCCCGATCCCACCGTGTGATGGCAGGTCTGGCTTCTCACCGCCGTGCAGGCACGGCTTGAAAACATGTGGGAAGCGCATTCCCGGCTTCTGTGATCAGGCAAATTTATTAACAACAATGAGGTCACAGCAATTTTCAATAAATCATGACTAGCTGATTTATTTCAAAAGATCCATATAGCAGTAAACAATACCATTTACATTTAATTAGTTTTATTGAACGAAAGGCAATTTTATTTGTAATGAACCACATGTTATGATTAAGGATGTATTTTAATGACCTTTAAGTAATGCGAACAAATGTTGCCCTTGACCTAATAGCAGAGGCTTTCCTACATTATTGAAAACTTCAGAATGATTTTTAAATTATCATGAAAAGCTTCGAATGACATTGTCATTATTGTGCCATTATTCAGTCATTTGATGTCTAATATACCAGATGAAATGCACTCCTTTCATTGTTCTTGTGCATTCAGAAATATGGGGGCTGTTGCTAGGCAGTTCTTTATTTCCATGTATCAAAAGGTATTCTGTTATATGAAAACATCACTTTTTAAAAATTACTGTGACAGCGTAGTGCTTAAATGATGGACATGCTCAATCAGTCGTGTCCGACTCTTTGCAACCCCACGGACTAAAACCCTCCAGGCTCCTCTGTCCATGGAATTTTCCAGGCAAGAATAATAGAATGGGTTGCCATTTCCTACTCCAGGGGACCTTTCCAATCCAAGGATCGAACCCACATCTCCTGTGTCTCCTGCATTGACAGCCAGATTCTTCATCACTGAGCCGCCTGGGAGGCCCCTCGAATGATGAGTGATCCTCAAGCTTCCTCAGACTTGCTGGGAAAGATTGAGGGCAGGAGGAGAAGGGAACAACAGAGGATGAGATGGTTGGATGGCATCACCAACTTAATGGACTTGAATTTGAGCAGACTCCAGGAGATAGTGAAGAATGGGGAATCCGGGTGTGCTGTATAGTTCATGGGGTCACAAGAATCAGACATGACTTAGCGACTGAACAGCAACAACAAAAAGACTGAAGTATGCATTTAACTAAAAATGATTGTGAAAAGTTAAAGTTGTATAATTTCACATTAAATTAAGAACCTTGTAATTATATAGATCCATTTAGCACACTCATTTTTGGTGCTAAAGTACATTGCACAGTTTTTGTGTGTACATGTTTTTGTATGTATTTGTATATGTTCTATATGTAGTATGTCTGAATATATCATAAACTGTTCTTATATTTTATCTGTATTTTAAAGAAATAAAGTGAAAAGCCAGGATTTTTATTTTTCTTCTGTATTAACCATTTTTGTTCCTCACCATTCCTTCCTAAAGACCTGAGTTTTTACTGAATATCATTTCCCGTCAACCTAGAGAACTTCTGTTAGCATTTCTTGTAGTTTATGCCTGCTAGCAGTGAGTTCATATTTTCTTTATCTCAAAATATTGTAGTTTCACCTGTTTTGTGAAGGAGATACTTGCTGAATATTGAATTCAGAGTTGACCAGTTCCCCCGCCTCCCCCCTCCCCCAGTACTTTAAGTATTTTGTTCCATTATGTTCTGCTTTCATTATTTGTGATGAAAAATCAGTATTATTTTGATAGTTTTTTTTCCCTGTATAGACTGTGTCATTTTTCTCTAGGTATTTTTGAGATTTTTCTTTATATTTGGTTTCTTATTTAGCTGTGACTTTGTGTCAGGTTTTACTCACCTGTCAGGGGGTTTGCTGAGCTTCCTCAGTCTGCACACGTGTGACTGTCAGCCAGTCTGGCACGGTTTTGGCCTCTGTTTCTCAGAAAGCTTTTCCCGCCCTTTCTCCTGTGCACTCTTCCAGGACCTCACCTGCCGTGCTCAGGGATGCTGCGACCACACTCGCTGTCTCTGTCTCGTTCCCTGTGTGTTCTTCAGAGTCACCGTCTCTTGACCTGTCTTCAGGTTCTCCGTTAAGCCTATCTAATGAGTGAATTTATTTCAGTTGTGTTTATTTTCAATTCTAGAATTTCCAGTTGGTCCTTTTTTGTAAAGATGTTTTCTTTTTCTCTGCTGTGGTTTCCTATTTGTTTATTCTTTAAGAGAATGTTTTCCTTTAAAGATTTGGTATGTCCTAATAACTGCTTTGAAATTCTCATTTGGTCTCATTCTGATGTCTGGTCATGTCAGAATTAGTCTTCATTGATTAGATTCTCCTTGAATATGGATCTTGTATTCTCATTTCTTCCTGTGTCTGGACATTAGGATTGTATCTTCAACATACTGATACCTTGTAGAGACTCTGGATTCTATAATGTTCTGAAGAGTATTGGGTTTTTTGTTTGGTTTGGTTTGAACTGGTGTTAACTGGACTGAAGTAAGACTCTCACCTCCGTCTTCCCTGCAGTGGAGAGCCATGGAGGTCTTTTGCTCCTTTCTTCTGGCTGAGCTGGAACCTGCCTGCATGAGGGGCTCAGGGCTCAGGCTGAGAGCATGGGTCTTGCAGCGCCCAGCCTCCTGGAGCTGCCCTCTGGGGCTTCACCTCCTCTCTGGAGCTTCAGCATCTGTGGTCTGACCTTTGTTCTTCATGCCTGGAAATCTGCAGTTTTCTGAGTGTTAGCAGCCATGAGGCAAAACAAAACAGAAAACAAAAGCAAAACTTACAAAAATGGCAGACTGTGTTAAGGGATCCTCCAGATCCCCCCAGTTTTGATGCTTCTCTCAGGGAACCCCCAGGGCTCAGCACGTGTGCCTCATTGCCTTGGTCGCTACCATGAAAGGGCCCAGAGTAGTTAGCACAGAGAACAGGCACGGGGTGGCTTCGCAGGAAGGCAAGTGGTGTTCAGGAACTGGTCAGGAGGCGCTCTGAATCTTCAGACTTTTCAGAGAGCATTCCATAGCTCCAGCCCTGCCATCCTGCCCATTTATCTCAGGCATGGTCCAGGACAGGTCATCCCCTTTGGGGACAGTGGCTTCAGTAGTTAGACTGCTGCAGGAGGTGTGTGTACAGGAGGAGTCTTGGAAAGTGGGTCAGGCTCACAGTCAAGCTCATGGTCCATGGGGGCAGCACCAGGTGCTCTCTGTTTTAGGAGCATCTCCCGACTGCTTCTGACACAACCTGCCATGAGGTATAGCAGCTATCCTTAAAAGTCAAGAGATCCCCACACCTCTCTTGAGCTTAAAAGTGGTTTCTTTGGGTTCTTTTGCTTCCCGATTCATAGTACTGGCACACAACATATAAGAAAATCATCTCTTTTGGTAAATGATATATGAAAAATATTAGTTGGTAATTGAGAACTTTCCAAGTAATTTTGTTTAATTATTATGTTATTAATTCAGATATTCTATATTCCAGGACCTTTTTTCTATCAACGCTTATGTTTATGCTCAGAAGCCACAATTGGATATTCATAGTTTTGAAGGCACATTTACGAGGGTAAGTTAAATCTTTTGTTAAATGCATGTATATTCATTGTGTACGTTGAAAACATTATAGCAAAAAAAAAAAAAACATTATAGCAAACCTTTATTTTAAAAGTGTAATTAAATCAAGAATCAATTCAAACGAGCTCTGAACTAAAAAGTGAAGACCTAGAGAATATTTCAGGTTCTTAAATTTTCCTGTGTCAGATATTTCTTTGAGATACATTAAGTAGTTTTTCTGTTTTTAGCATATTTACTCTTTTTTTTTTTTTTCATATTTACTCTTAATAAGACCCTTCTTCCTTAAAATATTATGAGTCGGTAAAATGAAGTAATTCAGCTATTTTAGTTTTTCTTTTGGACAATATGATATCCACCTCATTTCTTGATTTTTAGTAACTGGTTGGATGGATGTGTATGTGTAAGTGCACATGCATTTTCTTATATACATATATGTATTTCATTCTACATTCTTTTCACTGGTGTCTTGGTATAGCTTAAAGTCCCCTCTTCCCTCAATTATTTTTAGGATTTGGTAACTTTTGGTTTTAGCAGCTTATACTGATGATATAAATGACTTATAATACTTGAGGGATTTTAATATTTACAATTGTAGTTTATTTTTACTTGCTACAATTATTTTTAAAGATTTCTGGTAGTACAACCATCTTTGTCTCACTCTTGGTCACATACAAGGGTTGGTGAACAGTTGTCATCATTTGAGGAAGCATTTGCTAAGGGCATATTGTGTGTCGGGTATTGAGCAGAGTGGGAATGTAGATATGAGGAGGAGGAGATGGGCATGACTGTATGACTTCATTTCCACAAATGCTGCCATAAAAGTAGCTGCAGTTTATTCATGGCCTCACCGCTTCTCCAGAGTGCCCAGGCCAATGGTGAGAGCAGACAGCATCGCCTGTCGCTAATATGCACAGCATAAACGTGGGAGAGTTCTGAAGATTGCATTTTCCTGTGAGTGGGAACAGGTCCAAATGCACAGGTAGTGTCAGAGCCCAGACCCTGACTGCAGCCAGCCAGGCTTTTTGTTAACATGTATGAATTACTGCAGGTTCTTAACAGTACAGTTCATTGCCTTCATTTGATGTTCCTAGCAAGGTTTTTTTCACTCATTTTAATTATTTCAAATGTGACTTTTAGATTATTTCAGATGGAAAAATCTTTGCTTTTGTGTGCATTTTTCAAAAAGGAGGAAAGAAAACAACCATGTTAAGTGTAACTTATTTTGTAACTGGAGCTTAGTTTACCAAAGTAACAACTGAACATTTTAAAAAGTGGTATCTGCTTATATTCGTTTTGTATAGTGTAATGTATCAATACAAAGGAGAAAATATGTTTCTTTTGACTCAGCCTGTGTAATTTAATAAGAATCAGAGATTGATTAAGGTGTCCTGTGGCAATAGACATATTGTATATGTCACTGCCCATGCAGAGTTTAAGGCAGATATGCATGCTGTGATTACTATCCGTTCCCTTGAAACAATGTCAGGGTTACCTAAATTATGTGCTGTATGGCATTTTGTGGTATGTAAATGATTCATGTTATTATTATTGATATCATTAATTTTGCTTATTGTTAAAGACATAGCTATCCTCTCTATACTTTGGAGTTTAAAACTGTAGCCAGTTTTGAAATATTAACAGCATTTGTAGTCCTTTAACATCACATTCCCACTTAATCTTTTTTATGCTGCATTTTCTACTGTAATTTCCTTTGTAAACCGTAGCACACTTACCATTGTTCGTGTCTTTTTCAATCAAAATACTCTCCTTTTAAAAAGCATATCCCTATTGTTTGTTAAATACGGTGCACTATTGAGAAAACAGCTTGAAATTGTAACATTTTGCACTCTCCCCCTCAAGGCAAATTTTATCTTTTCAAACTATATGACATTAAGAGTAAGGAAACCCAGAGAGAAAGTTATTTAGAGATAATTTCTTTCCCATCTTCCCAGTCTGTCTTCTGTACTATATGAGATTGATAAAGAACTATCGTTTACAGTAATTTTCTCGATATTAGAAAAATGTTTAATGTTTAAAGTCCATCATTGTTGTTACAGAATTGAAAGCAAACTGCATAGGCACTGTGTATTCTTCAGCACATAATTGTGTTAGAAACTGACAAAAGCATTCACGTGATTAAAGAGTTCTGGAAAAGTAATGGGAGAACCAACTTAAATTTTAAAGCTAAGTTGTATAGAACCTTGTATTTGCAGTTCAGAAAGCTTTATAACAGTGTTATATTTTACAATGCCCTTGTCTGTCTTGGAGTTTCACACAGTGGGAATGCTATATGCAAAGATATGCATGCAGTAATGGTTTTAACTTTCCATGTCAGGGGAACCACAGGGAGCGTCTGAAACTAATACAGTTGTACCCCTTGTACTTTTGTGGTCAGCTGATGGCCAGCTGTGGGCAGGTGGTCTTAAGGAGTTGGCTAAAAGAAAGGAGGTGGCTTAGAGTAACAACATGCTGCTGCCTCATTATTAGTTCCATCACAAGGGTTAGAAACCAAAGGAAGAGGTTCATGTTTATCTCTTCTTAGATTTATTCTCTTACTGGACAGATGTGACTGCCTGTTCTGTGCTAGGAGTTCACAACATCAAAATCAGTGCCATAGTTACATTGCTCACAGTCTGAAGGGAAACTAAACATGGGAATTGCTAGATGCAGTAAAAATAATTCAGAATTCACATTGGAGAGTAATTTTATATATTTGTCTTGTGCCTTAAATGATAACTGTGAATCAGCAGTCAGCAGGGTGTGTCCTAGTCTGCACTGAGTTTGCCAGGCCATGGTCAAGGCGCCTGCACTAGCCAGCAGTTAAAGGATGCACCATGTAAACTGTGTGTAGGAGGTAGGCAGGAGGGTATCACACTTTTTCTGACTCTCCATCAGTGTTAAGATTCTAAGACCGTCTCTGTGAATGAATCAGAAGTTGATCTGTTCAGTCAAAAATTTAAGTATGAAATAGTTACTGTGTAAAGGCCGCCTCCTTCTCTCTTTCAAGAGTTGACACTAGCAGTTTTTTTGTGAGCTGTGGGATTTTCTGCATATATGATCATAGCATCAACAAACAGATAATTTTACATCTTCCTTTCTAAATTGTACCTTCTATTTCTTGTACAGTTACTCTGTACAAGAAACTTCGGGTATTATGTCATTTAGTTGTGGTGAAAGCGGGTGTTCTGATCTCAGAGGAAAGGTTTTAGTATTTCACTGTTTCATGTGATACACATGGTGGGTTTTTCATAATGGCTTTTAATATAAGGAGGTAGTTCCCTTCTATTCCTAGTTTGTTGAATGTTTTCTGTCAAGAAAGGGCATTGAATTTTGGCAAATGCATTTTCTGCATCAATTGAGGTGATCATGTAGGGTATTTTTTCCTTCATTCTGTTATTGTGATATATTTTGTTGATTGATTAGCATGTTGAATCATCCTTGTATTTCAGGAGTAAATCTCACTTGGTCATGGAGTATAATCCTTTAATTTGCTGCTTAATTTGGTTTTCTGATGTTTTGTGTAGGATTTTTGTATCATTGTTCATAGAAGATATTGATAAGTAGTTTACTTTTCAAGGTAGTCTCTCTGTCTGGCTTTGATATCAGAGTTGTCCTTCCTTCAGTTTTATCAGTTGTTGTTTCATACATTGTCTTTCATTAGGAACATGCATGCGTGCTAAGTCGCTTCAGTCGTGTCTGACTCTTTATGACCCCATGGACTGTAACCAGCCAGGTTCCTCTGTCCATGGGATTCTCCAGGCAAGAAGACTGGAGTGGGTTGCCATGCCCTCTCCAGGGGATCTTCCCGACCCAGGGATTGGACCTTCTTTCAAATAGTTACATCTGATGTCTCTTATGTCTCCTGCGTTGGCAGGCGGGTTCTTTACCACTGCACCACCTGGAAAGGCCCATTAGGAGCATAATTGTTTTTAATTATCATATCTTTTTGCCTTATTTAATTAATACATAATGTCTCTTGTGATCCTTCTGTCTGCTCAAACTACCTTGAATCCCTTTAGTGAATTTTTCATTTTGATCATAATACTTTTCAGCTCTGGAATTTCTTTTGGTTTCTCTTTGGATTTTCTGTCTCTTCATTCACATTTCTGCTTTGTTTATACTTTGTTTTCTTGACTTTCTCCATATCTTTGTCTTTAAACATCTTTAATATTTTTCTTTTAAAGTCTTTGTCTAGTATATCTGCCATCAGGTCTTTTTCAGGGATAGTTCCTGTTGATTTATATTTTTCCTTTGAATGGAGCATACTTTTCTGTTTCTTTTATGCCTTGTTACTTTTTGCTGTTCAACAAGCATTTGAATGTACTGATGTGGTAACCCTGGAAGTTAAAATCAGGGTTTGCTGGGTTTCTGTGTTTGCTTTTGTTTGTTGTTGTTTGATTGTCAGCTCAGCCTGAGGCATAAACTTGATATCTTCTTATGTCTTTTCTGAGCCTTTTCTTGGGCATGTGCCATTGTTTTCTGTTTTTTTCCCGTATATGCAGTTGTTTTTGAATATCCTGGTCTTTAATATCTGGCTCCCAAAAGGGGAAAAAGAGAAAAATGGTAGGGGTTAAAAGATCACTGGTCCTTGAAGTCCCCTGGAGATCACTTCTCTGGGTGGGGAAGGGGTAGCAGCAGTGGCCGCCTACCTCGTTAGCTGCATCTCTGCCAACCAACGTGGCATCAGAGCACAGGTTCCCAATCCTGAAGCATAGGGTCCTTTTGTCCACCCTGGCTCCCACAGGCAGCTCCAGAAACATGTGTGACCTCTGGAACTCGCCACCCTTCACCAGCTCCAGATTCCAAGTTAGTTACATCAGATGGATTCTGTCCCTGAGGTTGTTATCCAGGTGGGGAGTGTTTCCTGGTGCTTCCTGCTCCACCGTCATCCCAGAAGCGTGTGTAAATTCCTGTCTTTTTGCCTATTTTTCACTGCTTTTTCTCTGCTTGTTAGTTGAATGCAGCTGGTGGGCTTGTTTTAACACTGTGGATATCTGAAGTATGAGTAATAAAAAAGTTGCTAATTTGCATTTTTCTTTCTTTTCTCTCCCTGAATAGGAAGACAGTGATCCACCTGTTCATGAAAGTCTCAGCATAGAAAATACATTGTGGGCAAGCACTGTGGTTGCATCAGGTGAGAAAAGAGTTGTGGTTTTAGTGTTGAGTTCGCACGTGTAGGAGATGCTTTGTGTGTTTAGGTGACTCCAGACAAGCATGTGTCAGAGTGCTTTCATCACAGGGGGACCTCATGGGCCCGGCCTGACAGTCTGCCTCTCAGACGAGCTCAGAGCTAGGCCCCTGTGCGGTCCTCACACTTTGAGGAGAAACTGAGCTGCATGGAGGCTGCTCCTTTGTGGGGAGACAGTTCTGACACCTGTTTCATGACAGGCTTCTCACTGTGCCTTCAAGAAGGTGGTGCAGCAGAACTGGTGAGGAGGTAGTGGGCAGCTGGTGAGTTTAGAGGGGTCTTAGACTGCTCATCCATCTAACAGAACACAAGGGGTCGATGTGGTGGGTTGTCTGTGGGGGAAGTGTTAGATGAGGCAGGGGCCTGATGAGGTGGATCTGATTAGCCCTTTAGGGGCCAGGGTGCAGGTTCTTTCATGTGAAATTGGAGCATGTTGGTTTATTTTTAGGGCTTCCCTGGTGGCACTAGCAGTGAAAATCAACCTGCCGGTGCAGGAGATGCAAGAGATGTGGGTTCAGTCCCTGGATCAGGGAAGATCCCCTGGAGGAGGAAATGGCAACCCACTCCGATGTTTTTTCTAGTTGTCAAACAGGGAGGCATTTACATGTGCATTTCATCAAGTGGATTTCTCTGAGAGATGAGACACTCTAAGTGCTTCCCCTTTCAGAAGGTGGTTGACCCTGTGGATGGTACCAGGAGGCAAGCAGCCGGGAGCGTCAGGGTGCTAGCAGGGAGGATGCAGGACTGTCTGTCCTGGCGTCTGTCGCCAGTGCAGCCCCCCTGACCCCCGCCCTGGGGCTTTGTGTGGGGTCTCTGCTCCAGACCAGTGTGCCAGAGTCCTTACGGATCCTGTCCTCAGGAGCTCATGGCGAAAAAGACAGTAAGAAAATGAGACAAAGGCAGTTCCCTGGCAGTTCAGTGGTTAGGTGGAGAAGGAAATGGCACCCCACTCCAGTACTCTTGCCTGGAAAATCCCATGGACGGAGGAGCCTAGTAGGCTGCAGTACACGGGGTTGCTGAGGGTTAGACACGACTGAGCAACTTCACTTTCACTTTTCCCTTTCACGCACTGGAGAAGGAAATGGCACCCCACTCTAGTATTCTTGCCTGGAGAATCCAAGGGACAGAGGAGCCTGGTGGGCTGCCGTCTGTGGGGTCGCACAGAGTCGGACATGACTGAAGCGACTTAGCAGCAGCAGCAGCCAGTGGTTAGGACTCAGTGCTTTCACTTCTGGGGCCCAGGTTCAATCCCTGGTTGGGGAACGTAAGATCTTGCAATCTGCACAGTGCAGCTGAAGCAAAAGGAAAAGAAAGAAAATGAGACAAATCATCTGAGCTTTGCTGAGTGTCTCAGAAGAGTGCAGGGTGCCCTGAAAACAAACAAGTAAAAAGCTCACCTGTCAGGGTCTGGAAGGCTTCTCTGTGGAAGGTACAGATGAACTAGATTTAAAAACAGACGGATGCGCCCGAAGGAGAGGATGCAGCGAGAACCTGGAGCCTGACCACTCAGCGCTGACCACCAGGCGGAGGCCTCGTGCCGAGGGCACTGCAGGCTGAAGACACTGGTCCAGGCCTGTGTGCCCAGCACACGGAGCAGGCTGTTGCCTGTGTGTCTGAATGCATGCATGTGCGCACAGGCGACAGGCTGCTCCTGCAGGAGAACACCTGTCCCTTTAGAGGGGAGGGGAGGAAGTGTGATAGCAGACGACTCTTCAGGTATTACTTTTTTGTCATGAGGAGTTTCTAGTGAAAAGAGAGAGGAAGTAAGGATTGCACATGATGAGAGACCTCAGAGGTGCCTTCTGAGTCCCAGGTGCTGGGCTATGCTCAGATGCCACCGCCATCAGCAGGGTCACATCCCGAGGCTGCGTGCCACTGGGCCAGGCATGGAGTCCAGGCCTTCACCTTCAGCACTTAGCATGTCATAGCCTGTGGGAAACCCCACAGCATCCACAATTAGGTACCTGGTCACAGATTTTACGTTTCCTGCATCTAGGTGTTGTGTAGAATTTTTTTTTCATTATATTGATATGTATTCTTAAAAAGGATCAAGATTGGGTTTACTCATAAAGATATTTGAAGATTCTCTTTCTTTATCAATCCATTTCATCTTTGTTCCTGCATGTTAGACTGTTCGACTGG
This sequence comes from Cervus elaphus, assembly GCF_910594005.1. Taxonomy (NCBI): domain Eukaryota; kingdom Metazoa; phylum Chordata; class Mammalia; order Artiodactyla; family Cervidae; genus Cervus; species Cervus elaphus. The sequence continues at coordinate 6,112,130 of NC_057841.1, read as the reverse complement.
TCCGCAGTCCTAGTGACTTGTGTGCTTCTCAAAGAACTGGGCTTGTGGGCCCCAGATAATTCCCTGTGCACACCGTTTCTCTCCTGACCTTCAGTCTCAGCATGCCTTGGCAGGTGGTGTAGCTCCCAGTTGTGAACCGTAGCATTGAAGACACAGACTTAGGCATCATAATGCAATTACTGCATAGGTAACCCTTCCTTATTAAGGTACAGAATACAGTTGCTGGAGTATTTTACCTTCTAAGAGACTGTTTAGGTTGTTTAAAACCTTCCATTCCAAAGTTTAAATAAAGTACATTTAATTTTAATTTCTGTTTAGGCATTTTTAAAATGCAAACTTTTTTCATGAATTTGAAATCTTTTAACACATACTTAACTATTTAAAGACTTTATTGATGTGAATAATTTTTATATTACCTAACTCCCATGCAGTGAAGTATGCTTAAAATACTTTGGACTTCCAGAAATACTATAAGAACTCTTGTCTTCTTTCACTTGATTACAAATTGAGAAGGAAAGACCAGAATTTTTAAAAATCTTATTCTTCAAAAGTTACATGTCACTACTATACATAAAATGGATAACTAGTAAGGACCTGCTATATAGCACAGGGAATGCTACTCAATACTCTGTAATGGCTTGTACAGGAAAAGAATCTAAAAAAGTAGTTAAGTTTTATTTTATTATTTATCATTTTGTTTTATTTATTAATATATGTATAACAGATTCACTTGGCTGTGCACTTGAAACTAACCCTAACATTGTAAATCATCTATACCCCAATAAAAATTTAAAAAGTGTCAATTGAGTTCAAGTTGCTTCCTGGTAGAGTAAACTCAGGTCTTCCTTCCTTGTAGGAACTGAACGTCTGGAAGCAAGGACTAAAGTTGACAGACAGACCCAAGGACTGAGGGCACCAGAGAGGGACAAATGGACTTCCTAGGGGGCCATGTTCCTTCCCCTTGTTGGTTCAGAGAGCCAGGAACCCACCATATTTCAGTGACAGGTGGATGTGAGCATGCGATCATAAGTGGCTGAGCCTGGAAGCAAGAATGAGTCCTCAAGAGCAGGACCGCTGGACTTGTGTGCCATACGGGGTCCAGCTGAGCCCCAGAGCAGGATCTCTGGGTGTGTGTGCCAGACGGGGTCCAGGCTGAGCCCCAGAGCAGGACTGCTGGGTGTGTGTGCCAGACGGGGTCCAGGTTGAGTCCCAGAGTAGGACTGCTGGGTGTGTGTGCCAGACGGGGTCCAGGCTGAGCCCCAGAGCAGGATCTCTGGGTGTGTGTGCCAGACGGGGTCCAGGCTGAGCCCCAGAGCAGGACTGCTGGGTGTGTGTGCCAGACGGGGTCCAGGCTGAGCCCCAGAGCAGGACTGCTGGGTGTGTGTGCCAGACGGGGTCCAGGTTGAGCCCCAGAGCAGGACTGCTGGGTGTGTGTGCCAGATGGGGTCTAGGCTGAGCCCCAGAGCAGGACCACTGGCTGGGCGTATGTGCCCAAACAGGGTCCAGGCTGAGCCCCAGAGCAGGACCGCTGGGTGTATATACCAGACGGGGTCCAGGCTGAGCCCCAGAGCAGGACTGCTGGGTGTGTGTGCCAGACGGGGTCTAGGCTGAGCCCCAGAGCAGGACCACTGGCTGGGCGTATGTGCCCAAACAGGGTCCAGGCTGAGGCCCAGAGCAGGACCGCTGGGCATGTATGCCAGACGGGGTCCAGGCTGAGCCCCAGAGCAGGACCGCTGGGCGTGTGTGCCCAGACGGGGTCCAGGGGAGTCCCAGAGCAGGACTGCTGGGCGTGTGGGCCATACGGGGTCCAGGCTGATACTGATAGTGATCAATACTGGAAGTGAGAGTAAATATTTGAAAACTTATATAAGAATTTAATGAAGTAATTTAATGTTAAGAAAGTTGGGACATACATTGTCTCAAAAATTTTTGTTTCGATAATTTATTGATGTGGTATTTTACAAAATTAGTCCTCATGACCACTTAGAAATTTAAAAATAGAACCTGTACCATGTAGTTTGCAACACTCTTGCTCTGGAGAAAGTTTAGTATCAGAGGTCAGACAGCAGGCGAACCCCTTCCCCTCGGGTGTCCCTAGAGACTGGACCGGAGAGCACGGACAGAAAAGCAGGATGGAGTTCGAGAGGCAGGAACTGGGGGCAGAGAACAGGTACCAGCCTGCAGCTCATGATTCAGACTTGGGGCTCGAGGGGCGTTGTTGCGGGATGGCTCCCCCTCACCTCCTGTGGTCTTGCTCCTCCCCTGATGTGCCCATTGGTGGAGCCCAGACTCCGTGCAGGTCTCACCGGTCACTCTCTGTGTCTGCCGTTGGCAGAGTGGGAGCCCATAGTCACACAGGGCTCAAGGCCACAGTAAATGCAGGCCTCCCAGCTTTGCCAGGGGCTTTCAGTTAAAAAGGGAACAAAGGCATGCTTCTTCTAAGAAGGGGCAGACATGACCTTGGCGGATGTCACGCTGAGTGACACGCTGGCATCTTCTGCCTTTCCGGGGTTCCGTGGAGGGATGAGTGACAGCAGCTGTCCTGCTCCCATGGACCCGAGATTGCCACAGCCGTGTCTGCCCCACAGGTCCTGCCTCAGCGCCGCAGATTCCACACGCTACAGTAACGAGACAGAAGAGGCTTGTATAATTACATGATTAGTTGTACAGTGGTTGACTTCAGTCAGTAGTATAGACACTGTCTTTCTCACCTCAATTATATTTCTCACCTTCAAATTTGGTGGAAAGTTAGGAATATAAATTACTCATAGCAGCAGTTCAAGAAACATACTTCCATGTTGTTGTTTTTTGGTATTTTCAGTTTCTTTTTTGGCTGCCTCAGGCCTAATTTCAGCCCACGGGATTTTCCTTGCATTTTGGGGGAAATCCCCTGGAGAAGGGGAAGGCTACCCACTCCAGTATTCTGGCCTGGAGAATTCCATGGACTGTATCATCTGTGGGGTCGCAGAGTTGGACACGACTGCGTGACTTTGACTCACGCTCTGTGATTGACCTGCAGCATGTGAGATCTTAGTTCCCCAAGCAGGGACCGAACCCGTGTGCCCTGCCCTGCACGGCAGATTCTCAACCCCTGGACCGCCAGGGACATCCCCATGGTTTTTAAGTTGGTATTTCAGAAATGAGTACCTCTGATTTGAGCCTTTGTAATCTATAGGTCATTCTTGGGGTATTTTATTTTTCTTTTATCTTAAGTTTGATAGAGCACAAAGTTAACAATTTCTTTCTGACATGTATGATTAGAAAACCAAACTTTTAGGAGATGTGAGTAAAAGAGACATACAGATTCCAAAGCAAATACTGTCTTTATAATATTTCTCTTACTGTTTTCATTGTCTGTGTGCTGAAATGTCCACAAAGTTTCTTGTACCTGGTTGTCCTGAATCTTTACAGTGGAAAGATGCTCTCAGACTCCTGTTCAGAGGAAATGGCTCACCTGGTACCATGTCATTTATGGTCACAAGTTTGATCAGTTTAACGTAGGCTCTCTCAATGTAACTTCAGTGTTCAAGTTACCATTTTAATAGGCATTAGTGAATGAACAACTTCCGTTGTCACACTTTCTGTTGTTACCAAAGAGAGTATTAGTGCATTTTCATTGCGTGAGAAATCAGTTGAGTTTTTCAAAGTCTGTTTTTAAAGTTAAGATTAGATTTTATTGAGTAACCAAAATTAAATATGCTATTAGATAAATATGTATAGAATCAAATGGTACATTAGTATTTTACTAGGAGGTGTTACCTCTGCTTACCATTCAAGTTTCTCTGTAAGGGCCACTTCTGTGTTTTGCAGGTACTGTAATAGGTGTGGTCATCTATACTGGAAAAGAGACTAGAAGTGTCATGAATACATCAAATCCAAAAAACAAGGTAGGTTAGATGGAGCACTGACTGCTTTCATGAGCGGCCTCTGCTTTCCCTGGGAGAGGACAAGCAGTTCCAGGCAGCTCGGTCGTGTTAGCTTCATGCATGTCATAGGAGTAGAGCTTCCTGTGTTGGTGGTCTGGGACATGGATTCTCTGTGTAACAGCAAGCTTGTCTGGAAGAATTTTCAGAACTACTTTTCTTTGCTTAATCAAGAGTTTTATATGTCTCTTAAATTTTCATTGTTGTATATATAATTTACCCATAATTTAACAGTTAATTATGGGTCTTTTAATTTCTCCTCAATCTATTTATAATTTACACTCAATGTTGATGGTTCACTTTTAAAATGAATCTGTATTAATGTTTTTATGGTATTTAACTTGATAGTGTATTGTTAAAGTAGTTTTAAGTTATTTCCATTTCAGAAGAAGCATGTTGAAAACTAGATTTTAGTTTTAAAGACTGCTAGATTATATTCCTAAAATTATATTCCTATTATAGTCCTAAAATTGTTATTTATGTAGTCATTGTGTATGTAAGTTAAATCATAACAAAAAATTAGTTTGAATTCTCAGTAGTTACTATTTAAGTAACATGTTTTGTATCAAGTCATAATATGTGTTAATATCTGCTCAATGAGAAGCTCTTTCTTACTGCATTTTACTCATTTTTCTTTGAAATACAATTTCTGTGTATCTGAGTAGAACAAAAAGTCCTCTCATGGAGCTGTGCCTGCTTTGTGAGTAATTAACAGAAGAGTGTGTCTTCTGTAGGAAATTTTATAACCAAGCGATAGAAATGAAATCATTCTTTGAGGAAATACCTTTTAGGACAGGATGTGTCTCATTTTTTCAGCTAAATACTATTTTAAAAAATAGTTAACCTTCAGAGGCTAGCAAAGCGTCCCTGATTCTCTGAATGGTTGGGCCGTCTGCAGAGCCGCTGACTGACGATGACGGAGAGCAGGAGTTGCTCTGTGAGTGAGGTCGATGGCGCTTAACATCTCTGTGTCTGTTAGGGCTCCAGGTGTCTGCCTGGCGCATGTTTACAGAAGTCAAAGAAAAGGTTGTGCTACTGTTGTTTTAGTAGAAATTCTGATTTTGATAATGGGGAGAAATAAATCTCTGTCGATTTATATAAACCAAGTTTTATAAACTTGGCCTTAATTTGAGCAAATCAGATATATCTGTCAGTAATTCTGCAATAGAGTTAAATTATTTAAAAATAAATTATTATACTAATGACAAGAGTTAGCATCACATACACAGTTATGTGTGTTTTCCAGGTAGTATGGTGTTTTTCTTTTCTTCAGTAGGCAAAGCTAGGATGTCTAATAATGCCTGTATGATTTTTAGGGTGTTTTCCTCAATCATTTTGCTTTTACATTTATTATGCTATTCGAGGATAAATTTAGTTTTAAATATTAACTTTAAAGCCTTGAAACGCTTTAATACAGCTTTCTAATTCTCCCTTACCCCTCAGTGCAGCTCACCTCTGTCACTCTCACTGTCTGCCCTCGGTCACTTCTTTTCTCAGGTCACCTTTGGTGTTGGCTCAGTGAGCTGTTCCCTTGGGTGCCAGTGTCCTTTGTTGGGTTTATGACGCAGTTAAGAACTCTGACCCTGGAAGCTGGCCAGCCTGGGCTAGACTCTGGGTGTTGCCTCTGACCAGCTCTTTGCCTCTGGGCACTCGGTAGATGTTGCCTCTCCATATTACCTTTCTGTGAGGTGAAATGTTAAGTCGAAATGAGTGCCCAAGCCCTGCTGCCAGTCAGGACACACCCCCAACAGCTCCCGCCCCGTCAGGCCTCGTGTCTGCCCTCCCCCCTCCTCTGCGTCCTCCCCTCTCCTCCTCCTCCTGGTTTTAGACAGCCTTCTCAGTGTCCTTGGGGTTAGGAAAAGCATCTTGGGGGTTCTGCAGGATTGGACTCGGACCCTTGCTTGGGCACTTGTTGGCCTTACACGGGGAGCAGACGTGTCCCTTCTGTGGCCTCACCTTACCCAGGGCTTGGCTAGCGTTTACTGTAGCCCTTCTGGTGGGAGGCCCTCGTGATGCTCCCAGCTGCTCACAGGCTGTGCATGTGGTGTCAGGAGCTTGCACAGCGGCCCCCAAGCAGACAGAGCCGGCGGGCTGCAGCGTGGGACCTGCCTTGTCCGCACGGGGCTGCTTCTCCCGAAAGACACTCTGGGTGGTGGAGCACCAGCTTGACATGGAAACAGTTTTATAGATCAAGGAATCATCTTAGGAAAGAAATAAAATCTCTCAATGTGCATAGGTCATTAAATCTTTCTAAGTGTTAAATGCTAGATTTATAAGAATAAAATTCAGGAAAATGTTACAAGCATGCTATAGTGGACAAAAATTAGCTGATGTGATTTATTTAGGGTAAGTTGATGTGTGTTGAATGAAAAGAATGTGTAGTGTTTAGATCTTAAACAGAGAAGGGAAGAAAGAAATGTTCAGTGTTTGTAAGACATTATTATTTGCAAACTACATCTCAGTAGCTTCCTAAACCAGCACACTTCTGGATTTCACAGAAACCTAGTGGAAACAAAAACTAACCTTTAAAACACTTTGACTTTCATCAGACTTCTTCAGGGAAGCCACACTTTTCCTAACCACCCACTCTGAGAGCTGCCCTATGAGTGAGTGTCTGTGGGGACATTGAGGGATGGAGTGTCAGGTGGAAGGGCACACACCAGACGTTTCCTCTCTGCTCGTGTACACGTCTGACGCGTGGGCAGGCACTCTGCTTGGCGCGGCCCCTCGTGGGCCTGTCCTGGAAACACACCTCGAAAACCATGGGGATAAGAAGCTGGCATGGCAGGTTGCACACTCCCTCCTGTCTGGTCGGTCAGCAGTGCAGCCGTGTTCCCTTGGCCCGAGCACTGGAGTGACCGGGGCCCTACGGCCTGCCCCAGCCTTGGGAGAGGGAGAATTGGGGATGTTTAATGACACGCACTGCTGCCCACCCGCACTGTGGTTACAGCGAGCTTCCAGGCCTTTCACACAGAGCTGGAAACAGAAGTAAGGAACCTCACAGAGCCTGCAGGTGCCAGTCGTGAAGGGCTGAGGCAGAGGAGAGGAGAGGAAGGCGTTTCTGGAGCTCGGGCGGGCCGCAGCAGGTCAGTGCTCTGGACACCCTGGGGATGAGAAGCTGAAGGGCCAGCAGGTGAAGGAGCGGGGAGTGAGCATCCTGCACAGACCTGTCCGCGTGCGGGGCGGCCAGGAGCACCCTGACCCGGGACGCTCGGCCGAGATGAGCGGGGAAGACCGGGCAGGCTTCTAGGCAGGGCCCAAGGCACCGGAGGAGCCATGGGGGTGAAAACTGAGCAGTGCCTCCCTGGGGAAAAGATTGTGTTGATTTTGTTTCTGGTGAGAAAATATCACAGAACTATTAATGCTTCCAATAAAAGAAGAGAGAGTCTTAGTTTATACAGAGGAAAAATACGTTTTTGTTTTTTTTTTTTTTATTAGTTGGAGGCTAATTACTTCACAACATTTCAGTGGGTTTTGTCATACATTGATATGAATCAGCCATAGATTTACACGTATTCCCCATCCCGATCCCCCCTCCCACCTCCCTCTCCACCCGATTCCTCTGGGTCTTCCCAGTGCACCAGGCCCGAGCACTTGTCTCATGCATCCCACCTGGGCTGGTGATCTGTTTCACCGTAGATAATATACATGCTGTTCTTTCGAAACATCCCACCCTCACATTCTCCCACAGAGTTCAAAAGTCTGTTCTGTATTTCTGTGTCTTCTTTTTCTGTTTTGCATATAGGGTTATCGTTACCATCTTTCTAAATTCCATATATATGTGTTAGTATGCTGTAATGTTCTTTATCTTTCTGGCTTACTTCACTCTGTATAATGGGCCCCAGTTTCATCCATCTCATTAGGACTGATTCAAATGAATTCTTTTTAATGGCTGAGTAATATTCCATGGTGTATATGTACCACAGCTTCCTTATCCATTCATCTGCTGATGGGCATCTAGGTTGCTTCCATGTACTGGCTATTATAAACAGTGCTGCGATGAACATTGGGGTGCACGTGTCTCTTTCAGATCTGGTTTCCTCAGTGTGTATGCCCAGAAGTGGTATTGCTGGGTCATATGGCAGTAAAATACGTTTTGGAAGAATAAGTTTTGTAGGCATGTGATGAGTAATTTAAATATACAAACACAGAATTTCTTAATGAGAAATTATATACTGTAATATGGAGAACAGTTACCGTCTAAAATATGGCCTGGCTTCTTTGATTTTGTAAAAAATATTTACACTCACAGACACAGAAAACAAAGTTATGGTTACAAAAGGGGAATGAGGGGGGTGAGGGATAAAAGAGGAGGTTGGCATGAACATACACACACCACTATATGTCACCAACAGGGACCTACCGTATAGCACAGGGAGCTCCATTCAGTATTGTGTAAGAACCTTACTTTGTAAGAACCCAAAAAAGACTACATATATAGATGTATAACTCAATCACCATGCTGAAGATCTAGTCTAACACAGCACTGTAAATCAGCTGTACCTCAGTAAAAAATAATAATCAAAGATTCACAGTCATCAACTAATCAGCCAGTATCTCCCCGCTCTTACCCCCCCGCTTTTACTCCATATTTCATTTGTTTCCTACCTCCATTATCGTGAATGCAGAAGGGTCATGTAAATTTTTAACTGCTCTGAGTTCCTACTACAGTTAAAGCACTGTTAGGGGAAAGTTAGTGATGATAATTGATGTAGTGAAGTTGATGCAGAACAGGATGAGAGTTTGAGACAGTTCCTAAAAGCATTGAGAAGATTATAGCTCAACCATTCAGGCCCCTAAATTATTGAGACCCAGCTGCATCTTAGAGTTCTGGTGGAGCTAGTAGCAAGTATGTGGTCTTCTCAGGCTGATGGTCAAGAGCCCCAGAGCAGAAGTGGAGAATGGTCTGGTCCACAGTTATAGGTTGTCAGGTGGGAGCACCTGAGGAATAGAGGGGTGACGGCTTCCCGCATCAGAGACGGTAGCTGCCCACCGACCCCAGCAGGCAGAGAGGTCAATGCCCCGCCACCCTGTGGGTTACAACGCTGTACATCATTACTCTCAGTACCCACGCTCACTCACAAGGCCCTCCTTCTCAGGCTTCTGCACACGGCATAGGTGTCCATCTTTGGGGAGCCCTGAGCCTTCTGGCAGTACCCCCAGGCACTCTCTGTAGCCCTCGGAATGTGAGGATCACTTCCCCTTTGAGGCTGGGCTTCTTGTGGACCACCCTGTGTGTTGTGTAAAATATCCTCCTGGATGCGTGTTAGATCATTTGACCGTTTAGTACTGGTTACTTCATAAAATATACTTTAAAAGTTAGGTACTCAGCTAGCATCCAAAGGCTTGTGGGTGCCACTCTCCTTTTTGTCTTCATTTTGTCCGTTTTGTTCTCCAGCTGCTTTTTAAAGACAACTTTAGACAGCAGAGGAGGAGAGGCGTGCAGTCACCCATGGACCTGAACTAGGTTTCACACAGGTGCCCACCAGGTCCATCGCTCTGTGGCAGCAGATGTCATGGGGTTTTATCCCAAGGATGTCCTTTTATGCAGCAGGGAGCCTGGCACCTTCTGGGGCTTAGCCTCCTGCCTTACTCTGGCCCCTGACCCGCACCCCTAGGTTAAGTGGCCCTGGGTTGGTGATATCAGCTTCCCATCAGGCACTGATCTGACTGAAGTCCCCCCGACCCCCAGACTTCCCCAGTCCAAACCTCTGGGGTCTCTGACACACACCAGAGACGGAGAGCCACTGCCCCTGAGTGGACACCACAGTCGGGTAAATGAGGATCCTGCGTAGATTTATTGGCTGTAACTGAATTCCATGACTTGGAGACATCCTGCTTAAATTCATCCTTGTAGAATGGCCTTGAAATTGGTTCTATAAATCCAACTTGATAATTTTATAATCAGAAATACTGTTTTATCCTTATTGCAGGAGCTTATTAAAATACTGTTTAAAATGCAGCATGTTTTATTCAGACGTGGGGATTAAGAATAAATCCTAAAATGTAATTAGAGTGGAGGAAAGTTCTAAAAAAGATATTCTTAGAGCTCCATCTCAGAATCAGAATGTTCCCCTTGTAGTGCTCACTGAGGCAGATGAGAAGCAGGGATTGGGGTCCACACAAAATTCAAAAATTCTGTTTAAAAACTTTGAACAAAAGTTTATATTATGAAGCAGTTACTTTTACAGTAATATTTGATGAAATTTTAAATTACAAGGAATACAATTAGAGTAATGGACTGCTTTATAAAACCTAGCTTGAGATATATTTAATAAGATGATACTTGATTACATTTAAGAGGGAAAAATTCTTGCAGGAGGTTAAGAAAAATCAATTGTGACAGGTTGCCATTTTCACGCCATTCATAATAACAAGTTGCTCAGAGCAAGAACAGCAAGGATGAAATGATAATACAGATTGCTTCCAGCAGTTATTATAATCCCATGGGCATATTGATTTGTGTTTCTAATAAAAAGATGCTTTCAAATGTCTCATTGACAGACAGGTGATATGTACCATTATGTGAATTAGAGCCTCTTCTTTTATCTGAGTGGTTGTAAAGGCATTTCAGATAATAGAGCCCAAATAGGATCAGCCAAGGTGTACTTTGCAAGTTGAAATATCAAAGACTGTTTTGAGACTAGCTCTTTTATCTTTAAAAGGGCAGTTTATTAATATTTTAAAAGTTGTGTTTCATATTAAAATTTTACACTCTTCTTGTGGTTGTATACAATCACCGCACCCCTTAATTGTTTTAATAGTTGCCTTCTTGAGTAATAAAATATTTTTGGCTTTAAATACTTGTTTAAAAATGGGATCATGTGGTTCACAAAAGAGCTACATGTTGTGGAATATGGTATTACAGTCAATCCACAGAGATAGAAAGGCTTCGGGAGTGCTTTTTTTGGATAACTGTTATTAATATTAACAAATCATAGTGTTTCAAAGCCTCATCGGGAGGAGATTAACTCGAGAAACAAACCTCCAATAAAGTAATTCAGTGGCACGTAGACAAGACCTTGTGTGGCCCTCGGAGCTGTGACAGCACACAGCGCCTCGCTGCACTTGCTCAGCCGCACACTCGGATATTACAGCTGCTCACAATTAAAAGTTGTGTTTCTTCATCAGCAGTGTGAATATAAATAAACTTATAATTTCAGGAAAGCAATACAGAGGCAAGACGCTGAATGAAGAAGCAGTCCTAATGATAACCTCTGAGACGAGTCTCAGAGTGTACAGCCAACATCTCAACCGGAAAACTTGGATTCAGGCCCTAGTTCCTTTAAAATATGAATTTGATTGTAAGGCAGGTGTTCTAAATAGGAAACAGCATATTTGTTATTTAAAGTAAATACTTTGTACCACTAAAAAGACTTAAGTTTTTACATAAATTTCTCAATGAGGCCTTATTCGTCATTTGTTGTGTATAAAGTAAGCACTAATTGATAGTATGTCAAGACCTGGATGCTGGGAAAGATTGAGGGCAGGAGGAAAAGGGTTTGACAGAGGGTGAGATGGTTGGATGGCATTATTGACTCAATGGACATGAGTTTGAGCAATCTCCGGGAAATATGGAAAGACAGGGAAGCCTGGCGTGCTGCAATCCGTGTGGTCGCAAAGAGTCGGACATAACTGAGTGACTGAACAACAACAACAACGTCATTTCTGAACTAAACTCCCTATAATCAGTTTCTTAACAGAGAAGTACAATTTATTTAAGAAGCAAATAAGTGTTTTCATAAGTGCCTTTGTATTTCAAAATCCTTGATTCCTTGTCCTGGGGCCATGAAAACTGTCAGAAATAAATGGAACTTGTGATGATCGCTTTATCATGACATTTGCATCTTAATTTATATAAGCTCACAAAACTTACTCCCAAGAGCATTTCTGATGAAGGCCTTTCAGTGTGGGTGAGAAATAACAGTCTGAAAGATGTAGTGAGATGGAAAATGAGCAACTTGGAAACCTTCTGGATGGAACCAGAATGGATGGATGACTGTGTCGTGAACGAAGACAGCAGAGGAAGATGAGGTTTTCCTGTTGTTTTCAGATCCTCACAGTACATTTCACCTTCCCAGGAGAGCTGGCAGCCCCAGGACCGTGGTGGGTACCTGGGGTGTAGCGCCCTAGGTTGTTATGCAGAGGGGGTCCCTTCGTGGTCACCATGAAGAGAAACAGGTCATGAGCAGTGTGGGTTCAGAAGCAGATGTGGTTGGAGAAGATTCAAAGCCAGAGGTCAGCTGGAAGAGAAGGGAAGTCACTTGGTTTGCTTGCTGTGTGGGAAGGCAGGGGGGGATAGGCAGGACCCTTCGATCCCCACTGTGCTTCCTGCTTCTTGAGAGAAAAGCTAGCCAGGGGAAGACGTGGCTACGCCCCGGCAGGGTGTGTGGGTTGCCTGTCCTTGGGTCTCTTGTGGGTGACGACCCCAGCAGGGGCGTGGAAACCGAGTTCCAGCCCAGCCCCTCACCGTGCCCTCTGGCTGCGTGTGCGGGAGCGCCCGGCCCGCTGCCACCCCTGGGCCCTGGTGACGCTGGTCTGGTGCCCACTCCGGAGGCAGCCCCGGGCTCCGTGCCACCTCGTCCTGGTACCTCTGCCATCCCAGCCTCTTGTGTGGTGCCCACCCGTGTACTGGATGGTCACAGTACTTAGCAGTGGTTCATGGTTTTCCCCTCCATAGTACTGTTTTCTAACCGATAATTTAAAAATAAGTGTATTCCTCAGTGTATTGAAACATCTGGTTTCAACTTAATTGTCTTTTCACACGCCTAAAAATGTATTCTGGATATCATTTTTAAAAGAAACTCTGGTATGTTGACATTAGAGTAGCAACTGTACCCAACTTTCATTTTTACAACCACATTAACTGAGCATGTATATGATACATTTAACATGAAATTAAATAGCTTTCTTTGCCCCTGTGTAATTAGCATTGTCATCTAATAATTTCCTTTTGCAAAACTTTAAAATACATCATGTGAGTTTGACTTTTTCCCACTGTAATAAGCTGCTCACTGCCTAAGATTTCTTTTTGAGGGACAGGTATTCACATCAAACATTTTTGAAAGGCTTGGGATTTTTTATGTTAATTTTTTTTTAATTTTATTGAAGCTGAGTTGGTTGAAAGTGTTGTTCGTCCCTGCTGTGCAGCAGTGTGGCTCCATTATGTACAGACACACACATATCACGCTTTCAGAGTCTCGTCCCATGCAGGCACCATGCGGTATTGAGAGGGGCTCCCTGTGCACTATAGGCCCTGTTTAGTCATCTATTTTATATGTAGTAGTGTGTATGTGTCGGTCCCGATTTATCCCTCCCCTGACTGCCCCCTTGGTAACCATGTTTGTTTTCTACACCTGTGACTCTGTTTCTGTTTTGTAAATAAGTTCATTTGTACCATTTTTTTAGATTCTACATATAAGCAATATAATATATTTGTCTTCCCTGACTTACTTTGCTCAGTGTGGCTTTTTCTTAAACTGCTTAATACCATCAAAATCAAATATTTTTTTGAGGCATTGAAGTCAGAAGGAAATTTTTTGAACCCTATTATTTGAACCCAATTAGAATATAAAACTTCTATGAGATAAATTACCACAATGTAATAAATGTTAACTTATCAGTAGAATAAATTAATTACAGTGTAAATTGTAATTGGTGTGCCAGTGTATTGCTTAGTAACATTTTCAAGAGACAATAGGATAATGAGCCCAAAATGTACTAGTGAAGGTTAATTAGTCCCCTCCACCAGTGAACAGCGCCTTCTGTAGAGAGCTTCAGTAAAATATACTAGTTGAAATATTTGCTTATTAATACTTTAAATTTTGGTCTGGTGGCGACATCTTGGGAAGACCTCTGGATGGGGCAGCCTCGGCAGTGTTCTTCCAGGTCTGTCCCTCCCGGCGTGCCCCTGCCTACCAGGTTCGCTTCTGCACCGTGATGCTGCTGTGTTGAGAGCATTAAAGGGAGAGGAGATACAAACGGAATTTGGTCCAAGGCGGGTGCTCACAGTTTGTTGGGTGCTTCACTTCTTCTGACCAGCTGCATCCTGTTAGTTAACAGTGCTGGGTACTGTATGAGCTGTCTTAATTCAGGTTAGTCAAGGAGGAGGGGTTAGTTTGTTCTGTAGACTGGAGAGTGGGCTCATTAGAATTTATGCTGTGAGACCTCGAAAGACCAGGGTCCATATGCTGAAGACTCAGTGCATGTTTGTGGAGTCGCTTCATTTCTGGAGGAGGAAAGAGTGCTGGGAATATCTGCTGTGACCAGGAGAGGCCGGAGAGGCAGCTGTAATGAGATGCTGATGGGGCCACAGAGGAGCAGGTACCACTGGGGGGCACCTGCAGCTCTTTTGCTTCCGTTGAAATGTTGAGATTTCTGAGCAAGCCAGCGAAATCCCGTTACAGACAGAATTGCAGCTAAGCAATCCTTTTTGATTATTCTTAGTTTTTGAAGCTGATTTAGTTTACAAAATTTTATTCTTTTAAAACAGGTAAAGCAGAGGAATCATTTACATTAAAAGTTATGAATTTATGAAAAGATTGCACCTAGCACTCTAAAAGGATTTAAAATTCTTTTTTTTTTTTTGGTGGGGGCCGAAGGAAGGATTTATCACTTGCAGTGATTAAGGAGAACACTGGGGATCTTTCACAAAGCAGGGTCTCAGATTGAAAATTCTCAAAGTCCTTTAACACACAGTCTTTGTGTGTTTTATGCAGTGGCACAACAAAAATGTTTGTTCCTAGAACTTTGAAAATGCACTTACTGCCCAAGTAGGTAAACAATAAATGACTACTTTAGATGGCACTTTCTGTGCCGACATTCAGGATAATTTTTTGAAATGTTGCAAGTGAAATGATTTCAGAGTTAACGGACACATTTAGGAAGCTAGGACTAGAACTCCGATGTGTGTCTCCTAGCTCAGTCGCCCCTCGGTTTCTGCTCACTTGCCTGTTAGTGATGGTATAAAGGAGGAGGCCTCTTCGCTGCTGCAGTATTGCTGACAGCCGATGCCACGTTATGTGCGGCATGGAAACCCTCCCAGGGCCGCGAATAAAGGCGTAAAAATGAGACACAGGAAAAATGACAGCTGTAACATCGCTACCTACAGTTCATTAACCTGTGGAAATGAGCAACTGGTGTACCATACACTTCAGAAAAGGATTTGTTTTGTTCTGGATTAATATTTAGTCATTTGAGCAACAATTTAAGTTAAAGTCAATAATTTGTTTTTTTATTACAATTACAAAAATTGTTTCATAGCCTTAAGATATAGACATGGTCTGAAACACACAATATAGAGAACAGAATTTTCATAATGGATCAATTTAATATGTTTTTAATTCCAAACGATATAAAAAATGACTGCTTCCAAGGTTTAACTTCAGTCTGAGTTGCTGCCTTCGCCCTGTACTTGAGATGAACGTTGTGATACTGCAGTGCCTCATTTCGGGAGGGTGGGTGTGTGCGCTTGGCCTCGTGAGCAGTGAGCTCAGTTCCCGAGGAATGTGCTGTAGATTGCAGACGGGAATCGGACTGAAAGTCTCCTTGCTTCCTTTAGTTAGTACTCAGTCCTCTCTGGAGATAACGCTCTAAGCTTTGGCTTTCTGGATGAGGATCCTAACAATTTTAAAGGTAATTTATGGTTGCTAATTAAGTACAACAAAAGTAGATTCTTTGAAAGTATCACATCATTTGCACAATTTCATTCAGTTCACGTGTTCAGTCCTAGTAAGGGTGTGTAGCATGCTAGGTTGTGATTGCACGTTCTCTTAATGCTGAGTTAGTGCATTTAGGACAGAAAACAGGACGCTCATGGTCCACATCCTCTACAAAGTAAGAGTAACATCAGGAGAGATTTCAAGTGTAAGATTTAAAAGTGGCTGAAGGGTAGTTTAAGTGTTTTCCCCTGGAATGACTATAATTAGTCCAAGAAGTATAAGAATATTGTATGTCAATTTGTTGTGTATGCATGCTCAGTTGTGTCTGACTCCTTGCAACCCCATGGTCTGTAACCCGCCAGGCTCCTCTGTCCATGGGATTCTCCAGGCAAGAATACTGGAGTGGGTTGCCATGCAAGTTCCTCCAGGGGATCTTCCTGACCCAGGGATGGAACCCGCATATCCTGCATCTCCTGTGTCGACAGGGGGTTTCTTTACCACTGAGCCACCAGGGAAGCCCATTATTTTCTTAGTGCTACACTGTTAGTTTTCAGGCTAACATGTGAGTGCTTGGTCGTCCTTCTAACATCCAGGAAGGCCAGTTTCTCCCCTTGCTGGTCCAGCCTGCTTCTGCCTGTTGTCTGATCTGAACTCTGTTAGTTCTGGTTGTTGTGTGCTGGTCCAGCTAGTTGCTGCTGTTACTGTTGATATAAAGTTGTTGCTTTCTGTTTACCGTTTATGTGTAGGTTGTGTTTCTTACTAGTAAATGCAGTGTAAGCGCTCCGTGGCCACTCAGTGGGTCACTTCTCTCCAGAATGCCCAGCACTGCGGCGCTGCCCTTGCTCCCCCGCAGACCCGCCCCGTGTGGGGCTTCACGTGGAGCAGTTAGGACGCAGGTGTAGGCGTGTCTCCCTCCAGGAGCCGTCGCCCTCTGTCCACGTGGCAGACGCATAACAGACAGTGTGAAACTCATTTGACCTTGATAGCCTTCATGTTCATAGGGGGTTGGGGAGCACTGAAAACCGACCCTCTGGCTTGTGAGGGATGCCCGACTGAGGGGAGTCAGCCCTGTGTGGAGGGAGACCCCGGTGTTCCGGGTCGGTGGCCTGGACTGAAGTGGCTCAGTGTGGCTGGCTGTGCGTTTTGGGGGAGTGGCAGGATCTAGGGGCTGAAGAAGCAGTGGAGGGTTGATCCCTGAGGGTCTCCCATGCTGCTGATGCTGGAGCCAGGGCCACGGGCCCAGCAGAGACACAGAGGCCAGTTGCTCTGACAGCTCCAAGCTCGGCTGGTATAAAAGATGAGGTGGAAAGCCCATCCGGTCTGTGGGACCCACTTCAGACTGTTGAACATCGAAGCCTCTGTAGCTATGGAAGGAGACACAATGCTGGATACTTCAGAGATGCTCAAAAATCTAGTTAGGGGCACAAGAGAACTGAGAATTTTAAAATACTAACATAAAGAAAAAATATAGTAGTCTGGTGCTCAGCGTTTGCGTTTCTATACCTGAGATATTGTGGGCTTGGTTCCAGACCAAAGTACATACCTCCATTAGAAATACTTTATTGCTAAGAAATGCTGACTGTCTGAGCCTTCAGGGAGTCTTAGTAGTAACATCAGAGGTCACTGATCCCAGATCACCCTAGCAAGTCTGATAACAATAAAAAAGTTTGAAATACTGAGAGAATTTCCAAAACACGACAGAGACATGAAGTGAGCAGATGCTGCTAGAGAAACAGCACGGACAGACTTGTCGGGCATGAGGTCGCCACAAACCTTCGACTTGCCGTGTGACTCCAGCAGGGCTGCCCTGCTCCGGTGGAGAAGCAGGGGCCTGAGCCCCCGGCTGCACTTTGCTGTCCAGGCCCTCGGAGGCCACGCAGAGGAGGCGAGGGGCAGCAGCAGGCAGGCCCCCCGTGCCCGTGGCTTCTGTCCGCAGAGGGCTGCCCCTGTGCCGGGGCCACCCCGCCAGCCTGGGGCCTTGGCACTGCCTCCTCATCCAGCCAAGCCGGGGGGACAGCGGGGGCCCGGCCGCTGGAAACCGTCGCCTCTTCCAGTGTCACTGTCAGAGGCTGTCCCTCCGGGCTCTGCAGCAGGAAAGACCGAGTGCACGGAGGATCACTGCCCGTCCCCCAAACCCAGAGACACACCCGGGTGCAGCCCCAGCCTCGCGGTGTGGGTGCTGCAGGAGCCCCGAGCCTCCAGCTGTGGGAAAGCCACACCACTGTGTGGACGAAGTGCTGGGGGGCAAGTGCGGCTCGACCCCCTGGGGCTGCAGTGCGGGTCGAGCCCAGGGTCCCAGAAGGGGCTCCTCCCTCCTCTGGGGGGCACGGCAGACTGAGGAGCAGGCCCTGAGCGACAGGCACGGTCATGGATGGGACCTCCTGTCACCTGTCCCCTCATCCACCTGGTTCCCCGTGGGGTGGGATCGAGAAGCACCCGTGAAGGTGACCTGGGTGAGTCGCTCTTTCCCCACCCTGCACCTCCACACTTGCGGGGCTCCAGCCAAAAGAGCCCAAAGACATGGACTCTGAGGAGCTGCCCTTCAGGAGCCTAGGGGCACCGGAGGAGCTGGTCGCCTCAGTCAGCACGGCTTCAGCAGCATCCGACACACCAGTCCCGCCCGGGCTTATGGAGAGCCTCTCCCTGAGGCTCGTCACCTCAGCTCCCGCCTGCGTGCTAAGTCGCTCAGTCCTGGCCGACTCTTTGTGACCCCATGGACTGTAGCCGCCCAGGCTCCTCCGTCCATGGGGTTCCCAAGGCAGGAACACTGGCAGTTCTTACCGGACACTGCTGTGTGTCCCACCGTGAGCAGACATTCCAAGCCGTAGACTAAAGGGGAGGGCAAGCGTCAGGCCTGGGCTGAGGTGTGGCACAGCCCTCGGGGCTACCAGACAGGGAATGTGGAAGAAGTCAGCACCTAAGGGCCCCGAGATGGGGAGTGGACAGCGCACCCGGACAGGCACAGGAGCATCAGCAGGGAGGCAGAAACGCCGAGGAAGTCGAGGTCAGCGTAGCAGAAACCCAGAGTGCCCGCGAGAGATTGCAGGAGCCGGGACATGGCCGCAGATGGGACCCGTGAGCGGGAAGATATGTCAGAGGAACTTCCAGGCCGAGAAGCCAAACGAAAGAAGAATGGAGAGGGGGGACACACAGTGGGACAGAGCACCCACGGCTGTGTGTGGCCTCAGCGGGCGTGGGGCACCGATACGGGAGCAGCAGCGAGGCAGCGGGAGGGGAGCAGAGACTCAGTGAAACTGAGGGCTTTCTCGCCTTGATGACAGACCCGGGTGCCTGGGAACACCAGGCCAGGGGAGTACCCCAGAGCCTCAGCCCCTGGCTGAAGCCTTCTAGCTGTGGCTGACCAGCCCGAGAAGTGAAGGCACAGGATGCCTCCCGCCATGCGGGATTGAGGGTCCAGAACGGTGTGCTTATCACTCAGGAGAGACACTGGGGCGAGGCGGTGATGTGGCTGCAAGCAGGGACGGTCCCACTGACCATGGGCCGAGGGTGGCAGGGCCTGGCTGGACGCTTCCAAGTCTGGAGGGAACACATCCAAGTAGGTGAAGAGTTTAGAGCGTGGGGTCGGCTCTCTGCCCTCCCGCAGCCCTGCTCGCTGGAGACAATGCTGGAGACCACAGCAGGGCCCCACAGGTGCAACCAGGGTCCCCCTCCCCGGAGTCAGTGGTGGGCTTTCCCGACCTCCCGGGGAGGAGGGGGGCTTCCTGCTGTCCCACCGAGCTGCCTCTGGCTGCGGTCTGGGCGGCCCGCTGACCGTTTGGAGTCTGCGGTTACAGACGCAGGGGCTGAGCCTGTGGGCGGGGTTTCCTGAGCTGGCCTCCGTCAGTGTTCCTGTGTTAGGATCTTAGGTGATTGTATATTCTTTCCTCAGCAGTTCACTCGTTTTCTGAAATTACAGGAGTGCTTTTTGTTTATCAGCTTTGAAGTCATTAGATCCAGTCTTGCACCTCACCTCGCCCTCCTCCTGGTGTCTTTCCAACAAGCCCCCTGCCCCACCCGGCTGCCTCCAGAACAGGGGAGCCCCGAGGCCTCTGCCCACCGGGCCGGCCGCTGCTGGACAGAGGCATCCACTGCAGAGCCTGCGTGCCGCGCAGCAGAAAGCCCCCCAGGCAGAGGGCTCTGCATGCAGCACGTGGGCCAGACAAGGGGCTTTGCCTTTGAGCTGCTTCACCAGAGAAAGACGCCGGCCCCACCGAGCGCGTGCTTTCTCTGCTCCTGTGGCCGCGGTGTTTAATCACTGTTCAGTCTCTCCTTTTTTCCCCAAAGTACAGTAGCTGATGCCAGTTGAGCAAGTTTCACCGCTGCTAAATAAAAACAGTGAAAGAAAGCATTTTGATAAGTAAGATCTGACCAGTCTTCATTTCATGAACCTGATGGAAGTTTGTGCAGTTAATGGACATTCCAGCCACAGATCTAATGATGAGAGTGGAAATATTATTTCTATTTACATCAACCAGCCAGGGAGGCCCGGCTGTGGTCAGGGCCCAGGGGCTGTGAGCTTGGCCACATGCCTCAGCTCCGTGGGCTCAACTAGAGACTAACCAGGCGGAACTGGAACCAAGTAACAGAAGTCACGCAAAAGCACCTGGCAGATTGTGAAGGCCATTGGCTTGGAAATTACCAAAATGAAGCTGCTTTATGTGTTAGTTATTCGTGTGGAGTTAATCTTGTTAAAGTAAGTTGGTTATCCATTTTGTTTGCTGTCTGAAGCATGTTTTTTCACGTAGAATATAGACGAGTGAGTCCGGTGCTGGCATGGCGATGATGGTACCTCCCCTATCAAGATGCCAAAGTCTGTCTGAAATCTCACTGCTCCTCGCTCCTGGCTCCAGCCCATCCACAAAATCCCCAGCCTTTATTTTTGAGGGAGAAGGCTTGACACATCACCTGGAGATTTCCAAGGCTTTCCCTAGCTCACTGGTGCCCTTTCATGGTGCCACCTGTCCTATGCTCCTGGGGTTCTCCTAGCCTCAGTGATCAGCCAGATGCCTGGGGGCTAGGGGCCGGGTCCCACTGAGTGACTGTTTCTGGCTCTGGTTGTGGATGGCCTTCCCCCAAGGGAGAACCTGGGGTGTATTTTGCCATAAGACTATTCACGACCAATTACTAGAACTCTAGCTCTTTTAGTTTAGGGCAACGTCTTTCGTCATTAGCTGCACGTTTTTAACCGCTAATATGTGTACTCACATTTAAAATCAGTGTGCTCCAAGTGATTAATGCATTTGGTATCAGAGTTGTGACCTAGCAGTTGTTTTCCAGTGGCTGAATAAATTTGTGTCTGAGAGCTTTTGAGTGTGGAAGGCGCCTGACACAGGGCTTCCTTGCGGAGGGTTTGCTGGTGCAGAGCGCTGCTGTCGCCTGCCGCGGCAGGCCCTCACGGAGGCGGCGTGAGCACAGCCCGCCGTGGGTGGTGCAGGGCCTCCCAGCTCGCGCTCGTGTGCCCTGGGGAGAAAGCCCAGTGTGGGCTGGGCGTTCTCAGGAGGAGCAGTTCTCAGCTGGTGTGCATTTGATACACGTGGTAGGAAGGATGGTGACCACCTTGTGGAAGTTATGGTTTCTCTGAGTCCAAGTGTGTTGTTGTGTTGTGATTTGTTTTCATGGCCCTGGTGCTCAGCAGCCCATTAGGCTGGCGGGATTGTTTCCACGACTTTCTGCAGAAGACTTCTTTAATCCTCTTCCTCAAGCAGATAAGCTTCACTCAGAGCACTCGCCTATAGCACCGTATTGTATTAATGTATTTTACTTGTAATTTAGAGAACAAGAAGAATGCCCCGATCTGAAGGCTAAGCTGTCCCCCATGGCACTGGCACAGCTGATAATCGCGAACTAGAAAGATGTGTATATCAAATAGTTTACAAAATGAAGCCAGCTGTGTTTCCCTACATACTGAGGCTTCCTGACATGCATCATTAAACCTTATTAGCTACTTCCTTTTACAAAGATTCTTGTAGTCTTGAACATTGCATATTAACATTTTCTGCCCCTCCAACTGGAAATTATTTGCTTTATTGTAGAGTGTCAACTTGCTCTGGTTTCTGATGCGTTCTAATTGGTACTTTAGAGTATAATCATCGTGCGATACCATGCCATGCATTTCTTTATTTGGAAATTAATACAGACCTTTTCACTTTATCCGTCAATCTGGGCAACTTTTCACACAATTCCCAACTCTTGGGATTGCTTACAAGTCATTAAGTATGAAATTGTTCATAAAATGTCTTTGAAGACATATCACAAAAATTTTAGATGGTTTAAAATATGTTATATTTTGCCGAGATACCAGTAATAAACCTCTTAAATAGACAGTTAATAATAAAAGGATAACTAGGAAGATGAAAAGTTTATTTAAGCATATGATGTTAATCATTTAAAATTTTCAGTAAATCTGCTAAATTCTGTTTTCCTTTCAAAAGAATGCACACGTTGAGAACCATGGATTTTGAAAACTGAGTGACATTGATTCAAAGTCAGATGTCAGGTGCTAGGCCAGGGCAGTACCTTTCCTCATCCTTTCCCCTTCACGCCATCCTCTGCCTGCATCTCGTGCTGCCTTAAGAAGTGAGGACGTTTACCTGCTCTTAACCACGTGGTGGGTCAGAGCAGGGACAGGTTGAGAGCAGCCCTGAGGGCCAGGGTTTCTGTATCTTTACACGTGTTTAACGTAATCACAAAGAGGTGATACGCATTTCACTGAGAATTTCACGAGTTCAGTGAAACAGTGATCATAGCTTTGTTTCCAGTAAATATCTTAGACACAGATCTTGTCATGTCAGCTAATGACTCTTGATTTAAAAACACTACTGAGTGGTTTTATGTCATGATGGGTGCCAGATATCTGGAGATTGGGGTGGAGACCTTAAGTGGTTCATAAATCCCCACATACTTACACAATAACCCCAGCAGCGATGCGGGGGCCGGTGACACCATCTGATCACGGGCTGTGTGATGCAGTGTAGGTTCTTGCTGAGCCAAGCTGCCTGCAGAGAACCGGACATGAAACACACTGAACTCAGCTCTACCACATGCAGCACGCAGGCGTTGAGGGTTTTTCCTGGTACTCATCCTTTTTGTCTCCTAACACACTATAACTTAGAATTAACAACTTTATACTACCATGTATGGGACGGAAGTAGTCCATAATGGAACCAGACTTCATGGAATCTATTGTATATAAAAATTGTTAACTAATGTCTAATACATTCCCTGGCACAAACCTTTAAAAATACGTTTTACTTGTTGGTTTGCCAAAGGAAGAGTTTAGATGGTGACATTTGGAATCACTGAACAAATCTCTGACTTTGTTATAGGAATTCATCTTTATCATGACCTCTTATGAAAAAAATTTAGGACTGGAAGTTAAAGTTTCACTGGAAATTAATGACCTTGTTTATTGATAAAATTTAACCATTCCATTTCCCAAAATTTTATTAGGAAAATATGCAGGTGGAGGGTGTTCCCCACGCCTCCCCCCACCCAATTTCATTCACTTTGTTTAAATAAACAAAACAACTGTTTGGATCGTGTCCCAGGCAAGCTCCAGGGAGTGGGATGGTCTGGTAGCTGACTGCCCAGCTGTTCCCCATGCCTCCTGAGGGGGACCACCAGGGGTCAGCTGGGCACTCACTTTTCTTGGGAAAAGGCATGTTCTGATCTGATATGTCTTCTAAATCCCAGCCTTCCCCATCATCTGTGGTCCCACAATTCCAAGCTAGTGTCACTTCTGGGTGCCAGGAAGTAGTTGTTTCAGCTCTTGCAGAGTTCAGAGGGCACTCTCGGAGGTGGGCACTGTGCCGGGAACCCTGGTGCGGCAGCCTGAGAAGCCCTGGCGGTGTGTTCAGTCATCTCTCAGTGAGCAGTCCCAGAGCCCAGATGTTAACAGCAGTATTATTAATGTGCTTAAAGGAGAAGATTACTTTCTAATTCAGTAATATATTTTATAAATTATATTTCAGAGTGTATCTTAAGGGTGTTTCTAGAACACACACATATACACAATGATACTTAAAATAAGGGACTTGCCACATGCAGGAGAAAATAAAGAACTACACATGCACGTACCTCCCAGAAGAAAACTGTGTAAATACTGTATAGTCTCTTCAGTATGAAAAATCCACCAGAAAAACGAAAGGTAATGACTGCCCATATTTCAGCAGATTTACAGCCTTTTCTTACTGAGTCTGTTAAAATTTTAAGATTCCTAATAAAAGCCTTTCTTTAAAAATATCAGGACCATTTAGAGTTTTTATTAGAAAAAAAATCTATTTTTCATGTTTCAAGGGAAAAAAGAATTACCAAGAGTGTAGGGACTTTCAAAATCTTTGAAGAAATATAAAATTAAACAAAGTTCCTAAGCGTACCAGTGACCACACACAAAATCTGCTCTTACTGACATTTTTCCAGACTTTTTTTTTTTTAAACACAAATTACTAATCCCTAAACTCATGGGTATTGTGCTTTTAGATAGTAAGAATTCAAGAGTGGGTTAATGTTATTTGTAAAATATCAGTTAAAGTAAATATTAAATTACCAAAATAAACTGCTTGTTTAATTAGACTAAATTGAAATCAAATGCCTGACCTCAAATTTCACTTATATGAATGTTGTTGAATGTTGAAGTTTTTGGTGTCAATGGATAACTTAGTCTGTTGGCGCAGTTATTTTTGAGTTGGTGGATGGTCTTGGCAAAACCAGTTAAAACTGATAGCTTACTACATTGTTAAGACAAAAATAAGGGAAAATACATGCAGGATCTCAAAACCACTGATATAAGCTGTTACAACTTTATTGACTTAATTTGTAGATCTAAATCTTTTTTTCTAAAGCCTTAGCACTGTACTACTGTACTGGTTACCTACAGTGTTTTGGGTGTCATATCTTTAAATATGATTCTTTATTTGCTAGAAGTTTTTATTTAAGAAATTTCCCCCTGTATGTAGTTTAACATGTTAAAGTCTATAAATTCTGTCTTTGATTCTTCATGGCAACATAGATATTTAGGGTAATTTTTTCATAATAAAACTAAGATAACATGCATTAAATTTACTAAATTGGCTGATTGAAGATCAAATTTCTTTCATGAAAAGGAGGCTTTCAGCGGTCAGGGATAAAAAAGAGCAAACTTGAGCGCCCTCTGCTGGTGAAGCCACAACATGCTGCACCGTGGCTTTCGCTTTCTCTTCCCAGCAGAGAGATGTTGCTGTACCAGCAGTAAGGAGCCGAGTGGCAGCAGGAGACGCGGCAGCAGACCACGCTCAGCATAGCGCTCGGCTGACAGTGGCGCGCGAGGCACGGTCACCTTGCAGCCTTGGCTTGTCAGTGAGCTGTGTGGGCTGTTGTAAGAGAGGACCAGGACTGCTGTCCATTAGAACACTGTTGGTTTTAAATAGTCAGTGCTATAGATTTTAACGTAGGTTGTGTACATAGAGTACAAATTAAATTTACAAATAGTTGCCAGACTGTTCTGCATATTTATGTTTACTCAATTTTGGTTTTAAATATGGCTTTGATGTATCACAAGTTGAACCTATTTGAAATAATTTAATAATTATTAAAAACATAAAATTTTACCACTTAGAGTCACTATATTGCTTTAAATTTGATGACTTTTTAATATACTGGTTATGCTTTAATAAAGGCTCTACTATGACAGATGCTGTCAGATAGTAACAGGCTTGACCAAATTATCCTACATAAATGTAGAAGTCAGTCTGAATTTTGCCAAAAAAAGATCTGACGTTTGTATGTGTGTATGTACACATGTTCATAGATAATATGCCATTTTCTGGCAGTTTTGACAATTATAAAATGTTGAGTGGATACTTTTTATAGCAAATGCCCGAGCCAGTATTGAAATTTCTCAAATGATCTGGAAGCTTGAATGTTTGAAAAGACAGCCTCATTCTTCATTCATGAAGCCCCCTTCAAACTCAGCAAGTAATCTGTTTGTAGGTTTTAGGAATTTCACCCCTAACAACATGTTTGTTGTGTCTGGCCGGCAGAGTGGTCTGATGGCATGCATCGCCCTGAACACGGAGCTGATCTGCACCAAGGTAGTGTCAGCTCTGTGAGGGCTCGTGCTGGGTCCCCCCTCCTTTTGAGTTTCTCACAGTACTATGGAAAGTGTACTTCCTGGTTCAGTAGCTGAGCTTTACGTTAAGGCTTTTTTTGTTTACATGAAAAACATAGCAACCCCATTTTATTTTTGAATGTTAAATATTAAGAAATATGTGATAATATATGGTAAGCAAGGAAAAATATCTTAAAATGCTGAACATAGAATAGTCGGGCAAAATTTATTTGTAGGCAAAAATGTATAATGTGAAATATTCTTTCAGTACAGACTTTTAAATGCGTATTGTATAAATATAGATTCTGACTTTTAAAAATTAAGGTGATATAACATTAAGAATTACTGTGCTGATACTTGTTTAGGGGCTTTTAAAGCACAGATTATTGAGCCAATAGACTAGAACAGCTAAAAGAAGCACTTCTTATTTCGCAGATCACTGGGGCAGGAAATGGTAATAGCCGAGTTGTCTATGGGCGGGTGGTGCCTGCATGCAGGGCAGACACTTAGGACTAAGGCGCTCATGTCCAAACATGAATGAATAAATAAACTGGAGAAGAAGGGGAAAAAGGGCTATATGGCATCACTTTATAATTTAAAAAATACTTTTAAAACTCTAAACTGGAAAAAGTTATTGCCATAATATTTAGAAGTTTACATTTAGTGTAAAAATTTCAGAAGTACATTACTGAAAATTACTTATTTTTTTTCTTATTTTTAAGATTCTGCTATAAGTAGAAAATATGAGACTGATTTGTTTTTAAGATATTTAAAAATATGTGCTTTTTATAGTAATTTCAGGAGGTTAAAGCAGTGATCCTATATCAGCTTTGTAGTCACAACCCAAATTCTGAATGATGTGGGACTGACAGGCTGATCCCAGAATAGTTTAGCTGCTAAAAGGGAGATAGCAACAGCAATGTCACTGTTTCCCCTAAGTCGTCTTTGTCATGTAAGGCTGTACCTCGGCCTTTGTAGAGTTGTCTTGAGTGTATTTGCTAGTAGATTGGAGGCTTTTCTGTTTTTCGAATTGAGATGTGTTTACAGTGAAAATACAGGACAAATTAAAATGATAACTTAGCTTTCTTCAAGAGTTTAAATTGGCTTTTTGACATTTTGCACATTATTGTTTTGTTATTCCAGAATACCTTCATGTAGTAGGTAAGGAAATGTGAGTTTAGAAGGAAGGTTACAGAGCTTGGATGTTCACATAACATTAATCCAGGATAATAGCACATGAAGAGCAGTTGGTGATGCTTATTAATGCCTTTCGTTTTCTCTGCTACTAAGTTTTTATAACACGAGACTTCTGCATTGATTTCTTGGGTACTTGGGGGGACTTCGAGACAGGCTGGAGAGGTGCTGTGTTGCTGAGATAAGGTGGGGTCTCATTCGTCCCCAGTGCCTTAACAAACCTGACTGATCTTTTGTTGATTAAGCAGGAGGATACCGTATTTACCCTTCATTGTTAGTATAAACCATTATTTTACTGAGAACCATTAGCTGTTTAAAACTTGGTACATAAATTAAAGAGGAGCTAAGTGGATTTGTGATCGCTGCCATTAGTGGCGTCTTAGATTATACAGGCAATTATTGTGCTCATTACCCCAGAGCAGCCCCTTCCCAGAGCCATTGTGGTGCCTTAGACATTATGCACAGATTTCCCCTTGGAGATTAAAATTTCCAGTAGCGTATTTAATTTTGTTATCACAGTTGTTTCAAGTAAAACAAATATTATGACAAGTGGAAGAAAATTTGCTTTACTAATATAGGAAATTACAAAAATGTTGAAAGTTACTTCTTAGAGTACTTAATTTACCTTTTCTTGTACAGTCATAATTACTTCAACTGATTAGTAATATATGTTAGGGGTGAAAAGGTTTTGAAATCGGAGTAAAAGGTATCTGGCCTGTTTAGGTGTTTTAAACGTTTTTAAAGAAGGAAGAGATTCACATCAAAACTCAAGTTACCACCTTTATAGAATCTGTAGCTTTAGCGTTAATTAGCTTTCATGGTGAATAGTTTTTGAGTCCAGATTGCATTTTAGACAAGTTGAAGAAACTTTCAAGGGTATTCTAGAAAAAATGAGTATAAAATTAATTGCAAATGACCTTTTAAAAAACAGTTGAACTATCTCTCTTCTTCTCACTGTGTTTTGTTAGAATTGACCGCCCCCCCCTCCAATAAGACTGTACTATTGATATATACTATAGCGTGGTTGCAGTTGTGTTCCAGGAAGAAGAGTCATAGTTGAGAAAAGGCTCCTGAAAGACAGCAGGGAACAGCCCACTGCTGAGAGACTGTGTGTTCTCTGCTAAACTTGTTATTCCCTCCTTTCAGTTAGAAGTGGTTGGAGAAGACAGCATGTCCGCCTTACAGGCACCAGTCAGGCGGCTGACCACATGTCCTCCTCCACTGGAGACGTATTAACACTTTGAGTGAACTGTGTATCAGGGTGCAGTGGCCGCCTGTAACATTTCAGTCCCACATGGGGCATTGTTTCAAAGGAAATTTGGTGCCCACTGCTGACCGCTTCCTCCTGCCTCTTAACAGACCTTCCTTCACTACCGCAACGCAGGGGAAAGTGTGAGGTAGTGGTTATGCATTTTGCAAGACAGTGATTCTTTATTTTATTACAAAAAAGACCAACTCTGGAAGGCCAGATTAAATCATTCCTTTCACTTTTTAATGGGATTTGGATGAATAGAGTAAAATATGCACTTTGCATTCATTGATAGCATCTTTACGTTGAGGTAATTGAGTCTTTTCTCGCTGACTGAATGAGTAATGACTTCATCTGACCCTCCCGAGGCCTGGAACTCAGGCCGCCTTTGTCACCGCGGAGGACCAGGCTTTGAAACATGCTCTACTTCCCTGGCTTAAGTTTTCTTCATTTTAATCCAAAACCCTATTTTTCTCAATAATTCAAGCATAAACTATGTAGTAGTTGAAGTAGTGGAGAATGCAAGGTATTTGTCCTGGTCGTGCTGGTTTTAAATGGAGTTGATAAATCAGGCGCCCAGGTCCCCACTGCCCACTCTCAGGGAGGCCCAGCCCCACGCTGCTGGAGAAGCTTCCAGAACACCGTTGGCATGGCTCATCCCGGACTGGCTGGCCCCACTGCCCATTTGCCGGGTCACTGTGCTGGAAGTGACCGCCAGGAGTGCAGGGTTACCCCCAGGGAGCACTGCATACCCGGCCGGCCCACGCAGCCCGGGAAGGGCCTCATCTGCTGCAGACACGTGGACACAAGGCATCGCTAGGATCCGGGGAAAGTCTCCAGAGTTCCGAGTCCAAATAGTGCGACCAGAGGCAGTCATATGTCCTAGGCCTGGGCCTGTTGGGGTGTTGGGGGGTGTAGTGAGGGGCGGGGCATTGTGTAAGGGGCCAGTAGAGGGGCTGAGTCTGCGGGGTGGGGGCTTAGTGAGGGCCAGGGCCTTCTGGGGGCTGGCTCGGAGGGGTGGGGTCTGCAGACCACCCTTGCCCCTCGCCCCTACCCCAGGGCCCAGTGGCTCCCAGCCCACCCAGGAGACCCTGCAGTATCTGGGTCGGGTGTGAAAGTAGGGTGCTTGCCCTAAACACACTTTCAGCCGTGTTGCTTCTGGGTCCCTGTTGTCATTCCCATTGCGTGTGCAACCTCTTTAAAGGCTATAAGGTGTCAACCAGCAGTGATGCTGATTGTCAGTTCTAGGAGGTGACTTTGTCCATAAGCTTGGTTAGAGAAGATTTCTCTCTTATAGGATATATTACTCGTGTTCATCTTGATCTTTCCTACTGTTGTTGTTCAGTTGCTCAGTCATGTCTGACTTGCAACCCCATGGACTGCAGCAGCCAGACTTCCCCGTCCTTCTCCATCTCCTAGAGCTTGCTCAAACTCATGTCCATTGGGTCAGTGATGCCATCTAGCCATCTCATCCTCTGTCATCCCCTTCTCCTCCTGCCCTCACTCTTTCCCAGCCTCAGGGTCTTTTCAAATGAGTCAGCTCTTCGCATCAGGTGGCCAAAGTATTGGAGCTTCAGCATCAGTCCTTCCAATGAACATTCAGGATTGATTTCCTTTAGGATTTGATCTCCTTGCAGTCCAAGGGACTCTCAAGAGTCTGCTCCAACACCACAGTTCAAAAGCATTAATTCTTTGGCATTCAGCCTCCTTTATAGTCCAACTCTCACTCCTTACATGACTACTGGAAAAACAATAGCTTTGAGTAAACGGACCTTCTTTGGCAAAGTGTCTCTGCTTTTTAATATGCTTAACATTTCCTACTAGACTGACTGTTTCTTCCCAGGTGAAATCTCATAGTTTACTCATTTTTCATAACCTTAGCACGCGTGTGTGCTCAGTCGTGTCCAACTCTTTGTGACCCCATGGACTGTAACCCACCAGGCTCCTCTGTCCATAGAATTTTCCAGGAAAGAATACTGAAGTGGGTTGCCATTCCCTTCTCCAGGGAATCTTCCCAACCCAGAGATTGAACCCACGTCTCTTGCATCTCCTGCATTGGCAGGTGATTCTTTTACCACTGCACCACCTTCATTTTTCATAACCTTAGAGTTTAGCAAAAAATGTAGTAGACTTTTAAACTTGCTTGTGTATGAATGAATTGTCTTCGCTGCTGCACTTAGTGAATTTTCTGACAGAGTTTCGTGCTTTCTTTTTAAGTACAAGTTCTAACATTCTCTTGAGGGTTTGTGTCAAATATTAATCAAAACAAGGTATACACTAAATATGTGAGGTTGGGAAAGACTCGCCTTTTATTGGCCAAAGTGATGTTTGAAAAGGCACTACAAAGTAAACTGTTATTAAGCAGCTTAGTAATCCTTCAGGTTTTAAATTTAAGGTGTTTATAAAGGTATTTGTCCTGGTCGTGCTGGTTTTTAAATGGAGTTGATAATCAGACTCCCAGGTGCCCGCTGTCTTGGTAGTTTTGCTAATCATGTTTCCCTTTTTAATTTCTCTTTTTCAACATTTGTACCAGATACAGGAGAAACTCAGATGACAGATAAATAACCCGATAGGATTTAGTTTTCTGCTAGAGTCATAAAACTTAGGAGTAAGCAGCTCTGTTAACACCTGCTGTGCCCTGGCCTGAGGGGGGGCATGCTGTCTGGGCCCCTGGCACCTCCGTTAGATGGGCAGCGCCAGTTTACCATGGAGGAGAGTGACGCTTAGAGAGTGTGAGACATTATCCACAGCCACACGGCTAGCAAGCAGAGACTGAAATGCAGGTCCTCAGCGGTAAAGACGGCGGGCGTGGCAGTGAGAGCTGTGCAACGAGGCAACATAGCCAGCACCCAGACTGGTGCGGACATGGCGTCCTGAGGCGTCTCTGCCGCTGCGTGGAGTCCCTTCTCCTCTCTGCGGCTCTAAAGCCTTTCTGCAAAGCCCCACACCCCTTCCTGCCCGCCACACCGAGTTGCACGGTGGTCTTTCGGCCATGAAACTCGGCCGGGAGGAAGACTGGGTGGAGGTTACTGGGCTGAAAAGTGAAGTTGCGTGCTTCAGAAGAGCTGTGTTCTCTTAGCTCATAGGATGGGCAATGTTTGGATGTCTCACCCTTTCTACCTCCAGGATCCCACACAGATCACACACAAAAAAGGAATGAATTCTTACTGACATAATTTTCCCATGTCTTGCTCAGCTGGTAAATAATCCACAGACTGAATCTGAGTGTCATGTACCTTCCTGGGAGAACCTCCAATGGAGGACTTCTGCAAATTAACCAGTTGTCGTTGCAAGCTAACTATTCCATCTGTTGCTTTTGTTCTTAATTAAGAGAAGTTGTTTTCAGAGAGGCTCTTGGCAGAGGGGGATGACAGACAGCCGTCCTGTTCTGGCCTGGCCCGTGTGGAGGAAAAGGCACCTGTGCTCCCGCAGGAGCCGGCTGTGTGCCCGCGCATCCCCTTCTGCCCAGCGCTGGTTGTAACCTCATCGTTCAGAGAGAGGATCTCAGGACTTGTGTTTTCTCAGTAGCCTCTTTCTGGAAACCTTCTGGGAGCCATGACTCATTTCCAGAAATTCTCCCTAAATCTCTAGAACCTTTTTGGGAAAAACGAAATGTCATAAGTTTTCCCAAGCAAATGTAAAGTGAATACATCTTTGTGTTTTATTGTAATAAAGGCTAATACAAAAGAAAACTTAAGACCATCCTCCCTACCATGTATTTAGACTTGTAAAATTAGAGACACTGTGGCTCTGTGCTAATTCTGTATTTTCTTTCAGGTTGGTTTGTTGGACCTTGAACTCAATCAGCTGACCAAAGCACTATTTCTGGCCTTGGTTGCCCTCTCGGTTGTCATGGTGACCTTGCAGGGATTCGCAGGCCCGTGGTACCGCAGTCTCTTCCGCTTTCTTCTCCTCTTCTCCTACATCATTCCCATAAGGTGAGTTTAAGGATGAGGAAAACCAGTGTCTGGTTTCATTGAATATGATGTTATTGAATGTGTTGTTCTCAGTGTGAAAGAAATGATCCACTTAGAACTAAAGAGGGAAGATATGGGACTGACTCTAACCGTGACTGCTTCCCTTTCACTGCGGGCACTGACTGAGACGTGAGCGTGGGCCTGAAACTCCCGGTTGAGAAGAAGGTGGAGGGGTCCACTCTGTTAGCTTTGGCCCCAGCCCGCTCAGTGCTGGAAGGCCTGAGCCCAGGACCTGCCCCTGTGTGAGCCCCGCCCCCTGATGTGAGGTGACCCTGCCCCGAACCCCAGGGGGGGCCCTGCCCCAGGACAGCGGGCCTCCCGGGGAGGAGCCTCTAGGCCTGCATGGCCTATCTCAACTGTTAACACACTCCCTCCAGACTGTCCTGCAGCTGCCAACAGCCATCTCCTCCCGTCTCTCTTGAGCAAACACATCTTTTCTTGGGATTTCTTAGGGTTTTTTCCTTTGTTTTCATTAATCTTGTTTTCTTTGTTTCTTTTCCTTTTATCAGTTCTGAAATTTTATGTGATGTCCTTCATGACTATTTCTGTTGTACAATGAGAAAGGCTGAGTAAGAGTGCTCTTGCTGCTTTAGGGCACTTCTGTCTTTGATAGAAACCATTGAACAATATTCAGATTTTATTGCAGTTTTTTAATATGACTATGTTTAATTTCTTCTTCTCTGTAGTAAACTATGTAAAGAGACTTGACATGTTTCCCCTTTATCCTATTAATAGGAAATACTAATTATAGTCATGAAAGTTAATACATAAGTATTTTTAAACAAAAACTAATGATCATTTTCTCACATTTCCATTTTATATATTTATAGTAAAAAATTAGATAATACCCAATAACGAGAAAGAAAGAAATATTTATAATCTCTGTAGCTAATGATAAATTCTATAAGACCTTTCAGATGTGGATATACTTACAGACTTATAAGTAAGAATGTGCATACCTACTACACATAAGTATATTAGTGTTCACACATATCCTTTTTTAAGTCTATATATCCTTTTAAAAAGTCTGCTTACGTGGAACTTCCCTGGCAGTCCATTGGTTAAGACCCCACACTTCCACTGTGTGAGGCTCGGGTTCAATCCCTGGTGGGAAACTAAGACCCTGCCTGCCACTGGTAGGGCCAAAAAAAAAAAAAAAAAAAACTCTGATTACAAAATGAGAAAGGTACAAGGCTGTCTGTAAATCTGGCTTGTTCTAGTTTTTCCATCAACAGTTTTATATTTAGATTAACATGCTTAGTCAAGCTTGGAGAGATTTACTGGACAGAAGTATGACTGCACCTCTGTTTATCTCTGAGATATCTCACATGTACTTCAGCGTGATAGTTTTCCTCATTTTTCATACTGTGAGAATGCAATTATACAGGTTCAGCAAAAGGGATGAAAGTAAAATGTAAAACATATAGAGAACACTGATTTAGGGGCTTAACATTTGATTCAACCAAGTTTGTTTTCTCATTGCAAAGTTTCCATTAAAATATAAATAGCAATACATTTTGGTATTTACTAAATATGCTTCTACGCTTAACAAAGAATCAATTTTAAAATAGTCTTAAAATATTCTTTTTTCTTTTTCAAATGACCAGTTCTGGAAAATA
Source organism: Cervus elaphus (assembly GCF_910594005.1). Classification (NCBI taxonomy): domain Eukaryota; kingdom Metazoa; phylum Chordata; class Mammalia; order Artiodactyla; family Cervidae; genus Cervus; species Cervus elaphus. Next base: position 6,078,424 of record NC_057841.1, on the reverse strand, counting down.
AAGTGCTTTTTCTTCTACTGACCTAACACTCTAAAAGGCTTTTCCATTTTAAGAAAGGAGAGCTGTTTTATTAAAATTCTCTACAGAATTAAATTTGTTTGAGTCACCTGATATAAGTTACTTCATCTTTCAAGGAAAATAGCATAAGACTTACCTCTACTTTTGTAATTCAGAAATAAATATGTATTCCTGAAGTCGTTTGTTTCTCTCATAGTACAAAGCCAACAGTCAGAATTCTTTGTGGCGCATGTGAAGTCCCTCAGGTCAGGGACTTGCGTTACCTGTCTCTGGTTACTGTGCTTTCTGCATATCCTGTGAAATGCTGCCGCACAGTCTAGTTGAGAATCAGAAACATGTGTCTTAGCAGTACTGAGGCAGGGAGGCTTATGTGGGCAACAGAAGCAAGGTGGTATTTGACTGGGTGACAGCGGTGTTCCTTCCCAGAAACACTGGAGGGCCTCTTATGGATACGGTGTCTTTATGGAAACACTGACGTTGATGAGTGTTTGTGTGGCCTGGGAGACGATTTTCCTCTTTCACTCTAAGTCAAGCAGCCAAATCAGCGGGTGTGGGAGTGCTTGCCAGGGAAATGCCCACGTATTCATTCTACCAGCTGACCGCTTGGCGGGACGCCCGGTGCTCTGCCCAGAGCTCTGCTCGGTCAGCACACCAAGAAGGGAGTGTTGAAAATGTTAGCTAACACAGGCACAACATTTGTTTGAGAATTTAGAAATTAACTTTCCTGGAGCTTTATTGAAGGAAAATACTTAGATTGTTGTCAAATTATTTACAGGGCAGATACCCTTCCTGCAGCATCACGAGTTTGTGCTAACCTGACAGCTTCATTTTCCAGGTAGAATGCTTGGAGAGTACTTTCAACCTTACTTAGACCTTGGAATGATATTCAGTTATTGACGGCTAGGGACATTTGCAGTCTCTCCAGACTGCAGAAGATGCTAACCTTAGAAGATTCAATGTGTGGAAAGCATGCACTGGAGGGAAGTCCTAGAGTGTGGCTGGACAGCCTTTTGCTGAAGAGAGGAGGTGTGTGACTCTTAGATCCACTTAGCCATCTCAGCAGGAGTGAAGAATAGATGGGCCTGTCCAGCAAAGACCTGTGGAGGGGCCCTTGTCTGACAGTGTGGTCCCCCCATGACACACGTGAGAGACCCTCAGAGTTTTGGAAAATGTTGTATCAGCAGTAACACTGCCATCTTGGAGTGGAAGGGACAGAGATAGGACAAAATAAGAAGCCTGCCAGACTCCCAAAATTCTGCATGGGAGAAATGGGCTGGAATTCTCCATGGCTGGAAATGGGCTGATAGAGCTGCCTGGCTGCAGGCACGTGCTACATTTGGGGAAAAAGGAAGAATCGCTCTGAGGCCAGAGCTGACACATGTCCTGCAGAGGCTGTGGAGCTGGGAGTCCAGAGCTGGGGCTTCCAGGCACAGAGAATTATTCTCAGCTCTTGAAACCTTATGGAATCTGCTTCGCTGGGAAGTTACTACAACTGCTTTGTAGTTACTTAATGATGTCTGGATGTTAGTTCTTTTTCAGTTCTCTGTTCTGCTGATAATCTTTCTTAGTCTTTAACTTAAATTTTTACTCACCCAGTGGTTAAATTATAAATAAAATTGTTAATTTTACATTGTCAAATTTATAATTCTGTTTTGTTGTTGGCTTTCACTCTGTACGTTTAAGAATTCCTCCTCTACTCCAGAATGGTGAAGCTGTCCTGTATTAACTTCTAGAAGTTTATCAGTTTTCTCTGACCACTGGAAGTGTTTTTGTTGTTTCCTGTTTTGGTGGGGGGCGGTTAATCGTGTGAAGTAGTATTTTCACTTACTTTTCCATACCAGTCCTCTTAGTACCCTTTATAGAAAACACCTCTTCCCAATGATCCACGGTCCTCTCTGTCACATGCTAAGAATTCGTATATGCACAAGTCTGTTTTGGGTTCCCTGTTCTGGTCTTTTTGTCTTTTCCTGACCAAATAACAAAGTGCCTTAGTTCGTAAGCCCTTATAATAAGTTGATATTTGATAAAAACACGTCCTCCATGTGTTCATTGAGTGCCTTTGCTCTCTTTGTTCGGGCTTCCCAGGTGGCTCTAGTGGTAAAGAATTCACCTGCTAATGCAGGAGACATGGATTTGATCCTTCGTTGGGAAGATCCCCTGAGAAGGAAATGGCTTCCCGCTCCAGTACTCTTGCCTGGAGAATGCCATGGACAGAGAAGCCTGGCGGTCCACAGTCCATGGGGTCACAAAGAGTCGGACACGACTGAGCACACATGCAGGCTCTCCTTGGTCATTTACATTTCATACTAAATCTTCCAAACCGTGGCTCTGAAGTATCTCTTACCTGTGTTAAGTCTTTTCTAACATCTCAAACTTTTTAAAAACTTTCATTGAAATCTTGCGTAACTTTTGTTAGAACTATTTTTAGATACTTGACATTTTTCAAATGCTGTTATAAATGCCATTTTTTGAAAGAACTGTTTCCTATATATTTGTTGCTGGTATAGAGAAATAAAATGGATTTCTATAAAAATGGTTGAATCCATCCATTTTGGTAAAATTTTATTCTAATTATTAATCTGAAATCTATTGTATTTTTTCAATAATCACCTAGTCAGCAGATAATGATAGCTTGCTTTCTTTCAGTTTTTTGTACCCTTTGTTTCTTTTCCTTCTCATTGTAGCAACGATTTCTAGCTTAACGTTAAGTGGCTATAGTGATAATGGACATTCTTCTTTTGTTCCCAGTGTGAAAGGCAGAGCTTTCAACATTTCATCATGAGGATGCTATAAGTTTTTACAGAACCCCTTCTTTACAATATATAATAGAAGTTTTCTCTATTCCTATTTTGTTAAAAATTGTCTTTAAATCACTGATATAATTTTTAAAATATTTCTACTAAATCTTTTGAGATGATTTTTCATCTTAAGTTTTTCTTCTTCAGATATTCATATGCCAGATTATACCAACTGACTCTGTGTCACACCTACCATGTATTATTTGGGAGGAAAAGCACAACTTGGTCATGGCATAATACTCCTTCATGTATTGCTGGGTTCCATTTGCTCGTCATTTTTGTGAAGTTTTTGCATTGGTTTATCTGAGTGAGATTAACTTATGCCTCCCTCTCACATCGTCTTTTGGTGTTTAGTGTCAAGATTATGCTGTTCTCTTAAAATAAATCAATGAGTCTTCTCCAAAATATTTTTTGTTTAAAATTGTAATCATTTATTCCTTGGGCATTTACACATCAAGGAGGCCATGTCAGCCTGAACTTTTTGTTGTTTGACAGAGTTGTTTGACAGAGTTGATTTCTCTACTGGTTTAAATATATTTCTTAAATACTTAAAGTTTAAGTAGTTAACTTCAACTAGTCAAAAAACTTTATTTCAAGTTTTTAACTTCTTGAGTCAGTTTTGGACAGTATGGTTTTTAAGAAATATGTCACCTGTACCTAAATATTCAAAAATATTTATTAACATTTGTTAATAATGTTCTCCTATAATCTCTTCTTCTAAGTGTGATCTGTAGTGTTGATTGTCCTTATTCCTGATACTTACTTCTGTCCCTTCTCTCTTTTTTTCTTGATTAGTCTCCCAGTGGTTTTGTCAACTTTAGTAGTCTTTAGGAAAACCTACTCTTGGCTTTATTGATTCCCTATGGCTATGTAATATTTTTCTATTTTAATAATGTTAACTTAGTTTATTTCTTTCCTTCTACCTTCTTCGGTTTGTATTCTTCTTCTTCAGATAGATGATTAACTCACTAGTTTTCATATTTTTACCCTTTTTGAAAATATGCAATTGAGGCTATACATTTCTATATAAGTACTACTTTGGCAGCATCCTGTAAGTTTTCATATGTAGTATTTTTGTTATTGTCAACTATAGATTGTTTAATCTTCACTGTGATTTCTTCTTTGACCCATGGTTATTACAAAGTTATTTCTTAGTTTATAAGCATATTTGACTCAGTATGTCTCTGTTCATAGTTGGCTTAATTGCATTGTTGTCAAAAAACATGCCATTCATTATTGCACATCTATGAAATATGTTGAGACTAGTTTTAGGGTCCAATATTTAGTTGGTTTTTGTGGACATTCACTGTGTACTTGAAAAGAACATGAAGTCTAAATTGTTGATCTCAGTGCTTCACAGTCTGTGAGGTCAGGATTGTTCATCTTGTTCATAAGTTTCTCTGTACCCTTTGCTTGTTTTCTCAACCTTTTCTGTTACTGAAGGTAACAAAATCACCCATCAGTATTGTGATTTCCTTTGAATTCTAGTTTTGGTATTATATATTTTGTGACTTTACTATTGATGGTATCCAAGTTTAAATCATTACATATTTCTGCTGAATTATGCATTTTCTCATTATAAAGTGACTTTCTTTATCTCTGCTAAGGCTTTTTGCATTAAATTCTACTTTGCTTTATGTTAATATAGTGATGCCAGCTGGCTTTAATTTGCTTGGCATGTCTTTTTCCTTCTTTGTACTTTCAACTCTTCTGTGTAATTATATTTATGTGTGTCTCTTATAAATAGCATAAAGTTTAATTTTAACCTACTCATAGTTTTTGACTATTTAGTGCATACACAATTACTGTAATACTGTTGTGTTTTTAGTTTAAATCTATTATTTTATATTGTGCTTTTAATGTGATGTAACTGTTCTGTATTTTTTCTCTTTTCTTACCATTTTGTTATTTTTTCCAATTCCACCTTTTCTCTAGTAGTTTGTCAGTTTTATAAGAGTTTCTGTTCTTTTTAGTATGTATCCTTGAAATTTAAAACATTCTTAATTTCCCGGAGTCTAAAGGTATTAGTTTCTTTTGCATGTCATCTTAACAAATGTTTTACTCCACTTGCCCCTTCTGACCTCATCCATTTTTGTAATTTATCCTAATTGTAGTTATTCTTAAACTGCAGGATATTAGTTTTATACATTCCCTCTTAATTTTGATTTATCAATGTTTTCTTCTTCCTGCATTTCAGAACTTCCATGTAGAATAGTTTTCCTTCTGTCAGAAATTTATTCTTTAGTTTTTGCTTAGTGAGGGTGTTTTTTGGGAACTCCAGATTTCTCCTCTTGAAAGATAGTTTCACCTGTGTATAGATTTCTAAGTTGTCACGTTTCTCTTGCTCTCTTCTGGCTGCTGTTCACTGCTTTTCGTTTCGGTCCTACTCCTCTGGGACCCTCCCAACATCTTTCAGGCATGCTCTTTGTTGATGCTGTCCTGCTCTCTGACACAGTGCGTCTGGATAGATGTTTATTCCTGAATCTGTAGATAGGTTTCTTCTACTCATCCAAGAACATTCTCAGTTTGTCTCTAAATCCTGCCTTTGCCCTATGCTGATTGGGCAGAGACCCACCCATACCCTTTGTTGCTCCTGTTTTACTTTTGTACTTTCCACCTTTTTGTTTCTTGCTTTAATCTGTTAATAAATAATATTCCTAATGACCTGTCTTCCAAGTCACTGATTTCATCTTTGGCTATAAGATTTATTAGTTTAATAAGATATTAAATAGTGTTAATAAGATTTTAATAGTTTAATAAGATATTAATCTAATTTCTAAATTTCAGTTATTGGTATTATTTTAGTTCTGAAATTTCATTTATTTATGGAATTGACTATTTCATTTTTATTTTTGCCTATTTCACACAAATATTTTTCTAATTTTCCCTATGTATCCAAGTGTTTATAGTCCATGCCTGTCACATGTATATATCTCATGCCTTTCTCAGTTTTGTTCTCTTGTATTTTTTTCCTCTGGCTCTTGTTCGTGGTACAATATGTTTGTGTGCTATGTGGTGTTTGTTGTTTTTAGTTTATTTGGATTTTGTTTGTTTCTTTGCAGTTGTATTTGAAAAGCTAACTATAGGAATCATTTGAAATAAGAAATGGAAGTATGCTTTTCCAGGACAAATACCCTTACTTCTCAACTGTGTACTTGTAGTTACTACCTGTCTTGAAACAGCTTCATCCAAGTTCAAGATTCATGGTTACAGACTTATTCAGGAAATGTGAGCCTGACTCCATCACCACCTGCAGGTGCATTGGTCCAGGTGGTCCCTGAGTTTGAGAGCCATGGGTGAATCACCTGGTGAAAACATTGTTGAACCATTGCTTGCCATCTGTGGTGTGTCATGAAAATTTTAAAGAATCATAAAATGAAACATTTGGGGGAGGGAGAAATCAGATAAAATTACATCTGAGCTTTTTTCCTTTAAATGACTGTTTACAGGAAAAAGTTTTGATTACTTTAGATAAAGCCTGTCATTTAAATGACTTTTATTTTCTTTTGCTCAGATTAGGATCTAAAAATAAGCCTCTCTTTGGAGGAATATGTGTGAATTATCTTAGGTAGCTTCACTCCCTGAGGAGCCTGGTGTGCCCTGCAGCTGGCTCACCTGGTCCTGATAAATGTGCGGGTTTAATTGTAACAAATTAAGTTTAAATGCAGCAGGCTGTGTTGGGGGGCGTGGGGTTGCCCATGGCCCACGCTGCGCACCTCACTTGTGCAGGGTCCAGGCTACCCCCTCAGACACTTCTGTGGCTGTGGGGAAGAAACAAGGGGGAAGAAAGTGCCACCACTAAGATGACCTCTATGTTCTAAAAGTAACCTCATGTTTTCTCAGCATGGCATAAAGCAGGTTCATGTTCCTCTTGGTGACACTCCTGAACACGCTAGCTTGTGAAGATAGTTTATTTCATTTTTCTTATATGTGTAACTGGAGGAGAATGTGGCAACCCACTCCAGTGTCCTTGCCTGGGAAATCTCATGGACAGAGGAGCCTGGTTACAGTCCATGTGTTGCAAAGAGTCAGACAGGACTTAGTGACTGAATAGAAATAACGGTATGTAGTGGTGAAGGTAGTAACTGCCTCTGATTCAACTGGCCATCTAGAACAGCAGCCGCTTTCCCGCTTATTTGGATAGGTCTCTAGAAAATTTCACACCTGCTAAATTAGTAATGTAATGAACTTAAATATGTATATGGTATCTATTTCCTTATAATCTATTATTATAATACTCAAAATAGTAGGCTTAATATATATTTTTTGTTCACAAAAAGTGTTACTATAAAGTATTGGGTTGGCAAAAAGTTCCTTCAGTTTTTAAGTAAAAGTAAAAGACATGTTTTTCATTTTCACCAAGAATTTATTGAACAACATATTCTCCATTTTGTTCCACTACCTTCTGCCATTTTGCAGTAACTTCATAATTCCATCATTCCAAAATATTTTGTCTTTTTGAGCAAAGAACTGTTCCAGGTGCATTTTTTAGTCCTCCATGAAATGGAAACTCTTTCCGCTAGGAGAGTTTTGTAAAGACTGAAATCAATGGAAATCTGCAGGTGCAATGTCTGATGAATACAGTGAATGAACTGGAACTTCCCAGCCAAGCTGTCACAGTTTTTGCCTGGTCAGCAAACAAGCTTGAGGTCTTGCGTTATCCTGATGGAAGCTAATGTGTTTTCTGCTGACTAATTCCCCAGGCTTGCTGTCGAGCACTGCTTTCAGTTGGTCTGATTGAGAGCAGTACTCGTTGGAATTAATCCTTTGGTTTTCCATATGAGTTCATAATAGAGGATTCCCTTCCAGTCCCACCATGTACACAATGTCACCTTCTTTGGATGAAGACCAGCCTTTGGTGTGGTTGGTGATGGTTCATTTCCCTTGCCCCATTCCACATTATTGTACAGTATTGTACAGTATCCACTTTTCATTTCCTGACACAATTTGTTTTAAAAATGGAACATTTCATTACGTTTCAGTAAAGAATTACATGTGGAAATACGATCAAGAAGGTTTTTTTCACTTCACATATATGGAACCCAAATATCAAAATGATTAACATAACCAAGCTGGTACACGTGGTTTTCAACACTTGATTTGAAAACTTGATTTTGAGTATCTTGGCTGTGTCCCATGTGGTATAACATTGATTATTCTCAATTAATGTCTCGATTTGATTGCTGTCAACTTCAACTGGTCTACCCAACTATGGAGCATCGTCCAGTGAGAAATCTCCAGCATGAAACCTCACAAACCGCTTTTGACATGTTTGGTCAGTCACAGCAGTTTCTCCATAAACTGCACAAAGCTTTTTTGTGTTTCAGTTGTGTTTTTTCTTTTCTTGCACTAATAAAGCATAATATGCCAAAAATGTTGCTTTTTTTCCATCTTCAATATTAAAATGGCTACACAAAAATTCAGCGATTTTGTTCATTTTTTTTTATGCATGCTATGACAACTGTCACAATACAATATTAACAAAATTGTGTCAGTGAAGTTAAAGATAACTAAGTGCTACTAGAGTCATCTTATGGAAAAAAACAGAAGAAACTTTTTGGCCAATCCAATACCAGATGAACAGAGGCCTGTGTTTTAAGTTACATAAAATTAGAACATAACTAAAAAGTAAGTTAAATATCTAACTAAAAAGTAAGTTGAAGTAAGTGATGATAATTATTCTGTCAACTTGGTGTTTGAAGTTTGAGCTTCTAGAATCTTTTGGCATTATAAATGAGGATTATTGGACTGACATTTGATCAGGATGCCCAGTGTGAATCAGAGTGAACATAGCTCTGCTTCCTCCCTGTGTGGTGTTATCTACCATCTTAGTTGCAGGCGTTTTTCCTTCATATGCAGCGGCTCTGCTCTGTTTTTATGAACGTGATGCTCTGGGGCTGGTGCTCGGAGGGCCTTTGCCCAGCCTCCTCCCGAGCCTGCTCCCCTTCATGGCCTCCTCCACGTGGGGGAGCTTCTCCTTCGTTCTTGTGAATCATGGGGGTGGATGTCAAGACCCCTCTCAGATACTGATGCTCAGTGATTCGGGGCAATTTCCTCCTACGTGTTGCTGGCCCCTTTGAGCCTGGACCCACACTGCGGTCCACCTCTCCCAGGTCCATCCAGCTGCATCGCAAACCAGGCTGATGGGCGAAGGATGAGCAACTGGCTGAGAAGGGGCCTGCCGACTTAGGTGTCAACAAATTCATTTCTCTTAAAGTCTGAAATCCACTGTGATCTATCTCTTTCACCTCAAATTACAGAGAATGCATGTCTCTGTAAATAAATTTTTATGGAAAGCATGATGGACATGAGGTGTTGAGTCACTAACTACTGCAGTGGGTTTTCTTTGGCAGTTTGCGTGTGAACCTGGACATGGGCAAGGCTGCCTACGGGTGGATGATCATGAAAGATGAGAACATTCCCGGCACCGTGGTCCGGACCAGCACCATCCCGGAGGAGCTGGGGCGCCTGGTGTACCTGCTGACCGACAAGACAGGTGCCACTCTGCCCACGTGCACTTGGAGGCGTCTGGGTGGGGGTGGGGGGACCCTGACCTGTCTGTGCCCACACGTGTTTATGGGTGTGTGTATGCACATGTGTGAGAGTGCTGAGTTCACAGAGTTCCCCAGACTGACCACGAAACTGGCCTCGAGCCAATCTCCCTGTTCTGACATTAACAGGATCATCAGAATTAGCGAGATGTGAAATTCTTAGAGACTTTTAAAGACTTATTTCTGTATTTTGAACTTCCATATCCTTACACTTGTGATTTTGTTCTATTTGCTGCCTGTGTTACACCTTTCTGGTAGTTTCTTAAGCGCTAAAAGGGCTTGTTTATTATAGAATGGTAGTTACAAACTGGTAGAAGAAAATGAGGATTAATAAGATCTGTGAATTTGATGTTTTAACAGTAACATTCTCCAAAGAGCCTCTCTACAAATGTTTCTCCTCCATAGGGTTCCCTGCTCCAAATTTGCTTTGTCTTTATTTCATTTTTTAATTTTTTCATCAAAGAATTCTTGTCAATCCATAACATACTAAATAAATGACAAATTGAATCCAGAACTATAACAAGAGCCATATCTAAGGGTTAAAATCCCTTCTTGATTGGCTGATTCACGGTGTAAATTCCTTTGTAATTCTTAGCCAACTAGAAATAAAATCTATAAATGGTAAAGAAAATATGGGTTTCCCATATTTTACCATACCATTGGCAGCGGTAAAGTATCCTCCTGCCAATGCAGGAGACACAGGTTCGATCCCTGGATCTAGAAGATCCCCTGGAGGAGGAAATGGCAACCCACTCCAGTATTCTTGCCTGGAAAACCCCTTGGACAGAGGAGCCTGGTGGGCTACAGTCCATGGGATCGCAAAAGAGTTGGACACAATTTAGCAATGAAACAGCAACAAAGAAAATACATCTCAATTACAATTCAACCTTATTTTTAATAAAATATTAGAAAAATCCTCACTGTAGTCAGGAAGAAGAAAGACTAACATGTACCAGACTTTGACATTTACTCCAGCTACTGCTGTGAGCCAGGAACTAGAAAGATCCACAAGCAAAAGAGGAAGCAAATATTTACAAATATAGCAATCAATCAAGGAAGTCAATGGCTGAAAATAAGAAATCAGTAAAGTGGCAGGTTACAGATTAAAATAGCAACAGGAATAAAAGTCACTCCCTTACGTGTGAAATAGACTGAAGAATTACTCCGTTTAGAATCGCAGAGGTCCACGTAAAACATGTGGGTGCAAACTTGAGGAACATGCGGGCACATGTGACGGCGGTGAGCAGACCTGCCAGAGAGACGTGGGAGACTGATGGCAGTGGAGAGACACCCCGTGTCCTGAAGGTGATGGTTCGGTGTCCTGTGGCAGCCAGCCTTCGTAAGATTACAGGTGTCCTACAGCTCAGTCAGAAATAGTTGTCGGATTGTGTTTGGCTTTCATTAGGGCTTGTCTCTGTGGGACGCTGAGGAATCTACCTGGAAGGTGATGCTCAGTGAATCAAAAAAAACTCAGAAATAGCGACCTGAAGAGCTCAGGGTCAAGAAAGTAGATGGAGGAAGTGCCTTCCCAGCCTCACTGCGCTGATGGGAGAAAACTTCAGAGAGTTAGCCTCGGCCAACACTGGAAGACGTACAAACTGCCCATAGCTGATCCAGAGATTAAGCTGTTTCTGGAAAACAGCTGGAACTTGGTTGAAGAAGCAGGCAGACAGCAAACCTAGACCCCTACGAGATGTTACAGACATGTCAGAGATGTCTCCAGAACCAGCCGAGTCCTGGAGAGGTGGTCAGTCCATAGCCAGCAGGTTTGGGCAGAGAGCACCGCCCCAGTGGATGGCTGTCGGTGAACGCAGCCGGGAACCACAAGCCACCCCCAGTAGATGAGCGTCCCGGTGCCGACAGGCAGGCTGTTCCCAGAGAGGGCAAGTTCATGACTGTGTACCTCGAAACCCGAAGAGCCCCCTGGAGCTTCTAGAGTGGTGAGACCGCTTAGTTAATTAACACGTGTAAACTCAGTATCAGCGTTGAACTGCATTTCTCTATACCATTAACAATGAGGACACTTAATTCTAAAAATGCCAATTAGAATAGCAACAAAAAGTATAAAGAGTTAAAAAAAACAAATTCTAACAAAAAATGGGTAAGAATTATGTGGATATGTGTGTTTAAACTTTGAAAGACCTTCAGCTCAGTTCATTCACTCAGTCGTGTCCAACTCTTTGCGACCCCATGAATCACAGCACGCCAGGCCTCCCTGTCCATCACCAACTCCTGGAGTTTACTCAAAGTCATGTCCATCGAGTCGGTGATGCCATCCAGCCATCTCATCCTCTGTCGTCCTCTTCTCCTCCTGCCCCCAACCCCTCCCAGCATCAGGGTCTTTTCCATTGAGTCAACTCTTCACATGAGGTGGCCAAAGTATTGGAGTTTCAGCTTCAGCATCAGTCCTTCCAATGAACACCCAGGACTGATCTCCTTTAGGATGGACTGGTTGTATCTCCTTTCTTTACAGCATCGGACCTTGCTTCTATCACCAGTCACATCCACAACTGGATGTTTGTCTCCATCCCTTCATTCTTTCTGGAGTTATTTCTCCACTGATCTCCAGTAGCATATTGGGCACCTACCGACCTGGGGAGTTCCTCTTTCAGTATCCTATCATTTTGCCTTTTCATACTGTTCATGGGGTTCTCAAGGCAAGAATACTGAAGTGGTTCGCCAGTCCCTTCTCCTTACCAAGACCTAATTAAATGTATGGACACTCTGTTCTCCTGAGTAGGACATCCTAATGCAGGAGGGTGTCATTCCTGCTCCATTAAATGTCTGACATGCCTGCGCAGACAGGATTCGCCAAGTCTGGTCGCAGTTGGCGGGAGCGGCCCGTGGCAGGCTGCCTTGTTAGACGGGTCTTGGCCCAGTCAGCCCAGCACTTGTGCCTCAGAAGTGTCTGTTCCCTGGGGAAGCGTCTGCACCAGGTGATATGGCAGCCCTGCACCATTTTACATTCCTGCCAGCAGCACCCAAGGGTTCTAACGCGTCCTCATCCTCTCCAGCACGTTCTGGGTGTTCATAGCGAAGTTCTGGCCACAAGAGCCAGCAGTGCGTGTGAAGAGAGAGCGTCCCTGCCAGAATAGCGGTGCCGTGGAGGTCCTCTCAGGGGGCCCATGCAGCAGTGACCGCCACAGGGCGTGTCCCTCCAGGCAGACAGGCCCGGGAGGGGCTGGGGGCTCAGTGCGTCTTCAGGCCTGGCCCCCCACCCCCAGCCGCTGCTCCTGCCCCCTCTCAGGGCCTCTGCGGTCACCTCCTGCCCCAGTGCCAAGTTTACGTCGTTCTTCCCGGGGGAGCAGGTGCTGTCAAGACTAGAAGTCCTCGTGTGGCCATCGCATATGATCGCCCTGGGTGGCACTGACCTGCTCTTTCACAGAAGTGTACAGACAAAGCGCGTGCCTGAGAGCACGTGGTCAGCTCAAGCCTCTGTGTCTGCCGGTGTGATGTCGTTAAGTCAAGGTTTTGTGATGTTATTTGTCTTCCAAAGGCTAACTATTGTTTTGCATTTTAAACAATAATGGGGTTATCATTTTGTAGCTCCTCCATTTTTCTTTATTGAGTTGGAGTTACAGTCAGGGTAAGGATAAGTGGTTTTTGCCCAGAGTCTTAAAGACAAAGCTTCATTTCTCCCACATTTCACCCTGCTACTTTTAAAAGACTAGAACAGTGCTTCTTTAGGTGTTAGATGAATGATCTTGGTTCCTGAGATTTAAGGGGGAAAAAAGGAACACAGAATAATTGTATAAAATAGAGAAAATATTTTTCATTTCGTTTTCTAAACTGGAAGCTTTCATCTCCTGATGTAGCTGTGCGGTGGTGTCCTTGAGTTCCCTGGTCTGGCCTTCCTTGAGGGCCCGTGAGGGCTCCCAGGATGAGCGGGGTGTGGGCGCACCTCCCGTCAGAGGCTGGGGCGGGGGTGAGCTGCTGTCAGGAGCCTCACGGGGCTGGCGGAGCTGTGAGGTGGGCCTTCGTGTGGCTGTAAATTGGGTTTGCGCTTCATCAATAAGCTTTCTGACGAGACGCGTCCATCAGGGTGTCTCTCATTTGCCGCAGCAGAACAGAAAATGAAGTATTCCAATAATTGCATTACAGTTTCCTCCTCCTGGACAAGAAAGCTGTGTGCTATAATTAGGTTTGATTGGAGTGCACGTTTCCGGTAAGATCTGAAATTAATGATGTTGCCATAGTGACACATCTGCGGCCACCAGTGCGTGAAACATAAAGTAACTCACTCGACAAGGGTAGACATCTGTTAGCTGCCAGGACGCAGAGCGTATTGACACTGACCAGAAATACTAGGCGTGGCGTGATCAACGCGCAAATGATGCTGAAACTGGAGGACAGGCCGTTTGCCCCGAACCTGCTGAGAGGACGTCCCCTCTCCCCGCCGCCCCCAAGATGCCATTGTTTGAGAACAATGCTGCCGAGGATTCATAAATTTTAAAACTGGACTTGGGTGCAGCCTGTTAAAGCAATACATTAATTCCTTTGTTAGTTTTTGTCTTCATGTAGAACAAAGCCATTCCTGAAACACCCTCTGAAACAACAGGTTCTTGGATGCATTGTAATCATAGCTTCCGTTGCCCAGCACGCTGCCTTGCTGAGACTCGGATGGTGGCATTGTCCCATGGAAGCACCGTCTCCCTGGTTTCCAAGGGCACCAGAGCACAGGTGTGCCCAGCAGTTTGCACACGCGCACAGAGTGTGTGCTGGTGACTTGCCCCCAGAGGACCACGGCGGTGTCTCCTGCCTGGTGAGCCCGAGTGGGGCCTCCGTTAAGCAGCGTGAGCAGCTTCGCTGGTGCAGTTTGCTGATGCGGGTGGCCGGGTGTGAGGGAGGGGGACAGTGGGGTGCTGGCCAGGCCAGGTTCCGCACACGTGCCGGTGCCAGCGGCGCAGGGCTCACGGGAAGGCCTGGTGTACTGCAAGTAGAATGTGTGACTCCCCAGTAAATAATGTCGAATGTCTACTTAAATGGTTTGGTAAGTTAGTCTTGTCGTTTTTAAAGTTTTGTTTCCATTCCTGCACCATAAGATATAACACCGTTTTTGGTTGGTTGGTTGTTTTTAATTCTATTTATTTTTTTGTTTTATTTTTGGCTGCTGTGGGTCCTTGTTGCTGTCCAGGGGCTTTTCATTGCTGTGGCTTCTTGTTGCAGAGCGCAGGCTCTGGAGCACACGCGCTTCAGAAGTTGCAGCTCCCAGACTAGAATGCAAGTTCAGTAGTTGGGGCTCATGGGCTTAGCTGCCCCGCGGCCTGTGGAGCCTTCCTGGCCCAGGGATCCAAGCTGTGTCTTCTGTACTGTCAGGCAGGTTCCTAAGCAGTGGGCAGCCAGGGGAGTCCATGAGTAACTGTTTTAATCCAGCCATTTACGCCATGTCCCTGTCACCTTGCGGGGAGACCTGTTTGGGCGGGCCCCGCCCCTCCGCTGCTCTCTGAGGCCAGTGGACAATCCTGTCAGTACCTGGCCTATGTCAGAGGCCGAGGACTCCCTGTTGCTCTCGTTGTCACGTGTCAGGCTGCGTTTACTTTAGGAGTTCTTTCTTTAATGCATAGCATGGCACGCTCATGGAGGAGGTGGTGTGTTTCTGAGTGGCTCCGCAGATACTGGCGCACGAACCTGGTTGTCAGTCAGGTCTCGGGTTGCAGCAGCTCCACGCGGTGGCAGACGTGCAGTTTGCCATCAGAGGTCTGTGTTCTTGTCTCGCTCACTGTTTCACTAACAGCCTGACCGCAAGCGTTGCTTTGACTTCTCCATGCCGTGGTTACTTCCATTTAAAGCAGGGATGGGGGACTTTCCTGGCCCACTGGTTAAGAGTTCGCCTGCCAATGTAGGGGATGCTGGTTTGATCCCTGGTCCAGGAGGATCCATGTGCCACCAGGCGCCCGAGCCTGTGAGCGGCGACTGCGGAAGCCTGTGTGCCCTAGAGCCCATGCTCCACAGCAGCAGAGGCCACCGCCATGAGAAGGCCGCACCCGTAACTGCAGAGTAGCCCCCTCTGCCACGAGAAGGCCTGGGCGCAGCATATATGTACGAGTATATAATGTGCATTACATACATTCTTTTGAGAGCATTTGTCAAAACAGTCTCTAAGTAAATCTCCCATCAAGGGCAGAGGCGGAGGGCAAGAATCCACGAGAAGGATCCAGCGTGTGCTGTGATCGCATGGCTCTCTGTCATGTTCACACTTACAACTGCGTCAGTGCCCGAGGGCACCCCCCCTCTGTGCTTCCACACGAGTGCAGGGACCCGCAGGTGTCGGGCCGGCCTGCAGTCTTGGTCGGGCTCACAGGGCTTTTACCCGCCCCCGCCCTGTGTGGCTGTGCTTCTGTAGAGCGGGAAGAGCAAAGCTCCCGTGCCCGTGTGCGCGACTTCATATTGAGGTCCCCTGCTTGTGTGTGCGTTTTCATAGTGAGTGATCCACGTGCGGGGGTTGCAGCCTCCTGTCAGGGTCATAACGTGAGTAACGTTGGGACCTCCTGTGGCACTGTTAGCGAGAGCTCACCAAGGTTCTTAATACACTGCCTCCCCTCTGCCTGCCCTCTGTCACACTGGCACTTCACTGTGCCTGTTGTGTATCTGGTTGGTTGGAGGCCGAAACCGTGGACCCTCCTGAAGGTGGCTTTCCCAGGTGGTGGTTTGTCCCAGGGTGGGTGAGGAGGGCATGCAGGGTGGCCCACAGGCTGGAGAGCAGCCAGAAAGCGCCTCTGCCTCCTCTCCTTCTCTCTGTGCAACTCACATGGTGCCCAGGCTCGAGTGCTTTGTTTCTGTTCAGTGGAAAATACTTCGTGGTTCACAACAGACTCATGTGACAGGGATAGATGTGCCAATCTCGGCTGTGGGTCACTTTTCCAGTTTCCCACCCATCTCTCTCTGAAGGGGCAAGTCTGCCTTGGACCAGCAGCAGGTATGAGCCAGGAGACAGAGCCCAGACTTTCTCTGCAAAACCAGACCCCCTGCCCCCAACCCATTGGAAATTACTAAAAAGGAACCTGATGCTGCAGGAAGTGTGTTCTGGTCCTCACAGTGAAATGGAAGTAAACGGGGATGGTGTGGACAGCACTCAGCAACGCTCTGTGTGACGGCGCGTGCTTGGGGTGCAGGGCACAGCCAGCCCTGGGCGTGACCTGGGGCACAGCCTTGACCCGCCAGTGAGCACCCTAGGTTGACGGTGTCCTGCTGCTTCTCTCCTAGGAACCCTCACCCAAAACGAGATGGTGTTTAAGCGGCTGCACCTGGGCACCGTGTCTTACGGGACGGACACGATGGATGAGATCCAGAACCACCTCGTGAACGCCTACGCACAGGTGAGCAGGCCCAGCCCTGCAAGTGTGCCCAGTGCTGCTGCGGTTGCTGGGCCTGGTACATGTCGAGCTGCAACGCGGCGCCTTCCCCAGGGATGCCACAGCGTGGCTTTACGCACCACTCACTTATAAATCAGGCAAGAGTCTTGGGACTAATGTTAACAATTTCTGTATTGTATAAGCATAGGCTTAACCACCTTAAATCATTTGTTTGTATTAAATTTCCTTAGTGAACTATTTGTAAAATTACTCGGTAAACACAGTATTTTTAAGAATATTAAGTGGAATGTGGCAATAAATATGTTTCTTAATCCTTCTGTTTTTCTTCGTAGTCAGTAAGACTTCTTCATATTTTTAAAGATATATTTTAACCCTCTCAGTAAACAGAAGTAGACAACCTGAGTTTTCTGCCTTTCACTGTCAACGATCATCAGTGCACAGCTAACCTGTTTCATCTTAACCATTGTCCTTTAGCACGTTGGTTTGGACAGAGTACCACGTTAGTTCTTCTGTAAATATGCAGTCTGGATCTCTAATGGACAAGGATAGGTTTCTTAATATTTTTCAGAGCAGCCTTATAGGCCCTCTGAGTCACAGGAGGAGGAACGGTTTCTTCTGTGTGAGGATGCAGCCCAGTAGGTACAGCACTTGCTCTCCATGGGGCATCAGGGCTTGCGGTCCTCCCCATCCTTCAGGCTCCTGGCATTAGGGGTGTCAAGGCCACGGGTCCCCAGCACAGGCAGGGGCCACAGAGCAGGGCCGACACGGCCGCCTTCCAGCTCATGTCCCGCACATGGTGGCCATGCTCACCCGTCTCCCTGCTGCCAGGCTGTTCACCTCCCGGCTTCTGCCCCGTGCGTGGTGGCCATGCTCATGGGTCTCCCTGCTGCCAGGCTCTCTGGCCACACTGCTGCTCATACCTGCCGAGGCCACTGTGTCCCCACTTGCTTTTTCACAGACTGAACTGAACTCTCCTTGCCCTCTGCAGTTCTTCCTTAGAAGAACACAAAGAATGTTTTCAGCCTTATATTCAGTTTTGTGAAAACCATCTCTTTTTTTCTGTGAAGTGCACCAGTCTGGCATGTACTTTAGTTTTGAGATGCTGTCAAATGAAAACAGCCTTACCTGAGTGTGTGTGTATGATATGTATGATCAGACACTCCCAGAAGCACTCATCTGTGCACGAACACATAAAGTCAAGCACTTTATTAATTTGGATGTCATTCATTTTAATACAGAATATTTTGGAACCTAGAATATTTATTAATAGATAAAAACATTTTAATGGAAGACTACGTAATTTCCCTTCTTGTGATCTGTGTCTAGATTAAGTAGTACCAGGTAACATCTTAAAAAAAAAAACACCCTGTATTATCCATGAATATGATTTCAGTAGCTCCAAATAAGTTATTTTACTAGAAAAAATTAAAAGCAGAAAGGATGTCATACAGACACAGCAAGTAGTACCCCATCTAAGAAGAATCTTACAAACCTTTTTTAGTGAAAGCTGTGTTCGTTGGCTGGTTATCCAGCTTTTTATGTGAAACGGATTTCTTCCTTGCCTTCTGGTTGTTAGTGTTAATGAGATGACGACAGTCTTAAGTCCACTGTAATGGAACACAAGGCTGGTGCAGCCTGATCGCGCTTACACCCTGGGATCCTGAGTGGACTTGAGTGGAGTGAGGCGCTCAGCCTGGGTCAGCAGGAGCAGGGCCACTTGGCGGCTGTGTGGGCGTGTGGTCAGGATGCGGTGTGGGGGGGGGGCACAGGCTGGAAGGGACACCAGCTGAGCAGGGGGCCACCCCCTCATTAGCTGGCTCTGTGATCGACAGGCGGCTGGGAAGAGGAGAGGCTTTCCAGGGGCGTCAGGAGTTACCCTTAGGTTCCATGGAGAAGCATCTGATGGGCCTTGGGTCGGTGTCCTCCTGCGGTCCCACCCAGGAGGAGGTGAATAGGGTTGGCGGGCGGGGGGCGGTGTGTCCAGGGCCGGCCGTCAAGAGGCGATTACTGTATCCAGTGCTCCTTGTCTGCAAACCAGACACTTAACTTCAGAGACAGATGCAAAGCCAATAAGTCCATAGTATTAAGGGAACCATCCTAAATGCTTTTTCCTGCTCTTAACCTCAGACCATTTTATGCACACGGTTTTTAAGGAGAAAGGAAAGCACTTGTGAGTCTTCTATTTGGTTCATAACTTTGTTCTTAGAAGTGGTGGATAAACAGGAATTGTTAAGGACTGGGCACATGCATGCCAGGCTGCCGTGAATCTACTAAAAGGAGACGGTCAGATTTTGAGTACCGTAGAAAATATTTCGGTTACTGGACAACCGGGAAATGTCCAAGCACCCTGTGGCCCCAGGATCCCCAGGTGAGTCGTTGCCCCATGGGTCATGTGCAGGCGGCCGTCGTCCCAGCTGCTCTCGGGCCCGGCATGGCCGTCTGTGACAGGCGTGTGTGTGGATAACTCCAGCGTGTGCCTACTTGCCTCTAATCCTGTGACGTCCATGTTTGCAGATGCAGTGTCAGGCTGGCGGAAGCAGCACTGCTTCAACTCCTCCGAGGAAAGCCCAATCGTCAGCACCCAAGGTGAGGAGGAGTGTGAGCAGCCGGGTCCACGAGGCCGTGAAGGCTGTTGCCCTGTGTCACAACGTGACCCCCGTGTACGAGGCCCGCGGCATGGCCGGCGAGACCGAGGTTGCCGAGGCAGACCAGGACTTCAGTGACGACAACCGCACCTACCAGGCCTCCAGCCCCGATGAGGTCAGTCGCTGAGGGCCACATCCCGGGCAGTCCCGCGGGACTGCACCTCCCCTGGCTCCTCCCAGCTCTGCCAGGAGTGTTTGCTCTGTCTTTCTCGTCGGGTGAGGAAGGCTTGTCCTTGGTTTGCAGAATGGACTTTCACCACAGGCCAGCGCCCTCCTGGCCCAACCCCTGCCCTCACCCAGTCCTTGCAGGCAGGTGCCTTCTCATCCCAGAGTGCCCTGGGGTTGGGTCCAGGGAGGCGGGGAGCGGAGCCAGGTTGCTTGCTAATGCCATGAGGTCTGCAGGCTGCGTCCTCCCATGTTCTCTCACCAAGGGAATCACCAGGCTTGCAAATCAAATCTCCAGGTATTTTGCTACAATTTAGGTACAGTATGTGTGTGTGTGTGCGCTCAGTCACTCGGTCGTGTCCAACTCTTTGCGGCCCGTGGGCTATAGCCCGCCAGGCTCCTCTGTCCATGGGACTCCCAGGCAAGAGTACTAGAGTGGGTTGCCATTTCCTTCGCCAGGACATCTTCCCCACCCAGGGATCAAATGCGCGTCTGTCTCTTCCATCTTCTGCATTGGTAGCCGGGTTCTTTACCACTAACGCCACCTGGGAAGCTCAGTTCTAGAAGTGCTATTTATTCTGCAGGTGGGGCCAGCTCTTCTCCGTCCTGGAAATCCAGTAGGTCGTACCACAGCTGAGGCCCCCCGCCCCAGTCAGTCCCTCCCCTGGTACTGCAAGCCGGGGTGTATAGTGCAGGGCCTGCAGCCTGTCCTGACCTCCTCGTGGTGAACCCCCAGTGGAGCAGCAGCTTAGGGCATTGACAGAGCTCCTACCACAGCTGTGTTTTTTTTAATTTTTTGAAGCTCTCCTTACAGAGGTTCTTCCTTTTTTCTTAAACTGAAGTACAGCTGATATGCCATCTCAGTTATAGGTGTACAAGGTAGACTTGCCCGGGTGGCTCAGTGCTTCACAGTTTGTAAAGGTTATGCTCCGTTTATAGTAACTAATATGTTGGCTGTGCCTCCCATGTTGTAGCCTGTTTTGTACTTAATGGTTTGTGCCTCTTCCCCGCCCCGTGGCTGCCCCTCCCCCTCCCCTCCCCCCACTGGTCGCCGCTCGTCTGTTCTCTGCATCTGTGAGTCTGCTTCTCTCCTGTCACATCCGCTGGTGTATGTGGCTTCCCCAGCAGGTCCAGCAGGAGCCTGCCCTGTGGCTCAGCCTTTGCCTTCTGTGAGTCTCAGTGCCTGTCTTCCCAGTAAGTGCTGGGGCGCCTGTGAGCTGGGAGCTGGGCTGTGGTCAGCCGTGGGGACGCCCTGAAGCATAGCTGAGCCGTTGTGCAGAGCAGGGACCTAGGGCATGGAGCACCGAGCCACCCTCGGGGCACACCCCCCGGCCCCACGTCCCTGGTGAGTGACGCAGCAGGCGAGAGCGCGGGGTCCCGTCCCTACGCCCCCACTCTGCTTTACAGACCACATTGACCAGCAGGTGTGTAGAAATCGCTTTTTGACCAGAGCTCGGTCCGGCCTTTGGAATCACGCGTGTCACCTGAAACACATGTCACTCATGGTCACAGTGGACGTGGGGCCTGGGCCACGGAGGCGGGGGGTCAGGTGTCCGGGCTGCTGGCCTGGCCTTGGGTCGGCCTGGAGCGGATGCGCACTGGAGGGGAACGCCGCCACTGTTTTTCTTGCAAAGAAGGAGTTACACTCTTCACATTCTAGCAGTCTAGAAATCCTCTCAAGTTCCATGTGATTACTTATTGAAAACATATTCTTTCCCAGTCCTGAGCACAGGAAACTTAGACCACAGATATTTTCCAAGGAAAATTTTATTGGAAGTTTTAAAAATCTTATATTACATGTTTACCTTATTACCTTCCAAAAATAAATACAAATTTTATTTAAAATACTTAGAATTTTTATCTTTAGCTTTTTGGGTTACAACATTTTTGGATTTTTTTTTTTTTTTTGGAATTTTAAATTAGGAATTCACAATAGAGAGAGATTTCACTAATTTAAAGATTTCTAAAATTAAGTTAAAACTACTAACCTTATATTTAAATTTTTTATCTGAAAATTTCTTCCTACTTTAGAGGAATTGGACAATGATTAAAAATGGCAGGTCATTAAATAACCTCTAAGAAATCCCTAACCCATATTTTAAATCTGAAAATGAAAAGACTTGACTTCATCATAATTTTTAAAGCACTTTGTGGATGCAGTGTTTGCAGGTCCCTGGAGCCCAAGGAAAATCATCTAAACGGTTCATTATTTCACTTATTGAGCTTTGCTACAGTTAGGTTGACAGATGATGGCACTGTTTCCCAATCACCAAAATACTGTTTTAAAAGCATTTTTTATTGAATAAAGTGCTTAGAATATTGCACCCTGGAGCTTTTTTCAGGGAAATGGCTCAGTTGATTTTCTCTGCTTGCCCTCAGCCTTGACCTGTCAGCATGTGTGCAGTTAATAAGCAACCTTATCATTTAGGAGACTTAACTGGCTTCATATACTTGTGTCAACACCATACTCACAATCCCTAGGCTTAGGCTTTGCTTAGGCTCCTGTGTCATCTTAGTTTCAGAAAGTGTGACTTATTGAGTAGAATGTACTGGTTCTGAGTCTCTCATATTGCAGCAATTCTTTGTGTTCATTTTCCTGAAAAGAGCATCTTCTGCCTTACCTCTGCATGGGCACAGATGCATTTCTCCTGTTCCAGGAATGGCGTCTGGGGATTGACTTCAAGCCGGGAGAGGCTGTCCGAGGCACAGTCCCTGCACACTTACAGTGACGAGCATGCTTGAAGCTGTCACGTGCAGCAGGGGCTGGGCTGTCAGAGCAGGAGTGATTTCGTATTCAGAACCTGCAGCCTACTTAGGCCCCGGTCGCTGTTTCTTACGATAAGTGATCAATATTTCATTTTCTCCAAGAGAGTAGAAAGTTTCGCTTGCCTGTCCCTTTGCCAGTACAGCCTCAGCATAGCAAACTCCAGCTTAGCAGACATATGTTCCCAGAAATTCCTGGACATAGTTAAAACCCAGCCCTGGTGAGCTCTGTGTCCAGTGCAGCTGTGGAAGCTGAGCCCAAGCCTATGTCACCAACAGGCGCCACCAACAGCTCAGGGGCAGCACCTCAGGCGCCAGGTCATCACCTCCACTGAGCAAGCCCAGCGCGACGTAAACCCAAGACCCCGGTCATTTCGGCTCAAAATGATCGATAGGTTGAGATTTTCAGTGACTTAAACCTGCGAACCTGCTGTTGTTAGTAACATTTTCTCCTTCACCTGTGTAAGTTCCGTATTAACTATTATTTCAGGGTGTAGCTATTTTTGTTCATGTGTACGTTTCTGTGCAGGAATCAGCTGAAATTTCTGACAAACCATGAGTGGATTATTTACAAACAAAAGAATGACCGTCCTTAATGGCATTGCTTTTGATTTACTCCAATGTATGCAGCGTGCTGTAACTTTACACTCATTTTATTGTGTGTGCTTATTGAAGCAGGACTAAATATGGTGTAGGATCAGCATGTTTATGGGGAACAGCTCCCCGTCTGTGACGTGAGTCCCCCTCCATGACCCTCAGGAGCAGGACAGAACACGAACCGCACAGCCTGCCCTGAGTATTGACTGGCAGCTTTTCCAGGTGGTCAGCTTGCACATTTTGTTCATAATTCTGTCAAATTATAGCAGTGATGGTAGTACCGCAATTGAAAATGAAGACGTGTCAGTGATCAGATTGTGATTTATAAGGTGCACGGTAGGAGAGGTGTCCCTGGAGTGTAGCTGGTGGCTATGCGGATGCTAACATGGTAAAGGAGACTTCTCCTGAGCTTTTCAAGGACGACAGCACAGACATTGCTGAATAACAGAATTATAGCGAACGTTAATAACAAAATCTGTCCCACACTGGCCACTAGCGTGGAGAAGTGTGAGAGCATAAACAAATAGCCTGTGACAATGATTGCCCAAGCATGTTACTAACTGTCCTGTGGATGAGATTTAGCTCAAGCTCCCACTTAAATACGTATTTTTCACACTTGCATTTTAATTATTTTGATCTTCATATTATTTTCAATAATCACATTGTTAGAAATGTCTAAAAGCCAAGTTAGAGAAGTAGTCATCCTTACGTGATCTCTTGCATCACTGACGGCGTCCAGAGGGAGCAGGTAGGGGCAGCAGCTGCTCCAGCCCCCCCACCCCCACCGCCTCTCTGTGAGGCCACACCCCCCGCCCCCCCACCACACCTGCCCCAGCAGCTCTCCTTCTGCGAAGGCCCCGTGAGAAACGCCACGCAGCAGCAGTGTGACCCGACACGAGGACGGCAGCCCGGGAGGAGCCAGGGCCGTGGTCGTGCACCCCGAGCAGCTGCTCCCAGGCGCCCCTCGTGGGGGCAGTCAGCAGTGGGAAGCCCCACCTCCACATCAAACCAGGACCGCACCAACGGGAAGGAAGGGAGCAAGTGAAGCTGGTGTCCAACTAAAATGTTTAAGAGAAAGGCAAAACCAAAGGAAAGTAGGAGAAAGAAAAGATAAAGGAAAACATAAAAGTAATGATTGAAAAAGCAGTAAATTCAAAAGCTGATCCTTTGAAAATTAAATAAAATGGAAAAACTTAGCAAAAATAGTAAATAATACAAAACAGTGATTGCAAAGTAAACATACCCACCTAAAATTATGCATATGAAGGGTGTATAATAAACAGATGAGCTTACATTTTTAAAAGAGAATATTAAAACACAGCCCAATTGCTAATATTTTTTAAAACCTCTAAATATCCATGTTCAGGAAGAATACAGATAGCAAAATGGAGTGTAAGAACTACATAAAACCTCGGTAGACCAGAAAAAAAGAAGAAACAAAACTCTCTCCCTTTTTTCAATAGATAATGTGATTGTTTCCGTAGAAAATCCCAAAAGCTCTGCTGAAAATTTAACTCTCTCCTAAGACTTAATAAGTGAGTTTACCAAAGTTGTATATTATGATATGCATATACAAGAATTACTCCTATTTGTATATGCCAGCAGTGAGCAGTTAAAAATTGAAATTTTTTAATGTGCCATTTATAGAGCACACACACAGAAAACTATGAAATGTTTAAGGATAGATCTGACAAAATACGTATAGGATTTGTATGCTGGAAAGTGTAAGACAATGAAGAAAACTTGAGGACACTATATGTGAGAAATGTATTGTACACATGGATTGGAAGACTTTCTGTTACCAAGATGTCAGCTGATTTTTTATAAAGGTGCCATGTAAATCCATTACAGAAAAGATGATCAGAATAAATGGGGCACAGAACATTTGAACAGCCATTTGCAAATAGAGCCTGAACCAGTATGTCTCAGTAATAAGTAATAAAAATTAACTCAGATTGGTCATAGACCTAAATGAAAAACCAAAAGTATGAAATTTCTAAAAGAAAACATAGAAGAAAATCTTTGTCAGCTTGAGTTAGGCAATGATTTTGTGGGTCACAAACAGTGCAAGTTATAAAAGAAAAAACTGATAAATTAGACTTCGAGGTAAAAATCCTGCATTCTTCAAGAAACATTGTTAAGAAAATGAAGACAAGCTACAGAGTTGTAGGATATGTTTGCAAAATGCATACCTGATAAATGACCAGCAACTAGTACAGATAAAGAACTCACAAAACTTGATCATGAGAAAACAACCACTCAGTTTAAACAGAAGCAGAAAATTTGAACACCTGTGCCACCAAAAACAGGTGCGATCGCTGGCTGTGTGGAACCATGGAGCGGCCTGGGCGCTTCTTTCGAGCAGTGACATTTTGCTTGTGAAGAAGTGGCTAACCACGAACTAGTGACTCCTGGGGTGAAAATTGGGTTTTTACTCTCAAAGCCCAGATTACGCTGGATGAGCTCTTCACCCTCGTTTCTTCCAGGACCCAGAAGACTGCCTCACACAAGCCAGAGCTCAGACAGGGCTCCATATGTTCTCTCCTGTCTTCAGTATCACATTGAGCTTCCCACTGTTCAACCACCTTGAAGAAGAGACTGTTTCTCCTTGGTTCAGGAGGTGTCTGTGGTGTCTGTCCCTTGGGGTAGAGCTCTGAACACAGCGGGCGTCAAGGGTCTTCCCCGAGGCCATCACAGACCTCCTCGCTGTTGTCCAGCTCTGTAACCGGACGGTCATTTCTGCCACAGGTCTGAGTGGACCGTTGCCGCCCAGTCTGTGCGGGGCCTCCGGGGGCGCGCTTGGCCACCAGAACCTCCCCTCCTGACTGCCCGAGTCATGTGAAGAGCCTCCCCACCCTTGACTGATGCCCTTCATTCTGCGTTAGGAGACATTATGCTTTCAAACAGCATGTTTGCTTTAATTGCTTAATCATCTTTAGGAAGAAAATACAGTCAAACTGTCAGTACCTTAGAAATTTTCCTTCCTTTCACTGCTACATGTCACACCTCTGGATGTGAAGTTACTCCTCAAAGCCGTCTGAAAAGAACAGCATTAGTTTACTTCAGACATACAGAGAGCGCGGCCTGGACTCTGCGAGGCTGACTGTAGCCCCGAGGCATGCCGAGGCAGGGTGGTGAAGCTCAGAGCCGGGGAGACCCTCTGCCCTCACGGGCCCCGCGCTTGTGGCCACAGGTGGTGGTGGCCGGGGTGCTGAGCCCGCGGCGAGGAGTCCTGCACGTTCCTGTCCATCCTCTGTGGCTGTTTGTTTACAGACCTGCTCAGAAATGTTAAGTTTTATCAGAGAGAGGCCCAGAGCTAAGCAACTGACATCAGAACAGTAACTAAAGTGTCTATCCTAAGTGTCTGTACCATTGACATCCTGAACACTTTTCTTCCTGTTGGCAACAGACAGTTAAACTGCAGAATGCTCACTAAGAACAGCTACACGGATGCTAGGCTAGGTAGCAGAAGCCCAACTGATTTTTTGTGATAAATGCTACCTCCAAGGGGTTGTGAAACCAAGCATAAGCTAAATAATAAACAGATGTGAGTCACCAAATATAGAAACTTGCGTCCTGACTGCAGCGGGCCCAACGAGATGATAGGGTGTTCACAGGAAGATACAATTTATAGGTCAGGATATAATAGTAACCTTTCACTGCACAGACTGAAGGCGAACCTCGGGGTCCAGATCACGTGCAGATACAGAGAGGTTGTGTCGGAATGAGGAGTTTCACTTTCAGTTTATGTTTGCACTGGGCTGTGGAGTTGTTGACATGCCCCCTTTGACATGCCTCTGCTGATATCAGTCCATGTGTCCGTTTTGAATGCTGTAATTTGGGGAACATCACTGATGCTCTAAATTATAGTCCTGTATCCTCATAGCATCTTGTTAGGGCCCGGCCTTCTATAGTATCCTAGTAACGCGCTGGAAATCCGGGGAAGGCAGGTTCTAATTTCAGCTCCACAGTGACTCACTGTGTCTCGTTCACACGCTTGTGGACCCTGGAGTGGCCAGAATCCCCTAGAAAGGCCTCAGAACAAGCAGGGCCAGCTCTGCCTCCTGGTAGCATCTCAGTGAGCTCGCTGGCGCTGGCCTGACACCCTCCCCAACGGGGAGCGGTGGCCTCACCCCTCGCTGGTCCCCATGGGGAGCCTCACCCCTCATTGGTCCCCACGGTGACCTCACCCCTCGCTGGTCCCCATGGGGAGCGGTGGCCTCACCCCTCACTGGTCCCCGCAGGTGGCCTCACCCCTCGCTGGTCCCCACAGGTGGCCCTGGTGCGGTGGACTGAGAGCGTCGGCCTCACGCTGGTCAGCAGAGACCTCACGTCCATGCAGCTGCGGACCCCCGGCGGCCAGATCCTCACCTACTGCATCCTGCAGACCTTCCCCTTCACGTCGGAGAGCAAGCGCATGGGGGTCATCGTCAGGGTATGCCTGCCCCTGCCCCGGTCAGGGTTGGCTCTGCTCACTGCAGGGCCGCTAAGGCTCCCTACAGGGCTATGCTTGTCCCAAAATTCAGACTGATAACTTATGCCCTAATGGTCGTGATTTGGAGCAACTTTCCTAGAACGACTCAGGCAGGGTGAGTACAAGGTGTCACTGGTGAGTTTTGAAATCAACTCGAGCTGCTTTGTTTTCCACTGCAGTAGCCACTGAAGAGTTTACCTGAAGACTGACTTATGACCATAAAGTTGCTGTCAAATTTTTGGAGCAAATACCTCAAATACATCTTGGATGTTGGCTAAACTAGAAGCTCATTCAAACTATGAAAATTTGAGAGGATTTCCCTTGCAGTCCCAGGCATATGTGCGTGTACAGGTTTTACTTCAAAAGCCTTAGCACAGCACCTTGCAAGCTGCCATCGTGGCCTCGGCTGTGGTCGGCCTGGGCGCCCAGGGAGGACACGGCCCTGCAAAGGGGGTGTTTGAGCAGCCCGCCTGGAGAGACGCGCTCCCAGGGGCTGCTGTCTCGGGCTGTTCCGTCTGGGCAGCCTCACCTGCAGGAGCAGCCGGGCCTCAGCAGGCGTGTCTCATTGCAGGATGAGTCCACAGCAGAGATTACATTCTACATGAAGGGCGCTGATGTGGCCATGGCCTCCATCGTGCAGTACAACGACTGGCTGGAGGAGGAGGTATGCACTTGCTGGCATCTGCAGGTTCTTCATGCAGCGCAGGGCGTGAGCTGTGGGTACTCACTGGGGTCACTGGATGAACCGAGGTTCCAGTTGCAACCAGACATCAGTCAGCCCGTAGAGCAGAAGAGGTGGAAGAGCTGGTGATACGACATGTATTTGCTGTGTGAACAGCTGATGTTCGGGGTTTCGTGTGAATACACGTGGATATATGCAGGCGGGTCCTTATGAAGAATATTTTATGTTGGTAAAAAATAGAAAGCATCACTAATTAATCACTAAAAAATCTGAAATAATATTGTCTTTATATCCAGAGTCATATTTTAACATGGTATTTATTTTGTAAACTAAATTATTACAAGATTTTAGTTAGAATTTTAATGTAATTCTAATTTGTACATAAGATTCACTTTAAACATGGAAAGTAAGACCCAGATATAACCAATCCTATATTTTCATCAAATTCTCCCTAAACAAGTATGATTTGTAATTGTTGTTCACATTTATGTGTTAATAAAAAGTTAGATTCAGAGGAGAACTAACCCCCTGAAGTCATGGGCATGACCCCCCCACTGTGCCTGTTGTTGCCGGGATCCAGTGCACCCCACCCCCACTGCATGCCTGGAGTCGGTCTGTCAGTCCAGGGACCACAGCCGACGTCCATGACGGTATTGGCAATATGAATCAATAGCTCCTCCAGGCACTGGATTTAATCAGGGACATGAATAAATTAAACTCCCTGAAGACCTAGTAAAATGCCATAAAAATTACTTTTGGTCATAATGATGTGCAATTAATTATAAAATCCTTGTTTAATTTATTTAGCTTTATGAGGTCAAATCAATAAATGTCTTGCAACAGACAGATAATGTCAGATTGTTTTTCACAAAGATAACTTTATTAAAAATCCTTTATGCGTTTATTTCCAACATTGTAGTTTCTTCCGTCTACACATCTTTCGACCCCCACCCGCATCTTTGTTGTAGTACTATTGTTGTCTGAGAGCCTTCTGGTTTATTCAAAAGCCCACAGGTTCTTGGAGCCTGAGTTTACAGGGGCTATTCTGTGTCAGGGAGGCACCCAAGTGAAATTTTGGTTATAAACTTGTTTCCCAAATTTGAAAAACAAAACCACCAACACTTGCCCTCGTGTGGTGGAAAGGGCGATGGCGTGAGGCCTGCCCTGTGAGCACCTCCTCCGTGGACCGCGCTGGAGGTGCTGGGGGGCAGCTCCTTCTCCGATACCGCTCTGCTGCCCACTCCTGCGGGAGGCCGTGACAGTGACTGCCGGGGGTTGCCGAGCCCATGGCGAGCCTGTGACCTGCCTGTGTTCTCCCAGTGTGGAAACATGGCCCGTGAAGGCCTGCGCACGCTCGTGGTGGCCAAGAGGGCACTCACGGAGGAGCAGTACCAGGACTTCGAGGTGAGCGGGCAGCCTCCCCTGGGGCCACCGTCACCAGGTGGGCAGGGCGTCTGGCCTGTCGGTCCAGCGTGACTCATGGCACCGCCGTCATCCTCAGAGCCGCTACAACCAGGCCAAGCTGAGCCTCCACGACCGGACGCTCAAGGTGGCCGCGGTGGTGGAGAGCCTGGAGCGGGAGATGGAGCTGCTGTGCCTGACGGGCGTGGAGGACCAGCTGCAGGCAGACGTGAGGCCCACCCTGGAGATGCTGCGCAACGCTGGCATCAAGGTACAGCCCGGGAGTGGTCCCCGAACCAGGTACCCCCCTAGGGTACCCTGCCACCCACAGCAGTGGTCCCCCAAACCAGGTACCCCCCTAGGGTACCCTGCCACCCACAGCAGTGGTTCCCCCAAACCAGGTAGCCCGACCCCTGGGGTACCCTGCCACCCACAGGAGTGGTCCCCCAAACCAGGTACCCCCCCGGGGTACCCTGTCACCCACAGGAGTGGTCCCCCAAACCAGGTACCCCCCTGGGGTACCCTGCCACCCATAGGAGTGGTCCCCCAAACCAGGTACCCCCCCCCGGGGTACCCTGCTACCCACAGCAGTGGTCCCCCGAACCAGGTAGCTCGCCCCCCGGGGTACCCTGCCACGCACAGGAGTGGTCCCCCAAACCAGGTAACCCCCCCGGGGTACCCTGCCTCCCACAGCAGTGGTCCCCTGAACCAATACCCTGCCCCGGGGGTGGTCCCCTGGAACTCAGCACTCCGTCCCCTTGGGGTGGTCCCTTGGAATTCAAATAAGATGGAGTGTGGGAGGGTCTGTAAGCAGAGGTCTCTGCATGACCCTCAGAGAAGAAACCAGCACATCCGGAAGCTTCCGAGTCCCCAGCTGGACGCCCATCCGCAGAGGTGCGGGCAGTTCCGTGCCGCCCCCAGTTCACAGGCACTCCCAGGGTGGGCTGGTTGCCCCCTGGCCCGGCCCGAGCTGCCTGCACTGCAGCCTGTACCCACTTTGGGGGTTTCCCATAAACTGCACGGCGCTGCCTGCTGACCCACAGACCGGCTGGCTTCTCAGCGGTTTGTCCTCTTCGGGTCCGGGAAGACGAGGGCTTTGGCTGTAAGCTTCAGTTTGTTTTCTTGCCTTCCGTGCTCTCGCTGAAGCTGAAGTGCAGTTATGGGGGGCAAGAAGCATGCTGCCTCAGAACAGGCCCTCCTCTTTTGAGAATTGTACTGAAGAGAAATGCTTGTGTCTTGCTGGACCCGAGAGCACACTTGGGGGAGCTGTCGGGACACAAAGCCGTGCCAGCATCAGACAACAGTGCCCTCGGCACAGCTCGAGGAGGGCGCCGTGACAGCTCAGAGAGACACAAGAGGCCCCCGCCCGCTGAGGGGCACTGTGGGGCCCCCGTGGGGTCCAGGCTGCTGTCCAGGTGGGAGTCAGAATTAGAGAGAGCGGCTCGGGCTCAGCGCTGAACCAGCCTCAGCCCGTCCTGCCAGGAAGCTGGGTGGAGACGTGAGACGGGTTCAGGCAGACAGCCTGCCTGTTCTCCGTGTTTCTTCCTGAGCTCCGCCCAGTCCAGCTCTCGGGTGTCATCCTGGTGGTCTTGGGTAGAGATGTGGGTGTCTGCCGTAGCTGCTCCCTGAGCACTGGAGAAGGGCTTGGTGAGGTTCTGCCCTTGTTCCTCCCCTTTTTCCATCTGAAGATGGAGACTCCGTTGTCCCGTCCCGTGGAAGGATGCAGTTTCAGCCCATCCTCTAAGCATGAGCCATGGCGCTCGCAGGGCACGGTCACCAGGTTGTTGGGAGCGGGGCTTCTTGTTCTGTGGCTTGTTTCCGGCCATATCCAACCAATGTTACTTAGATCTAGGCTCAGTAAAGTGAATCTAAATGTGTAACAGAAATAAAAACACAAATCCTCAGACACTGAAAAGAGCCACTGGAGCAGAGAGCCAGTATACTGTGCAAGTTTGTGTCCTGTGCCCCAAATTCATGCTTGTGTGTGATACATAAGACACCTAAAAAATTCAGATGATAGAGACTACTGATATTATGGAAAGTATGTATAAACCATTCTGTTATGTATAAAGTGTGCTGATTTTGCTCTCTTTTCAGGCTAGGGAGATTCACACGCTAATATGTGCATGTGTGTGCTATTTATAAGTAAGAGTGGTCTCAGGAGTTCCTTGGTCGTCTAGTGGTTAGGATTCTGGGCTTCCACGGCCCAAGTTTAGTCCCTAGCCAGGGAACTGAGATCCCACAAGCCACAGGGTGCAGCAAAAATTAAGTAAAATAATAACAATAATAAATGGGCTAAATCTTTTTATTTTTCATGGTCTTGTTCAACATGCCTTATTTGGCACAAACAACTTCTGGCTTAACCACTGCCCATCTACCCATCTTGAACCCCAGCTTTCAACTTAGAAGCTCACAGGTCAGACAGGAATCTGGGGTCCTCAGCTCTGCAGACCCCCAGCCCTGTGGTCCTTAGGCCACAAAGCTCATGCCCCGAGTCCTTTGCCTGCCCCGGCCCCAGCTGCCGCGTCTGCACGTTACTCTGCTCTTGCCGTTCCCATTAGCACATCATCTGAGACGTTCTGACTCCATCATCACAGTCTCGGTGCACGGAGCAGTGACACTAGGTACACTTGCACTGCCGCCGCCGCCTGCCTTCACTCGCCACATTGTCAGGGTGAAGCTGCCCCTGGGCTGCCGGCTCTCCCGCCCGCAGCCCAGCACCTGCCGGTCCATTGGTCCCTATGAGCCTGACTCCTCTAGGGGTTGCATTTAGGCAGGATCAGGCAGTGTTTGCCCTTGGCAACTGGTTTGTTCCACCCAGCACAGTGTCCTCGAGGTTCACCTGCACTGTAGCAGGTGTCGGAGGGACCACACTGGGATTCTCCACCGTCCGTCCGTGGACTCTCGCCTCACTTCACGTTTCAGCTGTTGTGAATAGTGACGCTGTAGATGCAGGTGTGTGTCCAAGGGCAGAGACTTAAGAGGTGAACGTGTGACAGAGCTGGGGCTCACCCGCCGGGACTGTCTCCTAGATATGGATGCTGACAGGCGACAAGCTGGAGACCGCCACGTGCATCGCCAAGAGTTCTCACCTGGTGTCTCGAACGCAGGACACACATGTTTTCAGGCCGGTAAGTGTACGTCCGCATCTCTTTGAACTTTAAATGCTTTGAATTAAAATTTACTGGTTTTGTGAGAACGTAAATTAATTACTAGATACCTATTTAAAAAGAGAAATAATTTCCTTACTCAATTTATAAATGTTAAAAATAGATTTCTATTAGTTACATATATTAATGTGATCAGAAAGCTGCTTTTGATAGAGTGAAACAAGATATACATTCAAGAGTATTTTCCTGCAGTATTATTAGAATTATTAACAACTAAATATCTATTTTAAAATAGACATACTGCCATCACTTTCCATTCGATTTATAAAAGTGTATAGTGATTTAAAAAAATTACATCTGGGAATTCCTTGGCGGTCCAGTGGTTAGGACTCGGTGCTTTCACTGCCGAGGCCTCCAGTTCAGTCCCTGGCCCGAAAACTAAGATCCCGCAAGCTGTGTGGTGTAGCCAAGAAATAATAATGTCTGTCTCTTAGTCATACACGTTACTTGCGGTCCAGAGGCCGCTTTTGTGAGGCAAGCTATAAATGCAAAGTAGATGTGTTTTTAATCTACTGCCATCTTCAGATTAAATGTTCTCCTTTAATTAGATCAAAGGAAATTAATAGAAATGATCTAAATTTATGTGTTTACTGTATCTATTAGTTATGATGAAATTTGATTCAAACAAAAAGTAAGTTTCTTGGGTCTTGATTGATGGTGGCTGAGCAGA
The DNA here is from genome assembly GCF_910594005.1 of Cervus elaphus. Classification (NCBI taxonomy): domain Eukaryota; kingdom Metazoa; phylum Chordata; class Mammalia; order Artiodactyla; family Cervidae; genus Cervus; species Cervus elaphus. Next base: position 6,045,177 of record NC_057841.1, on the reverse strand, counting down.
CATGGTGTGTGTCTATCTTCCAAATGAAGCACTTGCACCTACAGAAATAGTGATTTGAATATAATTTACATGTAAATTCGTTTATCTCGAAGCATCAGAATCGCTAATTAGGCCCCGCAGACTACTATTTGCAATTAAATTATTAATGATTCTGATAAAACTTCAGATCAATTTTTGTTGATTTTTCAGCGTTATAGCCCCACAAATAAAATCTCCACAATAAAAACTACCTACTTAAAGATGAGTCTGGGATTAATTTGAAACACAAGAAACTTTATTTTAGTCCTATAATATATCATTCCTTTTATGCCCCATAAAATCTCCACAGAAAGAATGTCAAAAACTGGTGTGTTGGCTTCTGAAATGTTTGCATCCTAAAATTAATGATATTTTGAGATTATGGCTCGATTTTGCATTGTTTAGTCCTCCAGATACTTAGTTGGCCTGCACTACACAAGAAGTTGAAACTCATGACAGAAGCGTGTTGTGTCACTTGCCTTGTTATGAACGAGGCGTCTGTAAATGGTCCTTCCGTCCCCCACCCCCTGCTCAGCCTCCTCAGACATCCACCCGACGCCCAACCCCGAAAGTGTAGACCGTCTGTTCGTGGCTGCCACGCTGTCTCACACGCGTGTGCTCATGAGCGCTCATGTGGGGGCCTGCCGCGCTCTCACCCATGTGTGCTCGTGAGCGGTCACGGGGCATCCGGCGCTCGCGGGGGCAGGGGCTGCTGCGCTCTCACACGCGTGTGCTCGTGAACGCTCACAGGGCGTCAGGCACTCAAGGGGCAGGCTGCCCCCCTCTTCACTCACTTCATCTTATTGCGGTTATAGTGCTTGCCCTGCCAGTGCGTCTCCTGCTCTGAGTTGCCACAAATTGGGAAACAATGGTATTAAATAAGTAGGTATTTACTGCCAGCACTGCAGAAGAAATTTGGAAGACAGTTTGTTACAGCGTTTCCTGTGTCTGAAGCTCCATCATGCTAACTGGGCCTTTCTCCCCTTTTGTGGAGGTGACCAGCCGTGGAGAAGCCCACCTGGAGCTGAACGCCTTTCGAAGGAAACACGACTGTGCACTGGTCATTTCCGGGGACTCCCTGGAGGTGAGGCTGGCCTGCCCCAGGCCTGTCCGTCTGTCCTCCCTGGAGGTGAGGCTGGCCTGCCCCAGGCCTGTCCGTCTGTCCTCCCTGGAGGTGAGGCTGGCCTACCCCAGACATGTCCATCTGTATTTCCTTCTCCCTGGAGGTGAGGCTGGCCTGCCCCAGGCCTGTCTGTCGGTCTGTCCTCCCTGGAGGTGAGGCTCGCCCTGCCCCAGACCTCTCCATCTGTTTGTCCTCCCTGGAGGTGAGGCTCGCCCTGGCCCTAGACCTATCTGTCTGTCCTCCCTGGAGGTGAGGCTCCCCTGCCCCAGACCTGTCCGTCTGTCTGTCCTGCCTGGAGGTGAGGCCACGCCTGCTCCTAGACCTGTCTGTCTGTCTGTCCTTCTCCATGGAGGTGAGGCTCACCCTGCCCCTAGACCTGTCTGTCTGTCCTCCCTGAAGATGAGGCTCGCCCTGCCCCTAGACTGTCCGTCTGTCCTTCCCTGTGGAGATGAGGCTTGCCCTGCCCCTAGACCTGTCTGTCTGTCTGTCCTTCTGCCTGGAGGTGAGGATCGCCCTGCCCCTAGACCTGTCTGTCTGTCCTTTTCCATGAAGGTGAGGCTCGCCCTGCCCCTAGACCTGTCTGTCTTGTCCTCCCTGGAGGTGAGGCTCGCCCTGCCCCTAGACCTGTCTGTCTGTCCTCCCTGGAGGTGAGGCTCATCCTGCCCCTAGACCAGTCTGTCTGTCCTCCATGAAGGTGAGGCTCGCCCTGCCCCTAGACCTGTCCGTCTGTCTGTCCTTCCCCATGGAGGTGAGGCTCGCCCTGCCCCTAGACCTGTCTGTCTGTCCTCCCTGGAGGTGAGGCTCGCCCTGCCCCTAGACCTGTCTGTCTGTCCTCCCTGGAGGTGAGGCTCGCCCTGCCCCTAGACCTGTCTGTCTTGTCCTCCCTGGGGGTGAGGCTCGTCCTGCCCCTAGACCTGTCTGTCTGTCCTCCATGAAGGTGAGGCTCGCCCTGCCCCTAGACCTGTCTGTCTTGTCCTCCCTGGGGGTGAGGCTCGTCCTGCCCCTAGACCTGTCTGTCTGTCCTCCCTGGAGGTGAGGCTCGCCCTGCCCCTAGACCTGTCCGTCTGTCTGTCCTTCCCCATGGAGGTGAGGCTCGCCCTGCCCCTAGACCTGTCTGTCTTGTCCTTCCTGGAGGTGAGGCTTGCTCTGCCCCTAGACCTGTCCGTCCGTCTGTCCTTCCCCGTGGAGGTGAGACTCGCCCTGCCCCTAAACCTGTCTGTCTGTCCTTCTGCCTGGAGGTGAGGCTCATCCTGCCCCTAGACCTGTCTGTCTGTTCTCCCTGGAGGTGAGGCTCGCCCTGCCCCTAGACCTGTCCGTCTGTCTGTCCTTCCCCATGGAGGTGAGGCTCGCCCTGCCCCTAGACCTGTCTGTCTTGTCCTTCCTGGAGGTGAGGCTTGCCCTGCCCCTAGACCTGTCCGTCCGTCTGTCCTTCCCCGTGGAGGTGAGACTCGCCCTGCCCCTAGACCTGTCCGTCTCTCTGTCCTTCCCCGTGGAGGTGAGGCTCACCCTGCCCCTAGACCTGTCTGTCTGTCCTCTCTGGAGGTGAGGCTCACCCTGCCCCTAGACCTGTCCGTCTCTCCTTGTCCATGGAGGTGAGGCTCACCCTGCCCCTAGACCTGTCTATCTGTCCTCTTTGGAGGTGAGGCTCGCCCTGCCCCTAGACCTGTCTGTCTGTCTGTCCTTCCCCGTGGAGGTGAGGCTCGCCCTGCCCCTAGACTTGTCTGTCTGTCCTCTTTGGAGGTGAGGCTCACCCTGCCCCTAGACCTGTCCGTCTGTCTGTCCTTCCCGGTGGAGGTGAGGCTCGCCCTGCCCCTAGACCTGTCTGTCTGTCCTTTTCCGTGGAGGTGAGGCTCGCCCTGCCCCTAGACCTGTCTGCCTGTCTGGCGGCCTGTGGGCTTCTGCAGGTGTACCTGCCAGGCTGCCTTGCTGGTCGACACTGTTTCTGGGTCTCTGCTCTCAGCAGGCCACGTGCAGCCCTATGAGGGGTGGGCCCCGAGGGGTGGCCGCTGTGCTGCGGTGAGAGCCTGGCCCACACGGCTCTTACCTCCGCTCTGCCGCCAACTCCCTCAGTCCCTCTCCAGGCGCCTGGAGCCTGCTCCGTGTTAGCAGCGTGGCCGCCCTCGAGTCCTGGCTCTGGAACCCCACGTCATGATCTAAATTCACCTACACACAGGCGTCCAGCAGGGGCCCGGGACCCCGGAGAGCCCTGGGCGCCTCGTGGAGCTGTCCAGTCCCCTCTCCTCACTCTGCTCATGGGCCTGGCAGCCACAGTTACCCAGACAAGGGGGTGCCAGGCACCCACACCCTCTGCAGTTTGCCCACGGTTCTCGCAGATGTTCCTAGGAGTCTGGGCGAAGTGGTGGGTCCTCTTGTGACCCAGCCCTTGTCAGTGGGACGCTGAGGCCAGCTGGCCAGGATGGGGGCAGCACTCACACTTCCCCAGGGGAGCAGCAGGGACAGCCGTGCCCTCTGTGGCCGTGTGCCTGCGGGTGGCGGTGTCTCCAGCTCTCCCCGAGGACCCATGAGGGGCTGGCGGCCATGGTCACAGAGCCTGCCGCCCACGCTGCTGGGCTCTGCACCTCCCAAGCCTGCTCAGCGGCCCCTCAGAACTGCCTGGGAACATGGGGCCTGGACGGCAGAGCCACCGCCGTGACTCGGAGTGTGCAGCTCAGCTGTGGGGCCCCGCAGCCTTCAGGCAGCTTTGGGGGATCTTTATTTTCCCAGCCAAGATAGGGAGCTAGGGATCAAAGTGTCCCATGGGACCAGAAACTAAGATCTTTTCAGCCGGGCGGGGAGGCGGGCTGGGCGGAGGCCGCCCTGGAGCCCTGGCCTCCCAGCTGCGCGTCCTGTCTGCCCCTGGCTGTGGCCCGGGCCCGCCCCTCCCCCAGGTCTGCCTGAAGTACTATGAGCACGAGCTCGTGGAGCTGGCCTGCCAGTGCCCGGCCGTGGTCTGCTGCCGCTGCTCCCCGACCCAGAAGGCCCACATCGTCAAGCTCCTGCAGCAGCACACAGGCCGGCGCACCTGCGCCATTGGTGAGCGTCCCCACACGGCTGGACCCCGTCTGCTGTCAGTGAGGGAGGCGCCCCCGCCTCACACCCTGTTCCCTGCCTCAGGTGACGGAGGGAACGATGTGAGCATGATCCAGGCGGCAGACTGCGGCATCGGCATCGAGGGGAAGGTGCGGCGAGCCTTGTCCCTGCCCCCCCACCCCCCTCCGCACCTGCTCCCGGGGGCTCCAGCACATGCGGGGGGAGGGGGGCGAGGCGGGGCCCACCGCCCTGCGGGAGCAGCTCCCTAAAGGTCAGGTGGGGACAGTCACGACCTGCCGAGACTGGGTGCCCGGGCCAGTCTGTCCTCTGAGCTCACATGAAAACACCCAGAGAGACGGAGCACGCACAGGATCCCAGTCCCTTTGCTTCCTGGGCCCACAGTCGAGTGTCTGGTACAGCTGAACCTGCAGCTGCTCGTGGTGGGGTGGGTGGGGCGGCTCCAGCTGAGGTGACAGGTTGCGAGGACTGGCTTGCAGACGCCCGAGGTCCCTGCTTAAGATCCTGGAGCACCCACAGTGCTGGAGCTGGGCCTTCCCGAGGTCCTGGGAGCAGCGGCCGCTCCTCAGCCCAGAGTGGGCTTCCCGTGGGCAGGGGCCCCGCACAGTGCCGCCCGCTCTGCGCTCCCAGGAGCTGTGGGTCGGACGCACCCCGCAGGCCCGTCCCCAGCAGCGTGTCGCTGCCCGGTGGGTTCAGCTGGTCCTGAGCACCCCGCCCGCCCTTGCAGGAGGGGCGGCAGGCCTCGCTGGCAGCCGACTTCTCCATCACTCGGTTCAAGCACGTCGGCCGCCTGCTCATGGTGCACGGCCGCAGCAGCTACAAGCGCTCCGCGGCGCTCGGCCAGTTCGTCATGCACCGGGGCCTCATCATCTCTACAATGCAGGTGCGCCTGGCCCTGCCCTGCCCCCAGCCCCACCCCAATCCCCGCCTCCAGCCCCACCCCAATCCCCGCCTCCAACCCCACCCAATCCTCGCCCCCGGCCCTGCCCACTCCCAGCACCCCTCCCGCCCCCGCCCCCGCCCCCGCCCCCGCCCCCGCCCGCCTGCAGGACGGTGGGCCGTGGCTTCTCTGGTGCCTCGCATTCTGAGCACCAGAACAGGGACTGCGTCACTGCTCTTTCCCCCCAGGCCGTGTTCTCCTCCGTCTTCTACTTCGCGTCGGTTCCTCTGTACCAGGGCTTCCTCATGGTCGGGTAAGTGGACCGTCCAAGCACACACAGCGGCCGTACATCGGGAAGACGGTCCCCGGGAACCTGGGGGGCTGTAGCCGGAGCAGTTCCCGCCTGGTCAGCGTCAGGACAATCACACACGTGAGCGTGGGAGGCAGCCCCTCTCCGTCTGTCCCCTGGCGATCCCGCTGTCACTTGTTCTCCTTAGAAACTGGTTTCCTGGGGAAGCTACACTGTGTCCGAGCAGGGCAGCCCCTTCCTGGGGCCCACATCCTCCAGGCCAGACACGGTTCTTTCTGGCAGGACGTGAAGTTAGCGGCAAAGACAACAGGGGCAGACAGCGCTGGGACAGGCCTGACATCCTGGGACAGCCACTAGGAAGCCTCCCAGGGGAGCACAGCTGAGTTAAGAACACAGGCCTCACTAGGTGTTGGCAAGAAGGGGGCTCCAGGGCCTCTACAGCTCCCAGCTGGAGCGCACAGTGGGAAAGCAGCCCAGAAACAGAGTAAACCTTTGGCCTGACGGCCCTCACCTCCCTGTGTGCCTGTTGCTACAGGAAGACCCCTCCTCTATTTAGCACGGTCCTGCGAAGCCGTGACGCCCAGCAGCTGACTCGGAAGATCCACTGAGTCGTGTCCCTGCAGACCAGGGACGAAGGCTTGGGCTGTGAGGGGCGGACCCGAGGACCATGCGGGTGGCCTGGCCTGGGTGCCGGAGGGGGCTCGGGACTTGGGGCGGGGCAAGCTGGCAGGAGGGGGCTGTGGCCCTGGAGGAGGTCAGCCAACCAACCGCCCACCGGAGACCACCCTCAGCAGAGTCAGTTGGTCATAGGGGTGGTGATGATCTTTTCCTTAATTTGGTCAAAAAGCTAGAGAAGCCTCTGACATAAGAACAAGGGTTTTCATGGACACACTTTAGAAAAACAGAGCCTTCTCAGGCCCGGATGTGAGGGTCACCAGGGGCACGGAGCCTGGGCTGGGCTTGTCAGCCCTGCAGGGTGTGGGCCAGGCTCAGGCTGGGTGCCTCGGCCTCTGGGCCCAAGTGCTAAGGAGACGAGCAACGGTCTTTAGAGGTTTTGAGGACAGCAGAGAGCCTGTGCCCGTCAAGCCTGACGCAGGAATCAGAGGCAGACCCTGTAAGTGGAGTCTGGAGCCAACTGGACAGCAGACAGGCGTGGAGGGCGCGGTGGGGACGCTGCGGGTCAGGAGACGGCAGAGCAGCCCATGGCGAGGGGGTCGGTGTTGTCACCCCCAGGAAGCACGTATTTCAACCGCCATGCACCCCCCCGCCCCCTCCCCGACCTTTCGGAGGGCTGCCGCCCCTGTGGCCGAAGCACACTCTGGTGAGGAATCGGAGGCCTGGCTCCTCATGGGGGGCGTGCAGTGGCATGGCGTTGGGCACTGTGGCGAGCTCAGTGACTTCTTCTAAAACGAAGTACACAGCTGCCTGCACCCCTGGACCTCCGGACCTAGCTGACACCCCCATCTGAAATAAGTGACACTTATTTTTACAAAGGAAAAAAACGCTGTGCAGACTGTAGCCGCTTTATTTGTGTTAGTAATAACCAGGAACGGGCTGACATAGGCGCACTGCAGAGAAGGGGTTGCGGAACTGCCCTGCCCAGAGCCGGGGACCGGGGACCAGCTGAGCGAGAGGCCAGACCCCCGGTGCCCACTGTGTGACACCAGCCTGTCGCCATCAGGGACAGTGGTTGTGACATGGAGAACAGTCGCCAGGGGATCGGCGGGGCAGCAGGAGACAGGCGGGCTCCAGGGCCCCCGGTGGCCTCCCAGGCTGAGACTGGCTGCAGTTCTGGAGATGCGGCCACTGGGGGAAGCTAGCTAACGGCTCCTTGGGGTCTGTCTGGGTTTTCTGTGATAACTCTACTGACGTCTGCAGCAGTCTCAAAGTTTTAATTAAAAAGCTTTAATTAAAACCGAAAGTTTGGATTCCGCTGCCTGTGAGCATTGTGGCTTGTAGGCCTCGCTCCAGTGCTTTAGGACAGGTTCTGCTCTGTTGCCAACTTGTTTTTGTTTTGTTTAGGGTTTGACTTTGGCCTCTGGTGAAAGGGGTGTGCTCCTGGGGTCACCTCCCTGCTCTCCTTCAGGTATGCGACCGTCTACACCATGTTCCCCGTGTTCTCACTGGTGCTGGACCAGGACGTGAAACCGGAGATGGCCATGCTCTACCCGGAGCTGTACAAGGACCTCACCAAGGTGCGGCCCGCTAGACCCAGGGAGGGGGGCAGCTGCAATGCTCTGCGTAAAACTGTGCTTGTGAGGAGGGGGGGCCACCTCCCATCCCCTGGAGCGGCCAGGTTCGTACCTGGGTGGGCCGGGGGCCTGGGGTCTTCACAGGTACCCGCACGCGGCCGCTGGGAGACATGTGTGCTGCTCCATTGATAGAGCTGCTCCCCTGTCTCTCCAGGGGCGAGCCTTGTCCTTCAAGACCTTCCTCGTCTGGGTTCTGGTCAGCATTTACCAAGGTAAGGCAGACCCCTCTCCTGGGCTGAAGCTGCCCTGCCTTCTGTTAGCAGTGGTGTTCTGCCTGCTGGTTAAATTCCCCAGGCTCCACATTTTGTCTGCGGTTGAAGATCACCTTCTGTTTATCTTGCGAATCGATCTCCAGCAGCTGGCCCAGCAGGCCCCTTCCCAGCGCAGCGTGGGCTGGCATTTCTTACTGGTCCAGGTCACCTAAAGACCAACCTGGTTTTAAAGAAATGACAATTCTGAAAACTGTAATCAGCCCTTATGACAGCATCTGGCCCACACAGTGGCTTGCTTTCTTGGTGTGGTGGCAGGAGGTGGCGAGATGGGGATCCTGTAGTTGGAAGGAGCCCTCGTGGCATCCCAGAGAAACAGGTGCCCGTGGAGAGTGTGGGCTGTGGCTGGACCCCGTAGGGGACACCAGGGTGTGATCACCAGCTGGGGAGGCAGGGCTCCCCACATTCTGCAGCCCCTGCACGTCCAGAGTGTCCATGCGGCGCCACTTAGCCCCCCCAGGCCGTGCAGGCCCGTGTCTGTCGGCGCGGTCTGTCTGTTAGCAGCAGCCTCACGGTGACGCAGCCGCCAGCCCACAGCGGAAGGCTGTGCTCTCTCCCAGGCGGCATCCTCATGTTCGGGGCGCTGGTGCTCTTCGAGTCCGAGTTCGTGCACGTGGTGGCCATCTCCTTCACGGCCCTGGTGCTCACGGAGCTGCTGATGGTGGCGCTGACCGTCAGGACGTGGCACTGGCTCATGGTCGTGGCCGAGCTGCTCAGCCTTGGCTGCTACGTGGCCTCGCTCGCTTTTCTCAATGAATATTTTGGTAAGTTACCATGGAATTGTTTTCTGAATAACTGTCTCTTCCTGGTTTTTACATGTTTTTCTTGTTGCTTGTGCTGCGTGATCTTTGATACTGATTGCAGACAGCTTGACAGCTTCACAGCACACAGCTCAGTTTGCGGGAAGATGGAACTCCGTGTAGTGATGCCCAGAGCTGGGCCGGGCTCCCCACGGGCGCGGTCTCCTTGGTCCTCTTCCTGCTGGAAGTGCTGAGGCTCTCAGGGCGGGGCCCGCACGCCCACCCCCTCCCCCAAATGTGTGCGTGAAGAACAGGACATGGGGTGCAGAGGACAGGATGTGGGACGCAGAGGACAGAGGACAGGACGCGGGGTGCAGAGGACAGAGGACAGGACGCGGGCTGCAGAGGTCAGAGGACAGGATGTGGGGCACAGAGGACAGGGCACGGGCTCAGAGGACAGAGGACAAGACGCGGGGCGCAGAGGACAGGACACGGGCGCAGAGGACAGAGGACAGGACGCGGGGCGCAGAGGACAGGACACGGGCGCAGAGGACAGAGGACAGGACGTGGGGCGCAGAGGACAGGACGCGGGGCACAGAGGACAGAGGACAGGACGCGGGGCGCAGAGGACAGGACACGGGCGCAGAGGACAGAGGACAGGACGCGGGGCACAGAGGACAGGACACGGGCGCAGAGGACAGAGGACAGGACGCGGGGCGCAGAGGACAGGACGCGGGGCACAGAGGACAGAGGACAGGACGCGGGGCACAGAGGACAGGACGCGGGGCACAGAGGACAGAGGACAGGACGCGGGCCAGAGGACAGAGGACAGGACGCAGGGCGCAGACAGAGGACAGGACGCGGGGCGCGGAGGACAGAGGACAGGACGCGGGCGCGGAGGATGGAGGACAGGACGCGGGGCACAGACAGAGGACAGGACGCGGGGCGCGGGGGACAGAGGACAGGACGCAGGCGCGGAGGACGGAGGACAGGACATGGGCGCAGAGGACAGAGGACAGGACGCGGGGCGCAGACAGAGGACAGGACGCGGGGCGCGGAGGACGGAGGACAGGACGCGGGGCACAGAGGACAGGACACGGGCGCAGAGGACAGAGGACAGGACGCGGGGCACAGAGGACAGAGGACAGGACGCGGGGCACAGAGGACAGGACGCGGGGCACAGAGGACAGAGGACAGGACGCGGGCCAGAGGACAGAGGACAGGACGCAGGGCGCAGACAGAGGACAGGACGCGGGGCGCAGAGGACAGAGGACAGGACGCGGGCGCGGAGGATGGAGGACAGGACGCGGGGCACAGACAGAGGACAGGACGCGGGGCGCGGAGGACAGAGGACAGGACGCAGGCGCGGAGGACGGAGGACAGGACGCGGGCACAGAGGTCAGAGAACAGGACGCGGGGCGCAGACAGAGGACAGGACGCGGGGCGCGGAGGACGGAGGACGGGGCGCGGAGGACGGAGGACAGGACGCGGGGCACAGAGGACAGGACACGGGCGCAGAGGACAGAGGACAGGATGCGGGGCGCAGAGGACAGGACGCGGGGCACAGAGGACAGGACATGGGGCACAGAGGACAGGACACGGGCGCAGAGGACAGAGGACAGGACGCGGGGCACAGAGGACAGGACACGGGGACAGAGGACAGGACGCGGGGCACGGAGGACAGAGGACAGGACGTGGGCACGGAGGATGGAGGACAGGACGCGGGGCACAGACAGAGGACAGGACGCGGGGCGCGGAGGACAGAGGACAGGACGCAGGCGCGGAGGACGGAGGACAGGACGTGGGCGCAGAGGACAGAGAACAGGACGTGGGGCGCAGACAGAGGACAGGACGCGGGGCGCGGAGGGCGGAGGACGGAGGACAGGACGCGGGGTGCAGAGGACAGAGGACAGGACGCGGGCACAGAGGACAGAGGACAGGACGCGGGCACAGAGGACAGGACGCGGGGCACAGAGTCCTAGAGGACAGGACGCGAGCACATAGGACAGGACATGGGCACAGAGAACAGAGGACAGGACGCGGGCACAGAGGATGGAGGACAGGACGTGGGCACAGAGGACAGGACGCGGGCACGGAGGACGGAAGTCAGGACGCAGGAACAGAGGACAGGATGCGGGGCACAGAGGACAGAGAACAGGACACAGGCACAGAGTCCTAGAGGACAGGACGCGAGCACAGAGGACAGGACGCAGGCACGGAGGACGGAGGTCAGGACGCGGGCACAGAGGACGGAGGACAGGACGCGGGCGCGGAGGACAGAGGACAGGACACGGGGCACAGAGTCCTAGAGGACAGGACGCGGGCACAGAGGATAGGACGTGGGCACAGAGTACAGAGGACAGGACGCGGGCACGGAGGACGGAGGACAGGACGTGGGGCACAGAGGACGGAGGACAGGACGTGGGCGTGGAGGACGGAGAACAGGACGCGGGCGCGGAGGATGGAGGACAGGACGCGGGCACAGAGGACAGAGGACAGGACGCGGGGCACAGAGTCCTAGAGGACAGGACGCGGGCACAGAGGATAGGACGCAGGGTGCAGACAGAGGACAGGACGCGGGCGTGGAGGACAGAGGACAAGACACGGGCACAGAGGACAGAGGACAGGACGCGGGCTGCAGAGGTCAGAGGACAGGACGCGGGCGTGGAGGACAGAGGACAGGACGCGGGCGTGGAGGACAGAGGACAGGACGCGGGCACAGAGGTCAGAGGACAGGACGCGGGCTGCAGAGGTCAGAGGACAGGACGTGGGCTGCAGAGGTCAGAGGACAGGACGCGGGCATGGAGGACAGAGGATAGGACGCGGGGTGCAGAGCACAGGGGGGACGCCCAGCGCAGAAACTGAATCTGGGACCGAGCCCCAGGGGGAGCCGTGGTTCCCAGAGAACAGGTATGGGCTGGGTCTTTCAGCGCTTTCTCAAGTGGGCGAAGCTAAGTCACTTCTTTTGAGTGTAGACAGGTAGCCAAACGCCGTTGCTGGAGACGCCTGACTGAGGAGAGCCCCGTTTCCCGTCTGGGAGACGTTTGCCTCGGGCCCTTCCCCGGAGACAGTCTGGCCTGATCCACTTGCAGAGGCGCCTCCTGGGCCCAGGGCCCGGCTCCTGCACTCGTCAGAGGGGACGGGCTGGCGTCACGCGCCCTCGACGAGCGTCCGGGCCATCTTGCACGCAGTACCAGGCCTCCAGTTTGTTGTGCTTGAGCCGGGTTTTCACGACGTGCCCACACTGCCCAGGCCCTGTGAGCCCTGCACAGACCGGGCCTCTGCTTCCCGGGCCACACGCTGTCCGTGGTTCTACAGGTAGCTTTGCCCACAGCCTGCAGGGTTGGCGCGTCCTGAAGGCAACCGCCTGGCCAGGTTCCCACGCGGCTCTCCCCGGCAGCATCAGGACAGCCTTCCGCCAGGCCGGAGGTCGGCCTGGCACTTCCCCTGGGACAGCAGGACCCATGGGGGCAGGCTCGCAGGGACGGATTGCTGATTCCACACAGGCCCAGAGGGTCCGACCCACCACAGGCCACATTGCGTGCATCTGCCCCTGAACACGGGGTTCGTGCCTCCTGTTGGGAACCCCTCACCAGGTGCAGGCAGAACGGTGCCTTCACAGAGACCCCAAGGTTCTGCCGGGCCCGCCTCTGTGGTAACCTGGGTGCAGGTGGAGGGGGACCACAACCCCAGCACCCTGAGACCTGTTCGGGCTTTCTCTCCCACAGACGTTGCCTTTATCACGACTGTGACCTTCGTGTGGAAAGTGTCAGCCATCACCGTGGTCAGCTGCCTCCCTCTCTATGTCCTGAAGTACTTGAAGCGGAAGCTGTCCCCGCCCAGCTACTCCAAGCTCTCCTCCTAGCCCCTCCCTGCACCTTCGGCTGGTGGCCGTAATGTCCAGAGTGCCACAGCTGCTGAGAGCGTGTGAGGCCAGAAGGGCCCAGGCAGCCCAGCCAGGCGCCGTGGACGTCCTGCCTAGGCACCATGGACTTCCCCCCTTGTCCTCATGGGGCTGGATTTCCTTTCGTCCCCTTTTTGTTGTTTCTCAAAGTTTAATTTCCATGTAGCACCAGCTTGAGTTTCCATGAATATGAGCCGTTACTGTAAAGCACCATCATTCTCTGCTGTTCTGGGAACTGAGACAAAGTTTATTTACTGTCCTGCAACTTCCCAACTAACATTCAGGCTCTTTCTTTGATGTCATAACAGAGAGTCGCCCCTCTTCACCAGAATAAAGCCTTCGTTCTGTCCAGGCCGTGTCTGCCACACCCTCCCTGCGCCTCCCGCGGGCACACCCCAGTCCTGGGCGCCCGCACAGCCTCTTCATGCCCCTGGCAGCTACATGCATGTCCCGAGGCTCTGCTGTTAGTTCACCTGTTCCCGTCCTTCTGATGTTTGTAGCGCACTTTCGCCTGTGTCCGTGTCTGCTTCTGGCTCCTGGTGCTCGGGTGGTCTGTGGACCCCTCGCCGATGTTCCCGTGGGAGAGCGCTTCCTCCTCCAGGCGTCCTCCAAGTCCTCTCATTCAAAGGGCACTTCTTGGCGGCATGTGCTGGGACCCTTGGTGTGACTGCTGCCCAGGGCTGGATCCCAGGGAGGACGAGTGACCCCCGGCTGCTGACTCTGGTCCCCGGCCGGGTCCCCACAGGAAAGGCCGTCAGTCAGAAGCCCCTCGCACACTCAGCTTCTCACTCGGCAAACGGTCCTGTGGCCCCCAAACAGGCAGACCCTGGGGTCCCGGGGAGGCTGCCCCCACTGCTGCTGGGCGGGTGCACTCTGCAGGCTCTCCTGAAAGCCCTTTTTGCTGGAGCAATTTAGACTCAGGGAAGCTGGCCATCCGCACAAGCACTGTGCTTCCCGACTTCCCGCTAAACCCTGGCCTGACCCCCAGTCCAGACGGCTCCTGGTGTCCCCGTCCCAAGCTGCCGGGAAGGGCCCCACACGACAGGCAGGTGGCACTGGTTTGCGTCCTTAGGAGGCGGTGCGGTGGTCGCTCCCTGTGATCCCAGAGCCCCTCAGCGGGCCGTGCTTGGCTGGGCTCAGGGTGAGAGCAGGTGTAATTCTGTAATTCTGCTCCGCGCAGAGCAGGTGTAATTCCGGGGGGCTCCAGCAGGTGGCGCTAGAAGCTAAGGAATGCAGCCGTGGCTGTCGGCCCAACTTTTGGGTTCTTGGGGTCAGTCAGCGGTCTGGGCTGGATTCTCCATGCGTTCGCCGCCTTCATGCACGGCCTCATTGTCCACGCGGCATCCACTCTAGACAGGGCCCAGGGCCCCCTTCATGGTAAAGTGCAGGCAACACCTCCTGGTTCTCCCGGGATGACTCCACCTGCAGCCCCACGGCCCGCCACCCTCCTGGTGGCCAGGAGACTCTGGGTGGGCAGAACCCTGGGGCCCAGGAGGACCGAGATCTTGTACCCTTTTCCTAAAAGCAGAATTTTCCGAGTCTTTCAGCCACGTGATTGTAAAGCCAGAGACCCTCCCTGCTCTTCAAGCCAGTTCCCAGGCCTGGGCTCCATGGCTGCCGCAGGGAAAGGCCGACCCCAGCCCCTTCCACAGCCCAGCCCCGCTGTCTTCAGGGTTGGGGGCCCGCCCGGCTCAGGGAGGCCAGTGCGGGGAGGGGCCTCCGAGTCCCTGCCCGACCCCTCCGTCCCCTCTGCTAGCTGGGCGAGCAGCTGCCGTGGCCCTGGCAGGGTCTGAGCCAGGGTGATGGGGTCAGGCGGGCACTCCCCGGCCCGGGTCACAGGACGCTCTGCCAGGGGCCACGAGCCGCGGTGGTTCTTCTGAGGAGGTCAGGGCTCCCAAGGAGAGTCTGGGCCCACATTGGCTGTCCATCTGGACCCTGTTCAGGCCCCTCAGAGGTCTGCATCCACCCATCAGCCAGGCAGTCGGTCAGGGCTGAAGGGAGAGCCAAGGGCGGACACGACCTCTGAGCAGCGAGGGAAGCAGAGGAGGGGGCCGGGGGCAGGGCCTCGGGTCCCTGGGCAGCGGAGCCCCTGCCCTGGTCACGCAGCCCGCGCCCACGGCCGGCAGAGCCAGAGGGGTCCTCCCGGGCAGGCCCGTGAGAGCCCGGGGCCCTGACCCACGCGGCCTAAGATGCGGCCTGCAGAGCTGGGCCCAGAGGCGCGCCCACCAATGCAGGGACAGAGTCCACCCCGGTTCTGGGCCAGCCCCTCTGGCCCCCGCTGTCTCCCCACGGCCCCTGCGTGTCTGCGTCCATGTCACCGGGGGCAGGGGGGGCCATCTGGGACGGCCTTGTCAGGTCTGAGCCCACGTCCTGCGGTCTTGGGCGCTGCGCAGAGGTCGCTGAAGCCTGGATGCTGTTTGTTCAAAGTGACCTGACATCGCTTCAGGGCTCCCACGCTCTTTCCTACCTGGAGGTGCAGAGACCGGCTGGCCTAGCCAACGCGGCTCTGATTCTATGATGAGGCCGGTGTCGGGTCTGGGCTGCGTCCTCACGTCCCTTGCCCGGCACCTGGCCCAGTCACCCACCCCCGGGGAGCCGGCTCTGAGAGAAGCCAGACTCCTGAGCAGCGGCGGGGAGCCTCACACTTTAGACAGTCGAGGGCTTCTGGGCACAACTGCAGGGGGTGCTGGCCACATGGGCGTCCACTTGCCCTGACGTACTCTCCCGAGCGGCCCTGACTGTCGCCACCGAGGAGAATGGTTCTTCTGAGTGTCTTGAGGCTGCAGTCATGATGACGCCTTTGGGGTGTCGCCCAGGGAGAAGGGGTACTGTGCTTCTTACTGCTTTCCCCAAACAGGAGCGGAAGGCAGCTGCACCCCCAGGCCCACTCCCCTCACTGGGGTGACATCTCACTGACTGGGACACAGCCTTCTGGCCCCAGAGCCCCGTGAGGCCCCCGCTCCAGCTGGGCAGCTCCCCATGTCCGAAGTCACAGAGCAGATGGACTCGCCCCCGACACGACTCGCCCCCCTGAGCGCAGGGCCAGGCCAGTCCTGGAGGAAGCTCTGGCCTCACTTTGGGGGTGCCAGGGGGCGAGGCGCCCACTCCCAGTGGACTGGATGGGCCTGGCTCGGTTCAGGGGTCACAGTGCCAATGCCAAGGACCCTGGGGGCGTGTCAGGGACTCTGGGAAGGGAGCCTCCCGCTGCTCCCCTCAGCTGTTCTCAGTGAGCCCTGAGGTCCCCACACCCCTGGAGCCCGAGCCGGGTGCAGGGTTGTGGGGTCCCCATCTGGCCCTGCACCCCCCGCCACCACCAACCACCTCTGGGAGAGTAGCCTGTCACTGGGACCTCCCAGGACATGAGGGGCTGCCCCCACAACCCTGCAGGTGGCCGCCTCCACTAGCAAGGCCTGGGTGCTGGGACCCTCCTGCCCGCCACCAGGCACACCCCGCAGGCATACATGCCAGGCCACGGGCTCTGCCCCCACAATTGCTGAGACATCCTGACTGCCGCCACCCCTTCCCATCTGAATGCCCGCACGAGGGGCAGATGGTGGACAGGTGGGGGAGGGCGTGGGGGGGCACCGGGACCGTGGGGCCGGGCTCAGGCTGGTTGGATCTGGATGAGGTACTTGGAGGCTGAACGGCCTCTACGGGGGAAGGACGCCCAGTGTGGTCAGCGACACAGACCCCGACACCCCACCATGTGACCCTAACATTCAGCAGGACACGCTGCCCTCGGTCGGGGGCCCCCCGGGTCCTCAGGAGGAAACAGGAAGGTGGATGCTCGGTGGGTGCCCAGCTGGGAAGTTTGGGGGGGACCTAAAGGCATTTCGGTAACCACAGCTGCCAGGCTGGAGGGTGAGCCACTCGGCTGCAGACCTCCCGCTGCTGCCCTGGGACCCAGGGCGTCCAGAGCCCCCCGTCACACTGCCCAGGAGGGACTGCCCACAGCTCGGGGCCCCATATGGCCAGATCCGGAGGACGCTGCACGAGGACCACGTGAGGATGCGGGTCCATGCATCGTTAAACAGCAGTGATGAGGGGCGGGCCTGGTTACAGAGCCGTTGCCAGCAGGGATGAGAGACCCGAGGCGTGTGAGGCCGCCAGCTGGAAGGTCTCACATCCTCCGGGACATTGGTAGCACCTGCCCAGAGCAGCCACTGCAGTGCCATCGACAGAGCGAGCATGGACTGTGGGTCCCTGGAGGAGCCTGACTTGGAGCATGTGGGCCAGAGACCCCCTGAAGGGGCCAGTCACCCAGAGGCCAGAGGGAGGGTCTCTAGGGGCATCTGCACCCGTGCTCAGGCCAGCACCTTCCTGCCGGTGGGAAGGTGCACTCAACGCAAACGCCCTTCCACGGACAAGCAGGGAGGGAAGCAGGTCCCTGCCCACGACGGGTTCTGAGTCAGCCTCAACAGGGAGGAGCGCTGGCCGGGAACAACCCGGATGAACCTTGAGGACGTGTTGCCGAGTGAAACAGCCGTTCTAAAAGGACAAACACTGAGTGATTCCACCCACACAGGGGCCTGGGCTTAGCTTAGCATGCAGGTTCGAAGACAGGGGCGGTGGGCAGGGGTGGGGCTGGTAGTCCTCAGGGGCCGCGTGCTGGCTTGAGAAGATGAGAGCACTTTGCAGACAATGGCGACTGTGAGCACGTACTTGATGCCAGTGAAGCACACACTTATTGTTTCCATAGTGAACTGTGTTGTATGTGTTGACAATGAACTGTGTTGTATGTGTTGACAGTGAACTGTGTTGCGTGTGTTGACAGTGAACTGTGTTGCGTGTGTTGACAGTGAACTGTGTTGCGTGTGTTGACAGTGAACTGTGTTGCGTGTGTTGACAGTGAACTTATGTTGCGTGTGTTGACAGTGAACTGTGTTGCGTGTGTTGACAGTGAACTGGGTTGCATGTGTTGACAGTGAACTGGGTTGCGTGTGTTGACAGTGAACTTATGTTGTGTGTGTTGACAGTGAACTGTGTTGTGTGTGTTGACAGTGAACTGTGTTGTATGTTGAAAGTGAACTGTGTTGCATGTTGACAGTGAACTGTGTTGCGTGTGTTGACAGTGAACTGTGTTGTGTGTGTTGACAGTGAACTGGGTTGCATGTGTTGACAGTGAACTGTGTTGCGTGTGTTGACAGTGAACTTATGTTGTGTGTGTTGACAGTGAACTGTGTTGTGTGTGTTTACAGTGAACTGTGTTGTATGTTGAAAGTGAACTGTGTTGTATGTTGACAGTGAACTGTGTTGCGTGTGTTGACAGTGAACTGTGTTGTGTGTGTTGACAGTGAACTGGGTTGCATGTGTTGACAGTGAACTGTGTTGCGTGTGTTGACAGTGAACTTATGTTGTGTGTGTTGACAGTGAACTGTGTTGTGTGTGTTGACAGTGAACTGTGTTGTATGTTGAAAGTGAACTGTGTTGTATGTTGACAGTGAACTGTGTTGCGTGTGTTGACAGTGAACTGTGTTTTGTTGTGTGTTGACAGTGAACTGTGTTGCATGTGTTGACAGTGAACTGTGTTTTGTTGTGTGTTGACAGTGAACTGTGTTGCGTGTGTTGACAGTGAACTTATGTTGTGTGTGTTGACAGTGAACTGTGTTGCGTGTGTTGACAGTGAACTGTGTTGCGTGTGTTGACAGTGAACTGTGTTGTATGTTGACAGTGAACTGTGTTTTGTTGTGTGTTGACAGTGAACTGTGTTGCGTGTGTTGACAGTGAACTGTGTTGTATGTTGACAGTGAACTGTGTTGCGTGTGTTGACAGTGAACTGTGTTGCGTGTGTTGACAGTGAACTGTGTTGTATGTTGACAGTGAACTGTGTTGCGTGTGTTGACAGTGAAATGTGTTGCGTGTGTTGACAGTGAACTGTGTTGTATGTTGACAGTGAACTGTGTTACATGTGTTGACAGTGAACTTATATTGCGTGTGTTGACAGTGAACTGTGTTGTGTGTTGACAGTGAACTGTGTTGCATGTGTCCACACCAGTTGTAAGCAGACAAGTACAGCATAGGGTCTCTTGCTGTCTGGTCACCAGAGGCCCAAATGCAGGGGAGCCTGGGGGTGTGCAGGGGCATTGGGCCCATGGCCCCTGCCTGGAGCCCCCGCTGCAGCTCCTGGGACCCCACAGCCCAGCCCTGCCACAGCCCCAGGCTCTAGGGTGTGGGCTTGAAACAGCATCTTCCCTGAGGGTTCCCGTCCATTTACACTTTGGCAAGATGCCACTTCCTGTTTCCAAGAAGGAAAAAAGGCCAAGCGGGCTTGTAAAAAGCTGCCTTCTGCTCCAACATCAAACAGTTCAACGCGGCATCTCCATGAGTTAAGTGTAAATGAATCAGAAGCACATGGATTAAATTTCCCTTGAAATTCACTCCGGTTTAAAAATTAATGGAAAAAGTGCCTGGCAAAACTTGTTTAGAGCTTTATTGAACCAAAAACACTTTAAAAATAGTTTGGGAAGCTCGGCAGACCCAAGCCATGGGCGGATTCCATCTCTTCCCACACTGGGCCAGAGCCCTGGGCCAGGGACGGGGCGCTGGCCTGTGCCCAGGGTCCTGTGCCCACCCTCCCTGAAAACACTGTGTGCAAAACCAAAGCCAATTAGAACAATAAAGGGACCCAGAGCACCCCCCACCCAGCCAACCTCAGCCGGAGACTGGGATGGAAAACTGCTCACCTTGGGCTGCTGCGGAATTTAAGGGTTGCCATCCGGAAAACTGTTACTGTTACCATTCTGCAAAAGGAAAGCATAGTGAGCTCACAGGTGCAAACCCTGAAGCTCGCCAGAAAGCAGAGGAGGACCCTAGTTCCCTCCAGCCAGGTCGGTGGCCAGAGCAGATGCCCAGACATGGTGAGTGTGGAGTGCCCACTGGCTCCGCACACCCTCAGCTCTCAGAAACACAGGCCTGGCCTGAGGCTGCCGGGAGGGGCCCAGGGCAGCAGGAGCCCACGCGGGATCCCTCAAGAGGACGGAGGGGAACCGTGAGGAGACTGCTCTGCGGAGCATCCTTGCTCCACCTGCGTCCGCCTCGGAGGCCGCCAGGCCCTCGTGGGCCTTGCAGAGCAGGACAGACCCCGGGGCCAGCTGGGGTTCTGGTACGGCCTGGGGTCCCAGCTGCGGCTGAGTCCACAGCAAAGCAGACGCAGAGCGGCAGAGAGGAGGCAGCCCCCCCCCACGTGAGGAGCCCACAGGCAGGGTCTCGGGTGGGCCCAGGAATCCACCTCTGGCCTCCCCTTCAATGGAGACGACCTCACCCTGCATCACCGTGAGAGCACTGAGGGTCGCGGACAAGGCGAACATCCCAAGGTCACTTCACCTGCCCCAGGGGAGACTTCCCAGGCTGGAAGACAGTGGGCAACACACCGGAGTACTCAGAGGAAAACACTGCAAACCAAGAATCCGATACTCAGCAAAACTACCTTTCAAAAGTGAGGGTGAAATGAAGACTTTTCCAGATAAACACTGAGAACTTGCTGCTGGCAGACCCACCTTACAAGAAATAAAGGAAGTTCTTCAGGCAGAAAGCGCGTGACCCCAGACAGACACTGAAGCCACATGAATAAACAGTGCTGTTAAAGGTAAGTACGTCATTTTATGAAGCAGTACAAATGTATATTTTCCTCCTTTGTTCCAATAACTGGTTTAAAAAGCAATTGTATAAAATAATACAGATATAATGTAATGTCAGGCCTATAATTAGTGGAAATATAAGACATGTGTAATATCTTCACCAGAACCAAGGAAGTGGGTGAAACAGCTGGGAGGAAGGGACCGCCTGCAGGTGGTAAAGGAACACTAGAGCCCCGCTGGGTCTGCAGCATCACCATTTGTTAACATATTACCATAAAAAGAGGAGAAAGGAATGAACCCACATAGGATTAATGGTTATGTATGTCACTGAAATTAAGCTACTAGGTATTTGAAGCTGATTGTGATGTTAATATGTATGTAGTAAATCCTAGAACAACCGTTAAAGAAATAACTTTAAAAGGGGTAAAAAGCACTAAAGAATTCATTTTGCTACTTTAGAAAACATTCACTTAACATAAAGAAAGCAATAAAGGAGGAACAGAGGAACAAACCAATGGGAGGAAAATAGAAAACAAGAAAAATGAAATGGCAGATATAAATCCAACGATATCAATACTAACATTAAATGTGGATGGATTTAACAAGCTGATTAAAAGAAAATGTGATCCAACCTGAACCCGGCTACAGTAGGTGCACTTTAGACTCACAAGTGGATTAAAGTGGAAAAACATATATTAAGCAAAGAACAAGTTCGGGAAGCTGGAACGGCTGTATGAATGTCAGATAAAATAGATTTTAACACAAAAAAAATGTCATTAAACAAAGAGGGATGTTTCATAACGATTACAGGGCCCATCCATCAGGAAGATGTAAAAATTATAAATATATGTGCATCTAACCACAGAGGCCCAGAATATATGCCACAGAAGCTGATGGGAGGAAGGGAGGGGCAATGCTGCAGCAATAATCGGAGATATCAGGAAGGACCCCCCCCTCAATCATGGGTGTGACAACCAGGCAGAAGACCAACCATGAAGCAGAAGACCTGAGTCCAGGGTGGTAAGCCAGCAAGGTCCACTGGACGTCCTTAGGACATGCCACCCAAGCGCGGCAGAACACACAGAGTCATGCGAGATGCTGTCCAGAGAGAATGTTCTCTGCTGTCCCAGAGGAGCTGCTGCTGAGACTCAGGGCGACTGCTTCCATGTGGAAGACGAAGGGCAGAAGGCGCCGTGCTGAGTCTTCGGCCTGGGTGCTGACCAGCCCTGGCCGTGCTGACACTGACTGGCTGAGGACTGCAGTTTTAGACCCGGTGGTAGGATGCCTGGAGTGGGTGGTCCGGAGATGAAGAAGCCCCTGCACTGTCTCAGGGAGGAGGGGAGGATTAAAGAGCGACTTCACAGGGAAAATCTCAGAGCAGAACCTCCAAACTGGAAATGTACGGACCTCTAAGGACACCCCTAACAGAAAAGGGAACTCACAGGTGTGCAGACCCATCTTTTTCAACTTCAGGCACAACTGGCAGGTTTGCTATCAATGGCTTTTTAAAAGAACCTCAGCTAAGTTTACTAAGAAGTAAACAAACTCTTCCTAATTCTGATTTTTGGGCTTCCCAGGTGGTGCTACTGGTAAAGAACCTGCCTGTCAGTGCAGGTAGACAAAGGAGATGAGGGTTTGATTCCTGGGTGGGGAAGATTCCCTAAAGGAGGGCACAACAACCCTCTCCAGTATTCTTGCCTGGAGAATCCCCATGGACAGAGGAGCCTGGCGGGCGGCGGGCCATAGGGTTGCACAGAGTTGGACACAACTAAGGCAACTTAACATGCACGCAATTCTGATTTTTAACTTAATGCCTATCTCTACCCTTTGGCTCAATGCCCATGTGGCCAAGCATGTCTGCCAACACTTGGTTCAGTCTGTGAGCCTCTTGCAGGCTGCTCAGAGGTGCTGCAGGAGGAATGCGCACCTGCCCTTTAGAAGAGTTGCATGCTCAAAGTGGCTCCAAATGGGAGAACTTTAAATTGGCACTGCCAGGGCTTGAATGTGGACCTGGTGAGAACAAAAGCATTTACATTCAACTCACAGATGTCTGAGGTGATTTTCATGAGCAAGAAGTGGCACCTGGGTGTGCGACCAGGGAACAGGAAGAAAGGGTGGACAGCGGCCACAGCTGCTCAGGAGGCCCTGCCAGGCTGGGGGTGCAGAAGCTGTGAAGTGGGACCAAGGGGTCCCCAGCGGGGCTACCAGGGCAGGGGACACAGCAGTCCCTTCAGGGCAGCTCCAGCCAGACCAGTGCCTCCCAGGTCCTCCCAAGCCAGTCCCCACGCCAAGGGCGCTGAGGGTGTCGTCTCCATAGCACTTGTGCTTGAACACAAAAGTGGGAGCAACAACGACTACAAAGTCTCTAGCAAATATTGAGCAGGGAGGATGAATACCCAAGTGTGCACCAGGAGAAAGGATTTGGCACTAAAGAGACTTCGAAAATGGTAAGCCTCTTTGGGTGTATTTGCCCCAATAATCCACAGAAACAACAGTAATCTAAAAATAGTCTTGTTTTCTGTCCTAAGCTCCTTTTAACTTCGTTAGTCATCACCAATTCTTAAAATAAAACCCGTGTAACGTCTCTCCTAGTAGCAGCTATAAACACACCTCGAGAGCGGCCGGAGGACCCAGAGAGGAGGAAGGGGCGCCGGGGGCCGCGGGCGCGGGGCCGGGGCCGCTGGCCCCGCGGTGGCCGCAGGGCCGGCCCGCGGCGGACACGGGGGCGCGCTGGCCGCGGAGCTGCGCCGCCGCCTCCGGGACTCCCTGCGCCCTGGCGCGCGGCCACCGTGGTCCGGGCAACGGCATTAAACAGAGGGAAACAGACGGGACACCGTCACCCGGGCGGGGGAATGAGGGGCGCGTTGAGAGCAGACAGGAAAAGAACTTTTCTGGATGGAGTGAAAATTATTCATTGGAGGAAGAGGAGGAGGCGGCGGCCAACGGCCCCCAGCTCGGCCCTCCGCAGCCGAGGGGCACTCCCGGCCCGAGGGGTCCCGCGGACTCCGGGGCCGCAGAACGGCCCCGCGCCCCTGAAATCCTGAGAGGGGAGGGCGGAGGGGGCGAGAGTCAACCTTCCTTTTGACACAACTCTCCAGACCTCCCTTCGCTCCGCGCCACGACTCGGCCTCTCCTCCCGGCCCGTTCCCCTCCGGGGCGGGCCCTCGCGCCGGCAAACTCTCCAGGCAAAGCCCGAGCCCGTAGGCCGCGGGGCCGGGGACTCACCGGCGCATCTTTGCAGAGGGAGGCGGGCGGGAGGGGGCAGGGGGAGGGGCGGGGGCGCCCCCTGGCGGCTGCCAGCTCCGGACGCACGTCCCGCCCCCCCGAGTCCCCGCCCCCCCAGTCTCCGCTTCCCTTCCCCCTTTCTCCCCCCCCGCCCCGCCCCCCTCCGTCCGGCGTCCTCGCGACCCTCCCCCCTCAGCAAGCTCGAGGGGTTCCCCCTCTTGGGCCTCCAACGTCTTTGCGGGGTCTCCCAGCCCCAGCCACTGCGTCCCCGCGGGGTCCTCCCCGCCCTTTGCCTGGGGCTCGAGGCGCCTGGCGGGCCGGCTCGCAGAACGGGCGCTGACCCACAAGTAGTGGCACCAGGAGTGTCCTGACCCCCACCAGACCCCCAGGGGAGACCCCCAGGGGAGACCTGCGCCCAGTTGGGCCGACGCCACTGGGATGAACCGACAACCGCGGTGGTGACGTGGGCATCCCCGCGCCGGGCGCCTTCCTGTTGTTTAATGTCGCACCGAGGGCAGGGCAACCCCCCCACTGGATCAAGCGTGGCACCCCCCTTTCCCCGGGTGCCGGGCGTGGAGTCCTTTGGGGGCACCCACGCGCGGGCCGCAGGCCTCCTGGTCCCCGCGGCAGACACGTCTTTTGCTTTGGGTTTATTTTAACCCACATAGGTTGTCGTGCAATAGATTTATGATTCTTATACACCAGACATTTTAACCGCCCCAACACTCCGTCCCTTCCATCCAAGGCCAACACGAAAATATGGTCCCGTTTTGGCCGCCGAGCTGCACCGAGAAGCAGCAGGGCTTGAAAAAGGAAAGAGTGAAGTGAAGCGGCCGCTTGGAGAGGCCTCCCCCGCGAGGCGAGCGGACCAGCCCCCGTCGGCTGGAAACCCCAGTCGCGCCCGTAAACCGCCCCGGCCCTCGGGGCCGGCCGGGGGCGACGGCTGGGAGCCCGGGGAGGGGCTCGTGGTTCTCCACGGCCCCCCCGCCCGCCCCGCGCCAGCCAGCCGTGCAACAGGCAATCTGGGTCGCTCAGATATTTACAGAAGAAAAATGACAGTGACTCCACGTCCCGGGACTGCCGTGCAATCTGTTAGTAATTTAGCGGGATGGGAATTTCCTTTCTCGGGCCTGCCAGTGGAAGCGCTTTTCCAAATTTCCACAGCGGGGGAAGCCTGCGATTTTACATAATGACTTCAGCATGCAGGGCTCTCTAGGCACCCCCGTCGGCCCCCCTCCCCGCCCCGCCCCGCCCCCCTCATTAAAGCGCAGTGCGGTTCTCTCAGGACACCCGCGTGGACCCAGGCGTCCGGGCCGGGCCGCGCGCCGGGTGCGCCCCAGCCTCTCCGCGTGCGCCCCTGTCCGCCCCCCATGCGCCCCGCGGGACGGGCGAGCGGCGGCCAGGCGCGGGGAGGGGCGGCCGCTCGGCGGCTGGTCCCCCGGGCCCAGCGCCGGCTCGGGCGGGCGGGGGCGTGATGTCACGGCAGGGAGGGGGCGCGGGAGCGGCCGGGCCGGCGGGGAGGCGGGGGAGGTATTTTCCAGCTTTAAAAAGGCAGGAGGCAGAGCGCGGCCCTGCGTCAGAGCGAGACTCAGAGACTCCGAACTCGCCGGCACAGTCACCGCGCCAGGGAGGGCGGCCGGGCGCGGGGACCCGGGCGCGGGTGCACATCTCCGAGCCCCGGCCACCGCCACCTTGCGGGGCTCCCGGGGCCGCAACCCGGCTCTGCCACGCGCGCACACACCCCCCACCACACTTCTCCGGGGCGCGCGGGCTGAGCTGAGCCCGGGCCGGAGCGCGTCGGCCGGGGGAGAGGGGGCCTTTCGCGGGAGACCCGACCCCGGGCGGCAGCGCGAAGCGCCCACTTCTCCCGCTCCTCCTCCTGCTCGCCGCCGCCGCCGCGTGGATGCCAAGTACCAGTTTTCCAGTCCCTTCCAAGTTTCCACTCGGCCCTCCGGTTGCAGTCTGCGGGAGCGGGGAAACTTTGGGGCCCTCGGCGCCCGCCGGCGGCACCATGAAGTCGGCAGAGGAAGGTAAGCGGGCCCAGCGACAGTCCCCCACTGCGGCCCCCGAGGCGTGGGGGCGGCCCCGCACCCGGAGCCCCGCGCCCATCCGGTCCGCGCCCGGCCCGCCCGCGCCCTGCGGTGTCCCGGCCCGGGGAGGGGCGAGCAGGCCGGTCTAGTGTCCGCTCGTGGGGAGGGGCGCGGGCAGCCGGGCGCGCAGCGGGCGCGCTGCAAAGATTGGGAAGCGGTGTCCCCCTGGTGTTTCCCCAGAGCGGCCCTGATTTCGAGCGCGCCTTCTTGCCAATAGGTGTCTCCTCTTCTCTAGCGCTGAGTGCGCGCACTTGGCCTTCGCTGGTGCTGCCGCTCAGCAGATCCCGCTGTGGAAACTCGGTTCAAATGCAGGCGGCTAGGGGACCAGCGAGGTTAGGGCCGTCAGAGCCACAAAGGAAGGACATTTGGGGAGATTTGAGGCTTCTTTAGGAAAGAGGGATGGCCTGGTTTCTTCCCCGGTGGGACAGGGCCACCCTGTAGCCTCGAAGACCAGCCGTATAGTGAGGTGGGGATCTCTGCTCCCCTCTACGAACTTAGCCGGGGGCGGATTCTCTCCAGGCGCCGGGCCACGGGAACCGCTCCGTGAGGCGCTGCCACGCCGATGGCTCGACCCGCAGGACTAAAAGCAATGAAAGCCGCGGTGGGGCGCAGCCCCTAATTCAAACCAGTTTGCAATCTTGTGGATTTGAGAGTTCCAACCGTAGATGTTTCAGGACAGTTTGGGAAGGGCCTGCCGAGTTTCAAGATACTTTTTCATAGTCACAAGGATGGCATAAACGTCTGCCCTGAAGCCAGTGATGGTGAGACCGCTACTGACAGTCTGCTGGCGACCCTCCTGTGTGCAGCCTCGGGTCCACAGCCCCTCACCCTCACCCCACACCCGCCCTTAGAAACAGCCACCACCACCCGGAACTCCCCCACCACCCAATTAGCCTGGAGCAAAGGGGTGACTAGCCTCCTGTGAGAGGCCACCAGGGCCAGGGCTCTGGCGGAAGCCGGAGACACCTTTCGAAACGCCTTATCAGCGCTGAAGTACTTTGTCTAAATTATTTTAAGAAAACTGCCAAGGCTGCCAATGTGTAATGAGTACTCATATTTTATAAGGGCAGACATCCTTCTGGGAAGTGCTAGAAACTAAATGCTACCACCTCCTGCACAATTCTAATAAATATGACGGCCCCACTTGCATCACAGCTGCAGTTTTCAAAGACTGCCTGCTCTGGAGAACTTCCTCACCGTCAGCAAACAAGCGCTCAAGACCCTACACTCAATGTAAGAACGTCATTTGGGGGTCAGGGCCTTGATGTCTTATGTTATTTCTACGTAGTTTTAATCAAGGGAAGATATATATTAACATATACCTTATATTTCTTACCATTTCATGCCAATTTAGAAAAGTTTAAATGTAAGCAGTACATAATGCTTACAGGACGAGCTCTTTTACTGTCAGAAAAGTTTTACAAGTTGCCGAGATTTTGATTTTACATCTTTGGACACTTTCCATCAAAGTTTCCCCCACATATTTCTTACCTCTGCTTTTTAAATATGTGGGTCTTTCAAAGTTTAGATCTCTTTACTTGAGCAGTCAGTGGTCTATCGTCGATAAAAGGTCTTTCTTTTCTCTTACAAGAAGAAAAGACATCTATAGGGGGTGATTATTTGTCCTGTTTCCTACACAAAAGAATACATTCTAAGGTGCCACAGCTCAGAGACAGCTCGCCAGGCGCGGTGATGCCCTTCGACTAAACAAATATCGGTGCATGTATCAGGACTGCAGAATTAGGCCAACAAGAAAGCATGATCTAATCCTTCGTACAGACAGGAGCGGGGTGTGAGAGGCAGAGCCCGTCTGCAGGTCCACGCCTGCCTTGCTGAAGGCTGGCGGAAGGCTCTGGCCTTCCCCACCGGCCGGCTTGGGCTTTGGCTGCCCATCTGAGAATCTGAGGGAATTCCCAGCCTTCCCCTCCAGTTAAATGAGCATCTGGTCAAAGCTCATTAGGCCTGTTGTTCGGGAAGGCCCTGTGCTTGTTTTTCCGCGTGGGGAAGGCAGAGAAATGCGGGCCTTGTAGGTACGCCCACCACCCATTCAGAAGTTGCTCCACACGGAATGCCTGGGGCGCTCCAGGACAGAACAAAGCCGGCCCTGTTCTCTCGCCGCCTCGCTCCGCATCGTCTCCTAATCCAGATTAGAAAGGCCCCGTGGCCGCATCGCTCGAAGGGCTGGAGGCCTGGGCCCCGAGCACACCCGCCGCCGCTGAGAGGAAGCGCCAAGCTAAACATTTCCATCAAGACAGGAGTGTCTGCTGAATTGGCAAATAGCTCCAAACCATTTACAAGACGCAAGGCACTGGGGGTGCTGGTGAGGGGACCAGTTAGAAAACGGCCCCCTCTCAGGCGACCTTGGTAGGGGATCAGCTCCTCCTTGGGACAAAGCAGACCTGAGTCCTGACCCTGGGGGACTCGGGTCCACCGGGAAGGGTAAACCCACTTTCTCCAGGACAGAACAGTTGAGAGAGACGTTTTAGTGTAAACAGTGGGTAGAGGCTGTTAGGTTTGTGTCTAAGTTTTTGGCGGGGGTGAGAAAGTGGCTGAACTTAAAAAAAAACCAAAAGAGAAAAATGAAATGCTGTGGCTTCTGAACGGAAAACAGAACTTCCATTTGCCTGAAGGTCAGCAAAAAAAGCAAACTAAAACAAAACAGCCCTCCAACATACATCTTAAAGTTAGGACTATTATTAGAAACTAAATCAGGCCAAAGTGAACTATGGTTTATCACTGGAGAAAACCAGCCTTTTGAAAAGGGTCCTGAGAGAGAAGAGTTGGGGGGGGGGGTCAGGTGATTCCCAGGTTCTCTGCTTCCAGAAAAAGCAGTCCCCAGGGGCCGAGGGACTGCAGGGCCGAGGGGAGGACACGGCAGGCTGGATTAGCAGCCCAGTCGCAGAAACGGACCATTGAGCACCGCCTCCTTCCCCCGTGGGCGATCCTCTGCCTCTCCCCCCGCCTTCCTGACCACCTTTCTCGGGCTTTTCCAGATGTTGCTTTCACGGGCGCCAAGACCCTGGGGAAGTCAGAACGGCTGGGAGAAAGTCCAGTTGGGCCGGGGGCGGGCCGGTCTCAGGCGGCCCTAGCTCGTACACGGACTTTGTGCACACACGCTGCTCTGTGCCCGGGCCTTGGGTGTCACCCCCGCGGGCTCCCCCTCTTCTCGCTCGGTCTGGGGGAGCTCTGGGGGGATTCAGGGATGGTTGGCAGGCTACTCGTGGGCCCACAGGCGTTTGCACGCGTGTTTCAGGAATTTGAGGGACTAAAGCGAGCGGGGTTACCAAAAGGAAAGGTAGCCAGCTGGGCATCAGCCTGCCGGTAGCAGGCCGCGCGAGAAGGCGGCCGGCGCGGGCAGCAGCGCGACCCTGGCGTCCCCATGAGCTCCCACCTCCTGACTCTCGGGTCGGGGGGTGGGGTGATCTGAGCTGCACGGGCCGGAGCGCAGTGCCGTGCGTGCGGGTTGGGGAAGAAGCTGCTCCTCTAGAAGCCGGCCCTGCCACCCAGGGGTTCTGAGCCGGCCCGGCCTGCGGGGCTCCGGCAGGACGGAGGTGGGGGCTCCCCATCCTAGGGGCCGGCGGCCGCCCGGAGGTTCCTTCGGCCGCTCAGCTGAGCCGTTGTGGTCAGGGCCGCGCGTCCCGGACTCTGCGCCCCTCCCCGGTGGAACCGCCGTTGCCGCTCGCTGCGCCCGCCTCCCCGAGCGAGGCTGCGGGTGGGCGGGGGTCCACCGCCTGGTCCCGTCCGCACCCCCAGCTTCTGTCCACTTGGCACCCGCCGCATGGGTTCTCGGGCGGACCGAGGTGGCCGGAGCCCCCGTGTGCCCCCTCTCCGGCACCAGTGCACCCCCCGAGCGCGGACCCTGGTGGCACTCGGGGATCTCCCTCGCGCAGGGGGGCCGACCCCGAGAGCTTCCTGGGGGGCCCCCGGGCACGGGTGGGGGCTCGGGGAGCCGGGACACCAGTGAAAGGCGTGCGCTCCGGCTCGCGGGGAGAGTTTATTTAAAACTCGGAAGCCGGCGGCCGGCGAGCCGCTTGTTTATGTAAACCCGGAAACAGCGGGGGGAGGGGCACGGCGGGGGAGGGCCGGGGGGAGGGGCGCGGGAGTCACGTTACCGAGGACGCGCGGCTGAGCTCGGGCGCAGCCGAGCCCCGGCGGCGCGACCACAGGTGCCCGCGGCCCGCGCCCGATCGCGGAGCTCGGCCCGGGACCCCGACTCTAGACCCCGACCCCGGACCCCAGCCTGACCCTAGGAGCCCGACCCAGCCTCGACCCCAGACCCCGAATCTGATACCGACCCTGACCTCGGACCCCTGACCTAGGACTCGGACCCCGAGCCCCGACCCCCACCCTGGACCCCTGTCCTCGAACCCCGACTCCGGCCCTGGCCCTCTGACCCCCGACCCAACATGACGGGGCTGGAGGAGGACCAGGAGTTCGACTTTGACTTCCTCTTCGAGTTTAACCAGAGCGACGAGGGCGCCGTCGCGGCCCCCGCAGGTGGGTGCGCGGCCGGGCGCAGGGGCGGGCGGCGGATCCGGGTCGGGAGGGGCCCTGTCTGGAGGCGCGCCTGGCTCCAGCCCCTCTGCCCGTGGCGCCCCCCGGCCTCCGTCCCACCCTCCGCGGCGCCAGGGCAGAAAACAGGTCAAACTGAGGGGAGAGCGGGGCAGCGGGGGAGGCCCTCTGGGGTCATAGGGTCGCCCAGCCAAATGCGCTAGGCTCCAGGCGCCGTCCCGTGGAGGGGCCTCTTCTTTAGGGCGCGGTGGGTGCTGCTCCTGCCAGGGGACAGGGAGTCAGGCCCTGGACTTGGACGTCCCGCAGGGCAGGGGCCTGGAGCCCCTACCTCTGCCCTCCAGGCTCCTTGTGCCCTCAAGGCTAAAACCTCCCGCCTGGCCAAAACCTCCTGCCTGGCCAAGAAAAGTCCCAGGGGAACCAGCCTTCAGGCCCTGCGACCACCAAGTTCCCCGGCCTTTTTTTTCTTTCATTTTCTCTTCTCTGTCAAAACTAAAGGTTCTACTTAAACAAGCAGCTGATGCAGGAACCCTCCAGCCCCCGGGACGGGTGCGTACTCTCCAATAGGAATGAGACGTTGAGCAGTCACCCAGTTTTGCAGGAAGACGGCCTGAGCTGGAGGCCGCCCCAAGTGGAGGGAGCCCGGAGCCCCTCCCTGCAGCCTGGTCCCCCACCTGTCTCTTGTGTCCCCTGTCGGCCTCCTTTCTTGTTTGTCTTCAGGACACTCTCTCTGGCCCTGCCCACGTGGCGGGGAAGTGGTGAAGCTGAGCCCAGCAGCTTGGCACTGTTGGGCGCCCAGCTCTGCAATGACTGTATAATATTTTCCGTATCATTCACCACCCCTCTTTTAAAACTGCAGCGTCCTCCTCGTTTTTTAAAAACACGAATGTTCCAACCAGGCCAAGGTGGCCTGAATCAGTCCTCCCTGGATGGCCTCCCTTTTCCTCTTCCTGGGCTGGGGGTCCCCAGGCCTCTGGGTGGGCGGGAGCCAAGGCAGGCGGGGGTGGGAGAGCGTGGCAGCCTTCTGAACAGATGTGAGGCTCGAGGTGGAGAAGCGGGCCCCTCAGGCCTTCTGTACTCAGGTTCTGGCTGGGCCGTCTGGGCTGTTTCCACTAGCAGACTTTCTCCCTCGGTATCCAGCTCTCTTTCCAGTCTTCTTAGCAGATGTATTTGATGAGAGGCCTGATGTGTGAACTGCTCCCCTGACTGCTCCAGGGTGTGAAAACCGGGTGAGGACGGAATGCCACGCACATCCTGTGTCCTCAGGCTCTGCCGCCCCAGAAGGCTAACCTGGTCAGAGCAGAGGCCTGGGCTTGGGAGTCCCCTACAGTGGGGGGAAGGCCCCGCTGCCCCCTCAGTCTCTGTGCATGTCTGCTCCCCTGACAGCAAGTTGAGCAACATTCTCAAGGTGCTCTTTCAGCATCGTTGCCAAATGTATACCGCCACCCACCCCAGCCTCCAGGGACCACAGTCCCAAGAAAGCCTCCTGCAGGAAGGCCTCCAGGATACCAGCACTTGGGGCCCAGCATTCACCGGGCCTTGGTGGAGGGGCATCAGGCAGCTGGAGAGAGGTCTGGGCAGAGAAGAGGTGGTGCCTTCACCTTGTCATGGCGTTAGAAGAAAGCATCCCTTTTTATCTATTTATGTGAGAGACGCTCCTACTTTTTATTACGATTATTTTAGAGCCGGTTTACAGCAGAATTGAGAGGAAGGTATGGAGATTTCCTGTGTACCCCCTGCACCCACAGGCACAGCCCCCCCACTATTGACATTCCCCCCTAGATGGGATGTTTGTTACAGTCAGTGAACCTACATGGACACGCCATCACCCAAAGTCTGTAGATTACATAGTGTTCCCTCTGGGTGTTTAATCCTGTGGGTGTGGATGAATGTGTAACGACATGTGTCCACCATAGAGAAGTCCTTCAGAGCACTTTCACTGCCCTGCCCCCGTTCATCCTCCCTCCCTGGCCCCCAACCACTGACTTGGTCACTGTGTCCCTAGTTTTTCCAGAGCATCCTACAGTTGGGACGCTGGACGCAGAGGGTGCGGCCTTTTCAGATTGGCTCCTTTCACTGAGTGACACTCAACTTGTGTCTCCTCCAGGCCTCTTCCTGACTTGATAAGTCTAGTGCTGAGTAGTATCTCTTGTCTGGATGGATCACAGTTGATCCATTCACTTACCGAAGGACATCTTGGTTGCTTCTAAGTTTCAGAAGTTATGAATAAAGTACATTCTTCTTGCTCTTATTAATTACTAACATTACATTGCAATTATTAAGTTAATGGTTACATTGTTATATTAAATTCTTCAGCTTTTAATGGGTGACAAATGACTTCATGTTATTTCTGGGATGAACTTGGATAGAAATAAGTGAATGACTGACCAATTCTGAGGTTGATTGTGAAGCAAGGTGACAGAGCTTGGGAAGTTATTATACCCAACCCAAAATGGGCACTTTCTCAAAAGGACTCGGCCAGCCCTGACCACAGGGCCCCTCGCCCTCATCATTCTGAGTGAGGGTGGCATCTTCTCACCTGTCACCTGTCGATCACGCCACCTCTTGCTCTAGAGAACAAGAACCCCCGCGTTCGAGGGGGCCGTGGGTGCTGGGGTTCTTTCTGTGCAGAGAGCTTGGCAGGTGCAGATAGTCACCATTTGTTGGAAGAAAGCAAGCAGAGTTTTAAAAATAACCCGCCCTGGTCTGGGCAGGGTGTTGTTTGCCCAACAGGGGCTGCCCTGGCCCCTCTGGGGAGGAGGCTGGCTGGGGGCTTCCCTCCTGGGGGGGCTTCCTGCTGCTGCTTCCCTCTGGGTCTCAGGAAATAGCTGCTCTGCTGTGGGCCGGGCGGGCGTGGCCCTGCTTCCCGCCCCGGGCTCCTGTTTTCTAAGTTATTTTGGCCGCCCAGCTGGGGCTGTCACCGTGGCAACTCAGGAGGAAATGGGCGGGGCCTCCTGGCGGCCTGGGGGCGGGTCCCTCGCTGCCCTGACTGCTGCTGTGCAGTGGGGGCCACGGTTCTTGCGTGAAAGGGGACGTTTCCTGAGAAAAGGAAGACTTGGACTTTTTATTGTCAGTGCCCTCCTCAGTGACGGGGGTGGCGTGGAGGCCCCAGAGGCCCACGTGTCCTGCTTGCTTGGGGCCCGCCGGGCTTTGGGCCCAGAACCCAGCGTGCCGGCCGACCCGGGGCCACAGGCCTAGCGCCGCGCCTGCGCCTCCAGCAGGCGGGCCCATGGCCTCGGTTTGCTCAGACCTCCAGAGACACTCCACCACTGGGGTCTTTGTCCGGAGGATGTTTTACTCCTCCGTGGAGTTTGTCGGAGGAAGCGGCCGGGGCGAGTCGGCCTGGGGATGTCTTGGCCCCTTCGACGTGGGGCCTGGAGCGGGAAGACCTGAGGTGCGAGGCTGGGCTTCGGAGCCGTGGGCCTCGGGAGGTCGAGGCGGCCGGCTGCTCTGCCTCTTGAAACGTCTGCCTTGCAGGTGGCTGACTGGCCCTCAAAGCTGTGTGTCTGTCACCCGCGGGCCTGGCCGCCCCTGCTCAGTCAGCGGCTCCTCACAGAAAGGTCCTGGCGAGGAGTGGCTTTGTTTTGCTTTGTTTTGTCTCCACTACCTGCGAAGCTCTAATCTAGCCCTGTGGGGCCACACCCGCCACCCGGGAGAGGAGACCTGGCAAGGCGTGGGGAGGCCAGGCCTGGCTGCCAGACTGCTTCCAGTTCTATTTCTAGCTTCGTGTCCTGCGGTTCAACCCCAGCAAATGCTGAAGGGGATGTTCCTTAAAATGAAAAACAGAAGTCGCGTGTCGCGTTCCCTCTCAGGGTCTGTGACCGACAGGAGTGAGGTGCGTGAAGATGCAGCTGTGGTGGGTGTGGGGGGGGTGCGGCCGGCCGTGCGTCCTCGTCCCTGCCGCTCCCCGGGAAGGGTGAGGGGTCCTGACCTCACTGGCAGGGAGGGTCCGAGCAGTCAGGAGCCTGCCGGGGTGCAGTTGGCCATAGTGGAGGGACACCAGACAACCTTTCTTGGTGATCATTCAGTGAAGTGTTAGTTGCTCAGTCGTGTCTGACTCTGCGACCCCATGGATAGTAGCTGGCCAGGCTCCTCTGTCCATGGGATTCTCCAGGCAAGAATCCTGGCGTGGGTTGCCGTTCTCTCTCCAGGGGATGTTCCCGACCCAGGGATTGAACCAGGGTCTCCTGCACTGCAGGCAGAGTACCGGTTGTTCAGACCTAGCACGATTGAATGGTTCTAGAATCAGTGGTTTTTCAGAATGAGAGGAAACACTCCTGCCCATGCTGGCCTGTTGGACGTGCTGCGGGTGGAGTTCGCCGTGGGCGCTGGACGGACCGGGAGCCATGCATTGTCCCCTGGGTCCACGCTGGCATCCAGCTCTGTGTTCCCCAAGAGGACGGGGTCGACACTCTGGAGGCGGGGCTGTGGCTGTCTTCAGAGATGAGACACAGTTTCATGAATGTCCGTTACGTTAAGGCTTTTTGAACAGGCTCTCCCTGGTATTCGCCTAGACTCCTGCGCTGTGAGTTAATGACCCTCCTTGGCGGGCAGCCAGGCTCCAGAGGCAGCGGCAGAAAGTGTGTGTCGTGGGTGCTGAGCCTTTCGGTGCCGCCTGACGTGACGTGAATCAGCCTGGGCATCTCAGGATTTTAAGAAAGTCACTGAAAATATTTTCATCCCATGTAAATGTAATCCCTTTGAATAGTTAAAGAACTCAGATTTGAATACGGTTCAGGTGCGAAATAAGCCCAAATTGGGTGGAAGTGGGGTGGGGAAGCAGGGAGGTGCCCCCCAGGGCAGGCAGGCCTGGGCGGGCTGGCAGCGACCTGTGGGCGTTTCGTCCTGCAAGGGAGGTCTTCATCCCAGATTCTGGCTGAGCTCAGAACAAAGTTCAGGCACTTAGGGGTTTCTCTTCATAATTTATTTAATTAAGGAAAACTCATGCGTAGGGGGTCTTGTTTGTGTTCTAGTAAAGGCTCATGCCTGTCTTTTCCTCATTGAGCTGTGGCTCTCAACAGACCTGGGTTAAACAGTGGCACTCCTGGGAGGTCTGGGGGTCTGACCCTTGCGCCAGTCGCCCCCTCGGGCCATGGGCCGTGGTAGAGTCCTGTGGGCAGGTGGTGGTGGGGCCAGGACTTGTTCTGCTAACTGCAGGATTTTTCTTCTAATTCCTAAAATTACCTTCCTGCCAACAAATGGTAGTTCAGGGGTCAGATCAACTCTAAGTCCTAAAATAAATGACAGATTTGCATCATATTGTTTGGCTGAGCAGGATGCGTGGGATCTGTTCTCTAGACCCTGTCAAGGCCCTGTGGGCTCCAGGAGCTGGGGGTGGCCTGCCAGCCCGCTGCGCCTAGTTTGCGCGCTGTGTGCACTTCCCGTCAGCCTCCTGCTTGGGCTCCCCTCCTGGAGTTGGCAGCTTGTCTTGGAAGTGAAGTCCCTTCGCTGAGTGCTACGGTCAGTGTGCTGCACACAGAGGAGAGCGCGGTGAGCCACAGTGGCCCCGGAGCGAGGGGTCAGGTTTGCCACACAGTGTCTCCTCCTGGGGCAGCTAGGCCTGGGGGCTGCGTCTACCTGGGGGCCCGAGTGGTGTCCCGGCCACCCAGACAGGGCCGCCTCCAGGACGGACGTCCCAGAGGCACTGGAGCGCACTCGCCTAGCAGCTGCTGCCCCCGGGGAGGGGCCCCCGCAGGTGCTGGGCCAGGCTGGCCTGTTCCTCTGCTTCAGGGCACAGTGTGACCACCACGCTGGCGGAGGGGCCTGTATGTGGGCTGTGGGCGGGGAGCAGGGGCCAGGGTGGGCGACCCCACCCCTGAGATGGAGCCAGGTGCTGCACCGGTGGTCCAGAGGACCCGCCTGGGAGGAGGCCGGTCCTCGCTGACCCCCGCGCTGCCTCTGTAACTCGCCGGTGGTCTGGGGACACGCTGAACATGGCACAGCCCCTTGCTGAGAAATCCCTGCCATGTGCACGGATAGCACAATCTGTTGCTGTTCTGCTCGTCGATCACAGTCCTCATCACGTCTCACAGTCCAGGTGGTGCTGCTGGACACTCCAACCCGGCCGGCCGGCCTGCTTTCGGTTGGCCTGGTCGACGTCTGACTTCTTACCTGAAGCCTCACCAGCGCTGGGAACAGTTGTTTGTTTTCTGAATGAGCAGCTCTGGTCAGAATGGTCTGGAGATCTGGGCCATGGTGAAGGGGACCCTCCGAGCGGGAGGTCTGCACGTGGCTGGGACGTCCATACAGAGTGCACTGCTGTGGCCGGAGGGGCCCTTGGTCCTGCGGGCGCATCTGCTGGATGCCTTTGGGAAGGAGCACAGAGCCGTGCTTAGGCTCCTGCGGCAGTGAGGATTCTGGCTGACGCCACTGTCCAGTCGGTCCTGCCCTGAGGGTCGACCCTCGAAGGGGCCCCGGGGCCTCCTATGGGAGACGCCCTACCTGCTGCCCCAGCCCCTATGTGTCCAGGGCCTCCGCCGACCCAGGCTGAGGTGGGTGCCTCCACACCTGTCCTGAGGGCTCCCTGCGGGGTGGGCAGGCTCATCCAGGGCCTCAGTGGCCTGACCTGCAGCCCACGGGCCAGCTGCTTCTCAGAAGTCTTGACCGTCTCTTCTGGACATGCCTTTGTAGAGTTGTTAACTTCCTGGAGGTTTTTACAAAGATGGCAATCTGAGGCTCACCATGGTTTTTGTGTTGAAGTGTCGGTGAGCCTGCGGGTGTTGGTGTGAGGAGTTGAGGGCAGCTTCGCCTGTCAGCCCCGGGAGGGTCCCTCCGTCCCCCTTGGGAGCGTGGGGGCAGGTTGGGATGGGGACGACAGGGTGGGGGATGGTGTCTGCAGATCCGCTTACCCCCCACCTCCTCCCCCCCGGAGCTTCGATTCCCTCAGCTGCAGTTTCCCCGTTCTCGTCCTGCTCAGCCTCGCTCTGGGGCCATTTAGATTCCGGCAGCGACTCTGAGCATCTGGACGCCTTCTCCTCGAAAGACAGCCTGCCTGCGAGGCCCGGGGGCGGGGCGGGGCCTGCCCCCCTCTTGGGGGGCAGCTGAGAACAGGGTTTGATGGGA
Source organism: Cervus elaphus (assembly GCF_910594005.1). Classification (NCBI taxonomy): domain Eukaryota; kingdom Metazoa; phylum Chordata; class Mammalia; order Artiodactyla; family Cervidae; genus Cervus; species Cervus elaphus. The sequence continues at coordinate 6,008,170 of NC_057841.1, read as the reverse complement.
CGGTATTTCAGAGTGTAAAAGCCGGAGCTCCTCACTAGCAAGGATGGTAAGGGCCTGGGTTACCAGAGGGTGGTCGCAGACTCCTGAGATAAGCGAGGATGGAAATAGATCTCCCCCAATTTGGGGAGCTGGACCCGATGCCATTGGTAAATCTGTGGTGTTTGAGCCTGCACTTCGAGGTCCCTGAGCTCTGGGGTCTGTCCAGGCAGGTTCAGAAGCCTGGAGGCTGGCTGAAGCATCTCTGGGCCGGTGTGCTGGGCCCGGGAGGTGGTGTAGGGTTTCCTCAGGTGGCTCCATTATTCAGAGACCTTGGGAGACTTGGCTCCAGGCTGCGGTCACGAGGAAGCAGCAGTTATGAACCGTCTGTTCAAATCGGAAGTCCAGGCATGTGGCTTTGCTGCTAAAAGTGACTAATTACACTAGTAATGATTTTTTTACACATATTTTACTGAGGTTATAATTAGCCCGTAAAGATCTAAATTATGGCTGTGCATCGATACCCCTACACTTCGCTTTTCTTTTGAACAGGTTCTTGGGCCCCGAGTCACTATCAGAGGTTGTGTGAGAGACCCCCGAGTCTGTGCCCTCACCTCAGCTGTCTTTGTCTCTGGTGATCAGTCTGTTACAGGGTCTGACACTCTGGGTCTAAACCCCGTCCATCTGTTCATTGAATTGATCAAATCAGCACCATTTGGACTGGAAACAGGAGTGGACCACGGGGCGCGCTGGGGTGGCTCTGATGCCCCCACCCTGAGACCCGTGGTTTCCTCTGGTGGGAGATATGATGGATGATCAACGTTATGGAGGGAAAATAAAGTGGGGGAGGGTGACATGCGTGTCGGGCTGGAGGGTTGGGATTGGGATAGGGTGGTTGGGGGAGGCAGTGTTCGAGTAGAAGAAGCACAAAAAAGGGGGCCCAGTGTGCGGCTCTTCAGGAAGGACGTGTGGGCAGATGGAAGCCCCAGCGGGTGCGTGACCAAGTGTGAGACCAGGAGTGGAGAGATCCGGAGGGAGGCCTGAGGGTGAGGCCAGGGCGGATGAGCAGCAGGGTTGTCTCAGCGGCCTACGGGGTCGGGGTTGCGGGTGGGGGCCCTTCCCAGTGCCCTGCGGGGTCAGGGGTTGGGGTCAGGGGTGGGGGGCCCGTCCCAGTGCCCTGCGGGGTCGGGGGTGGGGGGCCTGTCTCAGTGGCCTGCTGGGTCGGGGTCGGGGGTGGGGGCCTGGGGGTGGGCCCCTGACCCCCGGTCCAGGCCCTCACCATCTCCCTCTTCCCTCCAGAGCACTACAGCTACACCGCCCCCGGCCTGGGTGTGGGCCTGCCCCTCTCTGCAGTGCATCCCTCGCTGCCTGCTCCATGCCACAACCTGCAGAGCGCGGCCGCGGGCGGCTCCGCCGTGGGCTACGGAGGGGCGGTGGACAGCGGGCCCTCCGTCTGCATCCTGTCGTCGGGCGGCGTTGGGCCCAACGGGGCGCCGGCCCTTGAGAGCCCGCGCATCGAGATCACCTCCTACCTGGGGCTGCAGCACAACAGCAGCTCATTCCTGCATGAGGTGGACGTGGAGGATGTGCTCCCCAAGCGGTCCCCGTCCACCGCCACGCTGAACCTGCCCAGCCTGGAGGCCTACCGCGACCCCTCCTGCCTGAGCCCCGCCAGCAGCCTGTCCTCCCGCAGCTGCAACTCCGAGGCCTCGTCCTACGAGTCCAGCTTCTCGTACCCATACGCGTCCCCACAGACGTCCCCCTGGCAGTCCCCCTGCGTGTCCCCCAAGACCACAGACCCCGAGGAGGGCTTCCCCCGTGGCTTGGGGGCCTGCGGCCTGCTCGGGTCCCCGCGGCACTCGCCCTCCACCTCCCCCCGCACCAGCGTCACTGAGGAGAGCTGGCTGGGGGCCCACACATCCAGGCCCTCATCCCCCTGCAACAAGCGCAAGTATGGGCTCAACGGCCGGCAGCTGTCCTGCTCCCCGCACCCGTCGCCCACGCCGTCCCCGCAGGGCTCGCCGCGGGTCAGCGTGACCGATGACACGTGGCTGGGTAACACCACGCAGTACACCAGCTCCGCCATCGTGGCCGCCATCAACGCCCTGAGCACCGACGGCAGCCTGGACCTGGGTGATGGCGTCCCGCTCAAGGCCCGCAAGACCACGCTGGACCACTCGCCCGCGGTGGCGCTCAAGGTGGAGCCGGCGGGCGAGGACCTGGGGGCCACGCCGCCCACGCCTGACTTCCAGCCCGAGGAGTTCGCGGCCTTCCAGCACATCCGCAAGGGCGCCTTCTGCGACCAGTACCTGTCAGTGCCGCAGCACCCGTACCCGTGGGCCCGGCCACGGTCCCCTGCGTCCTACACCAGGTGAGCGGGCGGGTGTGCAGGCAGGGCTGCAGCCTCCCGGCATCCCTCTGCCTTCTCCGGCCTGTGTCTGTGTCTGAATCTCCCTTTCTCAGGACCTGGTCACGTTGGCTGAGGGCCAGAGACCTCGTCTTCACACGTTCTCTCCTTCCTTAAAGGCCAGTGTCCAGACGAGGCCGTGTTCTCCGGTGCTAGGGGGACCTTTGGGCACATTCTCGGCCGTCTTGGGGTTTACAAACACTCGGGCTTCGTTTTTGTTTTGCTCTCTGTAAAGCCAGGCGCAGCTCCCATCTGTGTTTTCGCCTCCCCTGCTTACACCTAATTGCTGTCACTGCACGGTCGGTGCAGATGGGGCCCTGCTCACAATTCCCCGGAGCAGCCCGCCTGCGCCCGCACCAGCCCTGCTGACTTGGGAGCAACACGTCCCCCTCCTCAGAGACCGCCGCCTGGCAGGAGCCCCAGCTCCTCCAAGCCATGTTTTGGGCTGTTGATTTTTCTTTTTAACAGTGTTGGGGCTGCTGCTGCTGCTCCGTTGGGTCCATTCAGTCAGCCCGGGGTTTTTATTTTTAACTAAACAGCTTTCCCAGCAGGTGGACCACTAATGACCCCTAGTCGAGTGCTTTCTGCCCCAGGACTTTGGTCAGGTGTCGGCCATGCGCACAGGCCCTCCCTGGAGGCCGATGCTCTGCTGAGGGCTGTAGCCTCCTCCCGGGAGGAAGCTTCTGCCTGTGGATTCGGGTGTTGCAGGCTTGTTGCTTCTCCTGTTTGGTTCTGGAGGCAGGACTGTGTGTTGGGCCTTGTGGCTTCCAGCCGTCCTGTCCAGACCTTGAGGAGAGTGAATCAGGGTGTTACTTGTTACAGAGCTTTCTGTGTTCTGTTCAGAACCCCCCTTTTTTCTAAACTAAAGATGTAGTCAGAGCTGTAAGTGGACAGTTTAGTTCTCGGTGCCAAACCTTTACAGAAGCTTGTGGCAAAGAAGCGGTGTGAAGGGTGAGTTTCTAAAGCTGAACACTTCCTTTCCGCTGGAGTGGGTAGCAGTCGAGAGCCAGGGGGCAAGGGGGCCGTGATGGGTCTTGACCGGCTTCAGGATGCATCCACATAAAGTTGAAAAAGCTGGCGTTTCCAAAGTTACGTTACTGTCAGGTGTATCTCAGAACCTGGATTTCATTCATGAATGTGGGAGTTTAAAAAAATCCATTTGGAGGCATTTTAAAATGTAAGAATTTTTATTCATGCTCTCCTTATAATTATTATTTAAATAAAAAAAGAATATATCAAAGCATCCTTCTCCAGTTTAGAACGAGGCTTCAGTGAACTAGCATGGTGACACTGGCGTGAAGGTCCTAAGGGTTTGTGAGGAGACCGTGATCCCATATCTCCAGGAGCTGCTGGGACCCAGCCCCACTGATGGGGCGGTTTAAACAGCAGACGTGCCTTCCTTGCGGTCTGGGACTTGGAGCCCACGGTCCAGGTGTTTAGCTCCTTTTGTGGTCATTGGACAGGACCGCTCCGGGTGCTCGCCCTAACTTGGCGGCCCCTGTAAAGACTGAGCCTGCAGGCGTGGGGGTCTTTTACTGTCCCAGCTTAGGACTCCACCCTGGAGCCTCTGGGGGGAGCGGCTCGGCCTGAGACCCCAGGTGGACGGGGCAGCTTTCCCGAGCCCCGGTGGTGGGATGCCCGTGGGAACACGCATGGTTCTGAGGGGTTGTCAGCGATGGAAAGCACCAGTGCTGCCTCGTCTCTGCTCGGGGGTCTTGGTGACAGCTCCGCGGGCAAGTACCCTGCTCTGTCTCCCGGTCCAGGCCCCCTTGGGTGCCGGCCCCCAGAGCTCCTGTGAGCTCACGCCAACAAGCCCCACATTTCCTCCCAGGCTTGAAGTCAACTTTTCCCACTGTTTTGGTTCCACATCAAAATATGTTTCCTGGTCCCTGGCGATGTTTTCTGTGTTATCCTGTCCACGGGCGCCAGGGGCCAGCTGGAGAAGGGAGAGGTCGTGCCATTGCCCTGGGGGGTAGTGACCACACTTCCTGCCCTCGGACGTTGCCGTGCGTGCCCAGGGACTGGTGCAGGGAGGGGGCGGCACCCGGTGTCAGCGGGTCTCGGGCTGTACGGCCAGGCGCCTGGTGGTGACAGGCTCCAAGGTCTGGGATGGGCGGTTTATCAGGACAGATCATCGCTGCCCCCGTGGGAGCAGACAGTCCCTCTGGGCACATCCACGTCTATCCTGCCAGCGAGGGGAACTTTTTAACGAAATGTGTGCAGCGTGGGTCTCTTCCCGAGGAACGTGGGGTCCATGGGATCACTGCCTCCAGCACGCGCGGCCTTCTGTTCTGCGTGGAGCCTCCCGATAGGCCCACGGGGTCAAAGATGATTCCCAGTTTCTGCCACAGAAGGAGTCGTGTTTGTGGAATCAACAGTGTTGTTGGACAGAATGGTGCTCTGCTCCTGAAGCTTGAGAGATGCAGAGGAGTCGCAGGTGACCCGTCTGAAGCCTGTCTGTCTGATTGGTTAGCCAGGCCATGGGGGGCCTTTCCAGAGAGGGCTCCCCTCTCCTATCCTCGGTTGAGAATAAGCAGGTCCGCCCACGGCGCTGACAGTGACGCTGCCCCTGGCCGTGGCGGAGAGGGCAGAGATGGCCGTGGACTGACTCCCGCTGGTGGCTTCCAGGGGCCGTCATTGTCCCGGAGGCGCTCAAGCGTAAGCCTCTGTTGGTGCAAGCAAATGCTCTGGAGCTCCTGCCCCGTGAGGGCGTCATCCTTACCCAGGGCTCGCTGCATGCATTCAGGGAGCTTGTTCGCCCTTTGGAATGGGCTGGTGGAGAGTCCCGACTTCTGAGGTCTCAGTGCTGTCTCTGTGCCCAGCACAATCTCTGGTTGTGACTTCAAGGGGCAGGGTTACATGAGGAAAAGACTGGAAGGAGCTGGTCTGGGAAGGCAGAGCGTTTTGAGACCCGCTATTTCTGACAGCAGCAGCATCGAATTAAATCCCTGCAGATGAAACTTTGTTGTGATCTGAGCATTACTGACTTATTTCTTTGTTAGCCGTGTCCCGAGGCTTGGGGTGTCTTAGTTCCTGGACCAGCCCCGAGCCCCTGGCTGTGGAAGTGCGGAGTCATAACCACTGGACCCAGGAGAGTCCCCACTGCAGGATTGACTTCCTGAGGGCGAGGGCGCGTGATGATGCCTCTGCTTGTTCTGGGTTCAGCGACCCAAGGGTTGTGCCTCCCAGTCAGTGTGTTTCAGACATGGTTTCTTCTCGGTTTTGGGTACAATTGATGACTTTAATGACATCCATGACCTTCGTGCCGCACCCAGGTCTTAGCTCCCAGAAGCCTGATGAAGCTACAGCTGATTGACTGCATCTTTAAGTTATCTGAATATTTCAGAGTGTATTCTAATTTGGGATAAGATTAAATAAAACTGTATGCTGGTAACAAATCCGACTGCACATCATTCCACCGGAATGACCGCCCTGGCCCCAGCCGTCTGCACTCGGGCAGTTTGCATCGGGCCAGCCCACCCAAGGTCTAGGACACATTGCTTCTGGGTTATTTTTCCTTTTCTGACCTGGCCGAGGAGTTGGTCATCTGGAGGTCACAAAAGGAAGCTCAGCAGGGACTCGCCTGGCGAGTCGCCTGGTTAAGACTTGGCACTTCCACTGCAGGGGCCACGGGTTCAATCTCTGGTGCAGAATCTAAGATCCCACGTGAGGCAGGGACAAAAAAAATTTACACCCTTCTTCCAGTAAAATGAAGCCACTGATAGTAAGCTTTAGAAAGAAGCCGGTGAGTGGAGTGGTCTCCATACGTCCCCCAAGCACTTACAGGACCGGGGGGCCCAGTACCCGGGCCAGTGTTCAGCCCCTCTGGTAACAGGTGGGGCTGGACTCAGGCCATGATTGGTGGACCCCTGGCTGGGCCCCTGCTCCCAGGAGTCGTGATGTGTTTGCCTACTAGATTGGGGGCTGTGGCGGTGTCGGGGGTTGGGACCTCTCTACAAAGTCCATGTCCTGCTCCCAAGGTGTTGGCGGCTGCTCAGGGACGTGGGACCCCGGCAGACTTAGGCCTCAGGAGGTCAGAGGTTGACCATGGCCTCAGCTGTGCAGAGGCGTCTGCAGGTGAACTTGGTGGCCAGGGTTGGGCCTGGGCTGCGAGTTTCTGCAGATAGTGCTCGCTCGCTGCAGGAGTAGATGATCTCAGAGGCCCAGCACCTGGCTTCTCATGGAGGAGGCTCTCTCTGGCTCCTCAGAGTCCACCGTGGACCCTGGACACAGCGCCCTGAGCGCTGACTTCCGGCAGGAAGGCATAGCCTCGAGGGTTCAGCTGAGATCTGCAGGTTTGCGGCAGAGGCTTCTCTCCACCTTTTGGTCTTTCCTCGAGATGCAGGTGGAGGATGTGGGCCTGCTTGCTCTTTTCATTTTTTTTTCAAAGATTTATTTATTTTGTGTTTTGGCCATGCTGGGCCTTTGTTCCTGTGCACGGGCTTTCTCTAGTTGTGGCGAGCGGGGGCCCCTGTCTCATTGGGCTCTCTGGCTTCTCGTGGCACAGCAAGGCTCCAGGCGCGCAGGCGCAGTAGTTATGCTGCACGGGCTCAGCTGCTCCGTGGTACGTGGGATCTTCTTGGATCAGGGATCGAACCTATGTCTCCTACGTTGCACAGTGGATTCTGTATCACTGGACCACCAGGGAAGCCCCCGGTTGCTTTATTTGATGTTATCCTGTGAATGTTTGGACTTCCCTGGTGGATCAGACGGTAAAGTGTCTGCCTACAATGCGGGAGACCTGGGTTTGATCCCTGAGTCAGGAAGATCCCCTGGAGAAGGAAATGGTAACCCACTCCAGTATTCTTGCCTGGAGAATCCCATGGATGGAGGAGCCTGGTGGGCTACAGTCCATGGGGTCACAAAGAGTCAGACACGACTGAGCAACTTGACTTGTGAATGTCTGGTATTATTAGCTATGAAAAGGAGAACAAGGATCTCAAGGACTTTTGCATTCCTGGAGCGGATCAAACAGTTTGAGTCTTTGTGGCTTTATACACTGATTTTCAAGTCAAGCTTTGAGATCCGTGCTGGTTGATTTTGTGGATAATACAAGTGCTCAAAAAGTTTTGCTTTTGAGACTGGACAGCTCCCAGCCTGTTCTTGCTCGGACCTGGCTGGCCGTGGCATGCGTGCAGGACTGGGCCACACTCGGGGATCTCCAGTCTTGAGTTTCCCAAACTGGTAGGAGCCTGACCGGGAGGAAGTGTCCAGTGACAGCATGCACCAGTGACCACAGACAAAACAGAACTCTTTCTGTCCAGACGTTTTCCTCCGAGGAGAGTGCGGGGCGCTCGTCGGGGCCCCAGGCACCTGCAGTGCACCTGGGTTAGGCGGCCAGGGAGATACGGGGCCTGTCCCACAGAGGGTGAAACTTAGTCACATTTAAGACTGTAGATATTAATGGGCCTTCATTGACAACTGTTTCTTGGGTTCATGAGCAAAAAATGTATGTGTCGTGATGGGGTTTTGAATAAATGCTTCTAAAATAACCTCCTGGAAGCTGGGGCTTCACGCCCAGCCTTGAGCTGGTTTTTGGTGAAGAAAGTAACTGCCCAGAGGCTTTGCGTCCAGGTCTGGTCAGTGGGCTGAGTGCCCAGCAGGCACCCCACCCTGCCACGGGCACACGGAAGCGCTGGTTAGCGCTGCACCTTGCCCCGGCGCACTCAGCCATGGTGCCCTGGTCACTCCGGCCACACCGTTTCCACGGCCCGTCGAGGTGGATGGCCCTGCTCAGGCTGTGCAGAGGTTTAAGCATCCGTTCGCAGGGTGGCCAGAACTGTCGGGATCGAGCCTGCGGGGCAGGGCCTGAGAGGCCCACGTGAGATAGACCTGGGTTTGGGGGGCTGGGGAGGCAGTGCAGAGTAAGGATAATGGGGTTTTCCAGAAAGCTGGAAGAAAGTCCCTGCAACTTGGAATTCTCTACACCTCGGTTGGTGGAACCCCTGAAAGCAACAGAGTTTTGTGAAATTCCTGAATCCAAGGTGGTGGCCTCGCTATTCTTGCTCTGAAAGTTCCAGCTCTGTGACTGAACTCAAGTTTCTGAGCAGGCCTGGGCCCATGGACGGAGCCCCTGGGGGTGTGGGAGGATGAGCAGGTGGCCTCCCCCTGCCAGCACCCCCCAGGGGCTTGACCTCATCTGAGCCCCCATTCTGGGGACCGAGGTGGCGCTCAGGAGGGGTTCAGGCCCGTGTGACCTGGGCAGAGCTTCCCCGGGGACCCTGGGCCTCAGGACAGGTCACTGGCCACAAAATCTCAGGGTGGGGGTGCTCTGTGTGTGGCACCCCAAGAACAGGCAGGGGATGAGTGGGTCTCTTCCCCCCCAACTGGCCCCCTTGTACGTTACTGCCCAGCTCTGGCCCTCGGCCCCCATCCACCCACCGATACCCTGGTAAAAGCCCCTCTCTAGCCTCCTCTAGGCCGCCAGCCCCCTCAGCCAGTCCTGTCCCTAAGTCCCCTCAGTGCAGAGGAGGCCGTCCCGACAGTTGGGGGTGGCAGCCCACAGCGTCCTGCGACCCGGGTGAGAGCTCCTGTCTGAACAGCCCCCGTTGCATTCCTTCCAGGCCCATCAGAAGAGCCTGGCCGGCCCTGGACTTGGGCCTTCCCGTGGTTGACCCCCAGCCCCTCCCTGAGGGCGGTTCCCTGGGCCCCAAGAACCACTGAGGGTCACCATGGAGAGGTCAGCCTTGCCCCGCTGCCCTCCAGAAAGCTGACCTCAGTGGGAGCCGCTTTCTTGCCTGCCGGGGGTGGGGGGCGGGGTGGGCCTCCGGCGAGGTGTGTGGTCCCGGCCCGGCCTCGGCCCAGAGCGGTCTGGGAGCCCAGAGACTCTGCTTCATTAAATAGCTGGGAACTGAGCCCGTGACCTTTTTTAAAATTAAAGGGAAAAAGTAAAATCAAAGCAAGTAAGTCAAGCGGCCCTTCCCTTGGCTGCAACCCTGGGAAAGCGCGTTTCTTTCAAGCTTGGGGTGACGGCCTTCCCCTCCAGGTCTGGTCCCCTTCGGGTAGACTTGAACCCTGCCAAGTTCAGAGTTTGTATCTTCACCTCTTTTAGAAACAGCTGAGTTCTAAAACCTTTGCAGTTTTCTTCTAAGTGGTAGGTTCATATGGGCTTTAGCTCTCAAAAATTCAACATTGAAAGGACTGGAAGAGCAGCCCCCTCCAGCCCCAGGGGTCTACACGGAAGGAGAACGTCACAGCACAGGGCTCCCTGAGGCTCGTCCATGGCCCTGGCGTGGGGCACGTGCACAGCCATTTAGTGTGGACCGTCCTGTCGTGGGTGGACGTGGCCTTTCCGTGGGAGAAGGTTCAGGGGGCCCAGGCTCAGGTGAAGCCAGACGAGGGAATAGTCACCGAGCTCACAGGGTAAGAGCAGGAAGGTGGAAAAGTGGGTGGCTTGGGGGGTTTACAGCTAATAGTGTTTCCTGCGGCATATTTGTTAATGTTAGTAAACCAAAAGGAACGTGAGTGCCTGCCGGTTCCAGCCTGGAAGATCACCGTGGAAACTCGAGTGTGTGTTTCGTAGATTTGCTCTTTCAGTTTGTGCCATGTCGGAGACTAGTCGTGGTGCCCACACCCACCGCTGACGGACGGAGGAGCTTGGGGTCCCCCCTGCCTGCCCCCACCCACGCCCGTTACCAGACCTTGTGTGACCTTTCCAGTAATGTTCAGCGCGCGTCTTCCAGAGACGGGGGCTCAGGTTTAGACGCGAATTGTGGCACCAGTAGACATCACACTAGTCACTAACGTGTGATTCAAATAACCCCTCCGTGTCACCCAGTGAGTGTTCAGACCCCCTGACCCGTGGTTTCCCTGAGGCTGTCAGAGTCTGGCTCCACGCCTCCTGGTCTGCTCAGGTACCTCAGCCATTGTTCCCCCCGCCCCCGCGCTCAGTTGGAGGGGCTCGGCAGGTCCCAATCCTGGGCCTGGAGTCCCTCGTTGCCTGTAGTCAGATGCATATCAGACATCAGGGGACACCTGGAAGCCCGGACACTTTGGTGGATGTTACCACTGGGGGTTCAGGTGTTTATGTCACCACCTCTGTGGTGCCCATTAGTGTTGCAAGAAGACGCTGCCTCGAGTGCCCTTCTCTATGAGGCTTGGCCCAGATTACAGCCAGCAGGCCCCGTGCAGGGGGCCAGACCCCCAGGAGGCGTCAGGAGCCCTGAGGGTTCGTGCTGTGACAGAGGCTGTGGGTCTGTGCCAGGGACATGGCAGCAAGGCCGCCAGGGTCTCACACTGGACGTTCACCTCTCTGGTGTCAATAGTGGTGGGGGTTTAGTCGCTCAGTCCTGTCTGACTCTTGCGACTCCATGGACTGTAGCCTGCCAGGCTCCTCTGCCCGTGGGATTCTCCAGGCAAGAATACCAGAGTGGGTTGCCATGCCCTCTTCCAGGGGATCTTCCTGACCCAGGGATGGAACCCAAGTCTCCTGCATCACAGGCGGATTCTTTACCATCTGAGCCACCTGGGAAGCCCTTTTATGTCTGTATAAAAATGCAAAAAGATATAAAAGGGATATATCAACAAAATAAAATAGATGTGATACCCTGGCTTTTTTTTAAGAGGATGAGGTGGTTGGATGACATCACTGATTCAGTGGACATGAACTCGGGCAAAATGTGGGAGATGGTGAGGGACAGGGAGGCCTGGTGTGCTGCAATCCATGGGGTCTCAGAGTCAGACACAACTTGACAACTGAACAAAACAACATCCCTTTTATGTAGAAATGCTTAGAGATGCGCAGCCAGTCGTGGAGGTGGTGTCTCTGGTTGATTGTAACACATGTACATCTGTGTGTGTGGAGAAAGTAAGACAGCTCCTGTTTGCACGGGTCAGCTGGGTCAGCTGGGGGTCAGACGTGAATTTAACCATTTTCTTCGTTGCATTGAGTGTGACCTTTTAAGAAATCAGATGAAGCTGGAGGTGAGTTTGACATCATCCGTTGTGCTCAGCAGCCGGGGCTGCCGCACGAGAGAACCTCCAGGTGTTCGGGGTCCCATGGGGGCTCCGCTCCAGGTCAGGGTTACCCGAGGAAGGTACTCTAGCGGCAGAGCCGCGAGGGGTCAGGATGGCGTGGCAGGCGCGTCTTGGAACGTTTCTTCCAGGTTGAGGCCTTTTCTCTGAATCAGAGGTACATTTACATTTTTGTGGAGCTGCCAGATTCATGCTGAAAATTTCCAACCTCAAACAATAATTTTAATTGTCTGTGGTGACAGTATTTATTTTGTGAGCCATTCTAACTTTAAACTGCGTGCAGCCATGTTGCTGGCTCTGTCAGTGACTCAGGAGCAGGTTACTCCCCAACTCTGTTTTCGGCCGTACTCAAGCGCCGAGCGGCTCTGAGACCTTGCCCTCTATGGACGGTGAGGAGCAGATCTTCCGATCCTCGTTCCCCACTTCTCTTTCTGTCTCTCAGTCTCTTTCTGTTTTAATTTCCTGGGAGTCAGATGAACCTAACTTCTACTTATTTTTGCCTCTTTTTCTTCTATTTACAGCAAAGGACCGTCTTTTCACTTAGATGGACAGTATGTATAAGGGAATAGATTAGTACACTGGACATTCTAAACGGAGATGTGGTCCCCTCACGTGGGCCTGGTACCACTGCCCTGGGGGACTGGAGGTTCTGTGGCCCGGCGCTCTCCCCGCTCCTCTCGCAAACCTGCCTGCTGCTCCCTTGGCTCTGCAGGTCTTGGTTGCTGTGGATCACGGGCACGGGGCTGGGCGAGGTTGCTGCAAACCCCTCGCCGTATCAGACACCCACCATGTGTCAGGTCTGCTCACAGCTGGCTTGTGGGCGGGGGAAATGGGAACCAGCCTGCCCACTTCTCAGGTCAGGCTGATAGAGCTGTGATTTTAAAAAGATCCATCTTATTGGGGAGGTGAAATAATTTTTAGGCCTTCCATGAAAGAAGGAAAATGTTTAGGGTCGAGTGTGGAAGAGGTTTCCATTGCATTCAGGAGCCTCATCGTGAAGAGCTGAGAGGGTCTGGGCGTCCGTCACAGTCAGCTGGCCATCAACTCTGAAGCTTTAACTGCTGCTCGTGTGAGCACAGTGACCTCACCGACGGGAGTTTCAGACCCACCCAGAAGGACGCGCCACCCGGCCGTCTCAGGCTGGGTCCGTGGGCGTGGGAAGCCGTCCATGCCTCTAACGCTCCATGTGTCCATTTCAGCCCATCCCTGCCGGCTCTCGACTGGCAGCTGCCGTCACACTCAGGACCCTACGAGCTGAGGATCGAGGTGCAGCCCAAGTCCCACCACCGCGCCCACTACGAGACGGAGGGCAGCCGCGGAGCTGTGAAGGCGTCAGCCGGGGGCCACCCCAGCGTGCAGGTACCGCTCTGCTCCAACCAACGCCGGCCCTGCTCAGGGAGGCGCCGGTTCAGCCCAGAGGCCGCTCTGCGGTGACAGCCAACAGCACTTTCCATGTTCTTAAAAAAATCTTCACCTCCCAGCCAGTTTAGCTGAATATTTTATATCCACTCGAGTCCCAATCTGCTCGGTACAGACAGGGGTAGATCGAGGGTGCTCTGCCTGCAGCCCCTGTATGGCTGTAATGCTGGGGAGGAGGCTTCTCTTCAGCGAGCTGCTGCGGGGTTGGGGGGCGGGCGGTACCCTGGAGACCATGGGGTGACCACTGTGGGCCTGGCGGCGCTGGGAGGGCTCCCTGGATGGTGGTGTTGGGGTTACCCGCCTGGACCTGGGGGAGCTAGGAGGACCCGCTGGATGGTGTTGCTGCCAAGTGTTTTTTCACCAAGGAGGGCGAGTGGCCGTAGCTTTTGCTTGTGACTCCTGGTGGGGGCTACAGTGACCGGGGCACAGCCAGGCAGCTGCTTTGTCCAGAGGGACGCTGCCCCGTTCCCCCGTGGGTCCCCGAGCATGCCTTACTCAGAAAGGATGGGCGAGAGAAGCCAAGGAGAGACAGCATGCCCAAGGAGGTGCCCCGTGGCCAGTGGGCAGCGTGGGCTGGGGCTGCCACCTAGATTAGGCTCTTAACAGACTTGACCCTGATGCTGCGTCACTTCAAGGTGTCCTGGAGTAGGAAAATCTTAGAGAGAATAAAAAGAGCTTTGAAATAAGAGTGCTCCATTTTCCAGGACCTTTCTGTAACAATCCAAGAATGAACGTCTGGGGCTGGTCGAGCCACAGAGAAGCTTCTGCTCTGAATCCCCCTCGGTCTCTCGTCCGGCTCTGTTGCCCTTCGTCCCTGACTCCTGCCTCAGGCGCTGCACAGCCAGATCACGTGCCGGGCGCCTCACACCCTGCATGAGGACAGGCAGAGGCCTCCCGCCCTGGGGAGAGTCAGAACCCAGTCCGAGGGCCCTCTGCCGACCCCCACCGCTGCGGGAACAGAGCTCCCTCTGTCCGCCCCCTGCTCAGAACAGTCCCCAGCCCCCAGGCGTCCCTTCCCTGCCCACAGTCCTGCCTCCCAGGGCTGCTCCCCTGATGTGGCCACGGTCCCTGTCCCTGAAGCCTCGACCGAGGTCACCTTGGGCCATGTTCAGATTCATTCCAAGCGAGGTCTGTCTGCACAGGTTCTGCTCTGGTTTAGAGTTTTCAGAGGCTGATTCTAAAGACTGTGCTTTCCCCTCTGAAGCCTGGGACGCTTGGAGGCAGCGGCTCCCAAAGTGTGGTCCCCGACCTGCAGGGTCATCCTCGCCACGTCCCTTCAAGATGCGAGTTCTCTGGCCTGCCCACCCCACTGGGTCCGGGGCCAGGCCCTGGGTCTGACGTTGGGACGCTGGCCAGGACCTGCCACTTGTCAGCTGGGAACGGAGGAGTGGGCACCTGCCATGGGGTGTCAGGGCCAGGGCAGTGTCGGGGAAGCGGGAGCGGTGTGGGCTCCGGGTGCCACTCCCCTGCCCACACCCTGGGAGGCCAGCTTGCTTAGCTGCAGTTAGCATGCTCGGGGCTGGTGCTCAGACCTCACCCGCCTTGCCACCATCCTCCAGCCCTGGAAATAAACTTGAGCTCCCAAGTGGGCTGTCTCTGTGGACGGCAGCGTTCGGTCACACCTGTGACACCACCTGCTGGGCCCTGTGCTGTAACCTGTGACAGTCCTGCCGGACACATGTTTGCCGTCTTGTCCCTGAGAGCAGCAGGCCTCGAGGTCCCCACCCCCGTCTAGGCCCCACCGTGACCCGGGCTCCCAGCCCTGTCATTTAGGGAATGGTGCAGGCCGGGAGGGAAGGCAGCAGGCACTCCTTGTTTGTATTTCACTCCATTTAGATAAATAAAAAGTAAAGCTGAGGGCAGGAGGGTGCAGGGACAAGTGGCCGTCCACCAACGCAACAATCAGGGCCTGGAGTCTGCGGGATGACGAGGTGATGTTCACAGCCACGCACTCATTGCCAATCAATACCCACTTGGTTGGCGGCTTGACTCAGAAGTACAGCAGGGGCCCCATCAGTGCCCAGGCCACGGCCTTTCAGGTCCTCCCGGGCGGAGGCAGGTCGGCAATGCCTGCACTTAGCCCAGTGGCATAAACATAGTGTTTACGGCCCCTCCCGCTACGGCTTCCACTGGAAGAAAGTGCATCGCTGAATGGAAAAGACATTACATTACAGAGGCGAGGAAATAGCTGTTAAGTACAGAGAAAATGAAAATAAAGCAGCAGAGAAATAACAGCCGAATGCCCCCTCCCTCATACGTTCTGTCAGCCAGGTGTGCTGTCCTGTAGGGCAGGGAGCCTCGTGCGGACTGGACGCTGCTGAGACGCCAGGCGCATGGCTGTGGCTCCGAGCGAGGGTGTCTGTGTCCTCAGTGTGATGGCCACAGTCCTGGGGACGTGCCCCCCACCCCTGGCCAGGGCGCCAGGCTCCCATTCCCTTTGGGGCACAAGATGCTATTACCCTCTCAGTGTAGACAAGAGAGAGAACTGAGATGTTCTGGAGGAATTCTGAAACTTGAAACAGCATTTGAAGCATCTTAAGCATGAAAGTGTTAGTTGCTCAGTCATGCCCGACTCTTTGTGACCCCATGGACTGTATAGCCCACCAGCCTCCTCTCTCCATGGAATTCCCCAGGCAAGAATACTGCAGTGGGTAACCATTTCCTTCTTCAGGGGATCTCCCCAACCCAGGGATCCAACCTGGGTCTCCTGCATTTAAGGTGGATTCTTTACCATCTGAGCCACCAGGGAAGCCCCACCCAAGCATGAATACCCCAAAATGACTCGAGTTCAGTGCAGGCGGAACGGGGGCGGTTGGTTCTGGGTCTAAACGGTGAGGCCCCTCCTGCACCGTGCAGCTGAAAAAGGAACGCAGGCCCCACAGAAAAGTCAGCCTGGCTCGCTGTCTCTCCTGCGAGGGCGAGTCCTCTGATCTCGAGGCAAGGAGGAGCTACGTGCAGGGCTGAGGCAGCAGGTAGGAAGAGGGGCTTTTAGGGTTTGTTTTCTTTTTCAGTTAGTGGACCACAAATTGGGTAAAAATAGAATTTGCAGATAATTATAAAACAAATGAAAATAGAAAACTCTCTCCAGTTGCTGTGAAAGCTGGGTAACCACAAAGTTTTATTCTGTGCTGAGTTATTTTAGCACATCCTCCGACACAGCGGCTCCTCCCACCATGGCGTCGCAGCCTTGGTCAGGCCGATCCACACATCGGGGAACCGGCCGCTCCCCCGGGCCCTTCTGCAGTCAGCTGGTCAGAGGGAAGCCAGGCTTTTTTCCGGAGCATCCAGGCCGTCAGTCAGAGCCACTGTCACACAGAGCGGGGAGGAGGCCAGCACACGTATGGGCTGGACAGGGGCTTTCTCGCCTGCCTAGGACACCTAACTCATCGAGTCTGAGTCTGCGTCCCCCAGCTTGTTGCAAAGTCAGAGGCTGTGACTATATGCAGGTCGCAGGCCCCTCTGTGCCCAGACGTGGGGCACGCTGCCCCCTGTGGCCCCTCCCCTGAATCTAGGAGACATGGCAAAATGCAGAACCTTCTTTCTAGGCAGAATCAGACTGTAATCTTAGATTAGGAAAGGACTTCGTGTTTGGGGGGGCCTTGCCCCCCATTTTCATTTGGGGACACGGATGCATGTGGGGCTTGGCCAGCATTGCTCGGAGACTGGGGGGAGTGTTTCAGACTGTCCACCGCCCCGGCTCTCCAGAGGCCCCCACAGCCCTGGTGGCTGTGTCCGGCTGCTGTGGTGGCCCCTTTGGGTGCTGGCTTCCCAGGCAGGACCCCCAGCTGCCAGCTGGGAGGCCCCTTTGGGTGCTGGCTCCTCTCCCCCGGGGCCTGGAGCTGGGTGGGCACTGGCTGTCCTCAGCTAGACCTTGGGCTCCACCGGCAGGTTCGGTGTGATGATGCAGCCAGGGCAACAAGGCCCCGGGTCTGGGCGGCCTCTGTAGTGATGGAACAGTGAGGAAGGGACTGTGGGCTTCCTTGAACTTTACAGTCCTGCCTTTCCTCTGTCAGCAGTTCAGACACATGCATGCACACACTGCTCCCCGCTTCTGGCCTCTCGGCCGACGTCCAAGCTGGGGCATCCATCTTGCCTGCCCTCTGCACTGATGCCCCGGCCCAGTCCTGGGAGCAGACGGCCTTGCCAGAAAGGTCCCCAGTTCCGGCCACCCCCACGGGGCTGGGGAGAGACCTGGGGGGTCACCACTGTCCTCTGACCCAGGGGTCAGAGGACGACGCTCCATTTACCCAGTTACCAAAATAGCCCAAGGGATAGCATCTAGCCCCACAGACGGCCAGGCCTCAGTGAATAATTAATAGGTCATGGAAACATGAGACTTGGTGGGGCCTGTCAATTCCTGAACAGCGCTTTAGTTTGTAACTTGTGTCCTTGTCCCTATGAATGACCCATGTAGCCCCTGTGTGGCCAGGTGAGCAGACGGGAGGCCCTGGCCCAGGCGGCGGGGGCTGGGAGGCTGGGCTGCCCGGGGGGAGGGTCCTGGCCCTGCCTCATGCCCCGAGCAGCCCTCATGCTTCTTAGGGTGGCCGGCTTCTGGGCCTGTTTGCCCTGAAGACCATGAGAGCTGACACCAAGGAAAGAACACGCCAGGAAACAGTCATTTTTTACCAGATCATTAAAATCAGCATATCACATGATCATCACTTGTCATTTCATGTGGCATCCCTCCCCACCACCACCCCGTCCCAGGTACAGAAGCATCAGTATTTCAAGAAATGAGCTTCCTGGGAGTGTCTCAGTACTGTAGCTAGACAGCAATGCTTCCTTCATCTGATGTTCTGGCGTGTTTTGTTTATCTCTGAGCTTCACTCCGTTTTTTTCTTACTTGATTTGTTCTAAGTGGGCATCTCTTTCTACTCGGGAGATAGAATCGTTTAACCTGAAACCAAAGTTTTCACAAAAGCCAGAGGAACAGACGCTAGTGGAAAAAATTCCATTTGACAGCAAACCTCCTCAGGCCCAGCGGGGAACTGAGGGTCAGAACCACCCAACTGCAGCAGCCCAACTCCCCTCTGTCCTGGAAGCCCAGACGCCACTCAGACGCAGGTCTGACCCCGGCCACCCCGCAGTGAAACTCCACCGAGCTGCCCTTGTGGTGAATCAGTGTTTCACGGGGCAGCGGGGCAGGGGCGCCTGCCCTCCGCTCTCCCTGCAGCTCCCAGGCAGGTGGCGTTTCCCTCCTGCCCTTCCTTCCCGGCCATGTGCAGAGACCTGGAAGGTCTCCCTCTTGGCAGACATGCCTGTGCCGCAGGAGCTGCTGCCGTCGGGCGGGCTCCGCAGAAGCTCTGGGCCCCGTTCAGCCCCTGCAACATGTGGTCAGTGCCTGTGCTGAGCAGGATTGCCATTTGTACTCCTCTGGAAGCAAAGAGGTGCCCGCACTCACAAGGTTGCGGGAGAGGTGTCTAGTGGAGTCACACGGCATCAGCACGAGAGTGCGTGAGGTGGACAGTGAGAACAGCAGAAAAGATGGCTGGGTTTGTGGCCGTCGCCGACTCCGCAGACACGGAGCAGCACCCGGGTAGCAGTGACGCCCCCGCCCCCGGGCCGGACCCCACGGCAGGTCCTCCCGGCCCCACCCCTCCTCCTGCCGTGCTGGGCCCACGGTCCTTTCTTTGTGGGGGGCTTGCCCCTGAGTGCTGCCCCTGCCCAACGTGCAGCGTGGGAGTCAGGAGCACCCCGTCCACACACTCGGGGTGGGGCAGCACGGTCTTTGCTGAGCTGGGCCCTTCGTCTCCTCTCCTTCGAGGGCCACTGGGCTCTGGGCTGCAGGACAGCCGCCTGCTCTGCGTCAACTCAGGTGGCCAGCCCCACCCTGTGTAGGCCAGGCCCCACTCAGCAGGACCCGCAGTCCTGCCCTGGCTGCTGTGTGGCAGCCATCCCCTCCACGGCACCCGGTGCCAGGGCTGGGGCTGGCCCGACGGCAGGCCAATGACGGGCGCATGGGCATCTGACGGGCAGTGCCCTTGGTCTCTCGGCGCCTCCGTCAGCCCTCTGGCCTGGCCCAGCCCACGGTGCCTCTTGGTCACTGGTGGCAGATCCACAGCCCAGGCTTGGCCGCCAGAGTCACACCTCTGCCCACCCGAACCCCTGGGGAGTGGCCACTGCCCCCATCCATCGTGCGATATTTACAGTGAGTTCAGAGACGTTGTCCTGAGGAACGAGGGCTCAGAGGACAGCGTCGGCCCTGCCCGCCCAAGGTCTGGTCTGCCGGGAGCTAACCTCATGCTGGGGGCCTGTCCTTCCTCCTAGGCCGTGGAGGACGCTAGACACCCTGGGGGGAAGCCCTCTTTTGGGTTTGGAGGCCGAAAGCTCACATGGCAGTCTCTCAAGTTAATCCAGTATTGGGAAAATTTCTGTTGAAAAAAGTGGAACCAGCTTGTGAACTGGAGTTTTTCTTCCTGCAGAGCTCCTTTGGGTATTGCATGAAGATGCAAATTTTACATCTGGGTTAAACGCATAATTTCCCTTTAAATTGCCTGCTTGACTGTGTACAAGGATCCCTGCTTGGTGTATGTTCGTACCAACTGGAAACTTAGTTGAAAGTAATTTCGCTCAATTAACTGGTCCTTTGTTTGACAATGCTGCTGCCCCTGTGTGTGCATGTGCTGTGGGAATTTCAGCGTCCGGTAAATTTGGCCTCAATCATTCCTCACCTGTCATCCTGCCGTGTAAGTGCTGAGC
Organism: Cervus elaphus; assembly: GCF_910594005.1. NCBI lineage: Eukaryota > Metazoa > Chordata > Mammalia > Artiodactyla > Cervidae > Cervus > Cervus elaphus. The sequence goes on along the minus strand of NC_057841.1, from coordinate 5,988,696 downwards.
TGAGCGCAGCAGCTAAAAACAAACATCTCTGTGTGTAGAAAACTCACTAGCTCTCGTACCTTGAAAATGGAAAAATACATCCAGTCTAGTTTAGGGTGAAGCAAAGAGAGGCCATTGCTCTGACAGGTAATTTTATAAATATTATTTTGACAGATACTATAAGGTGCCAGGGGCAGAAAACCTATGCAGTGGAACATGTGAAGTATTTAAATGACTTCTCTTAAAATGAACTTCATGTTTTAAATAATAGATGTTTACCTCGCAGGTTAAGCCTTAAATATTCCCATTTTCACTGAAATGGCATGTTTTTAAAAAGGCAGCATTGTACCCACAATGCACTGTCCGCCGGCAGAGCCAGGCCCCAGAGTGAGTCCTGTGGGATTCGAAGTTGTTGTTGTCAGACCGTCTGACCCCGGCCAGACCACGTGCCGCCCTGGGGGCCCCTCCTGACACGAGGAACATGCTGTGGCCACACGTGAGCAAGTCTTGGTCAAAGACTCACCTATATACTCTTGTATTAAATGTCACAGAATGTAATACTGAGAGGCAGGATTCGTTTCTTCCTCAGTCTCTGATTTTATTTTCACGTTTCCTGTTGTGAAAACCTAGGTCGAGTCCAGCACAGGTTCCTCAGGAAGCTCGTTAGTTTGGCAGAAGACTGGACTCGGGCTCCCCAGAAAGGAAGAGAGCAGCTGGGCAGGCCGGGGGGCCCAGTCCTGGTTCCCAGCAACGCCCCCCCCCCCCCCCACTCAGCACCATGCTCAGAGATGCTCCTGGGTCCACCTAGGAGAGTGCACGTCCGCCCTAGTGGGTAGGGCATGCAGTTCCTGCAGAATTAACCTTGTCAGCAGGACCCACCGTCAGGAGTTGGTGGCCCCAGCAGGTTCTCTGTGTCGATGGCCTCAGAGGTGGGAGAGGCCCCATGTCAGCCTTTGTCCACACAGCAGGCCGGGAGGACAGCGAGTGGATGTTAGGTCTCTCTCAGTAAACTTAGGCTCTCGCCAGCTCTCTGCTTGCTGTGGACACTCAGGGATCAGCCACAGGCCTGAGACCAGCTCACTCCCTCTGCTCACTGCCCATCGGGCACACGTCTGGTCCGTACGGGGCAGACCCTGTGGGTCAGGATGAACACAAGATTGTCCTAATAGGAAAGACCCACTCTGAAGACGAGCACACCCATGGGCGCCTGGGGCTGCGTCACAGACAAAGATGATAAAAACGGAGCCTGATGCCTGAAACTGCTGCTACTGCCAGCAAATAAGATCTTTAACCAACTCCAGGGTCCCAGAGAGTCTGGAGAGCATGTGTGCACATGTCAGCCTGTGAGCATGCATGTGTGGCTTGTGCATCTGTGCACACCAATCCTGTGTGCACGCCCGACTGGTGTGCACACCCGACCTCCATCCTCCTCCTCTCCATAAGATCTCACAGTGATGCTCGGATGCCCCGGAAGCCACTCTGCAGCCTGTGACATTTAACAAACACGGGCTGTTAAATGTTACTCGGGAGCTACAGACCGCTCCCCAGAGACGTCCGCAGATGCCAGTCCCCAGCGCTGGGAGTCAGCTGCCGGACGCTCACCTGAAGCTGTAAAGTCGTTCACTGGGGCTGCGATTCAGCCGCAGTCAGAGCTGGGCTCAGTGGCCTGTGGTCCCGTATTGTCTGTTGTAACGCTGTGCAGACCCCGTCTGCCGGGAGACGGGGCTGGGTGGACGGAGCAATGACGCTACGTGAGCCCTGCCCTGACGAGGTGCCGTGCAGATCCCTCTCTGGCCCGGTGCTCGGCCTGACGCCCCGGCTCATCCTCCCACGTCGGGGGTGGGCGGCCCTGCACTCTGCTCAATGAGTGAGCGTGACTCTCATGAGCAGCCTGTCGTTGTTTGGATTCTCTTCTGAGGCCCCAGAATTTACAAGTGACTTCATCTCTTACTAAAGTGACGTCAGCGCAGTAGCTGGGTCTGTCAGCACGTCCTGATGGACCGTCTGCTGCTGCTTTGAACCACGCTGGAAGCAGCCCGCAGTCGCTTCTCTGGGCGGAAGAGACTCGTCCCTCACCGTGGGGTCCGAGGAGAGCTGGGGAGGCCACAGCCGAGGACGGGAACGAGGTGGACGCCGCTACCCAGGTGTCGTGGAAAGAAGTGGAAACCAGCCAGGGAAGCGTGCAATGGGATCTCCACAAGGAGGAGGGAGACACAGGGCAGAGAGAGTGCCGGACCTGCCGGCAAAGTTCTGGCTTGTCTGTCTCTGGACCGTCAGCTTCCATTCTGACATCCCAGCTTGGAAAAAGTGAGCCCTAGAAACAGCAAGCAGGATCTTGGACATGGAGGTCAGCTGCTGCTGGACCTGGAGGTGTCCTGTTTCTGCAGGTCACTGAGCCTGTCCCCCTCTGTGTCTGAGAACTGACTGTGTTCAGTCCACCTCCATCCCAGTCCCCAGCCAGCGCTGCCTGGAAGTGCTCGGTCGTCCAGCCTGGACTCCTGCCTGTAGCTGTGAAGTGACCGTCAGGACGACTTCCCGCAGGGCAGAGGCGGAGCCTGGATGGCAGGGCGGGGACTGGTCCCCGCGAAGCCTCATCTAAGCAGGGGCTTTGGGGCTCATGTATCGGCCGGACCTGAGAACAACCCCACTGCAGGGCCGGTTCTCCTGTGGTTTCCACCCAGGGAGTAGGGTCGGCCGGGGGGTGGGCGGCCGTGCCCTTGCCACATGGAAGCGGCGACTGACAGCCACTGAGCTGCCTGTTATCCAAGCTGCTAACATGAGTCTAAGGAGCAGTGATGACACCCCGAGAAGGGGAGAGCGGCCCATTGTGCCCCCTGAGCCTGTGTCGGCGGCTGCCCTCTTGGAATCCTGTGTCAGGACCCTGGCAGGTCCCCGCTTCTGTGGGAGGGGGGTCAGCACGGGCGCTGACCCTGCACTGCCTGCTTGCTTTGGGTTTGCCTCTTGAGGACGGCCTGCCATAAACAGGATGGAAGGCAAATCCAGTGCCATTCCGAGAGGGACTTTCACGGAGGGGTGCAGGGGGAAGCGAGGCGGGGACTCCACCCAAGGTCCATCCAGGGGCAGCTGGTGAGGTCCTGGGAACAGCACTCACCCCCAGCTCCTGGTGCAGAGTTGGCCTGTCATGTGTCTGGGGTCCAAGGCTGATGGGTTTTGTGCCCACACAAGACCATGTGCCCAGCACACAATTGAAATGGCCATGTGCAGCCCCCCCTGCACACCTCCCATGTGGGGTCTGAAGCTGGCAGAAGACGGGCCATGACCTGGGCCACATGGGACAGATCCCAGAGCCCCACACACCCGTGGCCTGCCAGGCGGATGTCGGTTGTCTCTGATTTGAAGCATCCTGTTTCTGGTCAGGACGGGGCTGAGTAGGAGAAAAGTGGATCAAGTCCCGTTGGGTGCGTGTCTAAATTCATTGGGGGAGGTGCTTGCACTTTGTGCATCAGCTTTGGGCTTGGCCTCATGAGATGCTTGTGTCCACACGCGTGGGCAGAGGAGTGTCTGTGGACGAGGCCGTGGCCCGGAGACCCCGGCTCTCCTCCCCACCTGCCCCTCGTGGGGTCCCTGTTGCTGTCTTGAGGTGCAGGTGTGTATGGCCCTTGTGTGCACTCGTGTTCAAAGCCGACTCCAGAGCAGAGGCCCCAGACTTTGGGTCACGAGGTGTCCAGACCTTGGGCCACACACTTCCCTCTGAACCTGCCTCTTTGGGGAGCGAGGCGGGTCCCGGCGTGGGCGCGGCACTCATGGGCCACTGCTCCTCTGTCCACAGCTGCATGGCTACATGGAAAGCGAGCCGCTCACCCTGCAGCTCTTCATCGGCACGGCAGACGACCGGCTGCTGAGGCCGCACGCCTTCTACCAGGTGCACCGGATCACGGGCAAGACCGTGTCAACCACCAGCCACGAGGCCATCCTCTCCAACACCAAGGTCCTGGAAATCCCGCTGCTGCCGGAAAACAACATGCGTGCCATGTAAGCTCATCTGCGTGTCCGCGGGCCCTGCGTGTCCCAGGGGCTGGCCCTCGGAGGGAGAGGGAGTCCTCTCCTCACATTTCCAGTTTGCTCAACACCTCAGGAAACTTTACAAATATTTACGACGGCAGACTTGTTTCCTAGGGTTTTCATGTTGCCACTCAGTTCACAGCTGTGCGTGCCCCCTCCGTGTGCAAACGTGGCACCCACTTCTTTTTTTTAAACTTTTCATTTTGTATTGGGGTATAGCTGATTAACAGTGTTGTGATAATCTCAGGTGAACAGCAAAGGGACTCAGCCATACATACACATGAAGTCATTCTCGCCTAACTCCCCCCTACCCCCTCATGGCACCCTTTTCTTTCTGAAAGCTCTGTGAAAGCCAGAGGAGTGGTTAAAATGCTAATAATGTTGAAGCATTATGGAGACCAGCACGTCTGGGTCGTGTTTTCACTGAGGGTTTCTGCTGATGTGACCAGCTGGAATGTGCAGGTCAGGCCTGGCTCGTTGGCGTAGAGGTGACTCAGTTAGCAAGCTACAAAGTCATCTCAGGTCCAAGTGGGGTCCCTGTTTGTGGCCTCATTAACCGAGTGACCACAGTGTGCCCAGCCCTTCACTCCCGAGCTGCAAATGCGGCAGAGAAGGGACAGGGTTGTCCCTCTGGACTCACCTTCTCCTGGGGGCCTCTGGGTGCAGGATGGAGCCTCAACACCCTGTGTGTCTAGATCAACACGTAAGGCAGCAGTTCATTAACACAGGGTTCTTGGTGTGTCTGTGGGGGCAGCCTTGAAGCTGACTGTGCAGGGAGACAGCAGGTGAGAAGGCCCAGAGGCCAGGTGGGTTTGGGGTGTCCTCGGGCGAGACGGAGCCGGGGCCGTGGTTGGGGAGGGAGGGTGTGGGAAGCCACAGTGTGGGCTTGTGTGGGGTGTTGATCAGTCATTTGTAAGTAGCTCCTAAATCCTCTGTATTATAAACAAAATGAAAGCCTTCTCTCTGTGTTGGCTTTTCAGGGATTTGGGGGGATTCATTCAAAGTTTCCCAAGGACCAGGAATGCTGACAACTGGGAGACCCTGCTGGTCCCTCCAGCAGCTGCAGCTCTGACTCCAGTGGCTGCGTTCACTCCATGAAATACCCTTCAGCCTGGGGCTGCGCGGTCACCGTGGGCCAGGCTTCCCGCCACTCTGGGCTGGGCTGTGGTCCCGACCTGCAGGCCTCGTGCCGCCTCATCTCTGAGCTTCTGACAGAGGCAAGGGCTGGTTTCCATCTGACAAGTTGCCTGTGGATTGTTGTGCTGGAGGCTGGTGTTGGTTAGAATCATTAAGTTAAATGAAACTAGAGGAAATCACGTGAGGCCCTAGCAAATCCAGGATCCTGAGTTGAGGGGGGACACTCCCAGAATCTTGGGGAAGAAGGTTTTCAGAGCCCGCCTTGGGAGCCTTCCTTTGGGGCGTCCACACTTGCCCAGTGCGGCAGGGCCCTGAGCAAGTGGGGCTCTGCCTGCTTGAGACCAGGATGCGTGAAGGGCTGGGGGCTGAGGCGGCACTGTTGTCTCACAGCATCGACTGTGCCGGGATCCTGAAGCTCAGGAACTCCGACATCGAGCTGCGCAAGGGGGAGACGGACATCGGGAGAAAGAACACACGGGTGCGGCTGGTCTTCCGCGTCCACATCCCGCAGCCCAACGGCCGGACGCTGTCACTGCAGGTGGCCTCCAACCCCATTGAGTGCTGTGAGTGCCTCGCTCCCGCTGCCCCATGTCCAGGCCGAGGGCCAGTCCCCGCCGGACACTTCCCTTCCCACAGCCCACAGCATTCCGCCCCACCCCAGGGAGTGTGCTGTGTCGGGACCCCCATCCTCCGCAGGCCCACCGCCAGGGAGCGTCCTGGTTCATTCCTTTGTCTGATCTGAGCATCAGTCAGATATCAGTGATGGCCTCCCTCTGCCCTGTGGCCCCTCCCTCACGGCCCCCCTCTGCCCTGTGGCCCCTCCCTCACGGCCTTTCTCTGGCCCGCGGCCCCTCCCTCACGGCCCCCCTCTGGCCCGCGGCCCCTCCCTCACGGCCCCCCTCTGGCCCGCGGCCCCTCCCTCACGGCCTTTCTCTGGCCCGCGGCCCCTCCCTCACGGCCCCCCTCTGGCCCGCGGCCCCTCCCTCACGGCCCTACTCTGGCCCGCGGCCCCTCCCTCACGGCCCCCCTCTGCCCTGTGGCCCCTCCCTCACGGCCCCCCTCTGCCCTGTGGCCCCCCCTCACGGCCCCCCTCCGCCCTGTGGCCCCTCCCTCACGGCCCCCCTCCGCCCTGTGGCCCCTCCCTCACGGCCCCCCTCTGCCCTGTGGCCCCTCCCTCACGGCCCCCCTCTGCCCTGTGGACCCTCCCTCACGGCCCCCCTCTGGCCCGCGGCCCCTCCCTCACGGCCCCCCTCTGGCCCGCGACCCCTCCCTCACGGCCCCCCTCTGGCCCGCGGCCCCTCCCTCACGGCCCCCCTCTGGCCCGCGGCCCCTCCCTCACGGCCCCCCTCTGGCCCGCGGCCCCTCCCTCACGGCCCCCCTCTGGCCCGCGGCCCCTCCCTCACGGCCCCCCTCTGGCCCGCGGCCCCTCCCTCACGGCCCCCCTCTGCCACGTGGTCCCCTCCCCCACTCTTGCTGGACCCTCCTGTCCAGTCTCCAAATGTCCATCCCCAGGCCGTGAGCTCTGCTGCAGGTGGCTCCAGCTTTCTGCCCTGTGTTCCCTCCCCGTGAGAAGGAGCAGGCCCCTCATCTCAGGCCCTCTGGCTACTGGGGAGGGCTGTGTGAGGACCCCGGTCACTGGGGGCCATGTGAGGACCCTGGTCACTGAGGGGTTCGTGTGAGGACCCCGGTCACTGGGGGGCCTCGTGTGAGGACCCTGGTGACTAGGGGCCACAGAGTGTATCCTCATTGTTGCTGCTACACAGACCTCTGCCCTACATCCTGAGCTTGGCCGCCTGTGCGCTCAGCCCCTGAGAGCCCACCATGGACAGCCCTCCACATCTAACTTTAGCCTGGAGTGCCTTGCTCTGTGGGCCCCGCGCCCGGTTAGACCCAGGGATCGCCCTGTTGCTGCCGGCGGGCAGGCTGTGTCCCCCCTCACCTGCAGGACTCCCCACAGCTTCCCCAGGCCCTTCAAGGGTGATCACCCTAGCAGAATGCATTCACTCCCACGGAGTCACACACACATTCACAGGTGAATGCGCACGTTTCTCCACTTGGACCAGTCAGAGGTGTGCTTCCTTCCCTTTGACAATGGGTCGTGGGTGGACCAGCCGCCCAGGAGGGGCTGGGGGGGCGTGGGTGGACCGGCCCTCCCGGGAGGGGTCTCACTGGCTCACTTCTCGCCCCACCCCTGCAGCCCAGCGCTCGGCCCAGGAGCTGCCCCTCGTGGAGAAGCAGAGTGCGGCCAGCGGCCCCGTCCTTGGAGGGAAGAGGATGGTCCTGTCTGGCCACAACTTTCTGCAGGACTCCAAGGTCATTTTTGTGGAGAAAGCACCAGGTATTTCCTCTTAAAACCAGCATCAAGTGTTTGGCCATTGGCAGAGGTTGGCTGGCGGGAGAGGGTGCCATGCGCGGTCCTTCCCAGCATGGAGGAGGTCCCTCCCCGCGTGGAGGAGGGGAGGAGGGCCTCCCCACGTGGCTTCGAGGGGCTTTGGGTGTGGGGCCTGCGTCTGCCCGGCTAGCGGGTGCCTCCTCAGGGGATCCGACCAGCTCTTGCTGATCTTTGCCTTTTGCCTTTCTCAGAACCACAGACCATCCTAGGCAGGTATCCAGGTGTGCAGTGAGCACGGCAGCCATGGGGGACCCAGAGACCTTTCTGTGCCGCTCGTTCTGGTGGCACAGCACCCCGCGGTGCAGAGGGAAACACTGGTTGCTTTCAATGACGGTGGCCCCTGGGGCCACAGCCGCCCATGTGCGTGTGTGTGTGCACGCATGCACATGGACCTGTGTGTGTGCGTGTGGGTGTGTGCTTGCACGTGGACCTGTGTGTGTATGCTATGCTGCAGGTCTGAAGGGAAAGGGTCTCTGCTCTCTGGTGTCTGGGGAACCAGGTGACCAGCTTGTCATCGAGCTGCAGGATGGATGCAGGGCGTCAGGGGTAGGCGTGGGAGTAGGGCAGGGGGAAGCATGGCTCCTGCCCCAGGGCTGCCCGGCCCGGCCCAGCCCACATGCTCATAAGGGTGAGCATGTGGCCTCACCTATCTCACACCCTGGGGTGTGTTTGTAGAGCACGTTCCTTGTGGGGAGCTGGCCTGAGGGGGTCCCGCTGCCCACAGGCTGGGAGGGGGTGCCCGCAGGCCGGGTTCCAGGGCCAGTTGCCCAGCTGCTCCTCTGAGCCCCAGTCCAGCTCTTGAACCTAGAGCAGGGCCCCTGCTGCTCACCGCAAACCGCGGAGGCTCTCAGCCTCCATAATGGGGCTGATTTTGTACAGTCTGCAGGAAACTTAAGTGCCTCAGTCAAAACGGGCTTGAGAGTCTCTCACGTTGACTTGGTTCTGCCTGCACTATTGTGCCTGTGATTGGAAATTGTTTTACAGGAGGGAGAAGACCCGCCTCAGTACAGTGGTGGGGGAAGAATTCACATTACCAGAACGCCCCTCTTTGGAGGAGGTGAATTTTGAAATAATTTCAGCGTTTGTGTTCTAAATGTGTGCGTGGGCACCCCCTCCCAGCCTGTGGGTGGCGGGGTCCTCACCATGCTCGGAGATGTGTGTGGTGGGAGCCGGCCAGTGCCCCAGGCTGTTTCCTCGAGCGATCAGCCGTGACCTCGACCTGGGTGCCATGACCTCGACCTGGGTGCCATGACGGGACCATGAGGCGTCTCCCGATCTCCTCAGCTTATCGTGGACGGGGGCGGGCTCCTCGGTCACGGTGGCCTGGTCACGGGTCTCCACAGTGTCTGTCCGCTTGCAGCTGGGAGCTGAGTTCCCGGGCGCCTGGCTGTCGAGCTCACTGGGCTTCCCGGGCTCCCTGGCCCCCAGGCGGGCTCAGTGCCACTGCCACTCGCTGCCACACTGGCCTGTCCCCAGCCTGCTGTCTCTGCAGCAGTTCCATGTCTGGTGGGCAGAGGGCGAAAAACCAGTAAGTGGGTGGAGACCAGACGTCCCGCAAACACATGGTGCGTCATGAAAAGTGCGATGTAAACACACAGCTGTGTGTCCTGTCACATTGTGTCTGCATTTAAACAAAGTTGCTGGCACATTTGCACACACATCCATGCCAGTCCTGTGTGTCCAATGTGTATTCTTGGCCGAGCACACATGCTTCCTGACGGGCCTCAACAGTCACTGGGCTTTTCCTGGTTGACTTTTGGGCGAGAAACCACTAAAGTCAATTTAGACTGAAAGCCTGGTTATCCTCTAGGCTCCCAAGGAGGTGCCTGGTGTGCTAGAAAGTTCTGTCTTTAGCCGCTACTTGGAGGCAGCAAGGCCAGCATGCGAGTAGTGAGGCTGGTCCGGGAGCCGCTGGCCGTGGGCAGGAGCAGGACTGTGGCTGCCCTGTCGCACGTCAGACGCTGGGTGAGGTAGGTGTCTAGTCACCATGTCGCCTCAGCTGCTCTGAGCGGTGCTTGGAGTTTCTTAAGTGTTTCAGGATTCCTCCTGGCCAGGGCCAGCTATCACCTGTGCCCACCTCGTGTGACTGAGCAGGGTCCCGGAGGAGGATGGCCCTCAGGATGTGCGAGCAAAGGCCCCTCCCGTGGTCATGGGATCCCTCAAAAAGAGCTGTGAAGCAGCCGCTCTCATCTCTGAGATGTTCGTGTTCTCAGCTGCATTCGCAGTGGGACTCTCCAGAACCAACCTGCAGTTCTGCTCAGGGCTTAGTGTCCAGCAAGAAGCCACAGGGCCTTTCTTTCAAGGAGGACAGCTGTGGCCTCTGAGCCAGATGCCACCTCCCTCAGTGAACATCCCTGAGCGTGGGGCCTGGGACAGACTCACTGGGAGGCCTGGCAGGAGCAGGACGCTAAGATGCCCCCCCACCGTCTCCTGCTGGAGGTCAGGGGGCTCTGTTCAGACTTGTACACGAGGGATGTACTTGCACACATGTGCAAATATTAAAAAAATATAAAAAACATTTAAATACGAGAACACAGAGTGCACACATGAAGGGGGATCAGGAGAGACCAGGGATTTGGAGCTTGCATCGCCGTGAACGTTACCAGGTTCTCGATTGTGACGCTTATAGTTAGCGGTGTGCAGCCCAGCCTTTCCACGCGGTTCCTAGAAACCGTGTGAAGCTCAGCAGACCTCACCAGAGCTGGCAGCTTCGGCAGGCAATATGGTTTGCTGCAGCTTGTGCGTGGCTGGACATGGGTGTGGCCCCCAGGGTATCCTCAGTGGACACTGGGCCTCCTCAAGGCCCAGACTCGAGGGGGACCCCTTGGCACTGAGGCTCAGGCAGGTCCTATCTGCCCAGGCTCAGGGCTAAACCACCCAGGGTGAAGACTTGGAGAATCATTAGGTTCAGCGTGACCGCCAGCTACACGACCAGACCACCTTCCTGTCAGACCTCTTCACACCTATTATTAAGGTCCCAGACCCCACGTGGTCACAGACCCAGAAGAGAACATCACGTCCTCAGTCCTTGCAACAGAAGCAGGACTTGTTTCATGCAGGGAAGGCCTGCCACCCACCCAGGATTGACCATCAGGAAACAGCGCCGACCCTCAGTGGGTAGAAAGGAGCCGTGGCCAGGCTCCTCTGGTCCTCAGGAGGCTTTTTCTCTCTTTGGGCCTCGGAGCCAAGTGGTCCTTCCACGACCCTGAACTGAATGTTTTCAACAGTCTTGGGGGGTTGTGTTTCCCAAGTGCCTTCAATGAAGACGGCGGGCAGGCGGGGCCCTGCTGGGGTCAAGGGACCTGGCATCCTATTCCCAGCTCTGCCACCCGGCAAGGTCCTCAAGGAGTGTCCCGTGAGGGCATCAGAACATCACCCTCTGAGGGCCAGAGGGTGCCAGTCCTGCTTGTCGCTCGCTGTGGGCGGCGGTTGGTGTCACGCACGATGCCTCAGTGGGTCTGTGTGCAGCTCACGTGAGTACACACGTGTTCCTCCCCTGGGTGAGGGAGTGATCTTCCTTTACTCTAGAGGCACGTCTGCTTGTCCACCTGGGCGTCAGAGGCAGCACCCCCACCCTGGCCCCGTGGAGGGCTGGAAACCAGCAAGTTTCAGGCAGGGTCAGCTGCCAGGGACCCTCTGGCCTCCGTCCAGCGGGCCCGCTCGGTCCCCACCCTGCAGAGCATGGAGCAGGACGTGTGGCCGCGGCCCCTCCCAAGGCCTGGCTCCTCCCGCCGGGTGTGGCGGGGAAGCCTTTCCGATGACTCATGCTGCAGGGAATTCCCTAATGACTCGGAATATTTTTACTCCTGGGCTTGCACACAGTTTCCTACTGAGGAGGCCAGCAAGCTCCTGATAAGGCTGGAGCACAAAGGCCCATTCAGGCCCATGGCCTCCCTTCCCATAGGGGCTGCGGCTGCGTTCCACACCCGGTGGCCTCCCAGCAGCTTTGCAGACACGGACACCAGAGGCCTGGGGGCACTGGACCCAGGCCAGGGCAGTGCGAGGAGTCAGCAGTCAGCAGGGTGGGGGCCGCTGGGGAGCATCCCGTGTGGGGGTCCCACACAGCAGGCACCGGCCACCCTGGCTCCTACTCCGGCCTCCTCCTGGAGCAGGACTGCGTGTGCACTTCTGACCACAGAACAGAGACTGGGCCAGAGCACCCAGGCCAGGGTGAGGGACGCAGGAGCCCTGGGCCTATGAGCCGGACCTCAGTGGCCTGTCTGCCTCTCTTCTTTGCTCCGTGCTCATCTGTCTGTGGCTCCGGGATCTGTGCTTTCAGACACTGTGACAGGGCTATGAGCCTGTGCGGGTGGCCCGGCTGGTCGGCTTGCGGACGTGCTTGCATGATGGGACCACTGGACCCCAGGCCAGCACTGGACAGGATGGTGTCCCACGGCCCGCGAGGGCCTGGCGGGGAAGGCAACTCCTGCCATGCTTGTCCTCGGTGTGCACGCCTACCACCCACTCCATGCCCATGTTTCCTTTGATGGCTCTTCCACCTATGGACTTGCAGCCCGTTCCCGGGAGGCTGGGCTGGTCTCTGAACCCTCCTGGAGGGTGGGCAATGGACGCTGGATGAAGGGGTCTGTCAACCTCTATGGACTAGAGGTGAAGCAGTTGCAAGGCCTTGCCCTAGCTGTTCAGGTTTTAACATTTAACTGCTGTTTTGGGGGCAATGATGAGCTTTGTCATAAGAAAAACTGTTGTTTTCAAAAGGCACCAAGGACGTGGGAGGCTCGGTTACAAGAAGAGTCATTTTGGTTTCCTCAAACCAGTGGGGGTGGGTGGGGCCCAGTGGCACATCCACAGCGGGTCTGGGCTGCGCCGCGGGAGCCGTGTCCATGGTGCTTCGCATGGGCACCAGGGACCCTCTGCCGTTTATTGCCCAAGTTGGGGTCACTCCTTCCCTGAGCCCTGCCCTCATGGAAGCATCTGCTGCTTGTGGAATGCCGGCGCTTTTAAGGGCGGGGGTGTTCTTTCCGTCTCCTGTTGGTTTTTCCTAGAGGAGAGACGGATGCGGGTCCCCAGGCTCCAGCAGTGTTTGATCCCCTAGTGGGTGATCTGCTGGATGCTCCGCGCGGGCACTCGGCGTCCCGAGGGGCTGATGTGGACTGGCACGTCCAGGCTTCTCTGTGACTCACATTTCCTCTCTGCTCCGCCCTCCGCCCCTGCCCGGCCAGCACTGCGAGGGAGCAAAAGGCGATGCTGTCTAACTTATTTATAATTTAGTATTTGTAACACACACATTTCTTCTTGGAAAACAGAGAGAAAGCAAAAACTAGGCCCAGAACCATTACTAGATGTAATGATTCATTTGGGGAGTGACTTTATAAAAAAGCGCAACGAGGTCTGTGTACAGGAGATTGGCATCTGTTAATTCCAAATAACGACCAGGCCTTGTAGGCAAAGCATGCCTGCCAGAGGGGCTTCCTAGCACCGGGAACGTGGCTCCATCACCCCAGCCAGCGGGTCCCAGGCCTTGCTTCCCTCCAGGGCCTGGCCCGGGGACAATAAGCCCTTTCTTTCACGGGCACTGGAGCCTTTTCATTTTTTCAAACATGCAAACGGCCACGGGGTAAGGTTAAAAATACCTTGTGTTTTGCATTTCTGTGTCCTGATGTGGCAAAGAGTAGTCTCAGAGAGGATTTTCTTATTCAGCCCCCAGTTCCCCTGAGCAGGGCAGGACCCATGGCTCTAGGGCCACACTCATTAGAATAACTCTGCTCCCAAGACCCACGAGGGCTCTTCAGGCCCAGGTAATGAGGCCCCAGCTCCCACTCTGTGCACTTCACTCAGGCCCACATCCTAGATGATGGCCTTCCTACCGGGGTTGCCTGCGTTCCTCCTGGGTCACTCCCCCTTGGAGTGTAGACCCCTTCCAGGGCTGATGCTAGGGACGCTCAAGGGCTCCCCCTGCAGAGTGGGGGTCTCCAGACCCCCACTCCAGACCTGCAGTTAGGTCTGTTCGAGCTTCTCCCCTGGGGGCCTGGCATCCACTCTCTGGTTGGTCAGTCACGCAGGGACCCACCCCCCGTCAGCTGCTGCTGAGCCGGCCGGGCAAGTGTGGGTCCTCTCATCGCACGACTCCAATCTGCCTATGTCCAGGTGCAATTTGGGGGCCGCCCCGTCGGGACAGAATAACAAGACTTCCCGAACCCTTTCTTGCAGATGGCCACCACATCTGGGAGATGGAGGCAAAAACCGAAGGAGACCTGTGCAAGCCGGTGAGTGTAGGCCAGACAAGTGGCTGTGGGGGCAGGGGGAGTGGATAGACGGCCTCGGGGGCCACGGGCTCTCTGGGGGGACTCTTGACTTCAGAGGGGCTCCTGGCCCAAGGCGCATGGCTTCTGATTTGCAGTGAACCAGGGATGAGCATACAGAGAGAGTGAGGAGTAGAAATGGTTGTGTAGCGCAGGGAGCAGACAACGTGGACACGGGGTAACTGCAGAGAGCCAGGCATCGCCTGGGCTGCCCGCCCCCACCAGGTAGACCAGGTGCACGCACATGCCCAGAGCCTGCGGTCTCCTCTGGCCATTGTCACCAGGGACCCCAGACTCGCTGCCCTCTGGGAGGACCCCTTCTCCGGAGGCTGAGCCCTGCCCCTCACTGCCTGGCCATGCAGGCCCAGGGTTTCCGCCAGTGTCCTTGGTTCCTCATGGGCTGTTCTTCCAGCAGGACACAAGCTCAAGGTCAGATCTAAGTGCTGCTCCACCTGCTTGTCCTGCTGGCCCGGGTGACCTGCAGGCCCGAGGTCCGCTGTGCACACTCGCCCTCTGCAGGGCCCAGGGCCTGCCGGTGCCCATTTGTACACTCGGCCTCCGTGGTGTTTGTGGCTGCTCACACCTAAGGAAGAACTGGGGGGGCCTAAGGGAGAACCAGGAGCGGGGCCTGAGGGAGAACCAGGAGGGGGGCTGAGGGAGAACCAGGGGACCTGAGGGAGAACCGGGGTGGAGGGGCGGGGAGCAGAGGGAAAACCAGGAGCGGGGCCTGAGGGAGAACCAGGGGGCCTGAGGGAGAACCAGGAGGGGGGCCTGAGGGAGAACCAGGGGGCCTGAGGGAGATCCAGGGGGGGGGCCTGAGGGAGAACCAGGGGGCCTGAGGGAGATCCAGGGGGGGGGGCCTGAGGGAGATCCAGGGGGGGGGCCTGAGGGAGATCCAGGGGGGGGGCCTGAGGGAGATCCAGGGGGGGGGGCCTGAGGGAGAACCAGGGGGCCTGAGGGAGAACCAGGAGGGGGGCTGAGGGAGAACCAGGGGACCTGAGGGAGAACCAGGGGGCCTGGGGGAGAACCAGGGTGGAGGGTGGGGGAGCAGAGGGAAAACCCAGAGCGGGGCCTGAGGGAGAACTAGGAGGGCCTGAGGGAGAACTAGGAGGGCCTGAGGGAGAATCAGGGGGGCTGCTGAGGAAGAACCAGGGGGCCTGGGGGAGAACCAGGAGAGGGGCCTGAGGGAGAACCGGGGGTGGGGGGGGGAGCTGAGGGAGAACCAGGAGCAGGGCCTGAGGGAGAACCAGGAACGGGGCCTGAGGGAGAACCAGGGCAGGTGCTGAGGGAGAACCAGGGGGCCTGAGGAAGAACCGGGGTGGGGTGGGAGGAGTAGAGGGAAAACCAGGAGCGGGGCCTGAGGGAGAACCAGGGGGCCTGAGGGAGAACCAGGAGGGCCTGAGGGAGAATTAGGAGGGCCTGAGGGAGAACCAGGGGGCCTGAGAGAACTGGGGCAGGTGCTAAGGGAGAACCAGGGGACCTGAGGGAGAACCGGGGTGGTGGGGGGAGCTGAGGGAGAACCAGGGGGGCCTGAGGGAGAACCAGGGGGCCTGAGGGAGAACCGGGGCTGGGGAGCGGGAGGAGCTGAGGGAGAACCAGGAGTGGGGCCTGAGGGAGAACCAGGAGCAGGGCCTGAGGGAGAACCAGGAGCGGGGCCTGAGGGAGAACCAGGGGGGGTGCTGAGGGAGAACCAGGGGGCCTGAGGGAGAATCAGGAGGCCTGAGAGAGAACCAGGGGGCCTGAGGGAGACTGGTGCCTTCTTGGTGTGTTTTTGTCTGAAGTCGGCAGCAGCTTCTCCACTGACATGATGCGCCTTTCAGCCTGCGTCTTTGTTTTGTAAGAATGGCCAGCAGAGCAGCCCTGTGCTCTCACCCACACTCCCAGTCCTTGCCTTTTGGTTGGGGTGTGGAGACCGTGTGTCTGAAGTGTTTATTGATGGGTTGGAGGTGGACAGCACCTCCAAGTGTCTGTCTTCCTTTGTCCTCACAGAGCAGGAGGAACCTTCAGGTAACATAATGCACAGGCTGGCAAGTGATTTTTTTTGACTTTTTAAAAATTCTTTACATTTAAAAATTTAAATTTATTTATTTTAAATGAAAAAAGATGAATTTTTTTATGGATAAAAGGTACAATTCACAAAGAAGATAGACATTATAAACCATTAGACACCTAACAGCAAAGAAACAAAGATACATAAAGCAAAAGTCAGAAGAAATATAAGGGAAAAGAAAAAATATATAATCACTGTAAGACAGTAGCATTTCTCTGAGAATGTTTTATCAAGTGCAGAAAAAATAAGAATAAGAACATCTTGAATGAGGTAATAATTTAAATATAATAGATTTATATTTATTTTATATTACTCTTACATCCTACAGTGATTTTTTGAAGTTCAAAATTCCTCCAGTCTCTCTCCCTCGTCCCACTGGTCCCTCTTGATGGTGGCGTGTGGACGGTCCATTCCCGAGAGCATAGGCAGTGGCAGTCATTGTTCAAAGTCTCATTCATGATAAGGACTGAATTTTCTCCGTTGGCTGCAAGGTTTGCAGACGTGATCCTGGTGCCCTCTGCCCTGTGTCTGGAATCCCCTCCCTCCACACAGGTGGCTTCATCAGGAAGAAGCATCTTATTGTCGTTCAGCTGCTAAGTCGTGTCCAACTCTTTGCAACTCCGTGGACTGCAGCGTACCAGGCTTCCCTGTCCTTCACCAACTCCCAGAGCTTGCTCAAACTCCTGTCCATTGAGTGGATGATGCCATCCAGCCATCTCATCCTCTGTTACCTCCTTCTCTTTCTGCCTTCAGTCTTTCCCAACATCAGGGTCTTTTCCAGTGAGTCAGCTTTTTGCATCAGGTGGCCAAAGTACTGGAGCTTCAGCTTCAGCATCCAGTCCTTCCAATGAATATTCAGGGTCGATTTCCTGTTGGATTGACTGGTTTGATCTCCTTGCTCTCCAAGGGACTCTCAAGAGTCTTCTCCAGCACCATAATTTGAAAGCATCAATTCTTTGGCGCTCAGCCTTTTTTATGGTCCAGCTCTCACATCCATACATGACCACCCCAAGCATCTTTACCTGTGACTTTAGCTTCCTTTTCCAAGCACTGCTCCATTTACAGAAACCTTTCCAAATGGTGTCAAGGGAAACCTTTCCTCCCAGGCCCAGGGAGGACACCTGTATCCCCCTGTCACCCCCCCCCCCCAGGGTGTCCAGGCCTCTACCTCACACACTGCCTTACGGCTCCTCCTGGTTCCCTTGGAGAAGTGTTGCTGGCATAGGAACTCCACTTCTGGACAAGGACTCTAGGCCCCATAGGCCCCGCAGTTACAGAGGTGAGCCATGGGTTTACCATGACCAACACCAGCTGCTGGCAGTCACCCCGAAACAGAGGCCCTTGGCTCCAGGTTCCAGCCCCACTGTAGGCCCAAGTCCTCTGCCCCCAGGCCACCCACCCCTTCTCCCTGGGCAGGAAGGAGAGGCCAGCAGAAACTGTGCATTTTTGGCATCGAAATAATTCCGCCAAGTTGCATGTTCAGATTTTCCGTTGTTGGGTTTCCTTTTCCACTGTGAACAGTGCATATTTTAAAGAAAACTTAACCATTATCAGTCGTGTGTTCTGAGAGAAAAGCATGTGAACAGCAATGTGCTTCAGGTTTACGGTTTCACCTTTCTTATCTCTTAAATGAAGTTTACTTTCATATATTTCTTCTAATTATGAAAGAGTGCCATATTCATTGTGGAAACTTGGAAGATATTAACAAAGTATAAAAAGGAAAACGCCTAGTGAAATTTCAGTGGGATGTGGCCACCATTAACATGTGGGCGTATTTCCTTCCACCCTTTTCCTGTCATGGGCGTGTATCTACACGCACACACACATACATACACATTATACATTTCAACAAGGCTGGGTGGCACTGTGTGTGTGGTTTATGTATGACCTTCAACAGTGTATACAGTTGGTATGTATCTACACACACACACATACATACATACTATACGTTTCAACAAGGTTGAGTGGCACTATATGTATGGTTTATGTGTAACCATGAGCAGTGTAGACAGTGGGCATGTATCTACATAACACATGTACATACACATTATACATTTCAACAAGGCTGGGTGGCACTGTGTGTGTGGTTTATATACAACCATGAGCAGTGTAGACAGTGGGTTTTCTCAAAGTAAGTGGCATGGAGGTGCTGAGTGCCATTTGGACCCCTCGCCCTGGTGCTGGAGAGACAGGTTTCCCTTCTGACCTCTACCCTCACTGCGCATTTAGTGCTTCATCATGATTTAATAACCTGTCCAGCGTATCAGTCTATGCCCACATCTAAATACAGTCCTCCAGTCACTTGGAACAAAGAGCACCCGACCCCCCGACGTGGAACCTGCTGAAGGTTCCTTGCCCCACTGGGCATGTCCCGGTGTGTCTCTGCAGCCATTCCTGCGTCCCAGTCTAGTTCTGGTCTCGACTTGAGCAACCCCTGTACCTTTCTGGCTCTTGTCCTCCTTTCTGCTGTTGACTCCGATGTCTTCCGTCATTGAGCACCAGCTGTGTGCGCGATGCCAGCATTACCTGCAGTCCCCTCCTCAGACCACCACCCTGAGGAGCATCTTCCTTGTCCTTTCCCCTGTGCCAGTGGTGGAGCGAAGACTTGGAGATGTCAGAGCCTGGGCTGAAGCGCAGGCCTGTCCAGCCCGAGTCGGGCTCCTGGACATGGGCTGCAGGGCTGGGACACAGACTTGGCAGAGGTGCAGCCCCGGCAGGGGTCTGACTGAGCACACATGCCCTTGCAGGGTCACCCACCCTTTGCTCCACTGGCTCTGTCTTGTTCCAAATGGGATGAAGTTATTAAAACAACAGAAATGCACTTTCTGACCCACATGTGGTCCCAGGAGACAGAGCCCAGAGCAGGCTGCAGGCCTGGTCCTGCCACCCCCTCCCCGCCCCACCAACCAGATGCCCTTAGCAGACTGTGCCTCATGTTTTCACCTGTGAAGGAAAGAGTTGCCCTGAAGTTCTCACTTTTCTTTTTAAACATTCTTAAGATTTCATTATTAACTGGATTGAATCAATTTTGCTGTTGATTAGGTAATAGGCTACAACAACTCTTAAAAAAAAAAGTGATGCCACGGATTTTTCTTCTACATTTTCCTCTTGTTAACTGAAATCGTATGATAAAAATAATTGAAGAAACCTTTTAGGATGTGAAATCTTGCCCTACCCGACCCCCAAAATCAGGGCCCCTCTTTGGTGCTGAGGCTGGGCCCTTGTGTAGATGGCTGGGCACCTGAGCAAGTGGACCCTCCCTGCTTCCTTCCCAACACACGCTGGCCCCGCCCCAGTGACTCCTCTGTGTATCTGTACTTGAAAGGGGGCAGTTTTGTGCAGATGTTGCTGATCTTTAATTTAAAACCTGGAAGGGTAACAACAGCTTCCATAAACCCTTGGTCCATCATGCCTGCCAGTCCACCTTCCCATCCCCGTCCATTCTTGGGGTCGTGGCTCGGGCTTTGGGCCATTGGCACAGAGTGTCTCCAGGGGGCACTTGCTCTGGGTCTCTGCTGCCAGTTACCTGGACAGGTGCTCCTGACTCCACCTGCAAGTCAGTGCCTGGGGGCTATTTAGTTTCCTGCAGGTCATGCTTGGGTCTGGGGGCAGAAAGGCATGGGGTCCTGCCCAGTGGCTGGTCCCCTCTTGGCACCTGTGCTCAGGGCTTCTCTCCTGGACTCAGTCGGCGGCATCTTAGATGAAGCCCCCGCCTCCTCCCCGGACGCTCCCCTCAGCCCTCTCTGGGCTCTGGCCGTGCAGGAGCCCCGGGCCTCAGGCTCTCGGGCCAGCCTCTCCAGGGAGAAACCTGCGCCTCTCACTCTCGGGGGCGGGGGGTGGGTTGCTGGGTGTGTCCCTGGCTTGTGAGTTGCTCACTGCCCTCGCCCACCTCTTTCTGTCTAGAACTCACTGGTGGTGGAAATCCCGCCTTTCCGCAACCAGAGGATAACCAGCCCTGTGCAGGTCAACTTCTACGTCTGCAACGGGAAGAGGAAGCGGAGCCAGTACCAGCACTTCACCTACCTGCCTGCCAATGGTAACGCTCTCTTTCTAACCGTAAATGCTGCCAACGAACCCACAGGGTACTTTTCCTAAAAGAAAATCAGGGACCCTGATGTTTCAGTCGCTTCAAACCGTGTGGTCGCGCTGTGGGCCCGGCCATCATGTCCTGTTAGCAAGATCTCGTCGTTGGTTCCTTCCAAACAGAAGTGGAGCTTTTGGTGTGCTTTCCTTCATTACTGTGGGAGTGGGGCTGCATTTGGGGGTGATTACTGATCCTTTGGAGGCTGCTTGCTGATGTGAAACCGCCAAGGGGGCAAGAAGGTGCAGCTATTTTGTTCTCAGAAGCTGATGAGGTGGCCTCGGCATGAGTTAAATTCTCGAGATGCTAAAGGTGGAAATGCAAGTAGCTGTCATGATTTTGCAGGTGCTTGAGAAATAAACCTGAGGCCTGAGGCTGGTGACTGGCGTGGTCATTCACTAACATGATGGTTCCGTCCCCAAGCTGACGTCCCACATAAAACTCTCAGCTGGAAAATTGCCTCTCCCCTTGACCAGGAGGCTCTCACCCCCAAACACCCTTTGTTGTTGTTCAGTCGCTCAGTCGTGTCCGACTCTTTGCGACCCCGTGGACTGCAGCATGCCAGGCCTCCCTGTCCACCATCACCCGCAGTTTGCTCAAGTTCATGTCCATTGAGTTGGTGATGCTATTTCACCAAACACCCTTTACTTGAGTAAAAACACCTTGTTCACATGGTCCATTCACACACTTTGAGGGTGGTTTCTCGTTCTGAAAAGGCCTGTTTGCACCTGTTCCACGTTCCAGGCTAGTTTCTTAAGGAGAGCAACACTGTTGCTTCACCCCTGAACTCCTAGGCAGTTGTTTCCCAGCAGAGCTCAGCCCTGCAGCCTGGTGCCCTGGCCCCTGCCACCTCCTCCGGGCAGGCAGGTCTGTGTCCAGAGAGGACCTAGTCATGATTCTGTTGTGTCATGTACACGCAGCTGTTAGACTGTGGCTTTTGTTCTGAAGACTTGAGAGATCCCTATAATCTAAGAGGGAAATCACATACTTAGAACTAATTGCAAAAGCAGCTATATCCTTATGAAGATATTTTTAGAGGCTTCAGTTTTCTGTAAATGTGAAACCCTCTGTGTTACAATAGACTAGGTGACAGAAAGCCCTAGAAAACCTGTTTGGCCATCAGACAGTAGAATTAACTGTTTTCCGGGAAACCAGTAGCCAAGGCTTTCCAGGTTTGAATAACGTGGTTTTGCTGTAAAGTCACCGTGTCACAAGCGTGCCCATGGACAGAGCCACAGGAACACGTGCTGCCGTGGGCCTGTGCGCGAGGAGAACATCTGCCCTCCTGCCCTGGGCCCGTCTGCACATCTGTGGTCAGTACTGGGAGCACTGTCACCCAGTCAGGGGTGTCACCCAGGTCAAGTCCTGCCTGCTGTTGGACACAGTACTGCAGCCCTGGTGGCAGAAATACTCAGCGTTGACTTGAAAATGTAACAATCATGTCCTAATTAAAATTCAAGTATGGTTGATTAAAAATTGAATGTTATAAAGAAAAATCACTTTCTGAAACAGTTTAGAAACTGGTTCGAACATCGTTTCCTACATTTCACTCCAGGTTCACCTCCCACTAACACAGATGCTCCAGTGTTCGTGGGGCCTGTGCGAGAGCCAGGCCGCCTTTCAGATGGGGGTACTGAGGCCCCCAAAGAGATGTTGCTGAGGTCGTGGGCGGGGCTGACTTGGGGCCCCCATCTCCCCCTCCCTGTAGCCATCGTTCAGTCCTGCAGGCCCCTCCACCAGCCCCTGCTCCACACCCCTTCACCCCTATGTCTGCCCAGAATGCCCCCTTCAGCTGGTGACCCTGCTCCACCCGCAAATTCTCTGTCCATCCGTCTGTCCATCCAGAGCACGGCCGTGTGGCCTGGTCTCCCTTCACATCTCTCCTGGACATTTGCTTCATCCCCAGAGGCCAAGGGGGCCATGCCACCTGCCCCTGGAGCTCAGCCCTGCCCACCTTCCTGAGTGGTCTCCATGCCCCAAGGGGCTGTGATCACAGACACCCCACTGAACTGCAGGTTCCCTGTGAGCAGCCCCCAGGCAGCCCGGACTCCTTAGCAAATCACAGGAGCCATCCCTATATGTGTGGTATTTTTCCTTTTCAAAAAAATAAAATAAATGCATGAATTAAAAAACAGAATTCAAGTTTCCAGTTTTGGGTTTGGTGTTCTTACGATTGTCACTGCCTCCTTCAGCTTCAGGCTGAGTCTTCCCAACAGTGGTGCTGCTGAGGGGGGCGGGCGGGCAGAGCCCCACATCCCCACTCCTTCCCCACATCTTGTCTCAACCCTGCCCTCACCCCTGGAAGCCTTGACCACAGGGAAACCCACCGCAGCCCCCTGCCCCCTGCCGTCCGCCACATCACGTTAGCATCAGCTCTTCAGCCTAGAAGGGAGTCCTGGCTGCTGGCCTGCGTGGGGCCCAGGCAGTTTGGTTCCCTTCCCTGGTGGCTCAGACGCTAAGAATCCACCTGCAATGCTGGAGACCTGGGTTCAATCCCTAGGTCAGAAAGATCCCTGGAGGCCACTCCAGTGTTCTGGCCTGAAGGGCTACAGTTCATGGGGTCGCAAACAGTCGGACACGCCTGAGTGACTTTCGCTTTCATTTTCTTTCCCTCGTGGGGAGGAGTCTCCAGCTGTGGTGGGACACTCAGGGCAAGCAGAGTGGGCAGGGCTGGGCTCTGTGCAGGCTCTGGGTGAAGGTCAAGGGCAGAGCAGAGCAGACATCCGGGTGCTTGTGCTGCAGACACACCGTGTGCGGCCGGGGCGTTTCCCTCTGGTTGGCCACCGTCTGGGTTTAACTCGCAGTCTTCTGAAAGGAAGCATGCAGTCTCTGGGGTAACTGAGCTGAAGACCCTAGTCCTGTCATGGGACTGAGACCCTCTGGGGAACAGGGACGGTCCTGAAGTTCCCATGCACCAGCCGTGTTAAAGATGCAAAGCAGCCTGCCTGTAGGGGGCGGCCCCTGAGTCTGGGGGATGGTGGTGTCCACTTTAGCTATGTCCCAGGGGCTTGCGTTCTTGGCGATGCCTGGTACCCCTTGGACAGGCAGCCTGCACGCAGGGAAGAAGCCCAGCTAATGACCGCAGGATCACAGAAGGAAGTCTGCGTGCTACTGAGTTGAGAGTCCAGCAGAGCCTGGGGTCTAGAGATACTGTCTCTCCATCTGAGATGCTTCTAGCTGTTCCCCAGACTGCCAGCCATGGTGCTCAGCCCCCTGCCTACCTGTTGCTCAGGCCATGAGGGTCCTTGAGCTTCGCCGGGATTTCGAGAAAGCCCTGGGGACACTCAGGCGCCCACGTGGCCTCCGCCGACAGAGAAGCCAAGGGCCTGAGGCCGAGGGTCGCACAGTTGCTGGGTTCAGGTCAGCCGGGTGGCCGGGACTGGTGGCCAGAGTCACAGGCAGGCAGCCAACCCACCCAGGCCGTCAGTGCTGCGACCTTGCCTCACAGCCAGCTCTGGGCTGACCTTTCCACTGGGCGCCTGGCTCGTCTTTCCCTGAGTTCATGGCACTGACATTCCATCCTGAGTACTGACCTCCCAGAAGCCAGTATGCACACCCGGCAGTGACCGAAGAAGGCGCCTGGCTCCCGAGCTTCAGGGGCCGCCCCCAGGCCACCCTCTGACCACTCCTGTGAGCCGGGCCTTGCGGGCGCCCACTCTTCAGCATCCCCTCAGGTCGCAGATCCCAGTGGGCCCCCACGTCCCCTCCCACCCTGTGTCACAGCTGTGTCTTCATGGCCTTGACCGCAGGGAGCCGTGCCTCTGATCCTGAGACACGTGTGTGCACAGGCCATGTCGCTTGCTTGGAGCAGCTGTGTCCAGAGCTCACTGAAGCCAGGGCTTCAGTCTGTCTCCGTCCTTCGCCCTGCAGGCCCTGGGCTGAGCTTTCTCACCTTGTCTCCCGTGGGAACGGGGGGCCCAAGAGACGGTGCAGGTAGACCTCTGTCCACACCAGGGCCCGGCTGGCCTCGCCTCATCTCAGAGGACCCGTTGGCCTCCCGGCCAGGCAGGTGCTACAGCATTCCCCCCATGCAGGCGGAGGGCCAGGGGTGTCCGTCCTGGGCCTACAGCCCCTAAACTTCTGCCCGAAGGCTGAGTGGAGCTGCATGGGGCCGGGTGCAGGTGGGAGAGTGGTGGGGGGAGAGCCGCTGTGGTTGGTGGCCTGGCCAGTCCTGGAAGCTTGCAAGTCAGCTCAGCCGTGTGGCCGGGGTGCCGTGTGGGGTGGGGGCTCGTGCGGGCATCTGGCTAGGCTTCTCCTGCTGTTATTAAACCCCAGCTTTGTGGGCTCCCTCACAGCTCCAGCCGGGGATGAGGGATCCCTGTTTCCAGCTCTTTCCACGTTAAACCTGCCGCACAGGGGAGCTGGGAGCTGGCCTCCTGTGTGTCCAGGGCCTGCTGCCGGCCCCGGAGGGACGAGTTGGGGGAGGGGGCTTGGACACTCCTTGCTGTGGGTTTGGCCTGCGTGCCACTGGCCTTGGTGTCTGGACCTGGTGGTGGAGAGCCCAGGTGTTTGGTGGGGACTGGAGACTGTTCACCTGTAAAGGCCTTCACGGGGTCAGCACCTTCGGCTGTCTTGACCGCCGACTGCTTCAGGCTGCTGCCCGGCCTCAACTCTGCAGGGAGGGGTCTGAGCTTAGAACGGAGTAAGGATGGGGGAGGGTGAATCGGGGGCTTGAACTGGTAGGAACGAACGTGGGCGCCCTTTCCGTGGGGTTCTGGGCCAGGAGCCCAGCACAACCACACCAGGCCTCCCCTGCAGAGACCGTCACACACGGCGGAACGAGGGGGTGGAGGGTGGACACCGAGGGCCACCAGCCACCAAAACCTGAGGTGGCCTGACTCAGGCATGAGGCCGGGCCCCCAGGCACAACCTCGTGGAGCGACTTGGCAACTCCTGGTCCCAACGAGGCGCTCAAGCAGAGGTCACCCCAGGCCGGCCCCTGGGCCCTGAAAGAGTCACAGCCCCTGACGCACAGTTGCCTGGACCAAATGGGGGAGGGTGAGCCATGGTCCTTCTGACGCAGCTTTCGCGGCACCAGGTAAAACCCAAAAGCGACCCGCTTGTTGGTTTGTTTGGTCTGTTCTGCCCGCCATCTGTCGTCAGCCCAATCAGGGGAGTCGGATCCCCAGGCCGGGTCGACCCAGCAGGGCCATCGCCATGGACGGCCAGGCCACCTCGCGGCTCACACCCCACATGTCTGCCTTAGAGCTGTGAAGCCAGTCCATATCAGCGTGCCTGAGCCTGCGGTCGCTCCGTCTCTTGGGGTCCCCTTGATGCTCCTGCAGAGCTGCCAGGCAGCACCCCCAGGATGGCTGGGGAGACCCGGAGAGGATGGGCCTCCTGCCCCATTGGGCTTGGCTGGAGCTCCTGGCAGCATGGACCTGAGGTCTCAGCGCCTGCCGCGGTTGTGAGGTTCCCGCGCCGAGCCGGGAGCTTGTCCTCTGGGACCCGGGACCTGGCACAGGTGTGTGGGGAGGCCAGAGCTTGTCTGCAGAGGAGGAAATGTTGCTCTTGCCATTGTGGGCTCGAGTCCCCTTGTCCTCTGGTCTGGCCGCCCACCCCCACGGTTCCCTTCTGCCCTGTACGCGGACAGAGGTGCCCGCCCACCGAGGCTGGCAGTTCAGGCAGCTCCCCTGCCCACGATTCCTGCCTCAGAAACCATGCCCTGAAGTTATCCTGTGGGTGTCTGTGTTCACGGCTCGAATGTCATGTAACAAACAGAAGACAGTTTGGGCTTTGCTCTCTGGGTGGACAGCCTCTCCTGTGCAGGTGGGGCCCTGGGAGGGCTCACGGAGCGTCCTCACCACAGGGTGGGCTCACGCCCGTGCTGCCCTCAGGAGGCTCTGCAGGCGCAGGGGCGGCATCTCCAAGAGGTCCCAGCCCGCCTGGGGAGGCTGCAGTCAGCTCAGGTGCTGGGGGTGCCAGATCGGGGGGGGGGGGGGGGCGGGCTGGTCCACCTGGCTCACAGACGCCTCTGCCTCACTGTGTCCCCTGTGTCCCCCCAGTGTCCCCCTCACTGTGCCCCCCTCCCTATGTCCCCCTCCCTCTGTCCCCCATGTCCCCCTCACTGTGTCCCCTGTGTCCCCCCAGTGTCCCCCTCACTGTGCCCCCCTCCTTATGTCCCCCTCCCTCTGTCCCCCATGTCCCCTCACTGTGTCCCCTGTGTCCCCCCAGTGTCCCCCTCACTGTGCCCCCCTCCCTATGTCCCCCTCCCTCTGTCCCCCATGTCCCCCTCACTGTGTTCCCGTGTCCCCCCAGTGTCCCCCTCACTGTGCCCCCCTCCCTGTGTCCCCCATGTCCCCCTCACTGTGCGTCCCCTCACTATGTTCCCATGTCCCCGTCTCCCTCTCCCTGTGTCCCCCTCACTGTGCCTCCCTCCCTGTCTCTGTGTCCCCCCAGTGTGTCCCCCCTGTGTCCCCCAATGTCCCCCTCTCCCCCTCCGTCTCCCCCTCACTGTGCCCCATGTCCCCTGTGTCCCCTCACTGTGTCCCCATGCGTCCCCCAGGTCAATGCACAGTGAGACCCTCTCTCTGGACCACGGCCCCACGGCATCGGTGCTCTCCTCTCACTGACCCGCCTCCTCTCTGCTGTCTGCCTCCAGACACCATCCCCAGGCTTGGGGTCTCGCCGCCCAGCACCCGTGTGGGGCAGGTCCGCTGGCAGCAGCCCTTGGGCTGTGGGTCAGCCCGACCCCGGCTCCTCCTGCGCAGTGGAAACCGTGCTTGTGGGGCCCTCGGTCCCCTCCTAGCTGGACGTCACCTGACCGGGGGGACCATGCCGCTGGCAGGTGCTTCCAGGGCCGAGCCCACCCACCCACGTGCGGTGTGGACGCTGGCCATACTCCCGGGTCCGTCCGTCAGGAGAGCGCCTCTTCTCTGCCTCCGTCACTCTTCTTGTCCATTCATCTCTGTCTGGATGCCGAGCCAGGTGTCCTGAGGAGAGCGGGCAGGTATGCCAGGACCCCGCATCTGCCGCACGCTGCCTGGAAGTGCCCCCTGGGCTGACTCACTGGGTTCTGTCTCAGTCACTGTCCCGGGACCGTGCGGAGCCCCCAGGGTGGGCAGCGGGGGGGTCATCTCCTTAAGTACACAGGAGTTTCTTCCCAAAGGGTGCCATCGAGATGGCCTTGTGCTGGGGCTTCAGGGTGGGGGCGACCCCGGTGTGCAGACATGGGAATACGTCTGAGCGAGGAGGCCCCGCTCGGCCGGGTCACCGAGGAGCTGGAGCCGGGGGCTGCGGGTGCGGGGGCGCAACCTGGGTCACGTCCACCCAGTGTGGTGGGGACTCAGGAACCCCACAGGCTCACGACCTGACGCCAGTGCCCGTGGCTGCATAGACACCCACCACCAGCCCTGGTGGTGGGCCCACCACGAGGCAGGCAGACCAACCACGGCATTTCCCCACAGCACCTCCAGAGCAGGTGGGGCGGGTGGGGGGCTGGTTAAAGTGTTCGAGGGGCACCTGAGGAAGGAGGTAAGCCCGCCCTGGTGCCAGGCTGAGGACCTGGCGCGGGAGGGAAGCCCCGAAGGCGTTGGCTTAACCTGCCAGACGTGCCACTCTGAGGCCCCAAGCCCTGCAAGCGTAACCGGAGCCATCCGGGCCACGCGTGCACCGGAGCAGCCGCCGGGCTTGTCAGGTGATTTCAGCACCAGTGCTGCCCGGTCGGAAGGCCCCGCCCCAGCACACCCCCTGCCAGTTCCGATTGTCCTGCTGCCTCGCTTGCTCGGCAGTATGGTCCACGGAGCCACGGCCTGGAGCCTGGACCACCCCAGGCAGGCAGCCGGCTCCCGGGGTGGCCTCGCCCACGCAGGAGCCGCCTCACACCGGGCTTCTAAGCGGGCAGCAGGCCGGCGCATCGCGGGTTCTGTGACCCGTGGGACTGGCACCTCCGTCAAGGCACCTGGCCCGCTCTTCCCACCGCCTCGCTGGGATGTGGGGCTCAGGGCAGGAGCTCCAGTCAGGAGGCACGCAGGGCTCAGACCCAGTTGAGACGTCTCCTGAAGTGGCTTCCACGTGGGGCCCCAGGCTGGGGGAATGGTGCTTACTGCAGAAGCCCTGGACTGTGGGCGCCGCTGACCACAGGCATGCAGATTGGGGGGGAGGGGTTGCCTCTGAAAGTGGTTCTGCGCACGCGCTCGGACATGGGGCCCATGGGCACACCAAACCTTGGGGACCCAGCCTGGACTCGGAACAGTCCTGGGCCCAGCGCGTGCCCACCCCTGGGGCTGGCAGTCTCTGCATCGGGCTGCGTCCAGGTGGGGAAGTAGCACACCCGCTTGGGAGGGGTGGGACTTGCAGACTCACCTACGGGCCGTGGGAGACCCGCCAGAAGGAGGGACACGGAGTCTTGGGAAACCCGCATCCACAGGGCTGCAGGAGACCTGCAAGAAGGAGGAGACGGGAGTCATGGGAAACCCACACCCATGGGACCATGGAAGACCCTCAGGAAGGGGGACACAGAGTCATGGGAAACCCACACCCGCGGGACCACGGGAGACACGTACCCATGGGAGACCCACAGGGCTGCTGCGGGAACCAGGACCTGCGGGTGTTTCCCGACGTGCGATCCAACCAGGACAGCTGGCCCTTCTCCGTGTCTGACTGGCAGCCAGTGAGGCATCCCTGAATCCTGCCCCGTGGCGTCTGGAGCCCCTCACACAGAGCTCTGGCCAACTATGCACTCGAGAGAGAAGTCTCTTGCCCAGCAAAGGACCGCGAGTGCGGCGTGGGCACCGGGCAGGCCAGGGCTGCAGGAGTCGGCCTGGCGGACGGAGAACGACCAGCACCGGGAGTGAGGATGCCTGCCGTGCCCACACCTGCCATGCTGGACACGTCCTGTCCAAGGATGCCGGGACACCACAGCTTTCCACCCGACGTGACTTTGGGGATGTGAGTGACCACCCTGGCTCTGCCTGCAGGAGGCTGCACGGTGGCCATCACCTGCTGTGCTTCTCCCCAGCCTTCCAGCTGCAGCACTGCCTGGGGACCCGGTGCCTCCCTGCCCGCACAGGCGGGAAAAACAGAAACAGGGCTGGGGATGGGGCACAGGGAGGGCAAGACCGAAGGGAATGACTCTGCTGGGCATCCCGGGTACAAGCCGGGACCTGGCAACACTGAGTGGGGTCACGCGCTCTCACGTCAGTGTCCCCGGGTCCCAGCCATGCAGCCACGGCGCTGCCCAGGCGCGCTGTGGATGGGCTTCGGGAAAGCCAGTCCTGGTCCTCCAGACTGCTGTGGGTTGCAGGCACCAGCCATAACAGAGAACAGATGTGCACCCGCACCGGCTCGAGACTGTGTTACAACAAAGCTGCGTCTGAGAGAGGACCTTTATTTACTTAAGGCGGAGGCTGGGTGCGTGGAGGCCCACGGGCTGGGATGGTGAGGGGCGTTTCCTCCGCGCGGCCCACCCCGCCACCTGGAGGCCAGCAGCACACACACGAAGAGGCGAAGACGTGATCAGGAGGGTCTGGTGACAGCTTGCTGTCCTTCCTCTGTCCGCGCACGGCAGCGCCAGGCATCTGTTGTGAATTCAAGTGTGCTGTCGCCAGTTGCTCTCTGGGGAACGCAGCCATCAGGGTGTCCCTTGTGAGCGTGTGCGTAAGAGGCAGCAACCAAGGAGAAATGAGACACAGGAAGTGAGCGGGCGGGTGGGGTGGCCGCAGTGGAGCCCAGCCCACCACAGACCCCAGGGCACGGGGCTCAGCGCCCTCGGGACCTGGTCAGGCCCACAGCCTGGAGGGAAGGAACGGACCGTCCATCGCCTGTGGTGCCACTTCCCAGCCTGGCTTTCCGTACCCTGGGGGTACCCAGAGGCACTGCAAAGGACCCTGTGACCACAGTCATGCATTTTCCCCTGGGAATGAAGCCGTGCGCGGGAAGGAGGGCTGGCATTCTTGCTGGTGTAAAAGCATTTCCTTGTCTAGCGAAGGCTTCTCTCCTGCAGCAAATGGACACTCGCCTTTTCTGTTGGATTTTTACTGACCTCTGAGTGCCATCTTACTCTCTACTCAAGTTCACCCCATGTCAGACATTTATCAGATAGGATGTCGGTAGCAGCAGAAACGCAGTAGTACATCCAAGTTAAAATTTTCACTTTGATTGCTACAAATCCACAGGCCCTTGGGTCCAGGCTTCTGCTGCAGCTCGCAGATGGGTTTTTATAGCACATTAGTGCCGCAGGAGAGTCCAAGGAAAACAGTGCTCTCGGCCTGAGAACCAGCTGCAGCTCTCCCGAGCCGATGACTCACGCCCTCGTTTTAATTGGGTGGGAGAACCAGGCAGGAGACACACAGGGACTCAGTCAGAGCACTGTTTGTTTTCGGAGGGTATCCTAGCCACAAGCCCGCCCCGGCGCTCCCATCCGCAGCTCATGTTTATTTAATTTTTTTTTCCTCCTCGCAGTTCCAATCATAAAAACGGAGCCCAGCGATGATTACGAGCCTGCCCTCACCTGTGGACCAATGAGCCAGGGCCTGAGCCCACTCCCCAAGCCTTGCTACGGCCAGCCGCTCGCCCTGCCACCCGACCCGGGCGCCTGCCTCATGCCCGGCTTCCCGCCCCGTCCGCAGGGCAGCGCCAGCCCCGAGCTCCACGACCTCTCCTGCGCCCCTTATGGCTCGGCAACAGCCGGCCCTGGCCACAGCCCCCTCGGACTTCCGAGGCAAGTCGGCGGGGTCCTCGCCAGCCAGGAGGCGCTGAGACCCTCGGGCGTGCCTCCCGGGCCCCCCCAGCCGCCGCCTCCCACTCTGCTGCAGCCACAGGTGAGTCCGACGTCGAGCGGTAGCTGCTCCCCGGGGTGCCAGCCAGCGCTCTGTCCCCACAGCCCCTCCTCTCCGCTGCCGCCCGGGACCCGAGAGCCGACCCGCCTGCAGTCCTGTGGCCCAGCGCGCCCCTGCGGGACGGGCCACCAGCAGCACCAGCCACCCGAGGTTCCGAGCAGCGAGCCCACCACCGCCCGGCCCCCGCCGCCGCCCGAGGTGCGTGAGGACAGTAATCGTAGTCTGGCCCCCATTCCCGTAACGGTCAAGCGAGAGCCTCAGGAGCTGGACCCGCTCGACCTGGACGACGGTAAGTGCCCGCCGCAGCAGGCGCACGCCCAGCCCTGGGCTGAGGGGCCCCGGCCTGGAGCGTGCCCACTGCCCTGGGAGTGTGCCTGGCGTGTGTCACGCCAGAAGGTCCCGGCGGTCAGCAGTGCCACTGCTGGCCAGTGGGGGATGCCATCCCTGCCCAGCGGCTGCCTGTGCTGTGCATCCTGGGGGCACGTGGTCCCTGTGGCGATGTCAGCTGTGCTGACCATAGTCCCTAGAACACGGCCTCCACCAGCTGAGATGTCCCGTGAGGACAAGAGGCCTCCTTGGACTTGGCTGTGGGCCTTGCTTGTTGCTTAGCGTCTGAAGTACCTCTGTAGTTGCATGAACCATCATTAAGTGGTCAAATAGCTAAAAGTGAGTGGCTTTCACTCTGTTCAGCTTGTCAAACCTTGTGTTCTGTGTGTGTTTGCTGTCACGTCCAACCCTTTGCAACCCTAGACTGTAACCCTCCCGGCTCCTCTGTCCATGGGATTCTCCAGCAAGAACACTGGAGTGGGTTGCCAGATCCAGGGGCTCTTCCTGATGCAGGGATCAAACCCACATCTCTTGTGTCTCTGGCACGGGCTGGCGGGCTCTTCACCACTGTGCCGCCTGGGAGCCCAGTGATCAGATGGGGAGGGGGGCAGCACTCCAGCGCACCCACCCAGCACAGCACCCGCTCTGCAGGGGCGAGTTTGGGTGGATGTAGGGCATGCTTTCAGGATGCCTGCAGTCAGGTTGATGATGCAAACTTTCTGACACGAGGTCTTCCTGTGAAATGATGGCAGACGGCACCTGGTCGAGAGATTTATTCTCTTGCTTTGGGACAAAATGCCAGGGGCCCCCAGGTTTTGTCACTTAGGTGACTCAGTGCTCTTGTGGGCCCCGCATGGCGCATCCGTGTGGGCGTCTGGCCTCTGTCAGCCAGCAGCCTGTCTCCCTGGTGTAAGTCACTCCCCAAGCAGGGTATGACCCAGCGCCCACCTGCCGCCCAGCTCGCTGGCTGCAAGACTTGGGGAACCCGAGAACTGCAGGACAGTCCTGGGCACAGCCCCACACCCCCGCCCCCTGTCGGCCACCTTGGCCTTTCTGCCTCCACCGTTGAGGCTCCTGGCCTTTTCCCTGAAATCGGAGCCAGACACGTGGGCATCTTCCTTCCATAACTGCCGTGTCCCCCACGCCTGTGTTCTGCCCCAGGGACCCTCCAGGGAGAGTCGCTGGGTGTGTTGTCCCAGGTGTGGGTACAGGGCCCCCAGCACCCACCCTCACCCTTGGTGCCCATTACCACCTGAGGTGTGGGTACAGCCAGACCCGGGGCACATGGGCCTTCCTGGTAGGGACACCTGGTCACAGCCCCCAGCCCAGTGACCGGGAGGGCCCCAGGCCTGGCAGTCCCCATCTGCTTGGGTGGATCCCGGGACTCCGGGCCTGGCAGGTCCCTGTCCACTTGGGTGGACCCCAGGCCTGGCACGTCCTCGTCCGCTCGGGTGGACCCCGGGCCTGGCACGTCCTCGTCCGCTCGGGTGGACCCCGGGCCTAGCAGGTATCCATCCGCTCGGGCAGCCTGGGGCCCTTCTGTTGCCTCTCCAGCTCCTTCCTCACTCAAGCTCACCGGCTCACGAGTGTTCTTGTTCCTAAATGCTTGCTTCACAGCAGGCGCCCCCTTTGCGGGCTGTGCTTGTGGATTCCTAGAGAGGTCATCTCTGCTTACCCTGGTCCCACCCCAGGACCCACTTGCTCACGGGAGCTGCCATGTATACATGGGTCAGCCCTTTGTCAGTCCTCGAAAGACCATCTGGTGCAGAATAAAGGTGTCATCAGTATGAGGACCTGAGTCCCCAGCCTGGATACCACAGGGTTGGGGCGGTTCTCACTGGTCCTCTCTGACCGGGATGGTGGCGGGGGTACACAGGTGTCATGGGGTGGGTGGGGGCCTCGAGGGGTTTCTGTAATGCTTGGAGGGGTTTCTGTAATGCCCACTTAAGTGGGCACCAGTAATCTAATCCCTCAATGGCCTCGACTTTACACGTCATATATGGTCGAGGTGTCTGAAAATTAATTTGTGAAGAGGGTCGGTGTCCAGGGGTATGCACAGTGCGGCCCCGAGGCCTGAGCCCAGGAGCATGTGGGGCCCCGAGGCCTGACCCCAGAGCCGTACGGTGCAGCCCTGAGCCCTGTGGGGAGAGGGAATCTGTGGGCTGGGGCCGATCCCTGATTTAGAAACAGGCCCCTGTGAAAGGTCTGGAGGGGGTTGGGGGGATGGTTGAAATTCACTCCAGGCCACGTGAGTCTCTACTTGTGTCTGGGTTTGAATTTGCAGCCCAGCCCAGAAAAGTATAGACAGAGAAGATGGAAACAAGGGTGAACAACTAAATCAGAAAATTAGAAACCGTTGGTTTCAAGCAGCCTTGACATTAACAAGCAGACACTCCATCTTTGTCGTTTGAGCCCAGGAAGAGGCGAGAAATGGGGGTGACTGACGGTACAGACCAGGGAACTAGGATGGGGTGGAGGGTGCAGGGGCGTCTCCTCCCTACAGGACAGGGGAGCTAGCTCTGATGGCACTGGGGGGCCTGCTCTGCCCTCTCCTGAGCTTTGTCCTGCGAGCCCTGGCACCACCCCCAGGGCAGCAGGGCCCGGCGTTTGCTGCAGCTCCTGTGGGGACCTCATCCTCACACAGGCTCAGGAACGGAGCAACTGCCCGTCTGACCCCACGGCGACGGTTCAGGGCACTTCTGCCAGGCCAACCCCACAGTGACAGGGTGACTCCCGCCAGGCCGTTCACCCTGCACGCTGGGCTCTCAGAGGCTCTGTGCTGACCGACAGGAGTTGGGGCTATGTGGGCTCCTCGGGCTTGCTTGCGATGCCAGTGGTGCCGGGCCTGTGAGCAGTGAGCGTTCATTTCATGTGTGTTCTGGTGTTTTATTTGAGGTTTTTGTCTCCCAGAAATGTAGAGTGAAAAGGGCAATAGTTGGATAGTATGTCCAGTTCCCGGGAGCCAGGGCATTTGGAGCACATAAGTGAATCTTTCAGAGACAGGAAAGGTGCCGTACCTTAAACAGGACGCCCATGCTCCATGCAAAGTGAAGCCCTACACACAGCGGGTCAGTGCTCGTGCCAAATCTCCGTTTGCTTCGAGGACATGCCTCAAGTGAACCCCATTTCTTTGTTTTTCAGGTGTTTCTGCTGTTGTATCAATAGTATCTGGCCCATAAGTTACTTTGGTTATAATTGATTCTTTGGTTCAACAATATTCATGAAATTTAAACTTTCAATTTGCATTTCTCGATCATGGCAGTATCACTGGATATCTTTTTAAAAAAATTAGCTTTGTGGTCTCCTCTTATTTTAAATGTGGATTGACTGTGTCATAAAAGCTACAATCTTTCCTCGGTGATTTCCATGACCTGCCCCTTGCTGGGCTGAGCTACACAACCACCCAGCAACTCCCCCTCTGGGTGTATACATGGCAGTTCACACACGTGCACAGCGGTCTGTGTGTCCTGGACTCGCTCCCCGGGGGCGCACATGGTGTTTCCCACACGTGCACAGCGGTCTGTGTGTCCTGGACTCGCTCCCCGGGGGCGCACATGGTGTTTCCCACACGTGCACAGCGGTCTGTGTGTCCTGGACTCGCTCCCCGGGGGCGCACGTGGTGGTTCACACACGTGCACAGCGGTCTGTGTGTCCTGGACTCGCTCCCCGGGTGTGCACGTGGTGGTTCACACACGTGCACAGCGGTCTGTGTGTCCTGGACTCGCTCCCCGGGGGCGCACGTGGTGGTTCACACACGTGCACAGCGGTCTGTGTGTCCTGGACTCGCTCCCCGGGTGTGCACGTGGTGGTTCACACACGTGCACAGCGGTCTGTGTGTCCTGGACTCGCTCCCCGGGTGTGCACGTGGTGGTTCACACACGTGCACAGCGGTCTGTGTGTCCTGGACTCGCTCCCCGGGGGCGCACGTGGTGGTTCACACACGTGCACAGCGGTCTGTGTGTCCTGGACTCGCTCCCCGGGGGCGCACGTGGTGGTTCACACACGTGCACAGCGGTCTGTGTCCTGGACTCGCTCCCCGGGGGCGCACATGGTGGTTCACACACGTGCACAGCGGTCTGTGTGTCCTGGACTCGCTCCCCGGGTGTGCACATGGTGGTTCACACACGTGCACAGCGGTCTGTGTGTCCTGGACTCGCTCCCCGGGGGCGCACATGGTGGTTCACACACGTGCACAGCGGTCTGTGTGTCCTGGACTCGCTCCCCGGGTGTGCACATGGTGGTTCACACACGTGCACAGCGGTCTGTGTGTCCTGGACTCGCTCCCCGGGGGCGCACATGGTGGTTCACACACGTGCACAGTGGTCTGTGTGTCCTGGACTCGCTCCCCGGGGGCGCACATGGTGGTTCACACACGTGCACAGTGGTCTGTGTGTCCTGGACTCGCTCCCCGGGGGCGCACATGGTGGTTCACACACGTGCACAGTGGTCTGTGTGTCCTGGACTCGCTCCCCGGGGGCGCACATGGTGTTTCCCACACGTGCACAGCGGTCTGTGTGTCCTGGACTCGCTCCCCGGGTGTGCACATGGTGGTTCACACACGTGCACAGTGGTCTGTGTGTCCTGGACTCGCTCCCCGGGGGCGCACATGGTGGTTCACACACGTGCACAGCGGTCTGTGTGTCCTGGACTCGCTCCCCGGGGGCGCACATGGTGGTTCACACACGTGCACAGTGGTCTGTGTCCTGGACTCGCTCCCCGGGTGTGCACATGGTGGTTCACACACTTGCACAGCGGTCTGTGTGTCCTGGACTCGCTCCCCGGGGGCGCACATGGTGTTTCCCACACGTGCACAGCGGTCTGTGTGTCCTGGACTCGCTCCCCGGGTGTGCACATGGTGGTTCACACACGTGCACAGCGGTCTGTGTGTCCTGGACTCGCTCCCCGGGTGTGCACATGGTGGTTCACACACGTGCACAGCGGTCTGTGTGTCCTGGACTCGCTCCCCGGGTGTGCACATGGTGGTTCACACACGTGCACAGCGGTCTGTGTGTCCTGGACTCGCTCCCCGGGTGTGCACATGGTGGTTCACACACGTGCACAGCGGTCTGTGTGTCCTGGACTCGCTCCCTGGGTGTGCACATGGTGGTTCACACTCGCGTACGCACTGATCTCTGTGTTCTGGACTCGCTCCTTGGCTGTACAGTGGGCAGTTCACACTCGCGTACACACTGATCTCTGTGTCCTGGACTTGCTCCCGTTGACGTGGATCTGCTGGCAGCATTGTGAACATCCCTGAAGCTCCGGGGCCTGTCCCATCTTTTCATGGGGGGCCCTAAGTTGCTGACGTGAGGACCCACTTTGTGAGCCAGCAACGGTCTCAGGGTGTCATTTGCCGCTGCCAACCCCTCCCTTGTGTCCCCCTAGCCCACCCCGCGGCCTCGGCCACAATCGGCCCTTTCAGGCCCCTCCAGGGGTCTCGGGTTTCCAGAAGTCTCGATGTCATTAAAACAACAAGCAGGTGGAGCAGGCGGCCAGGCCGTGTCTGCCTGAGTCTGGCTTGCGCCCCCCTCCCCCCACACCCCCCTTCTTTCCTGAGCTGGGGCTGCTCTGGGAACGAACACGGGCTTTCCTCATGGAAAGTTTTACTAACCTGGCCCAGGGCCCAGCTCTGAGGCCTCCCCACTCCTAGTGATGATTGAAAGAGTCTGGATCAAACACGCTGGATTGTTAGACGGTGGGTTCTACCTGCTGGGTAGAGGGTGCACTTGGCCATGCACGGGTCCTGAGGGTCAGTCCTTAGAGCACGGCGTCTAGAGACGGCCGGGGTGGGGACTACCATCAGCCTGATGACCCACAGGCCTCATCTCCCAAGACGGGAATCCTGGGAGCAGAGCCCCAGCCCCGCACCTCCCAGCACCAAGAGTCTGGAAGGGCACAGAGCCCTTTCCACACTCGGCCCTGGGAGCCTCGCGGGGACGTGAGTCTGCACAGGGACCCTGAGCCAGGCTTCCAGGGACGCCATGCCTCCAAGGGTTAGACGGTGTGAGACTCGGAATAAATAAATACCCTCCTCCCTGTCTAGATAGACCCGAGTGACAGCCGGTGACAGCAGGAGCCCTGGACGCTGCCACTCAACCCCGGGCGGCGATCAGGCCTTGTGCTTCCATGGTCCTGGCCGGTGTGTGTGTTCCTGCTGCGCCTGCGCCGCAGGGACATGCCCACGAGAAAGGGGGGAGGCAGGGGCTGCTCTGAGTGTCCGCTGAGTAAGGGCCTCTATAAATAGGCGTTGTGCCTGGCCCCTGGGACACAGCCCGCTGGGCTGTGACAGCGAGCGTCTCCTGGCCTCCCGCAGCTCGGGTGACCCTGCGGCTTCAGCCGCTCGGGCCACCCCTCGGATGCCAGATGCCGACGTGAGCAGGAAGCACAGGCCGCCCGACTCTCATCCAGGGTTCTTCAGCCCAGTTGCTTTCTGGGCACTTGAGGGGCATCTGGTGGTTTGCTTTCAGCTAATGTGAACCTTCTCCCTTAATCCTAGGTCTTAGCTTACTTCCTTCTCTAAGTGGAGAATTGTTTGGCGTCACTAACTCGAGGGAAAGAAAGAGGAATCTGACGGGGGTGGCGGCGGGGAGGAGGCGGAGGGAGGAGCTGGGAAGGTTTTGTGGAGCCGGAGCCCTTGGCTCCGCTTGGGCCAGAGCCTGGTGCTGGCCCGCCGCGCCAGGGCCCCGCGGCTGTGTCACGGTGCGGGCTCCCTTGTGGGCTGGCCCTGAGCGGGAGAGCGTTGGCAGGTGAGCGCGTTGGGACCGAACGTGGTCTTCTAGTGGATGTGCCTCTGCGGAGAGGTGGGCGCCTTCCCAGGGGGCTTAGTCAGCACCGCCCGGCTCCAGGCCTGCTCTCCACGTCTTTGCTCTCCGATGCCACACGTTTCACAGCTCTTCCTCACTGAAGAGCAAGCAGGCCTGGCAGGTCCTTTCAGACACATGAGCCCACACCTGGCACATGGCTGTGCAGTGACACCAGGGGAAAGATGCTCAGAAGCCCCGCTGCTGATGGGCGTCAGGCCTGGGGTCTCTGAGGAGTGGTGACCGGGGCCGGAGGGCCCTGTCTGCATCTGCTGGACGCCTATCTTTTTGAGAGCAGTGGGCGTGTGGCGGCCCTGCCATAGAGGGCCAGGCAGAGGGCCAACGGTGTGTGGCACTTCTGAGTGACCTTTCTGATACAGGAGTGTCCCTTCCGTGTGGATTCCTGAGGGAGAGTGACTGCCTGGCACAGCCGTCCTTTGGGTCCAGGCGAGAACCCAGATGATTGGTGTTCGAGAAACTGTGTTCCCATCAGAGCTGTGTGTGTCCTACCTGACACACTGTCACCAGCACGCAGAAAACACAGACAAGAACAGTGCCAGCGCGTAGGCTGGGCTCCTTCCAGAGTGACTGTACATACAGTTTCTGTTGACGAATTCAGCCTCACAGCAGCCCTGAGCGGGCAGAACCGCTGATTCAGCCCCAGCTGACAGAGAGGGAGGCTGAAGCTCAGAGAGAGGTGTCACTGGAGCTGCTCGGAGCGCGGCAGGGACAGAACCGGGGTCCGCCGTGACCTGCCCGCCAACCCTGATGTAAGCACCGACTCTGGGCCCCTGAGGTCGAGCTGTGTCATTAAGATGCAGTGAGCAAAGATTCCCGCTCAAGAGTCTAGCTTTCATGTGTGGACTTGCCTCGAAAGCCAAAGAGAAGTGTGGAGTGTGGTATGTGTTTCCTTCATCAGAGAATCTCTGTTATTAGTGGAGGCACTTTTTGATGACCCAAGGAGAACTGGAGGAAAGGCAGGACTTCCAAAGTGATGCAGAGAGGACCTTGGTGAGATAGCAGTCCCTAAAAGTAGTAAAAACACTGACACAACTTTCAGATCAATTATTCCAGAACCTCACAACTACCCAGAGGCAGAGCAAACTGGAAAGCATTTATTCAAGGGAACCTGGACCTTGGGAAACTAGATCTGTGGTGCTGTAACTCGGGGCTATTCCCCTCCCCCCACTCCATGGAGTGGAGCCACATAGCCCAGTTTAGTCCCTGGTCGGGGGAACCATGATCCTGCAAGCCGTGTGGCATGGCCAAAAAAATAGACAAGCAACATGCAAGATGGATGTATTTGCAAAACAAGTGTCTGATAAAGGACTTAGACTTAGAACATGGAAAAGCTGCATATCTTAATAACAAGACAGCCAGTCAAAAACTGGGTAAGAGATTTACATAGACATTTCTCCAAAGAAGATACATGAATGGCTAATAAATACATGAAAAGATACTCAACATCGTCAGTCCTGGGGAATGCCAGGAAGACACCTTTTCACACCCATGAGAGATGCTGTGAAAAATCAGAGATGGTAGCAACTTGTGGAGAGCACGTGGAGAAGTGAGCACTCTCGCAGGTTACCAGTGAGGATATAAGGAGTACAGTCACTTGGGCCGTGCCTTCGCCAGAAGACCCAACAATCCCACACTCAGACATCTACCCAGAGAAATGAACACGTATGTACACATGAAGACTTGCACACAAATTGCCTTAACGACATTGTATGTCATATCCAAACATGTGAAACAACCTAAATGTCCATGGAACAGATTTTAAACAGTGTGCTGTATCCATACCCACAAGGAAGAATGAAGTACTGATTCGTGGTAGGACATGGTTGAACCTTGAAAACATGTAGAGTGAAAAAGCCAGACACAAAGGACCACATTTTATGTGGGTCCATTTATATGAAGGTGTCCAGAGAGGCAGCCTGGCCTGGGGACGTTTCTAGGTCTGACCTCTTGTGCAGCTTCGTTGGCATTACTTACGGTTTTGCTAAAACACTCAATGCCAAAGGAGAGAAGTGCTTTGGAAGCGAAGGCATGTGTGCGTTGTGCGTGTTTGCTTCTGTATGTGGAACACACACAACCTTTTTTCAGGCGCGATGGGAGAAAATTCTAATTCTATTTTTATATGACACAAAATAATGCTGATAGCAGAGTTTCTCTTGGGGAATAAAAATATGTGTGCTTCTCCATCACTTACTATTTAGCTAAATAAAGGATTCTCTTTAAAGCGTGAGCCATGTGGGTCCTCACGTCAGCTGGGCATAAAGCCTTGAGCCCCTTTACCCTTTTCAGTCTGAATTTTGACACCGGGTTCTTCCTTCCTTACAGATTACAAAGTGGAAGCTTCCACACAGTTAAGAATAAAGACGGTCCATTCCTCCT
Organism: Cervus elaphus; assembly: GCF_910594005.1. NCBI lineage: Eukaryota > Metazoa > Chordata > Mammalia > Artiodactyla > Cervidae > Cervus > Cervus elaphus. Next base: position 5,948,472 of record NC_057841.1, on the reverse strand, counting down.
CTCAAACATCCGCCCTTATCAGGCCCAGGGGACCCCGACTAATCACAGCCTGGTCCTGAGACAATGGGCCGCGCCGGCCTCTGGAGGATGCAGACAGTTATCGCCCAGAACCCAGGGCCGGCTCTCAGGCTCTGAAGCAAGGCACACAGTGCAGGATGCATCCTCGGCTGGGCAGGGGGCCTTATCAGTCCCAGCCCGCCCGCCCTCCCCCGGGAAGGCTTCCCCACTCGCCGTATCAGGCCGCACAGCTGCCGCTCTCCAGATACAGCCTGGGAGCGCCCTGGGCGGCGTGGGGAGACCGCTGTGATGCCCCGGCTCCGGCTGGCAGGCCTGGCAGGAGGAAGCAGGGAGGTGTGGCCGGGCAGGCCTGGCGTCCAGACGTGACCCAGGCCCCGCCGGCTCCCTCTGCTGCCCCCAGGGCTCTGGGGACAGCCCGTCTCAGGCCTCCCCGTCGTCTCTCCACGTGCCGAGCCTGGTTGGTTTGCAGGCCACTCTGTGTCTCTGCAGAGGTTTCAGCCGAGACTGGGCAGGGCCCCAGCAGCGGCCTCGGGAGTTAACTTCTCGCCTGTGAGTGTGAGTGAGGTCGGAGCGTTCTGTACAGACAGGAAACTCACAGACCAAAGTCGGTGAATGAGAAGGTCACTCGGGTGGGGACACCCGGGGGGGCACCCAAGAGGTGGGGACACTAGGGGAACACCCAGGGGGGACCCCTGGGGGGTGACACCCAGTAGGGTGGGGTCACCTGGGGGCGGGGACACTGGGGGGACACCCAGGATGGACACCCTGGGGGGGGTGACATCCAGCAGGGTGGGAATACCCAGTGGGGGATACCTGTACTGGGGGTACATGGGGGGACACCCGAAAAGGACACCCAGGGAGTGGGGACAGTCCACTGTCCCCAGGTGGGGAGACACCTGAAGTGGGGAGGTACATGGGGGGACACCCGGGAGCCTGACACACTCCTTCCCCTCAAGGGTTTTCTCTGGGATCGTCTTTAGGACAGAGCCCCAACAAGACAGCAGCACCAAGATGACCTGGCTGCATTTGATGAGAGAAACCACACTTTGGGCATTTCCTCGTAATTGCCATCCCCAGACTCAGATTGGCCAGGAGGGGACAGACCACGTCACGTGTCGGGGCCCCCGTCCTGGCCACAGGAGAGCCTGCTGTCTGCTGCTCTTGGCCGGGCTCCTGGCTTTCCCAGCGTCAGACTCAGAATCGCCTTTCTGTGCAGTTTGGTTTTTTTTTTGGTCCACAGTAGCTGTTGCCAGCAAGCTGTAAACTACCGTATATCACTCAGGCTTAAGAACCTAAACTTTAAAACAAATTAAACTCTTGTTGACATTGTAATAAAAATCAGAATGGAACGGGTGGCTCAGTAGAAGCAAAGTTCAATTATTTTTGTGGATTTAAGATTGTTTTCTGGGATTCGCAGGCTCCCAGGGCAGCAAGCGATTTCCTCTCGGCAGACGGTCGGTCGGAGGAAAGCAGTGTGGCTGCAGAGGTGGCCGCCGCGGGCCGTCACCTGAGTGTTTGCTCTGGTGGCGCAGGGCCGTCTGTGGCCACGCTGGAAACGCAGTGTCCTGGCCGTGTTGGAGGGGAGATGTGCAGGCAGCTTTAAGGCATTTTAGTTTAAGAAAGGAGCTGAAATCAGGTATGTCGGAGTCTGCCTGTCACCTCGGTGTTCTGCTGGATGGAAGACGGCCCTGGGAGCACAGGCCATTGTCCTCCAGCACCCGTCCACTGTCCAGACAGCGAAGCGCAGCACCCCTGCCCTGCCTAGCGCCTCCCCCCGGGCCTGTCACCCCCCACACACACCCATCACCCCACCACCATACCCATCACCCCACACACACCCGTCACCCCACACACACCCGTCACCCCACACACATCTGTCACCCCCACACACACCTGTCACCCCCACACACCCATCACCCACCACCACACCCGCCACCCCCACACACCTGTCACCCCCACACACACCCATCACCCCCACACACCTGTCACCCCACACACATCTGTCACCCCCACACACACCTGTTACCTCCACACACACCCATCACCCCCACACACCCATCACCCCACACACACCTGTCACCCCCCACACACACCCATCACCCCACCACCATACCCATCACCCCACACACACCCGTCACCCCACACACACCCGTCACCCCACACACACCTGTTATCTCCACACACACCCATCACCCCCACACACCCATCACCCCACACACACCTGTCACCCCCACATACACCTGTCACCCCCTCACACACCTGTCACCCACCACCACACCTGCCACCCCCACACACCTGTCACCCCCACACACACCCATCATCCCCACATACCCATCACCCCACCACCACACCCGTCACCCCCACACACACCCGTCACCCACACACACACCCATCACCCCACACACACACCCGCCACCCCCACACATGCCTGTCACCCCCACACACCCATCACCCCCACACACATCCGTCACATCCACACACACCTGTCACCCCCACACACACCTGTCACCCCACACACACCCATCACCCACCACCACACCCATCACCACACACACCCATCACCCTCACACACACCTGTCACACCCACACACACCCATCACCCACCACCACACCCATCACCACACACACCCATCATCCCCACACACATCTGTCACACCCACACACACCCGTCACCCCACCACCACACCCATCACCCCCACACACACCCATCACCCCCACACACACCCGTCACCCCCACACACACCCATCACCCACACACACACCTGTCACCCCACATACACCCATCACCCCCACACACACCCATCACCCACACACACCCCCGTCACCCCACATACACCCATCACTTACCACCACATCTGTCACCCCCACACACCTGTCATCCCCACACACATGCATCTGCCACCACCACACCCATCACCCCCACACACACCCATCACCCCCACACACACCCATCACCCACCACCACATCTGTCACCTCCACACACCTGTCACCCCCCACACACACATCTGCCACCACCACACCCATCACCCCCACACACATCCATCACACCCCACCACACCTGTCACCCCACACACACACCTGTCACACCCACACACCCGTCACACCCCACTATGCCTGTCACACACACACACACCTGTCACCCCCTACATATCTGTCACCCCCCACACATACCCGTCACACACCCCACACACCTGTCACACTCCTCCACACCTGTCACTCCTACACACACCTGTCACACCCCACCATGCCCATCACCCCCGCACCTGCACCTGTAACCCCTGAGCTACAACACCTCCTTTGCTCACCAAGATGGAGACAGTCGTTCGCATCAGATCACACGTGGTTTCCTGCCACAATGCTGCAGAATCGCGGGCTGCAGGGAAGTGTGTGGATGGAAACTCAGCAGCAGGCTAGCCCAGTGAGCCAGGTGGGCTCTTGCGAGTGGGCTGCCACCTGTGCTCTCCAGTAGCCTCACAGCGTCGCGCCCCTGCCCTCGCCTGCCTTGCCCCCTTCTGTACCACGTCCTGTTCCTCTCTGCGCAAGCCCAGGTCGGCTGTGAGGTCACGACCTCTGAGCCGTAAGGATGCTGATGTCCCCTGGCCACCATCGGTCAGTTGGAGGTGTCCGATCACCACCATCACTAAGTCTTCAGAGCCGGCACTGGGGTCACCTAGGCTGCCTGGGGTGGTGAGGTCCCCAGTGGGTTCCCGACACAGAGGGCAGGAAGGGGGCCGCGGGCGAGCCTCACTCTGCAGATGGCGTCCAGTGCTTCCTGACTGGTAGGAGAGTAAGGAGGAGACTTAGAAACGCAGGACCCTTGGAGGAGGTTCCCTCATGGAGCCCTCCCTGTCGCTGGCTGCTTAGAGGCTTTAGAAACATGGCTTTTTCCCGTGGCTTTAGAATCATGCCCTTCGATCGCAGCAGTTTGTAACCCTGCCCACCACAGGGCTTTGCAGAAACTTGTGGGATTCCTGGGGCTTGCTGAATCTATAGAGTATTTGGATAAGACCATGCTCTTGTGCAGTGAGCTTTTCTGACGATTTGTGGACCAGGGGCCGTGACCAGTGGGAAGGTGCTGAGCTCGGAGCCCCACTCCTGGCTCGAGACTCCTGTCACTTCATCTCGGGTCTCTTCACGCCCTGTGATGGAAATAGGCCCCAATTTATCCTGAAGCTCAGTTGTCTGAATCCCACGTGAAAGCCCAGCACAGCTTGGGTATAGAGACAACCCGTCCAGAAACCACTGGAAGGCCTCAGTGATCTTTAGTCTGAGCTGACACTGTGAACAAATATCCTACCCAGCTTGTTCTCCACGTGCTGGTTCTTTAGTTTTGTTTTTATGTTTTTGAAGAGCTATATCAAGGCTTCTTCAGAAATTAGATTTAGATAGAACATCCCTGGTGGTAGAGTGGGTTAAGAATCTGCCTGCCAATGCAGGGGACACAGGTTGGACCCCTGGGCCGGGAAGGTTTCACAGGTCTCAGGCAGCTGCAGCGTGTGCACCACGACAGCTGGAGCCTGTGTGCCCAGGGCTCATGCTCCGCGACGAGAAGCCACCACAGTTAGAGTGCAGTGCAGCACACTCCATGCGCTGCAATGAAGAGTAGCCCCCATCTCTGCAACTAGAGAAAGCCTGCCTGCAGCGACAAAGATCCAGCATGGCCAAAAATTAATTAATTAATGTTTAAAAGTGTTCTTCTGAAAGAAAAAAGAAATCTAATTTAGATAAACAGAGAAGGATTAATGTTGAGTTTCCAAGCTCTGCCCCACAAGAAGGAAGATGTGGTGAAGTTACTGTGACCATGACTTCACAGCTGGAGAACGAGATCTCCGAGGCCTGCGGGGCCCAGACTAAGCCTCAGTGAGTCTCCTGGTAGAGAGTAATCCAACTTTCAAAGAGGACAGAAACCAACCGGTGTCTGCAGATTGCTGGCTCTGCTGGGGCATTGCCGGGTAGTCGAGGCGCCTGATCGGATCAGATGCCTTACCCCTGGGAAGTTAGAGTGGAGTCAGGGAGAGCAGGTTAAACAGTGTTTAAAATATAAATAACAATTCTGGGAGACAGAGCCGCGCTCTAGATGGCCCCCAGCAGCTGCCGGTGAGTCGTAGAGGCCGGTGAATCCAGGTTTAGGTTCAGGACTCTTAGAGGCCATTTCAGGAGAAGCAGAGATGGAGCAAAGCCGCAGGGGCTGTTGCTTCTCTGCCTCAAGTGGCATCTCTGGGTCACATAGGAAGTGCAGTGTCATCAGCATGGGGGACACATATCCAGCCTTGATTCTGCGTCTGTCAAGTGCAGGCAAGGTCAACTGATAGAACCTCCTCCAGAAACCAGCCTGTGAGACCCTCCTTGGGGAGGGTCCGTGGCCCCCCATGCTGTCCTCAGTCCGGGCGACCTTTCCAGGTGCCAGATGGAAACACAGGGGATCCCCTGCCCACTCCCCTGAGGAGTGTGGGACCCGGCCACACCCCTCTGTGGGCTGCTACCTGAGACCTGAGACGGGATCCACGGGGCCGGAATCATGGGACCTGAGACCTGAGACGGGGTCCGCGGGGCCAGGGTCGTGGGACCTGAGACCTGAGACGGGGTTCGCGGGGCCGGGGTCGTGGGACCTAAGACGGGTCCACAGGGCCGGGGTCATGGGACCTAGGACCTGAGACGAGACGGGGTCCATGGGGCCGGGGTCGTGGGACCTGAGACCAGTCCACAGGGCTGGGGTCGTGGGACCTGAGACCTGAGACAGGGTCCGCTGGGCCGGGGTCGTGGGACCTGAGACGGGTCCGTGGGGCTGGGGTCGTGGGACCTGAGACCTGAGACGGGGTCCACGGGGCCAGGGTCATGGGACCTGGGACCTGAGACGGGGTCCGTGGGGCCAGGGTCGTGCGACCTGAGACCGGGTCTGCGGGCCGGGGTTGTGGGACCTGAGACCAGTCCGCAGGGCTGGGGTCGTGGAACCTGAGACCTGAGACGGGGTCCGTGGGGCCGGGGTCGTGGGACCTGGGACCTGAGACCTGAGACAGGTCCGCAGGGCAGGGGTCATGCGGCCTGAGGCCTGAGATGGGGTCCGCGGGGCTGCTCGTTTTCGTGGCCACCAGGGGCATGGCGTCATTACAGAGTCAATTAGAGTGCGTGCGTGCCGGTCCTGTTGATTTGATTTAGAGCGAGGAAAGCTCCAGTAATGTGCAATTACAAGAAACTTAATGGCCCTTTATACTGAAGGCAACTTCCATGGCACCTAATATACTTTGATGAATTACTCATTATGTGCAGTGTTGGAATAGTTTCTATAAAGATTAATAATTGGATAATCAATACAAAAATTCAATCTTGGTTTTTGCTTTTTTCCTACTCCAGGGTCAATATGTCCTGAAGATTATGGGACCTGTCTCATTTGCCCGAATTTTCTGCCTCCCTGCTTCACTCTCTTTCCGATGTTTTCCAAATTAGGAGTTTACACATCGATTACCAAGTTGGTGTTGCACTTTTTTCTTCATGCCTTCTGTGGTGGTTTTTTTTTTCCTGTCCAAATCTTTATGGATCTGCTCTTTATGGAGTGAGCAAACAGGTTCTGCTGTTAGTGGGTTTTGTCAACCCGCAGGTACAGTTGACCCTCCAGGTGGGCTCGTGCCGTGAGGAGGTCGGGGGTTAGCTGGCGAGGCTGGCCACGGGACTGCATGTCCGGGTCACCCTGTGTGAGCTGGGCCCGAGCTGAGGTGGGGACGCAGGCAGACATGACGGCCTGGGGCCGGTGAGATTCAGGAGGGACTCTGGAGCCAGGAGGTTGGGCATGCTGCCGTATAGCGGCCGTGCCTGCACCCTCGGAGACAAGGACATCCATCCCTCTGTGCCCAGCATGGGGGGCTAGGGGCTCCAAGGCCATTAGTTGACACTGAACTAGGGGCATAACCCAGTGAACAGGCGAGAGGTCCATGCCAAGCCCCTGCCACCAGCCTCGCCCCCCAGTGAGCAGCCAGAAGCTCTTAGCTGTCCGTCCATGGGCTGCCCGGGGTCTGCAGCACAAAACCTCTTCTCAGTGATTTGAACGATAGTTTAGAATATTCTAAAGGTGAGGAAAACGTGCTTTTCTGTCCACAGGGACATGGGCGTGGACTTCAGCACAGCAGCTCTAGAGACTTCTCTTCTGTGGCACCCAGAAGGTTTCCTGTCTGCCCCCCAGCCAGCCCAGGGCTCCCTAGACGTTCGTGGGTGCGAACTGAGTCCCTGGCGTCTGCTTAGCATGTCCGGTCCCTGGGATCTTGTTAGAGTGTTCGGTGGGCCTGGATGGGGCTCGGGGTCTGCCACAGGCGGCACAGCGTCCCTGGCTGGCAGGAGCTCCGGGCCTGGGCCAGGCAGGGGAGGTGGCCAGTCCGAGCAGGGTGGGGTGATGGCCCAGTAGGGCACAGGCCCGTGTGTCACTGGTCATCGTAGGATGGCGGATGCTGGGTCTGCCTGTCCCCAGCTTCCTTCTGACCCTGGTGCTTGGTCATGAAAGGGGACAAAAGGACTGCGTGCGGGTCCCTGGCCCCTTACAAGGTTCCCCGCCGTGGGGGAGGGGACAGCGGCAGTCACCCCTCTGCCCTGTGTTGCCTTCAGACGCAGTCCTCTCATCGGCCATGTGCGGACGCAGTCAAACCAGACAGACCTACTGCTGATGCTCGGGGGGCTGAGGGCTTAGTTCAGGGTCACGGTTAGCTTTGAGGCAGGGTTTCTCTTCCTGTGAACCCATGTCTCCGGAGCTTCCTTCATTGGCAGCGTCTTTCGACCAAAACTGGTGCCAGCTGAGAGGTCATGGATCCTGCACCGGATGGTCCTAAGAGCCCCAGACTCGGAGCAGGCACCTCTGACCTCACTGACCGCCCCCCTCCCCCCCGGCCCCACAGAGAAGGACTGGCCCCATGCTGACTGTCGCGGGTCCAGGGATGCCCGCAACCGGGAAGGGGGCCCGAGCTCCCTAAGCCAGGGACAGGGCACGCCTGCCAAAACCACAGCGGCTCCTTGTCGAGGTCTATTTGTTTAATTTTACTTTTTAATTAAACGGGTCTCTTAATTGTTTTTATTTTTCCAACTTTGTTAATTGTCAGCATAGGAACTTCATCACTGGGGCAATGTGTTCCCCAGTGGCACAAAGCAGGCCCGGGAAAAGTGCTTGTTGGTGGTTTAATGACCCCAGTGAGTAATGCGGAGCGAGCTTGGCACAGCTAGAATAATGGCCCAGGTCACATGGAAGGCGTCCACCGCACACACCAGCGGGAGGCCAGGGGCGAGCGGGGACCCTCCCGTCACGTGGCCCCCACTCCCCACGGACGCTGCAGTTTCCACACGGGCCGTTTGCATTATTTGGAGTATTCAGGCTAAATGAGGAAGTGGCCATGGAGGCAGGACAATTATTCTGTTTTAATGGCTGGCAGCCCCGCGTAACAGAGGTGCCTGTCAGGGCCAACCCGCATCCAGCTGGGAGGGTCATGTTTTATTAAAACCGTGACTGTTGTCATCCAGCCCCTCTGCCATCCCATTCTCTCCTTCCAAAAATAGCAGGCCCCGTGGCAGTGGCTTATTATGATTAAAAAGATAAAAATAAGTGAAGGCTGAAATAGGTCCAGGACACCCGAGGTAACACGAGAACTTACTTTTTAATGAAACTTGAGAAACTGTTTTATTTTCCACTGCCTCACAAAGCATCTCTGGAAAAAAAGAAAAAGTGAAGAATGATTTTAGTGCTGTTGCAACTCTGCATTTTCAGAATTACGGCAGTTGTGATGCACACGTGGCAAAAATCACCGTTTTCAGTCCAGAGTCTTACAGGGCGGCACCTCCTCAGGGAGGGAAAGGGGCTGCGGGTGGACCAGACATGGTCACGCTGGACCTGGGAGACTGCCCAGTGCCCACCTGTGAGGGAGGTGGACTTGCCACGAGGTCGCCTCTTCTCAGGAAACTGAACACCCACACAGAGCCACACCTCATGCTTCCTGCACGGGGCACACACTCCCCTGGTGCCTCTGCTCTCTGAACTGTGGCCTTAACCGTGTTGAATCATGGCTTAGCTCAAGTCCACAGAGACAACCGAGTGTGCCTGCCTGTATCCAGTGCAAATGGGGACACATCCATCCCATCGGTGACGGAATCAGGAGTGAACGTCCTTATGTCTGCAAGGACGCACAGCCACCAGAAAGGGCTTCCTTACCCAAGAATCACTAGGTTTGCAGGCAAGCACAGCAATCATGATCCGGAGACTTCCTAGAAGTTAGTTCCTTAAGAATAGATTCGGCTGAGACATTTCTGCTTCCGTCCACCTAAATTATCATCCTCTTAAGTTACTTACATACTAACTTTAGCCAAAGGTGCATTTTCTGGGAAAGTTAGCAAATACTTTTTTAAATTATCTTTTAGTTATAGGAATGGGAAAGAATATCCTTCCTGTTTTGTTTTGCTCTTCAGAAAGCTATTTTGGCTTTCCCTTAAAAATAAGAATGATTTTGATGACTTGTCCTCTAGAAGGATGTGCGTTTTTCTACCCCTTGGAGGAAGATGGAGTGAAGAAGTAATAGTTGCTCTTGTGCCGTATACTTACTTATGTGCTGTATTTAATTTGATCATGAGCTTTGATGGAAAGTCATGGGATCTCGTACGGCATGGGGTGGTGCGTTCGCGCTGAGATGGGGACAGAATTCTGTGGGAACCCCTTGGGGGAGTCACCAAGACTTTCTTTGTTTCTTATATTGCTCTTGTCTAAAGGACAGTGATGCTCTAAAGAACTAGTTCTCTTCGTTAAAAAAGCAACATCACAGCATGTTGTAAAACCAGAAATGGAAAAAAATGACAGTGTCCCTGCTGGGCTGACTAGTTTGCTAAGTAGCAGTAGATAAATACTGTCAGTTTTTAAAAATCCATAGTACAATTCGATTCCTTATTGGAACGTAACTATCAAAAAAGAGAATGATGTTTTAAAGTGTATTGTATGTAGTTAGGTATGTAATTTGGAGAAGGAAATGGCAACCCAGTCCAGTATTCTTGCCTGGAGAATCCCATGGACAGAAGGGTCTAGCAGGCTACCATCCATGGGGTCACAAAAAGTCAGACACGACTAAGTGACTAACACACACACAGGTATGTAATTAGGCATTATATCAACAAATACTTTTTTTTTTAATTGACACAAAAGTATTATTTGTAAGGCATGGTCTTTATCTGAGTAAGTTAACTTGAAAGCAAGGATTAAACCGTGAGGCAAGGTTAACATTGCTGAGCTAGATTGTTACTCTCTGAGCCCAAACCCAGGCCTGAGAGACCAGGAGATAGCTGTGTGAAGACAGCCGGAGGCTTCTGGCACCTGCTTCTCCTGGTCCTTCCTGCCCCGTGCCTGCAGCAGGAGGGCAGAGCCCGCCACCCGTGCGAACAGGCCACTGTCCTGCGTGTCACTGAGCCCATGTCCAGCAAGAGCCCAGCAACACTGCTGGTGTCTGTGACCCACTCAGGGACGTGGCGATGTCATTAACCGGAGAAACCTACACGGGTCCTCTTCTGACAGGACAGGGATCCACGCGGGACATCAGGAACGTGGAAACTGAGAGCGGAGGGGCCGGGCCCACGTCCCGTCTTGTGTCTCGTGGTTGAACCCAGACTTCTCAGGGGCTTTAGAACAGGGCGGCCGCCCCTCACACAGCTGGTCAGGTTCTCTCTTACCGGTAGTCGGTAACTGAAAGTTCCCCGGAAGGCACTGGAGCAGCTCTGCTCCCTCTGCAGAGGCCAGAGGCGAGGCTGATGGGGCCTCCTCAGCCGCTGTCCCGCTGCGCGGACACAGACCAGACCCCAGGGCCTCCCAGCGCAGGCTGCGGTGAGCCAGCCCACGGTGAGGCGACCGCTGTGTCTCCTGCCCTCCTGGTCCCGTCCACAGCGATCCGAACAGTGATCACCCCAGGGGGCTGGGAGGCACCGCGTCATGCCTCGCCTATCCCCGGCACAGGGAGCTCGAGTCCAGGAGGGGTCTGTTCTCCATCTGACAGGACTGAGTTGGCGATTCACGGGGCGGAAAGGGCCTCAGGCACGCCCATGCCTTCATAGCAGGACCTGCAGGCCCCAGGGAGCAGGCCGCTCCCTCGGGGAGCTGGAGGCCAGGTGAGGACGCCCAGCGGCCTGTGCAGCCCTGGCCCCACTGCACTCTGTGTTCTGACTCTGACCACGTGCCGTCCTGTATCTCCCGGGGTCTCGGGAACCTGCGGGTGTCAGGACCCTGGGTTTTCCATTGTACTCATTCTTTCCTCTCTCAGAGCAAAGTGATACTACTATCACCGTGTTCAAAGTCCCGATTTATTCTAGAGTCAAACCCAGAAGCACACATATTGTGTCTTCACTTAGGGTAGGAAGTGGGGCACTTGGTGATAAAGTCTCGGACAGATAAGGTGGGGATGCTGGCGATGAGGAGCCACCTCGGGGCCACAGGAATGAGAGGTGATCATAAGCAGGAGGGACGTGTGGATGGTGGGCAGCTGCCACTTGGATGTCAGACCTTAAAACTGGGCAGAGCCTGCTGGAGCTGCAAGAAGCCTGTCTGGCTGGGAGCAGCTCTCGGAGCCCCTGCCTGTCGGCACCATGCGCAGGCACCACTGCGGGGGCGGGGTGCTGTTTCTGAGGCCCCTCCTGGCCTTGGACCCGCACCCACAGCGAGGGGCACCTGCAGGCTCGGCTGCCTGCAATGTGGGAGCCGGGGCCAGCTGCCCACGTGCAGCTCCTCCAGGTCAGGGGAAATGGTCAGCACAGAGACCCTGTGGATTCCTTGGTCGCCTGCAACGTCTCTCCCTTAAAAAAAAAAAAAAGTTTCTAAAGCACAGAAAAGCAATACAGGAAAAACGAAAGACAAAGTCTTTCTGGCTCAAACAGTGCACTGTGTGTGTATGTGTGGTGGTGGGTGGGTGTGGATTTTTTGTTTTGAAAACATGCCGTGGAAAAGGAGACGAAAGACTGTGGCCTCGGCCTCTCTGGCCTCTGTGTTCTGAGCACCTTGCGGGTGAGGACGGTGAGGGTCAGGGGCAGAGAGGGCCTGGCGGGGGCCAACCCTGCAGGAGGGCGAGCGAGCAGGGCTTTGCCAGCCTGGCTGCCAGGGTCCCTGCCCCTGTGTGCGTCTCGCCAGCCTTTCCGACTTTCATAGTCAATACTGAGAAAGAGCAGGTCACGCGGCCCCGTGGAGCCCAAGGGAGCAGTCTGGAAGCTTCCAGACCCGTGGTGTGTGCAGGTAGGGAGGGGCGGCCCCAGGCTGAGGTCACCAGGTCAGGGTCTCAGCTTCTCACCTTCTCTCAGGGGCCAGGATGGCTGAGCCTCCCCACCTTTACCTCCATAGGATTGCTGCAGGATAATACACATGCAGGGGCTTAGAAACTAACCGTAGGAGTTGGGTAAATAGTTTGTTCATTCCTTATGATCTGTCTTGAGATCTGTAGTTGCATTCAGAAACCAAGAATTCAGAAACGTGGGAACGTTTACTTAAAGGTCAGACGTTGAAAGGAGAGAAATATGTAAAAAACTACTCAGACTCACGATTCCTTTTAGGTTTGCTCTGTTCTGAAGATAGTCACACGGAGCCCACGGGGGAAACCGCAGGGACGAGCCGCGGTGTTTCAGCACAACGGGAGGCTCTGATGCCAGCTACTCTCACAGCAGAGTCAAAAGAAAGCCAAATAGTTTACTTTAAAAGGACTTTTCACATTATTAGTGACTTTGCACACTCGTTTATGAATAGCAGAGACATCTTTCTATGGTTTCAGGAAGGATATAGTTAACATTTACCAATGTCAGTCAAGTACAGGTGAAAACTATGTGCTTTGTACATGTTAGTTTTGGTATTTTTTTTTAAATGTAACTTCCTTTTCACTCAATCCCATATTTATATAGAGAGGTGGGTTTGTGTGTGGGCATCAGATACACACATCCTGCATCTATATCCCAGATTAAAACAACAATTCAAACTGCCACATAAGTTTTAGGAAAAAAACAATAGTTTCCACCTCAGGAGCATTTTAGAGAAAAATTAAATATAAGGGAAAAAACCCTTCTTATTAAATTGTGGTATAACAGCTCACCACATCCTGTTGCAGGGACATCTGACGTGAGACACAGCAGAGGTTCCTCTTTCAGGTCCCTCACGATCCGGGAGGGTCACATGTTACCTGCAGTTCAAAATACTTCTGTAAAGAAAAAAAACCTCTGTGTCGGTGGAAAAGCTGAATAAGAAGGTGGAAATTATCAGTAGAGAGAAGACATTGTAGGAAACCGTAGGTGTCTTTGGCACAACCATATCAAAGAAAGAAAGCCACCCCCGAAATAACCCACACGGAGCCCCGGGGCTGGGCCTGATGGGGGCTCGGACCCATGACCTCATGGAGGGAAGATAGGAAGTCGTGGCCAGGAGGACCGGGGCCGGGACCCTGTGCTCCACTTCCCACCCTCTGTCGGGGCCCCTCCACCTCAGCCCTACCCTGACCTGGTCTTTCTTTATCCATCTGTGAAATGGGGCCATCATGGCTTCCCTGCAGGGCTCCTACCCAGACTGTGTCTGTGGAAGGGAGTGAGGTCTGAGCGCCCACCCTCAACCCCGGGGACCCTTGTGGGAAGCGCCATCCACCGGGGGTTGCTGGTCTTCCACCTTTACTTTGGGCAGCATCCTGGCTCAGGCCGCAGTGCTCAGGGAAGATGCAGGAGGATGTGTGTATAGGGGAGGGGGGTGGGTAGTTCTTGCGTCTGTTCCTAAGAGGAATGAAACACTGTGACCCCAGCCTGCCCTTTCCAGTCGTGGACAGCACTGGGTCCAGCCAACAACTTGTCGACAGGGGGCTCATCAGAGACCCCAGCTGACGGCGATGGGCAGGAGCTCTGCTCCCACCCTGGCCCCTGTGGCTCTCCTGGGGGCTGCCCACGGGACCAGGCCTCGCTCAGAGCAGAGCCCTGCACTGGCCTCCTGTCTGGGCCCAGCATGTCCGGGATATGCCTCTTCACTACACCCCCACCCCCACCACGGGCACCCCCTTAAAGGTTCAGGTGCCCCAGTAGGCAAAAGGGGAAGCCCACCGCTGAGGTTTCTTCCCCTTTTATCTCATCAAACAGATGTTATTTTTCCTGTGGTCTCTCTAACCCTGAGTAAAGATTCTCAGCTACTCCACTGACTGCCTTACTAACCCTCAGAGCTCCCTCCCAATCCCTCACTTTTATCCCTCAGATGGGGAAAAAAATGGAAACAGTGACAGGTTTTCTTGGGTTCCAAAATCACTGTGGACAGTGACTGAAGTCATGAAAGTAATAGATGCTTACTCCTTGGAAGAAAAGCTTTGACAAACCTAGACAGCATTAGAAAGCAGAGACATCACTTTTCAGAAAAAGTCCATATAGTCAAAGCTATGGTTTTTCCAATAATCATGTACTAATGTGAGAATTGGATCATAAAGACAGCTGAGTGCCAAAGAATTAATGCTTTTGAACTGTGGTGTTGGAGAAGACTCTTAAAAGTCTTTGGACAGCAAGGAAATCAAACCAGTCAATCCTAAAAGAAATCAACCCTGAATATTCATTGGAAGGACTGATGCTGAAGCTGAAGCTCCAATACTTTGGCCACCTGATGTGAAGAACCGACTCATTGGAGAAGACCCTGATGCTGGAAAAGATTGAAGGCAGGAGGAGAAGGGGACGCAGAGGATGAGATGGTTGGATGGCATCACCGACTGGATGGGCATGAGTTTGAGCAAGCTCCAGGAGTTGGTGAAGGACAGGGAAGCCTGGCGTGCTGGAGTTCATGGGTTGCAAAGAGTTGGACACGACTTAGCAACAACAACATCACCTCTCAGGTCTCTCTCCCAGTTCCAGTCATTATTGCCCATCAGATATTTTTCAGCCATCTATTCCTGATCTTACTAGACTGCTCTGAGATTTCCATTTTCCTAAAACTGGGAAGGCAGAGCTGGATTCTGAGTGGTGTGACTGACCTCCACCCCCACCCCCTTCAGGTGAGGTCGAGCACGGTTCCCACTGTGAAATCTTTGCCTTGAGGCAGGACAGCTGATTTCTGTTCTGGGAGGCAGCTGGCCCCACCACCTCCGTTACCCTTTCTCAGTAGTAGCTGTCACCCAGTGGGAGGGACCCTAACCTGCGTGGCCCCAAACCTGCTTCTTTTCTCGGAAAAGTTTAGGCAGCCCCACCAGGCCCCTGGCCTCGGGTTGCTTTAGGACAAAATGAGGTCACGGTCAGGAAAGCGCGCCGTAAACCGTCGGGTGCCCAGTGAGGACAGTGTGATGGCTCTTCCATGCCCATGCTGCCACAGGGTGCCCGCCGGCCCCTGTATGTACGCACCCCCCACCCCCGGCAAGTACGCTCCTCTCTCCCGTACACTCTCTACCATCCGTGCCCCCCTCCAACTCCCCCATCTGCGCAACCCCCCCCACACATATGGTCTCTACCGGTCCGTGCCCCTCCGCCACCCCCCCATCTGCACTCTCTCCCGCATTTGCGTCCCCTCCACTCCCCACGTACACTCTCTATATGCTCTCTCTCTGTCTCTAGTTGTTCTGCACAGTTGGCCTGGGGCAGAGACACCCTGGGTGCCATTGAGGCCCATCCTGACCCAGACCAGACCTCAGAGAGACTCAGATCCTGTGACTGTCTTTTGTCAGAATGACCTTTCGGGGCAGCGCTTGGGAGAGGTGGACTAGACTTAGTAGACTTAGGAGCACAGAGGCCGAATCTGGAGGAAACAGAGGAGCTGCTGGGCTGGGGGCCCATGTCCCCCCGCCCTCCCTGCCCCAGGCCCTCAGGGACCTGTGAGCCAGGCAGGGGCAAGTGGCCTTACCCGCCTGCCGCAGCGCCTGGGCCCAGGTGCACTGGCCGAGGGTCGTGGAGGCAGCTGCCTCCTGTCCAGCATTTCCCGCACAAGGCTGGGGCCATCGGCAGAGGACCTGTGACCACCTGTCAGCCGTGTCAGTCTGGGCGTGTCCCTGTGGGCCGCTGCCCGGCACCCCCACCTCCCACGTGCCCCCTCCTCAGGAGGAGCCGGGCTCCGGGGTCCACAGGGCCAGCAAGTTCTGTTGTCGGTTCCCGTGACACAATTCCTGGTTCCCCACTGTGCTTTATTATTGTTATTCTTAAAAATACTTGGCGGGTAGGGGGGTGTTGAAAAGTAGTTTAGGGAAGGGAGTGGGCTCGGAAACGCGCCCTACTGATTGCTCCGGGAAGCCGCCCTCGGCCCGCCGGGGCCTCGGCAGAAACACATGGTTTATCTGGCGGCAGAGGGGAGCCCGGGCAGTTCCGTGACGCGAGCACGTCCCCACCTCTGAGCCTCCCGATGACATTTCCCATCTGTGCCGTCGGGGGTGGGGGCGGCCGGAGGGAGGTTGCCGGTCCCTCCCGAGGCCTCTGCCAGCTCCGCTCACTTCCTCCCCAGCTGCCAAAAATCACAGGCCGATGGTGGACACGGACGAGGCAACAGAGGTGAAGGAAGAGCCCTGAACAAAGGGAGGCTCAGGCCGGGCAGTCAGCCCTCCTTCCCGACCTGCCCTGAGCCGCCTGGCCACGAGGCCGCAGCAAGGGGCTTGTGCTTCAAGCGGTGCTGTCACGGCCGGGGTTTATCTGTTGGTTTTGCAAATCTGCATGAGTGCAGATGGCGTCCTGCCCTGGGTCAGCCATCAGAACCTGACGCGGGCCCCCGGTCTCAGCCCAAGTGCTGGCCCTGCGGTCACAGCCCCGGGCCTGGGGCAGCCGTGTCCTGCCGGCTCAGGGCTCATTCTCAGGGGACAACTTTTCACAGGCTGAACATAACTGAGTGATGGGATTTCTGGTGTGCACGTAAACTTGCGTGTGGAGTCCTGTCTCTCTGACTCCCTCTCTACTTTTGTTTTCTTACAGTAAATGAGATAATCCGCAATGACCTCTCCAGCACCAACATCCACTCGTAGTTGGCAGCGTGGACCCTCAGAGGCTGCGTGGTGTCTGTCTATTCCACGGTGATGACTCTGAGTCAACAAATTGAATCCACACCTGGTACCACTGGGAGCTTCCGCCGCAGTGAAGGCGCAGGTCACTTGTGCAAAGTAGCCCAAGGAAGGAAGGACCGATCCCTCTTCTGAAGGAAAGTCACCTCAAGAAGGAAATGAAAGTGGGTGGGTGGGGGGAGCACGGAAGACAGACCTCGTGACACTGCCCTCGTGGCCTCGGCCCGACATGGCGGCCTGACCCCAAGCCGCGCCCTTCAGGCACGCTGGATTTTTCAGTGGAAGTGCCTTATTTCAGCAGACCGCAGCAGCTGGGCACTGTGGAATCAAGCACTGACATGGCTACAGGAGGGCATTTGTAGGAGCAGAAGCTATAGGACGTTTCATCACGAGGCTTTATCCTTTGTATAAATTAAAAGAATACTGGAGGACTGGGCATTGTGAGGAAACCCTACCATGCTTCCTACTTTCCCACCTCTTCCTGGGCTGTGACATACAATTCTGTTGCCTTACTCAGCGCGTTTCAGAACTGCTCCAAAGTGTCATCTCAGATCTCGTGACTACCTTCCCTCCCCTGTGTTACTCAGACCATAGGGTTGTTCATTGTAGCATGTTAGGATTTTGTTTTTAATCTGGCTTCAAACATAGCACAGGTAAGTTGAATAGCACAAGATAGGTTACTGGACAAAAAGAGAAATCTCTCTGTCTTGGGATAGGTCTTGCATTTGCATGTGTGTACATATATAGGCATATATTTATGGTGAACATAACCGACGTGGTGACATTCAGTCTCCACCCAGCAAGGGCGTCCGTGTCAGCAATAATCAGTATCCGTTTTGGAAAATACACCGGAGGCTCAAGATCCAGCTCCCCATAGCCACATCCGTGGGGGCGACCCCCGGCCCCAGGAGGTCTGCGTCTCGGGTCTCCTGCAGTTAACCAAGCACTTTAGAACCAGGAGAGGTGCATCCATGATATCGGCTATTACACCAAATGGCAGAATTGGAAAGGAACTGTAAATAGTGTTACAGAAGGAGTGTAATATATTTGTTCCGCTGTAAGATCATTCTTTCACAAAAGCCTTGTAAGTGCTTCATCTGAGGAAACCATTACCAAAAACAGTGTTTTACTATGTGGTGACTGTAGTGTTTCCAGACTAGTTACTGTTAACATAGGTTAGTGTGAGCTTTACTACTGCATTTTGTACCCATAACAGCTTATTACGCGTTATTGCTAGCCGTGACCTGTTGTTTCACATAACCAAAAAGCATGGTTTAATGAAAACACGTTTAACCTGATAACTGTGCCTTAGGAACTCATGCCCCCTGCTGGAATGTGGACGAATTGCACCCTCGGGGGAGGCGACACATCCTGTCACCAAACTCAAGTGTTTCAGTTGGGAAGGCGCTCTCCCACGGAAAGAATTATTTTTAAAATGTTGTTCTGTACGACTATGTCTTACTTGTTTTTTAAGTCACAGAAATGAAATCCTGAAAGCCATATTTGTAACATTTGCACATTACTGTGAAGAGCTGACAGTATATGGCTTCCTGTACATAGCGCCCCCCAACCCCGCCTGGAGCCCTGTCCTGCATTTAGCCTCCTAGGAATTGCATGAGACGTTTCTCGGGAGACCGTCCTACAGAAAGGAGATGTTTGATACTGTGTTAGCTCTCTTTGTAGGTAGAAAATAGATCCAATAAAGCAATATTTTTCTCTCTTTTTTTTTTTTGCTGGACCATCTTAGTCGGACTGTGAGTCATTCCATGCATGGAAAAATCTTCTTTGTTCCTAAGCGTGTTTTCTGCTGTAGGTCCGTGTGCTTGTGTTTGTAGAAGGGCTTCCCATCGTCCAGCTGCACGTGTGAGGCGTGTTCTCGCCTCCTTACACGTCAGGAAGGCCACCCTGGGAGGCGTGGATGTTAGTGGCGTCCCCAGTGCTTAGATGGCATGTCAGAAATGATTCTCCAGGCCCCGTGGAGAGGACCTCCGCTTCTGCCAACATTTCTGTCTGGAGGCAGAGCCAGGTGAGACCTCCCACACTCATACGTGACCTGCCATCACCTTCACAACGAGGCCTGTGGCCGCCTGGCTTGGCTGTCTCCTCCTCTCCCCCACCCACATCCCCTACTTCGGGCTCCGGTGGGGACTGTCAGCAAGTTGTTCTAAGACAAGGGAGACACCAGGAACTTCCAGGGGACACTCCAGGGCTCAGTGCACTGAATTGCGGAGATACTGTTTTGCATTCAGGTCTTTCAAACTCAAGAATTCCTGTTTCTTTGGCCAGAAGGTTTACAGATTGCAGTGTATGTGTGTGTTAGTCACTCAGTCGTGTCCAACTGTGCGTCCCCATGGACTGTAGCCCACCAGGCTCCTCTGTCCATGGAATTCTCCAGGCAAGAATACTGGAGTGGATAGCCATTCCCTTCTGCAGGGGATCTTCTAAAATCCTAGAAAAATCTCATCGATGGAGTTAGCAAGAGTCCGTCCCACCCAGTTTCTGTCCTGTCTGAAGGGAGCCCAGCAGTAACACCCACAGGAGCTCAGGGAATCGAAGATGCATGGGTCGGCTAAGGTGGGGGAGGACTGTGGGAGGTGACACTCGGCCGGCGGTCAGCATGGGGTAGCCTCGAGCCTGGGACTCCGCTGGAGAGCTGGGTCCCAAAGCACATCCCAGAGGCCACAGGGCACACAGGAGGTCACAGCTCATGTCCACCTCTCTGAAGGACGTACTGGAGGCCGTTAGTTTCAAAATGAGTCTCTATAAGCCCACCCCCACTCCCAACAATGGCATTTTATATTCCAGAAATGAAAACCTTTATAACAATGGTTTCTGCAAAAGAGGCTGAAAAAGTGAAAGTGAAGTTTCTCAGTTGTGTCCAACTCTGCAACCCCATGGACTGTAGCCCGCCTGGCTCCTCCATCCATGGGATATTCCAGGCAAGAATCCTGGAGTGGATAGACATTTCCTTCTCCAGGGGATCTTCCTGACCCAGGGATCAAACCCAGGTCTCCCACATTGCAGGCAGACTCTTTACCATTTGAGCCACCAGGGAATCCCTCAAAGGAGGCTGGGCCTCTGCAAATACCCATTTACTTAGTTTTCATTCCTTTCATGTTGCTTTTGAATAAGAAGGAAAGCATCCCACCACTTGTTTCTGGCAGGCAGCTACCGTGCTTTGCTCAGGTGTGTAGACCTGGAGGCCAGGTCACCTCCCAGACGCTCCCTCACTGTCCTGGGTGACCTTGGCCCTTCAGGAACCTGGGCAGGTGCAGCCCGGGAGCCACTGACTTGGGACACTCAGGGCAGCCTCATGGGGGCATCTGCTGACTTCCCCCTCCTCTCCTCAGGCTTCCCGTGGCTACAGCCTTGCCCCAGCCCGAGACAGTGTGAAAAAACCTGATAGACATCCAATTTCTCCTTGTAGCCAGGGCAACCCAAGCAGAACTCGCCGGAGTTCTGGGAGACCCCTCTCTGTCCGAAAATGTCCCCTGATCCCTGCAGCCCCCACCCTGTCACACAGACCACCCACCCCACCCCAGGACGTGTGGGCCCACCCGTTTCAAGGAGGGGCCGTGGGGCAGCTGCTTCTGCCAATGGCCAGGGTGCAGGGCCCCGGCTGACGACACTGCAAGGAGGGGTTTATGCACCCTTTCATTACATATTCCTTCAGAGACAGGCTCCATGTTGCAATAAACTGCTTGAGTTGTTTGGAAAGGAAAGACAGAGAAGACAGGAGCAGTTGAAGCTGAGGAAAGCAGGGCCAGATGTAGGGAATCCACAGAAGATGAGATGAGCTGCTTTCAAGTATATAACCGGGATTTAGTGCATTCACAGTGCTGAGATACCTCAACTTCCTTCACCCCAAAAGGAAACCCTGCACCTGTGAACAGTCACTCCCCACCCCCTCCTCCAGCCCCTGGGAACCACGATAATTCTGCTGTGTGAATCTGTGTGTTCTGGACACTTCTTGTAAACTGACTTGAACAACATGGCCTCTTTCATGGGGACTTCAAGTTCATCCACATAATGGCCTTTATCAGAGCTTCATTCCTTATGGCCTAATACTGTCCACTCTGTGGATAGACCACACCGTGTGTCCATCAGGCAATGGACATCTGGGCTGTACCCACCTTTTGGTGACTGTGAGTAACACTGTTGTGAACATTCGCATATGAGTTTTTGCTCCAATCCCTGTTTTCAGTTCTCCAGGGGAACGCCTAGGAATGGAATTCCTGGTAAATTGGTAATTGTGTGTTTTACTTTTTGAAGAACTGCTTTCCCTTGCTCAATTTTTAGATTATCCATCCCTGAGACAGACTCTGGATCACTAACCTAATTTGGAATCACATATGTGAAGCACATCATATTTATACTTCTTTATGCCAAAAAAATTAAGTTAGCGCTAAGATGACTAAGTGCTCGTTTATGCCCCAGCAGAAGGCAGCTCCTGCATGTCTGCCTCCAGCCTCCTGGGTGGAGTCAACCCGCCCTGGTCCTGCCAGTGAACTGGGGCCTTGCTGTGCATCTGAGTCACTGAGGTGGTGCCAGCCAGGCCCCAGATCACACGTGTCTGTACTTCACACGTACAGACGACAAGAGCAAGAAGAGAGCCTCACGGAGGCCACGCTGCCGCACCCTGTTTCTGAAAGAGCCGAGCTGCTGCAGGCGTCTCGCACGACGACCTCCCTGCTGATGTGCGCCAGCCTGCCAGCAGAGCCGCACACACATGCTCTCACACACACACACACACACTCACACACACACACACACACACATACACAGAGACATGCACACACACCCAGACATGCACTCATTCACTCACATACACACTCATACCCAGACACATACACACATACTCACACACAGACACCCACCCACACACTCATTCACTCTCACACACACACATATACTCATACCCAGATACACACACACCCAGACACACACACACTCATTCACTCACATACACACACTCACATATACACACACACATACACACCACACACACATACTCAAACACACTCATATCTACATACACATACCACACTCAAACTCACACACTCACATTCACACATACCCCGCAGAATCTTCCGTCTCTAGCAGCTGCCGTCTTTTGGAGGCTGTGACCACAGGATTTAAGTGTCACGACCTCCACACTGCTGCAGGGCTGCAACTCATGGTCAAGACTTGATAACGAGGGCGCTTGTCCTCAGCTGCCATTCCTCCTTTTTTTCCCAGAGGAAAAGCACTGATGAGCATCTGTTTAGGGGAAGGTTAAGCCCCAAGTGGGAGGTGGGAGCTGGGGCCTCCACACCCCTGCCTTCATGTGCGTGTTGGGTCTCCTGTGCTTGGGGTCAGCTGGGCTTCAGGATCTGTGGGTTCACAGTTCTCATCTAAGTGGAGCAGTTCAGCCACAACCTCTTCCAGTGTCTCTGCCCCTCTGGCCACAGCTCTGATCACACACCCGAGGCCGCACAGAGTCATCCACAGTTCACAACACTCACTTCTGCAGACTTCTCCTGCTTCATCTTCCGTAGCTTTTTGTGCTTCGTCCTCTTCGGAGGCATCTAATTGCTGTGACTCAGGGTGCCTTCAGCCCCGACGCTACGGCTTTCAATACAAGTCTTTTTTGGGCACGTCACTCTGCCCTCTGATTCCTTGCATGTGTGGGAGACAGTTATAAAAACTGCTTTTATATCCTTGTTTGATAACTCCATGATGGGTGTAATTTTTAGTTGATTTTCATCTCATCTGGGTTGCATCTTCTACCGGTTCTCTCCAGGGTCAGAGATCAAACATGAATTTTTGCCTCACTGAGCATGGGTCGTGTTCTGTGTTCTTATGAATGCTTGTTCTGGGGAGCAGTTAAGTCACTTGGAAAGATTTGATCCTTTTGGGTCTTCCCAGGTTATAAATGTTTGACGGAACCAGAGCAACACATGGTCTGTGGCTAATTTTTCCCACTCTCAGAGCAAAACCCTCTGAGGATACTCCCTAGTGTCCTGCGAAGTATGGGGATGTATACACACCATGCATCAGCCTGGCGTGGTCTCCGAGTATTTCTCCCTGTAATCCTTTAGGACTCTGCTCTTCACCAGACCTGAGGGGACTCCCTCCTGCACCTGTGTGCATGAGGCCTCAGCCATGCGAGTCTCTGAGCACCGCCTCTGGGTGGCTCGCTCCTCGGGGTAATGCTTCAACTCTTCTGGCAGCCGTGTGGCAGTCCCTCCAGCCCCAGCTCCTCACTCCGTGAGGTTCTGCTGGGGTTGCCTCACCACACACGGCCTGGAAGCACCCCTCAGGCCATAGGCTAGGCCGTCACAGGGTCCCCCCTCAGGGTCACTGTTCTTCACTGCCTGATGGTTAACGCTTAATACGTTTCATATATTTTTCCCATTTTTTCACTCTTGTCAGTGGAGGGTAAATTTGGTCCCTGTTAGCCCATCTTGGCTGAAAGTAGGTGTTCTGATGCTTGATTTTTCAAAGCCTCTTTGGTAGGCCAAATTTTAGTCAGAGAAGTAGTCAGTCTTCCATTTTCCCTGTGTTTTATATCATATAACAATAATGCTATTCACGTAAAAGCTGCATGTCTAGCCAAGAGTGACTTGCGATCACCAGATATGCCTTGGGGCCCCATATAATTTTAATCGGAAGGGAAAGCGTCAAACAGAGGCTGAAAAACAGCTTTCGCTGCCAAATATGCTTTTTACCTGGAAGAAGAACAAAGGAATCCCAGGGAAGAGACAGAGGTTTTCATGGAACAGAGGTTCTCAAGCAACAGAGAAGAATGACCGTGTCTGTGTTCAGGTGGTGATGTGGCCCCCGCCACGCATGGCCCCCTGCCCTGCTGTCCCTGGGACAGGAAGACAGGAGCTCACAGCCACGGCCTTACCCGGGTCAGAGCCGCTGTCGGGCTCGTCCCAAACCACACACACCCAAGACTGACGGGGCTGTCAGAGCATCCAGCATTACACCGGGAAACAGTGGTTGCTGAGCTTCATGGACACAGCCACCTTCTGTGCTTTCATGTTCTGTACCTGGACATGTATCAGCTGCCGCTACCTTAACGTGAGATCTGGAGCAATTAGACATTAATGATATTTGACTGGTTCAAGTTCACTTGTAGACTTTCTAGTGGGAAAGGGGTTTGTGAGCAATTTAATTCCTTAAAATAAGAATGAATGCAAACAGTGTTAAGGTCTTTGGGAACATTTGTTGTTTGCATGCAAATAAGGCTGCTAATTATGAGATTTTTTTTCCTATTCATTGTAGTAGGCCCAGCAGGACTTAGACTTGAAAATATACTATTAGCAATCAGCCCCTGTAACTACATGTACTTGAAAGGAATAAGGTAAAAAAATTTAAAGTATACCCTCTAAATCCAAATTTCTCACTAATCTCTATGCACTCTATTTAATCTAGATAATAAGAGTACATGGACATTTCCTGGCTGTCCAGTGGCTAAGACCCTGCACTTCCACTTCAGGGGGCAGGGGTTCAATCCCTGATCACGGAACTGGGACCCCACAAGCCTCACAGTGCAGCCGAAATAAATTAAAAAATAATAAAAAGAAACAGTACATGGACTCATGTATGCAATTCAGACACTTTCCCAAGTGATTTTCAAATGTGCTCTATGTCATTTGCTCCTCAAAGCCATTCTGTGAGGGAGGGGGCAAGACAAATCAAACCCCCAGTCAACAAGTAAAGTTCCTGAGGCCCCAGGGGAAAGTGCTTCTGTTACTGTGGGGCAACAGGCTTCTGCTTTGAGGATAAAGAACCTGGCATCCATCTACCACCCCACCCACCCATTCATCCACTGACTCATCCACCCATCCATCTATCCACTGACCCACCCATCTATCCATGCACCCACCTATCCACCCACCTACCCAACCACTGACCCATCTACCCATTCATCTATCCGCTGACCCACCCATCTGTCCACACACCCACCCACCCACTAACCCATCCACCCACCCACCCACTGACCCATCCTCCCATCCATCTATCCACTGACCCACCCATCTATCCATGCACCCACCCATCCACCCACCTACCCAACCACTGACCCATCTACCCATTCATCTATCCGCTGACCCACCCATCTGTCCACACACCCACCCATCTGTCCACACACCCACCCACCCACTGACCCATCCACCCACCCACCCACTGACCCATCCTTCCATCCATCTATCCACAGACCCACCCATCCACCCACCTACCCAACCACCCATCCACTCAACCACTTACCCATCTAGCCACCCATCCATCTATCCACAGACCCACCCATCCACCTACACGCCCGTCCATCCATCCACTGACCCATGCCCTGTTTGCCACCCACCCCGTGTTTGGTGACCCTCCTTTGCTGGGGTCATGGACCACGCCTGCTGCCCCCTCACTGTGTCTAGATTCAGGTTCCTTTGCATCTGTTGATTGCAGTTTCCCAGCAGACCTGCATCCGGCTGGGACGGTGGCCCAGCAGTCGGTTTCCTCCAGCCACGCTCCTGTCACCAGCCACCCCCACCCCCATCCTGGATGCCACTGACAGATGACCTGGTATTCCCCTCACATGGGTTTCCTGGTTATTCTTGGAGTCAGAGCAAAGCAGGAGATGGAGTCCATGCCTGTGGGTCTCGCTGACCTCGCTGCCCCTGCCTGGACCTTCCGGATGGTGCGACCCTCAGGGGAGAGGCCCTGGGGGAGGAGTGTACTGTATTAGGTGACTCCATCAACTGCATACGTAGGATGCATGTGTGTAGGACACGTGTGCGGTTGTGATGGGGACTCAGGTATCAGGCTGAGGGGACCATGGTGCTGGGGCTTGAGAAGGGAGGGACTGAGTCAAAGCCTGGTATTTGTAGCCCCAGGGCTTTTAGGTTGAGTTACCCAGCTGAGCGACTGAACACACACCCAGCAGCGATTATACTTTAACTGCCTTCTAAGTTTCTGTGTTGTAGTACCTGAAATTCACAATGACCCAGAAGCTGTTTGCAGGCATCTGAAACCTGCCCTGCAGAGGTGAGGCGTGTTCAGAGCTGGTTCTGGAGAGGTCCGTGTGGGTCCTGCGTGGGTCCAGGGAAAAATCCACATGCGCTTGCTGCTCTGCCAGCCTCTGTCGTGTTCTGGTCTCTTCTCCTCTCAGGCCCGAGCCTTGCCTGCAGGCTTCCCATCTGCTCTGGGGCCCCCATCCCCAGGACGGGAGTCAGGGCGGGCGGGCAGACCCAGCTTCTCCCTGGGGAAGAAGAAGCCAGCCAGGCCCGCAGGAGGCGGTGGCCAGTAACTGCGGCACCCACACGGGTCCTGAGTCGAGCAGATCCAGCCCGAGCCTCATCCCGCAGCCTCAGCTGACGCAGCCCAGCTTCCGGTGAGTGCTGGCTGTGTGGACACCGGGGGCGCCGCTCCCGCCCACAGAACACCCTCCGGTGGCTGAGCAGAGCCACCACTCCCACCCCACAGGGAGTGGGGCCGCAAGTGGCAGGCTGCTCCAGAAAATGAAAATACCGCGTCTGCTGGCAGAGCCGTGAGAGGCAGGCCTTTGTCCGCAGGTTTGATAGGAACTGGGGGTTGAAGAAAATCCTGTGGTGGCAGGCACTGGGGGTGTGTCTACAGAGACATCTGAGGAAAACCTCCAACAGAAGAGTTTTATATCCCATTAACTGGGAAACCCATTAACCAGATCATTTATTTCCTGATTATTCCATTAAGCAAAACTTTCTGGATTATGTTTTGATGGGCTGTGATGAAACCCCAGGCAGCGTTTCTCTAATGCGGAGGGTGGGGGCTCTCCCCGGAGGACAGGGGAGCCACCTGCCTCGGCACTGGGCTGGGAGGCTGGTGAGGCCCCGGCCAGGGTGGCAGGGGTGACGCCGGATGGTGAGCACAGCCAACTAGGCCCCGGCAGGAGTTTGGCCTCGGAGTGTGAGCAGTGGTGGGTGTGCTGGGCCGGGAGGCCGCTCGGCTCTGGGGTGAGCGGGAGGCACCCCGGCTGCAGGTGGTGTTGGCACAGGTCTGGCGTCTCTCAGGTCCGAGGGCAACTCATCCCGGCTGCGTCATGAGACGCATTCACATTTGTGCCCAGGCCCCTCTGGGCTCCAGGGATGAGTCTGGTCTTGTTCAGCCCATGGGACCCCTCCTCCTGGCAGGGGAAGGGTCCCTGGGCCAGCCCTCGGCAACTGCACTTGGGGCTGGGAGTGGTCCCAGGGCCTAGGCTCAACGGACAGTCATCCTACCTGTCGTCGCTGCCCAGACAGCGGATCTGAGTGGCCAACGGGGGCTGGGGTGGGAAGGCATTATCACAGAAGAAAATGTACCCAGCTCACTGAGAGGGGAGGAGAGCAGGGGCCCAAGGGAACAGGGGACCCTCGCTCCTGGCACAACCCGACGGCTGAGGGGGTGGGAGGGTGGGACTACCAGCCTCGCCCCCCCAAGGCTCAGTGACTGGCCGTCACCCAGTGGGCAGTGCGGGTGTGTCCACAATGGGGCTCCTGCTCTGTTCCGGAAGCTTCTGTGCCAAGGCCCCAGTCCCCGCCATGCACGTCACTGTGATGTAGAGAATGGGGGCACGTGGCCTCGCCGAGTTCACTGCCCTGGAATGAGGTGCCAGGAGCCTCAAGCTCCACACACAGTCAAGGTCAAGCCTCAAGCTCCACACACAGTCAAGGCAGCTCGAGGTGGAGGACACAGGGGACGATGGCCCCCCAGGCAGCCAGCTTGACCCCACGCTCTTGATGCTGATGAAACACAGGTCTGTGCTGACCCAGCTAGGCGTCTACACCTCCTCCTCTGTACCTGAGAAGACAGGCGCGAGCCTCAAGGTCACGCAGACCACGCTCTGACATGATG
This sequence comes from Cervus elaphus, assembly GCF_910594005.1. Taxonomy (NCBI): domain Eukaryota; kingdom Metazoa; phylum Chordata; class Mammalia; order Artiodactyla; family Cervidae; genus Cervus; species Cervus elaphus. The sequence goes on along the minus strand of NC_057841.1, from coordinate 5,920,644 downwards.
AAGCCAGCTTACAGGGACCTGGGGTGCTGGGGTCTGGCCTGCCACTCAGGCCCCCCTCTCACGTGGCTAAGGGCAGAGCTGATGCCACGGTCTCTGGGCTCTGTCCTCTGCATGGAAAGAGCAGTCCCACAGGCAGGTGGCCCTGGGCCAGGAAGTGTCCAAGGCCACCGCGTCCTGTCTTCCTCTTCGAGAGAAGAAGCTGCAGCCCTGGGGCTGCGCTCACACCCTGTGCCCCCCGAGGCGGCCAGCTGCCTGTCCTCAGTCAGAGGGCCCGCTCCCCAGCCCCAGCACTGCCGTAGGGGCCCCACACCCTACCGAGGTTGCTGGCTAGAGGCCCCAGGGGTAAGGAAGGGGTGTTACTGACGGCCCGGAGAAAGGGGAGGTCAGGCCCCAGGGAGGGTGAGACAGGACAGAGGCCACCAGCAGGGATGGTCCTGGAGGCTGAGTCAGGGGAGGAGCCACAGGTGCCGGGGTGGGAGGGAAACGAAGGAGAAACTGGGGTCCCTGCACAAGCTCAGCCCCAGGACCCGAGCGCGTCCACCAGGGCGGAGTCCCCAGGTCCCCTTGGTCCTAACGGAGCAGCTCCAGCCTCCCGTTCCTCCAGCCTTGGCCTTGACACTGCCCACGGGCCCCTCACGGGGGGCCGCCTGGTCCTCCCACCCCGAGGCCCTGGGCGGGCACCTGTCTCCACCTGAGTCCTCCGCCTGCCTCGGCCCGGCCTGTCCTTCTGGCTTTTGACCGGAGCCCCTGTGCCAGCCAACCACCCACCTGGGTATTTTTTCCCTCGAGAAGGCATTGTTTATTTTATATACTTTTGGTTCTGCTTTGCCTGTTCCGTGTCACCTGAATCTCCTGCCAATCCTTTCAATACCTCCTGTTGGGACCTGCCCAGTAACTCTGGCAAATTGGTTCCAATTAGTACGATTGTAAACCCGTGGGCACCAGGCCCTAATGCAGGTGCCGGGCCGGGGGAGGGAAAGTAGGAACACGGCTCAAAGCAAGAGCAGGCGCCGGCGTGGGCTGTTAGCTCCCTGGGCCGCCTTCACCCATCCCTGTGCCGTGCAGCTTCAGCCACGCAGATCCCGCCTCACGGGTCAGGGGCTGGGTGGCCCAGGCCCCTCCAAGGCAGGAGGGGGTGTCTCCCCCAGCTCCTGGTGGCCGCCTGAAACCCAGGGCATCCCTGCTCCCTGCCTCTGTGGTCATACGGCCTCTTCCTGGGTGTGTCCATGTCCAAATGTGCCCTTTCCTCAAGGGCCGCCCTCATGCTGGGCACAGGCCACCCTGCTCCAGCATGAGCTCATCTCAGTCACGTGTGCAGAAGGGCGCCCTTGGGTACCCCGGGGTCGGGCTTGAGCGTGTGTCTGGGAGACACCCTCAGCCCTGAGGGGGCCTGCCTACATGCTGCCCAGCTGGTCAGCCTGGCCCAAGGGCCTCCATGCTGCTCCTTGCCCCCTGCACCACCCCCACCACAACCCTCCGCCTGGGCCTGGCCTCCACTCCTCCTCTGTCTCCTTTTCTTCACCGAAACTGAATATATTTTCACCTTTCTTGGTAACAGGACAATCCACCACCACTGAAACCACTACAGTTACAGAGGATAACGGAGCGTGAGTGTTCATCTTTCTTTCAAGCCTTCATTTAACCTCCCGAGAAAGGTGAACAGCCAGGCAGGACCTCTCTACGAAATTACAGAAACAAAGGCTGGCCGCCCTGATGGGCTCAGGCACATCCCCGAGCTGGGCCTGGGCCCCAGCCTCCCGCACCCCTCGCAGACAGAGCCACATGGGACAGCGGCAGGCCGGGAGGCTCTGGGCTGGAGGAACAGGGACTTTCTCTGACGTCCTCATCACCTAGCTCTGCGCTCTGGCTCCAGAGCTGGCAGCCAGTCGTCCCTGATCACCTGAGGCCGGACACTGCCCCGTTGCTCTTGTGCTAAATCCCTCTCGCGTGTCATGCCCTGGAAGACGTGGTCCACGTGTTCACCAGGTCCCGAGCAGGTCTGCCTGCCCTCGTCCAGAGACGTGCGGCTCCAGAGGGCCCACAAGCCCCAGGGTAGGGGAGCCCATCCCCATGGCTCGCTGAACACATAGAGAAGCCCGAGTCCCCGCATCTGAGACCCCAAGGACCCCACACCAGCATCCCGGGAAGTGCTGGTCCACAGCCACCCTGTGGGCCCATGCGTCTCCCCATCACCCCCGCTGTGGGGCCGCTCTGCCCCATAGCTCACCAAGCCCCCGCCACCGCGCGTGGGGCTCAACCAGCCGTGACTCAGCCCGGCAGGAATGTATTCTTTGGCACTGGCCCCGAGGAGCCGGCGCTGGCATTGCCTCTGCACACGTGTGAGTCCCGACCGGGCGGCTCTGGTCTGCCACCTCCCGGGGGTGCAGCGGGGGCCACGGGCGCCGTGGGGGCCCAGGTGGGCCCAGCCAGGATGGTCCTCCAGGGCCGGAGGAGCCGCTTTTATAGGATTAACAGCAACACCTGCGAAGTGGAGTGAGCAGAGAAACTCATGCCGACTTTGCCAAAGACCGTCCAGGCTTTTGTCTGGTGACTTCAAAATTAGGCAAACGAAGCACTAGATGTACCTGCAGTGTTTGGTGGGGCCAGTTTCAACGGTCACACCCAGGCAAACACCTGCAGCGCCCGGCGGGGTGGCGGCTCTGTGACTCATGGGACCGGGAGCCGCCCACTGAGTCACCACGTCTGAGCCCCGCGCCGACTGGGCCGTGGGAACCGGCCTCTCCCAGGTGGACTGGCCTGGCCCACCTCCCCACGGACACAGACGTTCACGGCCACTGCCTGCACTGCTCTGGCCGAACCAGGTGAGGGCTTGATGTCTGCTTAAATAGCCGATCCCGAGTTACTGACCTCTGAGCCAACATGCAGACGAGTAAACTGACAGGGGCATGAACATACACGAGGAGCCATGTCAGGAGTGGCCTGAGATGAGGCGCGTCACACGAGGAGCCATGTCAGGACCCGAGACGAGGCGCATCACATGAGGAGCTGTGTCAGGAGCGGCCTGAGATGAGGCGCGTCACACGAGGAGCCATGTCAGGAGCGGCCCAAGACGAGGCGCGTCACTCGAGGAGCCGTGTCAGGACCCGAGACGAGGCGCGTCCCTCGAGGAGCCGTGTCAGGACCCGAGACGAGGCGTGTCCCTCGAGGAGCCGTGTCAGGAGCAGCCAGAGACGAGGCGCGGGAGGCCCCGTTCCCACCCCGCCCGCTTTGCAGGAGCCGCATCCTCTGTGCTAACTGGGGGGAAGGCTCACTCCTGTAACTCCCCGCTGTGAGGTGAGGCCTCGGATGATGGCATGTCGATGCCCTGCACCAGGACGTGAGTCCGGCTCACTCCCCAAGCCACCTCGGGTCCCTTCTGTCCCTCGGTGCCCCTGGCCTCGGGCACCGTCCCCATCCCCCCGTCAACCCTCCCAGCAGCTGATGACGCCACAGCTGGGTCTCCAGGGCCTGTGTGCTCCCACACCCTCCTCCCTCCATGGGTGATGCCGCTGCCTGATCCCAGTGTCCTTCCCCACTGAGCCCCGCACCCCAGGAATCGCTGCCCACCCACCGTGTTCACACCCAGAGATGGGGCCTCTGCCTTCCCAACTGGAGTTAATGACTGGAAGGCATTGGTGGGGTTTCGAACCTTGCTGGAGGATTGTCCATGCCAGCCTCCTTGAAACCACACCATCCAAGAGCTGGCTTAGCCTCTGAGGAACCTTAGAAATTCCAGCATCGTCTAATGTGCCAATTCATGCAGAGGACTCTCCTGGTGATAATCAATCTTATTCGAAAGCTGCCCCCCGGCTTCCAAGGAAGATGGCCCTGTGAGTGCGGCAGCCGCCCACCGTTGGCAGAGGCCGTTCCTGCCCCAGGGCTGCTCATCAGTTTCGTGTGCTTGTGCGGAAGCTTCTTTCCACTAGAGAAATCAAGTGAGGAGTGCTCCAGTGCGGCCATGGCCACGTTTAACTGCAGATCCCAGGCTGGCCAGGAAGATGCTCACCTTCACGGCCCTTCAGTGGACGATGCTAACCTCAGAAGGCTGGCCAGAGGTCCCAGGGTTAAGACCCACCCCTGAACATCCCTGCCCAGGGGCCTGACACCAGCCCTTGGCGAGACTCTGTGCAACGTCCTGAGTATGAACTGATGCTTAAACCACACCCTGCTTATCTCCCTAAATGCCAAGTGGCAGATGGAAAGCACATTTCAGGACACTGGGAGTCCTGCAAACATGGAGATGTTTCTTGATTTATTCCTATCTGTTTGAAGCTTCCATGAGGTGGGGTCACGGGGGCTTCCACAGGGAAGCCTGCGCTGGGAGAGGGTGACTTCTTCCCCTCCCCCTCCTTTCCCCTCCCTCCCTCCCCCTCTCTCCTTCTCTCCTTCCTTTCTTCTCTATCCCTTCTTTTTTGCTGCAAAAAGACAGTGCGTCTCTGGGAGATGCTCTGTGACCAGCACATGGGGAAACTGGCCATTCCCTACAGGGTCTGGAAAGAGGGGGCCAGGAGGATCCTTCTTGGGGGTCTGGGGGCCCGTGGTGGTGACAGCTAGCAGCTGACCATGATAAGGATGTCACGCAGCCCTAGGAGGATGGCCCAGAATTGCATCTACAGAGGAGCTGAGCATGGCCTCCGGAGACAGCTGAGATGGCTGGGCTCGGGCCAGTGACTCCAGGAACCAGCACTGTTCCCTGGGCACAGGGCAGATCCCACACTGGCTAACGCTCAGAAGGTGGGGTAGGCCCATGCCGGCTGACGCTGCTGGGAAATGAGACCCGGCTTGAGGAGGGTGGGGCGGGGGTCTAGAGAGGCGGGTTTGGTTCCTGCCACCACAACACGGGCCCTGTTGGGCCGCTGCCCCCAGGGCCCAGAGGGCAGCCTGCTGCACCCCGCCAGGGACCAGGCACCTGCCGTTTGAGATAAACCCAGGATACGACTGAAGAACGGCCTGCAGCTCGGGGGCAGGGCCCTGAAAGGCTTAATGGCCTCAGCAGGATGTTCCTAATTGTCTGTGAAATTGAGGATCTATTTTCAGATATGACTCCAAGAAGTGATTCCTCCAAGAGTTGAAGGGGCCACTGCTCCTCCATCCTCGGGCAGGGCGGGGCTGTTCACCCCGACCCCTGCCCCAGCCGGGGCACCCGGCATGCTAAAGCCAACACAGCAGAGCGCGGGGAGGGGAGCCAGGCCTCAGGAAGAGCCGTGCCCAGACCAGAGGCTCCTCCACAGGTGGGGGTCCGGCTGCACCCGGAGTCAGCATGGCCCCACGGCCCCAGCGTCGGCTGTTCTCCCCGGTCGCCTGCACCTTCCCCTGGGCCAGCTGGGGGCCTTGGGTTGGTGTCAGCACACAGACCCCTGGGTGGGGGGCCTCCCGGGGCTGAGAGTGAAGAAGGGGCAGCACAGAAAGAGGCACATCACACAGCTGCTCGGGAGGCAAACTTGGCTTTACAGAAAAGCAAAGCAAAGGCACTTCCACCCTCCTCTCCCTCCCGAGGGCTGAGCACACGGCCCCCGGTGGTCGGATTCTGCCCCCGGTTCTCGGGCTGCAGCCTCTGACCTCCATCTGGGCGGTGGCTGTTCAGTCTCCAATGGTTCGGTGATGTTCCTTGGAGGACATGCTGGTCTGGTGAGGGTGGGGGATGGTGAGGACACAGCACGTGTGGTCCCCATTGGACCCCACAGGTTGGCACCAAGGAGAAGGGGATGCACGCTGGGCTGGACGAGGTGCAGGACACAGTGTGGGGTGTGGACAGGACAATGATCATTAGGGCAAGACATGGGAACGAGTCGGCCACCTTAAGCCTCCTTAAAGAATCCCACACTGCAGACCACAGCCTCCCTGAGTTCCCGTGGAAGCCCCAAGGGTTCTCTCATGAGTCCTGGATGCAGTGGGAACCCCTGCAGGCCGTGCCACTCTGGGGTGGAGTCAGGCCTGCCGGGAGCCTGCAGGGAGGTGACAGCCCCTCGAGGGCAGCCAGACAGGTGACCAGGCTCTGCCCACAGGGGCACCCCCAACTTCACCCAGACCCAAAGCAAGAGGGCAGTTTTGGGGCCGACAGCACATAGACAAAGCACAGCAAAACCTCTGCCGGCTGTTATGGACAACTCCGAAAAATTTTTTTTGAACTACATTTTCCAAGTTGTCTCCAACAGATCATGTTCTATTTAAAACCAGAGAGAAAATGAAGGTTAGGGTGAAAGCAGAATAAAGTGGGGCCACTGTGGAGCCCACCCACATTGAGCAGCATCCCCTGCAGCTGAGCATGCAGAGCTCTGTGCCCTTCAACTGGGCTCCCGACACATACCCCATGGGATGGGCATAGGTCCACAGGGACACAGGTGCCCATGTTTGTAGAGCCTTGGTATCACCTGGGTAGTGGGGCAGCAGCAACATCCGGCCCTGATGCTGTTGCGAGGAGTAACACAGGTCAAACTTGGAGGCCCTAGTGCCCCTGGAGCTCAGGAAGCACTGCTTCTTCAACTGCTCAATGATTCATTCTCTCCAGCCGGTCAGACTTGTTGCCATGGGTTGGCATTTCACATTCTTCCCCATCACATGGCCTCATGACCTCCTGTTTCACTCACATGTCCAAAACCAGGTCTTAAGAAATAACCCATCTGAAAGCTTTCTTTTCTGTGCAGACTCCAGTTGCTGCCACATATGGTGCATAAACATTGCTTAAAACCTCGTATCAGATACAGCTGTGCTTCCACAGTCTAACAGATCAAGATGATCAAAGGGTCCAAGTAAATATTAGAAAGTGTACACAAAGCCAAGTTAAAAGATGAGATTTTAATTTACAGTTTCTTGTTATGCTAATAACTTTTTTCAGTACAGCCCTGAGAAGTGTTCTAAATTTGCAAAATCAAATTGTGCCCTTCTCCAAATAACCCCAAATGAATACTTCTTCAGTAATTAACAAACCAAGATTCAAGTCAACACATCTCCAAGGTCCAATCCAACTCCAAAGTTAATCAACCCAAACAGAATGACAGAAACCACGTGGTTAGGGGCCTAGAAGCCCTGCAGAGTCGAGGCTTCTAACTGGGTTTCCTCACATCCCCTGATTCTGCTCCATGCCTGCATCAGGGACACATCCAGCTCAAGGGGCCACACGATCCCCACGTGGTCCGTTTGTGGAATTTGCTGTGAACCTTGTAGTGTACCTTCAGGTGTGTTTTGACCAAATGGCACCAACAGGTTGGATAAGAAGCTTACCGTATTTCTGCCCTAGGAATCCCTGCAACCCTGAATTCCTCGGGGAAGGAGGTAATTACTCTGAGTCTGCTGAGGCAAACAGTATTTGTGTCTTCTGTGTAGGTGCACACATGTTGGAGGAGGAATATCTACAATGTCCTTGTATTTGAAGCCATGGGTGAACAGATGTGAACAAGCAGGAGGCAGCTTTGAGCCCCACTTGGCATCTTGATGATGTGAGGTCCAGGTTTTCATCTCATGGCTCCTGGGTAGCTGTCCAGGAACTACTGTTGACTCTTTTAGTTGGACACCTGGGAGGTGTCTGGGCCAGGCCATTGAGACAAGGGGACTGGGCTTGACCAGACCAGAACCAGACTCACCCAAGACAGAGCAGCCCCAGCCCTTGGCAGGGACCCCGGGGAAGGGGTTAGGGTTTGGGTTAGGGTGGCAAGCATCAGGCAAGATCTTCACACCAGATGCTGGAGGTTAGAAAGAACACCAGCCATCCATCAGTCTTTACAACAGGTTCTGGAAGCCACAGCTCATGTGAACACTGCACGTTCTACGCAGATCATGGAGGGGAGCAGTCAGAGTTGTCACAGAATGACACTGCAGCCCTAAATAGCAACACAGAACACAGGAGATGGTGAGAAATGCTTGACTGTTTCTCTAGGAAAATCATCTCCCACCTTTTTAGGAACTGCTTTATCAACGAAGCACAAAGGAAAGGCTACTTTCAGACATGTGTGGAAGCTCCTAGAGGATGCGCTCCAGCCACCTAAAAGCATGAACTATGGAAGAGGAAGCCTGGGGCTAGGAACAGGGCACCCAACACTGGCAGGAGGCCTAGGGCTCTGTGGACCATGGGAGACGATGTCCTGGGTGACAGATTTCCAATGGCCAGGTTCGTGTGTGAGAGCAGAGTGCTCAGTTGGACATCCCCCAACCTGGAACCAGCAAAAAGTCTGGTGTGTCTCACTGTCTGGGGACCCAGGCCCATCCCCTGTGGTTTCACTGTCCTAAGCACCTGGGCCTCCTTTGTGGTCTGAAATGGTTGCTTCAGACCCTGCTGCCAATCCCACTGCCCTTCCCACCCACTCAGCAGTACACCTGGTGCCAGGGACCCTGGAGATTTACCCACATGCCAGTGACTGCTACAAAAGATGTCTTGAGAAAACTGGAGGAAGTGGGGTGTTGAGGGTGATGGTTATCTCAGCTGGGTATGAAAGTGATGTTGGGTGTTGTTGAGAAAAAGCCCACATCTCTTAAGAGGCAGGAACTCAAGTATTGATGGATGAAACAATGTGATGACTGAGATTTGTTTCAGATTCCAAGTGTGTTTATTTGTGTTATGTAAACTTGTTCAGTTTAAAAGTGAGTCTTAAAAAGTTAAAGGATGTCTCTTGTCTAGAAGAAGAGGAGGATGGCAATGCCAGGGGTGACAACTGTGCTGCCTGTCCCAGTGTCCCTGGCCAGGCATCCCTGCGGCCTCCACAGGGACGTGCTCACAGTGTGGGGAACTGAGGGTTCAAAACCCTGAGCCTTTACCTTTGATAGTAACACGTCAGCAGATTGCTGACATCTTAAAAGTTAAATCTTAAAAATCTTAAATTGACAGTGAATTGACAAAAAATTGACTTTTTTTAAAAAAAAATTGGAGGTAAAATGAAAAGGAAGTTTAAAGAAATGAAACAGGGGTCTTTAGTGAGCAAGAGTGAGGGGAGTAACCATTGAACTGTTTTGCTGGGGCTATTGTCACTCTAAGTATAAAAATACATCTAAATGTAAAAGAATGTGTCACTTTAATTAAGTAAAGAAAACAATGCACTGATTTTTAAAGAATAGTCTAAAGCAAGGGGACCTTACTGTGTGTATGAGGAAGAGAAAAGAACAAAACGCAGGGGTGCACATAAGCACCCCAACACCAGCACCCAGTCCTTCCCCCTCCAGGCACGGGCTCCACAGACTGACCCACTCTCCCCGAGCCCTTGCTGACCTTGAGGCCAGGGGAACAAGGTGCCCTCAAGAGGGGTCCTGGATTTCCAGGCCTGGCCTTTAACACCTGCCCAGTGCCCCTGCCTCAAGAGGGGCCTGTGCCTGCTTCTCCACACAGACCCGCCTGCTGGGCAGTCCCCACCATGCGGAAGGAAACAGAAGGATGAATGTTTTAACCCCTAAATGGTTAGGATCTCAAAAATAGGGTCTGGCGAAAGATTAAGCTAAATTGCAGACCTAACTGCCTTCACTTAAAATAATATTAAAGCAAATGTGATGCTGTGTTTAACTTGGAGGCACGGTGGTGCCTCCGGCAGCATCGTTCTGCTCTGGCTTCTCACAGGGGGAGGAGGTAGGTCTGCTCTACAGACCGCTTGTGCGAAATACATGAAATGGAGTCCTCGATGTCTATTAAGCTAAAGAAGTACTATTAAATGAAGCAAACGGCCACTGTGGGGAATTCTTCACCCCCAAACAAACAACCCTTACCAGTGAGAGAAGAGCCTCGGGGTTGGTTGGGGAGCAAATGTCATGTGGGCCCCGAAGCACGCCCAGCCTGGTGCCGCTGCAGGGCCCGGAGGCCTGGGTGTGAGGGCAGGAACTGTGACTCAGGGCCTCCGGCTCCCAGGCCCACATCCAGGGGCACAGGCCTGCGGGGGCCGAGGTGGGCCGCGGGGGCCACGGGCACTGTGCTGACCATGAAGGCCAGAGTCTCCCTCTGGGCACGGAGCTCAGAGGTTAAGACAGGGACGCCTTCTGGAAGAATCCAAGGGGCCATAGAGCAGTTGCCATGGCCAAGCAGGCCTTTGGAAGGAGCTGTGTGCAAAGGTGCAAAAACAGAGTGAGAAGCCCAGTTCTGAACCACCTTCCCCCGCAGTCTGCAGTGTCTGAGTTCACTCCCAAAGTGACCTCCCTCAGAGCTGCCGAAACAGCTGTTCACAGGGCGAGGGCGGACCCCCACCCAGCCCTGCCCGGCCGCCCACAGTGAGGCCAAGGGGTCTCGGTCTCCCGGGCCTGCCCAGGGGCGGGGCGGGGGTCGGACAAAGGGGCACCACACACGGGTACCCAGTCCGCCAGGCGGAAGCTGCTCATTTTCAGTCATCCCAAGTTAACTGGAAGAAAGAAAAGTGAGAGGGACAGAGAGGGAGGCAGGGAGAAGGTGAAAAAACATGTTCATAAATCTGGGATCTGGTTTTATTGTTTTTATTGGTGCTTCTACTTCAGATTTTCAGTTTGGAAAAATACTCTCTTACGCATTCCAGGCACCTCACTGCTGGCTGAGAGATGATGATAAATGCAAAAAGCTTTTTAAAAAAGGAAAGTCCTGCTCAGATCCAGGAGAACAAATCCCAGTCAACTTGCCTTGGGCACTTCGTCACATTGACACTGAAAGGTTTACTTGAGCGTCTCCACTGTCTCATCCTGCTCCTCTTCGGCGGGTGAGACCCGCCAAGGGAAGCCACCCTGCACTTCTGGTCTCCCCAGCGTGTCCAGGGCGGGTCTGTGGGAAGCCCTTGGCTGAGTCTCCAGTGGGGAGCTTCCTCCACGTAGAACAATTCCGGGGAAAAGTTTCAAATGAGCGGGAGTGAAAAAGCACATGCCTACGACAGACTGGGGCTGGCCCTGGCAGGTGGGGAGGAACACGTGGGGTGCACGTCAGGCGAGGGAGGGAGAGAGGTCCCAGGAACACAGAGCTCCTTGTTCGGGGCTGATCTGAGGATCGGGCCTAAACTGGGAAGCCTTTCACACGCGGCTGTGGTTTGCCATGAAAAGACTCTTTTGGCCGAGCTGTGTGAGTCTGTGTGTATGGTGGGTGTGCGTGGCTCACGGATGCCAAGCCTGAATAGGTGGATTTTAATTTGCTCCAGCTGTGCTGGCCGGCCCGCTCCCCCACCAGCACGGATGGCAAATACAGTGATGGGGGGGTGGAATCCCTTTGAAGCAGCTGCAAGTCATTCGCTCACATAAACTGAAATGAGAAGAGGGTGAAAAACCCAAGCCTGCAATTCTGCCTTCTCCCCCATCTGTGCTCAACGACTCAGGGAGACAGCCGCCCAAACAGAGCCACACCCAGGGCCAGCCACTGCCAGGAGGGAAGAAAGGTGATCGCTCTAAGCCCAGGTATTTGGTGAGCCGGAGGCCAGCCTTGGGGACACGGGCGCCAGTGACACCTCCAGCTGGCGGCCGCTCTTGGCAGCCACGTCCCCACCAGCACGTCCTGGTGCGTCGTCAGGCCTGGTCGTCGTGGAGGGGGTCAGGTCACCAAGGGGCCCAGCCCCCAGTGCCAGCAGGATGGGACTCCCCACATGGACTACTGGGGACCCTGTCCGCCCACGTGATTGCCCAGGGCAGATCCTCCCAGGACTGCCAGGCGTCCAACAGAGAGTGGGGGCAGGCGGGGCCCAGAACGTCCAGGGAAAGTGACCACCAAGGGCTCTCAGGCCAGCCTGGGGCAGAGGAGTTGGCACCCATGCACCCAGTCTGCCCAGGCTTCCCATCCACATCCCAAGTCTGGCCAACTCCAGCTCTGCAGGACCACTAGGAGGCCCGGGGCTGAGGGCACTGGTCCACACATCTGGCCACATGCTCCCCTGCTGGCCTGAATGCTTACTCCGGGGGCGGTGAGGCCCAGTCTTGCAGGACAGGGCTTTGAAGGATGTTGAGGAGTCTTCCTGGGAGAAGCATTCCCCTATGTGCTGTGTAAAAACAAGTGGTCAAGCACCTGGCTTTTAAAAATCACGAGACTCCATGGCTGAAGAGCAGGTGTGTGAATACGGGCAAGAGTGGGACGGGAATGCAGCCTGGGAAGAGGGGTCCAGCCTCTTCCCGGCCCGTGCACACCTGGGCCACATTGGGGTTGGTCTCTGGAGGCTGGGAGAATGGTCTCGGGGCAGGCATGCGGGGCACTTCCCAGGTCTGGCAAGGCTGCCGGCATCTGCTCATGGGGTCTGGGGGGGTTACAGCTCTGGGTGAGGGTCCTGGCTGCTCAGTGCCTGGGGGCAGCCCTGGAACTTGGCACAGAGTCGCCCTTGAGACCGTCTGGTGACTCTGTCTTTAATCTCTTTCTGCTGAAAACTGTTACAGTGATTTAGCTTCTGAGACTTAGCCGTGGGCCACCAGGCTGGCTGGGGGAGGAGCAGGCTGGGCGCAAGGGCTGCAGTCACTCTGCTCACTGACATGGACAGAGGATGCTGCAAGTGCTCAAGGCACACCGGCCGAAAGGAAAAGATGGATACTCACACAATGCCATGGCTGAGGGTGGATTTGAGCCAAGGGCCTGGGACGGGATGACCAGGGAGAAAACAGGAACTGGCAGAAAGGGGGGCCAGACCCCTCTAGCTTGGGATGGACTTGTGCCGGCTGGTGGGCTGGGACACAAGAGGGGTCGGGGTGTGGAGGTAGGACAGTTGCCCATCTGCAGCAGAGGGCACAGGACAGACCCTGCACCCAGGGGACATGCTTTCAGGTGGGGGTTCCTGGGAGGGAGGCCCCGGGGTGGAATGCGTCAGAATGAGCGAAGCCCTGGCTCCAAGGCCCTGGCTCCCTAGACGGCTGCTCCCTGAGCTGCATCATGCTCGGTGCTAAACTCCCTGCTCCAACAGCCCTCAAGAGCCCTCCGCAGTTCCTGCCACCTTCTCTCGGGTGTGCAGGGGGCAGGTGAGAGTCAGAGTTAGGCTATCACAAGGGCAGATGGAGGCCGACTCCATCCCTCTTCCAGGGCCTGCCCCTTAAAGTTTCCAAGTAAGGCCCCAGGAATGCAGCCACTTAGAGACCTATTTGGGTAAATAGGATTCTATTCTAAAAATGCAAATTGTGTGGACTATTAAAAGGCCATCAGTCATTCACGAATTAGTGTGAATAAGGCCAGGGAGTTACAATGCTGGTCTGAGCTCTTGGAGTGGGCTCTGCTGAAGAGGTCAGGCATGGAGTTTAGAGCTGGACCCCTCCATCCCCTGCCCACTGCTTCAGGGGGGCACCCAAGTAGCTGTCGGTGTAGCCCGAGAAGGGGCAGCAAGGGAAGTTTGGAACCAAGAAGCTTTAGTTGGAGAACTTCCTGTCCTCTTTCACAAAGCGTTCCCCAGCCACAGTCCCAGCTCCTCCGCAGAAACAGCTTTGTACACAAACCAGACAGATGGAGCTGAGAGCCTGGGAGTCCCAGTTTTGGGGGCTCCCCCAGCTCCGGCTCCAGCCCCCTACTAACCCAGCCCTCCTGGTCAGAGCAAGGACCAGTGCTTGCTCTGGATGATCCCTTTGCAGTCCAAGTCCTGCCTCAAAGTTTCCAAAGGACTTCTGTATTTGACAATGTCAGTTTCTTTCAAATAACTCATATCACACACAATGATATTACCGGAAAAGGCAAGCAGAACTATGGAATTTTGACACCTGAGAAAACTTGCAAAACATTACATTTATGTCTTCTCAAGACTGTAAATATGTCAACAACAACAAAAAAGTCAAGAACAAATGCTTTTTTTACACAGGTTACTTCCCCTCATCTAAAAATTTGTTTTAAAAGACACATAAAACTTACCACCACCTCCATTTTTGGAGCACAGTTTGGTGGAGTTAAGTACTTTCATGTTTTTGTGCAGCCAGCACCACCTTTTGTGCCCACGACTCTTTTCATCTCGTAAAACTGAAACTGCACCCACCAAACACTCATTCCCACCCCAGCCTCAGCCCTGTGCCACCATTCTACTTTCTGTCTAAGACTGGACAACTCTAAGTGCCTCGTACAGGTGGAGTCATGCAGTATCTGTGCTTTCGTGGCTGGCTTACTTCACAGAGCACAATGTCCCCCAGGTTCACCCTTGCTGTGGCCTGAGTCAGAATTTCCTCCTTCTTTTTTTAATATTTATTTTCATTTGTTCGTTTGGCTGTGCTGGTCTTTAGTTTCGGTGTGAGAACTTTTAGTCGCAGCACCTGGGATCTAGTTCCCTGACCAGGGATTGAACCCAGGCTCTGCATTGGGAACATGGAGTCTTAGCACCTGGTCCACCAGGAAAGTCCCTTTCCGCCTCCTTTTAGGTTGAATAATATTCCACTGTGTCTGTTACCATGTTTTGTTTATCTGTTCACCTGTCGATGGACACTTGGTTTGCTTCCACGAGTGAGTAATGCTGTTGTGAGTAATGCCGCAATGAACACGGGTGTACAATATATGCTCAAGACCCTGCTTTCAATTCTTCTGAGTATAACCCAGAAGTGGGATTTCTGGGGGTTATTCTACGTTTAATTTTTTGAGGAACTGCCATTCTGTCTGCACAGCAGCCACACCATTTTACACTTCCACCAACAGCACACAGGGTTCCATCTCTCCACACCCCTGCCCGCACTGGTTTCTGGCTCTGGGATAATAGCCATTTTAACGGGTGTGAAGTGGTATCTCATCCTGATGAGAGATGTTGAGCATCTTTTCATGTGCTTATTGCCAGTTGTATGACTTCGTTGGAGAAGCGTCTATTCAGGTCCTTTGCCCACTTTTGAATCCAGTTGCTTGTTTTTTGTCAGCGAGTTTTAGGAGTTCTATGTCCTGGATACTAATCCTTTTTCAAATATTTTCTCCCATTCAGTGGATTGTCTTTTTATTCTGTTAATATTCTTTTGATGCACATTTTTTTTTTAATTTTCTTGAAGTTCAATTTGTCCGTTTTGCTGTGTTGCCTCTGCCTTTGGTGTCATATCCAAGAAATTACAGCCAAACCCAATGTCATGACGTTTTTGTCTTGTTTTCTTCCAAGATTTTTGCGATTTTAGATCTGATTGTTTTCTGTTAATTTCTGTATATGGTGTGAGGTAAGGGTTCAACTTCATTCTTTTGCATGTGGATGTCTAGTTTTCCCAGCACCACTTGTTGAAAAGACTGTCCTCCCCAAGGAATGGCCTCAGCTTCCTTGAGAACCATGTGACCTCACACGAGGGTTTATTTCTGGGCTCTCAGTTCTGTCCTCGGGTCGTCATGGCTGGCTTTGTGCCAGGACCACTCTGTTTTGACAACTGTAGCTTCAGGGTGCATTTGGGAATCAGGAAGTTACTTAGTCATTTTTAAAGCCATGTGGGACTGTTGTCCCAGAAACTGAGGTGTGACCTTGGTGTGCCAGTCAAGTCCATCTCCTGAGGGAACAGAACTGGGGAGCATATTGAGCGCAGTGCCCAGAGTCGGGCAGTCCTCCGGGTGGGCTGGGAAAGGCATGTGGAGAAGCTGACTCAAGGGCAGTGTGGTGACGGGGCTGCAGGGATCGCTGGGCCTCTGGTCTGCTGGTGAAAGCAGCCCCCCCAGAGCTCTGACCAGAGCCTCTTGGCCCCACTGCAAGGGCCAGCACTGCCCCGTGGCGCTGACCCTGGCTCCAAGCGTGGCTCTGATTTTCCTGAGCGCTGGGAGAACAGGCAGGCAGGTGGGCGCCCGCCAAGGTCCTGACCGCCCCTACGGGTGGCCCGTTACCGGGCTCCCGTTCTCCTCCCGCAGGCCTTCCAGGCCTCACCCCAGGAGCCTGTGAGAAATTCAGGGTTGTTCCCACTTCTCTGTTGTCAGGGTCAGACTTCTTAACGGGCTCCCACCATGGCACTCATGAAGCTTACTTTGCTCCAAGATGCCATGAAATTTCCCTTTCCTACATCTGTAGAAAATCAATGTAAAGATCACACGTGTTCAGGACACGCATTGGCCACAAAACACCCGCAGCTGAGATTACACTCGCCCCAGAACTGAGGCGCGGGACAGGAAGGCTCAGGAGCACTGCCCCCACCCTCAGCGCGCATGACGCCGTCTGTGTCAAGTGTCTCTTCCCTTCTGGACGGTCCACAGCATCTGGCCAGTCGGTGCCACTGCCAGGATGCAGCTGCCCCACGCATGCTTCACGCACCAGCTTTGTTCTGGCAAGATGTCACCTTTTCCAGCAAAACAAGGCCAGTCTTCCTTCAGTCTCCACTGTTAAAGCCAGAGGCCCATCCCAGCAGAAGCACCCACGGAGTGTCTGCAGGGCACTTGCATCCACCTGCATGGCCAGATGGTCCGAGGGGTGGCCAGGCTATGTGTCCACGGGAGGCTTGCAACTGTTTTCTCAAACCTTTGTCCTCTGAGGTCCACATCCCCGGCCCCAGGGAATCCTGGGGTGAATGCCCACTGGCCCCAGTCTGAAAAGCCCTGACCCTTGAAGCCCTCGGGTTCAGGAAGCATTGGTCAGGCTCCAGTTCTGCCAAGGCGAGCATTTGCCTGTGGAGCGAATTCTCCTCTGGCCTCAGAGCTCCAGACGCGGCTGCTCTCGGAGGCCCAGGGCAGCTGCCAGTGGGGCCTGGGAGGGAAACAGCATTCCAGGCTGGTGTGCAGAGGCCTGGACCCCGCGCCCCGGCAGCCCCTCCCCAACCCAGGACAGGCCTGGTGGCCACCAACCTTCTGTCTCCCTGGCCTGCCCGCCTCCCTCTTCACATCTTAGGTACACTCAGGGGTCGTGCTGGAGGGAGGCAAGCTCTGACTTTCGGCCGCCCTGTGGCTCTTGGATGCAGCAGGCTTGAAATTAGTTCATGACGATCCAGACACACATGGCAGCTCGGAACCCGCACTGCAGCCCCGCCGGTGGAGGAGCCCCGTCGCCAGGCAGCCAGACTGAAATTTATGACAGCGACCTGGGCCTCGTCAGGCCAGTGACAGGGCGTCCGCAGAACCGCTGCTTAGTCACCCATTCTCTTGGCAAGACGGGCAGATGAGGAAACACGGGAAAGGTCAGACAGTAGGAGTTTGTCTAGACGCTCTATTTTGGATTCTCCGCGCCGCGTGTCCTGTAGCAACCTTTGCAAACACCGTCTTTCAGCGACATCTTGAATGCATTGTTCTCCTGCGACAGGGCCCCTCTGTCTGCACGCCAACCTGCCCGCCCCGCTCTCGACCGCAGGCTGCCTGGGCTTCAGTTTAGAAGCTGGAGGGAGACCCTTGGGAGGCCCCACTCCCGCCTGGCTCCCTCCCGGAAAAGACGCACCACTTGGGAGGAGGCCAGGCCCTCCAGAAGCATGTCCAAGGCTCCTAGGCAAACACGCCAAGAAGCAGGAGCGGCTGTTCTCCCTCCAGGCCTAATGGAAGGCTGTTTCTGGCCCCTCCTTAGTCATCTCTCAGATTCAGAGCAGAACTTCTGAGAGCTGAGGACAAGAAATCTCACATGGAACCAGGCCTCTAACTGCCCGAGCCCCGTCCTGAGCCGAGGACAGGGGGAGAGTGAAGAGGATTCCAGGAAAACAGGCAGGTGTGGGCTGCACCCACCCGCTGCGTCCCCGGCCCATGCTCTGGGAGGCCTGACCACACCCTGTCCCATGGCCCTTGACCCCTTGGACACAGGCACCTCTGCAGACCAGTGTCTGGAGGCTGCAGGTCAGGGTGCTACCCAGCACGCTCGAAAGCACGACGCACACTGCAGAGTCAGCCCGAGGGCCGTGGAGCGAGGGTCAGAGATGCTGCTCTGGAGCATCAGAGCCAGGCGATGAGAACCGTCCCACAGGCTGCTGCTGGCGCTGTCGCCGCCTCGTTCCTGTCTCTCCTCTGCCCCTCGAAGCCTTGCTCAGGGCAGCAGGGAGGCCTGGCACAGCCACACCCGCCCGCTGAGAGCCGAGGGCAGGACTGTGGTTGAGGCATGAGCAAGCCGGGCACCAGCACCCGTGCCCCGCGCCTCCCTGGGCTTCCTCTCCAGGCTCCCTCTCCAGGCTCCCTCTCCAGGCTCCTCCCGCGGGCTCCGCGGGGCTGGTGCAAGCCGGTTGCTTTCACTCCTCAGAGCCCTGGCTTCCTGATCACATGGACCAGGCTGCTCTCTGGAGGTTCCCCAAATGGCCGGGCCGCACTCTTTCTTCCAGACAGCTCCCCAGACATCTCCGGGCGGGGCTGCAACGCATCCTTCTTACTTTGGAAACCTCAGAGCAGGGCCCCAGTCCACCTGGCCACTGGCTCACGGCCACCATGTCCTCCTTTGCAACTCCTGTGGGTCCGGTGTCACGGGGCCACGGGACCTGGGGTTCAGGTTCTGAACAACTGCTCGTGTCACTTGAGGCCGCCAAACAGGTCAACACCAAGCTCATCCCCTGTACCTGGCGGGATCTGTCCACCTCAGAAGGAGCAAACGCACAAGACGCCTGTGATCTGGACCCCGCAGACTGGACCGTGAGACCAAGTTAGAACCAAAGTGGATTTGGGAGACCACCCCGCAGAGCATGGGAAGGGTGTGGAGCTGAGCAGAGAGGGTGCGTTTATTGGGTCAGTCATCACCACGGGAAGTGGAGCTTGACCCAAAGAGCGGCTCAGGGAGACGATGCAGAAATACCATGAACTCAGAGTCCCTGACGGAGGGCCTGGGGTGTGCAAACTGCCCCGTGCACTGGTCACATCAGAGCCCCCCAGTGTCCACTCTTCTGCCCAAACAGGTTTCTCTCATCTGAGCATTTTGTACAGACCATGCAAATTCTGTTGACAACCATGGAATTCATGTCATAGACTGAATTAGACATAAATTGGTAACTGCTGAAAAAATGTTAGGTACTTTCAGCTTAAAACAGAGTAGAAGGTCTCAGTTGTTTGTCCTCACCAAAATCGCTTGGAAACAAGGAAAACAAGCACAAAATACAAACATTGTGTTTGACCAAACTGCAGACACTGGGAATCTTAAACCTTCCACATGGGGAGACACCACCATCCAGAGATTGTAGCAGGATTGCAAACAGGCTCAGAAGAGACCTGGGGCAGGATTACTCAGGTAGAGAATGCAGGACACTGAATTCTGCACGTAGGTAGATACCCTGACATCAGAGCTCGTGATCCTGGGATGGAAAATGGGACCAGGGCCATGGGCTGGCTAAGGGACCATCCCTGACCATATTTAATGCCAGGGGACAGGGATGTGGGGCTGACAAGGAAACCCATGCAGGGGGCTGTCGGTGAGGTGAGCAGGGAGGAGCCCACACAGTGATTCCCCTGCAGGACTAATCTCTGTTGCCGGCAGGCAGAGGTCCAGGTACAGCCAGGCGAGTGGTCCAGCCAGATGCACAGATCTGTGAGGCTCTGCTGAGAACCAGGCTATGCCGTCAGTCCTAGGACACTGCTTTGACCCCCTCCCGCCCGGACCTCTTGCAAATGGACAGTCTGCAGAGAGCTCACCATGTTCAGTGAGGACTAATGATCCAAAAGCATTCGTTCAAAGATACTGCAGGAAGCAAGGAAGAGGGATAAAAAAACAAACGGCAAGGAACATGTACCATCAAAGAATACCCAGGGTGGGTGAAATCATGTTGACTTAGTGACATAAACGCAATGAGGGCCACACTCAACTTTAAATAAGAGTTCAAGCAGAGATACAAGAGCTCGTGGAGAACTGCTGAGACACCGAAGGAAAGGAAAAATTAAGTAGCAGAATTTAGGAAAGATATGGAAAAGGAAAATAAAACTGTCACAGGGTTAGAACCCAGAGAAGCTGAAAATAGGAAACTAGGCTGATGAAAACATGGAAAAGTCAGCAAAACAAACCCGCCTTGAACAGAGGAGATGAAAAGATCAGAGAGAAAATATGAAAATAGAAGACAAACCCTAAAGAACAGTGAACAGAATCTGTCTTGTCTGTGATGTCCCAGTCCCTCTGAGGCGCCCATGACCCCTGGCCCACCGCCAGGGGCTCCTCTGGCTGCTTCCCGGGTTTGTGGGAAGAGGAGGAGTCGGAAGGGGGCTCAGGGAGGAGTCGGAAGGGGGCTCAGTCACCTGCTCAGGGTGGAAATGAGACCCACTTCCAACCGTGTTTGCAGTGAAGCAGAGCATCTGCGAGCCAGCCACAGAGGGACAGAGAAGCACCATGGGGACACCCCAGATACCTCACTGACCCCCACTGTGCCCCCGTACCCCAGTACCCACGAGACCCTGCACCCCAATGCACCCCACTGGACCCCACTATAACCACTGCACCTCCAAAGCATCCACTGCACCCCACAGCACCCTGTCCCCAACTGCACTCCCACTGAACTTGACTGGACCCCCTCTTCGGGAGGTCACAGCCAGGACCCCACAGGACTCTGGCATCCTCCTGTCTTTGATGGACAAGCACCCCTGGAACCTGCTTCACCCCGCCCATGTCCCATGTGATGCCCGTGTCCATCCCATCCTGGTAAATCCAGGACTGAAGCCTATCTCCACACTCACTTGTTAAAGGCCCTGGACTAACGCAGCTCTGAAATTTGTTT
Organism: Cervus elaphus; assembly: GCF_910594005.1. NCBI lineage: Eukaryota > Metazoa > Chordata > Mammalia > Artiodactyla > Cervidae > Cervus > Cervus elaphus. Next base: position 5,900,250 of record NC_057841.1, on the reverse strand, counting down.
GTTGAAGGTCAGGACAGAGGGAGACGGTCCGACTTTATTACGTCACAGCATGGGGTGTGGCCACAGTCTGGGGGCGGGGTCACAGCCTGGGGGCGGGCTTGCTGCCCACGGCGGTCCCGGTGCTGTTCTGAGCAGACCCGTGCTGACAGGTGCAAGGGCCACTCCCGGTGGCCAGGCTCCGAGGCAGGTCCTCTTTCAGCCAACACCTTCCCTGGGCCCGAGGGATGGGAGCCCTGTGACACCTCCCCTGGCGGGTCCCCGTGCCCCACGTCCACAGGGCCCACCTGCCTGTCCTCATCCTCCGCCGAACTGAGGACCCAGGCCCCACGACAGAGCTGGGCATCTGTTGAGCGATCCAGGTTCTCATCTCAAGCCATTTCAAGAGAAACTGGCCTGGGTGGCAGAGGATGTACAGCAAGAGAAGCCAGGGCGGCTGATCACCCCGCCCCCCCCAGGGCCCTCCCTCATCCCTGTGCCCCTCGGGCGGGCACGAGGTCAGCTCCAGGCAAGCCTGCCAGCAGCCCCCGAGGCCCCGCCCTGCAGCCACACAAAGGCAGCTCTGTGGGCCCCGCTGGCATGGGTGGGGGGGTGGTTAGCCTGGCAGCTGGGTTCCAGGAGGCTGCCCCCTGCCCCACAGATGCCCTCTGTGAGAGGTCTGGGGCGGAGCGGGCCTGGGTGGGGCCTGCCTCGCCTTGGAGGCCCTGCCTGCCCCACACCTCTGCAGGGCCCAGCTGGGTGGCTTCCGTCGAGTCAATGGTTCCAGCGGCCCTGGCCGCCCCCAGAACATGAGACCCTGCATGCTTGCCTGCATTCACGCCCCCTCAGGTACCTCTGCCAGGAGAAGCGAGGAGCCCCGACTCTGTTGACTCTGAAAGGGAGCACTGAGGGGCTGGGGCCCCTTGAGACCAGGGTGGGCAGGTGGGAACCAGCCCGGGACGGGACGCAGCCCTCAGACGTGTAACCAGGGCCCAGAAATGCCGGGGAGCCTGCACCTGGCGGGGAACAAGGGAGGTGGGAGGCACATCTGAGCGGTGCCGGCGGGGCCTCTAGTGAGCTGTCCAATTACTGTCCGTGTGGGAGGCAGGTGTCGTAATGGAACCCCGCAGGCGCACTCAGCCGCTAATTAGCCGTGACCTTGGGCAACTTCCCCAGGCCTCAGTTCCCCACTAAGGGGGTGGGTGATGGGGTGGCCGGCTCAGAGCAGCCAGGTGTGGCAGTTGGGGGCTAGCCCCTGGGACCTTGGGCCCAGGAGGACGGGGACATGCTGATGGACACACGCACGCAGCCGCCGGACACATCTCACAGAGCTGGTCATGCAAATGGTGGCCCCAAGCCAGCCGCTGGGGGCCAGTGAGGCCTGCAGACCCCTGGCCAGACTCAGACCTGAGGCCCCAGAAGCTGTGTTCAGACAGGACCCAGTGCTCCCAGCTCCAGACTCACCTGCCTGTCCCACCCACAGACCCCGATACACCTTCGTGGGGGCCTTGACACCCCTTCTTTGCCTCAAGTTTGTCCTCGAAGAAACCTGGCCTCGGGCCGCCAGAATCGGTGCCCCAGACCCTCAGCGGACAGCAGGCTGGGGCTGGGGGTGGGGGGTCACGTCACCTGCCGTCCTGGCCCCAGTGCCCCAGTGCCAGCTGTGCGGAGCCCGCCCTGCTCCCAAGGTGTCCTTTGGAATTGATGTTTGGGGTTCGGCACAGCCCGTGGACGTGGGATCCCAGGGCATCAAGGTCAGGGTGGACAGGGCTGGGGGCCTTGTGTGCAGTGTGTACCCCACGTCCAGAGGCTGGGCTGGCAGCCCTCAGGGATGCACCCCACACCCACCATGTCCTCTCACGGAGCAGAGGGGCCTCCTTGTTCACAGGTGGGAACTTTCCAGGGCAGTGGCCAGGGCAGTGATCCCGGGTTCTCCCAGGAAGAGTCCTGCTCCATCATCAGTGAGTAGACTGTGCACCCGGCCCTCCCTGCCTCCCCGCCCCACCTCAGGCCAGCATTCAGGGTCCAGTGAGGACCAGCGAGGCCTGACTTCCTAAGATGGAGAAACTTGTATGGACAACATGTCCACAGTGTGATGGACTAAACACTAGTAACCACACGTCCACCCGTGAACTTGACATTCTTCCTATGGAACATCAGGTAACTCATGGGGTGGACACTCACAGCCATTGCTCCGGCCCCAGACCCTGCCTCGGACACCACCATTACCTCTTGCAGAGCCAGGGCCACCCAGGTGGGCCCTGTCCACAGGCTTCCAGCTGCCCAGGGACAGATGGAGGGTCGTGAATTGAGCTACAAGCATGGGGGTGGCCAGGGAACATGTGGTCCATACCCACCAGCAGAAGCAGGGCAGGGATCCCCAGAGGAGGGCGGTCCACTCATCTGCCGACCATTAGAGTCAGATTTTTAGAACTGGGACCCCGGCAAAGGTAATCAACTGCCCAGGCCGGCAGCGGCCAAGGCCAACAGTCACTCACACAGGGCAGCATGTTGTGGCCCCTTTTTACAGATGGGGAGACTGAGTCCCAGAGGAGCCCAGTGCCTGCTTGAAGCTGAGAAGAAAAGAGGGCTTTGTCAGATGTGAAAGGTCTGTGCTGTAACCCAGACCCGGCTGTCTTGTTCACGTTTCTTTGCTCTAAAAGCCATGCTGGTGAGAGAGGCGGCTGCTCTCTGGCCCCAGCGGCCACAACACCCACAGCTGCAAGTGGGGAGGAGAGCGTCCTGCCTCTTTAGGCCAGGGGTCAGGACGCAGCTGGCCCTGGGAACTCATGGTTCAGAGGCCTCCCTTCTCCACCCTGACCCCCAGGAGCGCCCCTGCCTACCAAGGATGCCAGAGAGTGGGTAGGATTTGCATAGTTTTGTGGATTTTGGTTTTTTTTTTTTAACCATTGAGCAGATTCTATGGTCAGACTGGAGGGTTCAAACCAGCAGAGTAAGCCCAGCACGGTTCCTGGAATCTTCCCTCCGTGAATTCACCAGGAGGAACACCTAGAGATTCCATAGTTATGTCTATAATTGGCCAGGAAAATCAACTCCTGTAAAGCCAATGTTTTGTTTGAACTGTGCCTTATTCCATAAGAATTTCATTAAAGCAATTACATGTTAATCAGTGTGGCCAGGGTTATGGATGGCACCTCACCTCACAACAGACCCTGTGTACCACAGCAATTAGCAGGCAGCAAACGAGCAGGACATGGCCAACTGCAAGACCTGAGTAATGTTTTCATTACAGGAGTTGCTAATAATCTATTAATCTCCCTCTAAACACCCAGCAACATGCACACATTCCTCACCTCCAAGTCGGTTCTGTGAAATGGCTTTAGGTAAACAAAATGGGATGCAGGAGGTGGCATGTCAGTGGATGATTTATGGCGTGAATCGAACACCTTTGTGTGAATAAAGCCATAACTAAGCCACAGGAGCAAATTGTCATATTATCAAACAGCTTCCCTCGAGGCAGGCCCTGCAGCACACACCCATGGCCCACGCTGCCTGCCCAAATCCATTCCTGTGTCAGGAAGGTCCATGCTCCCAGGGATGTCCGCCCATCCAGGCCTGTCTTCCTTAAGAAGCCTTAGCCCTGAGTCCCAGCGGACAGGAGCTTGTCCCCTCAGCGCCTGGATGACCCCCAACTGCAAGTGAAACCCCAGCTGGATGCCCACAAAGCTCAGGAAGACACACACGAGGGGTGCATTGTCCAACATCCTCGGGGGTGGGAAGTCCTGTGGTCAAACCCATCAACATCTCTGCAATGAAGCAGTTTTGTTACACACAGAACGTGAATAAAGACTCAACAGGCCACACTCATCTCTGGACGCTTGTCCCACCTGGACCAGTCACGGCCGCTGACTTCTGGGCAAGGTCCCTGGGCCTCTGTGACAGGTGGGCTTTTGGGCCAGGAGCTGCCCCATCGGATGACAGCAAATCAAATCTCATCTGTGGGACAGCTCTCTTCCTCTGTGAGGCCTGGGGTCGAACACACTCTGGGGAAGGCCTTCTGGTCCTTGGTCTGCAGCAGCCTGTACTGTCTATATCCCAGCCTGGCCCTGGGTCTGTACAGAAGCCAGGACCCCAAGAGCGTGGGCAGCCCAGCCCTAAAAGGTCCCGGCCACTCCAGGTGCTTCAGGGAATCCAAGGTGGTCCCTGAATGGTGAGAAACCCCCACCCTTCCCCTAACTCAGGTCACGGAGTGACCCCTCATGTCCTCGCTCGGTCCCAGGGTCCTGACCAGCTCACTGCGGGACGCTGAGTCCTCACATGTCCTCGGCTCATGTGGGCCGAGACGATTTCTGAGACGTCCCATTTTCAATGACCCGTTGGCCTCGGGGAGAGTTGGCCAGCTATCTGGTACGAAGTCCCTCTCTTGGGACCTGGCTATTGTTTTCCTTGTGATGACGCTGGGCTGATGGGTTTGGGGACAAGTTCTGGTCAGACTGTATCAAAGGTGAAGCTCCCTGGTGTCAGGTGTCTCCGGGAGCCGTGACCAGGTGGGAGGAACACTCTCCCTCCTGAGAGGGGGTGGGGAGAATCCACGGAAATTCTTTGGAATTCTTCTGCACAGGAGATGTGTCTGTTCTCTACCTAAATTTAGTTTTTGGCTTAATAATACGTTTTTAGAAAGTCGTGTAGTCTTCATTAGAAACATAAAGGTAATTTATTTTTTCTACCATAAAATACAGAAAAACGAGTTCTCCTTAGGTGTCCTAGTCACTGAAGTGGGGTCACTGGTCACCTCGTGCTCCGCCCCAGGCACCCTCGCCAGGACCCCCAGGACTCAGAGCCTGTGGAGTGGGGAGCCTGTCCTACAAGGGACGTAGGTGACCATGGGGAGATGTGCCTTCACTTCCCATGGGGACAGGAGCTGCAACCTGTGATGAGGCCACCCGCTGAGCGCACCCGGAGGGATGGGGGCCCCACCGGGACCCAGATGTCAGAAGACAGGGCCTCCCTGGGCTCTGCCTGCTCCCTCAGGGCCTCTCCCCAGAAGCCCTGATGGGAGAGCCACTCCAGGCCCCAGCAGGTCCAGAGTGGAGGGTGGGGGCCTGCTCACCCCAGGGCCTCAGCCCAGGGACACCCCGCATGCCCACCTACAAGGGAGTTCCCGCTCAGATAAGCAGGCCCCAGGGCTGACCCAAGGAAGGCAAGCAAGCCTCCCCCTTCCCCGCCCCCGCCCCCACCCAAGCTTCCCAGCCGGGAGACCCAGCCCCCAGGGACCCTCCAAGAGTCACCAGTGAGGTGGGCTCAGGCAAAGGGAGGGGCCTACTGGTGGTGCCTGGTGGACACTGGCCTCAGGCCCTCGGGCCCACGGAGCCCAGAGGCGGGTTACTCGGGTCGATGCTCGGCCTCCCGGGGTCCAGGAGCAACTGTGGGCGGGAGCGAGCGGATACCATAATCTAATCTTTCCCTTCTGGCTACAGCCATCGCACGCTAAGAGCTGCTCTCTCTTAATTAAGCTCAGCTCCCAAATCCTTTTAACCACGCAACTTTAGAAGAAGAATGCATCTGTCCAAATTAGCCTTGTATCTACGAATAATAAGACAGCAAGAGTGTGTTAATGAACTTAGATGAGCTCCGAGGGCCCATCTGCAGGGGGTTTATTTGTTTCAAAGGAAACCAGCATCCATTACCCTGAGAGGAGCTCCGGGGCCGCTGGGCACGCCTCCCACGGCCTCACCGACTCTGCAGCTCAGACAGAGGTTCAGAGAGCTGGCCGCAGGCTATGGCAGCCTGGGTCTAGGATGCCTGTCAGTATTCAGTCGCTCAGTCACGTCCAGCTCTTTGTGAGCCCATGGACTGCAGCACACCAGGCTTCCCTGTCCTTCACTATCTCCCAGGGCTTGCTCAAACTCATGTCCATCAAGTCGGTGATGCCATCCAACCTTCTCATCCTCTGTCGTCCCCTTCTCTTCCTGCCTTCAGTCTTTCCCAGCATCAGGGTCTTTTCCAGAGTTGGCTTTTCACATCAGGTGGCCTGAGTCTGCCCTAAATAGCCTCCAGTATATTTCAAATGACATGAAGGTTTTTCTCCCAAAATGTGCTAAAGTCACAGGCAGCCTGTCTAGAATAAGTGCCTTCTCAGCGCCTGCTGTCCCAGAAAAGTGGGGGCGCGGGGTCTGGTCCAGTGACAGAAAGGGGGTCAACCCTGAGAGGGCCGAGGGTTTCTATACATCACGGGGTTTGGGGGCTCCCCCGCACTGACCTGAGGTGTTGTGTTTCATGAACAAGGAACAAGGGTCCAGGGATGCTAAGCCACTCGCTCCAATGACCATCAGGGTTGCTACCAGGCCCAGGCCCTGTGACCCCTGACCCCTGACCCCAGGGCCCTGGCCTGTCCTCTGTTCCACTCTGAGTTTATTAGACCACCGCCAGCAGAGCAGCAGGGGCGGCCGCAGTCAGGTGTCTGGCGGCACAGAGCGGCACTGCTCCTACCAACTCCAGGGGTCGCCGTCCTTCCTGAGCGGGCACTTCAAGTGCCCACAGAGCAGTGGAACCAAGGTCCCGACCAGGATCTCAGATGTGAGGGGAAAGGCCGGCCGGGGCGTTTGCGCTCAGCTTTGATGGAGGAGAGGCTGTGGGGTGTGGTTGGTCTTCTTGAGAGAGGAGTTATTCATATTTCCCAAATGGGTCAAAGTAAATAATCTATTGTTGGCTCCCTCTGTCAACAAAGGCGAGCCTGCTCACCACCCAGGCCCTCCCTTTGGGGCCAAGTGTCAGCGGGGACATTACGTGCCGGCACCTCGGGGACCAGGGTGTGAGGAGCAGGGTGCGAGGCTGTGGAGAGGCCCGTCTCGGGGACCCGGAGCCTGTGCGGCCCAGTGTCTGGCCTCCAGCCAGACTGTCGCCCCACAGGATCAAGCGTGCTTCTTAGAAGGGGGCCTGGAGTCAGCGAGGGGGGCCCAGGGGACAAGCCCATGAGAGCCTTGTCCACCATTACCTCTGCGACGGGAGTTGGCCATGGCGTCGCCAGCATTGGAGGAGGACCCGCAAAATGTGGAAAATCTTATGTGGTCAACACGAGCGCGGCCCTCTCTGCTCCGGCTGCCAGCGACTTTCTGATGACACTGCAGCTGACGGGACTCGTCTGGAACCTCTGGCGGTACGGCAGAGAGCTTTCCATAACCTGGAAAAAATTTAAAGTTGACGAGTAGATGGGACTCCGAAACCTGCACCGTTATCAGTACTTCTGCAGGACGATGCTGACAGGAGCCCCACTGCTGGTCTTAAACACTCTCGTAACCAGAAGGACTGCTTTCATAACCAGAAGACAGATGCCCACCTGCTGACACCAGTTAAATTTGGTTTTCGTTGCCTGATGAGACTTCATTTTAAGGAAGTCTCATATTCAAAAATCTCGGTGAACGGAACATAGAAATTACGGAATTTCATTGTTTTCCTAACACATCCACCCTTCCTCCCAGAGTCTCTGGAGTAGTTAGACTGTAGCTAAACAAGACAATCTAGCAACCTTCTACTTTCGAACTGGTTTTAAAAGACACTGTTACTGTGTAAATTCAGGAATATTCTTATTTATTTTAAGCAAAAGTTGATAACCACAATTGTCATTACAATGACAGATATGCTTGATTTTATGATTTTTGTCTTTTGGCAGCTGGGAGGGGAGGGGAGGCGGGGCAGACAGGGGGGTGCTGGTCCAGGAACCCCATCTCTCCTTGTGGGGCTTCTCAGTGACCTTCAGGCAGCGCCAAGTCCCCCCACCATGTCCACGTGCGGATGAACCTGGCCCTGGGGGTGGGCGGATGCTGGTTTCTGGACTTCTCCAGATTCACCTGTGTGCAGAGGAGAAAGGTGTCCTATTCCCGGCCTGTGTCCTGTCAGCCTGTTGGCTCTGAGGGCAGACCCCTGCATGGGGCTGGGAATGAGAACTGGGTGTGAAGGGCCCTGAGGGAGCAGTGAGTCCAGCACCATCACTTTCCACACTAGGAGATGCAGAATCGGTCCAGACTCTGTGCCCACGGGATAGGTTGGCCTGGCCTGGCCCAGCCCCTGGGCAGGGAGCCAGCCCGGTGCACAAGCTCCCCTTCCATCAGTGAGGCTCCACATGGAACCTCTTCCAGGAGAGTGCCTACTAGATCTCTCCACTACCGAGAGACCTACACTCTCAAGGCCAGGTGCTGTCAGAAGCCCCCTCATGATGGTAAGTGGAACCAGCCTCAGAATGAGGTAGAATCCAGAGGCTTGAAAAAAGCAAATGTTTGGTGTCATCATCAAAGGTGGATGGCTTTCATGGGGCAGCCGCGGCAGCGCCACCTTGCTTTTCCACAGTAGATATTACAGACTTCAGGACAACAGATCCACCACAGGAAACCCCCTTTTATGAGATTCATATCCAAAGCCTCAGTCTTAGTATTACAGAGAATATTTAGGATATTAAAAGCAAAAACATCATGCTTTGGGGAGCAAACAGCTGCCAGAGGCCAATGGCATGTTTGGTAAATGTTGAATCTGCACACTTATGAAGGAGCTTTTAATTAAAATGTGGAACTCCAGGAGGCCTGGGGTCCCAGGGGATTTTCCAGGGTGAGTATCCACTCTGCTAATGTGTCTCATCAGCAAAGAGCTGCTTCTGGGGAAAGAACAAACAATAAACCAACCAAAAATACTCATGATTGATCCAAGCTTCCCCTTTCAGAGAAAAACCGGAAGTCCCCCTTCCGCATTCCTGTGGAAACCCTGGCAGGTGGGGGGCACGGGGCCGGGGTCTGGGGAGCAGATGCCCTGTGGAGGCCCTGCTGCCCTTGACTCACAGCCGGGCCCCCACGAGGAATCTGCACATGCACCCTGGGGAGACGGTGATTAAACCCTGACTCAGCCCATCCCTCTGTGCTGGAACTTGAGAACGTTCGTTTTTCCTCTTGGAAAAGTACAAGAAAGGCAAAGCAAGATCAAGAAAAAACCCATGTTTATAGGCATGCTCAGTTCTGCCAACACATTTGGAGATTTTTATAGATACAACCCATGAAGGGGGCTTCCCAGGTGGTGCTAGTGGTAAAGAATGCACCTGCCAGTGCAGGAGACACAAGAGACATAGGCTCGATCCCTGGGTCGGGAAGATCCCCTGGAGGAGGGCATGGCAGCCCACTCCAGTATTCTTGCCTGGAGATCCCATGGACAGAGGAGCCTGGCAGGCTACAGTCCATGGGGTCGCACAGAGTTGGACACGACTGAGCCCGCACAAAGCCCATGAATGAGTGAGGGCCCAGCCCAGGCCTGGACAGAAGATATACCTTCGGCCCTCTCTGGGATTAGGCGGGATTTAAATCAGTCAACAAGGTGGCATCTTTAAAATCTGGTCCCATTCACCTTCTGAAAGGCCTCTTCAGGTGGACGGAGCTCCCAGCCACAGAGGCCAGGGGACAGACTCCAGAGAGTTCTTAGAGCTCTTTCATCTCATGACATGGCCTCTGAGGCACACCAGTCCCCCAGGGGCTCCGCTGAGGCAGCTGGTCCCCATTAGCACTCACATGACCCCCGGAGAGGGAGCTGTCAGCCCCCAGCTAAGTATAACTGCCCCGCGGCCTGGGGCCACAGGCATCAGGAAATCACTGTAGTTTTCCACCCACTTTTGAGATCTGCATTTGAGAGAAGCCTGTGTTTAAAGGCCCCTAACAGACAGCTGGCAGCGTGGATGTCCCCAGGCTGGCCTGACGTGAAGCCAGCTTGACAGGCTCGTTGGGTCCGGCACTGGCCATCTGGCCATGCAGAGCAGCTCCACCTCTCGGGGTGACAGCCAATTTGTGAGGAGCCAGTGCAGTGACCAGTCAGTGAAGCTGCTGTTTCTAACACCCAAATAAGCAGGTGTCAGGCATCCACTGGAATTCTAAACTGGAGATTTAACCTCCTCTCTTATAAAGAAGGCTGAGTAATGAAGAATTGATGCTTTCAAAGTGTGGTACTGGAGAAGACTCTTGAGAGTCCCTTGGACAGCAAAGAAATCAAACCAGTCCATCCTAAAGGAAATCAACCCTGAATACTCACTGGAACTACTGATGCTAAAGCTGAAGTCCCAATACTTTGACCACCTGATGAGAAGAACCAACTCATTGGAAAAGACCCTGATAGTGGGAAAGATTGAAGGCAGGAGAAGGGGGTGACAGAGGATGAGAAGGTTGGATGGCATCACCGGCTCAATGGACATGAGTTTGAGCAAACTCCAGAAGATGGTGAAGGACAGGGAGGCCTGGCGTGCTGCAGTCCACGGCGTCACAAATAGTCGGACACAACTGAGCGACTGAACAGCAACAACTTCTGCTTGAAATCAGCTCCCAGGGATGCAGAGCCAGGCTGGGGCTCAGGGGAGGTCAGGTGACTCGGACCTCAGAAGGTGAAAACCTCGCAGTGAGAGGAGAGACTGAGCCAGCAGAACACGCTCCGGGGAAACCGGTGAGTCCGGCCCAGCAGGAGGAGTCCAGACGGGAGAAAGCAGGCGGGCAGCCGGGGCCTCTGTGCTGGGACAGTGCTCGCAGGGGACACTCTGATGGCCCTGGGCCTTGAGAACGGCTCCCTGGACAGACAGGCCTTGGGGGTTCCAGCAGAGCCTGTCCACAAAGTCCTGGCCTCATCCTCACTGTATCACTGGGCTTCAGACAAACGTGAGGTAAAGGGTACACTCTTTCCTGTCGGGGCCCCTGAGTGTGGTGAGGGCCCTGGTAACTGCCCCATCACTTCCCACTGGGCGGTGCTGTCCTGCGGGTCTTGTGTCCACCCCCCCGGGGCTCCAGCCTGCACTCTGGACCGAGGTCAGAGAGGTAGAGCCAGGGGAGCCGCTCTGTCCTCCGTGACCCTGATTCCCCACCTTATCCCGGCACCTCTACTCAGGAGCACTTGGCAGTCAGTCTGGAAATCTCAGCTTAACAAGTGGGACACAAAACCAAGACCCATGAGGGACCCGTGTCTCAAGGCCCGGCCACCCTGACTTTCCCCAACAGGGGAGATCACAGCAAGCACACCCCCCGTCATGCCTCTGGATTCCTCCTCTTCAAACAGAATCAGACAAACATCAGAGCAAATGTTATATTGTGAGAAACAAACTTCCAGTAACAGCTTGTGCAGACAAAGAGACACTGTGCAGAAAGGAAAGCTTAACATCATTTCTTCAAAAGGCGGGAAATGTAACCAAAATAGTATTTACAACAGAAAACACACAGCAAACACAAGGAAACCTAGAAATGAGAAATATGGTGACAAATGTCAAGAAAGTCTACCAGAAATTAGAGCTGAAAGATAACAAGATCAAAACTGGGAAAGGGAGGATCAGAAAGCCACAGCGCGTGTCCGGAGGGCCAACACTGGCTACCTGGAGCCCGGAACGATGAGCAGTTCAGATGGAATGAAATCAGCCAGTAGTGGAGAAAGCTTCCCAGACCTGACGGCGTGAGTTTCCAGGCAGAGACCTTGAGGATCCTGCAAAGACCGTCCCTGCCGATCCCCCATGGACTCTGCACTCAGCCAGAAGGAACGGACCCAGGGACCAGGAGGATGCGGGGGGGTCTCGGGCCCCAGAGCAACCACAGGGGCTGGGAGTCAATGCAGCACCCCAGGATTGGGCCTCAGGGGGTCCAGAAATAAGCGTCAATTCTCAAGGGGTGGACACTGAGGGCAAGCGGTCAGTTTGCTCAGGCTGAGGTCTCGTGATGCTGTTCACATGACCAGTAGGGAGCGTGCCATGCGGTGAGGGCCCAGGGCTGAACAGAGGGGCCAACAATTAATACCTAAGAGACAGTGATGGTAGCCAGTGGCTGAGAGGCTGGGGAACCACTGAAGTTCAGCTCAGAGATCAGGGAGCAAGTGCCCCGGAGAGGGGGCAGGCGGGGGACACGTTCAGGGGCTGCTGCTTCAGAACACACTTAATAAGACTAGGCAAACGCTGACCTGGGGGCGTCGCCTTGGACGGAGTCTTCCCTTGAACTTCACGGAGCTGGAACGGTGGTGCCGCCACGTAACTCAATAAAGGCGCCCTTTGTTATCATTACTGTTATCATCAGGGAGCCTTCACTGCAAATTAGTATATTAATAATTAATATCAAATTGTCTTTCTGTGTGTCTCCCAGGGACAACAAGATGCTGGTGAGGATGTGGAAAGTTCATCCGTCACTGCAAGTCTAATCGCCTCCCAGGTCTCGGTCCAGGAAAACACCATCCATCTGCTGCGTCTCTGAGCTCTGTCTCCCGGGGACCTGGGGACCGTAGGCTGTGCAGACGTCTAGGGCATGCAGGCTGCCCACCGTCGGCTGGGTCTATGGGCAGAGCAGCTCGGGTCCCACAGGAGACGCACAGCAGAGGGGCGTTGACACCTTTGCCCGGCCAGCACGCTCCACGTGTGCTGCGCCGAGACCCGTCCAGGCCAGCCCAGGTCCCAGAGCAGCCCCTAAGTGAGCCGCGGGACCCCTGATCCCTTGTCCTCGTGAGGACAGGCAGCTAAGCTGATGGAATAAAAAGTGACTGAGAAGAGGGGAGTGTGGCTTGTGAGCCCACCCTGAGAGGCCAGTCTTGTGACTACACGGGCTCCCAACACACGGCCGGGAGTCACACAGCTGCTACACGTGTGTGTGCGTGTGCATGTGTGTGTCACGTCATGCTGACACACAGACAGCTAGAGTGAAAGCTGACTAGTCCGGGCCATAGTCTGAGGCCGGGCCTGGACCACTTTGGACACCAGAGGCGCCCGGGGGTCTCCCCTGCACGGCCGTCACCTTGGGGCTGGACCGAGGTGGGACTGCCAAGTAGGATAGGACCTGGAGGGGCCTCAGGTGGAGGGCCAGCTCCTCCTGCTCACCGCCCTCAGCACGTTGGCCCTCTGTGCGTGTGTCCCAGGAATGAGGTCCTGCAGGTGCACTATTCCTGGAAACGCCTGACTTACCAGAGGAGAGTCGAGGAAGGAGAAGGACCCAGAGTCCACCAGTGGTGACCGCAGGCCGAGGAGGGGAAGGCGAGGCCACAGCCTCCACGCCCAGCTCACGTCCTCCCCAGCCATCTTCCTCAGCCTGCGAGCAGCAGGGGATGGTCACATCGACCTGGACGTCCCCAACTTCACGGACTTCACCAGGCATCTGCTGGAGCCTTGGCAGCCCGTTGCTACCCATCGGGGGGCCTGTGATCTCAGCCTGGAAGCCATGCCTCGGAAAGGAAGACTGGGAACACAAGGACCCCTGGTGACCTGACGGCGACGAGGTCTCTGCCTGGCCTCACCTGAAAGGATGCAAGCCAGGGGCTGGGCAGGAGGCTCAACCGGATGAGGCCCAAGGTCATGGCCCACCTGGCTAGAGTGATGGGGGACCCTCAGGCCTTGTCCCAGGGCCATCCTATCTGTGAGAGATGAGAACCGCACACACACCCACCAGCACAGCTGGTGCCTCCAAACCAACGGAGGGCCGCGGGGCTGCATGACCACGAGACCAGCTGGGCCGGGACCACGGGCACGCCTCCTGCTGCTGCCCCCCACATCCGGGCTCAGCTGTCCCAGCTGCCTTGGTGGAACCCTTTGTTGTTGACTTTTCATGCAAGAGAATACTGAGTTACAGTCATTTGGGGAGAAAAAGAACTAGCTTTTCTGAATGTTCATGTCCTGAAACACTGAACACAAAATTAAGAAACAAAAGCTGAGGGCTACAGACCGTTCCAGCTTGAGAACGAGGTCACATCAGTAACAAACCACAGCCTCCAGAGCCTTCCCATCTGGTGGCCCAGTGGTTTCCCGGGCCTGAGGGGCCCCTGGTGCTAGCTGGAGACTTGGGTGATGGAGAGGCGGCGGGGTGCTGGGGGTGGGTCCAGGCCCCTGTGCCTCGGGAAACCTTCGTGGTGACCTACTGATCACTCCAACCCGAGCGCTGACCCCAAAAGCTCAGCTGAACCAGAAGCCACTGGCGAGAAGTCCCCAGGGCCGAGTGCCCAGACGTGAGGTCAGGAGACCTCTCAATGTCCAACCCAAGTGCTCATTGAAGTCTTTGTTAAAATACTGGGGTTTTTTTCTCAGAAAAAAGAAGGCAAACTCATTATAGGAACACAGGAAAGTACAGAAAAATGGAAGGAACTGGGGATCACCAAGAGCCTCACTTCAGAGAGGACCGGGGTTAATGCCCCTGCATGATTCCTCTCAATTGTGCATGTGTGTGTGTGTGTGTGTGTGTGCATGTGTGTGTGTGTGTGTGTGTGCATGTATATGTGTGTGTGCATATATGTGTGCACAGGTGTGTGTGTGTACATGTGTGCGTTTATATATGTGATTGTGTGTGTGTGCATGTGCATGCATGCAGGCAGGCATATGTGTGTGCGTGTGGAGGCCAGGACAACAGCTCAGTGTAGCCTAGGCCAAAATTCAGCCCCAAAACGGGGGCGTCCTTTCCGGGTCCGAGGTGCTGGCCCCCAGACTCCCTTGCAGCAGCACTCTTTCCCACAGCAGGCCCATCCTCTGAAACTGGTTTTTATGAGGTTATGGACACCACTGCAGAGAACACCTCACAGGGGTCAGCATGAGGGTGGCTGACCTTTCCCGGGAGTCAGTTCTGGATGCAGAATTATTGACCAGAGGGCAAAGATGTTTCAGGGCATGTGGCGCATGGGGCCAGAGGAGCAACCCTGCTTAGGATCTGACTGCAGGGCTGCACCCGCTCATTGCGAGGGGCCCGTGAGCATCACAGGCACCCTGACCCCCGAGGGGCCTAAATAGCTCCCAGACCACTGAGTTGGCTTTTGACCCTGCCCAAGGTGCCAGGACACAGGAGGTGACCCTAGGACGGCCAGCACACTGACCCTTGACCTGGGCCATACAAGGGCCTTGACCGCAGCAGGGGCAGGCGAGGCACACCTCTGCTGGAGGAGGAGGGTCAGCCTCGGGCCTTTCCCAGTTTCCAGGGACTCTGAGTGCCTCCCAGGCCCGCTTGCAGCATCGCCCCCTACAGCCCTCAAGTGCCTCCCACCCGTGGATCATCCTTACGGGGCCCGCACCCTGTACCCACTCCTTCCCATGGCCCTCTCCTGACCCACCCTCCCAATGGCCCCCTGCACCCACCCCTCCCCAAGATCCCCTGCACCCACCCTTCCCCATGGCCCCCCTGCACCCACCCCTCCCCAAGACGCCCTGCACCCACCCTTCCCCATGGCCCCCTGAACCCTGCCCACCCCAAGACTCCCTGGACCCACCCCTCCATGGCCCCCCTGCACCTGCCACTCCCCCAGCTGCTCCAAGGGCACCAGAGATCCTAGGAAGGCCCTCTTGCTCAGGACACCCACATGCTTTCCCCACTTTCCAGGTTACCTTTGCCCTGTTGTCCTGCTTAAACCTGCATGCCTGACCCCAGCACTTCAGTCTCCTGGTTTCTTTCCTCTGTGGCTTGCTTCCCACCTGACAAACATCTTCTTTGCTCCAGGCTTGTGTCCTGGACCCGAGGTCCCCATGGTGTCCTCTGGTGTGGCCGCAGCTGCAGACAGAGCCTCGCATATGCGGGCCTGGATTGCTCATCCAGATGCCATGGGCCCCAGGGCTGTGCCCTGCTGGGGGCAGACCCTTCAAGGCCCCGGGATGGAGATCCTGCCCTCAGTGGTCTCGCACTGGGCCCACCTTGCCGAGAAAGTCAGGCCAGTCTCCCCTCCTGGACACCACCCCTCTCTGGCCCTTAGGTGACACTGGCTGGTAGGGGAGAGTGGCAGAGCCCTCCCCAGTGGCTGGGACAGAAACTCTGTTGTCTCTAACTCTTCAGGAGGGGGTGGGCTGCTCCCCCCGGGTCCCAGGGTCAGCACGGACCTCCACTCACGTTTAGTCCTACATGAACCAGGCAGCAAACCCAGCTCCTCCTCGAACCCGAAGCCAACAGTTCAGTGACAGGGGCCCAGGGGTGAAGAGGAAGAAGGCAGGGAAAACTGGAAGCTAGGTCCGGTCAGTGCCCCCTCTGTAGCGGGTCCTGTGTGGACTCGCAGGGGAGAGCTCTGATCTGGGACCCTGGGACCCTCCTGAGCTGCCAGGGGACAGCTCTGCTTCTGGCCCCGGCACCCATGCTCAGACCTGAAACCAGTGTCCGAGGTCAGGGATGTAGAATCGCGCCCTAAATTAATTTTTGTTAATGCTGAATTTCAATCGTGTTTGTCTTTTTATGTGTGTATTTGGTATTACAAGCTTTTAATCCCTTTGGGGTTGAAAATCTTCAAGATGGAATGGAACAGAGGATGAGGAGAGCGTCTTGTGCTGGGACTGACCCTCGGAGGGCCCCAAGGCCCAGGCAGGGGTGAGTCACCTCCCTGGACCCCAGCCCACAGCCCCTCACACCCCTTATTCCCGAGGGTGGCACAGCCGGGGCCCGAAGAGCAGTGTATGCCACGCTCATCTGCCAGGCTTCACGGCATTTTCCCTATGATGAAGCGTGAGAGCAGGTTTCCACAGGGTGGGGGAAAGGCCAAGTCCACTCAATGCTCGTTTATAGTGGTATTTGTAAACACTTTTATTAGCACCATGGGGTCCTCAGAGCTTGTAGGACACTCTAGGGATTGTAAACGTCTAGGTAACATCAGATCAATGAACGATACGAAGCAAAAGAACAAAAGTATGTCAAATAAACTACCTGAGAATTCTGACACTGAAAAAATTCCAAAACCCAAAGGAAGACACGAATGTGGGACGCACATGAACGCGGGGCTGGGCCACATCCTGTCTCTGTGGTGGGTTTGCACCACCGGGGGCTGGGCGGGGGAGCCTCCTCGGGACACCACAGCGGCAGGAGATGCAGAGCGACTTGTATTTAGGGCAAAACTCTCAGGTACAAGGCTCAGGCCATCTCTAATCGAAATTTTACCTTCAGGAAAAGCAACTTCCACGCTGTTTCAAAGTAACTTCCGGGCTATTTCAAAGTAACTTCCGTGCTGTTTCAAAGTAACTTCCGTGCTGTTTCAGTATCTAATACAAGTGAAACAATCTTCAAGAGTAAAATGGCCTCCAGTTGCTTTAGAATGCTGTGTGACTTCCCCTGCTTAATGAAGGGAGTCAGCTCTCTGTGCACCTCCCTCCTTTCCATGGATTTCCTTCCCGTTTGGTCACCACAAGCTCTGAGTAGGCTTCCCATTGCTCACGAGTCACCTCTTTCATACCTACTAGTGTGTATGTGTTGATCCCAATCTCCCAGCCTCACTCAGCCTCTTAAAGATTCTGCCTCCTCCCCCAAAAAAGCCACATGGTGAATGGTCATTTAAATCCACCCCTTGCTTGCATTTCTGAGGACCCAAAGGCCCGAGGGGCCCTGGTAGGCCACGGGCTCTTGCTCCCGCCCCGGCCAGGACTGCCTCCCAGAGGAGCACGGAGGTGTATGAGCTATCACAGGCCAGGGCTGGGCCAGGGGTCAGGGTGCCTGTGTTGGGCCAGGGGTCAGGGTGCCGGTGCTGGGACAGGAGCCATCATGCTTTGAGGTGGGATGCAGCCCCTCCTTTGTGGTTCCATCCCCCTGGGTGGAGCCCCCAGAAGGCACAGCACTCCCACCAGGCATTGCTTGGCTTATATGACTCCACACCTGGCCTGGGGTCGCCTAGCACCAGGCTAGGCCCACCTTCCTGTTGCAGCCCAGGGGGTAAAAGCGCAGCCGCTGAAGGCACGCCCGCAGACCCTGTTCTCGGGAGGGGCCAGCTTCTGGCCCCCTGAGCTGTGAAGCTGCATTTGCAGGATCATGCCACTCGGAGGAGCTGCTGCTGACAACACCCGTGTACACAGGCGAGTCGGCACCTACACGGGGCGGGCCGGGGGCTGCCCGTGGCCTCTGGCAGGAAAGCACCCCCAGCGCTGTGATGTGGACAGAAGCTAGACAGGGCCTCAGAGAGCACCTCCCACCCCCCAAGAAGACAGTAGGGCCCCCAGGCTCCCACCCGCACCAGCATCACAGCGGAGTCTGCAGAGGAGCTCCATGGAAAGCTCGGCGTCTGAGCCGCCTGTGCCTCTCCAGTCTCTGCCTCTGGTGGACTCCAGGCCTTTCTTTTGAGGCTCTGCAGCCCCCTCTGCAAGCCTCCTGCTGGTGGCCAGGCCGCTCTGCTTCCCTCTGGGCGGAGTCAGAGAGAAGGTGGAGTGCGCGTCCACCTGGGGTTGGCACCAACCTTGTGCACAAGGCTAGCGGTTTCCAGTGTCTCTGCTCTGAAGTGAGGAGGTTCTGTCCAGCTCTGATCTCCCCTGGCAGCCATCTAGACCGAGGCAAACTGCCAGCGTTTGGACTCTGTACATATGAAGCTCCAACCTAAAATGTTTTAATAGGCTTGAAAGTTTCGGTGAAAACATTTCTTGAGAAGTAACATTTCTTGAGAAGTTTCTGTAAGAAAAAAGAGCATTTATTTTGGTTCTGTCTCTGCTGGCGGGTTGCCTGGCTCTGCACCCCCACCCCCGTGCCACCCCCACCGCCCCGGCTCTTTGTTCTAACTGGGCTTTCCAGCCTCCAACCAGTAACTTGGGCTGAGAGCCGTTCTGAGAAGTGGGACAGCTCTCAGGAAGCCTCACTACACTGCAGCACCGTGTGTCTGCAAGACTGGGCTGCCCTCCGTTGAGGGAGGGCAGGCCCCAGCCCGAGTTGGGCCAGGACTGGGGCCTCAGACGGCAGGGGCTCCTGCCAGTGGAGATGCTCCCACTGGGAGTGTGAGTGGGAGGAGAGGGCAGGTTTTATGGGACTTGGAAAAGAAGAATGACAACCACTTAAAACATGTCACAAATTCCTTTCATGAGATGGACAGAATGTGGCCAGCCACACTCTCGGAGTGAAAGGGCGGGGAAAGGGCGAGGACACGGCCCCTGCACACGTCCAGGGGAGGCAGCCATGCCAGGCGCTCGGCTTCTCCCCAGGGCCCTGCAATCCGCGTCCTGGCAGGTCCTCAAACACCTGCTGCAAGTGCTGGTCCGGGAACCTCACTGTGAAGCTGGAAAGATGCGTCTTTGCTGCCTGAAGATCGAGCCTTCCGAGCAGCCCTATCACAGTACAGTGACACCCAGCTGTATTTCAGTATGTGACTCCATCTCTCTCTAAGCTACTTGTGACACAGGTTTGTAAAACAACTCATTCAATACAGTGTGCTGTCCCCTCAGCTGTGTCTGACTCTTTCGACCCCATGGACCGTAGCCCACCAGGCTCCTCTGTCCACAGGATTCTCTAGGCAAGAACACTGGAGTGGATTGCCATGCCCTCCTCCAGGGATCTTCCCGACCCAGGGATCAAATCCACATCTCTTGCGTCTCCTACATTTGCTGCTGCTGCTAAGTCACTTCAGTCGTGTCCAACTCTGGGACGGCAGCCCATCAGGCTCCCCCATCCCTGGGATTCTCCAGGCAAGAACACTGGAGTGGGTTGCCATTTCCTTCTCCAGTGCATGAAAGTGAAAAGTGAAATTGAGGTCACTCAGTCATGTCCGACTCCCAGTGACCCCATGGACTGCAGCCCACCAGGCTCCTCTGTCCATGGGATTTTCCAGGCAAGAGTACTGGAGTGCAGTGCCATTGCCTTCTCCAGCCTACATTTGCAGGTGGGTTCTTTACTATTAGTGCCCCCAGATACATCTGTAATGACTGTTTTTGACATTGATGACCAATGTCATCTGCAAATAAGTTTTCTGCTAATAAAAATCTGTGATGAGAGAGAGACCTGAAGGGGGCGAAGGGGACTTTGGAGCCCTTGTCAGCTCCCAACCCAGGCCTCATCCCTGGCCATCCCAGCGGGTAAGCGCCTCTCACCCGCTCCTGTGGGCGTGGTCCCCTCCTCCTCTGCAGCCCCCACATCCTGGACACCCCCCCCCCAACTCACACAGACCCTGCTCTTGAGTCTCAGGTACCACCTGACCTGTGTTCCAGGTTTTTCATCTCAATGACTGGTGAAGACTATCAGACCCCCATCTGGATTGAGTGGAGGGTAACGCAGAGAGCCTTCAAAGGCTCCAGGTGGCCACAACCCCCAGGCACCTTCTAACATCCTCACCCCAAGCCTCCCAGCCCTGCTGCCCCTTGGTACCAACCACCACCCTCAGGTTTTGATGGCTTGATGCAGCAGCCCTCGTGAGGCCACCAAGACACTCACCTGAAGACCCCCTCCCCCCCATCCTGCTGTGTTACAAGCAGGGCACTCGCGCGTTCTCCGTAACTGGTGATAGGCACCCCGCGCGGGGCAGTGGCCGGGCCCGGGCACAGGAGTCAGCGCCTGAGGTCTGTGCAGCTGGCACAGGCTCTGCTTCCCGCCCGTGCTGGGCCCTGCACACGCCTGGCGCTCCGTGCCTTCCAGGTCCTCCCCAGAGCCCTCTCACTTGCTCTCCATCCAGACGAGAGCACGGCTCTCTCCTCGGCCCCGGCCTTTCCTCCCCTTGCCGAGCAGATGGGATTTTGCCATTATCACGTGGCGGATACTGACGACAGAAGTACAGATTTCCTCTTGCACATGTACTTCTAAAGGCAAATTGTGCCCCACTGTGGTGACAGGAAAGAATGCAAACCAGGGAGCCTCACTGCCACGTGCCTGTGACGACTGGCTCGAGGTCTGATGGCAGCTGCAGGAAGGGGACCCCACCGGGGATGGGCATGCCTGGTTTCCCTGCAGAACCCTGCATTTTGCAATGATGATAGATTTTGTTAGCTTGTTAATTCCTTCAGACCAGGTACTGTGTTTATTATCTAATTTATTAATTCATTCATTTGCTCTTTATGCGTGTTTAACACCCTCTCCAGCATGGTAGGCAGACACTTTTCTCTAGCATGAGAATAACCCCTTTATGGAATATGATCACCCAGTTCAACATTTCATTCTCACAAAGGCGATTACTGCATGAATCCCCCTCTTCAAACTTGCAACACTCTATGATGAGAAGAAATGCTTCTTCATTACAAGTGTTTTCCCCACAAAAAAGCTGGCAGTTACCATGACAGGCGAGTGATGTAGGTACTTGTGTAAGTGCATTGTTGTGCTAGGGTGGAAACAAACCTAAGAAAGAATAATACAGTAAATGAAAACCTGGAGTCAGAAGACCAAAGTTCAAACACCGTTTCTCCAGGGACCAGTTAAGTTGCTAGCTTCTCTGGATGTCAGTTTCCTCGTCTAGGAAACAAGGATGAAGCAACCTCCTGCCTCTCACGGATGTCACGGAAATGAAATCAGAAAGGGGGTGAGCACATCTTGAGGACACCTCGGGGGCAGGCAGCTCACTGTAGGGAGGTGAAACCTGGGCAGAGAGCCACTGAAGAGCACTGAGCCACTCACCCACTCCGTACCACTGCTCAGGGTATTTCCAAATCCTGGTTTGCAGCTGAGCCTGGATAACTGCTGTCCTGCCCGGTTCTAGCGTGTGCAGGCCACAGTCAGGACCCCAAGCACACACAAGTGGCCTCTCATTCTACAAGGGTCGGCTTCCAACTGGCTGTCCAAATGTCTGAGGGCAGCTCTCCCCATCTAGGGCCATCCCAGAGCACAGAGGAAACCAAAGGCCTCCTGCTGTTGGGCCTGGGAGGACCAGGAAAATAACCTGGGATTACTCCCCCTGACCAGCACGGGGAGGACGCCCCTCCAGACATGAGAGGATCTTTCGTTTCTGGAAATGAAATTTCCCCTTCTCATGGTGGGTAGGGGTTCTTACTGAATCCTCCCAAACCTCAGCACTCTGAGCGCTCACACAACTTTGCCATATTTAAACAACATTTGTGCTATTTAGTTACTTAATAATTTTCTTTGAATTAATTTTAAATGTAACCCTTAAAAAAAAAACTTGTCCTTATCCTAAGTAAAATGAATAACATCACAGGCTTAATATATTTGTTGTATTTTTTCTATTACACATTCAGACAAATACATAATAACCATGTAATGAGTAAATTAAAACATGTCTGTCCCTCAGCTAAGTTCAATCGTTCAGTCATGTCCGACTCTTTGCGACCCCTTGGATTGCAGCACGCCAGGCCTCCCTGTCCATCACCAACTCCCCGAGTTTACTCAAACTCATGTCCATTGAGTCAGTGATGCCATCCAACCATCTCAACCTCTGTCGCCCCCTTCTCCTCCTGCGTTCAATCTTTCCCAGCATCAGGGTCTTTTCCAATGAGTCAGCTCTTCGCATCAGGTGGCCGAAGTATTGGAGTTTCAGCTTCAGCATCAGTCCTTCCAATGAATATTCAGGACTGATTTTCTTTAAGATTGACTGTCCCTACGCTACCTAAAAAGTCTCAGCGTTTCAGTCTGGGAAAATCGCTTGAAAGAACCCCGTTTGCCTTTGGGGAAGGGCGAGAGGGCGTGGCAGAGCCCAGACACTCCGCGCCGGAGCGCCTCTGTCCCCACCCCCATCCCGGCACAGTGCTGGACCGACTTCGCAGAGAAATTCGCTGAAGGAACGTCTCCATCTAGTGGCAGAGACCTCTCATTACAGCCGGAAGGCAGCTCCTGCTAAAAGGCGCCGGGGGTTTCCTTTGAAGGGGGGTCGAGTTCTGGAGAGTGAGGACGGCTGCTTACCTCACTGAATATTCTAAAACCCTCTGAACTGTACACTTTAGAGGAGTGAATTGCCTGGTAAAAATTGCATCTCAATTTTCAAAAACAGAACGATTACGGGAGGATTCAATATGAACAGAAAGAGAAAACACGCCTGTGCCTTCTCCTGGTGAAATTATATCATCTGAAGCGTGGCAGTGAGGGCGTCTTTTTCTTCGCTCTGTCTTGGGATGTGAAGTTTACATCCAGGGGCCAGAAGTCCTACCAAAAATAGATTCTTTCATTTGTTTGTTTCATTTGTTTGTTTGTAAACCACGGCTATAGCGCCTATTAAACACAATTTTCCCATGATTCCTTTAGCTGATATTCTAAAAAGTTGTCTCTCTTTAAGGCCTTTTTACCCTAAAAAGTGCTTTCAAGCTGCAATTACACAGATCTGAAATGTGCAGCCTGTGCCTTCACATTCACTTCACAGTGGAGTTGGTGGGTGTGGTTAAATTATGATGTTTTATTCTAAGGGGAGGCTGAGAAACATCTGCTCCTTGATGGAAACCATGTGTTGTTGCAAGACACTACGTCAGGCAGTTTAATACGATGTATCCCTTACAATTACAAGTGCTAAACAGAACCCGTTACAGAATTCCCACTCATGTTCTCGTCACACACCAACTCAAGAATCTTCCCCTGTAACTCGTAGGGGATTGATCAGTGCAATTATTTTGTAAAGGTCTTTGTCAGTGGATTCAAAATAACCAGAAACAGTAATTATTATTATTTAGGATTCAAGTGTTGATTTTCCAGCTGAGATGCAGCCTTAGCCTCACGCGGCTACAGGTGTGGATAAAGCAGATAGCAAACCCTTCTGTGTGCAGCACATTTTCTGGGAGGGCCTCTCACCCTGCCGGGCACATGCTCCCACTGCAGTGTGTAGGAAGGTGGTCCCAAGACTTCCAGACAAGCCAGCGTGAGCTCAGTTCCGCACCGGCCACAGCTCACGTCCTCACGCCCTAAGCAGGTCTCCCTCATTGGGAGGCTTGAGAGAAGGTGCCTTCCCCAGCCCACCCCCTTCCCCTCCTCCCCCTGACCCAGAGGGCTTTGCCTGCCCTGCTGCTGCAGGAGTGAGGCAGCCCCTCCAACCTCAGTGCCTCAGCCGGAGCTGTCAGGACAGGGGGAGAAGCCGGAGCAGGGTCTGGTAACAGCTCTCACTGCCCCAACTCCACTTCCCCCCACCTCAGTCCTGCTTCCTCTCCTCTCCTCTCACATCTCATACCCCGAGGCCCGTGTGCACATGATGCCTATAATGTACAGGATGAATTATTTAGCCCAAAACGTCATTAGTTCTCTAACTAACGAGAGAGATCTCATTAGTTAGAGTTCTCTAACTAATTAAGTTGAGAGATCCAGAGCTAAACTGGCCAAGGAAAAAGAGAGGAGACAGTGAGCAAAACTGATAATGGAAGAGGAGCTTTCATAAGAAACCATGCCAGAAATAAAGAAATGTTACGATGAAATGGACAGATCCCTAGAAAGACACAAATGACCACAACTGACTCAAGAGGAAACAGACAACTGGAACGAACCCACAACAAGCAAAGAAATTCAATTGGTGATTTTAAGTCTTTCAACAAAGAAAAACTCAGTTCCGTGTGGTTTCAATGGTGAATCCCATCATACATTAATATTTAGAGAAAAGCCATGAAATTAAAAGATGCTTGCTCCTGAGAAGAAAAGCTATGACAAACCTAGACATAGGTTATTAAAAAGCAGAGACATCATTTTGCTGACAAAGGTCATTAGAGTCAAAGCTAAGGTCTTTTCAGTTAGTCATGTATGGATGTGAGAGTTGGACCATAAAGAAGGCTGAGCACCGAAGAATTGATGCTTTCAAACTGTGATGCTGGAGAAGACTCTTGAGAACCCTTGGACTGCAAGGAGATCAAGCCAGTCCATCCTAAAGGAAATCAACCCTGAATATTCATTGGAAGGACTGATGCTGGAGCTAAAGCTCCAATATTTTGGCCACCTGATGAGAAGAGCCGACTCATTGGAGAAGACCCTGATGCTGGGAAAGATTGAGGGCAGGAGGAGAAGGAAACAACAGAGGATGAGATGGTTGGATGGCATTACTGACTCAGTGGACATGAACTTGAGGAAACTCTGGGAGAGAGTGAAGGACAGGGAAACCTCGTGTGCTGCAGTCCATGGAGTTGCAGAGAGTCGGACATTACTTAGTGACTGAACAACTGTTGGGGAAGTCATATTAGGAATTTATATTTGATTATGACTCTTCGGGCTGTTTTGTGGTGTGTGCTCTTGCATGAGGGCTAGTGTCAGTTTAAGGACCCCACAAGCCACTTGGCCAAACAATATGGGTGCTGAGATAGCAACAGTATGGAGTAGCTTCTATTTTATAAGAATACAGTATATAATACTTACAACATACAAAATATGTATTAATCGACCATTCGTGTTATCAGTAAAGCTTCCAGTCAACCTTAGGCTTTCAGTAGTTAAGTTTGGGGAGTCAATAGTTATACACAGATTCTTGACTGCACAGAGGGGTCAGTGTCCTGTTCTTAAAAAGTCAAGTGTACTATCATCAAATAACCTGAAATGAAATTAAGAAAATAATTCCCAAAAAAAAGAAAATAATTCAATGTACAATAGCATCAAAAAGAAATAAAGTACCTAGCATTGAATGTAAAAAGAAAAAAAGAAGTTCAAAATTTATTCACTGAAAACTATAAAATATCACTGAGAGAAATTATAGAAAACTTAAGTAGAGAGATATCCCACGCTCACAGATTGAAAGATTCAATATTATTTGTATGTCAGTTCCCTACAAATTATAGAGAAACAATGCAGTCATTATCAAAATCCCATCATGTTTTTGTAGAAACTGACAAACCGATCCTAGTAAATATGTGGACATGAAAAGGACCTAGACTAGCCAAATTATTCTGACAAAGAACAAAGCTGGAGAACTTACACTATTGGATCTCAAACTCACTATAAAGCTATAGAAATCAAGATCAGCTGGTGTTAACATAAGGACAGACATAAAGATCAATGGAACAGAACTTGAAATTCTAGGATGTTCATGGTCTGTATTGTAAAATTTAACACAAAATAACATTTTAAAGAGTCATTGGAGAGAGATTTCTTCCTATTAAGGACTCTCTCAACCCCATAGTTTATTCTCATGTCTGTCTTGTGCTGGATTCAGAGCAGGGACCGGCAGGAGATGACTCCAACCCATTCTCTGCTGTGAATTACACGAACGTGATTGTCTTGGGACCTGCTTTTTAGAAACTCTCTCTCCAGCAGCTGTAATGGAAATTTGGTCATAAGATGAGAAGCAAATTAGGAGGTAATCTGTACATAAAATCATGTGGAATTCATGCAGGAACATTACTTCCTATCACACAACATCGTACTTTTTATTAGGAAAGTTTTCAGATATGCAAAAATACCAACGTTCCTGATATTCCTCTGATCAGGACAGAACCTACCTTGTTCAATCACACTTCCCATTTAGTAGGCCTGATTGATTAGAAATAAATCCCAGGTATCCTATTATTTCATCTATAAATATTTCATCACACATCTTTAAATGATAAAGGTTGTTCTTAAAACGATACTCAAATAAATCACCAGTAATCTCCTATAGGTGGAGAAGGAAATGGCAACCCACTCCAGTATTGTTGCTGGAGAATCCCATGGAAGAGGACCCTGGTGGGCTATGGTCCATGGGATCGCAGAAGAGTTGGACACGACTTAGCGACTGAACAATAGTCTCCTACAGGAATTGAAACAGTAAAAGGAAGCAATCCTCTGTAAGCTGCACAGACTCTGCCTATAAAGTCTAGCTCTCTTTAAACAGCCTTTTTATACCCATCTGATGATGTAAAATCAAATGAGTCTCATGTTCATTTTTCCAAAAATAATAAACTTTTCCGAGCAGCACAGTAAACAGCAGAGCGTGCCGTGGTCAGGAGCCTGCTGTCCCAGGGGGACACAACAGTGCCGGCCGACGCACCCCCTTCTATGGGAGCACACCAGGCCCAGCTCGGACCTAGGAAAGTGGACCCTCAGTCCAGAACAAGGGCTGACTGCCTAGTTCTAAACCTGATAAAGAGAAACTTCAAGTGAAAACCGCTGGCTTAGAGATGTGAATCAAATTCACTCTATCTTTTCTCAACATCTGACTTGAAATAATAATTTAAAAAATTAAACCCAAGCCTTGTGGGAAGGGATTCCGAGGTGGCTCAGCGGTAAAGAATCCACCTGCCAATGCAGGTGGTGTGGGTTTGATCCCTGGGTCCAGAAGATCCCCTGGAGTAGGAAATGGCAACCCACTCCATATTCTTGCCTGGAAAATTCCATAGACAGGGCTGGCGGGCTACAGTCTATGGGGTCGCCAAGAGTCAGGCATGACTGAGCAGCTGAGCACACCTTCACATGTAACTGCCTCCAGGCCGCCTCTCCCCACCGTAACAGACAGTGTGCCGGGAAGATGCCAGGAGATCAGTGCTGCTGACCCGCCACTAGTCATCCCCTCATGTGAGTGGTGAGTGCTACACTACTCTGGCTTAACCCAGGGAACACTGACTCTCTGCTCCCATGGGCTTGGCTGCACAGACAGCATTTTACTGTGGTTGGTCCAGGAGATCCAAGGGGACACCACAACATCCCCCTTTACTGGGGAGTAAGACCATAGAGAGAGCAGGGAGACTCTCCTGATCACCCAGCCACCCTGAAGGGCCGGGACATGCTCCTGGGAAAGTCGCTGTTCCTTTCCCCCTCCCTCTCTTTTTCCCTCTGGTTTTCTCCCTTTTCTGTCTGTATTTCAAGGTACTGGTCTTAGAGGAGTCATGTGCTCACTGCCCCTTCTGTTTTGGTGAGTGGGGCAGAGGGAAAGCTGGAGATGGAGATAGTTCCTGTTAGTGGGAGAGCACTGTTGACATGTGTGGGCCCCCCCCCCCCCCCCCCCCCCCCCCGCCAAAAGAGATTCCTGGGAGGGGAGGAGGGAGTGGGAGGAGAGAGTTGGGGGGAGGGGAGAGAGGGGGAGGGGAGGGGAGGGGAGAGTGGGGGGAGGGGAGAGGAGAGTGGGGGAGGGGAGAGTGGGGAGGGGAGAGAGGGGGAGGGGAGGGGAGGGGAGAGGGGGGGCAGGGAGGGGGGGGAGGCAGTGGGGGGGGGGGGGGGGGGAGTGGAGGAGGGATCACTTTTGTCCTGTGATCCAGTTAGAAACAGAGAAGAAAATCTAAGAGGTTTCCACTTTGGGTGGGACAGCAGTCTGGAGACTCTAGGGGCCCCACACTAAGAACACTTAGATTTCTGTCTAGGACATGAATTTCCATGCCAGCACCAGGTTTGAAGGAAGCAAGGGACATCCTGAAAGTGAAAGTGAAAGTCGGTCAGTCATGTCTGACTCTTTGCAACCCATGGACTATACAGTCCACTGAATTCTCCAGGGCAGAATACTGGAGTGGGTAGCCTTTCCCTTCTCCAGGGGATCTTCCCAACCCAGGGATCAAACCCAGGTCTCTAGCATTGCAGGCAGATTCTTTACCAGGGACATCCTGAAGTCTCTCAAACCAAGGAAAGCCTAATGAGCTTGACCCAGGGAGGGAAGTCCAGTAAGAAAATACAAGAAGCAGAGTGGCCCTCAGGGAACTTGCCAATATCACAACTACTGATTATATATTATGCAAATATTTCAGATATCCATCAAGTGGTTGGACCTGTTTCTTTTCATTGGAATGTAGCTCTTTCATAATAATTACCCAAAAAAGGAAGCTATGAAATGTAAAAACAACGGTGAGAAACAAATCAATTAATATGGTGGTAGTTCAGTCACTAAGTCGAGCCCATGGACTGTAGCCCTCAGGCTCCTCTGTCTGTGGGATTTCCCAGGCAAGAATACTGGGGTGGGTTGCCATTTCCTTCTCCAGAGGATCTTCTTGACCTAGGGATTGAACCTGCATCTCCTGCATTGCAGGCAGATTCTCTACCGACTGAACCATCAATTGGTAAACATAGGTTAAAGAAAAACAGTCTATAAAACAATGACTAACTTGGGAGTTGTAAAAAAAATGCAGAATTAAAATATTAGATAATTACAGTGTGTAAGTCTGAAGAACAGAGGTATTGTGTTTTGAGATCTATATGTTGTTTCGAAGGAAAGTGGAATATTAACTTTACATTTAGTAAGTTAGGAATGCAGGTTCTTTGGGTTCCTGAACCCAGTTCCAGTTGTGTGTGTGTGTGTGCAGGCTTCCCTACATCAAAAAGCAATTCTTGGATGCCAGCAGGATATCCAGGAATCCAACTCAGTCCTGATACTGTCTCGCTAGAGACAGAATCAGACTACAACTTAAAAGGCTCAGTCCCACAAGACAGCCCTCCACTTCAGACTCCAGTCGAAAGCCCGGGTTCTGTCCTCCTTACAGACTCATCCCGAGGACTTCTTCAACTCAGGATGTCAATCACAAGTCCAGTTGTCACGTGCACTTCTGACCAGCTGGCTAGAATCAGAGGTTCCCACAGCCCCCTCCTCAGGTTGGATTAATTTGCTAGAACAGCTCACAGCACCTGGGAGCTTTCTTACTGGATTACCAGTTTGTTTTAGAAGGATGTGGCATCGGATGGAAGAGAGACACAGGGTGAGGCATGGCGGGGGAGCAGGGGGTGTGAAGTTTGCATGCGCCCTGCAGGTATTAATATAAAACTTGGAAAGGAAGTAATTAAACAATAATTTGTAAATTATATGAAAACTCCAAAGAATCTACTGATATACTACTTAAAATAATTTATTAAAGCAAATGGATCATTGCACAAAAATCTGCATTTTTACATACCAACACCAGTCAATTAGAAAGTATCAATTTTTAAAAGTATCATGCATTGGCAAAAGTATCAACAATGAAAAAAATGGACAAAAGTGTCAACAACAAAAAATAAAGTAACTAGGAATAAATGTAACCAATATACAAATCCTACATGCAGAAAATCATAAACTCTTATTGGAAGACTTTGAAGGGGGCCTAAACAACTAGAGTAAACTCCGGGAGTTGGTGATGGACAGGGAGGCCTGGCCTGCTGCGATTCATGGGGTCACAAAGAGTCGGACATGATTGAGCGACTGAACTGAACTGAACTAACTAGAGTGATATACTCTTTATAGATGGGGAGATTCAAATCACAAAGATGTCTCTTCTTCCCAACCAGAGTTATAGATTCCATGTAGTTCTGAGCAAAACTCTTAACAGGTATAATCAATAAATTTGACACATTAATTTAAAAATTTATGAAGCAATGGCCAAGAATAGCCACAAAACTTCTTTCTAAATAAATAAACTACTAGGGGCAATTGCCCTCACAAATAATATGCCTTACTATCACTCTATAGCAATGAAGACAAGACAAGAACCCAAAATAGAAAGTCCCAAACAAGCCCATGTATTTATAGAGGCTCACTGAGTGTCAGAGGTGGCACTGCGCTCAGTGGGAACAAGAGAAGCTGTTCAGCAGCAGTAGGGCTGGTAGGAACAGCCAGTCGAGCTCGGTCAACTGGTAACCCATGTGGGAAAGAAGCCATATCCCTGCCCTACACCATATACAGAACATCCATTTCTTATTAAAGACTGAGCTGTGAAAGGCAAACTGTTATAAAATTAAGGAGTAAAAAAGGAAGCCATCTTTATGCTCTCAGGTTAGGGGATACATTCTTAAAATTAAAGACTTCTTTTCTCAAATGACCATGAAAAATACAAGTCAAAAACTGGTGGATGATATAGGTAACATAAACAATAAAAGATCTGTTTCAGGAACCACAAGGAACTACCACTGCTCAACAAGAAAAAGACAAACAACCCAACAGAAAAATGAGTGACAAACTTGAATACATTTTGCAGAAAACACAAAAGGCACATTTATTTTAAAAAATAGGAAGATACTAAGTCAAAATGGCTAGCAGATGAATACAAATTAAAATCACAACTTCATTTTAACAATTTTCATTTAGATTGGCAAAGATTAAGTAGCATAATAGCAAGTCATTGAAAATGTGGTGAGAATATAAGCTGAGACAACAATTTTGACATATCTCATAAATCTGAACACTTGCATATCCTGATCAGCAATTCCACATTATTATACATATCTCCAGATTTCAACTCATTATACTAAGAAACATGCAGAAATATGTTCATTGTAGCAATTTCCATATTACCAAAAAGGGAAAACAATCTAAATGTCCTTCTATAAAATAATGTATAAATAAATCCTGTAATATTCCCCCAATGAGCTATTATATAGAAGTCACAATAAAGTGTACCCATATAAAATAACACAAATAAAATTTGGATACATAGTGATGAATGAAAAAACCATTCACAGATTTAAAAACATATGATGCATTTTTATAAACATCAAAAACAAGCATGACTAAACAGTATTTTTGTGCATGCTGCTGCTGCTGCTAAGTCATTTCAGTCATGTCCGACTCTGTGTGACCCCATAGACAGCAGCCCACCAAGCTCCCCGTCCCTGGGATTCTCAAGGCAAGAACACTGGAGTGGGTTGCCATTTCCTTCTCCAATGCATGAAAGTGAAAAGTGAAAGTGAAGTTGCTCAGTCGTGTCCAACTCTTAGCGAGGCCATGGACTGCAGCCCAGCAGGCTCCTCTGTCCATGGGCTTTTCCAGGCAAGAGTACTGGAGTGGGGTGCCATTGCCTTCTCTGATCTTTGTGCATACACTTATACAAATGCAGCAAAACATCATACAACAGGAAAAAGACAAACATGAATTTGAGGATGGCTGATACCTCTGGTGGGGAATCAAGGGGATGAGATGGGATTGTAATGAACATGTAGGTAGCTGTAACAATATTGGTCATGTTCAACATTTTCAGACCACGGATAGGTTCATTTTAGGATTACATCATCTTTGGTATGTACATAATTTACAGTTATTAAATAAGGGGAGGGAAGAACAAAGGGCGAAAGAAATCCAACTAAAGACCATGACAGGTCTACCTTGGAAATATGAAGGGTTTGGTTCCAGACCACTGCAGTAAAAGTGAATATTGCTAAGTCTCACAAATTTTTGGCTTCCCAATGCATATAAACATATTTCTACATTATACTGTAGTCCATTACAGGTGCAATAGCATTGTGTCTATTTTTTTAAAAAAGTGTACATACCTTAACTTAAAAATGCTTTATTGTTAAAAAATGCTAACCATCATCTGAGCCTTCAGAGAGTCGTAATCTTTTTGCTGGTGGAGGGTCTTGCCTGGATGTTGATGGCTGCTGACTGATGAGGGTGGTGGTTGCTGAAGGTTGGTGTGGCAATTTCTTAAAATAAGACAATAGGGATGTTTGCCACATCAATTGACTCTTCCGTTCATGAACAATTTCTCTGTAGCATGCAATGCTGTTTGATAGCATTTTACCCACAGTAGAACTTCTTTCAAAATTGGAGTCAATCCTCTCAAATCCTGCTGCTGCTTTATCAACTAAGTTTATGTAATATTCTAAGTCTTTTGTGGTCATCTCAACAATCTTCACAGCTTCCTCACCGGTAGATTCTGTCTCAGGAAACCACTTTCTTTGCTCATCCATAAGAAGCAACTCTTCATCTGTTAAAGTTTTATCATGTGATTGCAGCAACTCAATCACATCTTCAGGCTCCACTTCTAATTCTAGTTCTCTTGCTATTTCCACCACATCTGCAGCTACTTCCTCCACTGAAATCTTGAACCCCTCACAGTCATCTATGAGGGTTGGAATCAATTTCTTCCAAACTCCTGTTAATGTTGATATCTGAACCTCTTCCCATGAGTCACGAATGTTCTTAATGGCATCTAGAATGGTGAATCCTTTCCAGAAGATTTTTAGTTTACTGTGCCCAGATCTATCCGTGGAATCACTATCTATGGCAGCTAGAGCCTTTCTAAATGTATTTCTTAAATAATACAACTTGAAAGTTGAAATTACTCCTTGATTCATGGGCTGCAGAATGGACACTGTGTTAGAAGGTAGGAAAACAACATTAATCTCATTGTACATCTCCATTAGAGCTCTTGGGTGACCAGGTGAATTGTCAATAAGCAGCAATATTTTGAAAGGAATCTTCTTTTCTAAGCAGTAGTTCTCAACAGTGGGCTTAAAATACTCAGTAAACCATGTCGTAAAAAGATGTGCTGTCATCCAGGCTTTGTGGTTCCATTTATACAGCACAGGCAGAGTAGATTTTGCATAGTTCTTAAGGGCTCTAGGATTTTCGGAATGGTAAATGAGCATTGGCTTCAACTTTAAGTCACCAGATGCATTAGCCCCTAACAACAGAGTCAGCCTGTCCTTTGAAGCTTTGAAGCCAAGCACTGACTTCTCCTCTCTAGCTATGAAAGTCCTAGATGGCATCTTCTTCCAATATAAGGCGGTTTCATCAACATTG
Organism: Cervus elaphus; assembly: GCF_910594005.1. NCBI lineage: Eukaryota > Metazoa > Chordata > Mammalia > Artiodactyla > Cervidae > Cervus > Cervus elaphus. The sequence goes on along the minus strand of NC_057841.1, from coordinate 5,867,367 downwards.
AAAATCTGTTGTGTAGTGTAGCCACCTTCCTTAATCATCTTAGCTAGATCTGGGTAACTTGTAGCTTCTGCATCAGCACTCACTGCTTCACCTTGCACTTTCACATTATGGAGACGGCTTCTTTCCTTAAACCTCATAAACCAACCTCTACTAGCTTCAAACTTTTCTTCTGCAGCTTCCGTACCTCTCTCAGCCTTCATAGAGTTGAAGAGAGTCAGGGCCTTGCTCCGGATCAGGCTTTGGCTTAAGGGCATGTTGTGGCTGGTCTGATCTTCTATCCAGACCACCAAAACTTTCTCCATATCAGCAATAAGGCTATTTCGCTTCCTTATCATTCGTGTGTTCACTGGAGTAGCACTTTTAATCTCCTGCAAGAACTTCTCCTTTGCGTTCACAACTTGGCTAACTGTTTGGCGCAAGAGGCCTAGCCTTCGGCCTATCTCAGCTTTTGACATGCCTTCTTCACTCAGCTTAATCATTTCTAGCTTTTGATTTAAAGTGAGAGATGTGCGACTCTTCCTTTCACCTGAACACTTAGAGGCCATTGTAAAGTTATTAATTGGCCTAATATCAATACTGTTGTGGCTTAGGGAACAGGGAGGCCAGAGGAACAGAGACAGGGTACACAGGTTGGTAGAGCAATCAGAACACACACAGCCGTTTATCAGTTAATTTCCCTGTCTTACCTGGGCGCAGCTGTCAGCACCCCAAAACAATTACAGTTGCCAACATCAAAGGCCATGAATCACAGATCATTGTAATATATAGAACAAATATGTTTGAAATACTGTGAGAATTACCAAAATGTGACATTCAGACACAAAGTGAGCAAATGCTGTTGCAAAAATTGGTGCTGATAGACTTGCTCCATGCAGGCTTGCCACAAACCTCCAAGTGGTAAAACAAACAAAAAACATGATCTGGGAAGCATAATAAAATGCAACAACAGTATGCGGATACTGAGTTGTCCGCCTTCCTTAAATTGTGTCAGTTTTTGCTTCATGCACCTGCGGTGGGGGTGGGGGGGCTCTTGCTGTTGGGACAGGTGCTTCTGTCCAAATCTCAGCAGAGAAAAAGCAGCTCTTCAGAAATCGTATCAAGAAAGACCTTTTGAATGCCTCCGCAGACGACTGCTCCCGGACTGAATCAGCTCGTCTCCGCGGCGGCTCCCGCTGTCTCCGGGCAGAGCACCAGGTCTCCCAAGGCGGGGTGAAGGCGAGGCGGGCAGTGCAGTGAAGTTTCAGCCGGAAGAGACCCCAGAACACGCACTCCGGGGCGAGGAGGAGACCTGGCGACCAAGCCCCAACCCGGCGCCGCACGGGGCACGCTGGGCCAGCGGTCCACGACGCCCGCTCCGCACGCCGGGGTGCACAACGCAGTCTGGGATTCCCGGGGCAGCTGCACGCCGGGCCTCGGACGGCCGGACTCCGAGGGTGATGGGAGAGGTCGTGGGAAGACGGCCGCTGCTGCGTGCCGACACCCGCGGCGCCAAACGGGGAGCCGTCCTGAGACGCCAGCCAGCCCTCAGAGCGGAAAGGGCGGCGAGGAGCGCTGCATACTGGTACTTGTAGTTCTTCTGGCACCGTCCCCGAGCCTGCGATGGGGTCTGCGGGGCAGACACCCCTGTTGCATGCCGGGACTCCCGGCGCCAGATGGTTACTCGTGATCCCTAGGGGCGCGCTGCATGCTGGTACTTGTAGTTCTCCTGGCACCGGCCCCGAACCGGCGATGGGAGCTGCGGGACAGACACCCCTGTTGCATGCCGGGACTCCCGGCGCCAGACGGGGACTCGTGATCCCGCGGGGCGCGCTGGACGCCGGGACTCGTAGTCCCAGGACGTCCAGCCGCAGCGCCTGATACGGTTTGCGGCCCGGGGGCCCCTCTTTGCCTGCCGTCGCCAGTCCCGGATGCTGGTGCTCACGGGGTGGACGCGGCGAGGGTGCCTCGTTCCCAGCAGGGCCAGCCCCGCCCGCGCCCTCCAGGCAGCGGCCGGTTCCGGGGACCGGGCGGCCTCTCAGGCCCCGTGTGGCGTGCGTCTGCCACGGCCCCCGGCGCACGCGCGCGCGCGGCGACACGTGACTCCGCACGCTGTCCCGGAAGTCGGCGCGGGACGGGCGGCGGGTGGAAGCCGGTGCGGGGCTGAGGATCGCAGCGTTACCGCCGTTGTCCCCTCCTGGGCCGGGGTCTCCCGCCCGCGGCGAGGGGCGCCGGGCCCTGAGCGTCTGCCGGCGCCCTTCCGCAGCGTCTCCGCCCGGCTGCGATGGAGGCGCCGCCCGGCGGCCGCCTTCCCGCCGAGGGCTCCCAGCCGCCGGCCGTAGCCGAGGTGCGCTGCCCCGGCCCCGGGCCGCTGCGCCTGCTCGAGTGGAGGGTGGCGGCTGGCGCTGCCGTGCGCATCGGCTCTGTGCTGGCTGTGTGCGAGGCCGCCGCCTCCACGCAGCCCTCCGGGCCCGCCCCTGTCCGCACCGGCTCCGGAGGTTGCGTGCGCGCGGAGCGCAGGCTGAGGTCGGAGCGCGCGGGCGTGGTGCGAGAGCTGTGCGCGCAGCCGGGCCAGGTGGTGGCCCCCGGGTGAGTGGTAACGGGGGAGGAAGCCAGGTCTGGAGGGAGCTCTGGGCCTGGGCCGGGAGGGGGACCTGGGCTGGGCACTGGGTGGGACAGGGTCTCCCGGGCTGCAGCTGAAGGAGCTACGCTCGGGGAGAACTTTGGAAGGTAGGGCGCACAGTTGCGCCTCTGCCTGTTTTTCTAAGGCTGGATGACAGTCCCTGCTAGTTATCTACTGATCGGAGGCAGCAAACTTAAAAAAAAAACAAAGCCCTGTGTCACCGAAATTGCACTCTTTGAAAGACAGTTGCGTTCTTTTCTGTCTGTGACAGGTGTCTCCACCCAAGACTTCACGTTTATAAGTCAGGAAAACTAGGGTTCATAGCGCATACAGGAAGAAGCAGGCGTGCTCCTTGCTTGTTGTCGCAGCGTTAATTGTTGGGAGGCGTGCACTTGTTAAGGTCCTAGTAAATTAAACCTTGTGAAGCGCGGCTGTAAAACCTGGCAGTTCTGCTTCATAGCTCAGGAAGGGGGTGTGGCTCTGGCACAGGTAGGTCAGGGCAAGCAGTAGTGTCTCCTTCTACCATGGCTCTTGCTGTCCTACCCCTGTTTTAACCTTGTGAAGGGATTTTTTTTTTCTTTTTTGAAGTGTATGAACCTCTTTATAAGTTGACCAGTGTTGTGCGCAAAGTTGTGTACACATGACTGGTGTGGTTGTTTCCACTGCAGGGACGGAAACCTGGGGCAGGTGAGCATCCCTGCCTCCTGTTCAGTGGCTGGGGTGCAGTGTCCCTCTGTGGGGCCCAGTGCCCTGGGCACTCAGTTCCCTTTCTCCCCACCCTGGCCCTCCCCTGGAGAGGTGGGCACCGGCCCCTGCTGCTCTCCCGGTGGCACAGGTTCATTCTCTGACTGTTGAACATTTTCCACCTGGTTCCACACGGCTAGAGCCTGCCTGCCTCACAGTCCGGGGCACCTCATCCCGCGTCCAGTTCCCTTCTCTCATCTTTGGAGACGGAGCCAGGTCTTCAGCCATCCGTACCTGCGGCAGAGTGCAGGGGAGGTGGCTGGGCTGCACTCTCATCTGCCACCGCCAGAGCCATCCTCCTGGCCTTACGAGGGAGAGGCTCGCTGTGTGTGACACCCCGGTGTGCTTTCAGCATTGCTTTGAAGTCAGGTCTCCCTTGACCATTGCTTGGGCCCTGAGGAGCCTGTAAACCCACCACCTGGACGATGGACATGCTGCTTGATGTTGCCGTTTCACTGGGTAGAAAACCCCTGAGGGAAAGACCTCTGCTCCATGCTGTTCTGTTACTCTGACTGCATGGAAACGACCCCGAGGCCCAGGCAGGCCGGTCACTGGTCACAGCAGCTAGTGAGCCTCACGTGCAGCCGCCGTGCAGAGCAGAGGAGCCCAGTCAGGTAATGCTGCCAGTCAGCCCAGTAGCTGGCCTAGTGACGAGTTCCCAGCTGTGCATAATTTTCTTTTCTGTGTGTTTTTGGCGTTTCAGGTCTTGGGGTATCTTACTGCAGTGGTTCGTCCCGGGGCCTTTTGAGACTCTGAGCAGTGGTAGCATTTCTCCTGGAACGCAGGTGTGAGAGGGTGTGTAAAGCACCAGCCCGGAGCCAGGCTCTGTGGCCGGAGTTGTCCTTGTGTCCATCATCACTGTCACCAGCTGGCCTCATCCTGACCACACCAGAGGTTGTTCTCCAGCAGTGAACAGTTCCAGGAACACAGAGACCTTGTCTCTGGATGTAGTGGAAATGGCAGACGCTCTTTTGACCTGTGATGGGATTGCGTGTTTCTGTAGCGCTCACACTGTCGGGGAGAGCGGGGATTGTTCTGACCTTTTAGAAAGAGGAGGGAATGGGGTCCCAGCAGGTTCTGACGTACCAGCCTGGTCCCTGCTGGGCTTCCCCGGGTTTCCTCCACACTGCTGTCTGCTTAGGCTGCATTTCACCCGGAGCATCCCCGTGCGGGAAGTAGATGGAATAAGGGTCTGTTTCTGTTCTTGTAATGCGTATGTGGATTGAAATTATTTTGATTTGGAAATATTCTGACAAGGCACTGTTAGCAGAAAGTATTTCTGTTAATTATTTGTCCTTTCTTTTTACTTGTCTGCTTTTTTTTCAATTCATGTGGATACATTGAAGTCTCCAAAGGAAAGGAAAATATACACATAAAATAATAAGGAAACAAGCCTGGTGATGGATAAGGACCGGCACAGGAGGAGGCTGTGTAGGTGCGTGCTTGCGTCTTTTCTTGACATCCAACTGGCATTATCTGTGCCCGGTAGCCTGTCTGTCTGAATCTGCTGTTTGTATTAGGATTGTACAGTGGTGATGTTTTTAATTCCTTCGTTTCTTCTTCCTTTCTTGGTTGGCTTTCTACTGTAAGAAAAACTAACTTATTGGCGTGGACTCATGGGTGCTTATTCAGTGGATTATAGTCCATTCCAGTTACTTTCTCAACACTCAGATTATCCTGGACTGGGCAGCAGGCACCCTTCCAGGTCCTGTTTCCTGACACAGCCCTGGAATCAGCCTTTCTCAAGTCCTGCTTCCTTTCAGTGGAACCGTGGTCTGGATGTCTCGCCACCCAGTGCTCTTCAGTAGTCAGACGTTTGCTGCTCTGAAGAGGTCCCTTCACCCCTCACCCATCTGACCCGCCCAGATCCAGCAGCTGGCAGCGCCCTGGGACCCGCTCCCTGACGCTGCGCTCCTTCCGACACAGCTGGTGCCCTCTGAGCTCCCCGTTAGAGCAGATAGACGCTCCTGAGCACAGAAACCTCCGGAGAGCTTGATCCTTGTGTGCTGAGGGGAGTACCTTGTGTGGGGATTGCACTGATGATTGTCCTGTGGCCTCTCCTCAGGTACCGGCCAGGGAGGTTGGCCTGTGTTGGTGACTGGCTTGCCATTCTGAGGCTCGTCTCCTTGGTTGAAGTGTTTCTGGAGTTCACAGCACGTCAGTCCCTTGACTGTGCAGTGTATTGAGGGTAGAAAGACCCTGCCCGTGGCAAGGTCTGCAGAGTTGAAGAGGGAGGACATCTCGTGCTAAAAGGACGTGGCTCTTGCTCCTGTCTGACCCCCTTTCCCTCTCTGGGGACTGCATCTCTTTGGGGGGATATTTTTTAAGCCCAAGCAGAGATGCAGAAGTCAGCTGGACAGATAGCGTCATACCCAGCTCTGACCCTGGAGGGCAGATCTGAGTGGTCCTGTAATTTACAGCAAATGCAGTCGGCCCTCCCTGTCCACGAGTTCCCCACCAGTGTGTTCAGCTGATTTTGGGTCAGAACATCTGAGCAGTGAGAGTAGGGATTCAGAAAGTTCCAAAAAGCAAAGCTTGAATTTGCCACAAACAAGCAGCTGTGATAGTGCTGACCTTGTGGTGGGTGTCACCAGTGACTGGGAGATGGTCCATGTACACAGGAGGGTGTGTGTACACAGGAGGGTGTGTGGAAGTTGTGTGCACACACCGGGCTGTTTTCTGTGAGGGACTAGGGCATTCTCCGACTCTGGTACCTATGGGTCCTGGGAGCAGCCTCCCGCAGATACACACCGGTGACTGTCAGGTTGGCTTCCCTCTAATGTGGGCCGGGCGTTCCTGCAACCTACCCGGCAAGTGTCAGCCCGACCTGTGCCTGCCGAGAGGAGCGGCGTGTGGGGGCCCCCAGCCTGGGAGCCCACCAGCCGCTGCGTTCCTCTGGCCTCACGGGCAGCAGGTCTGTGGGGCCTGTGTCCACAGCGTGAGCAGCGTTGGTGACATGGTGGACGAGCAGTCACTGTTTCTCCCCCGCCTGCCACCTGCGGGTGTCCCAGGAGGCAGGCTGCAGGCTGTGCCCAGGTGCCACAGGGCCCACAGCGCCCCGACCCGTGAGCAGATGCTGGAGGGCACCCTCGACCTTGAGCGGAGCACCTCCGTCCACTTGCCGGCTCCACTGTGCGGTCTCAGACAAGTCCTGGACCCGTTCCCCCCTCGTGCGCAGGAGGGTCCTTGGCAGGAAGGGATCTGGGAAGGTGGGCGGGGGCCGTGGCAGCAGTGGCCTCACCCCAGAACCGAGGGTGAAGCGGGCAGGACCCCAAGCCGGCGCTGCTGACGGGCAGGGTCACCTGGAGGAGCTGCGTGTGCTAGGGCAGGGGCTCATCCACTCCCCCAGCCTGTCTGGGGTCAGGGTGAGGGGGCAGTTTCAGGGAGGGGTTGAGATGGCGCCTACAGTGGGCCCTCAGGGAAGGGGCCATGCTGCCCGCCAGGCACAGGCCTTGGGGTGGCCCGGCGGGGGGCTCATGAACAGCAGGGATGGGGCGGGGAGAGGCAGGAGAGGCCCCAGAGAGTCTGTGAGGAGACACCCCGAGGGCCCCGCACGCCGGGCACCCGGGCCCTCACCCGCCGGGTCGGGAGGTAGGACCACGCTGACCTGCGCGGCACGCTGACCCACAGCCGTCAGGTTGGGGAGCTGGAAGCCCCCTTCAGAGACCGATGCCAGGCCACGAGGGCTTGAGGTGAATGTACAAAGATAATGGCAATTTCTGTGTTTATGAAAACTAGGGATATTAGTCCTGTCAGAAAAATTTAGATTAATCACAGCCTTTCTCTAGACCAGGAATGACTATGGGAGACAAGAATCATTTATTGTCTGTATTTTAATGAGTTGTTCCTTTTGTCGTATTAACGTTTCAGTTTTTCTAAGCTGTTTATCAGAAACCATAGGAGAATCCCATGTAAGCTTCTCATGCATTTTGAGACAGTTTTCTGTTATCTGACTGGACATCCTGAGTCCTTTCTGTTGTTCCTTAGGTAGTTTTGCTGTGTTTCATGTGAAGGACCCACGGAGGGGAAAGCCCTTCACTTTATCACCAGAGACACGGCCTGGGGGCGGCGTGACCCCCTGCAGTCCTGGGGCACCGATGAGCCCAGGGGTTGCGGCTCTTGCTGATGTGTGCTTGTTCTCCCCCATTTCCAGGGCGGTCCTGGTACGCTTAGAAGGATGTAGTCACCCCGTCGTCATGAAGGGCCTGTGCGCCGAGTGTGGCCAGGACCTGACCCAGTAAGTGCTGGCGGCTCGGGAGCAGCGGGGCCTGTCGGGGTGAGGGCCAAGGGCTGGGGTGCAGGCCACGGCGCCACTGTCCTCCACACGACACGGGCTGGGCTGCCTCCTGGGGAGGCGCGTGCCCGTTGTGATGCGCGCAGCTGTGACGAGCCCTCCTCGTCCCTGCGGGCCGGCCGGCCTGGACCTGGCCTGGACTCCCCGCCTGGCGTGTCCCAGCCTGGGCGGGTTTGCTCCCATGGTCGAGGGTTCCCTGGCGCATGTGGAGCAGTGTGGACCCGTCTGTTTCTCACACTAGGGGTCTCTGGGACCACCTTTATTTTCAAGGGGAACTTTGTGAGTGTGACTTAGTTTCTTCGTCAGTGTTCCTGTGTTTCCAGATGGGGAAGACACTTCAGCACTAGGCCCGCGGTGCACGTCCACTAGAATTAAACCAAGCTGAAGTCCCCGTGTGAGTTAGCGAGCTAGAGCCCTGGCCTCAGAGCCCCTCTCTCCACAGGCTGCAGAGCAAGAACGGGCGGCAGCAGGTGCCACTGTCCACGGCCACCGTGTCCATGGTGCACAGCGTCCCCGAGCTCATGGTGAGCTCCGAGGTGGGTGTCCTGGCAGGCCGGGGCTGGGAAGGCGGTCCTGGGGGCACTCCTCAGTCAGGGCGGGGGCGGGGGAGGAGATGGCAGGCCTGTTCTTGTCACTGTCGTGAGTGACCATAGTGCACGCATGGTCTGTGAAGCAAGCGGCCTGCCCTGGACGGGGGCTGCGCCTCTCCTGTTGTCTCCCTGCCTTTGAGTTGGGAGGTCTCCGGGATGCTGCCGCCGGAGCCTGGGCTCAGAGGGAAAGACAGCCTTCGGCGGGGAGCCCCGGCCAGGCAGGGTCGTGAGCTGGGGGCACCGGAAGGCTCCTGCCTGGGAGCAGGGCTGTGCGGGAGGTGAGCGGTGTCAGCTGAGTGGTGCTGGCCACATGGGCGTGGGGGCCCAGTGCATGCTTTCACGAGCAGACGTGCATGTGCTGCGGGGAGGTCTGGGAACAGAAAGCTTCCTCGTGTACATTGCGAGAGTCATGTGGCCATGCTGACCAGAGGCCTCCTGATGCTGAGTCAGGGCCCACATGGGCGCAAGCATCGCCAGGACCGGGCACCAGCACAGGGCCCGTGAGGACTGGCTTCTTGTCTTGTTGAAGGAGCCTTGGAGCTCTGCGTTTCTGTAAGCTGTCAGTAAAAACACTGTGCTTGTAAACGACATGTGCCTACTTTGTGTTTCGTGGAAAAGACAAAATACCAGAGACGTGATTCTGCCTTCTCTGAATTACTGAAATCTAAGCATAAGTACGTAAGCGTGTTTAAGACAAAACAAGGAAGTCTGAGGTAGAAAAGAGAAGGAAGTGTTTCCGCTGTTTCTGCTATAACAGAGTAGCTCTTGGCCTTTCTGCATAAACTCTGTGGGGAACACAAGGTGGGATTCCTGTCGCTCATCAGGACAGCTGCAGCCGCCCCGCGGCTCAACGGCATCTCAGTCCTCGCGCGCCCCGCCCTGAGCAACTCTGTATAGACTCAGCCTCTTGCCTGTCTGCCCCCGATCACTGGTCCACACGTAACTAGAAGTAGTCACAGTCAGAGTGGCTTGAGGACATTTGAGCAAATGGAACAGGCTGCAGGCACCAGGGCATCAACTCCGGGCCGCTGGGCGCATGGGTGTGGTGGGCACCCCCGGCTTCCTGTTCTGTTTCCTGAGAAGACGGAGCGTCACCTTGCCTCCACACGGCCTTCCTCAGTCATTTCTCTTTCCCTCCCCGGCTGTAGCAAGCTGAAAAGCTGGGGAGGGAAGACCAGCAGCGCCTGCACCGCAACAGGAAGCTGGTGCTCATGGTGGACTTGGACCAGACGCTGATCCACACCACGGAGCAGCACTGCCAGCAGATGTCCAACAAGGTGAGCGCGGGCGGGCGCGGCCAGCGGGGCGGCCGCGGGCGTCCTCAGAAGCAGCCTGGGTGTTGGGCTCAGGAAGTGAGCAGGCTCTGCCCCGAGCTCGTGGCCACGGTGGGGGGACAGTGGAGAGCTGGCGGGGGCTGGAGTGGACCCTCTCCCACAGAGCAGCGCCGGGGTTCGGTGGCTAGTGTTTCTGCGTTGTGAGATCGTCTGTCCCCTGCCAGGTCTCCATGTTGGCTGTGCCGTCACCTGCGGCTGTGTCTCAGGGTTTCCTGCATCATGACCACCGCATTCACGGGCGGCAGAGCTGGGTGGGCAGGGATGGGGTGCCGCGGTGGCGACTGCAGCCACTTGGGGCTTGTCCGCCGCGGAGCAGGACATTTCCATTCATTTCGTAAGAGTTTGAACGGTTGCATCACACCCAGTGAGAGCACATGTGGTAGTAAGGTGTCCCTGGGGCCGCGTGGACCATGTCCACTGCTGGCAGCTTCCCTGTGTCCCCCTGATCCCCCACCACTGCCGCTCCCAGACCTGCAGGACACCTGGCGGGCAGCACCTAGAGAGGTGGGTTGAACCCTTAACCTCGGAGACCCTCACTTGGGATTTGAGGATTTTTCTGTTGCAGCGTCCAGACGATTTGCCGCTTAGCGTGGGGCTGGGGTGGCGGGGGCAGTTGTACCATCTCGACTCCCAAGTGTTTTACCAGAGTAGCCCCATCGTGAACAGTGTGACAGTTATAGCCAATCAAAACTTAACAATGCCTCGGTCATTTCCTTTTTGAGTTTATTATTACTGGGAAAATGAATGATAAACAGAATTAAAAGGATCAGAGTTTAACTTTCTAAGGAGAGTAGGCTCTCGTGCATGTTGGTCACGTGTGAGCAGGTTGGAGTTACTGATCTCATCTGTCTCCTAAATGTGGACCTGGTTTTTGTGCTGTAAGTCAGTGGAGTTGCATCTTACAGCCGTAAGGGAGTTAGGCTGAGTTGTGTGGGGCTCTTCACTTACCTTCATCTCTGGCTCCGGGAGGCGCTGTGGATAGACCCTGGAGTCTGCGGTGGTTGGCTGCCTGCCCCGTGTGAAGTGACCCACTCAGGGTGCTCATGAGATGGTTAGGACATGCGTGTCCACCACTGTCCTGAGACACTTGGTGAGGCCCCTGGTGCCTGGTCCTCAGACAGCTGAGGCACCGTAGTTGTCACAGGAAGCTATCGCAGGTCACCTGGCTGTTCTGGGCAGTCACTGTGATTGTCCGGAGTGCTCACCCGGGCGGTTACTGCAGGAAAGGGCTGAGCCCCCTTACAGAGCGTGAGAGAGGAAGGCGTTTGTGTGGCACGGCAGGCTGTGCTGCCCTGACTCCCCCTGTAGCCCCCGGCCGGGCAGCGGTCACCTGCCACACATCAGTGCCGCCCTCTGACCGGACCTCCGCTCTGCAGGGCATCTTCCACTTCCAGCTGGGCCGGGGCGAGCCCATGCTGCACACGCGCCTGCGTCCCCACTGCAAGGAGTTCCTGGAGAAGGTGGCCCGGCTGTACGAGCTGCACGTGTTCACGTTTGGCAGCCGGCTGTACGCACACACCATCGCAGGTGAGCGGCCCACGGTATTCTGTCCTGCTCCGGACACTCACGGCCGGCGTGTGGGTGTGGCTCCTCTCCTTCTCAATGGTGGGCCCTGCAGATGGAGGGAAGGTCAGAGGCTCTGCCTGACTCTGCCTCGGCCCCGCAGTGGTGGCGGGGGCACGGGCAGGCTGGTCCTCCAGAACCTGCACTCCGCCCAGTCGGCAGTCACGCTCCAGTCCTGAGTGCAAGCCCCTGTCCCTCCATCAGCTGCACGCCGCGGGCCCCTGGAGAGGATGGTCAGGATCGCAGACACGTGGGGAAGGAGAAGCTCTCTGTAAGGGCTTTCTTATACAGGCAGAGGCCCTCAGGGCTGCCAGCCTGGTCACCGGGGACACATCCATCTCGGTTGACACAGGCAGCAGTCGGCATGGGTGTCGAGTCTGACCTCGGGGTTCTGTCACAGGGCTGGGGGTCTGGTGGGCGCACAGTGAGCCCAGGAACAGCTGAGCGGTGCTGCATGCGGCTGGTTAGGTGCTTCCTCGTCCATGTCCACGCGGTTCTGCTGTCGGGAGCGAGTTTCAAAGCGCTGCCCGGACGCCCTGCTCTCCCCTCTGCTGTACGAATTCGCTGGCCCAGGGACGCACAGAGGCCATGGGCCCCTCCCGGGAGCCGTGGCGCGTGTGGGGTCCCCGTGCTGGTCACCAGCAGGCCCTGGGCTCCTGGGGCCGCACTGAGCTGTGCTCACCCCACCTGCCGAGCCAGCAGGATCCGAGTGGGGGCACTGCGTCAGCATCTGGGCCGATCCCCTTCCCCTAAGCGGGGGCGGGCTCCGTGTCTTCCCGTCTCTCATGCAGTGGGACGGCAGCGCGTCTCAGACATGTGACCTTGTCCTGTTTTCTTTTCAAAGGCTTTTTAGACCCTGAGAAAAAGCTGTTTTCTCATCGAATATTATCAAGGGACGAATGTATTGACCCGTTTTCCAAAACAGGGAACCTTAGGTAGGTACCTGGCTGTGTACTTCCCGTCGTAAAGTCTGCATCTGGAGCATCAGGCCCCTGGTTCTATATCTCCTCTCCTGGTCCCCAGTGTCCACTCTGGCATGTGCACAGCCGCTGTCTTCTAACCAGACCCCTCCCTTCTCTGCTTTCCCTGAATGTCCAGGCAGCGATGACTCCTGGGGGGCTCGGGCTGGAGCCCGGGATCGCACGTGTGGGAGTGAGCGTGGGGCAGGGGGCAGGGGTGTGTGGCAAGCGCCTGGGGTGGGGCACCTGGGGCACCCCGGCCACCTCTAGGGCCTCTTTCCTTTAGGGCCTCGCATGTGCTGACCCTGACATCAGTGTCTTGCCTCCTTCCACCCCATGAGCCCCTCCCGTCCTGGCCTCTGACCGCTCACTGAAGGCCTGTTTTGCCAATTTTTTGCTCACCCTGTGTAAGGAATTTCCCCGTTTCTACCCAGAGAGAGGCAGCCTCCCCCCGATAAGGGGGTACATACCGCTGTCTTGGTGTGGTCTTTTGGCCAGTGTTGGTCACCCTTAGCTGACATTTCAAGATTCAGATTTAGGATATTCTGTTCACGTCTGTAGTACATAAGAGAGCCTGAGAGTACTCGTCCGGAAACAGTGCTCATGTTTACCAGTTGAGCATCCAAATGAGCAGATACAGGGACCAGGGAAGGTGCGATGCTTGTCAGGGGAGAAGCTGCCTGAGAACAGGGTGTCCAGGGACAGGGCTCCTGGCAGCTCCAGGTGGGGGTGCTTGGCAGGGCAGGTTTCTGGCCGCGAGCTGTTCCTGGTCTCGCTGGAGTTAGACGTGCTGAAAGCATCCCCAGTGTAGATCATTGTCGGTACCCTGTGCCTGTGGAAACAGACTCACAGAAAATCATTTCGGACACGTAAACGTTTTTCCTGCCTTTAGTGGCAGCTAGAAAACCTGAGCAATGGCAGGCGCTTCTGCTGGGTTTGTTCCTCGGGCCTGGAAGACGGGCAGGAAGAACTCGTCCTCTGACTCTCTTGTCTTCACGCTTGCCTGTCTGAATGTCGGTGTTGGGGGCAGAAACCAGGTGACGAGGCCCCAGAGCGGGCCTGTGTCCCTCGGGCTTTCTGGATCCTTGGTGACGGGTCTGCCCCCCTGGCACCCCAGCATCACTGTTCTGTCCTGATGTCGCGTACGTGCCCAGGTGAGACGCGAGTGGGGCTCTGCATCCCACCTGGAGCCGGTAGCTCTCACGGGGCGTGGGCCGATGGCCTGCTGGGCCGGGACACGGCCGGGCCTGTTGGTCCACTCCAGCTTCCCCTGGGCAGAGGGCTTCCTGCTCCTGCCCTGAGGAGCGCCACAGTGGAGAAGTGTTAGCGATCTTAGTGTCACTTTCTTTGGAAATCTTGAGAGTCTTGTGTTTTAAACAAGCCCTTCCATGCGGCTCACGCCTGGTCCTGGGTAGTCTGCTGTCTGTTGGTTCCACGTGAGAGACGATGTAAATGTTTGGTGGGTGGTGACTTTCATAAGAGGTGCTAGTGATGCATGTTTACTTTCAGAAACCTCTTTCCCTGTGGAGACTCCATGGTTTGCATCATCGACGACCGAGAAGATGTCTGGAAGTTCGCCCCCAACCTGATAACCGTGAAGAAGTACGTCTACTTTCAGGGCATTGGGGACATCCATGCCCCATCTGCACCCCGGGAGCCCCCAGCGAGGAAGAGAGGTGGGTGGTCCCCGGCAGTCGGGGAGTGTGCCAGCCTTGGTCCCATCTCAGCTGTGGCTGCTGCTCGTTTCGGGCTCCATTTGGTTTTGTTCGGTTACTTGTGTTTCAGTGTCAGAGAGGTTGTGTGGGTTTGTTTGTTACACTGATAGTATTTACTTTCAGTGTAACAGTATTAGCCTGAGCGTTTTTTCCTGTTGAGTCAAGAGTGAAGAATGCTGCTTGATCTAATGCATCTGAACGCTCCCTTTCCTCCTAGTTGTCCCTGGAAAGAACAGCTCCGCCCAGGGGTGCGGTCTGGGGGCTCCTGCAGAGGCAGGGCCGCTGCGCCCTACCCAGACCTGCACAGAGCCGCTCGGGCCAGTTGAGCCCAGAGTCTGGAGAAAGTTTGAAGTTTCGGTTTAAAGTGTTTCTGATGATCTTTAGCTTTTAAATTATTTTCAGAATACAGTTATTGCTGCAGGGCTGAAGCAGAACTTTGAGACCTGGCAAGGGGAGGGAGGCCCCAGGGTGCCCCGCACAGCTGAGGCAGGGCCCGTCTGACCACAGCCTGGGAGCCAAGAGTGGTCCGCATGTCTTGGACCCTGTGGAGCCCCTAACACAGTGACCAACGAGGCGGCCAGCCTGGAGTGGTTGCCTGCCGGCCACCTCCTGGTGTGTGCCACCATCCAGAGGTGGCTGGAGCCGCAGGCGCGGGCAGGCAGCGTGTCCACAGGAGGCTTCCTGTCGCTCGCTGAGTAACGGTGGCCTTGTCTCCTGTGTCCTCGCCTGGTCGATCCTCCTGAAGGTGCTGACGCCGCAGAGCAGCCTCTGTCCATCAGGGACTCCGAGGAAGGAAGGCCAGCATCTGCAGTGGAGAGTAATGGCCTTGGGAGGCCCACCCGGGAGCTCAATGGGGGCCTGGGCCCTCGGGGGGTCTGGCCCTGTCAGGAGGAGGAAAGGGCCGCCCGGCCCACCACCCGCACCCCCTCGACTGACGGCCGTGGGCCTTCGGCGGGCACCCAGCTGCGTGGAAAGACGCCGCCAGAGAAGAGGCCTGTGCGGGGTCCAGCCGGCCCCGACCCAGACCCGGACGTGCCCAGCGACAGCGGGAGCAGCAGCGAGTCTGAGGGTCAGCCCTCGCCCACCCCCTCCGACGGGGAGAGCGGGGAGAGGAGGACCCGGAGGAAGCCCCAGGCTGCCCGCGACGCCGGGAAGGCCATGCAGCAGGGAGGCACCCCAGGTCCAGCCGGGGAGCGACTCGCAGGCACCAACCACTGCGGGGAGCCTGGCACTGGTGTGCCGGTGGACGCGCAGGAGGACGGGGAGCGGGACGGGCTGTGCGTGCTGGGTGGTGGCTGCACCGACCGCAAGGAGGCCGAGACGGAGTCCCAGAACAGCGAGCAGTCGGGCATCACGGTGGGCGAGTCCCTGGACCAGAGCATGGAGGAGGAGGAGGAGGAGGACGCCGACGACGACGACCACCTGGTGCACCTGGAGGAGATCCTCGCCCGCGTGCACTCCGACTACTACGCCAAGTACGACCGCTTCCTCAGTGGCGAGAGCTCCGAGGCCCCTGACATCCGAAAGATCGTCCCCGAGCTGCGCAGCAAGGTGCTGGCGGATGTGGCCATCATCTTCAGCGGGCTGCACCCCACCAACTTCCCCGTGGAGCGCACGAGGGAGCACTACCACGCCCGGGCGCTGGGCGCGCGCATCCTCACCCAGCTCGTGCTCGACCCCGAGGACCCTGCCCGGCCCACCCACCTCATCGCCGCGCGGGCTGGTGAGTCACCCTTAGCCCTCCCGCCGCCGAGTGGGGGGTCCAGGTGTCCCCGAGTCCTGAAGTCCCGGGCCGGAGGCTCTGGTTGGGGGCCGAGAGGCAGCCTGGGCAGGTCAGGACCGTCCCAGGACAGGCCCCGCCCTCCGGCTCCACCCCGGCACCACCCCCCGCGGCTCTGAGTGGATGAGTTTGCCCGCAGGCACGGAGAAGGTGCGCCAGGCCCAGGAGTGCGGGCAGCTGCACGTGGTCAACCCCGACTGGCTGTGGAGCTGCCTGGAGCGCTGGGACAGGGTGGAGGAGCAGCTGTTCCCGCTGCGCGACGACCAGGGCAGGGCGCAGAGGTGAGCGGGCCGCCGGTCTGCGGAGACGCCCGCCTGTCTCCCCTGTCCCCGCCATGCGGGTTGTCACCCAGAGCCCTTCTCCCTGGCACCACTGGAGAAGGGGCAGAATCACTGCTTCTAAGACACGAGACGGCGTTCCCCCGTGATTCCTGGTTTGCAGGTGTTTCGAGGCTGGGAATGCTTCTGTCGCGTCCCGTGGTCTCTGCAGAGTCCAGCATGGAGGGAGGTGGTCGCTGGGGGAGGGCGGGTGCAGAGGCGCGAGGGCCATGGTGTAGGGGGACTAGGCTCGTGGGCGCCCCTCTCCGTCAGAGCGAGCACTGGGTTTAGAGGCAGGACTGCAAACAGCCCAAGAGACAGCGGTGCTGAGAACGCTGCCCTGTGTCCGAGGCCACGGCTGAGCCCCAGGCCTGACCAGGAACCACGTGCTCCCGTACAGAGTCACGGTCCCGACAGGAGGGGTTGCTGGGGTCCTGTTGGTTCCAGCCCCTCTCACGGCCCTCTTTCTCGCCCATAGGGAGGACAGCCCCGCGTCCTTCCCCGACAGGCAGAGCCTGCTCCCCACCGCCCTATTCCACCCGACTCCTGTGCACCCCAAGGCCCCACCTGGTCCTGAAGTCCGGATCTACGACGCCAGCACGGGCAAGCTCATCCGCACAGCTGCCTCAGGCCCCGGGCCACCCGGCGCCCTGCCCCACGCGGGGCTCTCTTCCTTCAGGTACTTGCACCCACTTGTGGGGAGGTATCCCTGGGCCGCGGCCGGCCGCGAGGAGCAGGCTGCGTGTGGGGCAGGCTGGGGCCAGGCCTTCTGCACTGTCTCCCGTCTGTCTCGGGTGCAGGGCTGGGCTGGAGGAGGCATGGTTCTGCCTGGACGGGTACGCGGCCTTCCTCTGCCCAGGGCCAGCAAGGGAGCAGGAGGCAGCCCTGGCCCTCCCGCTTTGCCCTGCCAACTACATCCCCAGGACACGGGGTGGGCCTGTCGGGAGCAGCTCCCACCCTGTGCAGACACACGGGCCCTGGAGACTGTGGGCTGTGTGTCTGTCCTGATGCTGGGCTCCAGGTGTGGACAGACAGACGCACTCAGTGGTTGAGGCCAGTTTCAGTTGGGTGTTGGTTGGCGGTTTTGTTATTTGAAACTAAGAGTGTGGTCACTGATAGAGCTTTGATTTTTTTTTTTCATGACGACGACATATTTAATCATTTAAATAGATGCATTGTGACCCTGTGTGCTGCTTTTGTTCCCGTGGAGTTGCTTTCTAGCTGGGTTAAAGGTCATGGACATCTTTGATAAATGGGGGAGTTAGTTGTTTCGCCAAAGGCTTGTTGAGCTCCGTGGTCCCACCCGGCAGGCTCTGGCCCCCTGCCTCCCGGCCCTGGCCTGTCTCAGACACACGGCTGCGCTCTGACGCACCTCCGGCCTCTGCAGCCCTGTGGACCCGCCTCCACTTCGCTGGCTGTCGTCTTGCATCCTGAGATGATGCTTCTTCCTGGCTGCCTTCTGGGAGCTCTGCCCCGGTCCCCCAGGGTGGCGGTCACTGTCAGAAGGCTGCGTCACTGCCTGGGTGCAGGACGTGCTGGCCCCGTGCTGGCAGCCGAGCAGTGCTGGCCCCTCGTCCACGTGGACGTGTGGCCTGCCGGGGTTTTCTTTACGGTGATCGTCGTGTTCTCTCAGGTCCTTCCTGACGGAGAGCAGGTGTTTGGGTGGCACGTTGAGGGGGGCCCTGGAGCTGCGCTGGCCTCGGCACGTGTTTGTGGAGGTTGCGCTATCTGGACAAAAGCGGCCCAGTGTTTCTAGAGTAACTCGTGCAGGTTATCCTAAACAGCGTTTGGGTTTTGGGGTGCAGCTCTGTATTCTGTCATCCAAGAAGCTTCATGGGGCTCTCCTTCTGTGGAGCTGATCTTGTCGCTCCTTGCCCACGCGCGTGTGTGGGACGTCCTGCTTGTCGCCGCGTGGTGCGTGCTCACTGTGCGTGCATCCTTACACCGAGCTGTTCTCCGAAGTATTGCAGTGAGCTCCGTCTCTGAGGTTCCTCCTTGTGAGGGTGAGCCCGATGGGGTGCAGGACTCAACCTCCGAGCGCCCGGCCCAGGCCACCCCTTGGGTCACCCGCCCTTTCTGGTCCTGTTTGCTGGAGGTGGCGCCTCGCCCACGTGTGTGTGGAGGGCAGGGTGGGCTGCACTCCCGGGGGCAGCATGCTGGCCATGTTCTGAGCCGGAACCCCAGGGCAGACCCGATTGTGACCAAACACCGCAGCCGTTGGGCAGTTGCTTCCGTCTGATACTTGTTTGGGAGTCGTAAGTCTCGGGAGCTCCTGCCTTGATGTTCTGGTTCTGGGCTAAGGTGCCAGCCCACAAGGGGCCTGGAGTCAGAGGTCCTTGGGGAACATGGGCGGAGCACGTCTCATGCGGGATCCCCACGTGCAGGTCGCCGCAGGGACCGTGGAGGGGAGAGCAGCTGCCGTTCAGAGCCCCTGGGCTGGGGCCCAGGTCCAGGCTGCCCATGTGGCAGGCGCAGCTCCGCGGGGTCGCTGGCCTAGGGCCGTGTCTGGAGAGCAGGGTGCGAGGTCAAGGCCGCAGCAGCACACCTCACATGCGTCTCCCAGTGGGTCAGCCTCTGAAACAGCTTCTCCTGTGCCCTCTGTTAGCTGTGTGCTGCGGGTTGTGAATGTCTTGTTTTTTTAAGTATAGGTTTTCTTTGGAGATGGTTGTATGGGAACAGGCAGTTAACAGAAATGGCAGAGCACCCAGGGACCCTTTAACCATCTCCCCCCAGTGACCACATCTCCAGACCTGCAGCCCGTGTCAAGCCGAGATGCCCGCCCCAACGGTCCAGACCCAGAGCGGCCACCCACTCCAGGCCCCTTGCCACCCCCCCAGCCTCCCTGCCCCACCCCCACCCCTCCTTGCCCCCCAGACTCCCGCAGCACCCTCCCCCCGAGTCTGTGCCCATCCCTGTCCTGTCGTCCGGGAGCGCGGGCTGGTGGTCTGACGGCTCGCAGCTCTGCCCGGCTCCGCTCCCTGGAGACGCTGCCCCAGCGTCGCTGTGCTGACTGCTCAGAGGGCGTCGTGGTGTGAGCCGTGGCAGCTTCTGTGACTGTCTACCCACTGAGGACACCGGGGGCATGTCCAGCTCTGCACTCTGACCGACAGGGCTGCTGTAAACATGTGTGTCTCTGTTTCTCCCGGGTCGACCATGGAGGCTGCTGTGGGCTTGCTCACACCGGGGCAGGGAGTGGTCTGTGGCCATGTGACCCACGCCCCCCCAGTCTCTGTAGGTGGTGCGGGTGTTCCCACCTGGGGAGCCGTGCAGGCAGTGTGGGATGCCAAGAGCTGGCGGGAGTGGTGGGGCTTTGGTGACTGGTGGTCGCCACGTTAGGAGACAAAGTGGAGACGTCTTTAAAATACTCATTTTTCATTCTTCTTAAAATAGCAAACTTCTGCATGTTAACACCACCTTAATGAAGAGCAACTATTTTCCAGTTCCCTGGTGCCTCAGATAGTAAAGAATCTGGCTGCAGTGTTGGAGACCCAGGTTCTAGCCTTGGGTCAGGAAGATCCCCTGGAGAAGGAAATGGCAACCCACTCCAGTGTTCTTGCCTGAAGAATCCCATGGACAGAGGAGCCTGGAGGGCTACACTCCATGGGGTCACACACGACTGTTTTCCAAGTAGAAAAGAAACGTACTGAGAAGCATGGCTTGTTTGCGTTTTGGGGAATCTCTGGCTGATGAAGGGTGGGTGCCGCTCGCCCACCCGGCGTGACTGCCTTCTGGCAGGGGAGGCCATGAAGGGGAGTGGTGGCCGAGCCAGTCCTGTCCCTGGAGGAGGGAGCGTCTTGGTGGTGCCTGCTGGGGTCCAGGGAGCCCCAGCCTGAGGCAGTGAGGGGCAGGTGCTCGTGTGCGCCGGGCGGAGTCTGCACCTGAGGGAGCCGCCCCAGTGGAGCCCTGGGCCTCCGCCTTGCGTGGAGGGTGCTCGTGTTCCCTCCTTTCCCTTTCTCGATCTGGAGGGAGGCTTAACAGGCATGTTTTCAGTAAAAAGATACTGTTGCCTTTTTTCCACCCTCTTAAGAGCTGTGGCTGTTGGGAGCTGACTTGGGGCCGTACAGAGATCTTGTGGCTGCTTGGCCTCACGTGGAGGGCAGATCCCCCCGCGCTGGCTTCTGGGCAAACCCTCCCTGTCCACCCCACCAGACCAGCGCTGAGTAGTGTGGTTTTTTGATGAGAGAGGAGGTCAGTGTCTGCTTTCAGCCCGAGGACAGCAGAGCCTGACCTACCGCATTCTGGCTGGACCTGCTGGGCTTTGGTTTCATAAATAAAGACTGATGAAACCTGAGTAGGCACCACCCACGAGGCAGCATGTGTCTTCACAGCTCAGGTTTGCCCTGTGTGTGTACCCCGGGTGTGTATACACGCTGTGTATGCTGTGGGTGTGGGTGTGTTTATCTCAGGTATATTTATATGCTGTGTGTGTACCCTGAGGGGGGGTGTGTATATACCCCGGGTATGTGTATATTCTCTGTGTGTGTGTACGCCGGGTATGTGTATGCCCTGTGTGTGTGTATGTGTACCTTGGATGTATGTATACCATCTGTGTGTGTTTACCCCAGGTGTGTGTATAACCTGTGTATGTATGCTCTGTATGTGTAAGTGTGCCCCAGGTGTGTGTGCACCCTGGATGTATGTATACCGTCTGTATGTGTGTGTGTACCCCGGGTGTGTGTATATTCTGTGTGTGTGTACCCCGGGTGTGTGTGTGCCCTGTGTGTGTGTGTGTGTGTACCCTGGATGTATGTATACCATCTGTGTATGTGTGTGTGTACTCTGGGTGTGTGTATGCCCTGTGTGTGTGTGTACACCCTGGATGTATGTATACTGTCTGTGTGCGTACCCCAGGTGTGTGTGTGCCCTGTGTGTGTGTACCCTGGATGTATGTATACTGTCTGTGTGTGTGTGTACCCTGGGTATGTGTATATCTGTGTGTGTGTGTGTGTACCCCGGGTGTGTGTATGCCCTGTGTGTGTATACCCTGGATGTATGTATACCGTCTGTATGTGTGTATGTACCCCGGGTGTGTGTATATTCTCTGTGTGTGTGTGTACCCCAGGTGTGTGTATATTCTCTGTGTGTGTGTGTACCCCGGGTGTGTGTGTGCCCTGTGTGTGTGTGTGTACCCTGGATGTATGTATACCATCTCTGTGTGTGTGTGTACCCCAAGTGTGTGTGTGCCATGTGTGTGTATGCACCCTGGATGTATGTATACCGTCTGTATGTGTGTGTATACCCCGGGTGTGTGTATATTCTGTGTGTGCGTGTGTACTCTGGGTGTGTGTATGCCCTGTATGTGTGTACACCCTGGATGTATGTATACCGTCTGTGTGTGTGTGTACCCCAGGTGTGTGTGTGCCCTGTGTGTGTGTACCCTGGATGTATGTATACCGTCTGTGTGTGTGTGTACCCCGGGTATGTGTATATTTTCTCTGTGTGTGTGTGTACCCCGGGTATGTGTATATTTTCTCTGTGTGTGTGTGTACCCCGGGTGTGTGTATGCCCTGTGTGTGTGTGTGCCCCGGGTATGTGTATATTCTCTGTGTGTGTGTGTGTACCCCGGGTGTGTGTGTGCCCTGTGTGTGTGTGTGTGTATACCGTCTGTGTGTGTGTTTACCCCAGGTGTGTGTATAACCTGTGTATGTATACTCTGTATGTGTAAGTGTGCCCTGGGTGTATGTGCACCCTGGGTGTATGTATACCGTGTGTGTGTGTGCATGTGTACTTGTCCTGAGAGGCGGGCTCAGGCCGGCTGTTCTCACGGTCTGTGACTTCCCTTCCAGGGCGGTGCAGCCACGCCCCCAGCAGGTGTTTGGTGACGACCTGCCCGACAGTCAGGATGGGGAGCAGCCTGGTCCTTCCCGGAGGAAGCGCCAGCCCAGCATGTCGGAAACCATGCCACTGTACACGCTGTGCAAGGAGGACTTAGAGAGCATGGACAAGGAGGTGAGCCCGCACTGCCCTCTGTCCACCTGGGGGCGGCTTGGCGGGACGTGACTGGTCAGTGTTTGGGCAGCGCAGGAGGCAGGTTTCTGACCCCACCCGGGGACCACGGCGCTCGCCTGTGCGCTGCAGGCAGCCTCTCAGAGGAGATGGTAGACTCTCTTGTAGTTCGGGTGCTCCATGTCTGTGGACGTGTGGGTCTGTTTGGGGCAGTGAGTGCCATCTGTCAGCACAGGCGTCCTGCCTCACCGCCTGTTGTGGGTGTTCTCACGTTTCATGGGAGAAATGGAGGCCTTCAGCTTAACCGAAGAGGGTGGATTACGTGTGAAGGCCTTGTGAAAGTGGTAGTCGGTCAGTCATGTCTGACTGTTTGTGATCTATGGACCATAGCCCACCAGGCTCCTCTGTCCCTGGAATCCTCCAGGCAAGCATACTGGAGTGGGTAGCCATTCCCTTCTCCAGGGGAGTCTTCCTGACCCAGGGATCAAACCCAGGTCTCCTGCGTTGGAGGCAGATTCTTTACCATCTGCGCCACCAGGGACGCCTGGAAGACCCTGTGGGCCCAACAACAAAGCCAGCCCTTGAACTGTCGCCTCAGCGTGCGCGCTTTAACTCGCGGGTGCACGTGCCTTGTCCCTTCTCAGCTGTACGTGTGGGTTTGCAACTGGAGACGTCGCTGGTCTGAGCCCTCCGCCATGGCGGTGGTCCCTGCTCAGAGCTGCTCTACTTGGGGGTGGGGTGGGGTGTCCCCCCTCACCCAAATTTCATCAGAGGGTTTTTAAGGGCTTTCCTCCAAGGCATCCCCACCATCCACTGTGCGTCCACGACTTGCGCAGGGAAGTGGGCCCCATAGAGCCATGCGGGGTACACACCCGGGGCGGGGCTCCAGGGGCACCGGCCGTCATCCTGGGCTCTGGGCCTCCCTGACTCAGGGCTCAGGCAGAAATGGTGCTTTGTTGGGCTTTGGAGTTCTCCATGGGGGTGGGGGCACAGCCCAGGCTGCCCCTTCCCGCCCGGGGCCGACCCCACATCAGAGCTGCAGGGAGCTGCTGCGTGTCCTCCCGGGGAGCGGGCGGCACTGAGACCCGCCCTTGGGGAGGGGCCGCCGGGCAGGTTCCTTAGGAAGGTGCTGCGTCTGTGCTGACGCTCGGCCCCTTGTCAGGTGGACGACATCCTGGGCGAGGGCAGCGACGACAGCGACAGCGAGAAGAAGCCGCCAGAGGAGGAGGAGCCGGGGCACGGCCTATCGCCTGAGGCCCTGGGGGCGCCGCGGGGGCGTCGACTGGAGAGAAGCGCTGCAGATGGCCGGGGGCTCAGGTGAGCACACCATCCTGTTGGGTCTTCCCGGTGGCGGGGACCCTGATGGGAGGGGGGAACCTTGAGGGGGTCCCCAGAGGGCAGAGGCCTCCCCCTGCTCTTTGAGCAGGCGGCTAGGTCCAGGCTCGCTGTGTGAGCGCCTGTGGGTGTCTGCATCTGTGTCCTCTGGGCCGTCTGGTCTGACTCGCAGGCCGGCCTGTGGGTGAACTGACCAGCTGAGAAAGTACGGCCCCTTCAGGCAGGCACAGAGCAGGGCCCTGCCAGAGCCCCACAGCAGGCAGAGGCGCGGGACCACGCCCTCCGTGTGCAGGAGCCCCCTCGGCGCCCTGCGCTTCCCCGCTTCATAGAAACACTGTTCCGTGGGTCAAGGCAAGAACTGTGAATTCTGTTCTGGGTGATCAGCCGCACAGGATGGTTTGACTCCATGTTCTCACACATGGGGAATTCTGCCATCAGGGCGGAGGGTATGGGGGTGCAGGCGTCCTGGGCCCTGCATTTGCGCCGGGCGTGGGGGGCAGGGGAGCCCAGTGCTCCGTCCCACAAGGGCTCAGAAAGCTGCTTTTGTCATGAAATGCACTCGGACTTTTCAGAAGCGATCGAGCAGATGAAGTCTAGATAAGCTTTTCTTGGAGCGTGCCCTCTCACCCCGCGGTCCTTCCTTGGATCACATGCCGTGGGGCCCCGGTGCCATGTTACGCGCCCCACACGTGTGTCCCTGAAGACACGCAGAGCTTCCATTGTGGCCGGGCCGGACTGGGCGGGAGCCCACCCAGGAGCAGCATCTGCTCGGCCTCAGGGCCCC
Organism: Cervus elaphus; assembly: GCF_910594005.1. Lineage (NCBI taxonomy): Eukaryota > Metazoa > Chordata > Mammalia > Artiodactyla > Cervidae > Cervus > Cervus elaphus. The sequence goes on along the minus strand of NC_057841.1, from coordinate 5,843,407 downwards.
AGCGGCTTTCCACACCACAGGGCAGGCGCTCCTGGGGTGCTCAGCTCAGGGTTTGCCAAAACTGCTGAATCAGATGAGGTGTTTCCTCATTTTTGTAATAACGGCCATGTTTCCAAATGAGAGAGACATTCTTTTCAGGTCCTTTCGTGTCCTGGTGGCACCAGGTCGCCTATCCGTCCCGATGCCCTGTTCCCGGCACACTGCCCTGCACCCCCCTGCCCCCATCATAACCTCCATTTAATGCACACATGCACGGAAATGACCATCTACTCCACCATGAGTGCAGCTGGGACAGTGGAATACAGACCTGTTCACACACACACGCATGCACACACATGCACCTGACGTGGCCTGATGGGTAAACTAGTGACCTTACCATGTGCAGTGCTGCCCTTTTCTTTTTGCCAAAAATACCCAGTGGGTTGTAACTAGCAGTTCAAACATACGTGCTTTATGGGTTTTATCTAATCTGGGTTAGGTGTTGATACAAAATAATAGTTTTTTATTTAGTATTTACTAAGTAGCAGACTTCAGATGTGGGTCTACATGCTTTTCTTCAGCAAAGTGCTCAGACACTGGACTGTAGGGGAGGAAATTTGCATGTGTGTTTGTGTTCTGTTCACATTGTTGCTTTATTCCACATCAAATCTGAGATGACTCTCAGGCCTTAAATTTTCTCCAAATTAAATCTGTTAGCGTTTCCCTAGGGAACTGTGCAGCTGGTTGTGGAAACAAAACACAAATATTGCTTGTTCTGCTGGGAGGAGAGGAAGCTGGTCTCAATTACAGGCCTTTATTAACCATGGCTTGCAGCTGTTTCCAGGCTTTGAGGTAATTTAAGCACTAAAACTCAATTGTGTTGGATGTGAGATTACTCCAAACATTGTGTAACCGGGACTGAAGGCTTGCCTGTTTCACCAGCGGGCACTGCCTCTGTGGCCTCTGACCTTCGTCCCTGGCAAGCCCTCCCACTAGACCCCAAGGTCCCCCAGAGCCTTCCTCCTGTGGACCCCCGGGGTTCAGCAAGTTGACGTTCATTTCTGTGCGGAGGCTACAGTAGGTTGCGGGGTCCCCCCACCTGGCTGGCTGCGGGTGTCTCCGTGGGGCTTGCATCTTCCCAGCTCTGAGGTCCACAGGGTCTGTTGCCCTGAGAGGGGAGGGGCAGCAGTGTCTCCAGATGCACTTCAGAAGGTTTTATTGACAAGTGGCCCAGAGTGCCCCTCGTGGGGACCTGTGCTTCTGCCCCGGGGCCCTGCCCGGCCCCACCCCCACCCCAGGGGGCTCACCACTGATGGCCTCAGCTCCTTGTCGAAACACCTTGGGGCACGTGAGGGTCTCTGCACCTCATGTTTCTTACTTCCGGGAAGGTTGCCCCCTCCCCAGTGACTCACTGAGGGTCTCCCAGCACACACAGTGGAAGGTGGCCGAGAAGGATCTGGAGGAACAGCCGGTGTCCCCACGGTCTCGCTGCGGCTGAGGCCGTGCAGCCAGGGGTGGGGCCTGGGAGCCAGCATCCACAGTTGAGCAGGACTTGCCTGGGGCCGTCTGTTCACTGCACATGTGTTATTGCTGTTCACACGTGCGCACACACGACCTCCAGTTCTGTCCCTGGGAGGAATGTGGTTAATAGGGTTGTTTGCAGTGGTTTGAACGATAAAGAAGTCTTTCAAAACTGTCTCTACATGTTATTTCTAAATGTATCTGCATGTTCACCACTTGACAAAGAGAAATAATCTGCGTGCCTCAGATTAATTACACTTAGTAACAACTTCTGTTCAACCATCTCTGCACATCCAGAGTCAGTGCTGCAGTGTGGGGTGCCAGCCCGGGGCCCTGCATCTGCTCTGATTTGGTTTGAGAGCTGCGGCCCTGCATCCACACCTCCCCCCACCCGGCGCCGGACCCCAGCCTGGCTGGCACCTTTGCTGGAAGCATTGCAGGGACCCACTCAGCCCCATCCTCGTGTCCAGACGCTGGCACCCTCCCCTCTTCCCAGCCCAGCCCCCTCAAGGTGTGACCGGGTCCTGAGAGGACGGGCTCTTTCCGGTTGACTTGCCCTTCCCTGTCCCCCGCCCCATGGGGCCCAGCGCCCAGTTCCCGCTGTGGGCACGGAGGGGAAAGGCGGCTGTGGCCTGTGGCTGTGCCCTGTCCCGTGTCAGCCTGTCTGAGGTGGGTGCGGCTGCTGCAGGGCTGTTTCTAGGATGAGGCAGGATGCCCTGGGGGCCCACTGCCCTCCCAGACCCGGCTGCTCCATGCGGCCTCTGAGCTCAGGCCCCAGAGACCTACAGTTCACGTGTCTCCTCATCCCGCCACCTCACGTTTCTCTATAAGTGACGGCGTAAAACAGAGTGGTTTTTTAAACGGAGATGCGCCTCACCCCAAGGCTGCTCTGCCTGCAGCTCTTGTAACCATGACAACAGTAGAGTGTCCAGAGTGATGCTCCACTTACCTGGTGCAGATGAAAGTCCATGACTTAGACACATGTGTCCAGTGCCCGCTCCTTTTCTGGGATGTGTCCCTCTGGGTGGGGCTGGAGGCGCAGGATGTGGGGGACCGACAGCCTCTGAGCTTGGTGTGGGGGAGTGTGACCTCAGGGTGGGGGGCGGTTCCAGGCGCCAAGCCGTGAGCGCGTCGACGGATCAAGGAGCTGAGGGCACCAGGCTCCCGTCCAGCGCCCACCCCATGGCACCTTGCTGGACGCGGCTGGGCGGCTGTCCGGGGACATGTCTTCTCACGGAGAGACGTGCCTGCTGCACATCCCGGCTCCGGGACTCGCTTCCCAGAGCCAGTCCCACTCCCACGCAGGGCCCAGGGCCTCCCCTTGGCTCCTGCCAGCCTGAGGGGTGAGGTGCTTCGTAACTGCATTTCTGTTTCACTTTCTAGTTAAGTCGCACTATTTTTTCAGTGTTTATTGTCCTTTTTGAATTTTCAATTTTTGGGGGCCAGTTGTTTTCTGTTTGGGGAGTGTTCCTCACGATTAGATCGTTTATTGTCTGTTGTAGAAGCATCTTTGTGATAGAGCTTGAGTAATAGATGCCATCACCTTGTGTGTGTGGCTGCTGACAGTGCCTTTTGTGTCTCTAAGAGTTTCACTTTTGGGGGTTTTCTTCTCTTTGGAAGGTTTTCCCAAACCAGAGGTGTGTGTCGGGATGTACATACTCTTATATAACTGAAGTTTCCTTTTCAATAAATGGTGCTGCAACAATTAGATGTCCAAATGTAAGATAATCTTGGCCACAGTCTGAAATTTACCCAGAAATTGACTCAAAGTAGATTATAGGCCTGAACCATGAACCTGTCTTTTGGTGACTGTCGCCGTGTCCCTTTCCGGCGCCTTGTTGTGCCCTGCCCTCTCCTGTCCTCAGGCGTCACAGGCACTGTGTCACCTGCTGTGGGCCCTGGCCGTCAGGGCTGGGAGCATCTCACAGCGTGTCTGCTTCCGTTGCAGGGGCCACAAGAGGAAGCTGAACGAAGAGGACGCAGCCAGCGAGTCTAGCGGGGCATCCAGCTGCGAGGATGAGGAGGGGGGCAGCTCAGAGGCGGACGAGATGGCGGCTGCGCTGGAGGCCGAGCTGGGTGACCTCATGTGACCTGGGACGGCCCGCAGCTCACCCACAGAAGGATGTGTCTGTTTGCAGAGCTCCACCTGCAGAAACATTATTTTGCAGAAATAGATGTTTTTAGAAGTTACCACAGGAAGGCCAACTTGTTAAGGACAGCATTGTGGGGAGCGCGGGCCACACCAGAGACCGTCGTTGAGGTCAGCCGGGCCACACGGCAGGGCCGAGCATGGGGTCTGTCATCAGAGGAGGGGTGTGGGCTGGAGCGTGGGGTCTGTCATCAGAGCTGGGGGGCGCTTGTGGTGTCAGTGCTGCAGCACGTCACTTAGGGTGAGGCCTGGGGCCCCGACAAGACTCGGGATGGTGCGTGGGAGTCCGGCGGCGTCCTGGCTCTCCTGACGGAAGCGGTGGCGTGTGCAGGGTTTGAGTGAGGCTATGCGGCACGCACACACCTGTGCAGAGCGTGGATGGGTCAGGGGGTGCCCAGCATGCTGTGGCCCGTGGGGGCCCTGACACCAGGTCCCATGGCTCCGCACCCAAGCCGCCTCCTCACTCCCACGGGCATCGGGACAAAGGCCACCGCCTTCGGCTCCTTCGTGAGATCAGATGTAAAGTTTTGTATATCTATTTCATATGTGACCCACCGAACAGATTTTTCTTTCATTTAATAAAACTCTTTTTTGTAAGCCTTCTTCTCTGCCCTGTTCCCTCCTCTCAGAGTCCAGCCACCCGCCGCCCCACCCCAGCGCCTGTCAGGGAGGTTGTGGGCAGATACGTGGGGAGGTTCATGGGTGAGTGAGCGGGGCCTTGGGCATTGGAATGGAGAAGCAGGGTCCTCCTAAGCTTGCCCATGGCTGTTGCTTGTTCCATACACACCAAAGCTTTAGAAAAGCTAAGGACTGCTGCTATTTCTAATAGATTTATGAAAATTAGATCTAACACCGAAGGAAAGCAGAGCAATTCTGATCCTAGGAGCTCAGAGCTGACAGGGTTGTAAAATTCGTCACGTACGGCTTGTCAGCCAGCAGCATGGACAGCGTGGTCCTGTCCCCGGGATCTTGGGTCTCACCCGCAGGCCTGTGTGCTCAGATGGCCCCAGTCAGAGCCCCCTGGGACCGCTGACACGAGACCCCGGGCGCTTCGCCTTCAGCCTCCGCACGCAGGGCAGTATGAGGGCGATTTCCCCTTCGGGCCTCCCCTGAGACAGCCCTCTGGCCCTTCCTGGTGACCCCAGGTTGGCCTGCAGGTGGAGGCACAGAGCCCGGGAAGGCCTGAGGAGCCTGCAGCCTGGTGTGTGGGGCAGAGCCGGGCCTGGGGCGTCAGCTGAGCCGGTCTGAGGCATGGATGAGTGCCGGCACTGTTGAGCCACCAGACGTAGAAAGCATGCCCGCTTCACCTCTAAGTCAGCAGGCAGAGCAGACCTTTCTCTTCCCATTTCCTGGGGTAATCGCCAGTTAAAGGCGAGGGTTGGCTATGGCTGTATCCTCACGTGCAACAGTTGTAAGTAACAGTCACCGCTCCACTGGGCTTGTCTTCCTCTATTGACTCGCTTGTCTAAGAAGTAAGGTGTAGCTTCAGGTACAGCTGGATCCAAAAGTCCACCAGGTGCTCAGGTGTCCGGGATCCTGACTGCCTCTCCATGGTTCGTCCTCTCCTGGAACCTCACTCCCTCCCCGCGGTTCTCTCTCCTGGAACCTCACTCCCTCCCCGCGGTTCTCTCTCCTGGAACCTCACTCCCTCCCCGCGGTTCTCTCTCCTGGAACCTCACTCCCTCCCCGCGGTTCTCTCTCCTGGATCCTCACTCCCTCCCTGCGGTTCTCTCTCCTGGATCCTCACTCCCTCCCCGCGGTTCTCTCTCCTGGATCCTGACACCTCCCAGTGGTTCATCCTGCACAGACACATTCAGAGGCACAGCCTGGTCTCTAAATAAAGTGTTTCCATTTTGAAACTGCTGCCCATTACTTCCCTGGTGGTCCAGTAGTTAATTGTCCACCTGCCAGTGCAATGGACAACAGGTTCTGTCCCTGGTCTGGGATGATCCCACGTGCCTTGGGGCAACTAATCCCATGTGCCAGAACTCCTGAGCCGGTGCATTCAGGAGCCTGTGCTCTGCAACAATGAAGCCATCGCAATGAAAAGCCCACTTACGGCAACGAAGACCCAGCACAGCCAACAATAAGTAAATACTAAAAATCCTGCTTTAAAAAAAATGCTGCCCAGGTGGAAAATTTTTCAAGTAGAAAAAGGAAACAAAAGACACGCAGGGTAACAGTCACAGTCAGCACTTACGGCGCTTTCCTGTGGTCATGTGCCTGGCTTTTTACGATAAATCTGATTGTGACCTTTTAACATTGACACTGAGGGCAGAAGGAGAAGAGGGCGGCAGAGGATGAGATGGTTGGATGGCGTCACCAGTTCAGTGGACATGAACTTGGACAAACTCTGGGAGATGGTGAGGGTCTGGGACGCCATGGGGTCACAAAGAGTCAGACACACCTTGGCCACTGAACGACGACAACATCGACCATGAAAGATGGAGAAGGAAAATGGCTTCAGTCCACTGAGTGCACCCGCAATAACATTTCAAAGTGGTTTTTTTTTTTTTTTAGTTTCTTAAACATACTGTTTTTATAGAATTAATTTTTAGAGCAGTTTTAAGCCTAGAGGACAGCTGAGGGGAAGGTTCAGAGGTTTCCTGTGCATCTCCCCTGCACACAGCCTCCCCCGCCTCTGCTTTCCCAGCAGACAGGACGTTTGTACAACTGATGGACATCAGTACATCGTCACCCAAGTCCACGGCTCATGTTAAAATTCCCTCTGGATGTTGTACGTTCTGTGGGTTTGGACAGATGTGTAATGACACGTATCCATCACGATGGGGTCATTCAGAGGCTTTCACTGCCCTAAAAATCCTCTATGCCCCCCTGTTCATCCCTCCCTCCCTGGCCCCTAGACTACTGACCTGCTCCATATGACTGTGTCCATAGTTTCTCCAGAACGTCCTGTGGTTGGACGTTGGACACACAGGGCAGCCTTTTCAGATTGCCTTCTTTCACTTAGTGGCACGCACATATGTCTCCTCTGTGTCTCTTCACCAATAACCAACGAAGGCAGGCTGCCAGAGACTCGGAGAGACACCCTGGTTCCTTCAAAAGGTAGTTCTCAGGAAAAGCCAGAGAGATGGAGCATAGTGCACGCGGCGCAGTTTGAAGACAAGCATGTCAGCCAATCCCAGTGTTTGGGCTTGTTTGGATTCTAATTCACACAATTTGAACATGCACAGATACACAGCATGACAACAGAAACTTTAAACATGAACAGATGTGAGATATAGATGAATATTGTTCACTTAGGTGAAGTGCACCTCTTTCCAGAGCCCCCTTTTTAAGAGAATGTCCTGAAATATTTATGATAAATAACATGATGCTGGGGTTTGCATTGGACAGAATGAGGCACAGCGGGAGAGCTGAGGCTTGGAGGGGTGCGAGGTCAGCGCTGTTTCCTTACAGGAAAATCTCAAGTTCTGCCTACTTTGCGTGTGTTCAGAATGTTCTGTAATAAAAAGTGACAAGGCTATGAACAAAGTCTCTCAGTCTGAGTCTTAAAGATGCACAGAACAAGGCCAGTTGCTTTGAGGTAGATGGACAGTTCTGTGGTCCCTGCACCTCCAGCTGCAGACCCACTGGCCGGCAGCCATCTGCCTGCTGTCTGCCTCCCATGGGGCCCCTGGGCCTGAGGTCAGCAGTGTCTGTGGCCCACGCTGGACATACCTCAGTGCATGCCTCGCCCTGGAGAGCTTATGGACCCCCTCTAGATACACGCAAACACATGCCACGGCCCGGGTGGTCTAGCACCGTATTCACACGATGGCTTCCTCAGGCTCCGACCTCTAACAGCTGAGCACCTGCCGTGGCCTGGCACCAACAGGACTGCCTGAGTGGAGACGAAGGCCCCTAAGGATCTGGCCTTGGAGTCTGAGCTCCGCACAACAACGCGAGCTGATGAGGTAACACGTCACCTGAGGGGCCAGACCGAGCTCCAGAGCACTTTCTGGACAGCAGCCTCTTGGCCCTTGCAGCTCCCCTGAGACAGCCGTGTTCCAGAGAAGCAGGCCCAGATTTGAAGTCAGGGACAGTCTGGCTTCCTGCGTGTGCTGCGGGGAAGGGAGCCCCTGGGACTCATGGACAGGACATATATATATTTATATATATGTAAGTATAACATATTTAGCAGTAGTTTCATTTCTGCATCAGAAAAAGTACACACATGAAACCCACACACGTATGAACTTAACTGTTGTTTGCGTTTGCATTTGCTGCTCTGTAAACACATACATGCATCGAGAGAACAGTGCCTGGACCCGGCCACACGCAGAGCCAGGCCAGCGGCCGGGGCGGGGCCGGGGCAGTGGGGGCCCTGACCCTTCGTGCAAGTCCACAAGTGCTCCTCTCTGCTGCTAAGCCACCCTAGCAGTGCCAAGCGGGCAAGCGGACAGGTGGGCCCTGGGGACAGCTTGGCGTTGAGCTCTCACTTGAAATTCCTCCCCTGTGTTGGCTATGCCAGCCCAAGGGGCATCCCTGGATGCCGGCAGCTCTCACCAACAGCACACCCTTCGACACACGTGTTAGAAAGTGTGTGAGCCGGCGAAACTGAGCTGGTGATGGGGCGACAGTACGGGACAGCCCCTTCGGCCAAGGGGCCTGACACTGCTGGACCTGGGGTGCTGACCCGGGCAGCCGTGATGACCGACCTCCAGGACAGCAGTTAGGAACCGGTGCATCTCCTGTGATACGTTGCTTCACGGTTGATTCAGAACGTTCATTTTAATAACAGCACGGCCATGCAGGCCGCCTGTACCTCCCTGCGCAGACGTTAAACTGCCAAGGTTCGTCATCAGTGATGCTCTGCGGCCTGTTTGGGGAGAGACCTCGGCTCTGCTGGTCCCTTTATGACCTCTTCAGCGTCTTCCTTCGTTTCGTAGAATCAAATCAACGCAGAGCTGCCCGGGTGTAGAGACAGGAGGCCCAGCCTCTGGAACCTGGCCGCACGTTGATGAGTCGTCTGGGAGCTGGTGCAATGAGCCCCAGGCCAGGGTGGTGCCAGAGACCGGTCCCGCAGGCTCCGGGTGCAGCTGCCCCCTGCAGACCAGCAGCAGCCTGCTCACCCAGGTCAACCCTAACGCCAGACGAAACAACGCCATCTCTGCTGATTTTTAGCTCCGTTCAGTGCACTCACCTACACTTCCACACAGACTAAGCAGACCTCAGGAATGAAGAGAAACCCCTCTGTAACGTGACCACAGTGTGAGATCCATCTGCAACCCACATAGGGGCGTGACCCCAGCCCTTACTGCAGACACTCGCTCTCCTGGGTCTCGCTCTGAGCCGTGACCTGGGGAAACAGGTGCTGCTCAGCACCAGGACGCTGTGGGAACGGCCACCGTGAGGCCTGAACCACGCTGGCCTTCCTAGACCTTTGCCACAATTTCCATGCAAGAACCAGCCTGCGGTTCATCAGACAGCAAACCGGATTCTGGAGCCAAATGACCCCCCACACACACATACACCCAGACACACAGAGACACAGAGACACATACAGGCACCCAGACACACACACACACAGACACACACACAGACACACAGGCACACACACACATGCACACACATAGACACACATGCACACACATGCACACACACAGAGACACACACATGCACACACAGAGACACACATGCACACACATGTGCACACAGAGACACACACACACAGACACACAGACACACAGGCACACAGACACACACAGGCACAGGCACAGACAGACACATACAGACACAGGCACACACACAGGCGCACACAGGCACACACACACACAGGCATACACACAGACACACATACAGGCATACACACACAGACACACAGGCACACACACAGACACACAGGCACACACACAGACACACATACAGGCCCACACACAGACACACACTGTGTGCTGGCTGAACACACCACATGGCATGCTCCGGGCTTGGTTTGCAGCCACGTTCTGGGCTCTGCCACCCCCACCCATCGATCCATCCCGGCCCTCGGCCCGGCACCCCGGGGCCTCCCCTGAGAACTGTCCTCTGCGTCTCCCCGTGGGCAGCCCCCTGGGTGCATGCTGACGCTCTGTAAGGGGCGGGGCTGCTCCCTCTGGGCTCCGCAACCACCCGCCTCACTGCCCTCCAGCTGCACCCTGTCCAGGGCAGAGCAGGGGCATCCGCTGGGCAAGCGGGGCCCCACCCCCTCCCCCCCATCTCCTCGGGAATGAAGGCGGGACAGCGGCTGAGGATGAGAGCAGGGTCCGCGCCCGAGGCGGCCTCTGGGCCCGAGGATGCCCCGCGAAGCTCCGGCCTTGTCGGGGTGTGCCCACCTGGGCGCGTCTGCTCCTGTGATGAAGGTAGTGACTCTGGGGAGCTTTCAGTTACGCGCTGGCTATATTTGGAAGGAGTTATGGCACAATACATCATGAGGACTCTTTCTATGTGTTTCATAACATTTGTCTTCTAGGACCTGGTAACACTCTTGAACCAGTGGGCTGTCGCATTTCCTTCTAAAATCTACATGCTCAGCTTTATAACATGGCCAGTGTCCAACTTGACAAAAGAGAGGCGTCTAAAGCTAGCAGCATTGGGTATTTTTCCTCCCGACTGAACTGTTTCTCTAATTGCTTGGCTGTCTTGGAGGCCCTGCCGGGCTGTTGGAGGAGGGCTGGGAGCCTTCAATCACTGCACAGCGCCTCCTTGGAAAGCTGTGGGGTGTCTTTTATTTTTGGTTCTTGTAATCTCTGGTTCGTAGGTGTTGATGGATGGGGAATTTTCCAGTCACTCCATAGCAAATACAGGAAAATAGGCGAGCAGGGCAACCCTTCAAATACTGGGCCTTGCCTTTGGAGCCTCGGTGATGCCATGATGTTCCCAAGACATGTTGGTGTCCAGCAAGGGCGGGTCAGCCATGGACGTCCCGGCGCCACTCACCCTGAAGGGGGTCTGTCTCAGCACCGGGCCTGTCCCCACGAGGGGCCAGCCTGGCCAGGATGGGTCCCTGAAAACCACTTGGAGGGACACATGAGTGTCCACAGTTAACGTGAACAAAGTGACAAGTTCCTTGGCAGTTTCAAAGGCAGCACGTGTTGGACTGGGTTTAGCATCACCCGGTGGGTGGCAGGCTGTGGGCTGGGAGGGGCTGGCCCCCCGTCCTCTCAGCCCTGGTCTCTACCCTTGTGATGCTGACCCTGATTCCTGCCCTGAGGTGGCTGTGGGAGCCTCACTACATGGTGCTTGGGTGGTGGGGGTGGGCAGGGGGTTCGGGGCTCCAACCAGGCACCAGGAACTGCAGGCTGAGCCCAGAGCTGGGGCCCCAGCAGACCCCCGTCCAGGTCACCTGCAGGGACGCACACGCCTCTGCAGGATGAGAGGCATCCCCAGGGCGTCGCTCACCTGCCGTCAGGTGAGCCCACTGCTTGGTTCGGAGCTGGCCGGGAAGGCGGGGGCGGCAGGGGGTGTCCAGCTAAGAGTTGGTGGGAACGCTTAGAGGACTTTCCAACTTTCTTCACGTAGGTCTCTCCAAAAAGCGACTTCCTGTCAACACTTGTTACCTTGCTGTTAAAGAGTAAAACTTTATACCCAGAGCAGACTTGGAATCAGCACCCTTGGCCTGTTTCCAAGGAAGATTTTTACTCACAGTTCCTCACCTGGTAATTGTATTTCCCACTTCTGATAACAACTGGGGAAATGTATACCATGGGGGGAGGAAGGGACGCAAGGGGAGGGAGAGATCTGAAGGGCAGTAGAAACACCTGAACCAGCCCGAGGAGCGTCCCCTCTCCCCTGTCAGCATCGCCCTTCACTGTGCGCCTGCTCCATTGTGATGTCACACAGGCTGATGATGTCACACTTGCGATGACATCATGGGAGGGCATCCCATAGGATGGGGCCCATTACCTGCCCCTGAGACCCCAGTCCAGCCTCCCCTGGGGGGGATGTGGCCTCAGCATCTGAGTCACCAGGTCCCATTCCCACAAGGATCCCAGAGTCACCCCACCTCTCTGTCCTGCAGTCATGGCCTACCCTCTGGACACAGCAGCCAGGTGACCAGGGCCCACCACTTCCACCTGTTTCATCGAGAAATGACCCTTCTCTCCCTTCATCCAAATGCGGAGCCTGCCCCTGGGTCTGCCCTGTAGATGTCCCCGCAGGGGGTGCTGGGTTGATGACGTGTCCTGGGGTCTGTGGCCGGCACACCAGCCCATCAGAGAACTCTCTCAGCATCCGACAGGTCCCAGTTGGGCGCTTGGGGTGCAGGTACGTCCACAGATGGACCCCCCTCAGGCTGGACGTGAACACACAAGAAGCTGTCACTCTCGGGGCTGTGCTTTGTCCCAGAGAAAAGACAGATGGTGGCCAGGGGAGCCTGTGGCAGAAGCAGGGGCCACAACCTAGGGACTCCGTGGTCCCAAGCCCTCAGAGGGGCAGCCACACAGGGCATGTCCCCCCAGGACACGCCCCAAGCTGGCGCCCACAGACACCCGTGGCTCGGGCACTGGGCGCTCCTCCCAGGCTGGGTTCCTCTCTGTGGGTGCACTGACTGCCCCCCAGCTGAGGGGCTAGCCCAGACCGGGGCAGGGCCCCCACTGCACCCCAACACTATGGCCGTGAGCATCATGCCCAGAAGTGTCCCCACAGCAGCCCGGCCCCAGTGGGCCTGTGTCCAGTGTGTCCACCGACAGCTGAGGACATGCTCACTCCCTGTAAAGAAAGCCATGCTTTGGTTTGGTTTTCCGTGGCCCGTGCATTTCTGGACCACACTTGCTCCCCTGAGAGGGCAGGCCGGGTTGGGCCCCGGTCCTGCCGGAACCTGAGCGTCTGCTCCACCGCTGAGCAGAGTGGACACAGCCTCCCAAGGAGGGCGTCACAGTGCTGCCTTTCCGCTGTCTTCACCAAGCTTGCAGTTGCAGAGCAGGTTCACAGGTCACCGGGGCTTCTCCTGGGCCCTTGAGGGAAAAGGGCCCTCGGTCAGGGGACCCACAGGAGGTGTGGCCCCTTGGGCGGCCTGGGGACGGGTGGGAAGGCTGTGCGCAGCGGCTGGAATGCAGAGACCTCTTGGGAGCCCTGGAAACGGAAGGCAGAGCAAGCCCGGGCCACCTGGCCCTGCCCGAGGCCCAGCCGCCTCCAAGGAGTGTTTGAAGGACAGTGACGCGTCTGACGCTGAACTTCCCATCCCCTCAGACACAGAGGAGCCTCCCTCGCAGGTCTTGCTCCTCAGGAAGCTGTCGCCTCATAACTGGGGCAAAGGCTGGGGGAGGCCGCGGAGCTCGGCAGGGGCACGGGGACGTCAGGAGGCATCAGGGAGCCTTGGAGCAATGCGGTCGTGCGGAGCGAGGTGCGTGCGGAAAGTAGGCCAGAGCAAGTCAGCAAGGCCAGGGCGAGGGCGGCCTGCGGGTGGGCGGAGGAGGCCCGTGGGGGCCTCGGCCTCTCTCTACCCCCACTCCAACCAGTGAAAGGGAAGCTGACCCTGCTTCCACAGTCCTCCAACCTTCCTGTAGGGGCTTGCGTCCTGGCCAGGTGCTGGCTCACCAGGGGTTGGGGGCTGCGGCTGGCTTTCCCCACCCTGGAGGAGACACGCTGAGGCAAGACCTGTGTGTGACAAAAGAAGTGTGTGCCAGTGACCCGAATGCCTGCACAGCCATACCTGTCTGCTCACACAGCCACACTGTCTACCTGCCCAGCCACACTGTCTACCTGCCCAGCCACACCTCTCTACCTGCACAACCACACACCTCTCTACCTGCACAGACACACACCTCTCTACCTGCACAGTCACACCTCTCTACCTGCCCAGTCACACCTCTCTACCTGCACAGACACACACATCTCTACCTGCCCAGCCACACATGTCTCTACCTGCACAGTCACATCTCTCTACCTGCACAGTCACATCTCTCTACCTGACCAGTCACACACCTCTCTACCTGCACAGCCACACACCTCTCTACCGGCACAGTCACACCTCTCTACCTGCACAGACACACGCCTCTCTACCTGCACAGCCACACACCTCTCTACCTGCACAGTCACACCTCTCTACCTGCACAACCACACACCTCTCTACCTGCACAGCCACACACCTCTCTACCTGCACAGTCACACCTCTCTACCTGCCCAGCCACACACCTCTCTACCTGCACAGTCACACCTCTCTACCTGCACAGTCACACACCTCTCTATCTGCACAGCCACACACCTCTCTACCTGCACAGTCACACGCCTCTCTACCTGCACAGTCACACACCTCTCTACCTGCAGAGTCACACCTCTCTACCTGCCCAGCCACACACCTCTCTACCTGCACAGTCACACCTCTCTACCTGCACAGTCACACACCTCTCTACCTGCCCAGCCACACACCTCTCTACCTGCACAGCCACACACCTCTCTACCTGCAGAGTCACACCTCTCTACCTGCCCAGCCACACACCTCTCTACCTGCACAGTCACACACCTCTCTATCTGCACAGCCACACACCTCTCTACCTGCAGAGTCACACCTCTCTACCTGCCCAGCCACACACCTCTCTACCTGCACAGTCACACACCTCTCTATCTGCACAGCCACACGCCTCTCTACCTGCAGAGTCACACCTCTCTACCTGCCCAGCCACACACCTCTCTACCTGCACAGTCACACACCTCTCTACCTGCAGAGTCACACCTCTCTACCTGCCCAGCCACACACCTCTCTACCTGCACAGTCACACACCTCTCTATCTGCACAGCCACACACCTCTCTACCTGCACAGTCACACCGCTCTACCTGCACAGTCACACACCTCTCTACCTGCACAGTCACACACCTCTCTACCTGCACAGCCACACCTCTCTACCTACACAACCACACACCTCTCTACCTGCACAGCCACACACCTCTCTACCTGCCCAGCCACACACCTCTCTACCTGCACAGCCACACACCTCTCTACCTGCACAACCACACACCTCTCTACCTGCACAGTCACACACCTCTCTACCTGCACAGTCACACACCTCTCTACCTGCACAGTCACACCTCTCTACCTGCACAGTCACACACCTCTCTACCTGCACAGCCACACACCTCTCTACCTGCACAGTCACACACCTCTCTACCTGCACAGTCACACACCTCTCTACCTACACAGTCACACCTCTCTACCTGCACAGTCACGCACCTCTCTACCTGCCCAGCCACACATCTCTCTATCTGCACAGTCACACACCTCTCTACCTGCACAGCCACACACCTCTCTACCTGCACAGTCACACCTCTCTACCTGCACAGCCACACACCTCTCTACCTGCCCAGCCACACATCTCTCTATCTGCACAGTCACACACCTCTCTACCTGCACAGCCACACACCTCTCTACCTGTACAGTCACACGCCTCTCTACCTGCACAGTCACACGCCTCTCTACCTGCACAGTCACACGCCTCTCTACCTGCACAGTCACACGCCTCTCTACCTGCACAGTCACACACCTCTCTACCTACACAGTCACACCTCTCTACCTGCACAGTCACACACCTCTCTACCTACACAGTCACACCTCTCTACCTGCCCAGTCACACACCTCTCTACCTACACAGTCACACCTCTCTACCTGCACAGTCACACACCTCTCTACCTACACAGTCACACCTCTCTACCTGCCCAGCCACACCTCTCTACATGCACAGCCACACACCTCTCTACCTGCACAGCCACACATGTCTCTACCTGCACAGTCACATCTCTCTACCTGCACAGTCACATCTCTCTACCTGCACAGTCACACACCTCTCTACCGGCACAGTCACACCTCTCTATCTGCACAGCCACACACCTCTCTACCTGCACAGCCACACCTCTCTACCTGCCAGCCACACACCTCTCTACCTGCACAGTCACACTGTCTACCTGCACAGTCACACCTCTCTACCTGCACAGCCACACACCTCTCTACCTGCACAGACACACACCTCTCTACCTGCACAGTCACACGCCTCTCTACCTGCACAGTCACACCTCTCTACCTGCACAGCCACACACCTCTCTACCTGCACAGCCACACACCTCTCTACCTACACAACCACACACCTCTCTACCTGCCCAGCCACACACCTCTCTACCTGCACAGTCACACGCCTCTCTACCTGCCCAGCCACACATCTCTCTATCTGCACAGTCACACACCTCTCTACCTGCACAGCCACACACCTCTCTACCTGCACAGCCACACCTCTCCACCTGCACAGACACACACCTATCTACCTGCACAGTCACACACCTCTCTACCTGCACAGTCACACACCTCTCTACCTGCCAGCCACACACCTCTCTACCTGCACAGTCACACCTCTCCACCTGCCCAGTCACACCTCTCTACCTGCCCAGTCACATCTCTATCTGCACAGCCACACACCTCTCTACCTGCACAGTCACACACCTGTCTACCTGCACAGTCACACCTCTCCACCTGCTCAGCCACACACCTCTCTACCTGCACAGTCACACCTCTCCACCTGCCCAGCCACACACCTCTCTACCTGCCCAGTCACATCTCTATCTGCACAGCCACACACCTCTCTATCTGCACAGTCACACCTCTCTACCTGCACAGTCACATCTCTACCTGCCCAGCCACACACCTCTCTACCTGCACAGTCACACCTCTCCACCTGCCCAGTCACATCTCTATCTGCACAGCCACACACCTCTCTATCTGCACAGTCACACCTCTCTGCCTGCACAGTCACATCTCTATCTGCACAGCCACACACCTCTCTATCTGCACAGCCACACACCTCTCTACCTGACCAGTCACACACCTCTCTACCTGCACAACCACACACCTCTCTACCTGCAAAGTCACACATCTCTCTACCTGCACAGTCACACACCTCTCTACCTGCACAGCCACACATCTCTCTACCTGCCCAGCCACACCTCTCTACCTGCACAGCCACACACCTCTCTACCTGCCCAGCCACACCTCTCTGTCTGCACAGTCACACACCTCTCTTCCTGCACAGTCACACACCTCTCTACCTGCACAGCCACACCTCTCTACCTGCACAGTCACACACCTCTCTACTTGCACAGTCACACACCTCTCTACCTGCACAGTCACACACCTATCTACCTGCACAGTCACACACCTCTCTACCTGCACAGTCACACGCCTCTCTACCTGCACAGTCACACTCCTCTCTACCTGAACAGCCACACACCTCTCTACCTGCCCAGCCACACACCTCTCTACCTGCACAGTCACACACCTCTCTACTTGCACAGTCACACACCTCTCTACCTGCACAGTCTCACACCTATCTACCTGCACAGTCACACACCTCTCTACCTGCACAGTCACACACCTCTCTATCTGCACAGTCACACCTCTCTACCTGCACAGTCACACCTCTCTACCTGCACAGTCACACACCTCTCTACCTGCACAGTCACACACCTCTCTATCTGCACAGTCACACCTCTCCACCTGCCCAGTCACATCTCTATCTGCACAGCCACACACCTCTCTATCTGCACAGTCACACCTCTCTACCTGCACAGTCACACACCTCTCTACCTGCCCAGCCACACACCTCTCTACCTGCACAGTCACACACCTGTCTACCTGCCCAGCCACACCTCTCTATCTGCACGGTCAAACCTCTCTATCAGCACAGCCACACCTCTCTACCTGCAATGTCACACCTATCTATAGGTCCCCCACGACACTGCCTGGTGGCGCGTTTCCCCCAAGAGGCCCTGTTGTAGCTCCTGGATGTGGCAGGTTCCCTGTGCCTCCCAGGCCTCAAGCTGACGGTCGCCACTTCATGTGCTATCTCAGCCCTGGATCCCACAGGGAGCGAGAGCGGGGGGCTCAGGGCGATCCTTCCACAAACATGCCAAAGGGTAACGCGCTGGCAGCTACGGCTTATGAAATATCGTAACGGAGCTGGAATTACTCAAGTTGGAGAAGATGGCTGCATTTGTCACCCAGAACACATCTATTTTTAGCTCCTGCAGTTCCTGTTCTTGAGGTTTGGGGCTTTGAAGGACCGCTGGGGGCAGTGAGCAACTGGGCGGGCTCCCAGGGCAGCCCCTGCTGTGTCCACACGTCCTGCCCTGTTTTCTCCTGTGTCCATCTTCATTCCTCTCAGTCCTGACGCAAGAAAAACAAACCAAGCTTTGCGGTTTCTACCGCTCCAAGCTGTGTGAGACTTCGGTAACCTTCCCTCGCCTGTGAATGAGACGGGACCAGACAAGCTCTGAGATGAAGTCCAGGCGACTCCCAGCTCATTCTGGCCCTGAAAGCCATTTCCTTTCTTGGTTTAATGGAGAGTTTGGGGTGTGGACACTGTTCACCATGATGTTGCTCGCCTGGGGACACTTGGCCTTGGTTAAACCACTGGGGGGCCCTGGGATCTCGTGGGGGAGGGACGTGCTGAGCACCCTCAGGCTCAGAGCCCCATCCATGGAGACCCTCAGCAGACGCTGAGGGAGCACGGCCCGGCCCGCCTTCCCGTGACCCCAGCCTGATGTGCCAAGAGCGCATGCCTCTGGACACAGTGACCCATTTGGGGGCAGACATAGAGCCAGACCCCCCGGGAGTGTTGCCAGGACTTTCCCCTCAGAGCCCTGAGAGGCCTCAGTCCAGGCGCAGTCCTGCCAAGAACAAGCGGAGGGGTGGGCCAGGGACACGGGGCCTGACCACATCGCACGCAGCCTCAGCTCAGGTCCTTGGCCACGAGAAGCGAGGTGTGGGTCTGTGCCGGCCCACCTGCTAACACAACAGCTGTGTCTGGGGAAGGGGCTGCCTGAGTAAATAAAACGTCAAGGCCTCAGTGTTTAACAGTGCTCTAAGGGGAACACGTGTGTTCTGGCCAAGCCCATATTCTCTGATCAGATCTGAAGCTGGAAACATGATCATAACTCCCCAAACAGATTTGAGGTTGGAAATGCGATTTTCTGGAAATTCACACTAAAGCCCTGTCTACTTCAAGAGGTAAGGAATGTAGCCCTTGTGATGAGCAGAGAGCTGGTAGACCACTTTTGAGTGGGAAACTGTGGCTGAAGAGTCCCCAGCTCGAGACTCAGACAGGAACCTGGGAGCCAGGACCTCCAGCCTCAGGGCCATAGCTGGAGCAGGTCCAGCCCACGGGCACGCGGCCCTGCCAGTCCTTCACACGGGACAGGGGGGCTCCCTGACAGTGGGGCCGTCCCTCAGGGCAGCAGGCAGGTCCTCCCCACAGCACCCCCACCCCATGGAAGGAGGAAACCTGGAGGCTGGGCCCCTCGCCAGCCCTTCAGCCACGGCCCTGCTGCCTCCACCCGTGTCCCCGTTCCCCTACCACGAGGCCCCCAGGCCCCGAGCTGGCTGGGCAGACACAGATTCTCCCCAGAAGCCAGGGAAACGCATTCCCCGTCAGCCTGGCCCTTCTCTGCTTTGGGGTTCACTGGGGCCACTCTTCTGGAGGGTCCCTCTCATCCCAGCCGCTCTCAGACAGGGTGTCTGCCAGGTGCTCACACCCAGGGGCCGGCCCCCACCCACCCACCACAGCACACATCTCTGAATCTGGGGAGGGTCCTCCCCCAGGACAGTGGAGGGGGGCAAGGAGGTGCGGGGGAGGGGGAGTGGCCAACTCAGGACGGGGGAGCCCCAGCAGTTCCCGCAGGAAGCACTGTGTGTGTTCTCTGAGCACGCACGCCAGTGCCTGCCACTCCAGGCGCACATACACACTCACACACCCACCTCACCCATGCACAGGCACACGGACTGTCTGCCCAGGGCTCTGGGCCTGTCCTTGACACTCCTAGGAAGCTGACCGGACTCCTGGTCCCCAGGAAGCACAGAAAATCCTAGATGACTTGGTGCGTTTCATCCCCAGGGAAGGCGCTGCACCCCGGCCGTGTAACCACTGTGGGCGGCCTGTTCCCCGGTGGCAGATGCGAGCAGGACAGCACAGATGGAAGTGTTGTCAGAAATGTGGGAACTCCTTGTAATTAGTATTGGGCGTTGCTATTCCTCAGCAAAGAAAAAGCCCAAAGCCAGCATGGAGCACGAACCTCACATCCCCACCAGGGTCTTTGTGGAGGCCTGGAGCCACATCGCTGGTCGATAATTAAAGACCAGACAGGCTGAGGCACCCACCTCGGAGGCTGTGAGGATGAATGTATGCAAGGGAACCGACAGCAAGGGTGCAAAGTTGAACACTCATCCAGGGAAAAGCCCAACGAGCAGGCACTTCTGCCTGAAATACGGCACCTGCTTACAAGCAGTGATTGTGCTGAATGCTGGGTTTAACGGAGCGGAGGTTTAAGAGGAAAAGGCAGCAAAACGGTCCACAGGCAAGATGAACGGCAGGCAGTCCTCTGAAAGTGGCAGTGAGAGTCCCGGCGAGGCCACAGGCAGGTCTGATCTCAGCAAAAACAGCACCTGGGCACCTGGGTGGACTTGAGGAGGCCAGCTTAGGCAGAGGCATTCACAGACAGACAAGGGTCACGGCGCTGAAGGTGGGGGACTTTCTGTGTTTGCTTGCCTGGCTTTCAGTTCTGAAGCTCTAAGCACCATCCTGGTGAGGAGGCGGCCGGAGCAGCCGCGGAGGGTGTGGGGGTGGTTGCAGCCTGGGCTGAAGGTGGCGGCTGCTGCCCTCTGAGGGTAAGGAAAGCGCGGTCAAGGGCGGCTGGGAGGTCACAGCTCTGGCAACTGCGTTTATTTCTGTCTTATCCGCCCTGCTGACCCTTCTCTGTCTCCTGTGCGCTCCCATTACTTGCTGGAAATCTCCGTCTTTCCTGGCTGTTCCTGATTCGCTCACTTTCACCCCAGGCCGAGGGACACCTGCAGCCTGTTGTTAGTCCATCCAGAACAGCTCTTTGTTCTGTTGCGTGTGCATGTGTGCACATGTGTGTGTGCATGGGTGTGCAAGCACATGTCGTGGGGATCGGGGCAGACTGCAGCTTCCCCCTGTGTCTCTTCTTCTCACTGCTGTTCTATGACCTCACACCACTGTTCTGTAGAGATCGGTGTGTGTGGTGGAGGGTGCAGGAGGCACAATGGTTTGTTCATGTTTTGGAAGGAAGAATTTAAAGCTCATTTAAAAGCTGAGTCAAGACAGAAAAGCCCCAAGTGTCAATATTCAGGTTCTTCCCATCTTGGGCTCTGCTCTCTGAGACTGCCCTCCCCCCGCACATGGCTACTGCAGAACAGGCTGTCCAGCCTGGCCACAGGGAGCAGGCGTGAACAAGGACTTGTGAACTGGGTGAGTGTGAGTGGCGTGTCCGTGCACGGGACTAGCCCAGGTCTCTGCCCTGTTCACTAAGGCGAGAGAAGTATTTCTCTTCTGAGTGTTACTCATGCTCAATGACTCAGGAGAAAAGCAAGTCCCATTCGGTCAGACCCTCACTCAGCACTCTGTACAGGGTTAAGCAATTCAAATCATTTAAAATGTTACTGCATCCAATCTGAGGCCGCTTCCAAGAAGGATGACATGAATGAAATTGAATATTAAATTCACAAGCACAAAACTGACAGAGGCAGAAAGACACCGGCACCACCGTATGTTTAAATTAAATGACGAGGGGCTCCCGAGGAGACCCCGAGGTGTCCTGGGGTCACAACCTCTCACAGCGAGAGAATGCTGAGGAGTGTCATGAGAATCACTCACTGAGAACAGATTCGGAAGTTTACACACAAAACACAGCCAAGCAGGGTCCACAGCCTGGACGACACACGGGTCAGGAGAGGAGGACCCCGGCCTCCGAGGGCCTGGCTCCTCAGATGCATGGGGTTAAGAGAATTCAAATATGTGGGCCCCACCCCCTAACTGGGTCCCATCCTCTAACCAATGTCCGACCCCATGGACTGCAGCACACCAGGCTTCCCTGTCTGTCTCCAACTCCCGGAGCTTGCTCAAACTCATGTCCATCGAGTCGGTGATGCCATCCAACCATCTCATCCTCTGTCGCCCCCTTCTCCTCCTGCCCTCAATCTTTCCCAGCATCGGGGTCTTTTTCAATGAGCCAGTTCTTCACATCAGGTGGCCAAAGTATTGGAGTTTCAGCTTTAGCATCAGTCCTTCCAATGAATATTCAGGACTGATTTCCTTTAGGATGGACTGGTTGGATCTCCTTGCAGTCCAAGGGACTCTCAAGAGTCTTCTCCAACACTACAGTTCAAAACCATCAATTCTTCGGTGCTCAGCTTTCTTTATAGTCCAACTCTCACATCCATACATGACTACTGGAAAAACCATAGCTTTGACTAGACAGACTTTTGTTGGCAAAGTAATGTCTTTGATTTTTAATATGCTGTCTAGGTTAGTCATACCTTTTCTTCCAAGGAGCAGACATCTTTTAATTTCATGGCTGCAGTCACCATCTGCAGTGATTTTGGAGCCCAAGAATAAAGTCTGTCACTGTTTCCATTGTTTCCCCATCTATTTGCCATGAAGTGATGGGACCAGATGCCATGATTTTCTTTTTTTGAATGTTGAGTTTTAAACCAACTTTTTCACTCTCCTTTCACTTTCATCAAGAGGCTCTTTAATTCTTCTTCGCTTTCTGCCATAAGGGTGGTATCATCTGCATATCTGAGGTTATTGATATTTCTCCTGGCAATCTTGATTCCAACTTGTGCTTCATCCAACCTGGCATTTCACGTGATGTACTCTGCATATAAGTTAAATAAGCAGGGTCACAATATACAGCCTTGACGTACTCCTTTCCTGATTTGGAACCAGTCCGTTTTTCCATGTCTGGTTCTAATTGTTGCTTCTTGATCTGCATACAGATTTCTCAGGAGGCAGGTCAGGTGGTCAGGTATTCCCATCTTTTTCAGAATTTTCCACAGTTTATTGTGATCCACACAGTCAAAGCATAGTCAATAAAGCAGAAGTAGATGTTTTTCTTGAACTCTCTTGCTTTTTCGATGATCTAGCAGATGTTGGCAATTTGATCTCTGGTTCCTCTGCCTTTTCTAAATCCAGCTTGAACATGTGGAAGTTCTCAGTTTAGGTACCGTTGAAGCCTGGCTTGGAGAATTTTGAGCATTATTTTGCTAGCGTGTGAGATGAGCGCAGTTGTATGGTGGTTTGAGCATTCTTTGGGATTTGTCTTTCTTTAGGATTGCAATGAAAACTGATCTTTTCCAGTCCTGTGGCCACGGCTGAGTTTTCCAAATTTTTTGGCATATTGAGTGAAGCACTTTAACAGCATCATCTTTTAGGACCTGAAATAGCTTAGCTGGAATTCCATCACCTCCACTAGCTTTGTTCATAGTAAAGCTTCCTAAGGCCCACATTTCTTTGCATTCCAGGATGTCTAGCTCTAGGTGAGTGATCATGCTATCGTGGTTATCTGGTTCATGAAGATCTTTTATGTATAGCTCTTCTGTGTATTCTTGCCACCTCTTCTTAATATCTTCTGCTTCTTTTAGGTCCATACTGCTTTGTCCTTTATTGTGCCAATCTTCGCATGAAATGTTCCCTTGGTATCTCTAATTTTCAAGCTGATTGGCAAAACTGTATGGTGCACACGTTTCGGAAGGACCCTTGTTTCCTGGGTGAACCCCACCCTGTTCGTGAACCACAGGTTCAAGGAGGTTCAGGCCTTCCTGGATGAAGGGCTGAAGCAGACGGCGTCCCTTCAGCAGATGGAGCCCCTGCGTGGAGCTCAAAGTGAGATGAGGAAACAGAAGAAGAGAAGCACAGAGTAGGGGCGGCAGTCGGGGGATGAAAGGGGTGAACAAGGGAGGAAAGCTAAGGCGGCTCAGAGTGGTAGTGGCATCTGATCATCAAAGCGGAGCACGAAGCGGACACAGGAGCCAGACGGCCACCCGCAGCTGGGGAGGGAGGGGGAGCACAGATCAGGGCCGCCCGTGGGGACTGCAAAGTGAAAAGAACATGTGCATTGCCGCAAGTGCTCTGGAGAAAGAGACATCAGAGGCGAGAGAGGCAGGAAGAGAATGGCTTCCAAGTAGCAGTCAAGTGAACCAGGGAAAGGCAACTCAGGCTGGGGAACCATGACGGCGAGAGAGCTGGCTCCCCACCACGCTCAGGTGGGGAACCGACCCGTACAGGAAAAGAAAGTGAAAAAGAAAGCCAAGAACAGGCAGACAAAGAGTCAAGTATCTGGAAGGCTGACAGGGTCCAGGAGCTCTGCTGCATGCAGGAGGGACACCTGGACAGCTAGACAGATGGACACGTGGGCAGATGGACACATGGACAGATGAACTGAAAGGGGGTCCATGTCAGTAGGGACTGGGATTCTTTAGGCGGAGGTAGACATGTTCTACCATCGGTTGTGACGTCTCTATAATTCTGTGAACAACCTAAAGCCCACTGGATCGCACACTTTACAGGGATAAATTGTGTGGTGCCGGAATTCTTCTCAATAAAGCTGTTACCAAAAAAAGCGGACTGATTGTGTCATCTTGTTTTGAAAAGGAGCCAATAAATGAAAATTCATGAAAGTTAAATATAAATAGCTAGAAGAAAATAACTAATTTGGAAAATATTGTTAAAGAAGGGAACTAGACGTCTACGTTTTAACAACTCTCATTCCCCTCGTCACTTCCACCCTCACAGTAAACACTTTCCAAACATATGTGGGTGCCAGGCCCCACCTGTGTGGAGGACAAGGAAGCAAAGATAAAAAGGCCCTGTGCAAGGGCCTTTCTGCCTGCTGAGACAGAGACAAGAAAATGCATGTCAACTTTCTATTTCTTCAAAGAAATTATTTCAATTACATTCACACCAAGGATTTTCCACAAATAACATACCAGTCAGTATTTACTAATATGCAACTATAGTCAAGAAAGTGGGTTAAAATATATATATGAAAGCCGTTTTGGTCAAAGTATTTTGTAACAGTAAAAAACTGGAGAAAACATAGATATCACACAATAGAGTTTGAGTTACAGTATGGTACCAGCCACATGACAATCATTTAAAATTATGTTGGAGCCTGGAAAACATTGAAGATGCTCATATCCTGTTAAATCCAGTGAAAATCCAGGAGCTGTTTTGATGCTATTTTTGTATAGAAACAAACAAAAATATTCTTACATTTAAAGGGTACAAAATGTTTTGGTACCAAAATAGGTCCCAAACAGTAACAATGATAAAGTGTGGATGATGGAGCTGACAGGTGTAGAGATTTCTCATTTTCTCTTTTGTGTTTTTCACAGAAGGTTTACTCATTTTCTACAACGGGCATGTATTACGTTCCAAAAACATTTTGTAAATGTTTGCTCCTTTCCTAAAACAGAAGCCACACAAAAATGCAAATGCATCAACAAGCAATGAATTTAATATTATTTAAGAAAAGCAATGATGCACCATGTTCTGTAAGGAGGACACCACAATCCACTCCAGTATTCTTGCCTGGAGAATCCCCATGGACAGAGGATCCTGACGGGCTACAGTCCATAAAGTCATAAAGAGTCAGACACAACTGAACAAACTGCAGGAAAAGTAATGATGCACCATCTTCTTCAACTTTGTCTCTGGTCTGTCCTGTGGACCAGCAGGCACTTTATAAAACACCAGCAGAGCTGGATCCCCAGACATGTGGCCGCTGGAGTGTCAAACACCTGTATCCTACCCTGGGTTCATTGAACAGTGAGATACAGCAAGACAGTGTCCCAAAGAAAGTAGAAAATGTGTGCTGCTGGAGCAGTCAGGGTTGGGTAAAGTGTCCCTGGCACTGTGATCAGGCAAGGTCATTGCAGTTGACTCCAAAGAGAGGTAGAGTTCAGTGGAGCTCGCCTGCAAGCTCGCCTCTTTGGACAATGTTGAGTTACCTCTTTTCCGCTAGCTCAAGGTGCTGTTTAGTCACTAAGTCATGACCGGCTCTTTGCTGACCCCATAGACTGTAGGCCGCCAGTCTCCTCTGTCCATGGGATTTCCCAAGCAAGAAAGTGGGTTGGGGTGGGTTGCCATGCCCTCCTCCAGGGGGTCTTCCTGACCTAGGGATTGAACCTGCATCTCCTGTTTCACAGACGGGTTTTTACCACTGAGCCACCAGGGAAGCTCAAGGTGAGGTTATAGCGAATGTGCTTTATGATAGGATGAAGCTTCTAAAACACCTGAGAGGCTCACCAAAGAAGTTAGTAAAAGCTAACAAACAATTGAAAAGAAACAAATACATTGAACCTAGATTTTAAAGGACTGTATAACTGAAAACCATAGGTCAGAAACCAAGAACAACGGCACCAACAGACACTGGGGAGATGCAGATTTTCGTGGACTAAAAACCCAGAGTTGGCTGAGAATACGACATGGTGCCAGGACAGGCTAGTTGGTGCTTGGGCTAGATGAACAGAGGTGTGGTGTTTGGGGAGGGAGGGGACAGTTCATTTGACTGTGCTCCTCACAACTACCCAGGACTGGAAACAGGCACAGGGTCTGAAGGGGCAGCCAGGTGGCACTGGGTCTGGAAATTTGCCCCCATGGAGGGCAAGGGTCTGAGAAATCATACATACCCACCCACCCACACCTATGTAACCCAGCTGCAGGGCACTGGTTGTGGGCGGGACATGGCCTGAGACTTCCATGAGCTATCTTGTTTGTTTAGTTACTTCTTAGTGTCCCTCAGGGTTGGAGGGGTCTCTGTTACAGGGATCCTCCATGGAGTTCTGCCTCAGCAGCTACAACATCCATTCCTGGTGGGCAAATGCTGCCCCCTCCCCCAACAGATTCTGCTCAGCTGGGCAGACTCTGCTGACAGATGGAGCTGCCTCAAACATGGGACAGTCAGCGCCCTGAGCTACCACTTCCTGTGGGAGAGGTGGCCTTTCGGGCTAGAGAGGTGGCCAGCCCTCTCTGGCTCTAAGAGGAGCCTGGCAGGCTACAATCCACAGGGTCTCAAAGAGTCAGACACGACTGAAGGAGCTTAGCGCGCACGCACATGAAGAAAAAAAAAAAACCTTCAAGGTCTCAGTGTCCAGGCTCAAGCCCGAGAGGAGCATCCCCGTGTCTACGATGAGAGCCCCTCACAGAGGCCGCGTCAGGGTCAAGGCGCAGCTCACAGGCATCTGGCGATGCCGGCCCCAGAGAGGAGGCTCTTCCGGTGACCGACCAAGCGTCTCCGGACCCCACAAGCGGCCTTCCTCCGGGCTCTGGCGACCACACCCACGTGGAGAGCCCCTGGTCTGCCCCTTTACACTAAGGGCCGCTTCGGCGTGTGGTTACGGGGGACGCCGTCTGCGCCTCTGGAGCCGCCACTGTGCTTGAGGGTGGGCGCGTGTGCCTGTCGCGTCGGTGGGCGCGGTGCGCAGAGAGGGGTCCGCGCCTCCTATGCCCCAGAGAGTTCCTCTTGGGGAAACACGGCCCTGGGCTCCTGGCTCCCGGCGGGACAGGCCGGGGGTCCGCTCGCCCTGGGGACCCGCGGCCGGGCGCGAGGGGGCGCCACGCCACCGCAGCCGGCGGATAGCCAGGGCCGGGCCGGGCCGGGGGCGGTGCGCGGGGCGGTGCCGGACTCCGCGGGCAGCGGGCTCCAGAGACGCGGCGCCCCGCCCCTAGGAGGCCGCTGGCCGGGCGAGTGGAGCGGCAGCCAGCCGAGTCGGGCCCCGAGGTGAAGTTGCGTGCGCGGTGGGGCCGGGCATCCGCACCCGAGGGTCCTCGGGCCGGGTTAGGGACGAGGGCGCAGGGTCCACACGGAGGATCCGATGCAAGAGCGGGGGCGGGAGGGCTCGGGGCTTCTACACGGGGTTCCGGGGCAGAGACCGGGACGCAGAGGGTCTACAGCGGAGGGTCCCGAGAAGAGAGGAGATAGGAGGCTGACGCGGCGGGAGAGGTCGGTCTACACTGGAGTCTCTCGGGGCCGCAGCGGGGACAAGGGGTCTACACCGCAAGATCCCGATGCAGGAGCGGGGGCTGGAGGGGCGCGAGCGTCCACCTCGGAGCGTCCGGGCGGGAGCAGGGCAAGGGGGCCGCTGTCCGGCGCGCGCAGCCTCCACTCGGCTGCGCAGACGGGTGGGGGCGAAGGAGAGTCCGGAAGGGACGTGTACGCTCCCCTCCCCCCAACCGCGGCCCCCGGAGCCGAGGGCGGTGCCGGACTGGGTGCCGACCCCAGCCCCTTGCTCGGCTCCGAGTCCCCAGCCGGGCGGGCGTCCGGCCCCAGGGGCGCGCGGGCTCGGGCAGCTTCGTGCGCTTCCATGGAGGTCCAGGCGGCAGTGGCCGAAGTCTGGTTGCAGCTGCCGCCCCGTCTGTCCGCGTGGGATCTGCAAGAGCTCAGGTGAGAGGAAAGATGGGCGACAAAGCGAGCGGGATGACCAGGGATCCCCCAGGCGCCCGTGCTGGCTGGTTGTGGGCGCACCGGGTTCTGCACAGAGGGCGCGGGATGCAGTCCTTGGCACATGGGTGCTCTTTCCTCGCCCCTTCCTGCCGCCCCTGCCCTGCAGAGGGGAACGTCGCCCCCGTATACACAGCGATGCGCGCAGATGTAGTCTTACACACACACACACACGCACATACACACTCATGGTCTTGCCTTCTCCTGCCCGCCCGGAGCTGGAGCCAGAGCGGGGACGCATACCGGAATCCCAGAAAGGGAGCCCCTCTTAGGCAGCCTTGAATTCTCTAACTCGGAGCCCAAGCGCCCCTGAGCCCCCCGGAGCCGAGCCTGGGAGGCTCCCACACTCACCCGCTGAGCCCCGGTTGGCGCCGGGGCTGGCGCAGAGAGGCCCGGGGTCCGCATAGAGGCGGGTGCCCAGAGGTCCTGGGCTTCAGCAGGGATGACCCGAAGCGTCTAGAAGAGCGAGCCGGGGTTCTCTATGCCCCGAATGCTCTCCCAAGCCTCCAGTCTTCCAGGACCCTGCAGTGTCCCGGGGCCTGAGGGTTTGCCTTCCTGAGGTTTTAGGTGACCCAGGGAGTCCCCTCCAGCCCCCCTTGCTCCAGCAGATGCAGTTTCTGGTTTCTGACTCTCAGGACACGACTCTGATCATGGGCTGTGGCCCCTCCTGTCACCTTTGTCCCCTCGTCCGAGCTTCTAGCCCCAAGCTGGGTTTGTGCTCGGGCAGACTCTCCTCGCCTTTGGCGTTCCCTGCGGGCCGCCCCTTCTCCTCCTTTCCCTGGGCTGCAAAGACCTGGTTTCCTCAGTCCTGCACTCAAAGCCAAGGTTTGGAGCCACTGGCTGTTGGAAGTGGGTTTTGACCCTGTTGGTGCTTGTGGCAGTGACCCCGCTGGGAGGTGGCCTCCGAGAGGCAGCAGTGGCAGCTGGTTCACCCCTCTGCTCTGGGGCAGCTGCTAAGGGGGTCAGTTAAGAGAACCCCCAAGGTCTTCCTCTCCATCCCTGCTGAGAAATCCAGGGTGGACCCCACAAGCCCAGACGGGTTCAAGCAGAAGAGGGCGTGCTCCTTACCCCACCCCCACCTCTAGAACCGTGCAGTGTACGCGGCCTCCAAAGGCTCCCCTACACCTGTAGTCCCCAGGCAGTCAGCGCATGGACTTGCTCTGGTCTCTCTTACACTGGCCCCGGGGAGCGCTGTGGCCCACTGGACGCTGGAGTCCACTTGCTCTGGATCCCTGTTGCTGACCAGCCACACACTCACCAAGGGTTATGCCATCAATGGAGGATGGGTGCACCTGCACCTTCCCTGGGCACAGGCTCAGAGAACAACCCTTTCCAAGGCCAGCGCCCAGGTGTTCCAACCCTTTTAGACTTAAAATTTGTGTCCTTCCACTTTGCAGAAGTTTTTTTTTAATACCTTGAGATTTCCATAATTCAAGAAAAAAAAAAAAAAACATTGGATGTTTTTGTAGACAGGGGAGAAAAGGAGGGAAGCAAGTTCTTGGCTGGCACCGAGGCCTGCACAGGCCAGATGCTTAGAAAATATGTGTGGGTTGATTCATTGTTTGAGTTTAATTAAGAGTTTCTACCCAGGGTATGGCTGGGAGCTGCATTATCATAATTACAGGTGTATGTGCCATGATTAATAGGTCGTGCAGAACACATGGGATGGGAGGAAGTGGTAAAATGCTGGGGTTTGCCCTGGCAAAAGCAGGTCGGGTCTGTGTCCCTGGAGGGTTTTGCACCTGGGGTGCGGGCAGCCCCCCTTCTGCCCCTGGCTGTTCCATCCAGGCACCAGGAGCCGGGGGGCAGTTGGATTCTCAGCCTCTCTGCTGAGGGCCGGGGTGAAGGGGAGCAGGCGAGTCGGCTCAAGATGTGTGCACACGGTGGGGAGGGTCACATGAGCCAGGAGGGGCACTGGGGAGCCTGACGGATGGGCCGTTGGGCTCTGTGGGGGTCCGAAGACAGCGGCCACGTGCGTCTGCTCATTTGAGCACCGTGTCTTCATGGGCCATTCATGAGGAATAAGGACGCCTTAGGACAGAGCCACGGAGTCCCCACTGCCTGCAGGGTCCCTCAGGGTCAGGCTGAACAGGGTGTCCCCAGCTCAGGGCCGAGTGGAGGCGCCCCCTGCCCACGGCTCCACGGAGGGCCCTGGGACTTGCAGCCTCACTGTTGAGCTGGTCAGGGTGCAGGCTCCGGTCCCTCCCGGCCCGGCAGTGGGTGACCGGTGTGCCCTTCACAGCAGAAAGGGGTCCCGCATGGGCATCGAAGAAATAGCTGTGTCTGTTTCACTGCCCAGCAACTCTTCTGAGAGCTTCAGCCCTTCTCAGCCGAAGCAGACAAGACAGAGGCCGGCTCCCTTCTCAGCAAGGCACCTGCGGGCGCCTGCGAGGTACAGCCAGTACTTGGCGCCTCGTGCCATTGACACATGCAGGGAGGCGCGGGTGCGTGTGGCTGGGAGGGCAGGCATGGGCGTCCTGGGCCTCCTTGGCTCTGAGACGTGGGCAAATAGTTCAGCTGCTGCTGTTTTATATTTTCTGATTCCTCCTGTGTCAGACCAGAAGGCTGCTCTGAACTGTGCCAGCTCTCTTATTTTCAGAGGAGGAACCTGTGTCGTAAACCAGGGTCAGTAATGCATTCACTCAAAATGAAACTCCCAATATTTTGATTTGATTGTCTATTTAGAAAAAAGGAAAATTGAAATGTCATGTATAAATAGTACAGAAGACCTTTATGTTGCTTTTTAAATCCATGGAGCTAAGACAGTAAGAGCAAACTGCACATGGAGGGGCAGATGGTCCCCTGGCCCCTGACACCCATGCTGCTCCTAGGGGCGCTGGGCCAGGCTGGGCCACTGCTCTGTGCCCCGCCCGCTGGCCCTTGGCCTCTTGATGTAGCAGTCACACCCCTCGCTTCCCTCTGCACCTGCCCCCACCCCGGGCACACCTGCCCTGGCCCTGTCCTCAGCTCTGTTCAGCCTCCCTGGATAAGTCAGCTCAGGGAGGAAGCAGACAAGCGCTGGTAGCCAGAGCCCTGGGCTGCAGTTCCCGAAATTTAATGACCTTCCTGGCTATTTTTAACCTTGTCAGATATTTAAACAATGAAGTTTAAATCTTAGATTAGACTTGGGGAGTGCTGGGTACGTGAAAGCCGAGGCTGGGGTTCTGGGGCCCAGAGACTCTCAGGCTGCTCTGAGTGGTGCACTGCTTCTGACCAAATTCTAGCTTGAAGAGGCAAATTTATTTTTGTAAAGGATTAGCCTTTTTCTGGTGGGCGAGGTTATGATCTCCGTATTCCTGACTCAGTTCTCACCAACCTGGCCACCTGGCCCCAGCAGGACTCGGGGAGGGTGTGTGGATGGAGGGCCTGCCTGTGGGTGGCGTGGCTTCCAGGGGCCTCCACGCCCCAGCTGGGGGTCTCCACGTGCCCTCACCCCTCCCACAGCAGCAGGTGCCTGCGTCCATCTGCGGTTCTGTCTGGGGGTTGGGGTGCTGCCCATCACTGGGACAGCGGAAACTGCTTTGTGGACTGTGTTGGCGTCTTTGTAGCAGGAGGACAGAAAGTACCAGCTTTGCACGTATTCCAGGTGCGGTTCTCTGTATTTTGGGTCACGACACTAAACAGGTTCAAAATCACAGAAAGCCCTGCCTGGACTGTGTCTGGAGGCCTGACCTCCTGGCTGAGCTCAGGCAGGAGTGGCGGCTGGAGCCAGGCTCACAGCGGAGCACCGGACAGTCTGCCGGGTGCAGAGGGTCTGGCCCGGCACAGGGGCTGCACCGGCTCAGACCCTGACGTTTGCTAAGTGCGCGCCTGCTGGCCTCCCCCACCCCAGAGCCCCCCAGCTCTGTTGGGGCTCAGGGCAGAGTCACCATGCGCCCGCAGGACAAGCAGATACATGTCATCTCCCTGAACAAGGTCAAACCTGGTTCTGGTGACAGCCAGGAAGAGGGTTCCCTTCCTTCTGGGGGGTTGAGGAGGCACGTAGATTAACACGGGGAAAAGTGCATGACAAGTTTTAAACCCAAATGTTTTATTTAACATCATAGCAATTAATGCAATGGAGTGAAATGCTTTGGTAAAATAAAATGCATTAAAAATGTATGCACTTTATGTAGATTAGCTATTTATTCTTCAGAAGGAACACCCTTCCTCCATAGCCTCTGATATTCAATTGTGAAGCTGTAAGGCCCCTTTCTGGAGCTGGTTCACAGTTACTTCAAGAAAATGACTATTTCTGACTGTGAACAAATTTCCTTGATTTTTTTTTCCCCACCAAAAGGAAAAAAAGACATTTTTCCATGAGGAAATTTAGGAAATATGTATCATTGTCTTCTTTAATACATAACCAATTAGAAATAGAGGCTTCCCAGGTGACTCAGTGGTAAAGAATCCGCCTGCAATGCGGGAGACCCGTATTTGATGTCTGGGTGGGGAAGATCCCCTGGAGAAAGGAATGGCAATCCACTCCAGTATTCTTGCCTGGAGAATTCCATGGACAGAGGAGCCTGGTGGGTTACAGTCCATGGAGCCACAAAGAGTCGGGCACAACTAAGCACAGTTAGAAAAACTCCGCTGTTTCAAAATGCTGAGCTGAGCTGGGCAGCACGCACAATGAACAAGGTGAATTTTTGTCTCCAGGAATTGTGATGTGTTGCTTTAACAAGAAACCTACATCTGGTGGGGGTGCTTGTCGAGTAAGAGGCTCCAAGGGGCTCCTCACTCCAGGAAACACCTGCCTGCCTGCCGGTGGCCTAGATGCACCTGAGCCCAGGCCTGGTCCCGGGAGTGGAGGCACCTGGTGTGTCCTCTGAGCAGGGCTGCCTGCAGACAGTGCCCAGTGGGTCGGCGTCCTTTCCTGGGAGATTATTTCACCATCAAAGGGAACATGACCAAAAAGAAGCCCTCTCTGCCCCGGAGGAACAGGTGGAAAGGTGAGGCCTCGTGTTTCCAGATACAACAAACACATACAGATCAATGGGATAGAGTTGGGGAGAGATGAACCTCCAAATCTCGGGGAGATTGATTTTCAACAGCAGAGCCAAGGCCATTCAGTGGGGAAAGAATTCAGTTCAGTTCAGTTCAGTTCAGTTGCTCAGTCGTGTCTGACTCTTTGTGACCCCCTGGACTGCAACCCCGCCCCCTAACTGGGCCCCACCCCCTAACCAATGTCCGACCCCATGGACTGCAGCACACCAGGCTTCCCTGTCTGTCTCCAACTCCCGGAGCTTGCTCAAACTCATGTCCATCGAGTCGGTGATGCCATCCAACCGTCTTATCCTCTGTCGCCCCCTTCTCCTCCTGCCCTCAATCTTTCCCAGCATCAGGGTCTTTTCAAAAGAATCAGTTCTTCACATCAGGTGGCCAAAGTATTGGAGTTTCAGCTTTAGCATCAGTCCTTCCAATGAATATTCAGGACTGATTTCCTTTAGTATGGACTGGTTTGCTCTCCTTGCAGTCCAAGGGACTCTCAAGAGTCTTCTCCAACACCACAGTTCAAAACCATCAGTTCTTTGGTGCTCAGCTTTCTTTATAGTCCAACTCTCACATCCATACATGACTACTGGAAAAACCATAGCTTTGACTAGACAGACTTTTGTTGGCAAAGTAATGTCTCTGCTTTTTAATGTGCTGTCTAGGTTAGTCATACCTTTTCTTCCAAGGAGCAGACATCTTTTAATTTCATGGCTGCAGTCACCATCTGCAGTGATTTTGGAGCCCCCCAAAATAAAGTCTGTCACTGTTTCCATTGTTTCCCCATCTATTTGCCACGAAGTGATGGGACCAGATGCCATGATCTTAGGGGAAAGAATAGTCTTTTCAACAAATGGAGCTGGATCACCTGGATGCAACTTGCAAAAGTGTCTCTGATACCAAAAAAAAAAAAAAAGAATCACTCATCATACCAAGAACAAGAAATATCAAAACCTGACTGAAAAAGACCGTCAGTAAATGCTGAGATGATAATTATCTGACCAATCTTTTAAAGCCAGCTTTGTAAAAATGCTTCACCAACCAATTATGGGTTTTCCTGAAACAAACAACAACAACAAAAAGAAGAGAACTTCAGCAAAGAAATTCAAGTTATAAAGAACACACAAATGAAGCTATGGAACTGAACAATGCATTGATTGAATGGAAAAACTTTGCATCCCTGCTGGTCCATCTCCCAGTGCAGGGGTCCTGGGTGTGACCCCTGGTCAGGTAGCTGAGATCCAACATGCCACGCAGCCAAAGAAAACCCAACAACCGAGCAAAGCGTGTGCTGCCTGGGGTCAATAACAAAGGATAAAACCAGTGAGTCTGAGATTAATCAGAACTGCCCAGTCTCAACAACAGAGAGAAAAGAAAGACTGAAAAAACAAAAAAAGAAGAAAAGGAACAGATTCATAGGCACCTGTGTGAAAA
Organism: Cervus elaphus; assembly: GCF_910594005.1. Classification (NCBI taxonomy): domain Eukaryota; kingdom Metazoa; phylum Chordata; class Mammalia; order Artiodactyla; family Cervidae; genus Cervus; species Cervus elaphus. The sequence continues at coordinate 5,809,100 of NC_057841.1, read as the reverse complement.
TAGCAGAAATGCCAACATTTGTACCGTCAGGTCTCAGAGGAGAGAAGAAAGAGGGTGGGGCTGAGAGGATTTGAATAAAGAATGCCTGAAAACCACTTGAAACAGCAAAAAATACAAACCTACAGATTCAAGGAGCAGAGCAGAAAAACAACAGAAAAACTTGTAAATGCTTGGCAGTTAGATAACACACATAGAAAATTAATATGTCAAAGAAGAAGTCTCAAAGGAAATTTTAAAATATAGAGAACTGAAAGGAAAAGAAAAGACAAGTCAAAATACGTGGAATGCAGCCAGAACAGTTCTGAGGAAAGTTCACGGCCCTGAAATGCTTACATGAGAAAAAAGGAAAGCTGTCTACATATGACATTATATCGGTAATATAACTTTTAAAATTGTATTAATTCTTTAAGAACTCCTTAAAAAAGAAATCTCCAGGTCCTGGGGGTTTCACTAGAAAATTCTACCAAACATTCCAAATCATTTTGAGGTTAATATTACCTGAAGACCACATTAGGAGAAAACTACAGATCCATATCATTCATGAACTTAGAAAATCCTAAACAAAATATTAGCACATTGAATCTAGTGATGCATGAAGTTACTGGGCCAAGTGAGATCTAATCTGGGTATGCAAGTGTGGTTTAAAATTAAAAAATCAGTCAGTATAATTCACTGTATCAACAGACCAGATATAAAATCACAACTTATTGCAGAATTCGTATGGGAAGGCACAGGCTCTAACGTAGCTGAAACGGTCTCGAGAGGAGGGGCAAAGTGGATGAGGACTCTGCCCAGCATTAGAGCTGTCTGTGTGGCTGCAGTAACAAGACCCTGTGATGCGGGCAGAGGGCCGGAGATGGCGCTCAGAGCCCAGGGGTGCCCCCACAGGCACACCCGATTGCCTGTCAACAAAGATACAAAACCAGGTCACTGGAGGAAGCGTAGCCTTTTCAACAAGTGGCTGTTCATCTGTAACCTCACACCTTATATACAAATTAACTCAAACACATTGTAAATAGCTATACTTCCAATGAAATAAATGTTCATAAAATTAACTCAGAAATGGACCACAGACTTCAATGTAAAACTGTAAGACTTTTAGAAAAAAAACAGAGAATCATCTGGGTTTAGGATCCCCTAGAGTAGGATATGGGGAAGGCAATGGCACCCCACTCCAGTACTCTTGCCTGGAAAATCCCATGGACAGAGGAGCCTGGTAGGCCGCAGTCCGTGAGGTCGCTAAGAGTCGGACACGACTGAGTGACTTCACTTTCATTTTTCACTTTCATGCATTGGAGAAGGAAATGGCAACCCACTCCAGTATTCCTGCCTGGAGAATCCCAGGGACAGGGGAGCCTGGTGGGCTGCCATCTATGGGGTCTCACAGAGTCAGACATGACTGAAGTGACTTAGCAGCAGAGTAGGATATGGAACCCACTCCAGTATTTTTGCCTGAAGAACCCCATGGACAGAGGAGCCTGGTGGGCTGCAGTCCAAGAGGTCACAAAGAGCAGGACACAACTGAACGACTGAGCATACACGTGCAAAGGGTTCATAGACTTGATACCAAAAGCATGCTCCATAAAAGGTACACTTGATAGACTAAATCTCATCAGAATGAAAAACCGCTTTTTCAGAAACCCTTTGCAGAGCATTAAAGGAAAAGCTACAGAGTGGGACACAATATTTGCAAACCACACATCCAGTGAAGGACCCAAATCTGTGCTATGTAAAGAATTCTCGAAACTCAATTGCCAAAAACAACAGCAGCAGCAACAGCAACAAAACCAAAAACATGCAATTAAAAATGAGCAAAATATAGGAACAGATATTTCACCAAAGAGGATATACAGATGGTAAATAGACACATGAAAAGATGTTCAACATCATTAGCCATTAGAGAAATGCAAATCAAAAGCACAAACAGATATCACTGCACACTTGTCAAAGTCATGAGAGTGAAACGGAGGCACGGAGCGCTGCCGGGTGGGGAGCAGTGCTCTGTGCGTCGCTGACGGGCGTGTACAACGGAACAGTCACCACGGAAATTAGCTTGGCAGTTTCTTACGAAACCAGCGATGCGACTGCAGTGTGACCCAACACTTGTACTCCTGGGCATTTATCCCAGAGAAATGACAATTTATGCTCACATAAAAACCTGTACATGACTGTTTATAGCAGTTCTGTTTGTAATAGTCAAAAACTGGACACCACCCAGATTCTTTGTATGGGTGAATGGTTAACTGTGGTCCATCCACGCCATGAAATACTACTTGCAATAAAATAGGAGTGAGCTTTTGGTACAGCCAGAAGTCTGAATGAATCTCCAGGGCATTTGCTGAGTAAAAACACTTTTTACAATGAAAGTCTATTTTTGTATTAGTAATATACTGTAAAATATATTTACATTGGGGGTAGGGAAGGCTTCCCAGAGAAAGTGACTTTAAAATGCAAAAGGGTGTTCTAAGTGTCTAACTAATGTTAGAATAGTGTCCAGTCCTAGGGAAGTGCTGAGGGATGCTCTTACGGGCAGCTCCACTGGCACCTAAGAGTAGCCAAGGTCATATTTCCACTGGATTCCCAGCCCCAGCGAGAAAACCAGGATTTAGCAAAAACATGGACATTTCCTTAAGGCCTCGGGGCCCAGCGACTGCAGCAAGAAAACCAGTATTTAGCAAAAACATGGGCATTTCCTTAAGACCTTGGGGCCCAGCGAGCCCACACAGCCAGCCAGGCCTCTCTGTGTGAGACTTCTCAGACTTCTGTCGAATTCGCAGAGAGGGAGAAGACAGAACTGAGGAGACTCAGGACCCCTGAACTCTAGGGCCGCCCAGGGACCTCCTTGCCCCCCTGCTGTGGATGTTCGTTGTGCAGGTGTCCATCTGCCCCTCGCCCTCCCCACCCACCCCTGCTGCCCCAGCCAGAGTGTGAATTCAGCCAACCTGTTAGAATATGCACTTAAAGGGGTGGGAAGCCCCCAATCTGTGATGGTCGTCAGTGGTGGTTGCATTAAAGGTTCTTCTTCTGTTTGATTGAACTGTCAGATTTTCCACTTTTCCAGTGGCTTAGTTTTAGAATCGGAACATTATTTTTCATGAAGATGAACCTCCAAGACTCATTTATGCAAATTGATGTAGAGAAGAATGAGAAACATCAACACATATCCTCTTGTGACTCAGAGGGAAGTGTTGCGTCCGTGTGGGAAGCCTCCTCCCACACCTTCACAGCAAACCGCCTCCTCTGCGTCGGCAGCTGGCCAGGGACACCTGGGCACTAGCAGGATGGACAGGGCACAGCGCTGGGAGCTGGACCTCATCAGGATAACAGAGGACCCTTTGGGGCTAAGTTGATCCTCTAGTTGGGTCAAAGCAGGTTGACCACACGGGTGAGAGGAGTGAGAGGGCTGAGTGCCGACCGTCGGGCGGAGCCAGGGCTCAGGGCGTGTCCTCTGATGACCGAGGCTGCTGGCAACCATGTGCATTTACATCTTCGCATGAAAACCTCCTTAGGACCTGGGACACTCAGGGGGTCACGTGCCCCAGGTGAGTCTGGCACCATGAGTGCCCCTGGGGGTGGTCGAGGGCGCTCCCTGACCCCCGCCCCGCCTGCCCCCTCCTGCCGCCCACAGCGGGCTGCTTGCCCCTTCTCGCCCCTGGAAGACTTGGCCCTGCTTGGCTGCCGGTCCAGGCAGGAATGTGAATGGGTCCTCCTTCTCTCTCCTGCCCCAGGTCACTTGGACCACCCTCTGAAGGCACCGACAGAACCCACAGGGTGGGACCCGCAGGAGAGGCCCCCGGGGGCACAGCGTCCCTGCCCTGGGCCTGGCCAGCCCTCCCTACACCTCCTCACACCCTGGCCAGCTCTCCCACCCTCTGACAGCACGTGTGCATTCGTAAGTTAGGAAACTATTTGAACTGAAGAGAAGTGTTCCTGAAGTTAAGTGGCACAACTGTTCATTTTTGGAACTCTCACTGTTAACGTCAAGGTGTAGAAAAATTAAATGACACCAGCTCATCCCAACTCGATTGTCATGGCAGGCCTTCCCGGCCCACCGAGCTCCATACGAGCCCCGCAGACCTGGACCGGCCCGGATGCCTGGGCCCTGCCTCCAGCCCCGCAGCACACACGTGTGTGTTGTCAGTGCAGAAATGGCCACGTCTGGCCTGCGCTCAGGTGACAGCCGTGCTCCACGCGCTGCCCCACCAGTGCCTCTCTGTGACCCCATCTCTTTGGCCGTCTTGGTAGAGAAACGGGGAGGCGGGCAGCAGGCTGATGGGCGAATGTCACACAGCTCTTGGGGGCCGGCCTGGCCCTGGGCCACTGGCTTGGGGAAAAGCCCGTGAGCCCCTCCTGGTGGGGTTTCTGGGCTGGGCAGCAGGTGCTGACCATGTGTGTGGCCCCAGGTACAGTCCCTGCAGAGCTGGAAAAGCCTGGCTCAGTGAGCAGACGAGCGGCCTCCGATTTCTGTGATTCCTTTATTCTTTATCCTGAATAATTTCAAAAGAGTAGGGCGCATGTGGTCTTGTCACTGCTTAGATGGCAGGGACCGTGGAGAAGTGGCTGACGTATCCATCAGTGGCTGATCCAGTAGGATAGAGCTTGGTCCTGGGCAGGGGCCTGAGCCTGGCTGCCCCCCGTGCACCCCTGAGCTGGCCTCTCTGGGGCAGGACTGTGACCTGCGGAGGGGACGCAGCCAGGAGTGGAAGGAGGGGGTCACAGGAGCATGTCGAGGAGGAGGCCCGGGGCCGGAGCTGAGCCCCTTGCAGGCCAATCCTTGCAGAATCGCCTGACGCTCAGTCTGGGTCAGACTGCAGCCCATCCTGCCTCTTCCGGGGAGAACCCAGAGCCGCCAGCCGTGGCCTGGGGGAGTACCCCCGTGCCCCGGAGGCCGCATGCTTGTGACGCCCCAGGAGGGCAGGCAGGAGGGGTCCCTGGGGCTGTGCAGCTGTCAGTTTCTGAGAAGCCGCAGTCTCTGCTTCTGAGCTCACAGCACAAAACACAACGGGTATTTCCAGCAAGCCTAGTGCATGTCTAGTCTAGTGCGAGCTTTGCACGGTCTGCTCTGAACCTTCTGAACGGCCTTCTGAGAGGGATACTGTAGCAGAGAGGAAAGAACAGAAATGGGAGCCGCTGCGTGTGCTGGGAGGAAAGTGCACAAGGCAGAGGCCGAGTTCCTTAAGGGACCCAAGTTTCCTGTTTCGGACATAAAAACAGTGCTTTCTTCGTGATCCCGGTAATCTGAAAACTGATCAGCAATAAGGTCTAAGCAGCTGCGTGGTTTTGGAGAGTAGTTGTTTTCTTTAGTTGCAGTAAACTATGCATAACATGTGGCTTCCCTGGTGGTTCAGTGGTAAAGAGCATGCCTGCCAACGCAGGAGACCTAAGAGGTGCAGGTTCGATCCCTGGGTCGGGGAGATCCCCCAGAGGAGGGCAGGGCAACCCACTTCTGAATTCTTGCCTGGAGAACCCACAGACACAGGAGCCTGGCGGGCTACAGTCCATAGGGTCACAAAGAGTCGGACACGACTGAAGCGACTTGGCACGCATGCACACAGACACAAATAACATAGGGCTTCCCCGCTGGCTCAGCGGTAAAGAATCCTCCTGCCAATGCAGAAGACCCGAATTTGATCCCTGGGGAAAGACATGGCAACCCACTCCAGTATTGTAGCATGGAGAATTCCATGGACAGAAACCAGCATGCTACAGTCCATGGGGTCACAAAAAGTCAGACACGACTTAGCAAGTAAATCAACAACAATACATAACATAGAAGTGACCGTTTTAACCGTCTTTAAGTGTGCAGCTTAGTGGCATCAGATGCATTTGCGTTCCTACCCTCATCCTCCGTCTCCAGAACTTTCTCATTTTCCTGTTGAAACTCTGTCCTGATGAAGCCCTCGCTCCCCTCCCCCACCCCACCCACCCTGCTTCCTGTCTGTGAACTTGACTCCTCCAGGGACTTCACACGGCATGTGCCCTTTTGTGGCTGGCTTCTGTCACTCAGTGCGATGTTCTCAAGGTTGACCCACGCTGCAGCGTGTGTTGGAATTTCTTCCCTTTTCATGACACATGATAACATTTCCCATGTCTGTCACACGTGTTGCTGACCTGCCCACTCTTCGGGGACACTTGGGCTGCTCCCACTTTCACTGTTGTGAGCGCGGATGCTTTCAGTTCTGGGTGGACACATAGAGTGGAATTACTGGACCACATGGTGATTCTGTTTTTAATTTTTTGCTGGACCACCATACTGTTCTCCATAGTGACTATACCATTCTATATTCCCACCTCCAAGGGAACAGAGGACGAGATGGTTGGATGGCATCACTGACTCATGGACGTGAGTTTGAGCAAACTCAGGGAGATGGTGAAGGACAGGGAAGCCTGGTGGGCTGCAGTCCGTGGGGTTGTAAAGAGTCGGGCACAACTTAGTGACTGAACAACAACACGAATGCCCAAGTGTTCAAATTTCTCTACATCTTCACCAATCCTCTTTTTCTGTTTGTTTGTTTTTCCTTATAATAGCCACCCTAATGGATGTGAAGTGGTATCTTATTGTGGTTTTGATTTTCATTTCTCTAATGACCAGTGTTATTAGAGCATCTTTTCATGTGCTTATATTTTTTTTTTTGGAGAAATATTTGTTCAAGCCCTTTGTCCACTTTTAAAATTGTTCTGTTGCTGTTGTTGTTTTTGAGTTGCAGGACTTCTCCATGTGTTCTAGATACCAATCCTTGATCAGATATATGACTTGAAAATATTTTCTTCTTACATTCTGATCTTTCCACTCTGTGGATAGTGTTCTTTCATAAACAAAATTATTTAATGTTGATAAAATCCAGTTAATCTACTTTTCCTTATTTTACTTCTGCTTTTGTAGCTCAGCTGGTAAAGAATCTGCCTGCAGTGCAGGAGACCCCAGGTTGATTCCTGGGTCAGGAACATCCCCTGGAGAAGGGATAGGCTACCCACTCCAGTATTCTTGGACTTCCCTAGTGGCTTAGATGGTAAAGAATCTGACTGTAATATGGGAGGCCTGGGTTCAATCCCTGATTGGGAAAGTCCCCTGGAGGTTACCACCCTGTGTGGTAACCCACTCCAGTATTCTTGCCTGGAGAATCCCCATGGATAGAGGATCCTGGTGGGCTATAGTCCGTGGAGTTGCAGAGAGTCGGACACGACTGAGGGACTCAACACACACTTGGTGTCATATCCAAGAAATCACTACCAAATCCAGCGTCATGAAACTTTGGTCCTATTTTTTCTTCTAAGAGTTTTGTGGCTTTAGCGCTTATGTTTAAGTCTTTAATCTGTTTTGAGTTAATTTCTTTATATAGTGTAAGATATAGGATCTAAGCCTGTATCCTGTATCCTATGTAAGGATATAAGGATCCCGCTTCCTTTCTTGCATACAGATATGCAGTTTTCCCAACACCCTCTGTTGAAAAGATGGTTTTCCACCTTGAATGGTCTTGGCACCATTTACCTGTGTATTCGAGGGTTTATTTCCTGGCTCTCAGTTCCATTCCATTGGTCATAAATCCATCTTTATGCCAGTGATACACTTTTGATTGCTACAGTTTTGTAAGGTTTTCTTATTTCATTTTATTTTTCTGGCTGTGTCATGTGGCTTGTGAAATCTCAGGTCCCCGACCAGGGATTGAACTGGGCCATAGCCGTGAGAGCACCGACTCCGAACCAGTAACCACGAGACCCCCATGGGACTCCCATGGTGAGTGATGAAATCAGGAAGTGAGACCCCTTGTCTGTGGAATCGTCTTTCGTCAGCCCAGCTGTGGAGCAGGGACGACACTAGCAGCCCTTTCAGGCTCTGCCCCACCGACCCCCCCAGCCTCCTATCCAGAGCCTGCTGCCAAACCTCCCCACTGCTTCTGCCTGGGACACACCCTGCCTCCGAGGGACCAACCCCCCGGGGGAGAAGTGTAGCCGACACGGGTGCTTCCCAGGAAGGGTCTCCTGTCAGAGTCACACCCGGTCCCTGCAGGAGCCGCACAGCTGTGCCCCTTTAAAGGGGGCCTCGGGGACACACATGGCAGGGGGCCCTGAGACTCTGCAGGAGCAGGATGTGTTTTTACTTATTTTGACCCATGGATAAAAGGAGACGGGGAGAAGGCTTCCCACTGACCAACAGGAAGTAGCATTGCTTCTAAAAATGCTGTTTTCTGAAGTCACAGCTCGCCCCCATCACTTAGGGGCTGCAAAGGCGTCTCCTCAGAGGTCCTAATTACGGAGACTATGGAGCTGTTGTCAGAGCAACTGCGGCGTCGCCCTGGAGACCTGCGGTGCTGGACCAGCCCAGACCTGCAGGGGCCCCAGTGCCCCAGACAGAACCTCGTCCTGGTGCCAGGGTGACTTGCCCCCGCGTGGCAGAGCTGGGTGTCCGGCAGCCCGAGGTCTGACCAGGCTGCCAGGATCCCGGTGACTCGGTCCAGCCCCTCAGAGCCCAGGGTCTAGCCCGTTGCCTGGCCGGGCTAGCAGCTCAGTGAACATGTGTGTTGAATGAGAAATTGTTGGGTTTTTGTTTGTTGCTTAGTTGCTCAGTCATGTCCTCTTTGCTACCCCATGAACCATAACCTGCCAGGCTCCTCTGTCCATGGGATTTTCTAGGCAAGAATACTGGAGTGGGTTGCCATTTCCTCCTCCAGGGGATCTTCCCAACCCAGGGATTGAACCTGTGTCCCCTGCACTGGCAGGCAGATGCTTTACCACTGAGTCACCAGGGAAGCCCAATGAAAAACTGAGGCATCTGCAAATCAAGAGATGAGAGAAGAAAAATAAGAAGGGCCCAGAGGTCACAGCGCTGGCAGAGGAGAGGCATGGCTGGACCCCCTTGACTCCAAGGCTGGTGAGGGGGTTCGGCCACATGAGGAGAAGGCTGAATGCCCACAGGACAGCAGGCATCAGAGAAGCCTGTGGAGGGATGCTGGGCAGGACTGTGGTTTGATTGCGTTTCCCGAGACACAAGTACTATGGGGCATCTTTTCAGGTGCTTGTTGGCTATTTGCCTTCTTTGGAGAAAGGTCTATTCAAGTCCTTATCCCATTTTTAAGCTGAGTTGTTTCTCTTTTTGTTTAGCTGTAGGAGGTCTTTGGATCTTCTTGATACTAAACTCTGATCAGGTATATGATTTGCAAATATTTCTTCCTGTTCTGTGGATTGTCTTTTCTATCTGTTGATAGTCTTTCAATGCACAGAAGTCTAATTTTAATCAAGTCCAATTGATCTATTTTTAAATTTTGTTGTGTATGTTTTTTGTGTCATACTGGTGGTTCAAATGGTAAAGAATTTGCTTGCAATGCAGGAGATATGGGTTCGATCCCTGAGTCAGGAAGATCCCCTGGAGAAGGGAATGGCAACCCACTCCAGTATTCTTGCCTGGAGAATTGCATGGACAGAGGAGCCTGGCAGGTTACACTCCATAAAGTTGCAGAGTCAGACATGACTGAGCGATGAACACACACACAGAGAGAAGTGGGCTGAGCATGCCAGCAGGTTTTGCCTTTGACAAAATCCTAGCGCTAATATTTGCGGAGAGGGGTGTGAAGGCATCACTGAAACTCATCAAATTCAGACCCAAGGTGCTTTTCGTTCCAGTACCTCAGGGTTGAAATGGAAAAAGTTAGATATAAAGAAACTTCTTATTTGAACTATTTTAAACTTACAGAAAAGCTGAAAAATTAGCACAGACTTTTCCTATATCTGCACCCAGCTTCCTCTCATGTTAAGATTTTAACAAAAAGCTCTGTGAAATGAACCCTGTCCTGCACGGGGACCGGGCTGCAACCAGTCCAGCGGCGACCCACCCCCACCCCAACGCCTAGTCCCTTAGACCCACATCTGGGTGGTCTGGGTCGTGTTTCACCTCTGTCTCTGAGGCAGCACGTCTCTCCAGGCTTGCTTTGCCTCTCGAGTTGCTGACACTTCAGAAGGATGTTTTCAGCCTGTGAGAATCTGCCAACTTGACAGACTCTGCTCATATTTCAGTCAGTATGTCTGTCTGTCGCCCTGCAGCCATCAGAGCTGCTTCCCACGGCTGCTCAGGCTGGTTTGTCCTCTTGCGGCCCCTCCTGCTTTACCTCCGACCTGGATCTGGCCATTGGCAGAGCTCGGGCAGGTCTCCTCCTCGTCCCTGGAGCAGGTGGCCACGGTCCCCCCGCCTTGGCCCCACGTCCCTGTGGCGACAGCCGGCGGGGACCCGCAGCACCACAGGGATCACGTGGAAGCGGCTTATGTACGTCACATTCTGCAGCAGACAGTGTGGGAATGATTCATCACTTGCTTAATAAAGTTGATTTAAGAAAGAAATTACCAATTAAGAACCGTCCTGACTGTAAAGTAAAAATTCAATGATCTGGAAACTGTCCGCTTCCTGCTCAGGGAGCTAAGGGAGTCCAGGGCCGTGAGAAGGCCGCTGCTCTCCCCGGGTCACGGGGATCTCCCGGTCTTCACGGGGAGGCGGGAGGGGCCTCAGGCCTCCTTCTGGCGGCCAGCCCGGAGACCCGCACTGCAGGCCCCGGAGCACAGAGGGTCTGCAGGCGGGTCCCGGCCAGCCCTGTGCCCTCAGGCTGCAGCCTCTAGTCTCAGGAGGGGAGATGCAGGTCCACACAACACCCCCCCACCCAGCCCACCAGAGACAGCAGAGGGCAGGAGAGGTAGTGGCCGTGACTCTGAGAACCTCAAACCTGCCCCTTTCCGTTTGCTGCAGTTTCCGTCGCTCCATCCTGTATAAACGTCTGCTCCATGGTCAGCATGCAGGGCCAGGCTGGACCAGGACCTTGGCCCCTTAGCTCAGGAAGCCCCACGGGGTCCCCTCCAGAGGGGCGGGGGACAAGCTCTGGATGGCTCTGTAATTTCTCGATCTGTCTTAGGCATCAAAGAGCTTCTATTATGTGGGCTTAGGAACTGACTGGGGAGACAAGCTGACTGGGGGCCCTGACACATTGAGGGTCTTTCCCCGTCCCCAAGAGACCTCTGGGGGGATTTGCAGGACGCTGCAGAGGGACACACTCCAGTGGAAGCCCCCCCGGTGACGCCTCCTCCAACTGTCGGCCGTGAGCCGCCCCCAGTGCCAGGGCGGCTGCCCTCCGTGCCCTGGCAGCTCCGAAGCATCTCGCAGAGCCTGGGCTTTGTGGCAGCCTTGCTTCTCTGGCCTCAGGAGCAGAGGCACCACGTGAACAGAGATTTCAGAGAAAACTGATGCAGCAGACGTTTGCATACAGATGTGCTAATTATAGTCCTCAACCTGTACATTGAAACAGACTTAGCAGTTACGATCGTCCTGGAACATAACTGCTTTTTCCAACCCGTAGGCACTCAGGCTCCGGGAGACGTCCTCAAATCCAAGAGGAGGTTCATGCTCCAAGTCTATGGACCCGAACTTGAACCCGGCAGAGGGTGAGGGGGCCCAAGCAGCCTCGGAGACGATTGTTCTTGGAGGGGCAGCGGGGTTCACATGGGGTCAGCAGGGCCCCGAGCTGGGTGGGCAGTGGCCTGAGCCCCAGTAACTCCCAGGCTCTGGGGTAGCTCAGAGACGTCCAGGAAGGGATCAGGCCTTTGGGGGAACAGGTAGGGGGGCAGAGGAGCCCCAGGTGGGCCAGAGAGGGGAGGGCTGTAGAGGGACATGCTATTGGTCCCCTGAGAGCCCCGTGAAGTGGCGGGGGTGGGGGGGTGGAGCACTGTGGAGACCCTCGTCCAGGAGGGTGCCCTGTGAGGGGGTGCAGGCACCGTGGAGACCCTCGTCCAGGAGGGAGGGCGAGGAGCAGGCTGTGCTGGGGGCCGCCTGGGGCTGGAGGGTACGTCTGCCTGTGAGTTGCTCATTTGCTGATTACGAAGAACCCCTGCAGCTTGGGCTGGGGGCTGGAGGAGGGAATACTCTGGGAGGTGGGGTGAGGACATGGGACACAGATTGGCCTCCAGCAAGAAAGAACTCTCCCCTAAAGCAGGGGAGATGTGGTTCAGGGCCTCGCATTTGAGCCGAAAGGTGACAGTTGTACATTTATCATGCAACACCACAGCTGTCTGTCTAGTTCACTGATGGAGACAGAGGAGCTGAGGCAAGGAGCAGGTTCTGAGAAGCTGCTACGTTTCCACTCAAAACCCTGCCCTTAGAGTGTCCAGCACCGTGTAGACTGGAGTGAGAACAGTGTTTGAGGAAAATACAATGACCATCACGATGTAACCAAGTGGGTGCTTGGAATAAACATAAACATGCCCTGAAATACAGGTTCTTCCCAGGAGTCCTGTGACCACAGCCCATGTCAGAGAGTCCTCAGGACCCCAGACCCACCATGTATGTGTCTGTGACATGTGTCCAGAGCCACATGTCCTGGACTCTCCAAGAAGCCTGTGGCCGACCAGGGTCTAGACGCAGTGCCTGCAGGAGGGGGACTTGTCATCTCAGGGGCCAGCGGAGCCCAAGCAGAGGCGGGGGACGCCTCTGGGGATGAGCCTGATGCGGGGAAAGCAGCGGGGCTGAGGGGTCCTGTGTGCGGCCCCACCCCCCACGGGGAAAACGGAGTTGTGGTATTAAGCCATGGCCCAGGGAATCTCAACATAAGGGGGCTGAGAAAACAGCGATTTCCTCAGAGGTTCATGCCCAACGAGAGGCGGAGAGAGCTTTGGGGAAAGAACTGGCAGGATGGACTGGCCAGCCCCCCTAGAGTATGAGGCCCTGCTGGGGAGGAGGGCAGGAGAGACTGAGACAGGCGGAGTGTGGGGAGAGAGAGAGACGGCCGCGAGGAGCTCTGGGGCGGGAGGGGACTGCTGGCAAGACGGTAAGCTTGGCCCTGCAGAGCCTGTGGCGCTGCCCTCCCGTCCTGTCCCCTGGGCGCCAGGGTCCAGCCAGCCTCATCCTCCTCGGGATGGCTCACCCCAGGAGCACGAGGGTCATTGAGGAAACATCGGGGAGGCTTTATTCTTAAAGGCTGTGTCACAGGACCCAGACTGAAGGGTCAGCTGGTGACCGAGAGTACTAACCTCCCGAGTGGAACCATGTCCACCTGACCCCGGGTTTCCTGCCTGCCCCCAGGTGACCCCACCTGACCCCAGGTGTCAGGACCCTCTGCAGCCAGGTGTCCCCCCGGCCCCCGGGTGACCCCCCCACCTGGTGTGGGTGGCCCCCTGCACTCCCGGGTGTCACCCCTGCCCCCACGTGTACCCCCACGCCCCCAGGTGAACCCCCACCTATGGGTGACCCCCCACCCCCGGGCCTCCCCTCCTGCCCCCGGGTGACCCCGTCTGTTCCCGGGTGACCCCACCTGCCCCCGCATGTCCCCCCATGCCCCTACGTGTCCCCCCCACCCCCGGGTGTTCTCCCCCACCCCCGAGTGTCCCCTTTGCCCCCGGCTGACCCCACCTGTTTCTGGGTGACCCCACCTGCCCCCATGGGTCCCCCCACACCCCCACGTGTCTCCCCCCTCCCCGGGTGTCCCCCCCTGCTCCCACATGCCCCCCTGCCCCCAAGTGTCCCCCCACTCTGGGTATCCCCGCCTGCCCCTGGGTGTGCCCCCACCCCGGGTGTCCCCCCCATCCCCAACTGTGCCCCCACCCCCAGCTGTGCCCCCCTGCCCAGGTCTCTTTTCTCTTCAGCTCTTGCTGCTTTTTTCCTCCCTGATCCTCCCGCTCTCTCTGGCTTTTTTCCAAGAGAGCAGGCCTTCCATCTTCTCCACTCTTACCTGCTATTTATGACCCTTGAGTCTGGAGGAGGCCTTGGGATCATCTCATCCACTCCCTTGATTCACCAGCTGGACCCTGAGATCTGGAGAGGTTTCAGCAGCTTTCAAGGAGCTGCCTGGGGCAGCAGCACTGAGGATCCCGGCTTCGGCTCCATCTTTCCCACCTACAGGCAAGAATCCAGCCTGCACAGCACTGGCACACATCATGCATCATTTTCACAGAAACAGACTCTTGGCCTCATCCCCTCAGCAGCACACATACCGACCTGCCCAGATCTGGGACGCCCCCCTCACCTGCCCACCTGCTGCCAGCCAGCACCTGCTGTTGGCGGGCAAGGCAGAGGGCTCCCTCCCCTTACAGCGGCCGGGATGGGCTGTTCTGTGTTTCTCAGCCTTGCAGTGAACGGAGGCTCCCTCGCTGCTGGGCCTAAGTCTCTCCTGTGCAGCTAGATGTGATGTTATGGTCGCTAGGAATTTCCGTTGTTACTCTAGTTGTTTTTCTTTCGACGCCCACGGTGTGAGTGATGTTTGCAAAGTGAGAAATTAGTAACTAGAAGTTTATAGAACAAAAACCCAAATCTGGGACTGGTTGTTTAAAAGAAACAAACTTTCGGAGAATTCCCTACAGACGGACCATTGCCAAGGAGGTCAAAGCATGCTGTGTACGTGAACGAACGACGCATGTCAAGTCGTGTGGCCCAGGCGGTCATGACCAGTGTGCTGGTTCTGAGTGACCTTGTGACCAGGAAAAGCACAAAGGCAGATCGCAGTCCTTGGCCTGGGCTCCAGTGCCTGAGGCTGGGCCAGGTTCTGTCCTAGAGGCCAGGAAGGGAAGGTGGGATAACCCTCAGCCCAGTCAGGATGTGAGCGTCCTGCACAGAAACGCCAGGAGCAGGACCAAGGAGCCAGCGTGGGCAGTGGGGGGTGCCTTGTGTGGCCGAGGAAGCTAAGGGGGCAGCCGGGCTTGGCTGCCTAGTGGGCTTTTATCTTGACCACCTTTGTGTACGACACCCGCGTCTGGGGCTTTTATCTTAAAAAACCTTCGTATATGACACCCACGTCTGGGAGGGCAGTTGGCTTCACTCTACAGATTAAATGTTAATCTCATTCAAAAACACCTTACTGGAAACACCCAGAAAAATATTTGACAAATATCTGGTGCACCCCATGACCCACTCAAGTTGATACATAAGATTAGCTGTCACACAACATAATCATTATTAATAGCTCCATAAATAAAACTGGAAGTTGTACATTATTTTGCATCTTACTTCATAAGGAGGAAAGGAACATCACCAGAATTGTGTTTTGTTGGGTTGGGTTGTGGGGGCGCTGTTTCTTTCTCGCTCTTTTCAAGTAAAAAATTTCAAACATACATTAAAGTCGAAAGAGTAGTACAGTGAAAACCTAGCCATCTGTGTAGAAGTATATATATAACATATATGAGATGTATGTGTATATATGTGTGTGTGTTCATATATATATGAGATGAATGAACCATGTGGAAGTAGTTTACAGAAGCCGAGACAGTTATCCCTGAGTAGTTAGGCATGCATCTCCTAAAAATAAGGCCATTCTCTTCCATAACCAATTCCATTATAACACCTAAGAAAATTAACAATAATGAGTATTTCAGATTTTCCCAGTTGTCCCCAAGCTGTGTTTTATAGGCTTTCTGGTAGACTCTAACCAAGGTCTGTGCACTTTGTGTGGTTATATCTCGCGGCCTCTCACTCCACACCCTGTGACATCCCTCCCACCTGTTCCTTTCCTTGTCCTTGACTCTGAAGACCCCAGGCCTCCCGTCTTCTCTGGACGCAGGGACCTGGGTCTGGGCGTCTGACTGGAGCTCGTCTTGCCCAGGGCAGAGCCAGATGCTGCTGAGGCTGACCACTGCCCTCCATTGCTGCCAGGGTGCCAGATGTGACCACAGGGTCAAGGGGTGGGCAGGGTCCGCACCCTCTCTCCAGACCGTGCGGATGTCTTGTTCCCCAGGGTGGCGTGTGTTCTTTCTCTCCTCCCTCCTCTGTCGCTGTGTAGAGTGTATGCACCATAGACGTGGGGCTTGACTTAGGTTTCCTGTCCAGTCACTATGTACTCAGACTTTCCAAGTCCTCCCGGAGGAGCCCGTCTGTGATGACCACTGATGCATGTGCTCTCACACGGGAGTCTGCTTCCTATCGTCTGCTTACCTGGGGCCTGTCTTGCTTCCCATCAGAAGTGAGCTGCTCTGGGGAGAAGCGGTCCTGGGGGCTGAGGTGCGATCATGTAGCAAGAGAGAGTGTCTGGCTGCAGGAACCTACGAGCTGCGCTGGTGTGCTCAGATCCACACTCTGAGCAGATCGGGTGTTTCTTTTCTCTTTATTCAGTAGCACTATCAGAACTTCACAGACGCTTAGAGGTAGATTCACTGCCGTCTAGGCTGTTGATTTCAAACTCCCGACGGGCAGAGGTTGAACAGAGGGCTCCAGGTACCCACACCGGGTGTGCATCGCCTCTCAGCTGTGAGTACAGTACGTCCCCAGGCTGCTGGACTCCCAGCCGGATGTGCCTACAATGAATGGAATGTATGAAAATTCTGAATCATCCTGAAGAGACTAGAAGCACTTTTTTCTTTAAGAAGCACTTTCAGTAGCTGCTATTCTAAGAATAATTTTAGAAACAGCATTTGTTTAGAAATCAGAGTCAGTGGACACCCAAAACATCTGACTGTTTACATGTTTATACTTATACACAGTTTACAAAAAAGGTGGAAGATACTGAGTATCAAGAACATGAAGACGCATTAGATACTCAATATGTAAATGGGGTAAAATTTCTAGAGGAAAAAAATACATTGGTTTTATTTTGTTGTAGCTTGTTTCCAGAGCAGGTGGAATTTCTCTAAAATGACTCTATTATAAATCACAAGATTAACAAACATTTTATGGCTTGCTTTCAAAATCTTTGGGGATGCCCACCTCCAAGAATGGGGTTGACAGGCATTTCCTGTGAGGGTCACACCTTGTACAAAAATTATGTCAAAGTGCATCACAGACTTAAGTATAAAATGTAAACATTAATTTTGGGAAAACAACACTGGAATATCTTTGGGAAGTTGGACCAAGCACATTATTCTTGATACCAAAAGCACAGTCAGGAAAAAAATGTAAATTAGACTTTATCAAAAAGTAAAAACTTTTGCTCCACTGGGTATTTAACCACATGATGGGGGGATATTTATGGAAATGTTTGTAGCAGCTTTGCTCTGAACAGCCAAATCCTGGAAATGAGCCAGCTGTCCTTCACCTCGAGAGGGTTATACAACTGTGAGCACTGCACCAGCCATGATCTGGTGAATCTTCAGAGTTATGCTGAGCGAAAAGACCCAGTCCTCACAGGTTACCTGACAGCGTGGGTCCTCTTATACATCCTGCTTGGGATGACAGGAGCTCAGGGACAGAGCACAGACCACTGGGGCCAGGTTAGGCCGGGGTGGGGCTGGGAGGGATGGAGATGCTGGGGGTGCGGTGTGATGGACGCTCCTTGTCTGGACTGTGTCTGAGGCAGCACCCTGGAGGTTTGCGAGATGCTACCACTGCACGAGTTGGGTAAAAGGATCTCTACAATCTCAAAATTGAAAGTTTAATTTTAAAAAACCTTTGGGGCAATTATATGCAGTTCTGCTATATGCATCATGCTTTATGATGATAAAGCATGATGATATCCAGCATGCTTTGTGGATAAGAGTTATTAGGTATCAAATTTCTATGTGCCTTACAGATTTGGAGACTATATGAAGTTATCATAAATCATAACTGAAAAATAATCATCAAACTTTCTGTCAACAGCATGGCTGAAAATAGATCTAATTAGCATGTTTTTGGTTCTGTTCATATATATACTTTAGAAGTGTAATTTGCAATTTGTGTAATTTTGACATATAGAAAAGAAATGCATTTCAGGAAAAAAAAAATGGTTGAACACATTGGAGGTTAACAATTGGACAGAAATTATAGGAATGCTCCTAATAGTACTTTAAGACTGAAATTTCCTAACAGTCATGTTTTATTTGAAATTAGTTCTTTACCTTTGGGTCTTTGTACTTAACACGTGGATGATTTTTATCTTAATTCATGTGATGTTTGTCTTGATAGGACAATAAGAATTGAAAAACAATGCAGTGTCTCACCAAATATTAACCTGTGTTCTCCTTATTGTCAGGAGGTTGGACACATTTTTATTTTAAACTGGCTCAGCCACAGTCATGTGCTAGTTGGTTGATTGGAGAAAAGCGTTTCTCATTTAGATCACGTTTTCTGATTGTCACGTGGCTGGTCTCATGTGTTCGTTCTCGTGAACCTGTGTCAACTCAAGAGGTGAAGCACTTCGGCTGTAACGAAAGTGAGCCTCTGGAAGTGCACCAGGCCAGGCGAGGACCAGAGCGGCCTCAGTGGGGGGGCGAGCACGGCCCTCTCCCCGCAGACCTGGGGGCTGATGGCAGAAGCGGTGTGGGAAGGGGCTCTGCGCCTGTCTCCTGAGCACCCCCCGCTGTGCTTCCCTGACCAAGCTTGGCTCTCAAGCGAGGAGACAAAGCCCTCTCCAAGCCCACAGGGGTGGGCAGGCTGGAGGCGCTCTGCAGTGGCCCATCTCTGGGGTGCGCTGTCCCCACTGGGAGCTCCCCCAGACCCCGCCCCACTCCCCCTGGGGCAGGAGCCTCCCTCACCATTCACTCCTGCTTGGCCTGTGCTGGGCAGGCAGGTGGACCCCGGAGCCTGAGAACGTCCCCACTAAAGATGCAGGTGCTAAAGCCTGGGAGTCCATCAGTACGTGCACCCGTGGGAGGACGTGGGGCCCCAAGGGCCCAGCAGCGTGGCTCCCCACCAAGGCACAGTTCAGTTCAGTTCAGTCACTTAGTTGTGTCTGATTCTTTGCAACCCCATGGACTGCAGCACACCAGGCCTCCCTGTCCATCACCAACTCCCGGAGTTTACCCAAACTCATGCCCATCGAGTCGGTGATGCCACCCAGCCATCTCATCCTCTGTTGTCCCCTTCTCCGCCTGCCTTCAATCTTTCCCAGCATCAGGGTCTTTTCAAAAGAGTCAGTTCTTCAGGTGGCCAAAGTATTGGAGTTTCAGCTTCAGCATCAGTCCTTCCAATGAACATTCAGGACTGATTTCCTTTAGGATGGACTGGTTGGATCTCCTTGCAGTCCAAGGGACTCTCAAGAGTCTTCTCTAACAACACAGTTCAGAAGCAGCCATTCTTCACCCCTCAGCTTTCTGTATAGTCCAACTCTCACATCTATACATGACCACTGGAAAAACCATAGCCTTGACTAGACATACGTTTATTGACAAAGTAATGTCTCTGCTTTTTAACATGCTGTCTAGATTGGTCATAACTTTTCTTCCAAGGAGTAAGTGTCTTTTAATTTCATGGCTGCAGTCACCATCTGCAGTGATTTTGGAGCCCAAGAAAATAAAGTCTGACACTGTTTCCACTGTTTCTCCATCTATTTGCCATGAAGTGATGGGACCGGATGCCATGATCTTAGTTTTCTGAATGTTGAGCTTTAAGCCAACATTTTCACTCTCCTCTTTCACCTTCATCAAGAGGCTCTTTAGTTCTTCTTCACTTTCTGCCATAAGGGTGGCGTCATCTGCATATCTGAGGTTATTGATATTTCTCCTGGCAATTTTGATTCCAGCTTGTGCTTCCTCCAGCCCAGCATTTCTCATGATGTACCCTGCATATAAGTTAAATAAGCATGGTGACAATATACAGCCCTGACGTACTCCTTTTGCTATTTGGAACCAGTCTGTTGTTCCATGTCCAGTTCTAACTGTTGCTTCCTGACCTGCATACAGGTTTCTCAAGAGGCATGTCAGGTGGTCTGGTATTCTCATCTCTTTCAGAATTTTCCACAATTTATTGTGATCCACACAGTCAAAGGCACTGGCATAGTCAATAAAGCAGAAATGGATGTTTTTCTGGAACTCTCTTGCTTTTTCGATGATCCAGCGGATGTTGGCAATTCGATCTCTGGTTCCTCTGCCTTTTCTAAAACCAGCTTGAACATCTGGAAGTTCACAGTTCACGTACTGTTGAAGCCTGGCTTGGAGAATCTTGAGCCTTACTTTGCTAGAGTGTGAGATGAGTGCAATTGTGTGGTAGTTTGAGCATTCTTTGGCATTGCCTTTCTTAGGGACTGGAATGAAAATGGACCTTTTCCAGTCCTGCGGCCACTGCTGAGTTTTCCAAATAGGCTCATTTTAAAGGTCACCTCCTCCAAATAGGAAGGTATCTGTTTTGCACAAGGAAATACATTTTTCCTAGAGAAGAATACTTCAGTTCTCTTGTGAGATCCAAAGGTTTACCTCTACTAAACAGGTTTTAGTCTGTTCCAGTTCATTGGTAAATTCAGCTACAGAATAAACATTTCTCCAACTGTGGGTTGGTCTTCTGATATTTGAGACCCCTGTCTAATCTTGTGTGTTTTTCCCCTTTTTCATTTTCACTCACACACACCCCTCTGACGTCCCCCTTGCAGACCCCCCAGAAGCAACATCCCTAATGGGTACTGCCCTGCCTGCAGCTCCCAGGATCCAGGAATGGGGTGACGTCTCCCCCCAAAGTACCGCAAAGTCAGGTCCTCTAGGACTGAGATCCCCAGGTCTCCCTGAAAAGTGCCAGGTGGGGGTGTTCCCCATCCTGTGGTCACTCCAAGCTGCAGCCGGATGTCTCCTATCTTCAGTTTCCTTCCCTTGGGATTCCTACTGAAAAGTATTTATAACTTCACTTTATCTTCGTATGTGCTCTTGTCTGTGTTGTCTGTCTTCTGTTGACTCCTTTTGGAGGGTTCCTGCGAGAGAACCTGACCCAGCCGAACTCAACCTGACCCAACCTGACCTCAACCAGACCCAATGTGACCTCAACCAGACCCAGCATGACCTCAACCTGACCTCAACCAGACCCAACATGACCTCAACCAGACCCAACCTGACCCAACCTGACCTCAACCAGACCCAATCTGACCTCAACCAGACCCAGCATGACCTCAACCTGACCTCAACCTGACCCAACATGACCTCAAACTGACCTCAACCAGACCCAACATGACCTCAACCAGACCCAACCTGACCCAGCCTGCCCTCAACCTGCCCTCAACCTGACCCAGCATGATCCCAACCTGGCCTAATCTAACTCAGCTTGACCTCAACTTGACCCAGCTTGACCCCAAACTGACCATCTCTATTTTCAGTCTCATTTATTCATTTCTGGAAACTGGGTTTCATTTTCAGATTCTCCTAGTCTTTTTGATAATATCTTTCTTCCTCTGGGGTTTTTAATTCCTTCTTTGATGTCTTGAATTATTTTTGATAATCCTCCCACCAGAGCCCGAACCTATTACTCCTGTGTCTGCCAATGTTTGCTCAGGTGGGATTCTGCCCTGTGTATTTTATAATTTCAGTTTGTAAATTCATCTGTCAGGGCTTCACCAGTGGGAACCTATGAGGCTTCAGTGGCAAGCTCGTCCCTCCAGACCTGCAGTGCTGTTGGCATTGGGCTGGGTCTGCCCTTGTTCTAGGGTATCGTGCGCTTGCACTGTATGATTTCATGGCACCCCTGACTTCTTCCCACGAGACACCAGTGGGAAATTGTCTTATCTGGTCATGACAACCAAAATCATCCCAGGCCTCCCTGATGCCCCTGGGGGCAGAGCTGCCCCAGGTGATTCTGTGTGTGGTTTAACCAGAGTCTCTGGATGTGGTCAACTTGAGACCTTCTCTCATGGGTGATAATTTCTTAGGTTTCTGTCATTGAGACATAAGTTTCAACCTCATACCTACTGTGCAGGTAGGATTTTTAGACATGTATTCTCAAAGAGGCAGGCAGAGAAATCTTATAATCCTCTCCCCAGGGCAGATTTCTTTCACTAGGATATAGGGACCCTTTCCCTAGTGTGTAAGGACAAACATCCCTGCTTCGCACAGGGTGAGTTCAAACCTTCCACCTCCCGTCATGATGGCTTACCAGTTACCACCTGTCAGAAGCAAATGCAATAAACTGTGTCCTCAACCTCTCCCACCCTATAACACAATACCTGCGGCAACTTGAGGTGTTTACTTTTGCTGTAAGGAATGAACTGGGGCATCTTTTCATATATTTAAAGGCTATTTTTCCCCCTTTACTATAAACTCAGTGATATTTTGCCCATTTTTTCTATTAAATCTTTTTTTTTATCTACAGTGCTTAAATGCCTCCTATACCCCACATGGCGGATGGGGAAGCATTTCAGGGCTCTTGTTTCCTGATAAATTATGCAAAGTCTGTATTTTTTGTCTTTGTCTTGTATTTTTCGTCTTTTGTCTCTGTTGCATTAGCTTAATGGTCAGAAAGTGATTAGACAGAGCATCTGAAATGCCTTGAACAGAAACAAAAACCAGTTTCTGCAGATGAGTTGTGTGTGTCTGGGCACTTCAACACCAGCAGGCTGTCCCTCACCGCACGCCCCCCACCCCCTTCACCTCTCCCTGATGCAGAGCCTACATGGGGGTGCAGGGGAGGGTGGAGGCTTCTCAGGTCTTTCCAGAGCATGCCCATGGCCCCAGACATGTGAACCACATTCTAGGTTTCCAGGAATTCGTCAAAGCTCTTCCAAAGCGTCTCATTCCCCAGCCTCTTCTCCCTAGCCTTCTGGTTAGCCTGTTGTTTGCCTCGACACAAAGTTCGTCCCTTGTCTTGGCAAACATTCTCATGTAAGTGGTTTCCACAAACTGCTCAGGCGGCCACCTCCGCCCTGGGAGGGCCCCGAGTCAGGGGAGGTACAGGCAGGCCCTCTGAGGGTCTTTCAGGGGAGCGACCAGAAAGGTGCCAACAGGTACGTTCCCCCAGAGTGGGATGCACTCTCCCCCTCCCAGTGCTGGGCCTAATGCCAAGAATGCGGGGTGTCACCTTCAAGGCTATTGTGAAGCTGGGGGCAGGTTAAAGTGCTGAGTTAATGTTGTTGCGGAGATTCAGGGTTCTTTCTCAAGTGTCCCCTGGCTGCTGCTACCCTTTGGTTAGTGTCTGGAGTTCCAAAAAAGTCAATTCTGATGGTTTTTTTTTCTTTTTTCCATCCTTGCTTTAATGGGAGGATATTTGGGGGTCCTTAGTATGCAGTTTTCGAGTCACTCTGAATTTTAAGTGGAGAGCCAGGAATATATATATTTCGCAGTTTCTCCTGATAATTTCGGTGCTGTCGGCCCTCAGTCCACACTCTGAGAACGGTCTCTCTCACCTCCAGAGGACTGCCCGGCCCATGTCCTCCCTCAGACTGCCCAGTAAAGAGGCTCTGGGCTGGTGCCTGCTTGCTTTCTGTGCTCCGTCCCTGTGGCCACAGTTCAGGGAAGCACCTGGTGCCCGAGCGCGGCCCCATCGTGTTAACAAGCACTGGGGGGGACCATCCTGGCAGGATTCGGGGAGGACCGGAACCTCCCGTCAGTAGTGTGGAAAAGAACCCACAGGAGTCCATGCAACTTCTGTGATGTGGTTCCTGAGTCAGGGACCCTGTTTCCAAACAGATACGCAGATGTAAAGGGGAGCCTCAGGGATGGGAGAAGCACTGAGCGGCGGGGCCGGTGGAGCCCTGGGTTCCGTTTGGTCCCAGGCCCCTGGGTCGCGCGCAGGCAGGGTGGCCCCAGCTCCATCCGGCCCGCGGCCTAACACGCGCTCCGTTCCTTTGCAGGCCCAGCCTCCTGACCCCGGCGCGGCACTTGGGGCCATGGCCCTGCTGCCCGGGCCCGCGGAGCGACGGGGCGGCGGCGGCGGGGCGCGCGCCCGGCACGTCATCATCAACGTGGGCGGCTGCCGCGTGCGCCTGGCCTGGGCCGCGCTGGCCCGCTGTCCCCTCGCGCGCCTCGAGCGCCTGCGCGCCTGCCGCGGCCACGACGAGCTGTTGCGCGTGTGCGACGACTACGACGTGAGCCGCGACGAGTTCTTCTTCGACCGCAGCCCGTGCGCTTTCCGCGCCATAGTGGCGCTGCTGCGTGCCGGAAAGCTGCGGCTGCTGCGCGGCCCGTGCGCCCTGGCCTTCCGCGACGAGCTGGCCTACTGGGGCATCGACGAGGCGCGCCTGGAGCGCTGCTGCCTGCGCCGCCTGCGCCGCCGCGAGGAGGAGGCGGCCGAGGCGCGCGCGGGGCCGGCGGAGCGCGGGGCGCCGGGGAGCCCGGCCTGCGCCCCGAGACCTGGCGGACGGCTGGCGCGCGGCCGGCGGCGCCTGCGCGACGTGGTGGACGACCCGCGCTCGGGCCCGGCCGGCAAGCTCTTCGCCTGCGTGTCCGTGGCCTTCGTGGCCGTCACGGCGGTCGGCCTCTGCCTCAGCACCATGCCGGACATTCGCGCCGAAGAGGAGCGGGTAAGCGTGGGCCGGGGCAGCTGGCAAGGGCACCCGGGCTGGACTGGGGCTGGGACAGGCGGCCGGGCTGGGCAGGGCTGGGGGCGGCGGAGACGGAACCAGCCGGGGTGGTGGGGGTCAGCGGGGACCTAGGGCTGGACTCGAGTTGCGGCCTGGAGGCAGCCGGGCCCGGGGAGGGAGAGGCACCCACGGCCTGGTGGCCTTAGGCACCCCTGCCCCGTTGGTGGTTGAAACTATGGGCCCTGGACCCGCCGTACCAGCTCTGGTTCGGGGGAGAGAGCCACTGGCATGGCAGGGGCACCAGGTTGTCCACTGCTGGCAGAGGCTCCAAATTCCTGCCAGTTCTGAGAACTCACTGAGTCTCTTGGTCAGCGGCCTTCTCACCCATCCTACCAGCCAGGCCCAGAAGCTTGGACAATGCGGAGCTAAAATGCCCGCCCTAGAGAGTGCTGTGCTGTAAACTCAAGTCCTGTCATCCTGGACCAGAAGAAGGGGACCTGGGAACTCTTCCAGGCGCCCTGCTCCCGCGCTGGCTCTGAAGGTGCTGGGGCTGGTGTCTGAGCAGCCGGTGGACCTCCCGCCCGGCTGCTGACCTGAGAGGTACAGGTGGAAGCATCCTCCACGGGGTAGGGTGTCACCCAGAGCTCACAGGTGTTTGTGTGCTGCACGCATCCCGGAAGGTCTCAGGCACATGTGGGGAAGGCCGGAGGGGATGGCGTCAGGGCTGGGTCAGGAGAGAGGAGCTGCTGCGTGTCTGACGATGTAACTGTGTCACCTTGCGCAGTGTCACCTGCATTTCCTCACGGAGTGGTGGAGGGTTCGCTGCCTGCCTACTCTCCAGCTCCAGCTTCCAGGGGTGGGCAGACCTTGGACTTGAACACCCCCACCCCCATCCAGGCGGAGCAGGTCAGAGCTCCCATAGCCCCTCCCCAAGAGCCCCTCGACGTCTGGGGTCATGTCCAAGTTCACCCAATGTGGTCAGCTCATTATTCAGAGATGCAGAGCCCGGTCCTCGCCCAATGTGGTCAGCTCATTATTCAGAGATGCAGAGCCCGGTCCTCGGGTAACAGCTGTGAGTGGGCTCCACTGGGAGCCTGTGACCCTGGCTGCAGATCAAATTTAAATGTAAATTTTAGTAAATTGGTTTCGCTTCCTTCATTGTTTGGTTGTCTGATTCCTGGGCTGTCATTTCCAGTTGTCTTAACTAGACCCAGTTTTTGGATTCTGCTTCTAAAGACGTGTTTGGACTTTCTAAGTAGCAATAGCTCCATACAATCCGAGGAAGAAACGATTTATGCAAGAATCAGGGAACAGAATTCAGGACTATGTCACCAGAGACTGAGCTGGCCTTGCATCTCCTTGCTGGTCCCCATGTCAGCCACCATTCACATCCATCACCCACCTCTTCCTCATTTCCAGAAATATCACTTCCCCGCCACCCGACACTGTCTCACCAAATCAGTCCTCAGGCTAGGAAGTAAGGACCCCAGTGTTGGTGAGCACGTGCTGGGTGTGTCCATGTGTTGGTGAATCCATGGACTTGTACCTGTGTGCACTGCCGGGACCCTGGCACACAGTAGGTGCCGAGTCACAGTAGGTGTTGTCCGTGCCACAGGAAGGAAAAAGTTTTATGTTTCATCAACACTGAGTGTGTGAGGCAAAATACACATGAAATTCACCGGCTGAGCTGTTTTTATGCACAGTTCAGTGGCATTAACTACAGTCACATGTGCACCATCCATTGCTAGAAATCTCCCGTCTTCTCAGACTGAAACTCTTCCCATTAAACACTGACTCGGCAGCCCCCAGAACCTGCCTTGGACCTTCTGCCTCTGTGGATCTGACGAGCTTAGGGACTTTGTTTAAGAGGAATCATGCAGGCACCGTGTCCTCCAGGTTCACAGCTTTGTGGCAGGTGTCAGACTCCTTCCTTCTTAGGGCTGAGTAGCGTTCCCTCATATGTGTCTCCTCTCCTTACTCACCCATTATCCATCCGTGACACCTGAGTTGCTTCCCCATCTTGCTGTTGTAACGCTGCTGTGGACACGTATGCACGTGTCTGGTGAGTCCTGCCCTCGAGTCTGGGGCTTGTCCCAGCAGTGGGCCAGCTGGCTTCTGTGATGATTCTGTGTTTACGTTTCCGGGGAGCTTCTGCTGTCTCCCCCGCCGCTGCAGCCTTGACTCACCAGGGAAGTTTCCAGGCACAAGGCGTTGGAGATGGAGGGCAGAGAAGAATGTGAAACGCTTCATTCTTTTCTTGATTATTGGATTTTTTTTCCAGTAGAATTTAGCTTGGGCTAAAATATTATCTGTATGTGATCTCTGATTTTAATCAAGTAACTAAGTAATTTCTTTTTAAAATTTCAAGTCTTCTTTTGAAGGCTCAGAAAGCTTCCTCTGAGGGGCTCAGCACTGACCGTCCCTTGAGCCTGAGGTCCTGTCTTCCACTAGCAAGGATGCTTCCGCAGGGCACCTACACTCTAGTGGATGGTCCAGATCAATGCACCCAACTTCCTCCTGGAGAAGGATCTTGGGAGCAGGAAGCGTCCTCAGGAATCAGAGGTGGCTGGTGTGGCTCCCTTGTCTTTAGTCTGGGGACATCGCTTGTCATCTCTGGCAGCGTTAGTGTTTGGTGGTTATTTTTGTGTTTGGTGCAGAAAAGCATGGAGGGAGAGGAAAGATTATTATCCTCCATTATTCAGGGAATCAGAGGAAAATGGTTCCGCGGTTCCCGCTGCCGACCCATAAAACGCCCCCTTGAGTGAGTGGGACCCCTATGGGGGTGAAGGAAGCCCCCAGTGCACAGAGACCCCGGCTTTGGGGTGGCCGGGGTGTGGCCTTTGGGCACAGGGACCCCCCTCTGCCTTGGCCCCAGGCGGGTCTCACCGTTGATGTCACAGAGTCTCTCATGTTGCCTCGGGTCCCCTTCCCCGCCCCAGGGAGGACTCTGCAGCCAGACTGCTCAGGGCGGCTGAGAGCAGTGGGCAGAGGCCCTGGTGCTGCCTGAAGCTGTGCGGGGCCTGTGTGCTTGTGGGGGGCTTCTGGGCAGCCCGCCCTCCAGAGTCCAGGCTGTGGCCGGCCCCGTGTCTCTTCGATGCCCAGGAAGCCCCTGTGCCCAGTGGTGGCTCTGTCTGGAATCTCCTCTCACACGTCGTAACTGAGTGAGAGCTGGTCTCTGCTTTTCGTTGTTTATAGGATGGATGATGGGAAAAGCATACTTGTGGGACGAACCTTGAGGACGCTGTGCTGAGTGAAACAAGCCGACTGTCAGGACAGAGCCTGTGTGACTCCACCTAGCCAAGGCGTTTGGAGTCAGCAGACCCTTGGGGATGGAAGTGGACGGGCTGGGTGGGGACTGGCGGGGCTCTAGGGACCTGCAGGGCACAGACCACCAGGGGGAAGCAGCTGGGGTTCCACTGCATCCAGCGCCTCACGAGGTCCCGAGGACCCTCGGCCCAAGGGCGGTCAGGACCCCCTCATGCTCAGCGAGAGAGCAGTGGGCCCCGGGCCGAGGGGGGCCTGGGCCGAGGCGGGCACCGGGCCAAGCGGGGCCCGGGCCAAAGGGCATGCAGCCCCAGCCCTTGCTGCTCCTGCCCTGCCCGTCGAGATGCAGGGAGCAGGGGGTCCCCAACTCCATGGTCCTTACCTTGGCGTCCAGGTCAGAGCGGCCAGGGGCCACGGGGCAGCTGAGGGCTGAGCTCAGCCTGGATGCCCGCCCTGCGCAACCCCCAGGCCCCTTCCCAGATGCAGTGGAACCCTGGCTGCTTCCCCGCTGTGTGAAGCTGGCTCGGTGAGCGCTGAGGCCTGCTTCTCGGTGGCTCGTTCAGGGTCGGGCCTTGATTCCGGCTCCATGTGGACCCGCGTGTGTCCCCGCTGCCGCGAAACAAACCACCACCAGCGTCCTCCTCAAACAGCCCATCTCTGCCTCGTGGTCCTGCTGGGATCTGACCTCTTGTCAGGGCTGGTTCCTCCTGAGGCTTCAGGGGACTCCCTCCCTCGTCCCGGGGCCCCTCAGCTGGCTCTCCTCTCCTGCCACAGTTCCCTCCCTGAGGCCAGGCGACTCCAGCTCCAGGGCTGACCCCTGACCTCCCTCCTGCATGTCACCGTAGGAGCCCCGAGCCAGAGGGAGGCGAGCCCCCCATCCTGCTTCCTTGGGGTCTGCAGCGCCTCTGGCCTCACTCCTAGGGTGTTGGGGGCTCAGTGAAGGAGACAGAGCATGTTTCTAGCCCCCCCCACCACCTTGCTGTCAGGTAACACACAGGCATCAGGTGCGCCCAGAGCACCCCATCCCTGCTGGATATTCGGTTCTGCGAGAGGTGTGTCCAGAGTGGTTAGGCGACCCCGGGAACGGGTGTGCACTCTGGCGCCCACCCCACTGGACGTCGCAGCGATCAGACAGATGCTGAGGACAGGCCTTTGGAACCAGAGAGGCCTTTGTTCCAGCAGTTGGCTCTCGGATTCCTCCCTGCGGGGCGTTGCCTGGAGACAACGGCTGGGCCGGCATATAGTGAGGCCCGGGCGCACACGCCGGCCTGGGGAACAGAGCGTCCTCGGAGGCTGTGCTCAACCCATCACTTCCTTTTCATGGAGGCTGGTGTTTGACTTGCAAGTCGATTTTTAACTCTAAGCTCATATGATTAAATCAAGACCCACGTAATTAGTTATGGATTTCATGAGTGCAACTTCGAGCACCAGATTCACGAAGACACTTGGCAACAGCATCGGAAGCTGGCAGCAGAGCTGCTGCTGCGTGTGGGCACAGACATGCTCGTCGAGCTTAGCAGCCTGAGCCGGGCTGAGGGCTTCGCTGCTCCAAGCTGTCAGTCAGGGCTCCCCAGCGAACAAACAGAACCGGTGCAGTGGGCTTGCAGCCTGCTCCGTGGGGCGCGGGGCTGGCCCGCTGCGGTGTGAGAAAGCACAGGCTCACAGGCTCAGGGACTCTGCCTCTGAAGACTTGACCTGGAGCCTTCCGTACCCCCGACTTGGATGACGTCGGGCCTTAGAGTTGATAGCAAAGTTTCTTAGACTTTGGGGGCTGCAGGATAGAATACAGGCGAGAAGGACATGAATTTGGGGTGCTGGGGGCAGAATGCTGCCATCTGAATGTCATGTTCCCAGAATTCGCAGGCTGAATCCCAAGCCCAGTGTGTCAGGATGGGGGCTTCTGGGGGTGACAGAGCCATAAAAGCCGAGCCTCGTGATGGGATCATTCTCCTACAACAGTGACCACCCAGAGCTGCCCACCCGTTCGTCTCCGTGCAGACACAGTGAGAGGTGCTTCCGTAAACCAGGAGGCAGGGACCCACTAGACACCACGTGTGCCAGTGCCCGGACCGCGGATGTCCAGCTCAAGAGCTGAGAGCGACGAGCTGCTCTTTCAGTGCGGACAGCAGCAGGGCTCGAGCCAGTGGCAAAGGAGCCCCTGAGCACAGGGACCTGGGCTTCAGTACAGTCCGTGGCAGCTCGTTTCCTGTCCACCAGGGGTAAGAATGCTGTATTGGGGCCACTGCAGCAGGGCAGGACCGTGGGGCCCTCCCATACATGTTGACTGGATGCCAGGCCCCGCGTCCAGGAGCCTCCAGTCCCACCCAGCAGGGGCCGTCTGCGTCCCATCGTCACGCCGTGCCAATAGGCTGCAGTGCTTCCTGACCGCGGTCAGGGCCAGGAAGCCGAAAGGAGGAAGGGAGGACAGACCCCAGCCGGCTGCCGGCGCAGCCACTGACTCCAGATAGGGCCCTGCCCCTGGATCCCCAGGACCGAGCTGGGGACAGTGGGCTGGACCGTGGGTCTGGCCACTTGGGTTTCTTATTTGCAAAGGTCTGATCCAGGAACCGACATGACCTGGTGGCAGATACTTCGCTGCGGGCGAAGCTGGGTCTGGTACGGGTCCAGCCCTGATCATCGTGCTCTTCTGTGAAGTGAGGGGGGCCCTAGGGCTGTGAGGAGGGCGAAAGGGCAGCCCCTCCCCACGGGGAGTCTCGTCTGCAGCCCCCACTCTGGCCTGGCGCCCCTGCCACCCCCCAGAACTGCAGGCCAAGCCCCAGCAGTCACCGGCCGCCGCGTTGGAGGGAACACTGGCTGTTTTCACGGGGGACCCTCCTGCCAGACTCTGAAAGCCTCTGGAAACAGAGCCACATGTGCCAGGGGATAAACATGGAGCTCGGGGCATTTTCCTCCACTTTCCACGTAAATTTGGCAGGAAAAATAGAGGATTTCTGTTTTGGATTTGTGCTTTAGTCTGAGGGAAAAAAAGACTTGTGCTCAAATGCCTAGAATAGAAGCTACAAGGTTCTTTTTTTTTTTTTTAAAGACAACTTTTTCGAGCAGTTTTAAATTCACAGCAAAACTGAGAGGAAGGTACAGAGAGTTCCTGTGCACCCCTGCCCCACCCTTACACAGCATCGCACGTTATCAGCCTCCCTGAGAGCGGACTTTCTTACAAATGATGAACCTCCATTGGCAACCGCCCAAAGCCTATGGTTTACATTAGGGCTCCAGCTCATTCTGTTGGTTTGGACACATGTACAGTGACCTGTATCCACCGTAACGGTATCCCTCAGAACTGTTTTCCTGCCCTGAAAACCCTCTGTGCCTCCCCTGACCCCCTCCCCTTCCCCAGGCCCTGGCACCGCTAATCCTTCCACTTTATCTGTAGTTTTGCCTTTTTCAGAATGTCCTATAGTTGAAATTCTTTGCAGATTAACCTCTTTCAGTTAGTAATATGCATTTAAGTTTTATCCATTATTTCATGACTTGATAGCTTGTTTCTTTTTGGCCTTGAATAATATCCATTGTCTGGATGTTCTGGAGTTGGTTTACCTGCCAGGTCCTTCAGACCTCTTGGCTGCTTCCAGGTTTGGCAATTATGAACAGAGCTGCTATAAGCACCTCTGTGCAGGTTTTTGTGTGAACGTAAGTTTTTGATTCCTTTGG
Source organism: Cervus elaphus (assembly GCF_910594005.1). Classification (NCBI taxonomy): domain Eukaryota; kingdom Metazoa; phylum Chordata; class Mammalia; order Artiodactyla; family Cervidae; genus Cervus; species Cervus elaphus. Next base: position 5,778,090 of record NC_057841.1, on the reverse strand, counting down.
GTAAAAACCAAGGAGTGTGGTTGCTGTGTCACTGGGTAAAATATACTTAGTTTTTTACGAAAGCACCAAACTGTCTCCCAAAGTGCCTGCCCCACTCTGCCCCCCCAGCGACACTGGCTGAGCCCCGTTGCTCCCCTGCCACCAGCATTTGTGCTGCCAGTGCTCTGGAAGGGGCCTTTCTGACAGGCATGGTGTCTCCGTGTTGTTTTCCCTTGCATCTCCCTGACGACATATGAGTGGGGCGTCTTTTCATGTGCTGCTTTGCCATCTGCGTATCTTCTTCTCTCCCATATTTACTGAGAACCTTGGCAGGCCCCTGGCAGCAAATCTCCCAGTAAATCTCAACAGGTACTCTGGAGCTTACAACTCTCAGATTTGTTCACACTGAGCCTCCAGCGACTGAAAATCACAGTTCAGGATTTCCTACCAGCACTGGTTCCAGGCGGCTTTGTCTCGCCCCTGGAAGCCTGGCTCCCTGCGTTCACCCGTCTGTCGCTCCAGTCTTGGGGGCAGTGGTTTGCCCTGTGCCCTCCCTTCTCTTACAGACCAAAGAAGAGTGTATTTTTCAGTCTGTTCAGATTTTTAGCTGTTGTTTGGAGAGAGTGGCAGCTGCCAAGCCCCTGTCGTGCAGAACCGGAAACCGGTCCCAAGTCTCTGCCATGATCTAGCCAAGGCTGTGGGTTCACCTTCTCTGTCATACAAGAGGCAAACGGGTGCTGGTTAAGTTCTCAGACTTAAACGCAAACAAGGGCTCCCACCCCAGCCCCTGTACAGATGGCTGAGGACCCAAAAACACAAGGTCTCCTTTCTGAGCCTGTGTTTCTCATCTGTAAAATGCGGATACTTCAGAGTTGCTGAGATTAAAGTGAACAATGCTTGCGAAACGACTCTTGACAGTGCTTTGCACAGAGAATTAAGTGACAGCTTTCACCCTTTTGCACACAAGATGCTGTAGCACAGGCGGGCCACGGGGTGAGTGGAGGTGAAGAGCACGTGTCCAGGCGCCGGCTGCTGTGGGGGACGCAGTGGGAGCTGCTGGTCCGTGGAGGGCGGGGATCGGACCGGGAGTGTGGGGGTAGCCAGTCCACGGGCGCAGCTGGAGAGGCGGCCGACCCGCCCTGCGTGGCTGTCCGCAGGCGCCTCGCCGCAGCCAGGGTGCAAGCGGAGCCCGTGGCAAGGCCTCTGCCTCCCTGGTGGTGGAGGTGGTGGGCAGGCCGGCTGGGAGGTGGGGGCGGGACGACCCCCTGGCCACCTCCCGCCCTCCCTCCTGCTGCCATGAGGAGCCCCTGCGGGGTTCTCTGCACCCGAGTCTGCACTGACCCCCTCCGGCCACTGCCCTCGGCTTCAAGAACCTTCCTGTCTCAGCTGTCTTGCTGGGAGGCCCGGGTCCTGTTCTCCCTACGGCCACCTCGATCAGGAGGGACGGTCACTCGCTCTAGACCCGGGAGGGTGGGCAGGCGGGCAGACGTGGCCCGAGGAGGAGGCAGTGGGGCCTGTGGGCCCCTGTAGCCCGCGCCCACCCAGCCGGCCCCAGGCGCCCCCCACCCCGGCCACTGCGCCCACCCTCGTGGGCGGCCCTGACGTGCGGTGACGAGGACGTGCTGGGCAGCTGGGGCTTGAGGGCGAGGGACGGGAGTCACCTTGGGTTGCAGGAGGACCCGGGGCGCCCCTGCCCTGCGGCTGGCAGTGTGGGAGCAGCTGTGAGGACACTGAATGTGGGGTGGATGTGGGTGGGGGTCCCGGGACCTCTTGGGTGCACCTGAACCCTGGCCTCCGCTCTTCCCGCCCAGGCTTGCAGCGTTTTCTTTAAAAGCCGCGTGTTTAAGGCAGGGAGATTATCTGGCACCAGGCAGTGGCAGGAACAGACCTGAGCATTCAGGTGACACTAGGCTCCACTTAAGCCCTAGATGGGACTGCACTGGTGACTCAGCTGGTAAAGAATCCGCCTGCAATGCTGGAGACCTGGGTTCGATCCCTGGGTCGGGAAGATTCCCTGGAGAAGGGAACGGCTACCCACTCCAATATTCTGGCCTGGAGAATCCCTTGGACAGAGGAGCCTGGCAGGCTTCAGTCCATGGGGTCACAGAGTCAGATGCGACCGAGGGACTTTTCGAGCCCTAGATATTCATTATAACATGAATGTACATTTTTAAGGAGAAGGCATTGCCTGCTGTAATTCAGCAAATTGGCTGTTCTCAAACGAAGAGCTCGTGCTGTTTATTTTACCATGAATACTAACTTATCAACACCCGTCAGAAGTTTGGTGAGGGTCAAGGTCAGGGTGTGGGTGAGACACCCCTGCATTGGCAGTTCCTGGGGAGAGGGGTGCACTCCAAGGAGCACGGTGAGGGGGGCCTGGAAGACTTGCTCTTCCTGATACAACCTAGAAATGAGTGTCTGGAGAAGTACACCCAGCGTGCCCGCGGGAACCACCCTGTGGGCATAGCTGGGTGCAGAGCAGGGAGAATCCAGCCACCAAAGCTCAGATCCTGCCTGGACGGTCAGCCAGGCCCCCTGCCTGCCCAGATGGCCTGTCCCTCTGCTCCCCCAGTGGCCCAAAAACACGCCCCTCAGAGAGTGTCCTGGTTGTAAACACAATGCTTGCTCTTCACGGAGGCTGGGCAGATACAAAGCCGTATGGAGAACAAAGGGAAAACAAACAGCGAGGTAGTTACTGAAGGCTGAATGCGTCTCACGGCCTCTGCTCCGGAGCCTCTCGTGAGACTGGAGGAGAAGTGCGCAGGCAGCGTCTTGTAGCCACTTGGCCCCGTGACAGTAGCAGCCAGGCAGTCCTGTTCTGTAGTTTTACGTGTGCCCTCCTGCTTCTGGCCCTTGCTGTCACGAGTCCTGCTGGGATGAACACTTACTCACCCAGTTTCCACCACTCGACCGCTCACCTGATCAGGTCCCCAGCTGTGCCCATCTGGGGTGCTGTGCCCATCTGGGGGCTGCAAGCCCACGCCCCAGATGCTGCCCCGAGGAGGCCTTGCCTTGCTTTCATGAGCTCAAGTCCCCGGACCCTGGCCTACCAGTGCTGGGTGGCCTGGTAACAATTTGCCTGGTCCTTTAAAAAAAAGTCACCTCCTACTTTTAAATTTTCATTCAGTCACCCCTGGAAGCCGACATCTCACGTCTTCACCTCCATTTGTACTTCCCACAGTTCCATCTTCTTTGTCCAGCTGCCGTGGGTGGTCTGTTCTCAGCTCCCTGTGAGCACCTCGGGATTCCTCAGTGGGAGACGAGCAGGCGGCCTCAGGGGACCCCTCACCATGTCCGCCTTGAGCAGCCTTCTCTGCCCGCCTGCCCCTCCGTGCTTCGCCCCCAGGATGCCCGTTCAGTGCTGGCCACGGTCCTGGTCCCGCGGGTCCTCAGCACGCCTGCCAGCTGACGAAATAACCATAACACACTGTGCCCCTGCCCATGCGTCTCTACTCCTGGCTGCGGGGTGGACGTGTGGACATGGTTGGCAGGGAGGGCCGCCTTCCTGGAAAATATCACCTCCTGTTGAACCCAATCGGCATGTGGTGCAGGGGCCAGGCCCCTCCTGCCTGGGTCATGTGAGCTGGGAAGCGTCGCGGGACCAGCTGTCCAGCTTGGGCGTCTCTGCCCTCGTAGAGGAGCCACGTCTGAACCCAGGCAGCCAGGAAGGTGCGGTTAAGTCGCTTCTGCCAAAGGTTCTCAGGGAAACTCACGCAGCTGTGCGTCGGGGGCGCTCTCATGGATGAGTGGGGCCGAGCCCATCACAGAAGAGAGGAGAAAGCGCGTCTGTGCCCCGTGGCAAGGGCACAGCCACTGCTGTGGATGCACCCCAGGACCAGGGATTAAGATTGGGGAACAAATGAGAAGCAGTGGCTTCAGATTTTGTATCCTTGTCTGTGACACAGGAAGCACTCAGATTGGTGGTAGGGAACCGTTCTCCCCCGAGACGGATGCCCCCCCTCGTTGATCCGTGGGTGGCGCCGCTGTCTGTCACCAGCTTGCTGTCTGTGTCCATCTCAGCTCACGCTGGTCACTTCTGCGGGGACATCGGAACCCTGGGAGTCTGCTCCTCAGGGCACCAAAGTGTGAGATGCTGGCGACCACAGTTCTAGCTGATTCCTGAACCCCCGCGGGGTTCAAGCTGGTGCATCGTGTTCAGAAGGGACCATGGAGGGCAGGCAGAGGGTGGCGGACTTCACAGCAAGGTATCTTCATTTCTTTCCATGTAACCCCATAAAGCTAGTCCACAGGATGTTGACAGGAAAGTGAACTGACAGCTCCGCTTCAGTGTGGGTAATTTCAAGTGAGCGCATTCGTGACTTCTATGAAAATGACTGTTTGATCTTTTTATACAATTTGTTCTCCTAAGTGAATTTAATATTCCTTCTCCTGATTATCTATTTGTACTACAAGAGTCTTTTATCAAGATAATTGGAAAAAAATAAACCTCAACTAAGTTCAAAGGCAGGTTAGTATGAATGTTAGTAAATTGAGTTAATAAATATTTTCCTTTAAGTGCTCATGGGAGGCAGAGAGAAAATCTTGCACAAAGCTGTTGATGAGTGAGTGGATAAATTAGTAAGGACAGAGCACTCACCCTTTGCAACATCCTGCGACACACTGGCCTGTTCCCAGCTGCAGACAATAGCTCGGACCAGCTCCTCTGCTGGACACAGGGTCCGTGCTGGATCAACAGAGGGGTGCGAATCGGTGTCCAGAACACATGCGGGCAGCAAGGGGACACGTGTTTTCAGAGTCTGATTACCCTGGACAAACACAGGCAGAGTCTGCCCGCCTCGGGGTCTGCGTTGAAGCGCTCCCGGCGTTGGGGGCCTTAGCCCGGGTGGCAGGTGTTGGCCGAGCTCGGAGCCATCCTCACGGTGAGCAGTCCACCCCGACCTCCCGTCCATCTCCTCGCCCTCACACCTGGGTTTATCCTCAAGGAGCAATGGCACTCGGGCGTCAGCAGTCTCCTTGGCAGAATGGACACCACAATGTTTGATGCTCTGAAAAGAGAACGAAGCCAGGAGTGGGAGCGCAGCCAGGCCAGGCCTCTCCTGACCGCGCCCAGGGTGCTGGCTGCCCCCCGGCCCATGTTACTGAGGAAGCTAGTCGGGGTGCCTGCTTATTCTACTAGAAAATTGAGGCAGCATCGATGCCATGGGACTGCCAGGCTGTGGAGGCTGCAGTTTGAGAAAACGGTTCAAAAACCACTTTGTTAGTTAGGACATGGAAGCAACCTAGATGTCCATTGGCAGACGAATGGATAAGAAAGCTGTGGTACGTATACACAATAGGATATTACTCAGCTATTGAAAAGAATGCATTTGAGTCAGTTCTAATGAGGTGGATGAAACTGGAGCCTATTATACAGAGTGAAGTAAGTCAGAAAGAAAAACACCCATACAGTATATTAACACATATATGTGGAATTTAGAAAGATGGTAACGATGACCCTGTATGTGAGACAGCAAAAGAGACCCAGATGTAAAGAACAGTCTGTTGGACTGTGTGGGAGAAAGCGAGGGTGGGATGATTTGAGAGAATAGCATTGAAACATGTATGTTATCATATGTGAAATAGATCTTCAGTCCAGGTTCGATGCATGAGACAGGGTGCTCAGGGCTGGTGCACTGGGATGACCCAGAGGGATGGGATGGGGAGGGAGGTGGGAGCAGGGTTCAGGATGGGGGACACATGTACACCATGGCTGATTCATGTCAATGTATGGCAAAAACCACTCAATATTGTAAAGTAATTAGCCTTCAATTAAAATAAAGTAATTGAATTAATTACAGTGGAAGTGAGAAATAGATTTAAGGGACTAGGTCTGATCGACAGAGTACCTGATGAACTATGGACAGAGGTATATAACACTGTACAGGAGACAGGAATCAAGACCATCCCTAAGAAAAAGAAATGCAAAAAAGCAAAATGGCTGTCTGAGGAGGCCTTACAAATAGCTGTGAAAAGAAGGGAAGCAAAAAGCAAAGGAGAAAAGGAAAGATATACCCATTTGAATGCAGAGTTCCAAAGAATAATAGCAAGCACAGATAAGAAGAGCTTCCTCAGCGATCAATGCAAAGAAATAGAGGAAAACAATAGAATGGGAAAGACTAGAGATCTCTTCAAGAAAATTAGAGATCCAAGGGAACATTTCATGCAAAGATGGGCTCAATAAAGGACAGAAATGGTATGGACCTAACAGAAGCAGACGATATTATGAAGAGGTGGCAAGAATACACAGAAGAACTGTACAAAAAAGATCTTCATGACCCAGATAAACACGACGGTGTGATCACTCACCTAGAGCCAGACATCCTGGAATGTGAAGTCAAGTGGGCCTTAGGAAGCATCACTACAAACAAAGCTAGTGGAGGTGATGGAATTCCAGTTGAGCAATTTCAAATCCTGAAAGATGATGCTGGGAAAGTGCTGCACTCAATATGCCCGCAAATTTGGAAAACTCAGCAGTGGCCACAGGACTGGAAAAGGTCTATTTTCATTCCAATCCCACAGAAAGGCAATGCCAAAGAATGTTCAAACTACCACACAATTTGCACTCATCTCACACGCTAGTAAAGTAATGCTTAAAATTCTCCAAGCCAGGCTTCAGCAATACGTGAACCATGAAATTCCAGATGTTCAAGATGGTGTTAGAAAAGGCAGAGGAACCAGAGATCAAATTGCCAGCATCCACTGGATCATCGAAAAAGCAAGAGAGTTCCAGAAAAACATCTATTTCTGCTTTATTGACTATGCCAAAGCCTTTGACTGTGTGTATCACAATAAATTGTGGAAAATTCTGAAGGAGATGGGAATACCAGACCACCTGACCTGCCTCTTGAGAAACCTGTATGCAGGTCAGGAAGCAACAGTTAGAACTGGATATGGAACAACAGACTGGTTCCAAATAGCAAAAGGAGTACGTCAAGGCTGTATATTGTCACTGTGCTTATTTAACTTATATGCAGGGTACATCATGAGAAACGCTGGGCTGGAGGAAGCACAAGCTGAAATCAAGATTGCCGGGAGAAATATCAATAACCTCAGATACGCAGATGACACCACCCTTATGGCAGAAAGTGAAGAAGAACTAAAGAGCCTCTTGATGAAAGTGAAAGAGGAGAATGAAAAAGTTGGTTTAAAGCTCAACATTCAGAAAACTAAGATCATGGCATCCGGTCCATCACTTCATGGCAAATAGATGGGGAAACAGTGTCAAATGTTATTTTCTTGGGCTCCAAAATCACTGCAGATGGTGACTGCAGCCATGAAATTAAAAGATGCTTACTCCTTGGAAGAAAAGTTATGAGCAACCTAGACAGCATATTAAAAAGCAGAGACATTACTTTGCCAACAAAGGTCCATCTAGTCAAGGCTATGGTTTTTCCAGTGGTGATGTATGGATGTGGAGTTGGACTATAAAGAACGCTGAGCACCGAAGAATTGATGCTTTTGAACTGTGTTGTTAGAGAAGACTCTTGAGAGTCCCTTGGACTGCAAGGAGATCCAACCAGTCCATCCTAAAGGAGATCAGTCCTAGGTGTTCATTGGAAGGACTGATGTTGAAGCTAAAGCTCCCATACTTTGGCCACCTGACGCAAAGAACTGACTCATTTGAAAAGACCCTGATGTTGGGAAAGATTGAGGGCAGGAGGAGAAGGGGACGACAGAGGATGAGATAGTTGGATGGCATCACTGACTCAATGAACATGGGTTTGGGTGGACTCTGGGAGCTGGTGATGGACAGGGAGGCCTGGCATGCTGCGGTTCATGGGGTCACAAAGAGTCTGACACTAGTGAGCAACTGAACTGAATTAATTAAAAATAAAAAAACCCACTTTGTTTGCAGAAGGGCCTGGTGGGGACCACTCTGACCCATCCCTTGGGCTCCACCCCAACCCATGTGACACTTCTGGCTGCCTGCCCTCCCCCGCAGGAGCCCTGAGCCTGGGAGCGGGCTTGGGGTACAGCCACAGAAGGTGTGGGAGAACCCGCCATGGGCTGAACCAGCCCCCATGCACCCGCGGGCACCTGGACTGGGAGACTCCCGCCTGCTGGTGAGGGTACCCTCCAAGGCCCCGCCTGACCTCCTCACTTGCGAAGCCCAGGGGCTCGGCCACCGAGGGGGAGGCCTGTTAGAAAAGGGCAAAGGCAGAGCCTGGAGGAGCCGGGAGCCCCAGGGCCCACAGGGCAGGCCCATGCGTGTGCCGCTGGGTGGGGCGGGCTGGCACTGCTCTGGGGGCGCTTGGAGACCAGACCAATGGAGACGTGGGGGAGGGAAGGACATCGGGCACGTAGGTTTACTGCTGACCCGATTTTGGCCAAATAGGCCAGTTGTGTCAAATTATGATAAATTAGGGTAATTTTCTAAAAGTTCCAAGAATAGTTCCCTCCACTTATCCTCCTGACTGGTCCTTAAGGGGGGGGGGGGGCGGTGCAGTGGAGGGGTTCACAGGCCGAATCCACTGGATTGACCTGCCTCTGGGCAGGTGCGGGGGCGAGGGGCCGCCTCCTGCCTGCCCCAGGGGCACCTAGGGTCTTCATCCTTCCTCCTCCTGCACTTGGGGCCACCACCCACCCGATGGGGGCTTGCGGCTAGACTTGGCCAAGAGATGATGGGGGACCAGGAGCCCAAGTTCAGCCCGGACTAGCGGACGTCATGTGGGGGTGTTCCTGGGGTGTGGGTCATGGGACCCCCCAAGCACCCCGTGGGCTGAGGTCATCAGACTCCAGGTGAGGACGGCGAGTCCCCCTTCCTGCTGCCAGGGCTTCTGCCCCATCAGCCCCACAGCCCCTTCCTGCCCAACTCCTGCCGCGTCCTGAGGCCCCAGGCCCGGCAGGAGGCCCCTGTGGCTCCTCCAGGGCCGCGCCAGGTGGGCAGAGACCCAGGGCGTCAGCGCTGCCCGGAGGAGCTTCGGCCTCTCAGAGCCTGCCCCCAGCGTCCCCCAGGCTGCCCAGAAGGAACGAGGTGGAACGGGGCCGTGGGGGCCGCAGGGCTGCCGGGGTAGAAGTCTTTCATGTCATTTTATGTATTTATCGGTGGCTGTGCTGGGCCTCGGTTGCTGGGCCGGCTTTTCTCTAGTTGTGGTGCTCGAGCTTCTCATCGAGGTGGCTGCTCTCGTAGAGCCAGGGCTCTGGGCGCAGAGGCTTCTGTGGCTGTGGCACATGGGCTCTAGAGCGCGGGCTCAGCGATTTGGCTCTGTTGCTCCACTGCGTGTGGGATCTTCCTGGACCAGGGATGGAACCCATGTCTCCTGCATTGCCAGGCAGATTCTTTACCACTGAGCCACCAGGGAAGCCCTAATAATTATTTATTAATAATTATAATTATAATATATAATAATTATAGCTTTGCTGCTATATGATTCACATATAGTTTGCCCCTCTTGAGTGTATGATTCTGCTGTTTCTGGAGTGTCCCCAAATTCTGGAGCCATCACTACCATCTGATTTTAGAGAATCTCCATCTCCCAGGAGACCCTGGCAGCTGGTTCACGCATTCCTCAGCCCCTTCCGGCTCCTGCCAGCCCTGAGCTACCAAGGCTGTGTCTTAAATACTTCCTTGTTCTGGATCCTGAGAACAGAACCACCCAGCATGTCTGGCGTGACTGGACCTTCACCCTGAGCTGTCTTCAAGGCTCATCCACGTTGTAGCAGGAGTCAGCGCTTCATTTCTTCCATGGCCCAGTAGTGGCCCAGTGTGTGTTCGGCTTCCAGATTTTTAGTCCATCTGTCAGCAAGTGGACATCTGGGTTGTGTCCAGCTCTTGGCTGTTGTGATTTACTCGACCATGAACATCCATGTACAGGTTTCTGTGTGCACATGCGTGTTGACTTCTCCAGGCACGCACCTAGGAGTGGGATGATGGGGCTGTGTGGCCACTCCATGAGGAAGGTTTGGGGGCACAGCCAGACTCTTTCCAAGGAGACTAGATTGCGGCACGCTCAATCAGCAGCACATGAGGCCTGGTTTCTCCGGCACTTGTCGTCGGCTCTTGCACTCTGGCTGTCCTGGTTGGGGTGAACTGGGATCTTAGGGTGGGTTTGCCCTACATTTCCCTGGTGGTGAATGGTGTTGAGCCCCATTTCATGTGCTTCTCAGTCACTTGTGTATCTTCTTTGGAGAAAGGTCTGTTCAGATCCCTTGCCCATTTTTAAAATTGGGTTGTCTTTTTTATCATCGAGATGTAGGAATTCTCTGTTCTAGATACAAGTCCCTTGTCACACATGAAAGTGAAAGTAAAGTCGCTCAGTCGTGTCTGACTCTTTGCCACTCCATGGACTGTAGCCCATCAGGCTTCTCCATCCATGGGGTTTTCCAAGCAAGAATGCTGGAGTGGGTTGCCATTTCCTTCTCCAGGGAATCTTTCCCATCCAGGGATCGAACCCAGGCCTCCCGCATTGAAGGCAGACACTACCTTCTGAGCCATGATGTGTACATATATTCTCCCGTTCTGCAGCTTATCTTATACTTCCCAAGGCACTCTGTATTAGTGTCTGTATTAGTCTGCTAGGACTGCTGTAACTAAGTATCACTGACCATGTTACTGAACAGAAACCTGTTTTCTCACAATCTCAGAGGCTGAAGTCTGAGGTCCCGGTGTTGACAGGTTGGTTTCTCTTGAGACGTCTCCCCTTGGCAAGTGGACGGCTGTCTTCTCCTGTGTCCTCACATGGTCCTGCCTCTGTGTGTGAGTGTGTCTCCTCACCTTCTCTTCTCAAAAGGACACCAGTCATGTTGTTGGACCAGGGCCCACACACAACCTCATTGTAGCCTTGTTTAATTGCTAAGTCATGTCTGACTCTTTGCAACCCCACGGACTGCAGCACACCAGGCTTCCCTGTCCTTCACTCTCTCCCAGAGTTTGCTCAAGTTCATGTCCATTGAGTTGGTGATGCCATCCAACCATCTCATCCTCTGTCACCCCCTTCTCCTCCTGCTGTCAATCTTTCCCAGCATCAGGGTCTTTTCCAATGAGTCGGCTCTTCTCATCAGGTGGCCAAAATATTGGAGCTTTAGCTTCAGCATCAGTCCTTCCAGTTAATAGTCAGAGTTGATTCCCTTTAGGATTGACTGGTTTGATCTCCTTGCTATCCAAGGGTTCTCAAGAGTCTTCTCCAGCATCACAGTTTGAAAGCATCAGTTCTTCGGTGCTCAGCCTTCTTTATAGTCCACCTCTCACATAGGTACATGACTACTGGAAAAATAATAGCTTTGACTAGACAGACCTTTGTTGGCAAGTTTAATCTATCTGTTTTATCTTGTTTGCTCCTGCTTTTGGTATCACATCTGAGAAGAGTCTGGGACCACTGGTTTTCAGCCTGAAGACCTTCCTTTAGAGTTCTGTAAGGCAGCTCTCGGTGTTTGTTCTTCTGGGCTAGTCTTCATTTCACCTTCATGCTTTGATGACAGTGTTGCTGGATATAGGAACCTCAGGTAGGGGGGTGTTTTCTGAGCAGTGTGAACACGGTTATCCACAGCTTCCTGCTGAGATGTTAAGTTGTTAATCTCACCTGAGTGACCTCTCAGGTGACCCGTTGCTGTCTGTGCTGTTCCCAAGGTTTTCTCCTTGTCTGTGGCCTTCGGTATTTTTCCTGTGATGTCTCTTCCCTGACAGAACTCAGTGAGTCTCCTGGGTGTGTGGGTCATTGCTTTTCAGCAGATCTGGGGAGTTTGCAGCCACTGTTTCTCAAACATTCTCCTCCTCGCTCCTCCCCCTCCCACTGGTACCTGGATGCCAGAGTGCTGGCCCAACCCCTGTGTCCCAGGTTCTCGCTGTTCTCAGCCTGTGTAATCGCCTCCAGCAATCTCCTAGTTATCTAACCCTTTCCTCTGACAGTTTACATTCACTGCCAAGCTCCTGTAGTGAATTTTCTGTTATCGTATGCTTCAACTTCAAATTTTCCATTTGATTCTTTTAAAATTTTTCTTTTTTGATATTCTCCATCTGATGCTATGAACAGTCAATCAAATTTTCTTTAGTTCTGTGACCATACTTATAATGGCTGTTTTGAAGCTTTTTGTTAATCTGACATTTGGTCATTCTCATAGGAAGTTTCTGTTGCCTGATTTTTTTTTCTGATGTATAGGTCATACCTTACTGTTTCTTTGCCTGCCCTATGATTTTTTATTGAAAACTGGGCATTTTAGATGATAAAATATCTAAGGAACACTGGATATTGCCCCCCCCCCCCCATGTTACTGTTCTCTGCTTGTGTGTTTAATGATTGGTTGGATTATTTTAGTGAAGTCTATTTTATTTTCTTCTTGGGTGTCTCCCTGAGCAGCCTCCTCCATGATCTGGGACTCTGGGAGGTGTAGGGTGGGGGTCTTGGTTCAAATACCAAAGACTCTCATTTTTAAATGAATTTCCATAGATTTTCTTGAATAAATGTTTCATTTGCTGTTGTCCTTGGAACTGCTTCTGGAGCTTTAAGTGGTTTTGTGTTTTGTTTTGTTTGTAAACAAATCAGCTGAGCTCTGCTCACTCTCTCGCAGGAAGCCCACCTCCTAGTACTTCTTTGTTAAAAAAAAAAAAAAAAAAGTAATTGGGTTTTTGTGCACAACCCTTGCCCTGCAGTGCTGACATCTGGAGGAAGGGCAGCCCAGGAGGGATAGGCCTCCGTGCCCCCAACAACAAGTCCCCCTCTCCCTGCAGGGTGAGTGCTCCCCTAAGTGTCGCAACCTGTTTGTGCTGGAGACGGTGTGCGTGGCCTGGTTCTCCTTCGAGTTCCTGCTGCGCTCGCTGCAGGCCGAGAGCAAGTGCGCCTTCCTGCGGACCCCGCTCAACATCATCGACATCCTGGCCATCCTGCCCTTCTACGTGTCGCTGCTCGTGGGCCTGGCGGCCCGGCCCGGCGTGGGAGGCAACAAGCTGCTGGAGCGCGCGGGGCTGGTGCTGCGGCTGCTGCGGGCGCTGCGCGTGCTGTACGTGATGCGCCTGGCGCGCCACTCGCTGGGGCTGCGCTCGCTCGGCCTGACCGTGCGCCGTTGCGCGCGTGAGTTCGGGCTGCTGCTGCTCTTCCTCTGCGTGGCCATGGCCCTCTTCGCGCCGCTCGTGCACCTGGCCGAGCGCGAGCTGGGCGCGCGCCGCGACTTCTCCAGCGTGCCAGCCAGCTACTGGTGGGCCGTCATCTCCATGACCACCGTGGGCTACGGCGACATGGTGCCGCGCAGCCTGCCCGGGCAGGTGGTGGCGCTGAGCAGCATCCTCAGCGGCATCCTGCTCATGGCCTTCCCGGTCACCTCCATCTTCCACACCTTCTCGCGCTCCTACTCGGAGCTCAAGGAGCAGCAGCAGCGCGCCGCCAGCCCCGAGCCCGCCCTGCGCGAGGACAGCACGCGCTCCGCCTCCGCCACCGCCACTGAGGAAGACGGCTCACAGAGCCCCGATGGCGCCGGCTCAGCCGGGGCCTCCTCGGAGGGGCTGTGGGCACGGGCGGTGCCGACCTGACCTGCGGGGACAGTCGGGGGCCTGGGGGCGGCACCGCGTCCTCGGCCCCCTTCGCTCTCAGAGGGGCGGGACGGCTCCTGTCGTCAGCCTGCATGTTGCTGGACCTGCGCACAACGGAACTTGGCCCGGGCCTGACCGGCCTGACTCGGGGGTCAAAGCCATCCTGTGCTTGGAGTAAAGAGTTTCACCCTAGGAGCACCACCAGCCTGTTCTGCACTTTCCTTTTTTGTCTCCAGAGTTTCCACTCCATGGCCAACTAAAGATAAATTCCATAATCCTAGAAGCTCCAGGCCTGTAGCAAATGCCAGAAGGCCACACTTGTCCTTCAGCCTCACCCTGACCTTCCCCCGCTGGTCACTGTGGGGCTCAGTGGCGTTGGGGGGCAGCCTTGTGGAGCTGTGGGGAAAGGGCAGTGCCTTCCTGCTCCTGCTGTCACCCCTGGGGGCCATGCCCCCTCAGAGGGGGGCCTTTATGTAGCCTCTGTAGAGGCCACATGCCCACCAAGTAACGGGGGCACTTACAGCCCCCAGTTCCTTTGGGGGGTCTGTGCCAGCCCTGACCTCTGACCTCCCTTCCCTAGCCCTCATCTGCTGTCCCCTCAGAATGCCCAGCAACGCTGCAGGCCTGCGTGTCAGCCGGGGACCCCACGGCCTCCCTGGGCGCCTGGCCCCCTCCCCAGGCATGCAGCTGCTGGAAGCTGGTCGTCACAGAGCTGCTGCTTCTCCAGGGGAGGGGAGGGGTCTGTTCCAACGCGGCTCTTCAGCCACAAGCCTGCTCCTCCGGAGGAAACGACTTCCTCCTGGGCAGGGGGTTTTGCCGACCGTCCCTCCAAGGGATTGGTCAGCAGTGGGACAGCCCCCCTTCGCTGCAGTGGTCCTGAGGGCCCCCAGGAGCCCTGCAGAACCAGAGCCACCGCCGGTCACAGGATAGGTGCCGTGGGCCACCCTGCGGAGAACCGTGCAGGGACGGGGGCACGCTGTTCCCCAGCACCTGGGCGGGCCACCAGCCCTGGCTTTCCTGCTCCTCCCATCCTGCCCCGACCCTCCCACATGGTCCCTCGGGCCGGGGGCTGGCGGGCCTCTGCTGGCCGAGGCCTGCGTTGCCCACCTAGGTTGGGGGCAGGGACGAGCCGGGTCCCTGCCAGCCTGTGGCCCCACACCCACCCTGGAAGCCCACACCGAGATGCTCCCTGGGACAGTCTGCGTGAGTCCTGCAAGACACAATGCGCCATGGCTGCTTCCTGCCAGAGCTCTCTGGTTCATCCAAACACGTCTGTACACGTTTAAAGGGGGTGGTCTCTGTCGGTGACATTCCAGGGACCTTCAGCAAACAGCCCCCTACCCTCAGGGCTGCTCCTGCACATGCTGTAACCTCCCTGGGCCCCGACTGGCCCTCCACTGCCCCAGCTGACCCCTGGGGGCTCGGGGATTCACTCAGATCACCAGGGCCACTCCAGGGCTGAATGTGCTCCACCGACAGTGATGTGGGTCTGAAACCCCCATATCTGCTGCCAAAATAGGCCCAACTCTGGTACCTCTTATTTCAAAGGAAAATGCCCCCCCCCCCCCCCACACACACACAGTTTCTTCCCGGCCAGCTGGAATCCAGGACGGGCAGCAAGAGGCACTCGAGCTGTGGGCAGGCAGGCGGCTCTCTGAGCTGTTCACCTGCTCTCACTCTGAGTAGACGCGGTCACTCACCCAGGAGCTGGGGCAGCAGCACCGTCTTCTTCCCATTTCCAAAATGTCCCCCGTGTTGAGAGGAAGAGCTATGAAAGTGACCCTCATATATTTTTCTCACTGGGAGCCCCAGGTGGAGTTACTATTAAAAATATCTGCCTTGCCCTAGTGGACGTCTTGTCCAGGGCCCGGGCACAGAGCCCTCTTAGCCAGTGTGGCACCAGGCCTGTGAACCCGCCCGCTCTGCTTGGTCTCCAAAGGGCAGCTCCTCAGAGGAACACGGGAGCCGCTTCCGAGCTGGTTCTCTGCTCATCAGTCAAGTCAGAGGAGGCTACAGGTAAGTTCTCAGGAACAAAGATGGGTTCCCCAAAAAGGCACCCCATATATTTTTTGCCTCTTTTTTTAAACTAAACTTTTACTGAATAATTTTTAATTAAAATAGTTATTCTGAATTAACACATTATTAGAGGGAAAATAAACATCCACGCCAGAGCAGTACCCCTGCCCTGCACGACTCAGTATGGGGAATCTGGGGTCCACAATGAGGCTCTGTGCTGCCTGGGGTTGCCGTGTCGACTGTCACCAGCTCAGGTCAGCTCCAGCAGCCGACCTCATCCTCGGACACTCAAGGGCTGGCGTGACTCATCGAAAAAACTTAAAATAATTCCCTTTCATGTATCTTGACTTGGTGGATTTTTTTGGCCTTGCCCCTCTTATAAATGCTCTAAAACAAGCTGCTTAGTACAAACAGCTCCAACCCAACCTTCTATACAGAATTGTGCGTTTTCTTTAAAATACCTCTTCTGGCCTTTATAGGAGACATTCCCCAACCTCTTGAGACATTCCGTTGTCAACAGAACTGTGTGACTGCCTCCTTCGGCCTGGTCCCACTGGCACAGGGCGGTCACTGTCCCAGGAGCCTGAGGGGCAACCCCGGTGTCACAGGCAGTGCTGACCCCCGGGAGACTGAGGGGCGACCCCGGTGTCACAGGCAGCACTGTCCCCCAGGTATCTGAGGGGTGACCCCGGTGTCACAGGCAGCACTGTCCCCCAGGGATCTGAGGGGCAACCCCGGTGTCACAGGCAGCACTGTCCCCCAGGGATCTGAGGGGCAACCCCGGTGTCACAGGCAGCACTGTCCCCCAGGGATCTGAGGAGTGACCCCGGTGTCACAGGCAGCACTGTCCCCCAGGGATCTGAGGAGTGACCCCGGTGTCACAGGCAGCACTGTCCCCCAGGGATCTGAGGAGTGACCCCGGTGTCACAGGCAGCGCTGACCCCCGGGAGACTGAGGGGCGACCCCGCTGTCACAGGCAGCGCTGTCCCTCGGGGGCCTGAGGGGTGACCCACGTGTCACAGGCAGCACTGTCCCCCAGGGACCTGAGGGGTGACCCACGTGTCACAGCGCTGTCCCCCAGGGATCTGAGGGGCAACCCCGGTGTCACAGGCAGCACTGTCCCCCAGGGATCTGAGGGGCGACCCCGGTGTCACAGGCAGTGCTGTCCCTCGGGGGCCTGAGGGGTGACCCACGTGTCACAGGCAGCACTGTCCCCCAGGGACCTGAGGAGCAACCCCGGTGTCACAGGTAGCGCTGTCCCCAGGGAGCCTGAGGGGTGACCCCGGTGTCACAGGCAGCACTGTCCCCAGGGAGCCTGAGGGGTGACCCATGTGTCACAGGCAGCACTGTCCCCCAGGGACCTGAGGGGTGACCCCGGTGTCACAGGCAGCACTGTCCCCCAGGGACCTGAGGGGTGACCCACGTGTCACAGGCAGCACTGTCCCCCAGGGACCTGAGGAGCGACCCCGGTGTCACAGGTAGCGCTGTCCCCAGGGAGCCTGAGGGGCGACCCCGGTGTCACAGGCAGCGCTGTCCCCAGGGACCTGAGGGGTGACCCACGTGTCACAGGCAGCACTGTCCCCCAGGGACCTGAGGGGTGACCCCGGTGTCACAGGCAGCACTGTCCCCCAGGGACCTGAGGGGTGACCCACGTGTCACAGGCAGCACTGTCCCCCAGGGACCTGAGGGGTGACCCCGGTGTCACAGGCAGCACTGTCCCCCAGGGACCTGAGGGGTGACCCACGTGTCACAGGCAGCACTGTCCCCCAGGGACCTGAGGGGTGACCCACGTGTCACAGGCAGCGCTGTCCCCCAGGGACCTGAGGGGTGACCCTGGTGTCACAGGCAGCGCTGTCCCCCAGGGATCTGAGGGGCGACCCTGGTGTCACAGGCAGCGCTGTCCCCCAGGGATCTGAGGGGCGACCCTGGTGTCACAGGCAGCACTGTCCCCCAGGGATCTGAGGGGCGACCCCGGTGTCACAGGCAGCACTGTCCCCCGGGAGCCTGAGGGGCGACCCCGGTGTCACAGGCAGCGCTGTCCCCCAGGGATCTAAGGGGCGACCCTGGTGTCACAGGCAGCGCTGACCCCCGGGAGACTGAGGGGCGACCCTGGTGTCACAGGCAGCACTGTCCCCCAGGGATCTGAGGGGTGACCCCGGTGTCACAGGCAGCACTGTCCCCCAGGGACCTGAGGGGTGACCCACGTGTCACAGGCAGCACTGTCCCCCAGGGACCTGAGGGGTGACCCACGTGTCATAGGCAGCGCTGACCCCCGGGAGCCTGAGGGGCGACCCCGGTGTCACAGGCAGCGCTGTCCCCCAGGGATCTAAGGGGCGACCCTGGTGTCACAGGCAGCGCTGACCCCCGGGAGACTGAGGGGCGACCCTGGTGTCACAGGCAGCACTGTCCCCCAGGGATCTGAGGGGCGACCCCGGTGTCACAGGCAGCACTGTCCCCTGGGATCTGAGGGGTGACCCACGTGTCACAGGCAGCACTGTCCCCCAGGGATCTGAGGGGCGACCCTGGTGTCACAGGCAGCGCTGTCCCCCAGGGATCTGAGGGGCGACCCTGGTGTCACAGGCAGCACTGTCCCCCAGGGATCTGAGGGGCGACCCCGGTGTCACAGGCAGCACTGTCCCCTGGGATCTGAGGGGTGACCCACATGTCACAGGCAGCACTGTCCCCCGGGAGCCTGAGGGGCGACCCCGGTGTCACAGGTAGCACTGTCCCCAGGGCGGGGTGCCGGCCCAGCACTTCCCTGGATCCCCCGAGGTGAAGGACAGACGGGCCCTTGACTCTGCCCTGGGCCGCGCTCCGACTCCACTCACAAGGCCACACTGGATCCGCGGGCAGTTTATTGAGTTAAAGTCACCCTGACAGGACTGTGGGGCTCCCACACGGGGCATGCAGGGCACCACTGCACCCGGCAACAGACATCTCCCTTCATTTTAAAAAATAAAGATTTTCAGAGCATCTTGCAGGCCAGAGATCTGCACGGGATCCTCAAACATTCAGGAGCTTTTGAGGAAAAGTCAGGAGGAGGAGTCGGCTTCGCACGCATTCCACCGACCGCATGAACACAGGCACTCTGGCAGTGGCCCGGGGAGCATGGACGCCACAGGCCCTCCGCCCAGCAGGAGGGGAAGTGCCTGCAGAAAGCCTGCAGAAGTATCTAGAACACTCACCCGGGAGACTGAGGTGCCCATGTAGACTGAAGAGGGCCAACGTCAGACACAGGGGATGCGGAGGGCCACGCAGGTGGGGGCAGCGTGGGGAAGCCTGCTCCGCCACCCCCTGCCCTGACCCGCAGGTGCCTCCAGGCCTGGAATACGGATGCCTTGGGCTGCGTCTGAAAAGGACACGGTTCCCAGAGGGAATGGATGCCTGGGGCAGCCCAGTCCTGGACCTGAGCCCCCAGCCTTCCCGGGCGCACCCCAGGCCCACCAGCACCCAGGCCCGCTCCCAACACCCCGGGCCCATGCCGGCCACAGCTCTGCCGGACGTGACTGGGTCCACAGCAGCCTCACCAGGAGGGGCCGGTGGAGCAGCGAGGCCACTAGGGCCTGGAAAGGTGCCACCCTAGGGTTAGGAATCCGGAGCCCGGCGTCCCACGTGGCCCAGCCTGACCCTGCGGTGCATCACCCCGGCTGGCCTGAGACCGCGGGCCTCTCCGGCGGGGACCCAGGCTCCCAGGTGCTGTTTCTCACTCCTACCACGTCTCACCCATCCTGAGACACCTGGCCTGGCTGCAGGGCCCCCCACCTGCCACGTCAGGGGCCCGGGGCCGGAGACACGGAGGTTCCCGGAGGTCCTGGGTCCCACGGGGTGCAGGACTGCCGCCCGGGGCTGTGAGCTTGCCCCAGGCTCTGGCCAGTGGTGTCCTGAGCTGAAGTGGAAGAGAGGCCTATCTTCTGTCAGCTTAAGAGCACAGCAGCCCCGCCTGGGGAGACCTGCTCGTGGAGTCCTGGGCGGCAGAGTGCAGCGTTGGCCCCTGGGCCCTGCCATGCCCAAGAGCCGGAGGCCAGGCGAGTCCCCCACTGCCGGACCCATCTCGGGGCTGTGGCCTCCGCTGCCCACGTGGAGCATAGGTGGTCGGGCCAGAAGCTTCGGTCCCGCGTGCTCATCCTCCCGGCCGCCTCAAAGAGCCTTTGCGCTGGTGGGGTGGGCCGCGTGGGGGGCTGGCTTCAGTGGGTGGCGGGTGAACACGTAGGCCTGCCCCAGGATGGCCAGGTCCACCAGCACCTGCAGCAGCCCACACACCGAGAACTGCAGGGGCGCCCCGTTCAGCAGGAAGTAGGCCGTCTTGAAGGTGTCTCCACTCGTCCACATGAAGACCATCTTGATGCTGCGGAGACACAGAAGCGGTCAGGGGTCACAGACCGGGGTCAGGGGTCACAGACCACAGTTAGGGGTCACACAGCAGGGTCAAGGGTCTTAACCCAGGGGTCACAGACCGGCGGTCAGGGGACTTAACCCAGGGGTCAGTCAGGGGACATGCCAGACCCTGGCCCACGCTCCTGTCCTGGCCATGAAGTCGCCACGTGCATGGCCGCAGGGACAGGAAGGCCCTTGGGCAGGAGAAGCCTCAGGTCTGCGGGGCAGAGAAGGGTGCCGCAGGGCCAAGCCCATGTGGGCTCACAAATGTCCCGTCCTGGCTGCAGGCACAGCAGGCGTGTGGCCCTCAGCTGACCTGCTATGGCCTCAGGTGGGAGAGGCCTGTCATACCGTGTCCCACCAGCCAAGCTCACAGCACCAGAACTGGCCTGCACCCAGGGCACTGAGCAGGAAACCAGGGGCCTCTCTTGGTAACTCCTGCTCAGCCAGGCTCCTCACTCCCAAGACAGCCTGAGGGGGACCCCCTTCCAGTCATCAGTGTCGCTCCAGGAGTCTCAGACCAGTCCTCGGAGCAGACATGCATCTCTGACCCCTCGCGTCTGCACACACCTCTCCACGTCTAACAGCTGGCTGGCCAGGCACAAGCACCAGCACATTGTTTTCCTGCATAAAATGTTTAAATCAGACCCATTTCCACAGCAGGCGAACCTTATGTGGCTGATTAAGCCAGGCCACAGTTGTGGGGGCAGCTGCCTGTCGGCTGGGAGGACTCCAGGGACAGGATGCAGGTCTGAGCCATCTGTGCCAAGGGCAGGGCAGGCGCTCTGCGCTCCTGAAGTGTCCCCATCCACCTGGGGTTGGGAGGCCTCTGACCCCAGGCTGGTTCTTATCAGTAAAGCCAGGCGAGGGGCCATGACCCGTGTCCAGGGCAGTGATCCCCACATCCCCAGCTCTGCCCACTGGAGCATCAGACGGATCACACAGAAGCAGGGCAGAAAGTGGACAGTTCCCCTGACCTGCACTCTTGAAAGCTAGAGCTTCCAGGATCCTTACTCAGGAGAATGGTTCAGGCTGGGGCTCTGAGCCCAGCCCCCATCTACCCTGCTGCCAGGCGTCTGCGTCCAAACGGCCCTGCAACTCTTGCTGGCTTGTCATCTGGGCTCACACAGTGTTTAAAGACTTTGGTTTTCAGTTAGCTGATATAACTCTGCATTTAAACAGCAGGATTACTACACATCATCAGTCCTTTTTCCCTGGCAGCTTTTGACATTTGACTTTGGTTTCACGGTCTGTGATAGAATGCACATTTGGGACTTGCTGAGTATCTTAAATCCGTACATGGATCTTGCACCAAATTTGGGAAGTTTTCAGACATCATTTCTTCAACTCTTCTGCACCACTCTCACCTCTCCTGCATCTCGGGTGACACAAATGTTAGACATCTGCTGCTGTCCCTGAGTCTATTCTCCTTTTTTCCCCAATTTTTTTTTCCTGTTGTTCAGAATGGATGATTTGTATCAATCTTCAAGTTCATTGATTTGTCCTTTGTCATCTCCATTCTACTAATGCACTAATGAAGTATGTTTTCTGTTCAGCTACCGTATTTTTCAATTTTAAAATTTTTAGTTATTTCTCTCATAGCATTTATTTCTCTCCTGTGATGGTCTATCTTTGCACTGATTTCAAGAGTATCTGCTATTGCTCTTTAGAGAATAGTTACACCAGTGCCTTTAAAAGCTGGTAACTCCAGTCCCTGTGTCGATTCTTTGTTGTCTGTTGTCTTTTCTTTTGAGAGTTGTTGAGATTTTCCTAGTCTTCATGGTGAGTAATTTTGGTTTACATCCTGGAGGTTTTTAACACTACATAAGGAGACTCTGTCTTGCTGCAATCCTGTAGAGAATGTTGTTTTTTTTGTTCCAGCAGGAAACTGACATGGTTAAGTTCAAGCTGCAAGCTGTGGCTGGTATTTGGGGACTATGGCTGAATTCAGTTCAGTTTTCAAAACCACTCAGATCTGCACAGCATGGCCAGCAGTCAGTGGCCAGCGTGGGACTTGAGTGGTGGTCTGCCCCAAAGGTCCTGGGGGAACCCCTTTCCACGCCTGAGACAGGAAGCTTTCTGCCCCGTGCACCTTTCTGGGCTTGGGGCTGTGCAGGAGTCCAGACTGACAGATGTGGGAAAACAAGATGTGTCCTGTCATTCATGGAATATGTCCTCCCACAGTCCGCCCGCTCCTGCACCCAGGGCTGCTCCATCCATCTGGTCCTGTCTGTAGGTGCACTCAAGGGAGACATGGGCCTGGTGTGAAAAGACCTGAGATTGGTAGCCTGGGGAGCATCCATTCTGAGAGTGCTGGCCTCTGCTGACTGGTCCCTGTGGATGAGACCTAGTGGGCCCTGGCCGGAGGCTGAGGACCAGGAGGGAGGCTGTCTTGTTGCTGTCCTCTCTTCTATGTGGCATCTTTCCCCACAAACTTGTGCCCCTGTCTCCATCCAAATTCTGTCCTGCTCTGGTGCACCAACTCAGAACTTGAGAGTGAAGTAACAAGTGGCCTGCAGGTGACTCTACATCATGGACACGGAGGGGACTGGGTGGGACCCCCACAGCGGTGTTTGGAAGGAACAGCAGGTGGGGGCACGGGGACCGCCTGGCAGTGGCTGGGGTCAACCTGCACACGTCGAACCCTGGGGAAAGTGCAGAGGCAGGGGGATGAACACACGTGGTGGGCGAATGCACCAGAGTGACCGCTGGGATGAGACCATGTCCACAGCTGCGGCGGGAGCACCGTGTACCGGGGACTGGGCACCAGTGTGGCTGGGCGGCCCCAGGAGGTTGTGGGCATCGTGGCAGACCAGAGCGGCAGAGATGCCGGCCTGCAGCGAGGCTGCTCACAGCTCTCCAGCTCAGAGCACTTCCATTTCAAAGGAAACCCACACCCACAGAGCAAGCATTTCCAGGAGAAGCTCCAACAAGCAACCACAATTTCTGCAAATGGCCGTGAAGATGGGAAGAGAACCAATGTCATAAATGACTCTAGTTCCATTCTACAGAATTAAGAGCTAAGACACAGTCTCCCCCAGAGACACCAGAACTTAACAGAAGACCCAAGGACCCTCCCTTCAAAAACAGACACCACATGGTGGCCTGTGCAGTGCCCCTTTTAGAGAGGAGACGCTGAGGCACAAAGAGGTTGGGTGACTCACCCAAGGACACACAGCCAATGCCTCGCAGCGTGGGAAGGGCTGTGGAGGGGTGGCAGAAGGCACAGCTGAGCCCGTCCCAGCTGGTGTCCCTCTGGGCCTGAAGGCACAGGTGTACCTTCACCTTAGCAAGTGGAGACGTGAGGTCAACACCGAGAGCTGGGCTCTGCCTGACACTCACGGACATTTTTAGCTGCCCAGATGCCTCTCCTGGCCTTGGCCCTCAGTTGGCTCTCGCCCCAGAAGCAGGAATCCGACAGCCTTCCAAGGCCCCACAACCAGCCCCACGTGTTGAGGGCTCAGGGCAAATGTTTAATCAAACTGTTCCTGCCAGCCCAAGTGCCACCCTGAGCCAGGTGTGGACACTCTGGACATTCAAGCTCATGTTCCGAACCCCCTGGTCACCCTGGACCCTGCACCCTGTGGGCGTGTGCACAGGCCCAGACCCATTCTCCCCTACGGTGTCAGGCCACCTGTTACCCTCAACAGCTATCAGGTGGGCGAGCCCTGAGGCCCAGTTACCACCGTCCAGCAGGCCAGGGACGTCCTCACGTGTACCAAGGCTGGAGCGTGTCTGCTGCACATGGCAGGGTCTCCAAGAAGACCCCTCCTCGACTGAGGGCCGCCAGCCTGGGGTTTGGATGGCACAGGGAGCTCAGGGCAGGGAGAAGCTGTGGGAGCCGGTCTGGGCAGGCGGGGACTGTCCCCAGGCTGCGTTCTTCAGCTGGGGATGGGCCGGGTGGGCGGCCCGGGAGCTGATTCCTTTCTCTAGTTTCCTCCTCACCCCGGCCCCAACTCCAGCTGCTGCATCCTGTGCCTGACCCTCCCCATGAGTTTAACCCAGGCTCCTGTTACTTCATTCTTGGCGCCAGCATTTTTCCTGCCAAACCGAGCAGCCTGATGACTATTACTAAAATACTTCTCACCTCGCCCCTGCCCCATCCAGACAACCAGAATGCCTCTCCCAGCCAGCACCCACGTGGCAGAAGCCTCACTCCTGCACCTGCGCCGGCCCCACCGGAGCCCACACACCTGCCTGCCACTCCTCACTCTTACCTCCGAGCCCGCGCCCACACCTCCCCTCCTTCCTGCCCATCCAAAGCTCTCCCAAAATTCAAAACCTACCCAGAACACAGGAGTAGGTCTTTGTGACCATGGGTCACAAGGTTTCTTGGGTGTGACACCAAAAGCATAGAATTTGTTAAAAAAAAAGATATACTTCATCAAAATTCAAATCTTTTGTGCTGCAGTGTGAAAAGATGGCCTGCAATGGAGAAGATGTATGCAAACCAATAAGAATATTTAAAGATCTCTACCAGTCAATAAGAAAAGACAAGCAATCAAATTTTTACATGGGCAAAAATCTGAACAGACCTTTCTCTAAAGAGACACACAAACGACCAATAATCACAGGAAAAGGTATTTGATGTCATCAGTCATCAGGAAAATGCAAATCAAAGCCACAGGAGACCCGACTTCACACCCACGTGATCAAAAGGTAACAAGTGCTGGTGAGGCTGTGCAAAGGCCAGAATCCCGCACCTCCAGCGAGAACGTAAAATGGCACGGCCGCGACTCTCCAGCTCCACTCCTAAGTGTGTCCAAGACAGAGGAACACACGTCCGCACAGAAACTGGCACACAGACAACACTGCTCTTCACAGCAACCCTGCTCACAGTAGCCAAGAAGACGCCAACCCACCCAGACGTCCAGCGACTGAAGAGGAGATCAGCAGAGCTTGACCTGTGAGCACAGTGGCTGTCACTCAGGAAGGATGGACACTGGCCGCTCACTGTGGACGGCCTTGGGAGCGTCACGGAGAGTGAAAGCAGCAGAGAGGACCACATGCTATGTCATTCCATTTCTCTGATGTGTCCAGAACAGACAGAGCCGTGGAGACAGAAAGCAGATCAGTGGTTCCAAGGCCTGGCCGAGGCGGGGGCAGTGGGGAGCGATCACCAGCGGGCACGAGACTGCTTTTCAGGTGACGAAACGTCCTAAAATTAGACTGGTGATGGCTGCACAGCTCTGTGAATGCACTACAATCCACTGGATGGGGTACTTTAAATGGGTGATGGTGTGACAAGTTACCACTCCATGAAGTTATCTTTGTAAGTTCCAGGGCTTTGGTTGGACTTTGTAAGTTCCAGCCCTCCTCGTCTCCTGACTGGCCCCTGGGTGTGCAAGTGTGGTGTGCACTGTGGTGGAGGTGTGCCTGCGTGTACACACCCACAGGTGCACTCTAATGGGCATCATGCACGGCACCTCCACTCATGATGGCAGGCTCACCACGTGTCAAGGACGACACAGAGGACGATGGGTGGGGGGCTGGGAGTGACACACACGTGGCCCTGGGGAGACGCTGCCCTGATTCCCAAGCAGCTAAGGCCCCAGGCTTGAGGGCAGGTCTGGAGCCGGACCAGGTGAGCACTTCCCAGACACTGGACAGTGGACGCTGCTGTCAAAGCCAGGAGTGTCCTGGCTGGGACAAGCCAGCAGCTGGCCCGAACTGCTGCTCCCAGAAGCATCCCCGCCTCACAATACCACACACGTGACCTCCTCCTGGGGCCCCCTCTGCCCGGGCCAGCATTTTCTCTGAACACCGCCCCCAACCGCAGGCTTCCCGCCTGCCCCTCCCTCTCCTCGGTGATAACTGGATCCACCGCTGGTTTTCCCCACATTGGCCCCCTTCACCCGCCCCCAGGCTCTCCAGTAATTACTTGTTGGGGAACATCTTCTAATGCAGCAAAACGCGGAGGAAAGAGAAAGGAACTTGGCTCACAAGCTGCCTTTCAGGGCTGCAGCGCTCATTAGAGACCTTATTTCAAAGCTGCGTCACTTTCTATTACTGGTTCAGAAGCACCATTCCAACTATCGCTTAACATTCTGTAAAGGAAAATCATTCGAAAGTACCTCCTGCATTTCCTCCAAGGTAGAAGCAGCAAAAGCATGCATGTGAGTGTGTGTGTATGAATATGTGTGTGCACATGTGTGAATGTGTGCATGTGTCTGTGTGCATGAGTGAGGGTGCACACCTGTGTGCGTGGGTGCACACCCTCTGGGCAGGTCCCCTGGGAGACAGGCGAAGCTGGACTTTGAGCGGGACCTCACAGCCCCTCCCCTCTTGCACCTCCTGATGGTCTGAGGCTGAGTGTCCCACAGCAGATCAGAGCTGGCCTTGGCCGCAGGGCTTCAAGAGTCTCGAGTCCCAGAAGGTCCAGGGCTGCTCCATCTTGGGGGTGAAACAGAAACCTCTTGGGGGGACACCTGAGGATGCTCAAGTCAGTCCATGTGGTGCAGCTGCTGGGCAGTGGGGACGGGGGCAGGGCAGCCCTGAGCCCAAGTCCTGAGTCCAGGCGTGGACACTGGAGAGGGCGGGAGGGCTCTGGTCCTGAGCTCTGGACAGGAGGAGCCAACCTCAGGGGGCTTCTGTGTCCTCGCCAGTGGGGCTGTCCACCGGCCAGGGTGTTGCGGGCTGGGGTAGGTTCTGGTTTCAGGCTGAATCGGGCCACCACACGCACACCCAGCATGCCGCCTTCTCTCCTCCAGGCTGGGGTGTGGACAGGTGAGGGGCGCTTCCCTCACGACCCCACCCTCCTCGCTTCCGCCTGGGAGCCAGCCATCTGCCCGCCAGGAGTCTGGCTGCAAAGTGTCGGGCTGGACACTCAGGGAACCCCAGCCACCACAGCTCAGGCTCCCTGAACCCACAGGCACAGGGCGCTGGCCCTGGGGGCACAGGTCAGACCAGCCTCAGCTGCACAGGGACACCTGGAGTCTCCTTCTCAGGATCATGGAGTCAGACTCACTGACCTTCGACAGCCAAGCCGTTCTGGGTGCTGGCGACACTGCACTGAGCAAGGAAAGAAGGCCCCTGCCCTGGGGACAGTGTGACAACTTTGTCAGGGACAGAGCAGAGACCAGGCTGGGGCCAAGGGAAGACCCCCGAGAGGACACACAGAGCCCAGGCGCCCATGAGCTGGGCTGAGAGAAGCAGACGCTGGGGCGGCCTGTTTAACACAGCGGATTCAGATTTGATCCACTGTCACATGAACATCCCTTCATCTTAGAGGTTCTCTTACACAGACTTCTGTGAAGAAGAACTAATTTTACAGAAAACAAAACTGCACGAGGCTCCAGGCCTGCACTTTCTCTCCAAGCACTCAGCCTGCTCACTCACTAAGAAAGAGAGTTGGTTCAGTTGTCATTTCTGACTCTCTTGTGACCCCGTGGACTGTAGCCCACCAGGCTCCTCTGTCCCCGGGTGCTGGGCCTTTAAAAGCACACAGAGCAAGGTCACCCTGCATGGACCCCAGCCCGATGCCCAGGAACAAGAAGCACACCCCTGCCCTGAGCCTGGGGCCCCATTGCCGCCTGTCACTGGCATGGCCCCGCATCACCTGCACCATCAGCTGGCAGGGGGCGTGGGCAGCAGTGCAGGATGGCCCCAGGACCGGCCCTGCAGACCCCCTGGAGCCTGACCGTCCTGGGCTCGCAGAACCATCCATCCTCATCACGCCGCCCCCAGAGCCGGCTTTCGGGCCGGCAGCTGCTTGTCATCAAGTCAGTCTCCTTAACGAGGACGAGTGCGGTCTGGAGAGGACCCTGCAGGCGGAGCCAACTGGAGCAGCGACGCATGTCTGGGGCAGACACCGGCCTCCTCCACAGGCTCGGGCCCGCTCAGAACCCGCCGGCTGATGGCTGGGTCTCTACCCCACGCGAGGCTGGGGCTGCGGCACCTCCGGGCCTTCTCACACCCCGCTGCCTGCCGCCCCAGGGAAACGCTCTGCCTCTGCATCCTCACACCTGCACCCCAATGTCGCCTTCACGCCAGCACCCTGACCCCTCACACCAACCCCTCACACCAGCACCCCGACCCCTCATATCCCATACCCCGACCCCTCACACCTGCACACCGACCCCTTACACCAGCACCCCGACCCCTCACACCCCTCATACCGACCCCTCACCCCAGCACCCCAACCCCTCACACCCACACCCCGACCCCTCACCCAAGCACCCTGACCCCTCACACCAGCACCCTGACCCCTCACCCCAGCACCCCGACCCCTCACACTTGCACCCTGACCCCTCACACCTGCACCCCGACCCCTCACCCCAGCACCTCGACCCCTCACACCAGCACCCTGACCCCTCACACCAGCACCCCGACCCCTCACACCCACAGCCCGACCCCTCACACCCCCACACGACCCCTCACCGCAGCACCCCGACCCCTCAGACCCCTCACACCGACCCCCTCACTGCAGCACCCCGACCCCTCAGACCCCTCACACTGACCCCTTGCCCCAGCACCCTGACCTCTCACAGCCCACACCCCAACCCCTCACACCCCAGCAACCCAACCACCTCACACCAGCACCCTGACCCCTCACACCAGCACCCCAACCCCTCACATCCCACACCCCGACCCCCTCACACCCCACATCCCAACCCCTCAGACCCCAGCACCCCGCCCCTCATACCCCAGCACCCTGACCCATCACACCAGCACTCTGACCCCTCACACCCCACACCCTGACCCCTCACACCAGCACCCTGACCCCTCATATCCCACACCCCAACCCCTCACACCCCACACCCCGCCCCCTCACATCAGCACCCTGACCCCTCACACCCCCACCCCGACCCCTCACACCCCGCACCCCAACCCCCTCACACCAGCACACTGACCCTCACATCAGCACCCCAACCCCCTTATACCAGCACCCTGACCCTCATACCCCACACCCCAACCCATCACACCAGCACCCTGTGGAGGTGGGTAGGTGGAGTCAGGTGAGGAGGCACCAGGGGAGAGGGGCTTGTGGTCGCAGAGCACAAGACCACATGCATCCCTCACGTCCTAAAGTCAAGACCTCCTCAGACAGCACTGCTCGCCCCCACACAGCTCCCCAGGCTCCCCTCCAAGTGCCAGGAACTTCTGCTCATCCTGTCACTCCCGTGGTCACCCCCCCACCCCACCGAGGCCAGAAGTGGGATGGCCACACCCGTGGCTGCACTTCTGCAGAGTAGCCCCAACCTCTGTGGTCCGGCCAGGCGTCTTTCCAACATCACCTTAGCTGGATGAGTCACTGCAGCCCCACCAGGGACGTGGTACCCACCGGGGCCTTTTGCAACTTTCGCCACTGTGCACAAATTCTCCAAGAATTAGCCCAATTGGCTAGGTACCCACAGTGGTAAATTTTCCATGTTCATAAATGCATCCCCAAGGGTTCTCCTATTTCCCAAAAGTGACATACAGAATCAACTATTTCAGTCCTTCATTAGTTCATTCAATAAATATTTACTGAGCTGCTGTAATTTTCCAAACACTGTGTCAGATGTTAGGGAAAGAAATGAATGGGATGCAGTCCATGTCCTCAAGTCATCAGTCAAGTGGATGAGCTGGCAAGTTGAAACATGGTTAAGCTGTGGTTTTCCAGTAGTCATGTACAGATGTGAGAGGTGGACCATACAGAAGACTGAGTGTCAAAGAATCGATGCTTTAGAACTGTGGTGTTGGAGAAGACTCTTGAGAGTCCCTTGGATTGCAAGGAGATCCAACCAGTCAATCCTAAAGGAAATCAACCCTGAATATTCACTTAAAGGACTGATGCTGAAGCTGAAGTTCCAATACTTTGGACACCTGATGTAAAGAGCTGACTCACTGGAAAAGACCCTGATGCTGGGAAAGATTGAAGGCAGGAGGAGAAGGGGACAACAGAGGATGAAATGGTTGGATGGCATCACTGACTCGATGGACATGACTTTGAGCAAAGTCCAGGAGACAATGAAGGGCAGGGAAGCCTGGCATGCTGCAGTTCATGGGGTCGCAGAGTTGGACCTGACTTAGTGACTAAACAACAATAGGGGAAAACAATAAAATGACAATGGCTTTCTCATCAGAAGCCGTGGAGACCAGAAGGAAACGGCACATTTTTCAAGGTCTAAAAGAAAAGATCAAACCAGATACTACATTAGCAGAAACATCCTTCAGATGAAAGGGTATCAAGACATTCTCAGGTGAGGGGAAAGTGAAAAAACCTGCCATCACCTGATACCCTTAAAGGCTGGTTTCAGAAATTTCTCAGAACAAGGGAGAAAAAAACAAGAAAAGGAATATTGGAGTAGGAAGGAAGACAGAATATCATAAGCAAAAATAAAGGTAAATACAATATTCCTCTTCAATTTTATGCATTATGCTGATTGAAGCAAAAATTATAACATTATCTGATGTTCTAAATACAAATAGAGAAAATATTTAAGAAAATTATAAGTGGAGGGGAACATTTTATGTATATAATATATAATGTATTAAATACATCATCAAGGGAGGTAAAGTTTCTACCCTGCATCTAAAGTGGTAAAATGATGACACAATTATGTGATAAGTTCTATACGCATAATATATTACTTAGACAAGTCACTAAAAAATCTGTACAGAGAGACACTCACTCAAAAGCCCTATAGATAAATAACCACTAAATAATAACTCCCCCTTCTCACCTCCTCCAGCCCCTGGCAACCACCATGGTACCTTCTATGAATTTGACAACTCTAAGCTCATATAAGTGCAATCACATAGTATTTGTCTTTGTGATTGGCTTATTCCACTGAGCATCGTGTCCTCAAATTTCCCTACTGGAACCCATGTCAGAATTTCCTTCCTGTTAAGACTGATTAATTTTCCACTGTATGGATGGACATGTTTTGCTTATCCATTCAACCACTGATGGACACTTGGGTGGTTGCTATGTTACGAACATGGGCTTACAGTATCTGTTCAAGACCATGCTTTCAATTCTCTTGGTTATACACCCAGAAGCAGAATTGCTGGGTCACATGCAGGAGACATAAGAAACTCCAGTTCAATTCCTGGGTTGGGAAGATCCCCTGGAGGAGGGCATGGCAACCCACTCCAGTATTCTTGCCTTGAGAATCCCATGGACAGAGGAGCCTGGTGGGCTACTGTCCATGGGGTCACAAAGAGTCAGACATGACTGAAACAACTTAGCACACAGTAGCTCCATTTTTAATATTTTGAGGAAATGCCACACTGTTTTCCACAGAAGCTGCACCATTTTGCTTCCCACTAACAGAACACAAGAATTCCAATTTTTGCACATCCTCACCAACTCTTGCTGTTCTTCTGACAGTCCCCGTTTGAATGCGTGAGAGGCAGTGTCTCTGCAGTTTTCACTGTATGGGTCTTTCTCCTCCTTGGTTAAGTTAATTCCTAAGCACTTTACACTTCCTGATGTTATTGCAAATAAACTGTTTTTGCTCCATCGGGAAGTGCCTGGACCTGTTCCTGGTGGTGTCCAGCGGAAGGATCTGCTGTGTCATCTCTGCATTAAAGGGCTTGAACCTTCTGCCTTCTGGAGACATCTGTAGACCCCCACCCCATCCATGGCTCGCGGTGAGCTGCTTCACAGGAGGCTCTTGGCCTCCCCTCACCTGCTGCACACAAACTCACCTGCTTGCACACCAAGAGGTCAGGAGACCAATGAGAAAACCGAAACTACTCGTGAACTGGCAGTTTTCCTAGCAGAACTGACCACCAAGCAGCCATACCTGTACATCTGATTTCTGCCCCTACCTCATGCCCTCCGTGGACTGGTGGCGGTGGTTGCGATAGAGCTGCGGCACACCCAGCATGGCCTCGGTCAGCACGGCCAGGAAGCCCAGGGTCTCCACAAAAAGGGCCGAGTCAATGGACAGGTAGGTGATGTAGCCCGCCACGCCAGTGAAGGCCAGGACACACTGCACATAGTCCGCAAAGCTGCTCCAGTGCCAGAAGTGGTGTGGGTCGAAGTCTAGGGCAAAAGAGAGAGACATGAACCGGGAGTGGGGTCGAGGGCGAGGCCAGCGTGGGGAGGATGCGGTCGAGGAGGGAGAGGTCAGCGTAAGGAGGATGCAAGCGAGGAGGGCGAGGTCAGCGTGAGAAGGACACATGGGAGGAGGGTGAGGTCAGCGTGAGGAGGACATGAGTGAGGAGGACGTGAAAGAGGAGGGCAAGGTCAGCATGAGGAGGACGCGAGTGAGGAGGGCGAGGTCAGCGTGAAGAGGACACGAGTGAGGAGGACGTGAAAGAGGAGGGCGAGGTCAGCATGAGAAGGACGCGAGTGAGGAGGGCGAGGTCAGCGTGAAGAGGACACGAGTGAGGAGAATGCGAGTAAGGAAGGCAAGGTCAGCGTGAGGAGGATGCGAGCGAGGACGGCGAGGTCAGCGTGAGGAGAACACAAGTGAGGATGCGAGTGAGGAGGACGCGAGTGAGGAAAACATGAAAGAGGAGGGCGAGGTCAGCGTGAGGAGGACACGAGTGAGGAGGACACGAGTAAGGAGGGCAAGGTGAGCGTGAGGAGGACGCGAGTGAGGAGGATGCGAGTAAGGAGGGCAAGGTCAGCGTGAGGAGGACACGAGTGAGGAGGACGTGAAAGAGGAGGGTGAGATCAGCATGAGGAGGACACCGGCGAGGCGGCGAGGTCAGTGTGAGGAGGATGTGAGCGAGGAGGGCAAGCTCAGCATGAGGAGGCCATGAGTGAGGAGGGTGAGGTCAGCATGAGGAGGATGCGGGTGAGGGTGAGGTCAGCGTGAGGAGGATGCGGGTGAGGGCGAGGTCAGCGTGAGGAGGATGCGGGTGAGGAGGGTGAGGTCAGCGTGAGGAGGCCTCGAGTGGGAGGGCAAGGTCAGCGTGCAGAGGACGCGAGTGAGGAGGGCGAGGTCAGTGTGAAGAGGACGCGAGGGAGGAGGACACAAGTGAGGAGGGCGAGGTCAGCGTGAGGAGGACGCGAGTGAGGAGGGCGAGTTCAGTGGTTAGAGGACACGGGTGAGGAGGTCAAGGTCAGTGTGAGGAGGACGCGAGTGAGGAGGGCAAGGTCAGCGTGTTGAGGATGCGAGTGAGGAGGGTGAGGTCAGCATGAGGAGGATGCGAGTGAGGAGGGCAAGGTCAGCGTGAGCAGGACATGGGTGAGGAGGGCGAGGTCAACATGAGGAGGACACAGGTGAGAAGGTCGAGGTCAATGTGAGGAGGACGTGACTTAGCATACTCAGGTACTTGAAAAAATATCTGTCCCCCAGTCCTAGGGCTGCAGGACGTTGGCACAAGCCTGGACGGGAGAATGGTGCCCAGAGAAAAGCCTGGCATCACACATGTCCGCCCACCCCCAGGGAGGGCCCCGGGGTTCACCCTGGCTCCGGCAGGCTGCAGGGTCCATGTGACCACCTCCCCCATCTTATTCCCTTCAGGCTGTCACTGTCTCCAGTCTGCTGGTCCCCGTCCCACTGTGTCACAGGCAGGTTCAGCAAAGCTGTTTTAGCCAAAAAAATTCATCCATACAAATGCCAGAAACGGAGCACACCCTGTAGGTGCTCAGTGGCACCGGCACCCTGTCGAGCCCCTCCCTCAGTGAACACTGAGGACAGGACCCCTCCCTGAATCCATGTGACAGACATGCAGGGGAACATGAAAACCAAACAGTGGGGTTAAAACAGGGGAGAGGGCGTCCCTGGGAGCGTGAGGTTCCCAGAGCCTGGCCACCACCTGCCAAAGAGCTCGGTTACATGGCTGCCATTTGCCAAGTCTGCAAAAAGATCTATGTTTACACAAAGAAAATACGAAATTGCATTTTATGTAACTAAACTCATTTGTGACAAAAAACAAAGACTCAGATAAATTTAAAGAATTCCTTTTGAAACATATAGTCAGATGAGCCCTCACCCACTTTCTGCCCCCAGCACGACAGACGGAGCAGCCGCCTCCCATCAGCCTGGCACCCTCGAGGGCCCTGAGCAGGCGAGCCAGGTCACGCAGGAGGAACCTCATGCTGGCAGGATGCACTGCACATGCCAGCCCCCAGGACTCAATGCTCAGGGACCTGCCTCTTCCGAAGGGTTAGAGCCAAATAATTCACTTCACGAGGGGCAACCCTGGTGGCTCAGTGGTAAAGGAGCTGCCTACAATGCAGGAGACTCAGGTTCAACTCCTGGGTTAGGAAGATCCCCTGGAGAAGGGCATGGCAACCCACTCCAGTATTCTTGCCTGGAGAATCCCACGGACAGAGGAGCCTCGTGGGCTACAGTCCATGGGGTGGCAAAGAGTCAGACATGAGTAAACAGGCACACACAATGCAAGAACCTACGCAACAAGAACATGGATCTTTTTATGGTGACTAATTGTGTGATTAGCTGCAGTAATGAGCCTGATTCCTGCTGTTCGGGTTTATAGACCTTCACCTTGTGGGTCAGACTCCACACTCCAGACGGAACTCACGCATCACAGCTCTCAGATTATTGCCCAACAGTCCCACCACCTGAGCACCCACTGCTGCAGCTGTGATGACAGTGTGATCATCGCAACCACCAGGATTGCTGGGACGACCCCCAGCAGTAAACCCAACTCCAAAGCAGAACCAGAATTCGCCTTCTGCAGCTGAAGCCCAGGCCCACCAGAGGACCACACCTAGGAACTAGCTGGCAGCCCAGGCAAGAGGGCAAGTGGGGCAGGGGGAGGCAGGCAGGACCAGGAGGGGACATTGGGTGTGGCCCCACAGCATCACCAGGCTCCGCCTCTGAGTAGGGGTGGGGGGCCTAGAAACAGTTATGCAACTTGCCTACAGTTCTACGGTTAGGAGCCACAGGACCAAATAGACATGGTTTGAATGAAGAACTCAAGGGTGTTTTCTCAAAGGGTCCTAATGATTGTAATGAGACATCATCATCAATAAGCATGAATTCCAATAAAGGAGTAAACCTGCCCAATTCAATGCTTGTTTGACGAACAGCACTCAGAGAACAAGATCCAGGAGGCTGGTTTGTGCCTCCAAGGCCAGCACCACTTGGAGACCGCTGCATGCCCTCTCTAGGGGTGCAGGGGTGTCGTCCCTGAGGACAGGAAAGGGCATGAGGAGGCGGGATCAGAGCTGGTCAGGGGGAAAGAGGACAAGTCACAACCAACTCCCACTTCCCGAAGCCTGTCCCTGCTGTATCTCAGGCAGAGAAACGTCTCTTTCAGGAGCTCCACGGACCACTGTTTCTGACGTTCCAGGAAAACATACTAGCACCTGGGAGTGGCTGGCCCCTTCCAAGAGGATACATCATCGAAACATGAGAGGAAGGAGAAAGAACCTTCACATGCATTTTAACAATATTTATCACATATCCAAGACAAAAGAGGAAGGCAAAGTGTGATGAGATCAAGGAGACCAAGAGCCCCACAGATGACCAGCTGCATTTCCCAGAATTAACCTCAAGAATGTCTAAAGCCCACAAAAACATCCACCATTCAGCAAACTAAAATTCACAATGTCTGACATCTGATCAACAATGACCATAGGAAATGGTAACTAAGTGGGTGAATATATATGATTTTTTTTTATCATTTAAATCTTATTAACAGATAAGTCTCCCCTGGTGGCTCAGATGGTAAAGAATCCTCCTGCAATGCAGGAGACCTGGGTTTTATCCCTGCGTCGAGAAGATCCCCTGGAGAAGGTAATGGCAACCCACTCCAGTATTCTGGCCTGGGAAATCCCATGGACAGAGGAGACTGGTGGGCTACAGTCGAAGGGGTTGCAAAGAGTCAAACATGACTGAGCAGCTAGCACACACACACACACACAGGGGCTATTTAAACAAAGAAGGACAAGGTAGCAGTGGGTTTTAGCACATGTAAAGTTAACCATTTAACAACAATTACACCAAGGTGGGCAGGGTATAAACAGATATATGTGTTTCCACTAAGATCAGGACCAAAGCAAGCAAGTTCACTCTCATCACATCTAATCAACACTGTATTGGAGGCACTATCCAGAGCAATCAGGCAAGAAAAGGGGGGAGAGGAAGAAGTAAAATGATCCATATTCGCAGATGACATGATCTTCTTATCAAATATATAGGGAACCCATTAAAGCCCATGAAAACAAACAAATGAGCTCAGCAAGATTGCAGGCTATCAGAGCGACTTATAAAAGTAAATTGCATTTCTACACAGTAGCAGTGAACAATCAGAAACTGAAGTTTAAAAGCAATACCTTACATGATACCATATAAATATGAAATACTTAGGGACAAATCTGACAACGTGCAAGATGGGTACACTGAAAACTGCAAAACACTGCTGAGGGAAACCAAAGAAGACATAAGTAAGAGGAGAGCCTACGGACCTCCTATGCTGGAAGTCTCAATGCTGTCGTGTCGAAGCCTCCAAGACCAGCCACGGGTCTGGTGATCTTCAGGGGGACTCACCCAGCATGCTGGCGTAGTCCCAGCTGTGACACATGGCCACAGGACACACAGCTGAGTCAACGAAGGGAAAGGCAACTGGGCAGTGCCCAGAGGACTCCAGCTATGGCTTCCAGGAACCTCTCCCTCGCATGAGCTTTATCCTCCAGAAACAGACAGTGACCAGGGGAGCTCACCAAGGCCTCAGTACCCAGAGTTTTTACTGGGGGCTGGTCGCATGACACCTTCCGCTTAACACACACTGAAATTCCAAATTTCCATAAAGACAACAGGTGTCCAGACAACTGAAGCACAGAGAGCACCTCTCGCCAATTCTGGGAACAACGGGAAGTCTCCCAAAATCCAAGTTCCCAGACATCACTCGGGGGCCCACTGGGGAGGCAGGCCTTTCTAAGGACAGCAGCCCCAGGGTGGCTGTGGTAACACTCTCTGCACAATCATAATGATGACTAGTCTTCCCAGATTATAGATTCAAGATAACCCCAACCAAAGTCCTAGCATGCTTTATGTAGAAAGTGACAAATTAACCCTAAAATCCACGTGGAAATGCAAAGCACACAGAACAGAGAACAAAGCTGGAGGACTAACACTACCTGATCCCAACCTCAGTACCAAGCCAGTAATTAGGACAGTGTGGTGCTGGCACAGGAACCGAGAAATAAATCATCAGAACAGAGTCCAGAAACGGACCCACACACAGAGAGCTGACTTCTGACAGAGATGCATAGGTGATGTAGTGGAGGAAAAAGACAGTCTTTGGACATCCACACGCAAAGGCAGTAAAGTTGAATCCATACCTCACACCAGAAACAAAAAGTAACTCACAGTTAATTAGATCACAAATCTAAATGTGAAACCTAAAACTTCCAGGGAAAAAACCAGGGAGAAACCTTTGTGGCCTTGAGTTTGACAAAGATGCCTCAGATCTGACACCAAAAACACAATCAACAACAGAACAAACTAATAAGCTGGGCTTCATAAAAAATTTAAAACTTTTTCTTGTCAGAAGAAATTGCTAAAAGAATGAAAAGACAAAGCACAGACAGGGAGAAGATACTGCAAACCATGTATCTGATGAAAGGACCTGTATCTAAAATATTAAAAACTCACAACTCAATAAGAACAACTTTTAAAGGGACAGAAAACCTGGATACTTCACCAATGAAGATTATAAGGATGACAAACAAGCACATGAAAAGATGTGACATCATTAGTGAAATGCAAAGTAAGACAACAATGAAATGCCACCACAGACCTATCTGAATGGAAAAAAATTTTTTTAAAAAGGTCCATACAAAGTATTGATGAGGATGCAAAGCAACTGGAATTCACACACTGCTGGTTGGAATGCAAAATGGTACAGCACTTTGGAAGACAGTGCAACAATTTCTTTAAAAATTAAACATACACTTACCATATGATCCAGCCAGTCCACTGCTAGGTATATACCCAAGAGAAAAGAAAGCACATGTTCATATAAGACCTGTACACAAGAGTTCATTCACAGCAGTTTTATTTGTAACAATCAAAAACTGGAAATGATCCAAATATCCATCAATCCGTTAATAAACAGAAAACTTGTAATATAACCATATAACTCAACAATAAAAAGGAACAAACTGTTGATACACTCTACACTGTGGACAAATTTCAAAACAATTATGCTCAGTCAAAGAAACCAGACAAAACAGTATGTACTGGATGGTTCCAAATTCTGGTAAAATTCCAGTAAATGTGTTAAATTCTAGTAAATGCAAATGAATTGTGACAGAAAGCAGATTAGTGTTTAGGGTAGGCAGGGGGTCACAAAGAGGAAAACTGGGGGATGACCAGCACGTTCACTGTCTTGGTCTGGGCAAAGGTTGTACACAGGCCCAAACTGACCAGAGTTTCACACTTTGATGCACTTATTGCATGCTGATCAGACCTCAGTAAAGCTGCTAAAAGGAAACAGAGCTGCTTGAGCGGACAGGGAGTTCAGAGGGGCCTGAGGAGCACGGGCAGGGGGACAGGCCCTCCGTCTCGGGAAGCCTACCCTCATGGCTGAGTCTCAAGAGCTGTACGTGGGCTGGATGAGACCTGGTGTGGCTTTATCTGCCAGTTATCTGGGATAAGGAAGGGGCCGGCTTCCCAGTTAAGGCCTTCCCGGGTCTCACTGACCATCTCTGCCGCTCGGGCTCCCTCAGGTGCAAGGATGGGCCCCATGTCCTCACATGAGGGAACTGCCAGCATCCCAACTCTGCCCCGTCACAGCCCGGGGCAGTGGGCGCCACCAGCATCCTTGAAGGTCGCCACACCCCACGACAGAGCCCCTAGCTGCCTCCGGACAGGCTTCCTCCAGGTCACAGAGCCAGGAGGGAACACTGCTGGAGCCCGTCCACCTCTCTGCCTCCTGGACTTGCAGGTAGCTAAGGACGCCCCCAAGGGACATGCTCTTAACACATCCTCAGTGCATGGGCCAAGGACCAGGCAACCCTGGGGGGCTGCACCCAAGGGCTCCTGAGGACCTGAGTTGTCCAACCACAGACGGTACACAGAGGCCGGGAGAGGAAGCATGAGGGCTGCTGCAGGGAAGACACACAATGTCCCGTTCCCCTTGGAGAGGACAGGACCAAGAAAGGCTCTGCAAGACACTAAAGCATGATAATCTACAAAACAAGCACCACTTACAACTCCCAAAAGAGAAGAAGTAAACATTCCTTTTGAATATATATGATTTACAACAATAAGACAAACAACCCAATTAAAAAATGATAAGGACCCAAATAAATATTTCTCTAAAGATACACAAATGGCCAACAAGCACATGAAAAGATGCTCAACATCACGAATTGTAAGGAACTCAAATCAAAACCATAATGAGATATCACTTCACAGTTACTATGATGGCAAAAGTGAAAAAGACAATAGAAAGTCTTGATGAGAATGTAGAGAAACTGGAAACTTCATACACAGCTGATAGGAATGTAAAATGGTGTAGCCATTTTAAAATGTGGTCCAGCAGTCCCTCAAATGATGAAACATGGAGTTACCACACAGCCCAGCAACTCTATTCTTATGTAAATGCCCCAAAGAACTGAAAACCTTCTTGTTCATGTGAAAACTTCCCATGATTACTCACAGCAGGTCTATTCACAACAAGCCAAAAGGTAGAAACAACCCAACTGTCCAAAACAACCCAAATGTCCATCACTGGACACATGGATAAACAAAATGTGGTCCAGCCACACAGTGGAATATTACTCAGCCTTAAAAAGAATTAAGTACTGACACAGGCTACAATCAGGATGAATCTTGAAAATACACGCTCAGAGAAAGAATTCAGACACAGAAAGCTGTATTATTCCCTCACACGACGTGTCCAGAATAAGCAAAACAGAGGCAGAGAGCAGATCAGTGGTTACCAGGGCTCAGGGTAACGGAACTGGGCGGT
Source organism: Cervus elaphus (assembly GCF_910594005.1). Lineage (NCBI taxonomy): Eukaryota > Metazoa > Chordata > Mammalia > Artiodactyla > Cervidae > Cervus > Cervus elaphus. The sequence continues at coordinate 5,738,426 of NC_057841.1, read as the reverse complement.
GTGAGGTCTGTTTTGGGCTGATGGAAATGTTCTGTAATGAGATGGTGGTGGTCCCTGCACAACACTGTGAATGTACTAAAAACCAATACACTGTACACTTTCAAATTGTATACAGACATACATATTCACTTTAGAGAATATATTCTCTAATACTGAAGATAAAAATAGTTCTTTCAAACTTTTAAGTTTGAGGTGCTGTCATTTGAATCCTGGGCAATTTAAAATACATTTAATGACCCATCTACCCACTAACTGTAACTGATGTGTTGTGGTGAGTTAAAACAAGCGGCAGGGAGAAAAAGGCAGAAAATTACATATAGAAAAATGTCAGTTGAGGATAACACTGGGTAGATACAGAAAGCATGAAGTGAGACTTGCAGAGTTTCGTCAGAAAAAATTAGAAGAACACAGGAGATGCTTAATAAAATGTACAGATCGCTGATCTGTAATCAGATGAATCAAGCATTTCTTATACTTTGTTATGGATTCCTATGTCAAAGATTTTTTGATGAATAATTTTTAAAATAAGCTAAGAAAGAAGAGTGGTCTGGACTCCCTCCAAGAAAAACTGATCTAGACCAGGCACAGGGGCGGGCTGGCACCCTGCTCCTGAAACAGAGCCACTCAGGTGACACCTTCCTCCTGGGCCACTGGGTCCCACTCTGTGCATGAGTGGATGGTGCTCAGAGAACAGGGACGCAGGCAGAACGCCACCAGGAGAGCTGAGGTGTTAACAGAAATCACCTCCCCTCCTCACTTCCCTGGCAAGCCCCCAGCTCAAGCGGGATGTGCTTTCTCCCAGGATACGGTTTCCAGTCAGTGGCCCCAAAAGGCATGGCAAGGCACTCAGAGCCGAAAGAAGGTCCCAGGCCTTGGCACCAATCAGCACGTGGCCTCCAATCCACCCAGCTCGCCTGCCCCTGAGCTGCCGCTAAAGATGCCTGGTGGTGACCAGCACATCCCTGAAGCTTCCCAATTATGTAAACATGGAGAAATCCCCACCTGGCTGGCAGAAGGTCTGAGGCTCCCTGGATCCACAAAGTCATTCCTTCCCTGCTCAGTCCCATCACTTCCCAGTTAAGAAGCCATTTGCTATCTGAAGGATCTGCACCAGGAGCTTGCATCCTAGTGGCAAGAAGGACTTGATTTCCTATCATATTGTATTTTTATACTCCAAACAACTATGTAAGAGATTTGGTCTCAAAGGGTATAGACGGGCCACCAATGATGCCAGAGCGAGCAGCGGCCTGGAGAGAGGCTGGCCGCCCTTCCTGCCCTGATCAGAGCGATTCCAGCAGCGGCTCCAGCCACGCGGCCACGTGGGGATGCTGTGCTCGGCCTGCCGCTTTCCTTGCCAGAGAAAACCAGGACCAGCGAATGAGCGGGCACCCCGGGTCAGCGACGGTGACCTGCCCCAAGCCCGGGGTCCACTGAGGACGGGAGCGGCTGGCCTGGGCCCCTGTGCCCCCAGGGACGGTCCGGAGAGCTCCCCTACGTGGGCTCTGCTGCAGGGAAGGGCAGCTCCGCGGAGCCGACCTTTAAAAATCGCAACCCCCTGGCCAGTCTCAGTGGACAGCTTCAGGCTCTCAGATCGTGAGGACACATCGCAAAGAGAAGGGAGATGTCTGGGGTCAGCGTGGGCCGGACTTCTGACCCAGGCGCCTGGCCGGGCCGGTGGCAGGGTGGATGCGGAGGCCTGGTTGCTGCCGCCCGGCCGGCTGTGGGTCAGACCCACACGCCTCCTGCCTCCGGGGCGGGGGGCTGGGGGGTGGGGGGGTCGGCCGCCCCAGGCAGCAGCCGCCCCCTATCCTCGCGCCAGCCCCGCCCATCAGGCCGAGACCCAGTTAACTAAGGATGCCCGGCTCCGCGCAAGGGACCCTCGATCCAGGCCGCGTGTCCCGTGCGCCCCCGTGTGGCCGGCCCGCCCTGCCGCTCCCGGGAACGCGCGCGCGAGTGACCGCGGACACAGTGGCGCAAGCCCAGGGGGCAGGAACCCCAGCAGCGAGGAAGAGGTGGATCCCTACGCGCCTGAGGCTGTTGTCAAATTCAACAGAGCGAGCACCTACTGATCAGAGTGTCAGACCCCGCCCCCCACCAGAAGCTTAACAGGGGGAAAAAGGAGAGTCAAGGTCAGCTCCTGGCACCCTTAGGCCAGGTCACTAAACACAGAGACAAGCAGACAAGTCCCCAAGCACAGTGGGGTCGGTATCTGGAGTTGCTACAGTATTTTACCTCAAATAGCCAGTTTTCAACAAAGTATGGCAAGTGGCCCATACAGAGAAGAAAAAAAAAGGAAACAAATTACTTTTTAAGAGACAGAAGCAGCATTAGACTTGGCAGAAAAGACTTCAAAGCAGTCAGTACAAGTTTGATTTTTTAAAAAATTGAAGGAAACTACACATAAAGAATAGAAAGAAAGGCTTCCCTGATGGTTCAGTGGATAAAAACTGGCCTGCCAATGCAAAGGACGCGGGTTCCATCCCTAATCAGGGAAGATCCCACATGCCGCCGGGCAACTGAGCCCCGTGTACCACAAGTACTGAGTCTGCGCTTCAAAACTAGACAAGCCACCGCAGTGTGAAGCCCACAAACAGCAACGAAGAACCGGAACAGCCACAAATAGATAAATGTTTTGTAAAGCAGAATTTAAGGAAGTATACTGACAATGTCTCATCAAATAAAGCCTATCAATAAAGAGGCAGAAATGACTAAAAAGAACCAAATGAAAATTCTGGAATCGCAAAGTCCAGAAACTGAGGTCAAAAGACACACTTTCAGTGCACAACAGCAGAGCTGAGCTGGCAGAAGAATCAGCAAACTTGAGGGCAGATCAATAAAGATCATGCAATCAGAATGAGAAAACAGAATTCCGAAAACTGGACAAGGCCTGAGGGACACATGGGACAGCAGTCAGTGCACAAGTATGTGCCGTGTACATGGGAGGAGAGGAGGGGAGAAAGGAGAGGAAGACAGCCAAAGACATGATAACTGAAAACTCCCAAAAAAAAAAAAAAAAAAACCTCCCAGATATGATGAAAATATCAGTCTACACACCCAAGCAGCTTAACAAATTCGAAAAAAGAAACGCAAAGGGATCCACACCCTCACATATCATAGTCAACCTGCTGAATGCCAAAGGAGAAACTCTTGAAATCAGCAAGAGAAGGACTTTCCTGGCAGTCCAGTGGTGTGTAGTCCAGTAGGACTCCACACTCTCACTGCCGAGGGCTCAGGTTCAATCCCTGATCAGGGAACCAAGATCCTGTAAGTCATGTGGCATGGCTGAAAGAGAAATTAGCAAGAGAAAATGAAAAACACATTTGAAATGCAGCCAAAAAAAAAAAACAAAAAAACCCTGTCAACCAAAATTCTTACATTCAGCAAAACTCGTTTTGTTTTTTTTTTTTTCTTTGCTGGCCATACAGCTTGTAGGATCTTAGTTCCTTGATTAAGGACTGAACTCAGGCTCCAGGCTCTAGGCAGTGAGAGCAGAGTCCTAACCACTGGACCACCAAGGAATTCCCGCAAAACATTTTTTTTTTTTTTTTTTTACATAAAAAGGGTTTTATTTGCAGGGAGCAGGACTCTAGTCAATATTTTTTAAAACAAGGGCAAAACAAGGACATTTCCAGATTAAAAAAAGATCTGGAAAAAAAAAAGATCTGGGAGAATTTCTTGTTAGCAGACCCATCTTATAGGGAATACTAAAAATAAATTATTCTTTCTGAAGGAAAGGGACCTTGGGCAGTAATTATAATCCACTTGAGAATAACAAAAAGTGTAGGTATTGGTGATCATGTAGGTAAAAGGCAGTAAAAGTGCTTATTTCTTCTCTTTTTCTCTTTTAACTGATTAAAAAATCAAGTTAGTATAAATTTAAAGTAGATTTTGGTAAGATGCATATCATAAGCTTTGGTGTTTGAGTCAAATGCCAAGCAAATAACATAATATAACATGATACAATGTAGTATACTATTATATATACATATGTGTGTGTGTGTGTATATATATATATATTTAAGGCTCACTAAGAAGACTCTTGAGAGTCCCTTGGACTGCAAGGAGATCCAACCAGTCCATCCTAAAGGAGATCAATCCTGGGTGTTCATTGGAAGGACTGATGCTGAAGCTGAAACTACAATACTTCGGCCACCTCATGTGAAGAGTTGACTCATTGGAAAAGACCCTGATACTGGGAGGGATTGGGGGCAGGAGGAGAAAGGGGACGACAGAGGATGAGATGGCTGGATGGCATCGCCAACTCGATGGACATGAGTTTGAGTAAACTCCAGGAGTTGGTGATGCACAGGGAGGCCTGGTGTGCTGCGCTTCATGGGGTTTCAAAGAGTCGGACATGACTGAGCGACTGAACTGAACTGAAAGGAATTAAAATATTACACTAAAAGTGTTCACTTATTACAAAGAAGGTAATAAAGCAGGAACAAGTGGAGGTTAGGGTAGATGGGAGGACAGAAAGCGGAAATGGTGAGTGTAAATCCAAACACAGTAACATGAAATGTGAGTGAAGTAAACAATCTAATCAAAGGCCAGAAGTGCCAGAATGAATTTTTTTAAAGATCCACTATATGCTTTCTACAGGAGACATACTTTAGATTCAAAGATATAAAAAATAAGCCAAAAGCACAATGGAAAAAGATATGCCATATAAACAGCAATCACAGGAGATCTACAGTGGCTACACTACTATCAGAAAAAAACAGACTTTAAAACAAGACGATTACTAGAAATAAAGGAAAATTTTATAATGATAAAAGGGCCAATCTATCAGTAAGATAAAACTATAAACATACACACCTAACAAAGGTGCCCCAAAATATAAAAAGCAGAAAGTGACAGAAGTGAAAAGAGAAACAAATAGGGTAGTTAGAGATTTCAATACACACTTTTAGTAACTGACGTAACAACTAGACAGAGGAATAAGGAAAGAGGAGAGCTGACAACACTACAAAACCTAACCAGACGCCCCCTACCCCACCTGACAAGCAGAATATACATCATTCACAAGTGCACGTGGAACGTTCTCCAAGAGAGACCATTGGCCAAGCCATCAAACAAGCCTCAATTTAAAATGACTGGAATGATACAAAATATTTTCTCCAACTACAATGGAATTAAATTAGAAATCAATGCATGTACGCTATGTATGCAGGCTAAGTCATTTCAGTGGTATCCAGCTGTTTGCGACTCTATGAACTATAGCCCGCCAGGCTCCTCTGTCCATGGGATTCTCCAGGCAAGAATACTGGAGTGGGCTGCCACGCTCTTCTCCAGGGGATCTTCCCAACCCAGGGACCAAACTGGCATCTCTTAGGTCTCTTTCATTGGCAGGTGTGTTCTTTAATACTAGTGCCACCTGGGAAACCCCTAGAAATCAATAACTGAAGGAAATTTGGGAGATTCATGAATATGCGGAAATTAAACAACACACTCATAAGTAATAAATGAGTCAAAGGAGAAATCCTGAAGGAAATTTAAAAATATTTTAAGGCCAATGAAAACATACCAAAACTTACAGGATGCAGTGAATGCATTACTTACAAAGAAATTATGGCTATAAAAGTTATATTTAAAAAGATCAACTATATGTCAATAAAAAAAAGAAGGAATAGCTCAAATCCATAAATTAAACTTGTAGCTTAACAAACTAAAAAAAAAAAAAAAAAAGAAACTAAACCCAAAACAAGCAGCAGGAAAGAGATAATAAATACTAAAGTGGAATAAATAAATAAATAAAGTGGAAATTTTTAGGGACTAGAAAAACAATAGAGAAATATTAACAAAACCAAAAGTTGGCTCTTTGAAAAAAATCAATTAAATGCACAAACCTTTAGCTGCAAGAAACAAAACAAGATGGAGAGAGAGGAGACTCAAATTACTAATGTCAAGAATTAAAGAGAGATCATTACCACTGACTTTACAGAAATCAAAAAGATTATAAAAACAATATATGCCAACAAATAACAGATTAATTGGACAAATTCCAAGAAAGAATTTCTCTTGAAACTAACTCAGGAAGAAATAGAAAGTAAGAAGAGATTTACAAGTAAAAGACTGAATTAGTCCTTTTAAACTTTCCACAAAAAGTGCAAGCCCAGATTGGTTTCACTGTCTGATTCTACCAAACACTCAAAAGAACTGATAAACCTGCAGCAAGTGCTGAACAAGCCCCTGGATCTGACGCACTGTACAGTGAGTGCAGTGAGTGCAGTCGTAACCATCAGACTTGCCAAGAGACTAAAAGTGATCATCCAGCCATCAAACTTGCCAGAAGACTAAAAGTGATCATCCAACCGTCAAACTTGCCAAGAGACTAAAAGTGATCATCCAACCGTCAAACTTGCCACGTGACTACAAGTGATCATCCAGCCATCAAACTAGCCAGGAGATGAAAAGTGATTGTTATAACCATCAGACTTGCCAAGAGACTAAAAGTGATCATCCAACCATCAAACTTGCCAAGTGACTAAAAGTGATCATCCTGCCATCAAACTTGCCAGAAGATTAAAAGTGATCATCCAACCATCAGACTAGCCAGGAGATGAAAAGTGATTGTTACAACCATCAAACTTGCTAGAAGACTAAAAGTGATCATCCAGCCATTGAAAAAAAAATGGTATTTAGGTAATGTGATAGAGGTACTCATTACCACTACTTGGCTATCATATCACAGTATATAAATGTGTCAACACGTACCTTTAATTTACATATCAAATATATTTCTTTTTTTTTGTCAAATATATTTCAATTAAAACATTTTTAATTAATAAAGAATTAATAGCAATTCTTCACAAATTCTTTTAAAAAATAGAAGAGGAAGGAACACTTCCCATTTCCAACTTATTTCATAAGACCAGTTCTGTCGTGATACTAAAATCAGTTATCATATGAAGAAGGGAAAAAAAAAGGAACCTAAGCAACCTAACACTAGCAAACAAAATCTAGTAACTTATAAAAAGGATTATACATCATGATAAGATGAGATTCATCCCAAGAATGCAAGGTTGGTTCAACATACAAAACTCCATCAACGTAATGTACTGTAATTAGTAGAATAAATGACAAAAACCACATGATCACCTCAACAGACACAAAAAAGCATTTGACAAACTCAAATATCTTTTCATAATGAAAACAAACTGAGAATAGAGGGCACTTGCTTAACCTAATACAGAGCATCTCTGTAAAATCCGTAGCCAACACCATACTCAGTATCAAGAAGGAAATGCTCTCTCACTATGACCAGGAGCCAGACAAGCACATCTACTCTCCCACTTCTGGTCACAATACTTAGTCAAGAAAAGAAATAAAAAGTTTCCAGATTGGAGAAGATGGAGTAAAACTCTCTATCTGTGGATGACATAATCTTGCATATAGAAAATCCTCAACTATCCACTAAAAAGCTATTAGAATGAATGAGTACAGCAAAGCTATAGGACCCAAGATCGATATGTGAAAATCAATTTTATTTCTACAAAGTAACAATGAACAATCCAAAGTGAAAATTAAGAAAACAATTCCATTTACCATAGAATCAAAAAGAATAAAATACTTCGGAATAAGCTTAACAAACAGAATTCCAAAACTTGTGTTCAGATCATATGTCTTTCTTTTTACCTCTCCGCATCCCTCCCCCCTCAACACACACAGAAAATGGGTAGGTTTCTAGTGGTTACTTCATGCTTGAAAGCAGCAGGCTGTGCTGGTTAGCTGGCTGGGTGATGCCCATGCAGGAAGAGGCTGTGGCACCGGTGGGGGAGGAGCAGAGACGGACAGGGCAGAGCAAGACACAGACGCGGTGCTCCGCGGCAGCACATGCAGCGTGTACATACCCAGAGAGGACCGCCTGGGGGGGACTCTGACTTCTCCATCTTTATTATCTGCAGCTACATTTAAAAAGAGAAAGAGAGAGAAAACAGAGAGGAAGAAGAGACAAAAACAGACCGGTTTTAACACTGGTAAGTCCTTGTTGCACTTCTTTAAAAAAAAAAAAAAGGAACAGAAAGACAAGCTTTTGGTTTCTGTGCATTAGGAAATCCACTTTGTGAATCATTTTTCTCCAAACCTGTCCTCTTTCAAAATAAGTCCCTGGGACAGAGGGAAAAAATGAAACGTCACCAAACCTCACTTAATTTCTAAGGTCAGAGGTGCTGACGAGATACAGCAGACTCTACTTCCACTTTCCCCCAGAAACTCATCTGGACATAAGGCCTGGCTGCAAGACAGCTGTCCCAGGGTCCAGACTCTTCAGAACAAAGCTGTTTTCTGAGGGCACTCAACACAACACCCACCGTGAGCTGACAGCTAATTCAGCATGTGAACCTGCCCGCCCTTGGACGTCACATCAAGTCAGGGAGCAGGGCTGGCAGCTGCCCCCAGCCATGGCCCAGGAACGACCCAGCGTGAGATTCCACTGCCAGCTACCTTGCCTTCCCACCCGCCCCCACCCCACCTGAGACCTCCCTAGACTGAGCCACCCCAGGACAACAACAGACTGACCAGAGGCCCTGAAGACCACCAGAGCTCCTCCAGGGGGCTTCCACCCGCAGTTGGAGCTGGGGATGGAGGTCAGTTAAAGAGGAGAGTCACCGAGGTCAGAAGCACAGGCAGGATCAAAGGTCATGGGTCTGCACTAGGCAATGGAAACTACCCCAAACTAGAAATTTTTCAAGTAATCAGCTAAAATCAAATACCAGGCTTTCTGCCCAGACCCAGGGACAGCTGACGCTGCTCGGGGAAGAGCTGGGGGGATGGAGGGGGTGGTTCATAAACCAAGAGGAACCACAGTCTCCTCTCCTCACCCCGCCTCCCTTCCAACACCCGCTTCTGGACCTTCTGGGTTCTGAGTCCCCAGAGTTGGTCAGATTCTCCCAGCTTTTTGCTTCTGTCTTTGATTTAGGCCAAGTTCACCATTAATGGGCACCTCCTCTAAAGATCAAAGTACCAAAAGAGGGAAGGTGGGGAGGCTACAGGACGGGGTGTTCCCCTCAGCCACTTACGGGCTCGGATGCAAAGCTGCCCTTCTCTCTCCCGGCCTGACCCCACTGAGCTGACAAGCAGGGCTTCACACCTGCCCTGCAGAACCACCAGGCGTGGCCAGGTGCAGGGCTTGGGGTCAGCCAGACACATACCCTGGTCAGGGCGGCCAGCAGCAAGCTGGGTGGGAAGGTCACATCCTTGTGCACGGCGCCGAGCTACCTGAGGTTTTTTGACCGAGAGACGCTGGCAATGTTTTGTGATCACGTGGCCCCACAGATCTGTACTGAAGACACACCAGGCACCAAGCTTCAGAAACGACTGCAACGCTTCCAGACCACACCGCCCTCAGAGCCTGCACCCCCCACTAGGAGGGGGGCCTCTGCCCCCTCGACTGTGGGTGGGCCTGAGGTGCAGGTTGGCAGAAGCAATGCTATGTGATTTCCAAGACCATCTCTTTAAAAAGATGCAGTGTCCACCCGGTTCTTCCCAGACACTCCCGTTGAAACACGGCTTCACGGTGCAAGGAAGCCCAGTTCTCATGAGGAGCCCATGTGGGAGCGATCCAGCAGAGCCCAGCTGAGGTCCAGCTGATGGCCAGCACCACGTAGACACAAGAGTGAAGAGTAGAGACAGAAGCAGAGAGAGGGAGAGAGGGAGGGAGAGGCAAAGAGAGAGATCGATCCAGAAACAGAGGAAGACACGGGGAGGACAGGCAGAGGCAAGAGACAGTGAGAAAGTAAACAGTCCAAACTGCAGAGTCTGGGGTGAAAATGTCCTTTCCTGTCTCCAAGTTTTGGGGCCCACCTGTCGAGCAGCCACAGAGACAGGAGCCAGAGACGACAAAGCCGAAGTTTCAGCAGGGCTGAGACAGGACAGTCAGCCCTGGGGCGGCCAGAGGACAGGACGGTGCTCGACAGACAAGAGGCAGATCCACAAATGCCCCAGGCACTCTGGTCCTCATCACGGTTTGAGACTCACTGCTGGGGGCGCCTTGGAGAGACGACGTGGGGGCTACATGTGGGAGGGGGCGGAGGTGGACAACGCTGCAGTGGAGATGTAGGGGCCCAGGGCCCACAAGGAGGTGTGTTCACGGTGGTCCAGCAGCACAGGAACAGAAGACCCTAGGTCAGCACCGGGCAGTGGGCTGGACTGAGGCAGGATCGTACCCTGAGGTCCAAGGACACCAAGGAGCCCTTGAAAATGCAGAATAGTCTGTGGATAAGCATCCTCCCGGGAAGGGGGTTGCTCAGCTTTCATTCTCAGGATGGTATGCGACTCTCCCCACCCAACATTTTCTTCCAGCCGTACTAAGCTATAACTACATACCATAAAAAATTTATGCTTCAAGTGTGTTTAGTACATTCCCAGAGTCCTACCATCACTACTACTATGGAACTCTAGGGCTTTCATCAGCTCACAAGGAACCCTGTCCTTTTCAGCAGTCAGCCCATCCCCCTCTACCTCCCAGACCATTCCACCAGAGTGCTGAGACCTGGGGCAAATCTCAACTGAGTTCACTCGGGGATCCGGCTGGTGACCCACTCACCGGGAGGCACTCGCTGTTCTTAGTGACTGCAAGGTACAGGCACCTGGCAGGAGGGATGTGTGACCCTGAGGACCCCATTAGAACAACTAGCAGCCTCGCTATTGGCACGACCTCAAGATGGCACCCGCCAGGAGCGAAGAGGGAAGCGAGCTGAGAATGGCGCTCCGCCTCCTGGAAACCTCCCTGTCCCACCCACTGGGGTCCTGAAGAACCCTGATCCAACAGCCGTCCCAGGGACCCGGACTGGGGCCTCCAAGGCCATGTCCAGACCAGGTCTGGGGCAGAAAACTGGACAGTGAGCTCAGAGCATCTTGTTATAGCAAGGTCCACGGTCCAGGGGACCACCGTGCCAGAGTCAAGAGCCAACAGCAGAGGGTCTGAGGCGGGCAGATGGCCACAGGGGGCAATGGGACTTCTGTCACATGAATCACAGAATAAAGTAAAACATGCTCACCACTGCAAGGTGCTGGAAACCAATTTTGAAAAGTAAATAAAGAGAAATATGGGAATCACCCCTGAATACTCATTGGAAGGACTGATGCTGAAGCTCCAATACTTTGCCACCTGATGTGAAGAACCAACTTGTTGGAAAAGACCCTGATGCTGGGAAAGACTGAGGGCAGGAGGAGAAGGGGACAACAGAGGATGAGATGGTTGGATGGCATCACTGACTCAATGGACATGAATTTGAGCAAACTCTGGGAGGAAGTGAAGGACAGGGGAGCCTGGTGTGCTGCAGCCCATGGGGTCGCAGAGTCGGACCTGACTTAGCAACTGAACAACAAGCAAGCATTCACCTGCTTCTCCTTTATAAATCAAACTGTGGAAAGGCTGAGTAGCAGTCACGGGGAAGTACCTCTAGAGGAGCAGGACAGCAGAGTGGGGTGCTGGGCGGCCGGGACAGACTGTCGGGTCTGGGCCCTGGGCCCCCGTGGCTGCCACCCTCCAGAGAGACCAGTTGCCCAGCATGCCTCCTGGAGGAAGAGCACGACAGTCCTGCAGAATCTAAAGGGTGGACCTGGATCGAGTCACCTTGCAGAATGTTCTTCACAGGGCAGCCCACATGGCCCTGCTTCAGCAGCCTGATTCTGTGCAGATCTTGCAGCCCTGATGCTTCAAGTGCTGCTGCTGGTCCGCTGACCCCATGCTGGGCACGGAGTGCACAACGCAGAACAAACAACAGGTGAGTTCCAAGGACAAAGGGGATTTAGGCAGAACCATAGATTAAAAGGGCTTCCCAGGTGGCACTAGTGGTAAAGAACCCACCTGCCAATGCAGGAGATATGAGACCGGGGTTCCATCCCTAGGTCAGGAAGATTCCCTGGAAGAGGGCATGGCAATGCACTCCAGTATCCTGGCCTGGAGAATCCCATGGAGAGAGGAGCCTGGCAGGTTACTGTCCATGAGGTCACAAAGAGTCAAATGTGACTGAAGGGACTTAGCATGCACCCCCAAATAGATTAAAAAGACAAATTGCAACAACAAAAGGACACAGACCAATTACAGTGTATGGCCCATAACCAGATCTTGATCTAAGGAAACAAACTGGCCAAACACTTAGGAAACACAAGAGACAGCTGGAAACTCACACAGATGGTAGTTTGATAATAAGGAAGAATTGACTTCTTACGGGATGATGATATTGTGTCATGCTTTCTTAAAGTCTTATCTTTTAGAGACACATTACAGACCACCTACAAATGGCCTGTACTGAGGATTTGCTTCAGAAACTGCAGGAAGAGGACGTGCACAGGCTCTGGAAAACGGTCAGAGGCTGTCATGGCCCCACACAGAGCGCCATATGCTGCTCTCCCACTTCTGCTGCTGCTGCTGCTGCTAAGTCACTTCAGTCGTGTCTGACTCTGTGCGACCCCATAGATGGCAGCCCACCAGGCTCCCCATCCCTGGGATTCTCCAGGCAAGAACACTGGAGTGAGTTGCCATTTCCTTCTCCAGTGCATGAAAGTGAAAAGTGAAAGTGAAGTCGCTCAGTCATGTCTGACTCTTAGCGACCCCATGGACTGCAGCCCACCAGGCTCCTCCATCCATGGGATTTTCCAGGCAAGAGTACTGGAGTGGGGTGCCATTGCCTTTTCTGCTCCCACTTCTTCATGTTTGAAATTCTCCACAATAAAAAGTGAAAAAGGAAAACAGCACTGTCAAGACAGACACCACACTCCACTCCTGGTTCACAGTTAAACAGCAGGTGCATATTAGCATCTCCAGCCAATTTCTCCCTGCAACACGTGGCCTCCGTGAATGCCGCCCCATTCTGGACATCCTGAAAGGGGAACCCACACCCCTGGGCCCTGCCTCCACTGCACACACGGGCACTGAAAAGCTTCTGTGGAATGAGAGGTTTTAAAACATTTGATCCTAATTTTGAAAATGATCCCAATCTTGTGGTAGGAGACTGAAAAAGAAAAACCTGGGAAAAACACCAAAATGTTCAAAGCAGTCAGTCACCTCTGGGCAGTGGGGTGGAAAGCGTTTGAGTTTTGTATTGTGTCCAGTCTCCCCCAAAATGTCTAGTGAGCAGGTGTCGCTCATCAGATAACAAATTAGATATTTATTTTTCTAAGTAACCTGCTTTTTTTCCTTAATACCAGTAATGTTTCTTTAATCGTAACTTTCAAGTTGAATGGGTGATCTTCAGAACTGAAAACTTTTATAAAAGATGGCTGGAAAACATTCGAGCTTTTTTGCAGGCTGCCTGACCATCCTATAGCTGAAGTTGGGCTCCTCAGACTCTCCTCCTGAGTTATTTTAACGTGCACAGTCAGTTTCCCTGGAAGTCTGCTTCCTGGGGTTGAAGGCACCCTCGCAGCCCTGGCTGACACACTGCGGAAGCGGAAGCTGGCCACCTGCCAGGTGGAGGGGGCCACGGGGTGGGGAAAGCACAGGACAGAGGCCCATGGGCTCCAGAGCTTCCCGACCCAAACCACTTGGCTTTTTCACAGCCCGCTTCTGGCAGATGAGAGGAAATAAACCCACGCACTCATTAAAGGCTTCCCTAGGAGGATGCGGAGACTTAGGTATCTCTTAAACAGCGGACACAAAAATATCACCCTGGATTCGAGTACTGAATTCTCAAACACTTAGCAGATGTGGGCAAAGGTTAGGAAACAACCCTTCCTGAGGCCACGCTGGGCCCAGGGATCAGGAGCCACAGCCCTCCACTCCCCCAGAGCCGAGGGCGCCCACTAGCACACTGGCCAACACCCGCGAGCTGCCATTAAGTGTTAAATTCTGAGTTCGCTGCGTGATGCAGGGGCCCCCAAGCCTGCTGTACCTGTATTGTCATGGCCCACACACGGTTTCCAACAAGGTCACTGCTGCAGAGCCCAAGGCTCAGGGGACTAAGGCCCCGATATCTCCCCAGCCTTCCCCCACCCGGTAAGGATGAATGCGCTGGCCACCCACACGGCCCGCTCTGCAGTTGGCCGTGAGATCCTGCACCCCTTACAGGCGAGATTCAAGGGGCACAGATCACAGACACTCTTGTCTCAGAGGAAACTAAGCTGCAGCTACTCCCTGGTGAGGGATCCGTGATACAGGAGCCCTGCTTCCCAGGCACCCGCAGCAGCACGGTCAGCACCACCTCGGGTGAGTGCTCCCAAGTCACAGCAGGGAGGACGGCGTAATGGGGTAATGGGGAGAAGCAGCAGAAACAGGCAGTGCTGATCACCTTTACAGCCTAAGCGACACTCAGCGGTCCAGGCTACTCACTGGAGCTGGAGGCCGACACATCTTCTACATACTCACAGTAAAAACAGAAGCTACACAAGAGAAAATGATTTGCTCAAAGGGAAAGAAAATAACTATCAGGAAAAAAAAAAGAGCAGAGCAGGGCAGGAGTGCAATCCACAGGAGTCCCTGAACTAAACAAACTCCAGAGAATACCCTTCTCTAAACAGCAACTGAGATTGAACACACACAGCCTCAGATGAAATAAAGCGAGAACTGTCTTAGATTCAGTCATTAGACAAAAGAAGTGCAACACCAAACCCCCTGCAGAGAGAAGCCCACCAGCCCACTTGGTCAAACACAGAACATCAGCTTGGAACGAACACTGTCAAAGGAAAAGGCAAAACCAGGAGCAGCATCTTTTATTTTCTAAGCTGCCAAAAAATGCACGTGGATTGAGTGTGGGATTCGCCAACCTGAGCTCACGGACCCTGTGTGCCCATTCAAAGCCCACAAAGCATGACGCCAGGTGAATGTTTAACAAGGTACATAACTGATCCCAGTTGACTCAGGAGGAAGACAAAAATGGAGAGGCTGTGTTTAGAGCACAAGCCACACAGAAGGTCAGAGAGAAAGCCGCCTCTGCAGGGAACGTCTGTCTCCAGCCCGATCAAGCCAGAAACAGACCAGCAGTACCACCTCCTGCCTGATGAGGGTCCAGTGGGACCACGGCCACAGCCAAGGGCACGTTAAGAAGAGTTGATCACTTGCCCGAGTCCCAGCTTCATGGATATGTTGTCGAGTCAGTCACTGGAGAATGCGGCTGCCATGACAGACGCCAGCGCCACTTGGCGAGGCAGTGACTGCCCGGAGGCCACTGGGTGAGGGCAGCCCAGTCTCTCCCCAGGAGCTCCGGCTGAGTGCCCCTCCTGGAGTTACTGGGCTTTCTCCCCAGAGCTGCCGGTCACCCACCTGAAAAGACCCTGCGTTTCAGGTTCAGCTCGTTGGCCACGCGGACCTCGGTGCAGAGCTTCAGCATAAGCAACATGGTCAGGATCATGACGACACTCTGCCAGAGCAGTGGCGACTCAAAGCGCCTCCCGAACCTGCGGGGGAACACGCCGTGGCATCAGAGAGGCACCGGGCAGAGCCCCGTGTGCTGGTCGGTCAGCGCTGGGGTGGGAGGGCCCAGACCAGTCCTGGACAGCCAGACCCCGGGTCTCCACAAATGCCTGGGATCATGTGCAGGAGTGAGACATGCCTCCCCAGGAATCGCTGGGACCCTCCCAAGGCCTCAAACTGACTGTGACTGAGCCTCCTGCACACCGCCCACCCCCCAAAAGCCCAGCCAGACATCCATCACCCTCCTGCAGAGATGCTGCTGCCACCAGGTGAGACGCCCTGCCTCCCCAGGAAGATGCATCCCAGAGTGGGGACCAAGAGTAGCCCCGCCCCCTGCCTGCAGAGAGGAGGTCTCCAGGCCAGCACAGTCTGAAGTGTGAGCAGAGCAGGGCACCAGGCCCCCACCCCTCACGAGGGAAGAGGAGAAGGCAGCAAGGGTATGGGTGTGGGCCTGGCAGACCCCCACTGAAGCCCCATGTCCCCCTCTTCTCCCAGCCCCAGCCCGCCCAGCTACAAGACCCCAGGCCTTCCTGCTGACTTTTGTGTTGAGCATTTTACCAACTCAGCCAAAAGTTCCTGAAGGCCAGAGCCACAGTCCAGTGACCAGCACCAGTGGGCCCATTAGAAGATCCCAGTCCCCAAGGGGTGATCACAGCACTGCCCTCCACATACCAGCTGGGGGTCTCAAATGTGGCCAAGAGAACCACGGGGGCTGAGACATTCGATCCAGCCCACTGCAAGCCTGCAAACCCGTCACCCCAAGGTGAGGCCTGGGCACGCCCAGGCCCCAGTCCTTACTTGGCTGTTCTGGGGCAGAGAGTCCACTGGGAGCAGTTTCCCAAACCTGAGCTGGTACCAACTGTCAAGAGTCGAGAGGCCCTGGATGGCCCTCCAACTGACCCTGGAAACCAGATGACAGGCAGACAGTGGCCCACCTCCCCGCCCGCCCTCCCCCATCCCTTCAAGGAGGCGGTCACCAAGCGCTGCCGCTGCTGGGGCCACACGCGTGCTTCCGCACAGGCTGGCTCTGGCCACCATGCCACCCCAGCCCTCACGCTGCGACCCACCGCCTCCAGGCTTCGTCTCTTCTATAAAGTGTAGACCCACAAGCACTATGGCTATTTGAGGATATTTCTAGCCAGTTCCAGGAACTAGCCCCCACTGGTTACCTAGCTGACCCCAGGGGCTGACTGACCCATAGATAATCCAGAAGAGGAGACACAGAAAGGTCTATATTAGACTGGGGGCACTGGAGCAGGTGGGCATCACAATAAACACTTCGGTCTAGTGTTTCACTTCTAGTTAGTTACAAGACTGAAGACATGGGATTTGGGCCATTGTGTAATAAATGCCACTTCCATTTTTTAAATTGTTCAACAGAAACAATGAGTGACTAGAAAAACTGGGGAAAAAATGAAGGTTTGTGCTTCACCTCCTACCACACACCAAAAAATCAAATCTAGGTGAATTCAATATTTACAGTAAAGAAAGAGACAGTACGGGTGGGGGCAGAGGTGAATATTTAACTGCTTTTAGGGTGAAGACAAGCTAAACAAGACACAAAATTTCAAAAAGCTCAACTTCCCACAAAAGATATACAAGCGACAAAACAAAGTTCAACATCATTAGTAATTTTTAAAAGCTCATTAAAATAGACCCTATGTTGTACTCATCAGGTGGGTTAAACTTCTCCTTTTAACCCTTGCAGTCTGTGCTGGCATGTTGTCAGAGAGCCCTTTCTCCTCTCCTGCCTTGAGAGTGAGGTTGGCACAGCCTCTCATGCAGATGATGGGAGAGCCCGGCTCAGGGGAGCTGGTCCAAGCACATCCCCCCAGGGTGCAGCACACACCTGTCACTCCCAGGGAAACACACACTGCAGAAAATGTGCAAAGTTTCACAGAGCTTGAGAAAAGTTTCCACCAGGAACACCTCTGATGCGCCTTCAAAGCCCCAGAGAAAAGCTCAAGTGGAAGAGAAGCTAGTATCTATTTCCTGCTGCCACCAGACTGCCTTCTGCCCAAATAGCAGATTGCCACTACCCCACTGATACAGTGTCCTGGAGTCTTGGATACAATTTTACTACATCTCCAATACAATGTCACTACAGTTCTGATACAGTATAACAATCTCTCTGATCAGACAGGGGTGTGGCTGGAGAACTAGCTCCCAGATGAATCAGGCCCTGGGTCAGAGGCCCTGCAGCACCATCTCTGCACTCTGGCCCTCTCCCTCCCTTCTCTGCAAAAATCACTCAGTGCTTCTGGCTTCTAACAACACAAATGCCAAGTCCTGTCCATCAGCACTGTGCATGATCTGCTGAATGCTGGTTCTGCAAAAGGATGGGAAGAATCATAAGAATGAAAGCATTAGTCTCGTGACTTTCAGAAACCTGGGGTTTATGTAGCTTGGTCAGCCTCCAACAGGCCTGCAGAGCCACTCACATGCCTCATGCTAGAAATTTCCCAGAGGCTTCCCAGGCAGACAAGAGTTTCTAGGACTGCCTTCCCGGCAAGCTCTCGGGAACTACGCTCGTCCCTTCCTCTATGTCCACCACTGTCCTTACACAGACCCGGCTCCATCCCACCTGGAGCCCCTGGCCTGAGCTCTGTCCCTCCCCACCACCCAGAACCCATGTGTGCGTCTGTACGTTCCATACAGCGTTGCTGCTAAAGCTTTAACCCTACAGCGTCCTCCCAGGGTCTGGTTCATGGGAAACCCTCAGAAACCTGTTAAATGAAATGGGCTGCTAACCTGTGAAGACTGGAGGGGACTCTGTTAACCTATGAAGCCTGGAGAGGACCCAGGAGTAGGTGCTTTGGAGGCTGCAGAGAAAGGGGGAAATGGGTCACAGGCATTGCCCTCAGAACAGAGGGACCTTGGGACCAGGTGGGCAGAGACGCACACACTCATTACAAGTTGTAGGTGGAGCCTGGCCTGCCTGCTGGGCTTAACCACACGAACTACAAAGTACTGCCAGGAGTGAAGTACAGGGAAAACACACTACCAGGTGAGAGTGACGCTGGAGCAGAGACCAGCGCCCCCTGCCAGCCCTTCCTTCTTCCCCAGGATCTCACAGGCTTCTGGGATCCTGGCTGAAGGCAATGCTGTGGGTTCACAGGGCAGCCACTGAACCCCTGAAGCGACCCCGGCCAGTTGAGGCAGCTCAGTCCTCCTCTGTTTGAAGAAGACCTGCCGCCGCCTAAAGGAAGTGCGGCTCCCAAGCTGGGGACCTTGGCTGGGCTGAGCCTGGGCTGGAGCTCCGGCCTGACAGCAATCTGGGGCCCTCAGACCCAGCAGCAGGCAGCCGAGAGACGGAAGGAGGGCGTCTTGCTGCAGTGAGAGAGTGCTGCCCTCAGCCAAGCAGAAAGGAAGAGTCTTCAAAATGCAGTTTTTCAACTGTTTTTAAAAGATAAGTGACCTCTGACCCCTCCTTTAGAAGTAGACTGGCCCAAAGGCAGGGCTCACAGTCTGACAAATTCTCCTGGAATAAGGGGTCACTCACCAGCTCACATGTTAAAACACCACACTGAGCAAAAAAACACAGTGAGAGTGCCCAAGGGCTGCCTGGGGCCAGGCGGTCAGAAGGTGAAGGAGCTGAGACTTTCTGGACTCCGGGGACTCGCACCCTGATGACTGCGGAGGGGACATCGGCCAAAACTCATCAAAATGCACACGTGTGATTGCGCTTTTCTTTAATGTAAATCCTACCTCAGTAAGGCTGACTTAAAATTAATTAGAAAGAAAGCTCGATTTCTCCAACAGTGACCCAAAAGTCAACAGGAGCCAGAAGCAGCACTCAGATGCCAGCAGCTTGGTACTAGCTGCCCTTACTGTCTGCGCTGACAGAGGGCCTGGGACCCTCGTGAAGGAAGGACAGTCCCAGGTTTTACTGAAATCAGGAGGCTTCGAGACCTCTTCTCATTTCCACTGAAAATGCACCTTCCCAGTTACATCTAGCTTCAACAGCTGTTAAAATAACATCCTGCTCCTTACAAGAATGCAAATGCCAGTAAGAGGAAGCTGACTGGGAGGAGCAAGAAAAGACAGTCCATTAAGTACTAGCCAGAAAATTGACTTACTATTAAAAAACAACAACATAAAATCCCACACACAACAGAGAAGGCAGGAAAGGCAGGCCTTCAAGGCAGACGCCCAGAACACTGCTTCCTTTCCGGCTCAGCCGCCCCTCCTGACAGCTTTCACTGGCCAGTGCTTTGTCCTTCCTGCTGACCGCCTTCGGTCACTGGTATTCATGAACTCCCTTCCTTTTCTCTCCACTCCCCCCCAAATGGCACGCAAATGCCTGAGGTCAGGGACCCAGTCCTAGAGGCAGCCCCACAGAGAAGGCCCTGGGTATCTTGTGAAAGTAGGAGCCATACGAAATGAAGACGCAGATCTGAGGCTATGTGAGATTCTCCACTCCATTCCTACCATTTTCCCTGGGAAATAGTCTCATCGTTTACAGCTCCTTCTCAGGAAGTACAGACACTTCCACCCACTGGCCTCACGCAGACAAGAGAAGGCCATCTGCGCGGGGCACCCCACCTACCAGAAGAGTATCCGTAAGATATTGGCCACCAGGAGCACCAGACACACGTAGGTGGAGAAGCCCTCGGCGTTCTGAGTCCGCCGGATGTCCCGGTACTGCGGGATGTATGGCACCACGCCTCCGAAGACCATGGCCCCGGCTGCGCCCCAGGAAACCAGCTGGTGCAGCGGGACCAGAAGCCAACCCAAGCCTTCCGCTTCCATCCCGCTCGCCCGGCGGCCCGCCGGCTGACTGACGTCCACCCGGCCCGCTCGCCCTCCGTGCTCCCGGGCTCCCGGCGCGCGCTGTCACCCCCACGTGCCGCCGCCGCCCGGGACCATCCTCCGCAGCGGGCCTGGAGAGAGGAAAAGAAGTAAGGACTCAGCCGGGCCGCCTAGCCTGGGGGAGCCGCGCCCCGCGCATGGCCCGAGGCCCAGGCGCGCCCAGGGCGCACCGCCGGCTCGCGCGCGGGGCACGACCCCTCCTGGGGCGCGCACCCCGGGCTCCGCGGGAGAACCGAGGCGCGGGCCGCCAGCCCGGGGCCGGCAGGGGGATTTGCCGTCGGGGTGGGGGCTCGGTTCCCGGGGTGGGGGTCGCACAGCCTGGGGATCAGAGGGCCAGGAGAGGGAGGTCCGGCCCAGGTGGACGCGCCGCCGGGGCCGCCCCGCACCCCAGCCGCAGGCCAGGCAGACTTGGCGCGGCCCCCGCGTCCACGTGCTCCGCGTACCCCTTCCGGCTCACCCCTGCGGCCCGATTCCGGCAGTCTGTCCTCTGTCAGTCCGTCGGTCCGCGCACCGGGCCCCGCCTCTGAGTGACGTCACAATACGTAGCTCCGCCCACACCAGGCGGCGGGACCGTTTCCGCGGGGTCCTAGTGCGCGCCAGCGAGCCGGAACGGTGGGGCGGGACCCGGGCGAAGTCAGGGGTCGGCCAGGTTAGGAAACAGTTGCCTGGCAAAGCCACTTCTGGGCCACCGGCTCACGTGGCCCGGCTCCGCCTGTTCTATAGCGGGTGGCCGCGTAGACCGGGTCCTGTCGCCGCCCCAAGGGTCAGCGCGAGGCCTGGGGGAGAAATCAAAGTCCGTTTTGAGCAGGCAAAAGAAAGAATCTTTCAAAAATCTATCTTGTTTCAAGTTCTAAACAAACTGGCAGTAGGACATTGATCTTGGTCCAAGTTTGAGAAAATGAAGACCCTTTCTACCTGTGGGAGGCTTAAGCCACTTCCCCCTTTTCTGTTTTCTTAAGTCTTCATTCTGCAAGTTTGACCGCTTGTTCACACAAAGAAACTCCTGGAAGGCATTTTTCCCCTCCAGGGAGCTGACAGAGGTTACAGGGCTGAGTCTAGGCAGCCTCCTGGCGTGGCTCGTTCGTACAGCCAGCTCTGAGAACCACTGTTTCAAAATTCACAACGTACACAGGAAGTCCTCATGATTCAGGTTAATTGCTTCTGGGAAAGGCACTTACTATAAATGGGGCCAGAATTGCATAATAAATAATTAGTGGATTAAAAAATAGGTGCTTATGTTGCATTAAAAATAGAAGTTAAGGGACTTCCCTGGTGGTCCAGTGGCTAAAACTCTGCACTCCCAACGCATAAGGCCTGGGTTCAATCCTTGGTCAGAGAACTAGATCCCACATGGCGCAACTAAGACCTGGCACAGCCAAATAAATAAATAAAGGAAATATTTTTTAAAAAATAAGTTAAAATTATGAGATATTGCAACAACCAATAAAAGGAAGCAAAAAAATTTTCTATGCTCAAAATCTGTGTATCCACCGATATATTTAAAATGGATAACCAACAAGGACCTTCTATATGGCACATGGAACTCTGCTTGATGTTATGTGGCAGCCTGGATGGGAGGGGAGTTTGGGGGAGAACAGGTATATGTATAAGTGAGTCTCTTCACTGTTAACCTGAAACTATCACATTGTTAATCGCTATATGTCAGTATAAAATAGGAAGTTTCAAAAAATCTGTATATCCAAATAAGTACCCTAAAAGAACTCTTCTTTTCTTACAGAATTTTTAAGTAAGAATTTCAAACATACACAAGAGTAGAGATCGTAGCACAGTGAACTCCATGTATCCATCACCAAGCATCAATAACTATAAAAGAGCTCTTTTAATGAATATAAAATAAAAAACAGCACGGCGAATTGGCAGCATTTCTCCCTTTTTGGCAATAATGATGCATCTGAAAGTCAGCAGCATCTTAGATTGAAGGCCTTAGAAATTAAGCCATTCACATGGACTCAGAGGGGCATCTGGGCGCGTCCGCTGGTGTTCATGCCTCAGGGATAGAACTTCCTCTTACGTCCAGTTCAGTTCGTTCAGTCGCTCAGTCGTGTCTGACTCTTTGTGACCCCATGGACTGCAGCACGCCAGGCCTCCCTGTCCATCACCATCTCCCTGAGCTTCCTCAAACTCGTGTCCATCGAGTGGGTGATGCCATCCAACCATCTCAGCCTCTGTCGTCCCCCTCTTCTGCCTTCAGTCTTTCCCAGCATCAGGATCTTTTCCAGTGAGTCAGTTCTTTGCCAAAGTCAGTTCATGGCCAAAGTACTGGAGCTTCAGCTTCATCATCAGTCCTTCCAATGAATATTCAGGACTGATTTCCTTTAGGATTGACTGGCTTGATTTCCTTGCAGTCCAAGGGACTCGCAAGAGTCTTCTCCAACACCACGTTCAAAAACATCAATTCTTTGGCGCTCAGCTTTCTTTGTGGTCCAATGCTCACATCCATACATGACTAATGGAAAAACCATAGTTTTGATTCTATGGACCTTTGTCGGCAAAGTAATGTCTCTGCTTTTTAATATGCTGTCTAGGTTGGTCATAACTTTTCTTCCAAGGAGCAAGTGTCTTTTAATTTCATGGCCGCAGTCACCATGGGCAGTCATTTGGGAGCCCAGAAAAATAAAGTCTGTCACTGTTTCCTTTGTTTCCCTATCTATTTGCCATGAAGTGATGGGACCAGATGCCACGATCTTCTTTTTTTGAATGTTGAGTTTTAAGCCAGCTTTTTCACTCTCCTCTTTCACTTTCATCAAGAGGATCTTTAGTTTCTCTTTGCTTTCTGCCATAAGGGTGGTGTCATCTGCATATCTGAGGTTATTGATATTTCTCCTGGCAATCTTGATTCCAGCTTGTACTTCATCCAGTCCGGCATTTTGCATGATGTACTCTGCATATAAGTTAAATAGGCAGGGTGACAATATACAGCCTTGATGTAGGCTTAATGTAGAACCATTCCTTTCCCAATTTGGAACCAGTCCATTGTTCCATGTCTGGTTCTAACTGTTGCTTTTTGACCTGCATACAGATTTCTCAGGAGGCAGGGTAAGGTGGTCTGGTATTCCCATCTCTTGAAGACTTTTCCAGTTTGTTGTGATCCACACAGTCAAAAGCTTTAGCGTAATCAATGAAGCAGAAGTAGATGTTTTTCTGAAATTTTCTTGCTTTTTCTATGATTCAGAGGATGTTGGCAATTTGATCTCTGGTTCCCTCCCTTTTCTAAATCCAGCTTGAACATCTGGAAGTTCTTGGTTCACATACTGTTGAAACCTGACTTGGAGAATTTTGAGCATTACTTTACTAATGTGTGAGATGACTACAATTGTGTGGTAGTTTGAACATTCTTTGGCATTGCCTTTCTTTGGGATTGGAATGAAAACTGACCTTTTCCAGTCCTGTGGCCACTGCTGAGTTTTCCAAATTTGCTGACATATTGAGTGCAGCACTTTCACAGCATCATCTTTTAGGATTTGAAATAGCTCAGCTGGAATTCTGTCACCTCCACTAGCTTTGTTCATAGTGATGCTTCCTAATGCCCACTTGACTTCACACTTTAGGATGTCTGGCTCTAGGTAAGTGATCACACCATCATGGTTATCTGGGTCATTAAGATCTTTTTTGTGTAGTTCTTTTGTGTATTCTTGCCACCTCTTCTTAATATCTTTTGCTTCTGTTAGGTCTGTACCATTTCTGTCCTTTATTGTGCCCATCTTTGCATGAAATATTCCCTTGGAATCTCTAATTTTCTTGAAGATATCTCTAGTCCTTCTATTCTATTGTTTTCCTCCATTTCTTTGCATTGATCACTTAGGAAGGCTTTCTTATCCCTCCTTGCTATTCTTTGGAACTCTGCATTCAGATAGATATATCTTTCTCTTTCTCCTTTGCCTTTTGCTTGTCTTCTTTTCTCAGCTATTTGTAAGGCCTCCTCAAACAACCATTTTGCCTTTTTGCATTTCTTCTTCTTGGGGATGGTTTTGATCACCGCCTTCTGTACAGTGTTATGAACCTCCATCCATAGTTGTTAAGGCACTCTATCTACCAGATCTAATCCCTTGAATCTATTTGTCACTTCCACTGTATAACTGTAAGGGATTTGATTTAGATCATATCTGAATAGCCTAGTGGTTTTCCCTACTTTCTTCAATTTAAGTCTGAATTTGGGAATAAGGAGGTCATGATCTGACCCACAGTCAGCTCCTGGTCTTGTTTTTGCTGACTATATAGAGCTTCTCCATCTTTGGCTGCAAAGAATATAATCAATATGATTTCAGTATTGACCAACTGGTGACGTCCATGTGTAGAGTCATCTCTTGTGTTGTTGGAAGAGGGTGTTTGCTGTGACCAGTGAGTTGTCTTGGCAAAACCCTCCTAGCCTTTGCCCTTCTTCATTTTGTACTCCAAGGCCAAACTTGCCTGTTACTCCAGGTATCTCTTGATTTCCTATTTTTGCATTCCAGTCCCCTGTGATAAAAAGGACATCTTTTTTTGGTGTTAATTCTAGAAGGTCTTTTGTAGGTCTTCATAGAACCATTCAACTTTAGCTTCTTCAGCCTTAGTGGTTGGGTCACATCAGTCACACCAATGTTCTCATCTCTCAGAGTTAAAATTCTAGCTTTCTGATTTAAAGTTTTGTTTTATATTTAGCTGCTGCTCTTGTGGTCTGTGTCTCTGATTCCATTATGTACTTCTTGTGAGTGAAAGTGTTAGTCTCTCAGTCATCCAACTCTTTATGACCCCATGGATTGTAGCCCACCAGGCTCCTCTGTCAATGGGATTGTCCAGGCAAGAATACTGGAGTGGGAGCCATTCCCTTCTCCAGGGGATCTCCCTAACCCAGGGATCGAACCTAGGTCTCCTGCATCGCAGGTAGATTCTTTACCACTGAGCAACCAGGGAAGCCCTGTGTACTTCTTACCCAGACTCTGTTTTCTTCCCCAGCCTGTCTTTGCACCGGTGAAGCATTGTCTAGTTTCTGCTGCTTCACAGCACACTTGAATACTCTCCTGTTGTTGATTTGCAAGATCAGCTTCATTAGAGAATTTCCCCCCTGAACCAAGTTCCTGGGATTTAATATCCTTAACCAAATGAGTTTTTGTTGAGTGATTCTCATTTCCATATTAATGAATTTGTGTTCCACAAAGGCAGAACTAAGAATTTGACCCCTTCTTAGGACTTCCCTGGTGGCTCAGACAGTAAAGCGTCTGCTTACAATGTGGGAGACCCGGGTTCTATCCCTGGGTCAGGAAGATCCTCTGGAGAAGGAAATGTCAACCCACTCCAGTACTCTTGCCTGGAAAACCCCATGGACTGAGGAGAATGGGAGGCTGCAATCCATGGGGTGGCAAAGAGTTGGATACGACTGAGCGACTTCACTTTCACTTTAAGGAGTCTAGGTGCTAGATAGAGAATGACAGATCCCATTTCTCCAGTAGAGATTGGGTTCTCGGGGTTATCAGAGAGTTTCTGAGTAGGTTTCCACTGAACCACAGAGATTACAGTTGAAGAAAGAAAGAAACCCCTTAACTATGATGCAATCTCTCCCCTTCCCCCTCCACTTCCTGTCTTTATGGATCTGCCAGTCTAGACCTGTCCTGTGAATGGAGTCTAACCACTCATCCTCCCATGACTAGCTTCTCATTGAGCATCATGCTCCCCAGGTTCATCCATGCTGTGTCATGGGTCAGGGCTTTATTCCTTCTTATGCCTGAATTGTACTCCATCCTGAGGCAGGACCACATTTTGTTTATCCATTCATCTGTTGGTGGACATCTGGCTATTTCTACCTATTGACTATCATTAATAGTCAATAATGCTGCTATAAACTTTTCTGTACAGGTTTTTGTGTGGATATCTGCTGTCTTTTCTCTCGAGCACATGTCTAGAGACAGGACTGAGGTTGTCTGGTAACTTTGTGTTCAACTTTTTATGGACTTGCCAGACTGGCTGCACCAGGGCACCTTCCTGCTTGGGTGTGATACTCAGACTCTGCCACTCCTTGCCCACAGCTGTCATTATTCCTTTGACTTGGGCCATCACAGTGGGTGTGAAGTGGCTCCACTGGTGGTCTTGATTTGCATTCTCCTGATGAAAGAGGATGCTGGGTTTCTTTGCAGGAAAGGCTGTGCTTCTGCACACATCCAGCAGCCAAGACCCCTGGGGTGCTGGGGCGCCCTTACAGACACAGCTCTGCCCGCAGAGAGGTGCAGATGTGTAAACAAAGCAGGTGCTTGCCAAGCACAGGGTCCCAGACCATCACCCATGAAGTGCCCCCAAGCCACGATCCAGACGGGCCTGCAGGGCACAGAGGGAGAGAAGGCAGCAGTGACGCCTTCCTTCCAGATCCTCAAAAAATCAGAGCAGAGACTGAAGTGTTGGCCATTCTTTGCTGGTCACAGGACAGAACTAGTCTTTCTTTTCTTTTTTTTTTTTTTGGCCACCCTAGGAGGCTTGTGGGATCTTAGTTCCCTGATCAGGGATTGAACCTGGGCCCTTGGCAGTGAGAGCGTGGAGTCCTAATCACTGAACCACCAGGGAATTCCCAGAACAAAACTATTCTTAATCTTAAAGTTGGGGGCAGAAATGGCAGAGGTTTAGGGAGAGGAGAGTCTCCTGGGTGGAAGATCAGGAGGCCCAGGACCTTAGTGCGAACGTGGGCTGCGGCCGGACTCCATCCCCGCCCCCGCACCCCCACCCAGCCTCCAGGATGGAAGGGCGAGTGCCAGGGGCTGGGGAGCTGCGGAGGTGTTGTCCCCAGGCGCAGAGCCTGGCTTTGGGACGAGGAGAAGGCTCAGGGAGTGGATGGCGGTCGTGGTCAAACAGCAACGCGGTGGTACCTGATACCACCACACCGTGCGCTTAGAAGCAGGTAAAACGGAAATTTCTATGCTGTGCATTCTCTGCCAGGATGATCATTAAAAGGTCGTGCTCACTCTGGGCTCTGAAACGATGAAAGTAAAACAAACAGTGGAGCTGGGATAGGCCTGTCCGCCGAGGTCCCGCCCCGCCCAGGCCGCCACCCGCGCGCCTCTCGGGTCTTGCTCTGCGCATCCCGGGCCATCGCCGCCGGGAGCCCAGGGCGGCGGAGCGGACGCCGCGGAGCGGCCGACCCGGGGCCAGCCGGCCCGTCTACAGCCCGGGCCCGCCGGCCGCAGACATGGACGCACCGGGCCCGGAAGCACCCGGCGGGCGCGCACTGCGGGACGCGGTGAGTGGGGACCCTTCCGCCCTGAGCGCCCCTCCGGGATGGACGCCCTGCCCCCGAGGCTGGATCCCCTCGCCCCTCATCCAGCCCGCGAAGCGCCACCACCCCCACCCACCCCCAGCTGCTTCCCATTTGCAGAAGGAGCTGCAGTGCCAGAGATGAGATGGCCCAGGGCTGGCAGTCTCATTAAGAAGATTTGGTTAGGTGTACACAATTGAATCCACGTTTTTCTGACCAAAAAAAAAAAAAAAATCTGATTGACCGCCGGGAAGCGCTCCAGACAGAGGGCCTGCTCCACACAGGAAAGCAGCGTCCAGCGGGAGACCCGCCTCGGCTCTAAAGCGGAGATAACACTGTGCGCGGAGGGAGTGTGTCCTGGACGGGGTGAGACTTCCACCTGGAAACTCAGGGCAGCTTGAGTGTGCCCGCCGTCAGTCACAGGGATGGTGTTCCGGTTTGGCCCCCTAACAGGTTTCTGCAAACCCAGTCCCGGCGAACAAGCACCCACGAGTGTAGGGGCGGCGTGCGCCCACGCGGTGTGCTCTGGGGACCCTAGCAAAACTCCTTAAGAATTCTTTGAGAAGCCGAGGTTAGGGATTTTCTCCTATGCTATCTTCTGGACGTCTGACAGTTTGTTTCTTGTATTTAAATGTCTGATGGCTTTGAGTTAATCGTTGTGGATGGTGTGTGGTACGGGTCAGGCTTGTTTGCTTAGTTATGGTTGGGCTGTCACTGTTCCAGCTGTTGGTTGAACCTGTTGGTTGATTTTCTTTACCCTTTGCGTGGGAATGCCGCCTCACCCTGTCCGGAATCAATTAACTGTAAGGTGCACCCTCTGTGAAAAGCAGTACTGGAGGTTCCTAGATCAGTAAAAACAGAATTACCGTGTGATCCAGCAAGCCCACCTGGGGCATGTATTCAGACAAAACTATAATTTAAAAAGATACATGAGCCCCTATCTTCACAGCATTATTCACAAAAGCCAAAACACATAGAAACAATCTAAATATCCATTGACAGATGAATGGATAAATAAGATGTGGTATGTATATGTATGTAATGGAATACTACTCAACCATAAAAAAGAATGAACTAATGCCATTTGCAGCAACATGGATGGGTCTAGAGATGATCATACTAAGTGAAGTAAGTCAGACAGAGAAAGAAAGACATCATATGATATCACTTATATGTAGAATCTAAAATATGACACAGATGAACCTATCTACAAAACAAATAGTCTCATAGACATAGAGAACAGGCTTGTGGTTGCCAAGGGGAGGAGGAGGGATGGGGTGCGAGTCTGGGGTTGGTAGATGCAAACTATTACCTTTAGAATGGATAAACAAGGTCCTAATATACAGCACAAGGAACTATATTCAATATCCTAGGATAAACCATAATGGAAAATAATATTAAAAAATAATATATGTACATGTATAGCTGACTCACTCTGCTGTATAGCAGAGATTGGCATGACATTGTAAACCAACTGTACTTCACTGTAAAAAAATTAGCATCAAACAAGAAATCAACTAACTGTTTTTAGGGATGGTTCCCCTTCCATGGTTCTTAGAATGCTCTGCATCACAAGTAAATATATATTCACTTGTCTTGTTCAATTTTTCAGGCAGAAAATCTATTTCAGGAACTTCAAGAACATTTTCAAGCTCTGACGGCAACATTAAACCTCAGAAATATCCTTTTCTATTTCATAACAAATATTGCAATGCTTTTGGACTGTTGAACTGTTGTGGACTATCTTGTTGTTTCCTGCTGTTGGTGGATAATTACTCACCCCGAGCTTCCTGGTGTTTTCATCTGTGCTTTTACAAAGCATCCTGATGTATTAATTACCACCTGAAGGTAATACTTCCAGCTTGACCAGCAATGCGGGGTGTTTATGTAAGGCAGGGATAAAACACAGGACATACATAAAGTACATACTATCCAATGGGCTTTTCCAGCAGGCTTAACTAAATCTGGATGGCCTGTTCAGTAGCGTTTGTACTCCCTCAAACAGTCTGAACCCTGCACACGCGCTGGGAAGGTCTTCAACCTAGGGATCTTTATAATGACTCTCCTGGCCTTGGTTTGCTTTGTAACTTCAGCAGCTGACTATCTGGTAAGACATGAATTCAATCAAAGTTAGGTAGAGTGTTTGTTTCTGGTTTAAGAAAACCCAGAAAAAGGGACACTTGCCCTAAGACATCCCCAGGTGAACTCACATCACACAGTTAAACTCCTGCCTTAAAATGTGTGCGCATCATTTGCTGAGGGAACCCTTTACTTGCAACTTTTGATCCTGCAGATGGGGCCCAACAGGGAAAAGAAGATTCTTGAACATGATAAAAAGAAACAGTAGGAAATTGTTTTAAACAAAGGTAATTTTCATCATATGTACATGCTGATTAGACTTTGGTTAAAACACAATTAAATATACCAGACAAGCTCACAGCCTAGAATTCATGTGCAAAGAAAGGGAGCCAAGTTTTCAGAACTGGGTACACAGTGCGAGGATTAACGGCAGCTCCAAGCCCGCGGGACACGGTTAGTGAGCACTGACCTGAAGGTGTTTGTGCCTTCAACTCCCTCCTTTCATGTGCACCACAGGGAGTTTTCATCAGTCTTTGAGGGACCGAGCTAGGTGCCCGTGTCCCATGTTCTGCTCTCCTTGACCTTGTACTGGAAGAAATGGGGGGTCGCATTGAAGACTTGCAGAAGAACGTGAATGACTTGATGGCCCAAGCCGGGATTGACAGTCCTGCTCAGAAACACAGGTGAGGCCTTATTAGGGCACTAATGTTCACCTGTCACATGTCCTCTGCTTTCCTCTTGAACCTTTACCCCGTATTTGTTCACTAAGGGAACTACTGCTTCTGCACTGCATGAAAAACCTTTAGGATTTTAAAAATTCACAAATGCTCTTTTCTAAGTAGAACAGAAACACTCTCTCATTGTTCCTTAAAAAGTGCGCATTTAAAGGAAAAACCACCATTTAAAAAGTGGATTTTATTAAAGTACTTTTCACCCTCATCGCTCAAATTAGCCTTCAATCAAAACACAAGTCACGATGAGTGAGAGATCGGGAATGATGACTAGTGGCTTCTGTTTGAGACAGTACATTCATTTAAAGAAGACACAGATGCATTAGGCTCTCCCCCTGGTTCACGAGCGCTTCCTGAGGGTCCCACCCCGCCCCCCCAGAATGCAAGCATTTCTTTTCTGGTGGAATTTTGCACTTCATTTTTTTTTTTTTACTATTTTATCTTTCACGTTCATTTTATTTTTATTGAAGTTTTTATTGTATTTGATGTACAATATTATATGTACAGGTGTACATGTAATGTGTACAATGCAGTGACTCACAATTTTTAAAGGTTAAACTCCATTTATAGTTATTATAAAATATTGGCTACATTCCCCAAGCTACAATGTATTTTTGTAGCTTATGTTATATAATAATTTATACCTCCGAATTATCTAATCCTAACTGCCTCTCCCCTGCTCCCCTCTCCCCAGTCGTTTGTTCTCTGTATCTGTGAGTCTGTATATTCACTAGTTTGTTATGTTTTTTAGATTTCACACATACAAGTTATAACATATAATATTTGTCTTCCTGTGTGTGACTTATTTCACTTAGCATAATGCCCTCCAAGTCTACGCACGTTGCTGCCAATGGCAAATTTTCGTTCTTTTTTATGACTGAGTAGTACTCCATGGTATATATATACCACATCTTCTTTATCCAGTCATCTGTTGGACACTTGGGTTGCTTCCCTATCTTGGCAACTATAAATAATGTTGCAGTGAACATTGGGGTACATGTATCTTTTTGAATTAGTGTCTTTGTTTTTTCTGCACTTCATCTTGAAGATGTAGATAAATGCTAGGCTTCAGTTCTCAGACTGAATGTGTTGTCTGTGTAACATACCTGGAGACACAAGCCTTATTTTATTAAGATACTCAAGCATGTTTCACTGACATAATATTCTGCTTCTGTGAGCACGCTCTAATTTTAGCTGAACAGGTAGATGCTGTTGTTTTCCTCGCTTTCATTTCTCTGTCAGTTGTCATCCTGAGTCAGCTGGCAGATCACCTGTGCTTACCTTGCTGAATCAGAGCGAGTTCACTGTCAATGACTTATTTATAAATTTCTACATCTGCTGTTCTGGTGGAAAAGATCACTGGAGTCTGCCCTGGACACATGAGCTGCAGGTCTGGGGGCGGGCACTCCAGCTGTCTGCAGAATACTTGGCTCTACCCTGGTGGGGGCACTGCCTCAGACAGACCCACCTGCCCTGGAATGCTGTCCTCCCTGCAGGTGCCGAGCACCGTGCGCTGAGGGGGCTGGTGGCCAGGAACGTGGTCCCTTCCTGTCACCACCCAGACTCCAGTGGGCTGTTTTAAGTTTGGTCAGAACCCATCATAGGTTAGGCATCAAGTTAAATGGACAAGTAGATATCAAAACCTCACCTTTTTGATGCACATACAGCTATTATTTAAAGCAGCATGAGAGGTCAGTTGCTGCTGCTGCTGCCAAGTCACTTCAGTCATGTCCGACTCTGTGCGACCCCATAGACGGCAGCCCACCAGGCTCCTCCGTCCATGGAATTTTCCAGGCAAGAGTATGGGAGTGGGTTGCCTTTGCCTTCTCCTGAGAGGTCAGTTAATGCCTTTTAAATTAAAAGAGGTACCTGAATAGGTCTAAATCTGTTTGGCTAGATCTGTGCTCATCGCTTTTGCTGGGCCAGGGGTTCCTAACACAGGGCTCTTGCTGTGGATTTCAGGGGGTTTGGTAAACACCCTAAGCTTGTGTTCCTGCTGTGAGTAAGGGAGTCCATGAACCCCCAGACTACTGTTCCACATTCTCCTGGCTCCCGCTCGGGTGTGTATCTGAACACCTGTCCTGCTGCAGGGAAGCAGGCAGGCAGTTGTTCCAGGAGAATGTCTGCACGCTTTTGATGCGAAGTAGCCTTCTGCCATTGGAAGAGCAGGCACTGTTTATTTGCCTTAAATTGTGCATCCACACAAGCGTCTGACTCAAATGAGAATCGTTTAACATTCAGGTTTTCTATATACTGAATTTTTCCTGTACAAAACTGTTCTAGTAATTACAGGAAAGTAAGGTACATTTTTTTTGTTGATAGTTTTGGAGTCCAGTTTATTTAACTGCACATTAACTGATATTTAAATCAACCATTACTTCTTTCAATTTTTTTCTTACAGACTTGAAGACAGAACAGTCATTTGAAAATATGAAAAAGTGAAAACTACTATAACAGGTCAGTTTTCCTCCAGAATTAAGCTCTATATAGAGGTTTCTTAAGAATATCATAAGCAGTTTTCTATAGAAGTTGCTTCTTCAACATCTGCACTTCAGTTCAATAATTCCAGTCACATGATTTGGGGGAAGATTCATGTTCACCGTCCAGTCCAAGCAGACCCTGATGGTATGTTCTCCAAACCAAAGGAAAACCAGAGAAGCAGCTGATGCAGGAGCTCTGGACTGCTTCCTGGGACACCCTCACCTGCCCCGCCCCCACGTAGAGGTCGTGACCAAGGAGGTGCACAAAGATTGCACCCACCTTTATCTTGTCATTTATAGATGTTTTCAAGTAATTGTCAATTCACCTATCTCTGAGCCAAAGTAAAAAAAAAGCTATGATCACCTAAAACAAGGTCCATTGTAGGCTCTTATAAAAAAAAAATTATCCCTGCATATAAAAGAAATCATACTCTTTATACTAAAGTCAAAAGCACTTCTACAATTCAGAATTACACACTATCGATACTTTTTTCTATGCAAGCAATTTTATATAGTTCATCATATTGCTTGTAATCCAATATCCTGTTCTCATATCATAAACACTTTTCCCCATGTGAAAGTTTCATACACACTTTGTATGGTTACTATACTCTATCATGTGGCTGAAACAATTTAACCACCTCCTTAACCATTCCTTGGGGTTGAGGTTATTTCTTACTTTCTGGCTAGTATAAATGTGCTTTAATGAGCATTGGCTATCTTCGAATTCTCTGCACATTTCTCTAGGGCCAGAAGTATGACCACAGGCCAAGCACACTGAGCAGAATGCATGTAAGAAAGGAAGGGTCATTTTACCAACAGTAATGCAAACCCAAAGTTTTCAAATTGCATCATTTAAATTCAGTGTTCTTGGTGGCTTAAAATCATATTTCCATTTGGTTATATGAAAGATCTCAAAGCATCTTAGCTGTAATTTTAATTTTAGCAGAAACTAGAGAAAATTACTTGAATTAAAGTAAACCAAACAGATTTGCATTTCCATGAATAACACAGAACACAACTTAAAGTCCAGGATTTTTAATAAATTAAGTAAGTAGGAAAGAAAGCTTCTGTTTAGTTATTAAATAAAAACATAGACATTGTCAAAAATTTATTAACTTCTTTGCAAAGAAAGTTCTCAGCTTATCCTCTTTTATTGGCTCATTTGGCCGTTTAACATCTCAATTATTCACTCAAACCACAGATATCTACCTTTAAAGAGATTACTTGGTATTTTTTAATATCATATCTGTTTCAGTACTTTCCTAACACTTTTACAAATAATTGCTATTTTCCAGCACCCTGATACATATATTTAGAAGAAATCAGAATGTTTTCACAAGAGGGAAAATAGTAGACAGATTTACATGTACTTAAATACTCTTATTCTAATCTAAATGGGATTAACACAACTTTAGTAGAAAGCAGTTTATTCATTGAATACCTAAGTAAAATGGAGTTACTTCAATATCAAATCCTATACTCTAGGATTGAATCTGTAATTTAAAACTCACTTAACACAAAGTTGTGAAACTTATGAAAATATAAAGCTTAATAATAGAGTTGAATCTATAAGGCAGAAGTGCTGAAAGTTTTAAATTCTCACATTTCATTTTCTTTTTTCCAATTGCCTGATCTATCATCATAGATTTTTAACTCTCCCCAAATCTCCTTTCAGCACTCCCGCCCAAGCTTTTTGGAAGTGAATTCCATCACCTCACACCTCCTTCCCTAGCAGAGCCTCTCTGCAGCCGCTAGCTCCCCTCAACCACACCACATTCCCCAGTCCCAGGCCCTTGTCCCACCACAGGGCCTGGTTCCAAGGTTCCTTCTGGACACACACACACATACACACACACACACACACTTCTGGACACACACACACACACACACACTTCTGGACACACACACACACACACACACACACACACACCAGTTAGCACTTTTTGTATCTGATCTCAGCTTGAACATGATCTCCTGAGAGGTTCTTTCCCTGAATGCCTGTCTGGGTCTGATGTACTTCATGTGGTCTCTGGCTGACTGTCACAGTTGTCATTTCACTTCTTTGTAATCATTTGAGTCTCCTCCACAAGGCAGCAACCGGTTTGATTTTGCTCACCTCAGCTTCTCAGGGCTGACACCAGCCCTGGGACCCACGAGCTACTCAAACATTTTTTTAAATTAATGAATGAATTTTTGAAGTTTCTAAATACTTTGCAATCTTTTCTATGATGCTTTTTGCCCACAGAGATGTGTGAGAGCTTGATCACTTTTTGACAAGAAAACCAGAGGCCACAGGGAAGACTGGGAACAACAGCAGTGACTGTAGACTGGGGTGGTGTGGGGAGGCACCTCTGAGCTCCTGAGGGCGCTGAGTGTTATTTGTAAACCTTTGACGAAAAGTGTAAAAATGCCAAAAAGAATGCTAGCATCAGTTGCATTTAAAAACCATGTAGGAAAACTCTTCAAAATGATACCCACCTAAAGCAAGTCTTCCAAAAGGTCCCAGTCTGATCTTCAAGACCTCATATAGTCACAAGAAGTCTGAGGAGGTCTTGAATATACACCCTGCGTTTTAACTAAGCAACCCAAGAAACCACACTCTGAGTGTGGTTTCAGAAACATCATCAGTGCGGTTTTCTAGGAGAGTTGTATACAGTAGATGCTTTGATTCGGTCGGTGCCTGCTCCTCATCTCTTACCGGCTCGGCACAGACAAAACTGGGCATTCTAGCCTATGGACACTTGAATGCCTACGTAACAGCCTGTTGCAAACAGATGGCTGCTGTTTCTTGTACTGTTTCAGATCTTTGTTGTAAATGTCTTAAAACT
Organism: Cervus elaphus; assembly: GCF_910594005.1. Taxonomy (NCBI): domain Eukaryota; kingdom Metazoa; phylum Chordata; class Mammalia; order Artiodactyla; family Cervidae; genus Cervus; species Cervus elaphus. Next base: position 5,702,907 of record NC_057841.1, on the reverse strand, counting down.
ATGTAAATAGCATTATACCCCAGTATCCTTCTGTACCTAGTTTTCCATTCAGTGGTTTGAGATTTGCCTGTGTTAATACGTGTAGGTCTAGATCAATGTAACTAACTGCAATATAATAGTCCTTTGACTATTTATCATTTGTTTCCAAATAATGCTGCAATAAATAACTCTGCAGAGACATCACTTTGCCAACAAAGGTCTGTCTAGTCAAAGCTATGGTTTTTCAGTAGTCATGTATGGATGTGAGAGTTGGGCAATAAAGAAAGCTAAGTGCCGAAGAATTGATGCTTTTGAACTGTGGTGTTGGAGAAGACTCTTGAGAGTCCCTTGGACTGCAAAGAGATCAAACCAGTCAATCCTAAAGGAAATCAGTCCTGAATATTCATTGGAAGGACTGATGTTGAAGCTGAAGCTCCAATACTTTGGCCACCTGATGTGAAGAATTGACTCACGGGAAAACCGATGCTGGGAAAGACTGAAGACAGGATGAAAGAAGATGAGATGGTTGGATGGCATCACCAATTTGATGGACATGAGTTTGAGCAAGCTCCGGGAGTTGGTGATGGATAGGGAAGCCTGGCATGTTGCAGTCCATGGGGTCGCAGAGTCGGACACGACTGAGTGACTGAACTGAGTGCTGCAGTACTCTCATGTCTCCTGTGTGTGCTTGTCTTTCCAGTTTACTGATTACTTACTCTATTACTGAGTATATTCTGTACCTCCTAGGTTGGTTGCCTCTGTGTCAGCTGCCTTGTCTAATTCCTGGACTTTGCAATAAAACTCATCCTGGGAAGAATGGGAAAAAGAAGTCTCTTTATGCTCAGAGAACTGGGGGTATCATCACCTTTCTCTACTAGTTCAACTTGAAAAAAAGCAACATGCACAGCAATGAGGCAAGGTTTGATAGCCCTACAGATCTAGGTTTCAAATTCATGTCCTCTGCAATTAGTTGTGGTGGTTTAGTCACTAAGTCATGTTTGACTCTTGGGACCCCATGTACTGTTGCCCACCAGGCTCCTCTGTCCATAGAATTTTCCAGGCCAGAATACTGGAGTGGGTAGCCTTTCCCTTCTCCAGGGGATCTTCCCAACCCAGGGATTGAATCCAGGTCTCCCGCATTGCAGGTGAATTCTTTACCAGCTGAGCCACAAGGGAAGCCCAAGAATACTGGAGTGGGTAGCCTTTCCCTTCTCCAGGGGATCTTCCTGACCGAGGAATTGAACTGAGGTCTCCTGCATTGCAGGCAGATTCTTTACCAACTGAACTGAGGTGGGTAGGTAGCCATTTCCTTCTCCAAGGGATCTTCCAACCCAGGTATCGAACCTGGGCCTCCTGCACTGCAGGCAGATTCTTTACTGACTAAGCCACCAGGAAAGCCCAATTAGTTGTAACTTTGGTCAACTATGGTTTAGTTTCCTTCTCTGTAAACTATCTACCTGGCAGGTGCTTGGAAGGATTTGAGAAGTGACTTATAAGTTACTTGGTTAAGGGTGAGGTAGATTGTAATAAGATATAGGCTTAGTATTACAGTTAATAAGCTTTTTACAATAAGATATAAACATAGAATAAAGAGGTCAAATCATAATTCAGTGATATTATACTTATAAAGCACCAGTGAAAAGATAATTTTTAAAGTCAAATGTGAATGAAGCTATTACAACTTGTAAATAAAACAAATTTATGAGTAAATTTACAAATGTGAAGTATGATTTTTTTGTTTTTTTTGTTAATAAAGCTTTATCAATGAGAGACTTCATATGCCATGCAATTCATCCAACTAAAGCATACAATTCAGTGATTTTTCATATATTCACAGACATGTATAACCGCCACAATTCTGCAAGATTTCCATCATCTTAAGAAGAAATCCTGTACCCATCAGCTGTCACTGCCCAATTTCCCCATCCTCCAGTCTTAAGCAATCACTAATTAACTGTCTGTCTCTATGGATTTGCCCATTCTAGACATCTCCTATAAATGGGATCACACATGACATAGTAACTAGTTTCTTCTACTTATGTTAATGTTTTCAAGTTTGGAGCCTACATCAGTACTTCATTCCCTCGTATGACCAAGCGATAGTCCACTGCATGGATATAGCACTGTTCGATCCCCTGGGGAGCTGATGGACATTTGAGACGCCTGTCTTTGGCTCTTGTGAAAAATGCTGCCATAAAAATTCGTGTCCAACTTTCTGTGTGGACATACATGTTTGAATCTCTGAGATATACATCTAGGAGTGACTCTGATGGGCAATTCCACGCCCTATTTTTGAGGAACTGCCACAGTGATTTCTACAGTGACTGCACCACTGTCCCTTCCCACCAGCAATGCATGTCATCCAGTTTCTCACATCCTTCTCAGCACTTGTAATAACAGACTCTTGAATCTGTTCACACCCATTCTCATGGGTGTCAAGCGGCATCTCCTGGTTTTGATATGCATTCCCTTGGTAACTGATGACGGTGAGTATCTTTTCAGGTAATTACTGGCTAATGGTCTTACTTGAATAAATGTCAGAAGTATACTATCAAATGTCTTTCATATGCCAGGTACTTGGGATCACATTTGCTTTAGCACCTCATATGATACAGTATTATACTATTTTCAGAAAAATTAAAACTGGAGACATTAAACTGCCTATCTGCAATAGAGTTTTATATCCATTTTTAATTTTTTAAAAAATATTTATTTGGTTGTACTGGAATCTTTAGTTACGGCATGCAAATTCTTAGATGCAGCATGTGGGATCTAGTTCCCTGACCAGGGATCAAACCTGCGCCCCCTGCATTGGGAGTGCAGTCTTAACCTCCAGACCGCCAGGGAAGCCCCTATCAGTTCAGTTCAGTTCAGTTCAGTTCAGTTCAGTTCAGTCACTCAGTTGTGTCCGACTCTTTGCAACCTCATGGACTACAGCACGCCAGGCCTCCCTGTCCATCACCAACTCCTGGAGTTTACTCAAACTCATGTCCATTGAGTTGGTGACGCCATCCAACCATCTCATCCTCTGTCATCCCCTACTCCTCCTGCCTTCAATCTTTTCCAGCATCAGAGTCTTTTCCAGTGAGTCTGTTCTTCGCATTAGGTGGCCAAAGTACTGAAGTTTCAGCTTCAGCATCAGTCCTTCCAGTGAATATTCAGGGTAGATTTCCTTTAGGATGTACTGGTTGGATGTCCTTGCTGTCCAAGGGACTCTCAAGAGTCTTCTCCAACACCACAGTTCAAAAGCATCATTTCTTTGGCACTCAGCTTTCTTTATAGTCCAACTCTCACATCCAGAGATGACTACTGGAAAAACCATAGCCTTTACTAGACGGACCTTTGTTGGCAAAGTCCCTATATCCGGTTCTAAAAGCACATACTTGTGTGTGTGTATCTTTTTAAAAATTTCATTCTTTGGTAAGTACACTCCTGTTTCAACAATGAGTCAATCTGATAAGGCAGTGAGCCTTTTCACAGCAGAGGGCCCCCAGGGAATGCTGTGACTGAGTACAGCAGGTGTCAGACAGCAGACGCTACCATCCTCTTCACAAAGGAGAGATCTTGCCCAAGGTTCCCAGTAAGCGATGGAGGACGGCTGTGAAGCCAGGTGTGGGCTCCAGGTATGCTCCCCAGAGAGTTCCCTCTGCTCCTCCACGCCAGGTGTCCACTCTTGACTTCATAGTCTGTGTGCACCGAGATGTGCCCGGGAAGATTCCAACTAACAAATGCCGCTGGGGTAAGCGATTTAGGAGAGGAACTTGAGATTGTGATGAGGAAAGTAGCTACATGGACCGAAGGGTCTGGTTTCCACGTAAAATACACTGTATTAGATTTGATCTTAGGAAGTATAAGAATCAGCTCTTAGTCTTTAAAGGGAAGACTGCAAAAATCATTATTTTATCATACTGTTCTTATAACCAGAATAAAATAAAATTTTTCGTTGTGTGTATTCTTCCTGAACTCAAGCCTTTGGTTCTGTTGAGAGTTTAGCTGTGTCCCTGACAATTTCTGCACTGGAAGTCCTCACCCCAAGACCTCAGAATGTGTCCTTGTGGAGATGGGGCTGTTGCAGACGTCATGACTGGAGATGGTCACGCTGAAGCAGGGCAGCCCTCACCCCATGGGACATCTGAACAGACACGCACACAGGGAGAACACCGCGTAGGATGAAGGCTGGGACTGTGGTGAAGCATCACCAGCCAAGGGACAGTTAAGACGCCAGAAACCACCAGAGCCAGGAGAAGGGTGGGAACAGACTCCTGTCAGGCCCTGGAGGACCAGCCTGACAGCTGGATCCAACTCTAGCCTCTGGAACCATGAGACACACTGAGCCTCACTCAATGGTAAAGAGTCAATTCTTGACTGCCAAAATCATTAATCTATACACTAAGTTTCTTAGTAAATAAACAATTTTGACCATCCCCATCACCGTGTATTTTATTTATTTCAGTTAGATATTTACAGATATTTGCTGATACAAAAATACAATGACCAGGCAGACTGAAAGGCGAGGCAATGCCACCCACACTGCAAAACCCTCCAGCTCCTTGAGCTTTCCCAAACGCTTTCTCAAAGGCTTTAAATAGTTGAAAATACTTCCCCATGAGAATGACCCCAGGGCACCATGTGCACCGGGTGGACCGAGCTCAGTATCTGTACTTGGTGGAGTAGTCCTTTGGAGACACGACCAGCCCGCGGCCCTTGCGGGCCCCCCGGTACACTGTCTCGATGATGTCGATCATCTCCTGCTTGTCCTCCATGGCCCAGTTGATCTTGTTGTTGTTGCCGGTGCCCAGGTCGATCATGATGTGCTTGTTCCTGTAAGAGGGAAGGGGTCAGTGCTCACAAGAATCCCTCTGAAAAAGAACTGCATGGAAACATGCCTTACATCCCCACCTCCATTACAGGTTCTTGTCAAACATCAGCACAATCAAGAGGACCCACCATGGTTTAGAAGACTGGAAACCATCTAAATACTGTTAAGACACTCGTGTTCCTTCTGTGTGCTCTAATTCCTTAGGACAAATAACCTACCGGGCAATCAAGGGTCGAAGGACACAGCCTCAGTTACCTGGAAAGCCAAACAGTTTTCCAGGGGGTTGTAGTAACTTACAGTACTTTTTCAAAGCAATGTGTGAGTTTCTCATGGTGTTCTTGCGAGCACTTAGTGCAAATGTTACTGAAAGTCCTACTGACTGTGAAGTGAATGATATTTTGCATTCCTCAATTCTCCATAGATGGATCTTTCAAGAAGCTACCTTTTAAAATGAACTTATATGTGCACTTCATAAAATACAGATATTAACTCTTGCTGTACCAGCTGCACTAATGGTTACTGATTTAACTTTCTGTTTCTGAGAGGTTATGCGCCGGGCTGCCGGCTGCTGTTTCCTGGCGTGGGCTCCACCTGGGGCTGCAATGAGGTTTCCTTCCAGTTAGGGCGAGCTTCCAGGAGGCAAACTGGACGTCACTCTCCTGCTGCAAAAACTTGCTTCCAGGAGTCACACGGGCCCAGGAATCCCGGCATCTGGGCCTGGCCCTGCCCTCCCTTCCATACCTGCCACTCCCCACCCCCACCTGTGTCGCCCAAGTCCTTGCAGGTCCCCACGCGTGTGGGCCATTCTGCCCTATGCCCCTGCTGGGCTCAAGCTGAACTTACTCAGCAGCCTCTACACACTCCCTGCCGCCTGATGACAATCAGTATTTGTGCCTCTGCAAATACCTGCTGCAATACTGTGACTTATAGGAAAAATATATATGTGGTCACTCAAAAGATATACTCTCCTATGTATTTGGTTTTATCCACAGTTCCTGGCTTAATACTGCCAAAACCTTTGGAACTGTCCACAGTAAGAGTGATGGGATATTTGGACTCTGGTCCTCAGTTCCTGAAGACACTTCATGGCCATAAAGCTAGATAGAAATGGGTGCCTTGCTATTCCTAGGCACCTCTTCTGTTACAAGGGAGTTCATGTTAATGAAGGCCACTTCTAGATCCTACGACTGCTTGTGGGTGAGGGGAAGCCGCTCCCACCGGCACGCACACACGCTGTCACCTGTCACTTCTTCCTGGTTTCCGGTGCTGTCTGCTCTGCTGTTGCCATCAGAGGATGTTCTGTGACAGCAGGCACCCTGTCTGATCTGATTCAGGTCCCAACATAGACATAAAACTGAGCAGGACTCTATGTGTATACATATTTGGTGAATAAATTAACTAAAATACTGCTACTACTTGACTTAGAATTCTGGGTTGCAGGAACAGCAGAAGGCTTTGTCTCCTTTTCCGAGTGCAGCATCAGTTCTAAAATATCAAAATACACACCCAGCCCCAGCACCACTCAACCTCTTCCCCCAGCAAGGCATCTCCTGCCCCTCAAGGCTTGTCACATGCAGTGGAAGGCAGGATCCAAGACGGGAGGACTTTGGGAGAATTCTGAGGGGTAGACAGAAAAGACCCAGACTGCCTTCAACAGCCTGTCAGTAGGAACAAGGACTGGGAGGAGGCGGGGATGTGTTACAGAGAGTGGAGGATGTCTGCGACACTCCAAAGTGACGGACGTGGATACCAGCTGAGGACACCTAAGTGTCTAGAAGGTGCTGCCGAGTGTCGTGCTGCTTATAATAAAAGGAGAAGAGAGACAAACTAGTGTAAGATCTGTTAATCAGAAAAATTTCTCGGCCTCTCCAGATAGTAGAAGGTGCTGAAATCCAGAAACGGCTGCTCAACTCTTGACAAAGAGGCCACACAACCTTCTGCGGAAACCTAGGAAAGACCTAAAGTCAGAGTGTCCAGTCACAGGACAGGCTCTTCCCTGAGGAAACAGCTGTTGGGCAGAGGGCACCCAGAGCCCAGGACAGGAACCCTACTTGCTCAGGCTGAAAGGGAAGAGCATGCAGCGAGAAGAGCTGACAAAACCCCAAAACGCTGTTGGCAGGAAGCAGTTGAAAAATGAACCAGCTGCAAACGCCCTTCATGAAAAGGCAAAAAATAAAAACCTGCATTGGGCCAGGAGGACGACCCAGTGCTGCATCAGAGCCCCTCCTCCCCATCTTCCCTTTTTGTAAGCCCAGAAGACTGTTTCTCATGACTGTTCACACTGCATCCTGGAGGAGGGGCCACAGATAAGGAACAGCCTCCAAAGCTGGCCAGAGAAGCCTCATCCACACCTGATTCTGCAATGGGAGCCGAGGGTGGGGGCCACGGAGGGGGCAGAACATGAATCTCTGCAACTGGGGGTGGGGGTGGGCCTAGTCTGGCACGCTGCAGTGCACAGAACCCTAAAAGAGCCCCTACCTCCCGCCTGAACCCCCGAAACTGTTCTGCAACGCGACCATGTCCATCATCAGGTACATGATACCGCACAGGGGGGTCTGCAGCGGTCCCCATGGTTACTCATCAGTTGATTTTAAAATAAGGGGATTCTCCTGGATTAAGGGGTTCATCTAATCCAATCACACATGCCCTCTGAAAGCAGAACAGGGTGTTGGAGCAGCTTATGAAAAGAACTCGACTCACTGATCAGGGTTTCAAAGACAGGGGGGCCTCTAGGAGCAGAGAGGGGCCCAGCAGAAACAGATCTCAGACCTGTGACCACCAGAAACTGGATCCAACCAGTAGTGCCCCCTGAGCCAAGTGGATTCTTCCCTGACTGACAGCCTAGATGGGAGCCCAGCCTGTGACTCTGGCCTTCGGAGACCCCACGTCAGAACCCTGAGCCTGCCTGGACTCTGACCTACAGACCATCAAGTTTGTTACACAGAACAGAGAGTGAGTACACACCCTGCACACCCCACCTAGACTTCCTCACCCACTAGGGAGCTCTGCTTCTAGAGCTGGCCTAGTGTTTACATTGCTACTTACTAACTTCCGCAGTAACATAAGAAATTCTGACAAGTAAAAACAGTGTCATATGGTGATTTCTTTCCAAATTAAACCTCCACAACAGAAATTTTCTTTCCACTCATGCTGTTACTTAACTTTATCACAGAAATACCAAAAACCGTGTTTATATCTGAATCAGATTCCTGTGTCTAATCAGTAGCTACTCCACATTCTCCTTTCATGCAAAGTTTGCAAATCATAGGTGCAAATTCATTCAAGGCAATCAGGGAGATTCTATTACTCGAGCCAATGATTGATTGACTAGGGTCCACAAAAGAATTTTTCAGCTGATAAATGATCTTTTTATAAGATTTTGTATTTATAAGCAAACTAACGAAGTACAGGTTTCCCTCTTGGATATCACAAAAGGATGCTAAACAGAGTCAGTAATATATTTAAAAACTGAGTTACTGTAAACACATTCTTCAATTTAAAAAGTGAATTACTGTAAACACATTTTTCATCAACAGATTAAATTTAAAGTTATCTTAAATGTCAATAAGAATGTCCTCCATTTAATTACACTTCACCTAGGTCCCTGGGCAGTTATTTCAAAAGGGTAATTTGTAACTGAGTAAATGGTGTAACTGAGTAAATGGTAAAACTGGAATTGTTACTTTGAAAATTATTTAAAAGATCACATTGATTGCCTGGTGATACAAACTGTATTATGATATGACTGCATTACCACTTCCTTCTAAAGATACCTTGATTGCATTAAATGCCCAGACCACCTATTCAATTTAAATAACAACTTTAAGATAAGTGAACATACCTGAAGAAAAACATGACAGTACACGGATCATATAACTCATACATTTTGTTGAAGTCAGGTACTTCTGTAATATCCACAAGATAAATAACCGCAAAATTTTTAACCTAAAAGTAAAGGAGATTGGAGGGGAAAAGAACTGAAATAACAAATCAACTTTTTTTTTCTGTAAAAGCACATTAAAAAACAAAAACAAAAACAAAAGAATCTGTATATAACAGGACAATTTTCAAACTAGCTCTGCAACAGGTTTTCCCAGGAGATCTGCCATGTGGGAAATCACTTCACTAGCATCACAGTCCTGAGCAACTGTCCATTAGCATGCTTAACGTTTTCCAGATAGCAAGTTATGAGAGTCCTGCAAGAAAAGTCCACGGACACATCATTCATGCTGATCCAGTAAAATGCTACATGAACTTTTACAAACATTTAACTGTATGTAGCAAACAAATTTTTTAAAACATGCCCCTGGAATTCAGCCACACATTTCCCTCTAACTTAGGTCTGGACACCTGCCTAACAACTCAAATCATATTGTAGGTAACAAATGCTCTAATTTCTTCCTTAATTGCAAGTCCATCACAGAACATTTAGAAAACTCAGAAAACCATAAATAAAATTACATCCAATTCCAACACCCAGAGTTAATTTCTGAGAACATATTTTTACTATATTCTTTCCCCTTTTCTGGTCTATATTGTTTATGCTGTTCTAATAAAATGTGATCATACAGTGATCATACTATAATATTTTGTATCTCACTTTAATTATGAGTGTCCTCATATAAACTGTATACTATATATAAGAAAACAATCAAAACAAAACTTTATGGCTACTTAACAGTTCATCAAATGGCTATGCCATTATTTTACCATTCTTCTGTTATTTTTATTTTTCATGAATATAAATAAAATTTCATTAATATCAATTATTCATATATTAACATTATTACCCTTAAATTTATATACATATTTCATTATTTCTTAAGGATATACACCTAAAATAGAATCTTTAGAACAAAGGACATGACATTTTAAATGCTCCTTATAATTTCTGTCTCAGTGCCTTTTAGAAAGCGTATACCAACTTAAAATACTGTGGGTTGTGGGGAGGGAGGTGGGAGGGGGGTTCAGGATGGGGAACACATGTAAATCCATGGCTGATTCATGTCAATGTATGGCAAAAACCACTACAATATTGTAAAGTAATTAGCCTCCAACTAATAAAAATAAATGGGAAAAAAAAATACTTTGGGTTGAATTATGTCCTTTTACCCTAACAAGAAAACAAACTGAAGCCCTGACCCCTCGTTCTCAGAAGGTGGCCTGACCTGGGAACACGGTGCCTGCAGAGCACATTAGCGAAGGTCAAATGAGGTCATACTGGAGTCTGAACCATGATCCAACCCGGCTGGTTGAAACAGGCCAAGGGAGAACACAAACACGCCAACTGAACCCAGAGGGCTAGGGAAGGCAGCTAGAAGTCGGGGAGCACCCCAGGAGGGGACACACCAGGATGGGGAGAACAGCAGGGACTTTCACGAGGGAGCATGTTCTGCTGACATCCCAGTCTCAGACTTCTGACACCCAAGCTGTGAGACAACACATTTCTCTTGTTTTAATCTGCCCCATTTGTGATGCTTTGTTACGGCAGCCCCAGAAACTTCACAGAAAATGCACATTTCTTCTTCCAAACTAACTCTAAAAATCTGACTGTAATTTACCAGTGAAATAGCATGGGATTTGGTTTAATACTAAAGTACAAAAACTGAGGGATTAAATGGCACAAGACTGACAGAATACTGGTAATTGCAACAAGTACAGAGTCCACTATGCTCTGCTCTGTACATCTGGGGATATTAAGAAATATTGACTATGGACATTAAACCACCACCTTCCACAAAAAGGAGGGAAGGAAGTTTACATTCACAAGCACGCCTTTTGCTGACAGACGTCAGTGCCGAGGTAGGGGAAGAAAAGGAGTCTCTCCGAACCTCTCCCACATCCCCTCTTCCTGGTGAACAGAGAGAACACACCTGCAGAAGGCAGAGAGCGAGCCGAGCACCATGTGGTCCCATGCACACAGAGACGGAGGACTGCTGAAAGCAGCCACTCTGCTCCGCTGTACGACTGCCTCCTGGCAAAAGGTACCCTGCTGGTTTATGAGTTCTGGTGGTTGTGGTTTAGTTCCTAAGTTGTGTCTGACCCTTGCAACCCCATGGACCATAGCCTGCCAGGCTCCTCTGTCCATGGGATTCTCTAGGCAAGAATACTGGAGTGGGTTGCCATTTCCTTCTCCAGGGGATCTTCCTGACCCAGGAAACGAACCTAGGTCTCCTGCCTTTCATAAGTCCTGCCTGCATCTAGTTTTACTAAGCAGAGATGTTTTATTTTACTTCTTCTCTCACAAAAAGAAAAAAAAAAGATACTACAATGTAAAAGTTAGGTATTAACATCACAGTATAACCACACACACACACACACACACACACGCGCGCATAGCCTCCTAAAGCATAAAATGACAACTCGATGTACAATTTTCACACTGTGAATGTTGGTTTTTATGTGAGACTTTTTAAAAAGGTCTTATTTTCTTTTGCCTCCAATAATGAGTAAGAAAACTGTAGCTCATTCAGAAGTCAAAAAACATCTGACACTACAGGTCTTCATCATCTCTTCCTTCCACATAAATCCCATCATGATAGACGAGAAGCCTCCCAAGGTCAGGAACCACATCTGCTGTCTTTTCTGGTGGTCCTCGAGCCAACCAGGACCTGACACACCCAGGGGACCAGTAAATATCACTAGTTGAATGAATGAACTTCAGAAATACACATATATTTCAAAACTCAGAAAATGTTTTATTGTCACTATGGACTTAATTACATAATCCTGAGTTCAAACAGACCTGCCTTAAAAGATGGTCTGTTCTTCCTCGAGGAGGTGACCTGAGAGGCCCTCTAGCCCTGCAGCACCAGCTGGCCTCTCTCACACAGTGACAATGCAGTTCCACAGTCCTGCACGCCACTCAATGCCACTCACGCATGTCACTAAGACCGAAGGCTGTCAGTGTTGCCTTCCACCTTCTCTATGAAGCTCCTCCATTAGCTAAGAACCCACCTAAAATTCTGGACAAATGTTCTTGACTGTCAATTGGTACTATGTATTTTTGAAGTATCAATTTTTACATTTTTAGATAGTTCCTTTCAAAGCCATCAAAAAATTGCGTGATAACTTCCTTTTCTCAAACTATTATTTGCCCTGATTGGTTACTGGTTCCTATGAGATTTCTCAATTGAGAATAAATTTCTGCAGGTTCAACCTACTGTATGACATGTTTAAGAAAGACCCCCAGAAGTCATTCCTAAATAATTCCATGAATACATTTACCTTAAATACAATCTTATTAGAAGGTCTGACTATGAGATAGTATAACTGAGGTTTTGCATATTTTAAATTCTACTTGTGTGAACTCTTTAAACATACAAAAATTAAACATCCCATTTATTCTTACACATAATGGGACTTGGTCACAGTGCTGCCAAAGTACACTCCTCCAAAATGGCAAGACAAAATAGTCTTACCTTGAAGCTGTGCACAAAATCACCCACTAATCAGAAAACTTTATTTTTTTTAATATTTATTTTTATTTATTTTGCTGCACCGGGTCTTAGTTGTGGCATGTGGGATCTTTAGTTGTGGCACATGAGAGCTAGTTCCCTGACCAGGGATTGAACCTGGGCCCCCTGCTTTGGGAGCCTGGAGTCGGGGCCACTGGACCACAGGGAAGTCCTGAAAACTTTATTTTGATAATAATTCTACCAAACTCCAGACATCTGTAAAATCTTTCAACAAATCTCTATGTTTTTAGTATAGCTCAAAACTAATCCGGCATGAGGTGGGGCTGGAGCTGCTGAAGCAGAGTCAAAAAAACACATTCCAGGAAAATAGTATAATCAAGTCCAGCCTCAATGTTGGAATTTTACTCACTTTAAAACAGCTGGGGTATCCAAACAGGGCTCGTAACAAGATGAGGAACATCTCCCATTATCTGCCATTTCTGCAGAGGGAGATAGACAGTTAAATTGTTCTTTATACTAAAACCTTAAATTTCAAAAATTCCTGTTGAACGTCCCCGAAAAGGGCTTCCAGAATTATAAACTCATATTCTGCCCTTATACTAAGCAGAAAATAAAACATTAACAGTTTTGTAATGCATTTCAAGTTTGCATTTTTAATGACTATACTAATACATAGTATTGGAAGTTTATTAAAATAGAAATCCAAGTTCTGGATAAAAGAAAAAGAATAACTTAAAAGACCAAAGAAAAATACTCCAAGTGAGCCCAATTAAACTGTTCTTACCAACAGGTTCTATTCCAAAAAGAGCACACCTGCTAGCACTACAGCAATTTGGTCTCTGACTTCTACATAGGGATTAAAAAAGAACAATTCTGGTAAAGGTCCCTAAAAACTTACATTGACACAAAATCTGTCTCCTAGCTAAGAGTATCTTGCTGAGCTTTGCTCAGATATGAACAGCAAACAACCCTCACACTTCTGCCATCCTAGCCTTGTGCTGAGGGCGACCGGGTCTGGACATCCCCTGGTACTTACGCGCCACCTGCAAGGCAGAACCCAGAACACACACCTAAGTTACGTCAGCGTCCACACAGCAGTGATTTGATTACTGGAACAGGGTCTTCATCCGTTATCACTGACTTCTGCAGTCTCTGCCCTTGACCACTGCAGCTCAAGTCATGTGGAAATGACCTCTGACCCGACGGGGAGGACCCAACTGGCAGAACCCTGCTCTCCTGAGTTTCCCAGGCATCTCTTCAAGCTCCCTCAAAGCCTTGGTGTCCAAGAGGAAGGGGAGGGTAAGGTTATCACCACAGACTCCTGCTCTGACTCAGTTCTCGTTGAAGGGATTCAGAATTCCTGGGGGAGCTTCTGGACCTCACCTCAGATCTGCAGAATCTGACTCTCTGAGATGCACTTTCGGTGACAGACACAGAAGGATGGTCCCTAATGTTCACAGTGACACCACCCCTACCTCACTCTGCCTGTCCTACCAAAGAGGAGACAGTGAAAATTACTGATGGCAGGTCAGACTACTTTTCCATTCCTAAATACAAACTATATCCTTATACCTATTACTCTTTACTCAAAGAAGTTATTTTAATCCAGCCCATATTAGCATATCTTACTCCTGTGAAATAAATGATGGCTTCAATGTTTCCCTTATTTTTATACTTTATTAAAATGAATAACCTTTCAAGATAACATTGAATATTAAAATTTTTTACTAATACCCTAATATTTTTGCCTCTTGCCCTATTACTTGCCCTATTACCACAATTGCAAAAATCTAAATCAAATTTGGACATGGATTTGGGTGAATTCTGGGAGTTGGTGATGGACAGGGAGGCCTGGCGTGCTATGGTTCATGGGGTCGCAAAGAGTCGGACACGACTGAGCGACTGAACTGAACTGAACTGAAATCAAATTTACCCTAAAATACCCATGAGACAATTACAGAAAGAGAATTAAGCCCTAATTATTCAACAGTGCCCTACAATTGCTCTTTATTGTGAGCAAATGGCCACAGACAACCCCGTGTACTAAATTTAAGGATTAGGAAAACTAGTTTTAACATTACAGTTCTACTTTTTCCCAATGTTTCCTACACTGGACTCACTCTAAGCTATAAATCAAGTCACTTACAAAGAGCACCCTGGGGAAAAAAAGGGACTCAAATAAAAAGAAGGTAATTTACTATGTTGTTACCATAGATGTTCTGCTCAATACATACAACAAACACGGTACCAAAAAAATGACAAGTTTTTTAAACTAAGCCATTCAAAGTAAGCTCCTACATTCAGCCAAATTCTGCAAAAGTGTTTTGCTCTTGGCACTACAGATGTAAATTTTTGAAAACACCCTATCAGTTAAAATCCCTATAAATTAATAAGAATCTTTCACTTCTTCAGGGAGAGACATCATGAACCTCTTAAAAATTTGAAAATCTATGGAAACTTCTGCCAGTAAGGATATAAGCTATTCTGACCAATTTCAGGGAGCCCATCCTCATACCCCAAGGTAAGTCTGTACTTCTGTGAATCTTACTGCTTCTCTTTAACTGGTGAACTGGCTGTACTTTTAATTCTTACCGGCCAAACAACAGCAATCCAACAGGATGCAAACACCAAACCGGATAGCAGGACGCGACGGGAGGTGGGGCTGCTTTACCTTTTCAGCAATGCTGTACAGAACCTCATCCATCTTCATGCAAGTAGGGTCCCAGTCGTGCCCAAACCGAATGACGACCACGCGGTCTTCTTCCGAAAGGATGGCCTGATCCACCTGCCAGCCATTGTGCAGGTGCGGGAGCATGTACGACATCTTGGGCCAACGGGTCTGCGGGTGAATGGGGGAAATCACCGGCCAGCTCCTCCTAGCTCCCCCATGGCACACCAACGGGACCCCCCGCCCCACGGAGCCTCACCACAGAGCCCCCCCACGGGGTGTCACCCTGCGGGGCCCCCACCCCACGGGGGCTCAGCCTGAGGGGCCCCCAGCCCACAGAGCCTCACCACGGAGCCCCCGGCTTACGGGGGCTCACCCCGAGGTGCAGTCGATGCGCCGCCGGCAGGGCCAGGCCCGCGTCCACCAAGTTCCGACCCCGATCCCGCCACAGGAACGCCTCTGCGCCCCGGCCAAGAACCCAAGGCCAGGGGACGCCTGGAATCGCACAACCGCACATCACTCGCCGCCCCCTCCCCACAGTCTCCAGCCGCGCACGCACCTCTGCCCACACGGGGCCCTCCCGCTCAGCGGTCCTTCCGGGCGCGGAGCGTTCTCACAGGGTGTGAGCGCCGGCGAGTGGGCCCGCGCGCCCACAGAGCGTGAGCGCCGGCGAGTGCGTGCGCGCGCCCGTAGAGCGTGAGCGCCGGCGAGTGCGCGCGCGCGCCCGGGCCGGGCAGGGCCGTGGACTCCACTCTGAGGGACTTGGGGCTGAAGGTGGCGGCGGCTGCTTCAGACCTACTGCGTCTCCAGTGAGTCGGCGTCCGAGCTTCCGCGATGCGACCGGGAACCGGGAGTGAACGAAGAGAATAACCTCTCTGAGGACAGGCTCGTCGCCGTTCACTCCCACACAAAGCCCCCCTAATTAATCATTTTGGAGGCTCTGCTTTCCAGACGCAAGCACAGTTGCTTTACTTGTGAAAAGTGGTTCTTTAACAGAAGAGTACTGGTAAGACGCAAGTGCACCCAAATAACTTACTGAAATTAGTGTTTCTAAACATTTTTTGTTGTAAAATTTAAATAATATAAAAGTTACCATTTTAGCTATATAGTTCAGTGGCATTTAGTATGTTCACATCATTGTGCAACATTGTGCAACACTCCAGATACTTACTTTGTTAAAAAGCTTTGTTGAGATATTATTTACATACCATTTGTGGCTCAGCTAGTAAAGAATCCGCCTGCAATGAGGGAGCCCTGGGTTGGGAAAGATCCCCTGGAGAAGGGAAAGGCTACCCAGTCCAGTATGATAGCCGAGAGAATTCCATGGACTATACATGGGTCGCAAAGAGTCGGACACGAATGAGCGACTTTCACTATGTTATACTACTACCATCAAGTGATGCGCGCATTTTAAATAAGATGGTTTTTCACAGAGTTATGGAACTCTGCGACCCAATTACGGCTGGGCATGGCAGTTCACTCCAGTATTCTTGCCTGGAGGATCCCCATGGACAGAGGAGCCTGGTGGCCTGCAGTCTGTGGGGTCTCAAAGAGTTGAACATTTCTGAGAGACTAAGAGCACACACAGCAGTTAGTCCCACATCCTTCTCATCCCTTTGGCTTTTGGCAACTTTTAATCTATCCTGCTGCTACTGCTAAGTCACTTCAGTCGTGTCCGACTCTGTGCGACCCCATCCCTGGGATTCTCCAGGCGAGAACACTGAGGTGTGTTGCCATTTCCTTCTTCAGTGCATAAAAGTGAAAAGTGAAAGTGAAGTCACTCAGTCATGTCTGACTCTTCCTGACCCCATGGACTGCAGCCTACCAGGCTCCTCTGTCCATGGGATTTTCCAGGCAAGAATACTGGAGTGGGTGCCATTGCCTTCTCCGAATCTATCCTAGGGCCTTCCCAAAGAGTCGGACATGACTGAGTGACTTCACTTTCACTTTTCACTTTCATGCATTGGAGAAGGAAATGGCAACTCACTCCAGTATTCTTGCCTGGAGAATCCCAGGGACGGGGAGCCTGGTGGGCTGCCGTCTATGGGGTTGCACAGAGTTGGAAACAACTGATGCGAAATTAGCAGCAGCAGCAGTAGCAGGGCCTTCCCAGGTGGTTCTAGTGGTAAAGAACCAGCTTACCAATGCAGAAGATTAGGTTTCATCCCTTGGTGGGGAAGATCCCCTGGAGGAGGGCATGACAACCCATTCCAGTATTCTTGCCTGGAGAATCCCATGGACAGAGGAGCCTGGCAGGCTGCAGGCTGCAGTAGGGTTGCACAGAGTCAGACATGACTGAAGCGACGTAGCATGCATGCAGGCAACCTATCCTAGATGTTTTGTGTAAATGGAAACATAAATATGTAGTCTTTCATGGTGGCTCAGTTGGTAAAGAATTTGTCTGCCATGCAGGATACAGGGATTCGATCCCTGAGTCAGGAAGATCCCCTGAAGCACATGAGAGCCCACTCCAGTATTGTTGCCTGGAGAATCCCACGGACAGAGGAACCTGGCGGACTACAGTCTGTGGGGTCACAAGAGTCAGGCGTGATTTAGCGACTACACCACCACCAACTACTAACCTATCCTAGACATTTAGTGTAAATAGAAACATAAATATGTAGTTTTTTTACTTCCTTCTCTTAGCATAATGTTCTCAAGGTTCACCCACATTGTATAAACATAATAGCAGACATCAGCACAGTTGACCCTTGAACAAACACAGATTTGAACTTACACATGTACTATGTGTACTACATGGTCTGCAGTTGGGTAAATCTGGGGAACTAGGGATATAAGGGGCCAACTATATAGTTATGCAAGGATTTTTGACTTCACAGAGGGTCATCACTGAAGGATCAACTGTACTTAGTTCCTTTTTGTTGTTTATTGTTTAGATATACTGCATTTTATCTATCCATCAATTAATTGCCATTAGAGTTGTTTACACTTTTTGGCTGTTATGAGTAATGCTGCTATGAACACTTGTGTACAAGTTTTTGTATGGATTTAAGTCTTCATTTTTCTTGGTTATATACAGGTGGAGTAGCTGAATCATATTATAATTACATATAATGTTTTGTGAAATTGCCAACTGTTTTCAGATGCAGCTATACCGTTTTACATTTCCAACAGCAACATGATGGTATTGGATTTCTCCATGTCTTTGTCTACTCTTCTTATTTGTTTGTTTTTGTTGCTGTTTTTTTGGAATGATACCCTGCTAGTTGTGATGTTTTATTACATCACAACTTTCCCTAATGGTTAGTGATATAGAGCATCTGTTAATATACTTGTCGGCCATTTGGAGAAATGTCTGTTTATCTCCTTTTGTCACTAAAAATGGATTAATTGTCTTTTTATTATTGAGTTACAGAAGTTCTTTATACATTCTGGATAGAAATCTCTCATCAGATATATGAAAATATTACCTCCCATTTTGTGGATTAAATTTTCACTTTTTTATTAGTATTGTTTGCAGCATAAAACTTAAATTTTGAAGAAATCCATTGTATCTTTTTTTCACTCTGTTGCTTGTACTTTGAGTGTCATATCTAAGAAACCATTGCCTAACTCAAGACCAGGAATATTTACTCCTCTTTCTCCAAAAGTTTTACAGTTTTAACTCTTCCTTTTAGGTTTGTGATCATTTTGAATAAGTTTTTGTGTATGGTGTTAGGTAGGAGTCCAAGTCCATTCTTTTGATTTTTTGTTTTGTTTTTGCCATTCCATGTGGCTTGTGGGATCTTAGTTCACCAACCAGGGATTGACAACTCCGTTCTTTTGTATGCGGATATCCAGGCGTCACAGAACCATCTATTGGAAAGATTTCTTTTTTTCACCATCAAGTTGCCTTGACACTCTTGTTGAAAATCAATTGATTTTAAATATAAGGATTTATTTCTGTAGTCTCAAGTCTGTTCCAATGATGTGTATGTCTAGCCTTATGTCGTACCACACTGTCTTGATTAGCATAGCTTTGTGATAAGCTGTGAAATCAGGAAGTGTTAGTCCTTCTATTCTGTTCCTTGTTAAGACTGGCTTGGCCACTCTGGGTCCCTTGCATTTCCATATAATCTTTAGGATTAGTTTGTCAATTTCTGCAAACACACACACACACACCCAGGATTTTGCGTGCGTGTGCACACACACACACACACACACACACACACACACACACCGGGGTGTTGATAGGAATTTTGTTGAATGTGTACACCAATTTAGGGAATATTGCCATATGAACAGTATTAAGTCTTCCAAACTATGAATATGGGATATCTTTCCATTTATTTAGGCCTTCTTTAATTTCTATGATTTTTATAGTTACCACAATTCATGTCTTGCACTCTTTATTAATTTTGTTCCTAAATGTTTTATTCCTTTTGATGCTATTTAAATGGAATTGTTATTTTAAATATTTTCAGGTTATTCATAATCAATGTATAGAAATAGATTTTCTCATTTGGTTTTATTTGTTATTCCAGTTTTAGTGAGCTGTAACTGACATACAGCATTGTATAAGTTTAAAGTGTACAGCATAATGATTTGACTTGTGTACATCATGAAATGATTATCACAGTAAGGTTAGTGAGCATCCATTATCTTATATAGATTTTAAAAAAAAGAAAGAAAAAATATTTTCCCCTGATGAGACCTCTTAGTACTTACATTCTTAACAACCTTCATATATAATTTATAGCTGTGTTTATTATATTAATCATGTACATCTGTAGTACTTTTTTACCTTTTTTTAAATGTAATTTTATTTATTTATTTGGCTGTGCTGGATCTTTGTTGCTGCATAGGCTTTTCTTTAGTTGTGGCAAGCAGGGGCCACTCTAGTTGTGTGGTGTGTGGGTTTAGCATTGCAGCAGCTTCTCCTGTTGCAGAGCACAGGCTCTAGAGCATTTGGGCTTCAGTAGTCACAGCTCCAGGAATCCAGAACACAGGCTCAGTAGTTGTGGCACATGGGCTTCGTTGTCCCAGGCATGACTGATCTTCCTGGACCAGGGAACGAACTTGTGTCTCCGGCATTGGCAGGTGGATTCTTTACCACTGAGCCACCAGGGAAGTCCCACTTACTTCAGTTCAGTTCAGTCACTCAGTTTTGTCTGACTCTTTGCAACCCCATGGACTGCAGCATGCCAGGCCTCCCTGTCCATCACCAACTCCCAGAGTTTACTCAAACTCAAATCTGTTGAGTTGGTGATGCCATCCAGACGTCTCATCCTCTGTCCTCCCCTTCTCCTCCAGCCTTCAATGTTTCCCAGCAAAAGGGTCTTTTCCAGTGAGTCTGCTCTTCCCATCAAGTGGTCAAAGTATAGGAGCTTCAGCATCAGTCCTTCCAATGAATATTCAGGGTTGGTTTCCTTTAGGATTTGATCTCCTTGCAGTCCAAGGGACTCTCAAGAGTCTCCTCCAACACCACAGTTCAAAAGCATCAATTCTTTGGTGCTCAGCAAAGCTCAGCCCTCTTACTTAAAACAGGAAATTTGTACCTTTTGACCACCTTCTTATAATTCTCCTTCCCTCAACCCCCCACCTCTAGTAAGCACAAATCTCTTTTTCTATGAATTTTTTGTTTGTTTTTTGAAGCATAATTGACCTACAACACTATGTTGGTTCCTGGTGCACAACATAGTGATTTGATATTTCTATACATTACAAAATACAGTTGATTTTCGTATAGTGATCTTGTACTCTTCGGGCTTCCTAGGTGGTGTTTGTGGTAAAGTACCTGCCTACCAACACAGGAGACATAAGAGATGCAGATTTGATCACTGGGTCAGGAAAATCCCCTGGAGGAGGGCATGGCAACCCACTCCAGTATTCTTGTCTGGAGAATCCCATGGACAGAGAAGCTTGGTGGGCTACAGTCCATAGGGTTGCAAAGAGTCAGAGATGTCTGAAGTGATTTAACACTTATACTCTGCAACCTTGATGAATCATTTATTATTTTGAATGGTTTTTTTAGTGGATTCCTTGAGATATTCTGCATATAAGATCATGTCATCCACAAATAGGCACAGTTTATTTTTTCCCTGCCAATCTCGATGCTTTTTATTTCTTCCTTGTCTAACTGCCCTGGCTAAAACATCCAGTACAGTGTTAAATAGAAGTGGCAGGAGCAGACATTTTGTCTTGTTCCTTATCCTAGCGGATAAGCATTCAGACTTTCACTATTCAATATTATGTTTGCTGTGGGTTTTTCACAGATGCCCTTTATGAGGTTAAGGAAACTCGTTTCTATTCCTACTTTATTGAATGGTTGTTTATTTCTAAATATTTATTTATTTTGGCTGCATTGTATCATTGTTGCCATGCACAGGCTTTCTGTCATTGCGGTGCATAGGCTTCTAGTTGTTATGGCTTCTCTTGTTGTGGAGCATGGACTCTAGGATTCGCAGGCTTCAGTAGTTGTAGCACATGGGCCCTGTTGCCCTGTGGCAGGTGGTATCTTCCCAGAGCAGGGCTCTAACTGGTGTGCCTTGCATTGCAAGGCAAATTCTTAACCACTGGCCCTGTTTGTTTTAATCATGAAATGTTGTTTGGTTTTGCCAAATGCTTTTTCTGTTGAGATGATCATATGAGTTTTGTACTTTATTCTGTTAATATGGTGTACTACACTGATTTTTGTATGTTAAACCAGTCTTACCTGCCTCCTGAGAAATCTGTATGCAGGTTAAGAAGCAACAGTTAGAACTGGACATGAAACAACAGCCTGGTTTCAAATCAGGAAAGGAGTACGTCAAGGCTCTATATTGTCACCCTGCTTATTTAACTTATATGCAGACTACGTCATGCGCAATGCTGGGCTGGATGAACCACAAGCTGGAATCAAGATTGCTGGGAGAAATATCAATACCTCAGATATGCAGATGACACCACTCTTATGGCAGAAAGTGAAGAAGAACTAAAGAGCCTCTTGAAAAAGTGAAAGAAGAGACTGAAAAAGTTGGCTAAAAACTCAACATTCAGAAAAGTAAGATCATGGCATCTTGTCCCATCACTCCATGGCAAATAGATGGGTAAACAATGAAAACAGTGACTTTATTTTTTTTGACTCCAATATCACTGCAGGTGGTGACTGCAGCCATGAAATTAAAAGACTCTTGCTCCTTGGAAGAAAAGCTATGATAGACCTAGACAGCATATTAAAAAGCAGAGACATTACTTTGCTGACAAAGGTCCAACTAGTCAAAGCTATGGTTTTTCCAGTAGTCATGTATGGATGTGAGAGTTGGACTATAAAGAAAGTTGAGTGCCAAAGAATTGATGCTTTTTAACTGTGGTGTTGGGGGAGACTCTTGAGAGTCCATTGGACTGCAAGGAGATCCAACCAGTCCATCCTAAAGGAAATCAGTCCTGAGTATTCATTGGAAGGACTGATGTTGAAGCTGAAACTCCAATACTTTGGCCATCTGATGTGAAGAACTGACTCATTGGAAAAGACCGTAATGCTGGGAAAGATTGAGGGCTGGAGGAGAATGGGACGATAGAGGATGAGAAGGTTGGATGGCATCACTGACTCAATGGACATGAGTTTGAGCAAGCTCCGGGAGTTGGTGATGGACAGGGAAGCCTGGTGTGCTGCAGTCCTTGGGGTCACAAAGAGTCAGATGCAACTGAGCAACTGAACTGAAACCAACCTTGCATTCCTAGGATAAATCTTATGTAAGTACTAGTATTAGTCTCTCAGTCATGTCTGACTCTTTGCAACCCCATGTACCGTAGCCCGCCAGGCTCCTCTGTCTATAGGATTGTTTAACCTATATGCTGAGCTTACCATCAGAAATGCCTGGGCTGGATCAGTTACAAGCTGGAATCAAGATAGGCAGGAGAAACATCAACAACCTCAGATATGCAGATGATACCACTCTAATGGCAGAAAGCAAAGAGCTTCTTGATGACGGTGAAGGAGGAGAGTGAAAGAGCCGGCTTAAGACTAAAAAAACTAAAAAAGAAGCTAAACTAAGCTAGACTAGAAAAGCTGGCTTAGTTAAAACAAAGATCATGGCATCTGGCCCCATTACTGCATGGGAAATAGAGGGGGAAAAGGTGGAGGTAGTGACAGATTTCCTCTTCTTGGGCTCCAAAATCACTGTGGATGGTGACTGCAGCCATGAAAACAGAAGACAATTGCTTCTTGGCAGGAAAGCAATGACAAAGCTAGACAGTATGTTGAAGAGCAGAGACATTACTCTGCTGGCAAAGACCCATATAGTCAAGGCTATGGTCTTCCCTTGGTCACATATGGTTGTGAGACCTGGACTGTAAAGAAAGCAGAACACCAAAGAATTGATGCTTTTGAATTATGGTGCTTGAGAAGATTCCTGAAAGTCCCTTGGACAGCATGGAGATCAAACCAGGCAATCTTAAGGGAGATAAACCCGGAATATTCACTGGAAGGACTGATGCTGAAGCTGAAGCTCTAGTATTTTGGTCACCTGATGTGAACAGACAACTCATTGGAAAAGTCCCTGATGCTGGGAAAGATTGAGGGCAGAAGAAGAGGGCGTAGAGAATGAGATTGCTGGATGGCATCACCAGTGCAGTGAACATCAACTTGGGCAAACTCTGGGAGATGTTGAGGGACAGGGAGGCCTGGCATCTGCAGTCCAAGGGGTCATGAGGAGTCAGACATGACAGGGTGACTGAACAACAACTCAGTCGTGTCCAACTCTTTGTGACCCATGTACTATAGCCGGCCAGGCTCCTCTGTCCATGGGATTTCCTAGGCAAAAATACTGGAGTGGGTTGCCATTTCCTTCTCCAGGGGATCTTCTCGACCCAGGGATTGAACCCAGGTCTCCTGCATTACAGGCAGATTCTTTACCTTCTGAGCCACCAGAGAAGCTAAATCATATTTGGTCTAAGTAGTTTTTCAAAATATGTTGCTGAATTTGGTTTGCTAGTATTTTATTGAAGGTTTTGTGTCTATAACTCACAAAGGATATTGGTCTGTAGTTTTCTTGAAGTATCTTTGTCTGATTTTGGTATAGGGGCCTCATGGAATGAGTTGAAAAGTCACTAGTCCAGCCAAGAAAAATCGATTATTTGACCAAAGCTCTCCATTTCTCCTTTCATTTCCTCTAAAAGTATCTGATCATTAAGAAGATGGGAATAAATAGGCTAAATCATCTCTGAGTTAATCAGACGTCTTGAATTAATTTTATCTTTAGAAACCAAATTCTTCATTTTAAAAATGACTAAACATAAGCATTAAAAAACACAACCTGGAATTCTCAAGTAAGGGCAAGACAGATATTCAGTGGGAGAAGATGTTCCTATGTCTCCTAATTGGGAAAGGATACACATGGCCAAACAGAGCCCTCATTCCTGTGGAGCAACTGGCTTGAGTTGAAGGCAATTTGACAGAACTAATTGTTATTAATAAAAAATTATTGAAGAGCCTTATTACTCTTCTAGAAGGATTTGCATTTTTAAAAGAAGAAATGTTTTAAATCAAATGTAAGACAATGTTAAAGTGAGACTTTCTCTCAGATTTCAGCAGAGGCCCCAAATTGAAGATAAATGTACACTAGACTAATAACAAGAATAAATAACAGCTAAGGTAGGAAACTTCTTAGAACTGTCTGGAACTGAAAGAGGAGAGTAGAGTTTAGTAGAATAGAGTAGAGTGGAGACTGAAAGAGAACGTAGTGTTTTACTATTCTATCTCAAGGTCATAAAAAGGCTCTTGAGAAAGCATTGACTTGCAAAATGGGTTTATTCAGGAATAGCAAAAACTGTGATTTAAAACAGGCAATCAATGGCAAAAGAAAGACAAGTCCAGAGAACAAAGGAGAAGAATCTCTTTTATAGAGGAGAAGGGAGAGTGAAGAAGCTGGCTTAATACTCGGAACATTCAAGAAACTAAGATCATGGCATTCAGTCCTGTCACTTCATGGCAGATAGATGGGGAAACAATGGAAACTATGACAGACTTTATTTCCTTGAGGTCCAAAATCACTGCGGACAGTGACTGCAACCATGAAATTAAAGGACACTTGCTCCTTGGAAGAAAAGCTATGATAAACCTAGGCAGCGTTATTAAAAAGCAGAGACATTACTTTGCTGACAAAGGTCTCTGTAGTCAAAGATATGTTTTTTCCAGTAGTCATGTATGGATGTGAGTTAAGACCATAAAGAAGGCTGAGCACTGAAGAATTGATGCTTTTGAACCCTGGTGTTGGAGAAGACTCTTGAGAGTCCCTTGGACTGCAAGGAGATCAAATCCTAAAGGAAATCAATTCTAAAGGAAATCAACCCTGAATATTCATTGGAAGGACTGATGCTGAAGCTCCTATACTTTGACCACCTGATGGGAAGAGCAGACTCATTGGAAAAGACCCTTTTGCTGGGAAAGATTGAAGGCTGGAGGAGAAGGGGAGGACAGAGGATGAGATGGTTGGATGGCATCACCGACTCAATGGACATGAGTTTGAGCAAACCCTGGGAGATGGTGAAGGACCGTGCAGCCTGCGACTGTGGGGTTGCAGAGTCAGACAGGACTGAGTGACAACAACAAAGGAGGAGCTGGGCATGGCTTCTTGTCCATTGGAGGGAACCTGGAGTTGGAAGTGTAGTAGCTTCCCATTGGCTGGGTTGCTTCCAGACTGGGAGGAAGGTTTCCTTCCTTGTAGGCAGTTAGGTTGCGCCCTTCTTCTTGCTGGGTCTCCAATCAAGGGAGGGTGGGGCCCAGAACTATCCCTTCTGGCCTCCCAACTCTATCTGAAGTGAGGTTTCCGCGTGTTGATTTTCACACTTCTCACGCTGAGACCGGCCTGCAACCTTGCGCGCTGGACAGGCCCCACACTCTACCATCTAGACCCTGCTCCTGCGGGAGGCTCCACCAAAGCCGTCCCTCTAGGCGCCATTTGCCCTTCAGGCGGCTTCTCCTTGTGCCAAAAGTTCTCAGCCTCAGGGACCTAATGCTGGAAGTGCGGCGCGGCCTAGTTGGATGGGGCGGGGCTGGCAGAGAAGGCCAGCTGGTTGCGGGCTTGGGGGCGAGGCTGGGGCGGGGAGGGGCGAGGCTGGGGCGGGGAGGGGCGGGGCGGGGAGGGGCTGGGCACTGCGCTCTTTGACCTGAGCCTTCGCTGTCCAGGTCTTGGCTGGGAGGTTAGGTTGGCTGGAGCGTCCCTTGGAGTCTTTTTAAAAGGTAAATGTACCCCTAGAATGTTGCAATTTGGGGGGAGACTGGATCGAGCTCTGCCGTGTAGACATGACTGACCTTGGACTTCACCTGGGGCAGATGGGCAGCATTAGCATCCTAAGACCCTTCTGGGCCCCCAGGGCACAATCCTGAAGAATTTAATAAGGAAACTCCAGTGTTGTTATTTATACCTCCCTTGTTCCAGAGAAGACTTAAGATGGCTTCAGAGATTCTCAAGGTCATTTTGGACAGGTATGTACTTTTTTTCCTAAACTCTAGGCAGTGGCAGATTAAGCTTTAAATGAATAAAGCTTCATGTACCCACATCAGATTTTACAGTTTATTTCCTACATTAGTCAAATTTTAATTTTTTAATCTTGCCTTTCTTTTCTCTCATATTTAGCAGGCCCTGACAAACCATTTCTTATTCATTAAGTCTGAAATGGCAAACACACCCTCAAGGATATGTCTTTTGGTATATCTTAATCTTCAGGTCCCTTTATCTAGTCATGCATGAATAGATCATTTGCAGCAAATCCAAAAATCAGCATAAGGATGATTAAAAAAAGCAGAGGGACTAAACATGGCATCACCTACTCTTAGTTACAGAGTTGTTTTTTTTTTTTTCCCCCAGTCTGTTTTTCTGAGCCTCTTTGGAGCAGAATCAGGGATCTGTAGAGGACAGAGAACAAACAATTGTGATTTTATCCCCATGGAGAGGGCAGAGAGCTGCTCCATAGGTGAGATTGTTGTAGCCATGGGTTCCAGGAACCTGGAACTCAGAAGGACAAACTCACTCAGAAGGACAATGCAGATAGTGGAGTGCAGTTTATTACACCGGTGGGCCCAAGGCAGAGTCTCCTCTTAACCAAGGACCCCGACCAATTTTTGTGAAAACCTTGTATACCCTAAGTGTACTTGATCAAACCCACTTCCCCAAATTCCTTGAAACTAGTCTGGACGAGGTAAAGAGAGATACGATCAAAGTTAACCCACGAGTCATGTGTCAGAAGCCTAGATAGTTAAACAGTAGACATTATAAACATAATGGAATTTATGACTTTGTTCTATTACAGAGATAATTAGCATATTCTTTTAGGCGATGGAGAATCCAAGTACAAGTCCTGAGGCTCTTTTATTCGAGGGGATCTGGTTTTCCACTGGTATGCCATTTCTATAGACACCGGGCACTAAGTTCAGAGTCCATTGGGAGGGTGACCATGAGTGTAGCCTAATGTTTGCAGCCTGGCCTAAGATGGAGTCCAGCTCTGTCTATTTCCTCCTTCAAGGTGAGGATAGGCTTTGCAAGGGACGAGAGAGAGGATCAGAGGACAGAGTGGTAGGGAGAGAAGATACAAGTCATTGGGAGCCAGTTTGAAGCAAGTCTTGGCATGTTGGGGATGTGGGGATGATGGGAGGGTATTGGACTCATCTCTCAAATACTGTGAGGAAGCTTTGTGAGGAAATAGAGTTTTAAGAAATTTTTAAAAAATTTTACTGTGCTATATGAATTCAGTCTCTCTCTTTGGTGTAAGTTTGTTTCTAGACACTTAGGTAGATGTCTAAATTGTTCTTCAGATTTGAACATTAGTAACCCCCTTCACTGAAGGCTTGCCCCTCGGTCCTGCAGGATCAGAATGCTCTCTTTCATTATCTGGGCCACGATGCAAGGCTGTGTGTTCCCCTCACTCTGCTTTGGAGGAGAGCAAGTTTCAGGGAGAATCACAGTCAGGCAGAGTGGCCTGAACCAGCGCCTGTGGTCCTGCTTTTTTGTCCTCCTTCCTGCCTCACCCTATCTTTGTTTCTTTCTCTCTGTTCCCAAAACTAAAAATATTTTTTTGGTTGCAGTTGGTTTTTATTTTCATTTTTGCTTTTAAGTTAGAAAGCTCTCTCTTACCCCCCTCCCCCTTGCCTGGCCCCGCCCTTGCCCCTCTGTGAACTGAAGTCACTCTCCTTTCTTGCGTCACCTGGTGCTCCCTGCCCGGTCCTGCTCTGGGCTCAGAGTCCAGCTGGGCAGCCACGGTCACTGGTCAGGGATCTACATGCCTTCCTCTGCACCTCCCTCATGAGTGCCATGCACATGTCGGTCTTAACTTCTTGGAAGAAGAGGTTGGAAGTTCATTCTACTTTATTTTTCTTTCTGGGTCTCAATTTTAAAGAGGCTTTAAAAGAAGAAAATCCTGAGTTTAGAGCCTCGGGTCTGTGGGAGGCAATTTCAGCAAAGTTAACACAAAGTCTTTTATTTTTTAATTGAGCAATCATTTTGCAAGGAGAAAATAACTACTTTTAAATCTGTGTTAGCAGTTCAAATTAAACAGTGCAAGGAGCATGCACATAGCAGTTAGAAAATATACATGTCTGAACTATCACTCTCTTAACTAAAAACAAAGCTGTAAAATTTTTTATTTTTCCAAATTTCACCCATGGGTTTATCTTTTGACATGGACAAAATGTGGGTATCTAACAATACACCTTTGTGGTGAGTTCCTTTGTTGTCAGAATGTCCTAACCAACCATCGTGTCAATACTGGGCATCCAAGGACGCCTGCTAGAGGCAAGTCCACTTACTTCTCTCTGTGCAGAAACTGGGGGAGGAGAATGAGATGTGATCTCAGGGCACAGCTGTAACACACCTGTTGATATCATGTCAGTTTCACCAAGAACCCAGGAAGCCTGGGAGACCTTTGATCAGCCGCAGATCGGTGCTGGAGCCAAAGTTCCATCTTTCAACCCTGCCCGCCCCTCTGAGCACCAGGGTCAGCAGCAGGTAGGACCCGTGCTCCCTTCTAGGAAAGCAGTTAATAGGGATCCCACTTCCTGTCTCATGCTCCTTGGCTAGACTCCTGGCTGTGAGTGGAGATGGTCAGAGGCTGATGCTGGTGAAAGGAGTTACGGAACAAGGGGCAGAGCCCAGGGACAGCGTGAGCTCCTGAATCTGCCCAACGCTCCCACCCTCTGCTATGGCCATCCCTCCCCACTTCGACTCTCATCTCTTCTCCTTTGGAGAGGCCATGAGTCATGTGGATGGTCTTGGATCTTCACTATGTATACCCACTGATAGTAATGGCATGATGGATGTGTGTTATTGTTCCATAACCAACTTGAAGCAGGCAGGAATTGAGCCTGCTCTCTGTAAAACTAAAGTCTTATCCTTAATGAAGCTCTTTTAATCTTTTACTCAAAGTCCAAGAAGTAACACAAGTTTTTTTTTAGCCAATTGTTCTCTGAACTTTGAACACATTTTAAACATTTTTAGCCAAGTTTGTGACCCAAAGATAAAATGCACTCATTAGCCTCAACTCTTCAAAGCAGCTGGTTTTCTTTTCGGAAGAAAGCTATAAAATCTTTAAAAAAAAAAATCTTAGTTTAAATTAGGAACAAGGAACATAAGACATTATTTAATTTGTTTGACAGACAATAACAAATATCTTTTACTTTCACAGTAAAAAAAAAAATCAGTTAGTTACTGCAGCTGCTATGGCCAAAGGGCAGAAATAAAGACCCACGTCCAATAGGAGGAACGTGGGCCTGATGGGGTGTTGGTACCTTCAGAGTCCCGGTCTGTTGTGGTTCAGACTTTACAGGAATTCATCCAGGAAATAATTCCAGTCTTATAGTTCAGGAAATCTAAAGAATAGTAGAAGAGTATACAGGTTGCTCTCTTGAAAACTCTCTGACAGCAGAAATTGCATCTATCTTTCTGTAGGCCATGGGTGATCAGGACCTACCTGGAGTTCTGGTGTCTGATCTTGAAGGACCACATGGCATATGTGAAGATCATGTTGAAGACCTGAAGAGACACTTTAATCTCATTACCATGCAAGACTTTTTGGAAAATAAAGCACAGCTGGGTCCCAAGATCCAAGCTGTATACATCTGGGGCGGAAGGCCGGCCGTCAGCCAGGAGCTCCTGTGCAGCCTGCCCTCCTTGAAGATCGTGGCCAGTGCAGGGGCAGGGTTGGACCATCTGGACCTAGGGCTCGTGGCCAGCTTTGGCGTGAAGGTGGCCAACACACCACATGCTGTCTCCAGCCCCACGGCAGACCTGGGGATGGCCTTGCTGCTTGCCGCAGCTCGGAGAGTTGTGGAAGGTAAACAGCCAGGAGATGCTGGTTTTCCAGATTAGATGACGGATGTTTAATATCACACCTGATAAAGCCCTGGTCTCTTCACACTGCGTCCAGGACTCTGTGGCCCTGGGGTGGGAGCCAGTCTTGGTTGCTACAGCCTGGCCAGGGCCGGTCTCAGCCCCTGCACACATGCAGTCCACATGGTCTGTCTGAGCACTGTCTTTTCCTCCACCACATTCTACTCACTGTGCCATGGGGGTACCCATACATGTGAGGTAATTTCAGCACCACTATGGAAACACCCCGGGGTGATCCATTGGCCAGTCAGCCTGCTACCCTCCATGAAGGCCCACACATGAGTAGGTGAGACCCCACCTCTCCACACACTGGACATCACTGGGAGTGTCCTGGGAAGGACAGTGCAGCCGTTCAGCACTTGGCTGTCATCCTGGTGGAGCTCTGGGGTGAAGGGGCTTGAGGAGAGGAGGCAAAAACCAGGCTGGTTCTCTTCTGATTGCTGGTTCACACGTGCACACTCACACACACATACGCACTTGCATATGCACATAAACCATATAGAAACACATGCAGTCACATACACGTACATGTAGTAAAAAACATACAGACACACACACCAGAACCAACAAATTTTAACCACAAATCTTCCCTTAATGTGAAAGAAGTTGCTCGTTTAAAGCATCATGCCAGGAGGCTTGGGTTTGTGATGAGGAAACTGCTGTCCCATCCATCCTTCCTGCAGAAACATTTTGCTGTTAGATAGACATGCCTGAGTGCGCAGGGTCCATCTCGGGCTTCCTTCAACCTCATCTCTGTCAGGAGGTCCCGTGAGGGTTGTGGGGATTCTGTGTATGGTGCTGTCCACACTGCCCACTCTGCACCTTGTTTATTTTAGGTCATCAGTTGGCTGTTTCACCACATACAGAGAACTTTCCTACAGACTATATGGGTCAAGAAGTGACAGGGGCCACTCTGGGAATTATCGGCATGGGCAGCATTGGCTATAAGATTGCTCAAAGGGCCAGAGCATTTGAAATGAAGATTGTCTATCACAATAGGAAACACAGGTAAAATTCAGAAAATAGACTTGAAATTAACTGAGCAGAACTTACATCATCACTGCCTTCAGTATGGCTTTGATATATTATTTCTTCACTTTTTATTTGATTCCCTTATTCTGTCTCCAGAAAGCAGGGTTGATGATCAAAGAATGGATTGTAGCATTTTTATGATTCCCTAAAAATGTGGCAGGTAAGCTTCTCTTCATGGAAGAAATTTCACCAGAGAAAAGAGATTGGCTCACCTACAATTATGTGCTTTTTAAATTTGTAAGCGGATTCTTTCTGACCATGGGAGATGCTGCCCACATTTAATACACATGACACAAGGGCACAGGGCTTCCCCCAGCAGCGTTCGGTCTGAAACCGTCTTCCTCATACTCCATGAGCAGCATTTGGCCCAGCGCCCAGTCTTTTGATTCTGTCTCAGACCTGCCTGTTTGCCCTCACTTCACTGATGCCTCCTGCCTACGCCCTGGCTTTTCTCACCTGCATTCCACTCTGATGCAGAGGCCAGGGCTCTTCGGGGACAGGCATGTGATACGAGCAGGGCCTTCATAGTGGCTGGGTGTGCTGGCCGTTCCTTTCCTCCAGGCGGTCCCCTGGCCAAGATGTGTAGAAAGAATCCATACAGTTTTGTATTGCATATTTGTAGGGCAGGAGTGGCTACCAAGGCCGCTGAGCCCTCCTGGAGCTTGGCGTTTCTGTTGAGTAATCAGCTGCCTGGGGTGGGCAGAGCAGAAGCTAGGATTGAACCCAAAACAGCACACAAGCTGCCTGCACCAGAACCTTGGGGCCTTGCTCTCTGTTGAACACATGGCACTCCCGACCCTCTCCCATTTTGTTGTTTATTTTCTGGAGTTTCTGACGTGTTTGCCTATATCCAGCAGTGTCTCATGTCACTGAAAGCATGTCTGACACCATCGGCTGTACCAGCCTCTGGGGGCTCAGAGCTGAGTGAGAGGAAGCTCCTGTCCACAAGAGGCTTGCAGTCTGGTGTGAAATGCCACAGACACAGGGCTCAGAGCACCCAGAGATGCAGGTTTCCATGGGTAAGCCCTGAGCTCTGGGTCCAGCCACCTCTGAACCCACATGGGGTCTGGCCCCATGGGGGACATACTGAGCATACTGAGGGACTCTGCAGCCCTCTCAGAAACTCCCTCCTGGGGCAAACGGATGAATTTCTAAGCAGAGAACATGGTCTTCTCCCTTGTTCCCTTCATAGAAAATTGGAGGAGGAGGAAGCTGTTGGGGCCATTTACTGTGAGAGGCTGGATGACCTGCTTCAGCGGTCGGACTTTGTGATGTTGGCTGTGAGCTTGACGCCACAGACCCAGGGCCTGATCGGGAAGCGGGAGCTGAGATTAATGAAGCCCACCGCCATCCTTGTCAACATCGGCAGAGGTACCCGCTCCAGCTGTATGTGGGCTGGAGGGCTGTGCAGGAGGACCCCCAGCCCTGGCCACTCTCTCATTTCCAGTCAACCTTTTCCCTGAATGGTCTTAAAAATCCGCTAGACTTGTGGATGGTGTGTTAAAGGGATTATACTTTATATTTACAAATATTTCTGATTTTTATCTTCACATCATTTTGAGCCTCAAATTAGTAACATAAAGAATGAGAATGCTGAACCTCTGTGGGAGTTTCATATCTCAGTGTGGGCATCTCCTTGGGTAGGGCCATCACAATTTGACTGTCCACATGTTATCAAGCGAAAGTTACAGGGATGAATTTTCTGAGCCTCACTTAAGTCTGGTTATTTGACATTAGTGTAGAGCTTTGTGTGTCTGTGTACAGGAAGCCATAGGTCCTGTGTTGTAACTAAGTTTTCTGGAGCATTTGTAAAGGAGAAAACTGGCTCCTCAATGCTGGGGACCTGAGCACGTGTGAGGATCGGTGCTGGCATCACACCTGCTGGTGACTTGCCTTTGGGGTTGGGGGCCAGAGGACATGTGAGACCTGGCACTACCAGCAGCTACCTGGATCTCTCATCCGTAAAACCCAGAGAACAGTGCTTGCCGTGAAATCCCACAGGGCCAAGCTAGTGTGCTTGAAGGTTTTGAAAATTTATACCCTGTTGACAAGCAGGAAGGACCAGTGCATTTTGTACTTTTGGTGATGTCAGAGGTTGGAGACAAAGATTCTAGAAAAGCAAACACCCTAGGAAGGGCTTGGAGCTAGCACTCACAGGCTGGGTGCTGTGTCTTGACCATGGGGCAGCTCAGCCCACCAGTGGGAAGGGGGACTTCTCTGCTTGAGGGAAAGGGCCTCCTCAGCACTGTTCAAGCAGGCCCTGCTATTTCACATTTGAAATGCAGTTATGGTTCATGTTTGTGGCTGCTTGGTTTTTTGGCCTGTATATAAAACTATTATCTGGGGGCTGTTTCCTGGAATCCTCTGGTGGTTGGGAAGTGGTATGGTGAAGTGGCAGGGCCCAGGCTCAGGGCCAGACAGACCTGGGCTCAGATCTGGGTGGATGTGTTAGAAGTATGTGACTTCAGCTGAGTATGTCACCTGTAAAATGAGTATTGTCTTCTGCTGGGTAAGCAGAGTCAGTGAGAAGCATCTGTGAAGGGCTTAGTGCACTGCCTGGCACATGGCAGGCTCTCAGTGTCTGAGAATAGATTGGCAGAATGAAGTTCACGTGCTTTTTGTCAAACCTCTGACAAGATCAAGATGTGTTTCAGTGTGACCAGAGAGCACTGCCTAACTTGGGCCTACAGAGGAGGGGTCTCGTCCACCCAGGTCTGCTAGTTGATCAAGACGCCCTGGTGGAAGCCCTTCAGACCGGGCTCATTAAGGCGGCAGCGCTGGATGTGACGTACCCAGAGCCCCTGCCCAGGTAAGGAAGCCGGACAGGACCTACAGTTCTCTCCCTCCGGTTGGGAGAGGCCTCAGACAGCTGCTGCTTTTGACTTCTGCAGCCACATTGAACCGCATGTTGCAGTCACATAGGGTCTTGGCCTTGGAGCATGCCCCTGGTGACCTGTCCATTTCTGCAGCGGGTCAGACCTCTGCTTTAGCACCTCCACAGACAGGGCCCTCAGGGCACTGGGGCCTCAGACCCCATGGATGGAGAACGCACAGAATAGTCTTTCTCCGGTTGAGCCAAATAGTCCTCCCTTTACCCATTGACCCTGGTTTGCCCCCTGGAGCATCAGAGACTAACTTTGATGATTCTTCTCTTTACAAACCTTCAGATAACCACCACATTTCACCATAGTCTTTTTTTTTTTTTTAGGCTAAATATCTTCATATCCTTCACTTGTAGCCTAAATGATGTCATTTCCAGACACATTGTCCTTATTATTGCCTTCCAGTCCTTTGAAAATACTCTGCTGAGGACTGCGCATAGTATTCATGTTGTGGCCTGACCACTGCAGAGAAGTTACACAGAGGTTGTGTTAGCAGCATGTTTCCTCATAGCCTCGTTGCACCTTAACTCATTAAGTTTTTTAGTCAGCTAAAGTTGAAATTGCTATTCTCTCAAGTTTTTTTTTAAAGTTTATGCGTGAAATTTTACATTTATTTGCATTTAATTTCATTTGCTTGTGTGTTGACCGTGTGATCCAGCCTAGTGAGATTGGCGTTTTAATTCTCTTATTTATTTTGAATCTTGATGCTGTCATCTGTTAAACCAGCTATTCCTAACTTTGATTTCCATCCAGTAAGCAAATTACTGTCAGATGAATGTTTTGACCAAATTTGATATCTAAGTTTATCAAGATTGGCCGTAGAAATTAGGCATATCTGAGAAAAACAATAATTTATTGAGAACAGTTTCTCAAAATGTGGTCTGGAGACCATTTTAAGGGGTCTATGAAGTCAAAACTATTTTTCTTTTTAAAGGTCTAATTGGCTTCATTTAATAATTCATGAATCATAGCCTCCAATTGAAATAAATTTATATTAAAAAAATAAAAAATAGGAAAAGCAAAAAAAAAAACAACATGAATCAGACAGCGTCCTATCTAGAAAGAAACAGAAGTTTCCACAGCATAACTGTTTTCCTGATGCATAAGCAGTTGTTCATTTCCTCTCATGTTTTCTTACAAGAGCACAGCAGGGTTTCCTCAGAATGTGTGATGACATCATCACCCAGACAGTTAATGAAGTGTATGACTGTATTACATTGTTTTCAGTTTTAATTTCTAATACAATAAATGTTGATAGACATAATCCTCATAAACACATGTTCTTTGGGGTTCTCAATTTTTAAGAGTATAAAGGTCAAGTAAGCAAGCCACTCAGTTCAGTCCCTCAGTCATGTCCGACTCTCTGCAACCCCCATGGACTGCAGCACACCAAGCTTCCCTGTCCACCACCAGCTCCTTGAGCTTACTCAAACATTGAGTTGGTGATGCCATCCAACCATCTCTTCCTCTATCATCCCCTTCAGTCTTTCCCAGCATCAGGGTCTTTTCCAATGAGTCAGTTCTTCACCTCAGGTGGCCAAAGGATTGGAGTTTCAGCTTCATCATCAGTCCTTCCAATGAATATTCAGGACTGTGTTCCTTTAGGATTGACTGGTTCAATCTCCTTGCAGTCCAAAGGACTCTCAAGAGTCTTCTCCAACACCATAGTTCAAAAGCATTAATTCTTTGGCACTTAGCTTTCTTTATGGTCCAGCTCTCACATCCATACACGACTACTGGAAAAACCATAGCTTGGACTAGATGGACCTTTGTCAGCAACATAATGTCTCTGCTTTTTAATATGCTGTCTAGGTTAGTCATAGCTTTTCTTTCAAGGAGCAAGTGTCTTTTAATTTCATGGCTTCAGTCACCATCTGCAGTGATTTTGGAGCCCAAGAAAATAGTCTGTCACTGTTTCCATTGTTTCCCCACCTGTTTGCCATGAAGGGATGGGACTGGATGTCATGAGCTTAGTTTTTTGAATGTTGAGCTTTAAGCCAACTTTTTCACTCTCCTCTTTCACTTTCATCAAGAGGCTCTTTAGAAGAGAGCCACTAATCTAGAACAAAAAATAATTTAAATAAAGAAGGATGAATATTTTAGACAGTTGCCAACTTACTCAAAACAGAAGTCATGCGATCACCCCTGTTGACTAACCTGCTAAAAAGAGCTTTTCCTTACAAGTCACGGGGCAAATACCAGTGTTGTATCCCAAAGCTTAGTTTATCCTAATAGGTGATGTACTCCCAGTGTCCCACGTGAAATCATTTTTGTTAAAGCTCTTTTGCCAAGGTATTTATCAGATACGTTTGAGTTTTCATCTTTTTCAGGGAGACATTTTGATGCCGCTCACTGTGAAAAAAAATAAAAAGTAGGAAATCTTGGGTTATTTAGTCATACTACATAAGTATTTTTTACTTTACAAAAGGATTTACTACAAATTATTTTAAAAAGTTTCATTTGCCAGTAGTGCCAGGGGTCCCCAAGACTACCTTCAGTTTTAATGATTGTCTGGAAAGACGTGCAGAACGCAGAAAAGCTTTTATACTCACAGTTACAGTTTATTACAGTGAAAAGACATAAGTTTAAAATCAGCAAAGGCAGAAAACTTCTAGAGTGGAGTCCAGGAGACCCAGGCTTGTCCTCCAAGCAGAGTTGTGTGGACAGTGCCTATACCTCCAGCAGTGATGCATGACAACATACATTATTTCCATCCAGGGAAGCTCACTGAGTGTTGTATCTGGACTCAGTCATGTCGGCATGGAGTACCCACTTGTCTGACACTTACTTCTTAGTCTCCAGCCCCTACAGAGGTCAAACTGATAGAGACTGGCCAAGAGCTCTAGGCAAACAAAAACAGGCATTCACCACAAATTAAACCACTGGCAACAACTCTCTGGCTTTGTCCAAGACCCCAAGGATCAGATACTCTTACCAGGCAGTATATCTGAAGGGCTCATGGGTTATCTTCCAGAGCCAGTCAAAGGCCAGACTTGTCTTTGGAATGTGCAGAATTCAAGAACTCCAAACCTGCCTGCTGAGTTAATTCTTTATTACATAGGCCACCCCTGTGGCCCTTCAGTTCAGTTACTCAGTTGTGTCTGACTCTGCGACCCCATGGACTGCAAGGCCCTTGGCCTAGGCTGTCTCACAGCAAAATGATATTTATTGGAGTATCTACATTTATTACAGTGTTTATATATGCAGGTTCAGCAATAGTATTGCTGTTAGACTATGCGTGACATTTGAAGGAGTCACTGTGGGGCAGGGATAAGATTTAAAGAAACAACTAACCCATTGTATTTTTTTATTTTTTGATTACTTGTTGCCCTCAACCTCTTCATCTACCACTATTTGTATGTTATGATGAACTCATGTAGCACTATTTAGTATATAAAGTTAGGTGATATTTAGCGAAATCCAGTAATTCCTCAGGCCAGTCATTTCCCATTGATCATCAATGTCAGTATTATCATCTGACTTACTTTCATGAGGTAGTTAAATCTTGCCAACAGTGCCAGTGTTACAGCATATTGCTATACATTTATGGTACAGTGCAGTTTAATTACATAAGTCAATAACAATTGCAGAGGTATTTGCTATGCCTTCTCACAACACAAATGTCTCTTGCCTGTACATTCAGATATTCTTATGGGCAGGTGTTGGGTTCCAAGTCCGCTGGGACAAAGCATCACCCTGTCTCATACCCTCGTACCTAGACTGTTTTCCATTGTGTGCTGTTATATAGTAGGGCCCACCTGCTTCATAGAGGGGAACACAAGTGTTTTTCAGAATAGTCCTATCCCTGGTAACTGTACCACACAATACGTCTTACTTCAATCAGTCCTGGAGGTGAGGGTGGTTGCACTGCATTGGCATAAATTACAGGTGCTCTTGAGAACTTCCACAGGTTTGGGGGTCCTTAGGATTCCCAAGGGTGTGCCCCTTGAGCCTCAGTAGCTATTGGGCGGGGAGGAATCACTGCCATGTGGCTACTTTGGCCTCTGTCTGTATTAAAATAAAGAGGCTCTGTTGGGCCAGGTGACAGCACTTTTCCAATCCTGAGTTATAATATTATCCATCATTATGCTTGAGTCTGCCTGACCAACTTCACTAAAACCTTATCTTTCCAGGCTGTCTCCCATTCTGTGCCTTCTTCCTGGAAGAGAGCTCCCTCTAACCTGCTAATCCTAGTTAAGAAATCTTTTCCCTCTGAATGCCATTCCCATTAAAGGTGCATTCATCTTGACCCATCATGCCTGAATCAGCACCCCAAGGCCCTTTCTTATCTTGCGGGTCACTGTCATTTAACCCATCATGAATGTTCTGCAATTGTGAGCTAATGGCCTGGGTGCAGTTAGGATATGTTATTTTACATCCAGTAATGTTGGGTCACCCAAACCAGGGTTAAATGAGCAGTGATCATCTAGCGTACATCTAGGTATCATCTCAGTACATCATGAGGCCTCCCACAGCCTTCCCCATCTCAGTGGGGATGTGAAACCAGAATATGAAGTTAAAGAAACCAAATGACTCTGTTTTCCTCCATTAATCTGTATTTCAGAGATCATCCTTTATTGGAGTTGAAGAACATCATTCTGACACCTCACATTGGAAGTGCAACTCATCAAGCAAGACGACAGATAATGGAAAATTTGGTTGAAAGCATCCTGGCTTCTTTCAGTGGCCTTCCTATTCCTAACGAAGTGCTGCTTAAATGATTTATGTGAGTTAAGCATTCAGTGGGATGGAAACAGCAGATTAAATGGGAAAGAAACACTTTTGTATACTCTATGTTTGAGTCCATTATATAGATTGCATTAATACTACTTAGATGAAAAACTTAAGGACTAGTCATAATACTTAATCACCTGTTGAAAGTTTGCTAAATGCTTTTCTCACATGCTCACCTCATCCTCAAGGCAGCTGTAAGAGGGAAGTTGTGTTACCATTCGTGATAAAACTGAGCACAGGGAATTACTTGTGCACAGTGCAAAAGCCTGCACTCGGTCTATAGGTTTCCCAGTGAGTTGTGCTGCGATAAATTCTGGTAAATTGATTGGATTACATAGTCCTCCCTGACAGTCTGATCACTATTTCAGTCATTCAAAAAAAGGATAATTGGGCACCTTCGATGTGCCAAGTCCCCACTCAAGGGTTTACTTACTAGTAGGGGAGAAGACCAAGCAGTGCCAGGAGGTCTGTCTGAGCGGGAGCAAAGGAGCGGGGAGAGAGTGCCTAGTGCGGAATTACCAGGGGTGACCTTGAAGAGGCGTCTGGGGTGAGGATGCCTCCTTTCTGCAGCAGTTTGGAAGCTGTTTTTCTCCTCCACATAGACTGACGAGCAGGTGTCAAAGGAAGTGAGCAAACGAATTAGTAGCATAGAGAGGAAGGAACTTGATCCTTCCTAGTTGTGCCAGCAGCAGGAGCTCTGCTCCAGGCCGCCGGCTTTTCATTTAAACCACCGAGTGAAGACGGACCTTACTTCCCTGCTCCTCATTTGATGTTCTGTAGCAAGGGAGTTGCAACGCCCCCGTCTCTGTTAGCTCCGTGCGTGTGCATAAAGTGTATTCCTCGCTCTGCAGTCTCCGCCTCCGGGTGTTTTGCGCGCTTCCCCAGCAGCAAAGTCCAGCTAACGCGGCACTCGATGGAAGAACAGCGGGGTCGTGGCTCGTCTGCTCCTCAGGTTATGTCGTGGCGCTCCGCTCAGCACCTTGATATCTGGCCCCACCCACAGGCGCCCCGCCCAACCTACGGTGCACGGTCCCCCACCCGGCTCGGCCCACTCGCCTAACGACGCGTGACTGCACACGCCTGCTCACGCTCAGCCCCGCCCCTCCCCGCAAGTGCCTCCGCTCGGCCGCCTCAGAGCCCGTCTACTTGTCCCCAGATACCGCCGCGCCCTTGCGCCCCGCCCAGTCTCCCGGTGACTATCAGCATGCCCAGCACTTGGCCCAGAGCCTCTTCACTGGTTCCCCTAACGCGTCTTCCCGCCCCACGTCGCCTCAAAGCCTTACGTCGCCCCGCCCCGAGTGGTGACGCTCCACGTCTCCGTAGTAACGCCAGTCAGCCAGTCTACATAGCCCCGCCCTATACATCGCCCAGTCTCGCTTCGCCCCGCCCCACGTCTCCCCTTCCATTTCGCTCCACGACACGTCACAGTTACCGTCACCGAGCCCAGCGTCGCTCGCCTGAGTGTCTCCTTGGCAACGTCGCCCCGCCCACGCCAAATTACGTCAGCGTTGCAACGCGTCTCGCGACTCCGTCTCCTTGGCAACGACGCTCCGCCCACGCCTCTTTAACGTAGTTCCGCCCCCACGTCGCCCCGCCCCGTATCGCTCCGCCCCACGTCTCCTGGGCAACGACGCCCCACCGACTTCTCGTCATATAGCCCCGCCTACACTCGCTCGGCCCCGTGCTCTCCTCTCCCCGTCTCCTTGGCAACGTTACCCCACCCACACCCACGCCCCGTCAAAGTATCCTACCGCGCACAGCGCACCGCTCAGCGTCGCTCCGCTCTACGTCTCCGTGGCAACGTCACCTTTGCCCACGCCGCGCAAACGTAGCCCCGCCCCACACGTCGCCCCGCCCCGCTTCCCTCCGCTGTACTTCTCCTGGGGCCCCGCCCATTCCCTGCTCACGGCCCCGCCGCGTTTGTCTTCCTGCCGACGTCTCCCCGCCAAGGTCTCCCCCTCTGGCTTTGCCCCGCCCCACGTCTCCTTGTCACCGTCGCCCCGCCTTGCGTCGCCATTTGTCCGTAGTCGCTGAGCAAACATGTGGGCCGCTCTCAGGTGGCGGCCGGGGCTCCATCTGGGGCTCCTGAGTGGTGTCCGAGGTCTGCACAGCTCGCCTGTGTCCTGTGGCAAGAACCTACTCAAGAAATTTGCTTCGAAAACCAAGTAATGTTCCCGAGTGGGGTGGAGGGCGTTGGGCGGTGGCCCGGGCCGGGGTCCTCAAGGGTGGGGGCTCCGCCTGGGCGCTAGCTGGCGCCCGAGCGCGCAGCCAAGTCTGTGAGCGTAGTCTCCGCGGGTGAAAGTCCACCCGTCACGGCTGCCGTTTGCGGTTTTTCCACCCTGCCTTTTTTCTGTACTTTACTACACAACTGTAGTTGTGATGATTTTAAGTCTGCTAAAAGCAAAGTGAACTTTTAAAGCCAAGTGATGTTTACATTCCACCATGGGTCCGAGGTTTCAAATCGTCGGATTCAACCAACCTTGGATTGAAAATGTTCAGAAGAAATTCCACGAAGTTCTAAAAAACAGAACCTGAACTTGCCTTGCTGGCAACTGTTTTGGTAGTATTTACATGGTATTAGGTATGGTAAGTAACCTGGCGATGACTTAGTGTGTCCGGGAGGATGCGCGGAGTTTATGAGCAAACACAACGCGTTGGGCATCCTCGAGTTTTGGTGTTTGTGGGATCTTGGAAGCAGTTCCTTACAGACACCGAGGGATGGTGATTCTTGTTATTAGAAGCGTTTTTACGGGAGAGCAGTTTCATCACAGGGAAATAAGAAAAATATGTAAGAATTGCCTTTCCACCTTAATGCTTTCTCTGTGAGGTTAATTTGAGGAATTAAAAAAATAGGATATGTTTTGCTGTGATAAGAGATAAGTATAATAAATTATGTTAATTTCCACATCATTTTGATTCTATTGTAGATATGTGTAAGTGTATATATGTATATGTTTTGTTTTAATACACTTTAAAAAAGTTTTAGATTGGCAAAGATGAGTAGAGTTCCCACATGAGCACAGTTTCCCCTATATTAATCTCTTATATTGGTTTGGCATATGTGTTACAGTCGATGAACCAGCACTGATACATTATTATTAACTAAAGTCTGAGCTTTATGCACCTTTCCTTCGTTTTCTGCTGTCCTTTTTCTGTTTCGGTATCCTATCCAGGGACATCTTTTTAGGTTCCTCTTCACCTGTGTCAGTTTCTCCAACTGTTGGTGCTTGATGACCTCCACAGTTTGAGGAGCACTGGTTAGATATTTGTAGAATACCTCTCTGTTGGTACTGGTGTGATGATTTTCTCTTGATTATACTGGGGTCTTGGTTTGGGGGGAAGATGATACATGTAAAGTGACATTTTCATCACATCATCACACCATATGAACACATACATGATGTTTATCCCTGTTGATGCTGGTCTTGATCACTGACTAGGGTCCTTTGTGTCTGTCAAGTTTATCCACTTGAGGTAAAGTTACCTCCCCCGCTCTGATTCCGTGCTGTCATCTTTGCAGGGAAGTCACTGTATGCCGCTCACACATAAGGAGTAGTGTGAGTTAGGTTCATGAATTATTGAGACTTTTGATGGAACATGTGTCTCTTTTTCTCCATTTGTTAATTCCTATCAGTATGCACCCATGGGTTAGAACCCATTACTACTTAATTTTGCTCCAGTTGTTCCAGCTTTGACCATTGGTAGCTCTTTCAGGTGGCTTCTGTGTTCCTTTGACATACTTCATTGTTAGGGGTTTTGAAGTAGTTTTTATTTTATTTTATTTATTTATTGGTTGTACTGGGTCTTTGTTGCTGCCCACAGGCTTTCTTTAGTTGTGGGGAGAGGGGGCTACTCTCTAGCTGCAGTGAGCAGCTTCTCATTGCAGGGCACAGGCTCTAGGACCTGTGGGCTCAGTAGCTTAGTTGCTCTGTGGCATGTGGGATCTTCCAGGATCAGGGATCAAACCTGTGTCCCCTGTGTTGGCAGGCAGATTCTTAACCAGTAGACTACCGGGGAAACCCTTGAAGTAGTTTTTTACGTTTAAAGAAATTTATTAGCATTTCTTTACTTTATGGCACTACAGAATGCCTCAGCACTAGAACCAGCCATTTCTCCAAGGAGCTCTGCCTGGTTCCTTCACTGGACACTGGCATCAGAACCATGATCTGGAGCTGAGTATGTCATTGCTACTGGGGTATTTGTCTTTTATACCCATTCAGCTGACAAAGTGAAAACAATATGTGTTCAGGTTAAGTCAGGGGTGTATGCTTATCTATAAATGTTTCTCCATGTCACCACCTGTAGCTGTAAAAAGTGGAACTTGAGTTCCTGCTGACCTCCATCTCTAATCTGCTGGCGCCTGGATGGTCCTCACCCCCCTCCCTTGCTTGTCTGCAGCAGTCAGGAGACTGGCTCTCCCATCCGCCTTCTGCTGACCTAGCTGTCAGTGTGTGAGGGTGTCAGTTGTTAACCAGATCCCAGGCAGCAGCTTTGTTGAGTAGGAAATGTGTGCGGTAGGTGTGTTTTTAAGATCCCCTTTCTCCATCTTTAGGACTAGAAGTAGACTTAGGTAAAACTTGGAGCTGAATTAAAACTGCCTTCCGTCCCTCCCTGAAAACCCATGCTGCTGTCAGGTGGATATCTAAATCTTTTAGAACCCCAGGAACTTAGTCTGTATGTCCAGGCTTAGCCCTTTAGAAACAGCTGTGATATCATAACCTGCGGTTAGCATTTATAACTGTTTCTTACCCAGCTTGCCATTGTATCCAGCAGAGTTCTCACTTTCTTCTACAGGAAGAAGTTCTGGTATGAAGGTCCTTCCTTGGGCTCTCACTTGGTAAGTAGGAGGAGCAGTGACGAGCACTTTGGGATCTCGGAGGGCAGGAGGCCCTGCCCCGGGCAGCACTCCAGCCTGTGGGCCGTCTGCATCAGTACGGGAGGGAGCAGGGTCTGGAGGGGTGAGCCTGCGTACGTACGCTGCTAACGTGGGGATTTGACCTTTAAAAAAATTACACCACAGTTTTCCAGAATGTCGTATCTGTTACCAGATTCTAACATGGTGACATCCATTCAGGTTGTGTGTGTGTGTGTGTAACACAGATATGTATAGGTATGCAGGCACTCCTTGTGTTGCATTTCCTACATACTTTTTACGGATTGAGGTCTGTGGTATCCCTGCTTTGGCAGGTCAGCGTCAGCATGTTTTAGCAAAAAAGTGTTTTCAGTTAAGGCGTGTATATTG
This sequence comes from Cervus elaphus, assembly GCF_910594005.1. Taxonomy (NCBI): domain Eukaryota; kingdom Metazoa; phylum Chordata; class Mammalia; order Artiodactyla; family Cervidae; genus Cervus; species Cervus elaphus. The sequence continues at coordinate 5,658,831 of NC_057841.1, read as the reverse complement.
TCTTTAGATACACTGCTACTGCACACTTAATAGACTACACTATAGTGCAGACATAACTTATATGCTTCGGGAATCCAGAAAATTCATGTGACTCATTGTATTGTGATATCTGCTTTATTGTAATACTCTGGAAGGTAATATTGTAATAGTCTGTAAAAGTCTGTAATAGTCTGCAGTATTTCTGAAATATATTGTATGTGTATCATGGAAGTGTATGTAACGAATGGTTCCTTTTAGAAAAAAAAAAAACTGTGAAAAAAAAAAAAGAAAAAAAAAAAAACTGTGTATACTAGAAACCTCCTACTTCACTGAGTACACTAAAGCCTTTGGCTGTGTGGATCACAACAAACTGGTTAAAGAGATGGGACCACCTTACCTGCCTCCTGAGAAATCTGCGTGCACATCAAGAAGCAGCAGTTAGAACTGGACAAGGAATAACAAACTGGTTCCAAATTGGGAAAGGAGTACATCAAGGCTGTATATTGTCACCTTGCTTATTTACCTTCTATACAGAGTACATCATGCGAAATGCCAGGCTGGATGAAGCACAAGCTGGAATCAAGATTGGTAGGAGAAATATCAATAACCTCAGATATACAGATGACACCACCCTTATGGCAGAAAGCAAAGAGGAACTAAAGAGCTTCTTGATGAAAGTGAAAGAGTAGAGTAAAAAAGCTGGCTTAAAACTCAACATTCAAAAAAAGATCATGGCATCTGGTCTCATCACTTCATGGCAAATAGATGGGGAAACAGTGACAGACTTTATTTTTGGGGGCTCAAAAATAACTGCAGATGGTGATTGCAGCCATGAAATTAAAAGATGCTTGCTCCTTGGAAGAAAAGCTATGACAAACCTAGACAGCATATTAAAAAGCATAGACATTACTTTGCCAACAAAGGTCAGTGTAGTCAAAGCTATGGTTTTTCCAATAGTTGTGTATGGATGTGAGAGCTGGACTGTAAAGAAAGCTGAGCACCGAAGAATTGATGCCTTTGAACTGTGGTGTTGGATAAGACTCTTCAGAGTCCCTTGGACTGCAAGGAGATCCAACCAGTCCATCCTAAAGGAGATAAGTCCTGAGTATTAATTGAAAGGACTGAATCTGACACTTCAATACTTTGGCCACGTGATGTGAAGAACCGACTCATTGGAAAAGACCCTGATGATGGGAAAGACTGAAGGCAGGAGGAGAAGGGAACGAGAGGATGAGGTTGTTGGATGGCATCACCGACTTGATGATTGAGTGAGCTTGAGGAATTGGTGGTGTACAGGGAAGCTTGGCGTGCTGCAGTCCATGGGGGTTGCAGAGTCGGACACAACTGAGCAACTGAACTGATACTGGAAACCACTGAATTGTACGTTTTAAGAGGGAGAATTTTATGGTATGTGGATTACATTTCACTAAGAATTTTCTTGGAAATATATATGTACTTGACCTGCTTTTAATTTTGAAGGGATACTAGGTAAAATCTAGACAGGTCCAGGTCTGTAAAATGAAGTATATATAAAAGCCAAGGTGACTGAGGGTGACCCTTGTTGTCAGTAAGGTTCATGTACAGATGTCATGTTGGCCTTTGTGTAATGTTGGCCTTTCTTCTTGATGGAGACCCACAAGTCATCCCAGTTGGAGTTCCTGACGAAGTGCACCTCTCGGAGAACCCGGAAGGAAGACCAGGTGCGCCTGAGGGCCCTGAACGGTCTCCTCTACAAAGCGCTCACAGACATGCTGTGCACCCCGGAAGTGAGCCAGGAGTTGTGTGACCTGAACGTGGAGCTCTGCAAGGTAGCCAAGGGGCCTTGCACCCTATCACGCGCCTGGCATTGGGAGAGGCAGGAGGGAGGCTCGGTGTGTGCCTTGAGGTGTTGGGAGGAAGGCATGGGGGGCAGGTTCAGATAGCACCCGGTGCTCTGCCGGGGGTGAGATGGGCCATCAGAGGAAGACCTGGGTCAGATGAGTGGTGGCCCATGTGCCTTCCTCTCCGGGTAAGGACGGAGAGCTGGCTCCTGCCGTCTGCACCCTCAGGGTGGAGTGGGTTCACCCCAGGGAGGGCAGAGGGCACTGAGGCGCTTCTGGGGCGGGGTGGGGGCTGGAGTCAGGTCAGGGCGCTGGGCGCTAGCGATGGGGACAAAGCTGGGACTGCCCTTGGGTTAGTGCCTCTCTGCTGACACTCTCTGTCCACGAGAGCCCAGGTGAACTGACAGAGATTTGGGGCGGGGGTGGGGGAGCTCAGGTCTCTCTGACTTCAGACTTCTCCGCCTGCCGCGTCTTCTGGAGGACGACCCTCTCTGAGGCTCAGAACGCACACACGGAGGCCATCCTGCGGAGAAGTGCTGCGCACATGAGGTGAGCCGTCTGCCTGACCCTGCCTGCCGGCCAGTGTGTTTACCATTTTTGCTTTTAAGAAAAATTTGGGAAGTGTTTTCTTGAATTTCAGAACAGAATTCACATCTTCATATAAGCCACAAGCCAGGTCAGTGGTTCCCTAAGTGGGTCCTGGGTCCCTGGGGACCCCCGAGGTCCTTTGTCGGGGGACGTTCCTGAGGTAAGAGCTGTTTTCATGGTGAGGTGTGGTTTTCCTTTCTCGCTGTGTGGACGTTTGCACCGAGGATGTCCTGGTCATCACTGTGGCGTCAGCATATACTCACGGTAATCAACTGCCAGCTTCATTAAGAATATGCTTGGTGAATAAGCAGAAGTTACTCCCTTTATTAAATCTGACCCTTGGGCACATCTTTTTAGTATCTGTGGTGGAAAGTGTGGATGAAGTCCTGGTGGTTGTCTTGGAAAAATATTGTGGTTGCTGATTGTGATCCAGAATACACATTTTTCACTTGGAAGAACAAGTGAACCAACTGTGGTTATTAAGATGTAGGTATCTGACAGACATTTTCTCCAAAGTGAGTAAAGTGAACGTGTCGCTTCAAGAAAACAACTGACCATGTTTGTTACCAGTGATAAAATTCAAGCTTTTGGTGAAAATGAGAATTTGAGAAAGCCTGTACCCACTACTGTGAGTTTGACAGCTTTGCAGTTCATAAGACCCTTTTGATGAGATTGGAGATGATATATTGTAGAGTGCATCATCAATTCTGAAAATCTGTGTAACTTAGTAAATCAGTATTTTCGGAAAAATACCAATGTGTGATGTTACAAAATCACCAATGGGGAAAGGTCAATTCAGAAGGCAAGAGGATCACAGGATTTTAATGTACCGAGAGTGACCTGTCCATCCCTCTGGTTTCAGATTCCACATTGCAGCCTTAAATAAACCACTTTCGTTGAGATTCTATGTAGCATCAGAGAACGTCGACACCTTTCTGAAGGGCTGTTCACATACTCTTCCTTTTTCAGTTACAGATCCGAGAGCTTACATTTCCTTCTTTTTTAAGCAAAATAGTAGGACAGATTGAATGCAGATACAGAGGTGAGAAACTACTTGACTTCCATTATGCTGGGTTTTAAAGAAATTTGAAACCGTGTAAGCAGTGTCAGGAGAAGGCAATGGCAACCCACTCCAGTACTCTTGCCTGGAAAGTCCCTTGGACTGAGTAGCCTGGTGGGCTGTAGTCCATGGAGCCGCTAAGAGTCAGACACGACTGAGCGACTTCAGTTTCACTTTTCACGTTCATGCATTGGAGAAGGAAATGGCAACCCACTCCAGTGTTCTTGCCTGGAGAATCCCAGGGACGGGGAGCCTGGTGGGCTGCTGTCTGTGGGGTCGCACAGAGTCGGACGCGACTGCAGCGACTTAGCAGCAGCAGCAAGCAGTGTCACTCTTCTTAGTCTCATTTAAAATACAGCTGTTATTTGAATCAATTAATGAATACATATTTTTATATTTTTCAGCTTCACTTTCTAATGTGTTAAATGTTGATTGATGTAACCCACATAAACAAAAGGTCTTTGGTGTCCTCAGTAATTGTTAAGAGTATAAAGGGGGTTCTGAGACCAAAAATTGTCTCAGTGAGAACCACTGAGCTGGGTGGTAGGAAAAAAGTTAATCAGTTTTCTCCTCAGTCTTTAAAACGCGGAAAACCTCAGAACTGGGCTTTCTCCTTCCTTCTTCTCTTTCTCCCTGGGCCTCCTGCCTCCACTGTACAGCAGGCTTCCATTTTTCTTCTTAAAGTTTTTATTTATTTTTGGCTGCTCTGGGTCTTCGATGCTGCACACAGGCTTTCTCCAGTCGTGGGGAGCAGGGGTGACTCTCGTCACAGAGCATGGGCTCCGGAGCACAGGCTCTGTAGTTGGGGCTCACGGGCTTAGTTGCCCCATGGGGTGTGGGCTCTTCCTGGTCCAGGGATTGAACCTGCGTCCCCGGGTTCTTGACCCCTGGACCCCAGGGAAGCCCCACGCTTCCTTTTTAGAAGGCGAGGTGGTAGATGCTGAGAGCAGGGTCCTGCAGGTCTGGTGTTCTCCTGTGTGCTTGCTCAGCTGCTCTGCATCCCTCACAGTGTTGTGGTCTCTGAAGCTGGGCGTCAGAGTGCTCGTCACTCTCAGAAACAAGAAAATGAGAGATTTCCAACAAGTGTTGAGATAACAGCATGGTTTTCTTATTAGCTTTTAGGTAATCAGAAAAGTGGGGCTTTCTTGGTAGCTCAGTGGTGAAGAATCACCTGCAATGCAGGAGACATGGGTTTGATCCCTGAGTCGGGAAGATCCCCTGGAGGAGGGCATGGCAACCCACTCCAGTATTCTTGCCTGGAGAATCCCATGGGCAGAGGAGCCTGGTGGGCTACAGTCCGTGGGGTCGCAAATAGTCGGACACGACTAAAGCGACTAAACAGCAGCAGCAATCAGAAAAGTCAGTTGAACAGAATGTTTCCCACCTCTTTGGATCACCAGGCTTTAGTGTAAATCCGCATGACTGTGTATCAGTTCTGTCGCTGAGCAGCTGTGCTTGTGTGTCCCAGCAGTGTCTCTGTGTCTGGCGTCTGGTGGTGGTGGGCTGGTGGCCACCCTTCTGTGGAGCCGCTGCTGGTGCCCGTGAATGGAGGGGTGGACGCTGGCGGTGACACCCGCAGGCCTTCCCAAGTTCACGGCAGACTTGATAAGGGTCTCAAAAGCTGCATTTAGAGCGTTAAAAACAGTTGTGATAATGCATTTTATATCCCTATTGAAATGTGGCAGTTGGCTAAGGAAGATTTTTCATCCTCGAATACTGTGATGAACAAAACTCACGTCTCACCTCTTTGTGAGATGACATTTCTGTTTCTGGCATCCCTCCGCCAGATGTCACTTCAACTGCTCAAACCTTATTTTCTCTCCAGGCATCTTCTGATGTCTCAGCAGACCCTGAGGAATGTGCCGCCCATAGTGTTCGTTCAGGACAAAAAATATGCAGCTGTGATGGAGGTAAGGCTTTTACATAATTGTGTCTTTACTGTGTCAACTTTTGTATGCATACGGTTTTACTTTTAAGTTTTAAATATTCAAAAGAATCCTGTGTACAGATTTTAAAAGGTAATATTTGGAAAGGTACAAATGAAAAGTAGGGCTCCTGTGTCCCTGTCCTCACCCCAGTTTCCCAGAGGAAGCCACATTGCATAGCTTTAATTTTTTGATGCTCGTCAGAATCACCCTCAAAACTATAACCCCGTGGTTGTAGTTTGAATATAAATGTGATGCAGTCGGAGCTGCCCCCTGAGCGTGCCGCCTCCTCTCACTTCCCTGAGTTTCAGTCTGTCTGTGGTTACTTTACACCATCAAGGCTGACACACTTACGTTCTGTCCTGGAACTGTCATTGTTTCATAGTTGTTTTCCTTGTTTTCCATACAGGTTTTAGAGGTTAAAACCCTGTTAACATACATGCATTTTTCTTTCTTTTTTTCAGCTTTTGTTCTTTTATTTTTTTTTTAATTTTTTAAATTTTTTTTGAATTCTTTTTTTTTTTTTATTAGTTGGAGGCTAATTACTTCACAACATTTCAGTGGGTTTTGTCATACATTGACATGAATCAGCCATGGAGTTACATGTATTCCCCATCCCAATCCCCCCTCCCACCTCCCTCTCCACCCGATTCCTCTGGGTCTTCCCAGTGCACCAGGCCCGAGCACTTGTCTCATGCATCCCACCTGGGCTGGTGATCTGTTTCACTATAGATAATATACATGCTGTTCTTTCGAAACATCCCACCCTCACCTCCCACAGAGTTCAAAAGTCTGTTCTGTACTTCTGTGTCTCTTTTTCTGTTTTGCATATAGGGTTATCATTACCATCTTTCTAAATTCCATATATATGTGTTAGTATGCTGTAATGTTCTTTATCTTTATCTTTCTGGCTTACTTCACTCTGTATAATGGGCTCCAGTTTCATCCATCTCATTAGAACTGATTTGAATTCATTCGAATTCATTCTTTTTAACGGCTGAGTAATATTCCATGGTGTATATGTACCACAGCTTCCTTATCCATTCATCTGCTGATGGGCATCTAGGTTGCTTCCATGTCCTGGCTATTATAAACAGTGCTGCGATGAACATTGGGGTGCACGTCTCTTTCAGATCTGGTTTCCTTGGTGTGTATGCCCAGGAGTGGGATTGCTGGGTCATATGGCAGTTCTATTTCCAGTTTTTTAAGAAATCTCCACACTGTTTTCCATAGTGGCTGTACTAGTTTGCATTCCCACCAACAGTGTAAGAGGGTTCCCTTTTCTCCACACCCTCTCCAGCATTTATTGCTTGTAGACTTTTGGATAGCAGCCATCCTGACTGGCGTGTAATGGTACCTCATTGTGGTTTTGATTTGCATTTCTCTGATAATGAGTGATGTTGAGCATCTTTTCATGTGTTTGTTAGCCATCTGTATGTCTTCTTTGGAGAAATCTCTGTTTAGTTCTTTGGCCCATTTTTTGATTGGGTCATTTATTTTTCTGGAATTGAGCTGCAGGAGTTGCTTGTATATTTTTGAGATTAATCCTTTGTCTGTTGCTTCATTTGCTATTATTTTCTCCCAATCTGAGGGCTGTCTTTTCACCTTACTTATAGTTTCCTTTGTTGTGCAAAAGCTTTTAAGTTTCATTAGGTCCCATTTGTTTAGTTTTGCTTTTATTTCCAATATTCTGGGAGGTGGGTCATAGAGGATCCTGCTGTGATTCATGTCGGAGAGTGTTTTGCCTATGTTCTCCTCTAGGAGTTTTATAGTTTCTGTTCTTACATTTAGATCTTTAATCCATTTTGAGTTTATTTTTGTGTATGGTGTTAGAAAGTGTTCTAGTTTCATTCTTTTACAAGTGGTTGACCAGTTTTCCCAGCACCACTTGTTAAAGAGGTGGTCTTTTTTCCATTGTATATCCTTGCCTCCTTTGTCAAAGATAAGGTGTCCATAGGTTCGTGGATTTATCTCTGGGCTTTCTTTTCTGTTCCATTGATCTATATTTCTGTCTTTGTGCCAGTACCATACTGTCTTGATGACTGTGGCTTTGTAGTAGAGTCTGAAGTCAGGCAGGTTGATTCCTCCAGTTCCATTCTTCTTTCTCAAGATTACTTTGGCTATTCGAGTTTTTTTGTATTTCCATACAAATTGTGAAATTCTTTGGTCTAGTTCTGTGAAAAATACCGTTGGTAGCTTGATAGGGATTGCATTGAATCTATAGATTGCTTTGGGTAGAATAGCCATTTTGACAATATTGATTCTTCCAATCCATGAACACGGTATGTTTCTCCATCTGTTTGTGTCCTCTTTGATTTCTTTCATCAGTGTTTTATAGTTTTCTATGTATAGGTCTTTTGTTTCTTTAGGTAGATATACTCCTAAGTATTTTATTTTTTTTGTTGCAATGGTGAATGGTATTGTTTCCTTAATTTCTCTTTCTGTTTTTTCATTGTTAGTGTATAGGAATGCAAGGGATTTCTGTGTGTTAATTTTATATCCTGCAACTTTACTATATTCATTGATTAGCTCTAGTAATTTTCTGGTAGAGTCTTTAGGGTTTTCTATGTAGAGGATCATGTCATCTGCAAACAGTGAGAGTTTCACTTCTTCTTTTCCTATCTGGATTCCTTTTACTTCTTTTTCTGCTCTGATTGCTGTGGCCAAAACTTCCAACACTATGTTGAATAGTAGTGGTGAGAGTGGGCACCCTTGTCTTGTTCCTGATTTCAGGGGAAATGCTTTCAATTTTTCACCATTGAGGGTGATGCTTGCTGTGGGTTTGTTATATATAGCTTTTATTACATACATGCATTTTTCATCTGGTGGTAGTTCCTTGGTTATTAAGGCGTCTTACACTCGCACAGGTTCACTGAAGAAGCCAGCAGCACTGCAGGAGGATTTGGTGGCGTGTTCACTGTAAGACTAGGTAGTGCGTAGGTCCACAGAGGAAGAAAGATCCGGTTGTACATTGTTGTTTCTCATTTTTCATCATACACCTATACTGGAAACACTATTTGGATAATAGCCTCGTGGGTGTGTGGCTTCCTCGCTAGAAGGGGAGCAGGAGTGAAGATGCAGAGCCACTTGTCAGCCCAGGCAGGGTTTGGGCTGTGGTGTGCAGAACCCAGCAGGAGTCCCCGTGCAGGGCTGCGGGAGGAGCCCAGTCTGTCCTGGAGGGTGGGCTCCCTGCTCTCGCTAAATCGTGACTCGTCCCACTCTCTGTGGAGGAAGATGTCATGGCTGCAAGGTGCTCCCTGGCTGTGTGGGTTCCTTTCCAGAAAAGTCATTAGAGGGAGGACGTGCTCCCACCTGTATGCTTGTGTGTCTCTAGGGGGGGCTTTGTCCACTTCAGGCCTGTCTGTCCTACCACATGTGCCCAAGGGAAGTTCTGAAGGGTCACATGGTGATGGCGGGTCCTGCACGTGGAGCCGCCAAGGGAAGGTCAGGCCATGGCTGGACGCATTATCCTGCACTCTGTCTCACTGTAGTTTGGAGTAAAGGCTGAACCAGAGTAGGTTTCTCATTTGGGCAGGTGATTGTCAAGGGCATGGTCACTGCTTCTCCTGGCTAAGTCAGAGCAGAGTTTTTCAGACTCTGTACATTTTTAAGATTTAAAATCCTCCATTGGTAAGCAGCTTGGATAGACACAGAAATTTGAAATTAGTTCTCGATGAAACTTGGAGTCTTCTGTCAGTTTATTTCTGTCTAATATTGTTGCAACAAAAGTTGCAAGTAGTTGCTACTGCTCCAGTTTGAACAGCTTACTTTGCATTCTCAGGATAGAATGCAGTCTTCAGGTCACAGGTCTGGATGTTTGAAAGAGGCTGGTATCAACTATGTCCAAACTGAAGCCTAGGTAATTCAGCAAAACTACTGGTTCTGCCAGTGTGCATACTCAGATGCTCAGCACCGTTGGCCATCAGGAATGTGAGTTAACTCCCAGTTTTAACTCAAGGAGGCCAGTTTGTCCTCGATGTAGCATCATCATCCTGTTCCTGGGTTTTCTGTGGACTGGCTCGTGTCCAGTTCTGCCTCTTCTCACCTTGTGGTTTTAATAGCGTCACTTGTTGATGATGACTTCGTGTGGATGTCGGGACCCGGTTGTTGGTCAGGCTGGCTGGGCTTGTACTGAAGTAGGAGGTCAGGTCTCCGTGCACAGCCCTGGTGGGAGGACCTGGCGGCATCAGAGCAGGCAGGTGAAGGTGGCGGGACCTTGCTGGGCCCTGCTGAGGAGCAGAGTACATCTCCAGTCTTGGCCCCTCACACCCTACAGAGCTGGAGTCAAATGCTGGGCTTTGTGACTCCCACATAGCCATGCTGGGGGGTTCTTTCCCCCAAGCAAATTCTATGGCAAAATTGAAGCATTTTACTGAACCTCATTAGAAACCAGTAAGTGTCAGTAATTCAACTAATATTTAACTGGTTCCTTTGTAAATTTGACTAACATTTACACGCTTTAAGTATAGTTTTTTGAGAAGTCTTGGTTCATTATCAGAACAAGTGTAACTAAGATTGCGGGCGTGGGCAGTGTCAGGGAGGGAGCCCTGTCACACGGCTGGGCCCTGAGGTGGCCGTGGCTCTGGGTGGCCTGATACTCACAGTCTGCTGGCGCCCCTCTCGGGTGCAAGCAGTGGAGAAGCACAGCTCTCTGGTAACCCACTGTCTGTTGCGTTTCAGATTGATCGGCTACTGGCAATTGCTGATTTTGGACCCCAGGATGAAAAAGAAGACTTTGTGCAAAGTGACTTCAGGTGGTAACATGTGGACATGTGTTTTTGATTTGGGCACACACAGTTATGGACTTTCTGGTTTCCACAACCGCTGCACAGTCCTGCCTGCCCCCAGCCCAGTGTGTGGGGGTGGGCCCTGCTTTATGCTCTAGGGTCTTGACCTAAGGCCCAACCCAGTGTTGGCCCATGGCAGTCCACAGTGGCAGCCCGGCCAATTACCCAGCACCTCGGGGAGGTGTCAGGAGGGCCTCCGGGCCCACCAGAAGTGCTGGGGCCTGGACGCTGAGTGCTGGTGGTTGCAGCCCATCCTCACCGTTCCCTTGTGCATTTATGTCGAGTGCCTGCTCCTAGCAGGCCTGTTCTAATGCTTAGGGAATGCTGTGAACAAATGGCAGGTCTTTGGAGCCTGCGTCTTGCTAGGAAGCAGTGAATATCAGGATAGGCCTCTGAGAAGGTGATGTGAGGATTCGGGGTGTGGAGGGGTACCTGTTTCAGGTGAGGGAACAGCTACACCGGGTGTCTAGCCTGATCCTTAGATCAGCTATGTGAGCATCACTTGGGTACCATCAGGGCCTCAGGGGCCAGGGCCTATAGGAGCCAGCCTGCCAGGGGGTGGGGGGTAACACTTGGACCCCTGAGCTAGGTCAGAAGCCCCGAGTGGCAGTGAGTCCCGAGTTCCAGCTCAGTGAGGAGCAGACCTGGGAGAGACAGGTGGAGCGCCTGTGGGTGTGGAGCCCTTTCAGATCTGAGAGTGAGGGGCGTGCTGTGGCCAAATTGGGGTTTTGTGAGGATTGCTCTGGTTTTGCCCTCAGAATAGACTTGTCTTCTCTTTTGGTTCATCAGGTAACTAAGGACCAGCTCCCCATGATTCTGTTTAACTAGCCTAGTGCACTAGCCATGTTTAAGTGGGGAAGCCATGAAAATACACTTGATGTTAGCCCAGAATGTCTGCATCAGAAGCATGGTGGCCTGAGCCACATACAGGCTCCAGGGGTGCTGGTCAAGAAGTGCTAGACTGGAGACCACTGGACCAAACCCTGCTTTGTGCTGGCTCCACAGTTCTATTAGAGAGGCGGCAGCGCGGTGTGTGGGCAGGGGGCTAACAGTGTTTGTACGCCATGTGATATTTGTGCCTGGTGTGACAACTCCCCTTCTCCCCCAGCGACCCCGAGGCCCTGGATGTGGCTTTGCCAAGTGATACCGTGGGCTCTGCTGCACACTTCAACCTGTGTGGGATTGACCATGAGGCACTCAACAAGCAGATCCTGGAGTACAAGAGGAGAAGAGAGCAAGGGCACAGGAGTGCGGGGCACCTGTGGCCAGAGCATATGGCTGACCTGATGAAGCAGATGAGGAGGAGGAAGGCCAAGCCCCACGTGGACGATGACCTCTCTCCCAAGAACTATCTGCAGGGTGGGGAGTGACAAGCCCCTGGACGACTGAGGGGCCTCCTGAGGAGCGCGCCCCAGGGTACGGGTGGGGCTCCAAGAAGCAGAGCAGGAACTGAGGTGGAGAGAAAGGATCAGAAGGCAGTGGATCATGACCTGGCTCCGGGTGTGTGGGCACTCAGTGCCGTCTGCACCCTTTGTGCAGTGCTGCGGGGGAGGCCTGTGGGAAGGGTGTAAACCCTCTTGGTGGATGGTGAGCGGTCAGGCCTCCACGTGTGCACGTTTGCTCACTCACTGGTTTCTCCACAGCCCGCAGATCTGTGGCTGCTGTGCTCCCCTGGTCTTCCTGGACACGCGGACACTCGAGTCCTGGGATGCACAGGTGGCCTCTGTTCACAGATGCACTGCTTTGCCTGCTTCATTCACCTTGGACTGTAAACGGCTGTCCTCTCTGCAGTTGGGTTAGCCCCACTTTAGTGCCTTTTGATGGAGATGTCAGTCCTGGCCCTGAGTTGCTGACGAGTTCTTCTGAGTGTGAGATTCTGTGCTGTGACTTCCAAAGAGAATGCATGTCTTAGATGAGCCTCATTAGGAAATAATCATTGAGTCTGACACAGAGAAAGTGTCCTAAATTTGGGGCATCTCAACTCACCAGGTGTCAGCCTTGAAGTACTGAAAATGCTGAAAATACTGAAAATACCAACCCAGTCAGACGACTGGAGAAGGACTCCTGCTGAGATAGAGCAGGGACGTTTGTAGCGTGGCTTTCAGGGCGTGTGATCCCCCTTCTTGTAACCTGTCTTGGGAAGGTTGCCCGTGTCCCAGCAGCAGTGGCATGGCCTGGATGCTCCGTTCCCTGTCAGCACCTGGGACGAGGTGCAGTACCCGACAGGGATGCAGCCCCCACTGGAGGGAAAGCAAGCGTCCTGGGACACAGGCCAGCCACGTGGGTACCCTCTCTGGGCACATGGCTGTGGGGGTGGTGCGTGTGTGACGCTGCCCTGGAGGGGTGCAGGTACCTGTGCGGGTGTTTCCTTAGGAAGGTGGGTGCTCACACAGCCCCTTCTCCAGACCAGAGATGTCTGGAGGGAGGACTGGCCAGTGTGAGAATGTGCACTGGACCTGCTCTAACGAGCGGTGAGGTGGCAGACTTGGGAGCGCCTGCCTTGAAGGACTGTGGGTGCCTCTGGGGTGTTTCTGGTGCTCCTGTCTTGCCAGGCTGGAACCAGAGCTCACACACGTGCCCTTGGAGGCTGGAGAAATGCCGTCTCAGTTCTACCTGAAAGTTCATGGTGCTGCTGTAGCCTTTGTGTTGAAGGAAAGCTGTGTCTTCTGCTGTAGCTTCTGTTGGGAGGAAGCCCTGCCCTGCAGCAGAGATAGCCCCAAACTGGCCACGACCAGCAGGATGGCAGCAAGTTTCCCTAGACCTCAGGGCACCTTCCCTTTGTAGTCCTCCCATCTCTCACAGTCAGACACATTCAGACACACACTCAGCACAGTGTCTCAGTGTGAGAGAGTGCACACACACACACACACCCCTCCTCTTTGTAGCCCACCCAACTCTCACACACATACACTCAGTGCATTGTCTCAGTGCAAGGCTCTTAGTAGCCTTCCTGCCGCTGGGCCCTGCTTCCTGCAGCTCTGAGTCTTGGTGAGAGGAATCTTGTTGTTTTCCTTCTTAGAACAGCCGTGTATGGTGTCAGGACTAATTCTGTGCCCCAGGTGCAGAGGACAGAAGGGAGGTGCTGTCACGTTTCCCGGGGATGGCAGCTCCGGGCTCCTCTAGCAACATCCCAGCAGCAGCAGCCTGGACTCCACTTCTTTCCCTGAGAAAACGCAGCTTGGTCTAACCAGGAGCTTTGCTGGACATGCTGTGTGAGCAGCAGCTCTGAGTCAGCCCTTCAGTGTCTCACTTTACCCTCTGGAATGCACGCAGGTAGTCTCACCAGTGTTTGAAGACCTCAGAGTTTTCAGTAGCTGAAGGTAAAACTTGCACCCTACACTATTTCATTTCGCTCTGCATATCGGTTCCCAGTTTTATAGAATGCAGGTCCTTGCTGCATTGTTTTCATTTTCAGACTGACTAATGCATAGCACCTTTCAACATGAACTGTGACATTATTAGATCCAGCTTATTAAAGTAAGCTGCTCTGTGAAGAATATGTACAGGAAGGAACTCTGAAATGTTCAATAAAGCCTCTTCACTCAGCCCCAAACATAAAATCCCCTGTGTCTCCACTCTGTGCAGATGGCCCATGCACTGGCTTTAGAGAAGCACTTGATGCGGGTTCCGCAGAAATGAGTCAGTGAAGTGCAGTGGGGAGAGGCCCCTGTAGGTAATGGGTGTTCTGGGTGGGCTGTGAGCTGCATAAAGAGCAACCAAACACATCATCAAGGTTGGTGTGGTGTTGGCGTCCGTGTTGTGTAGACTGGCCCTTCCATTTGCGGAAGTTGAGCTCCAGATGTTGGTCCCTACTCGGGCCCACAAATTGCAAACTGTCTTGCAGGCTGGATGCCTGCATCACATGTTACTGGGACCAAGGAGGCTCAGGAGGAGTCACTGTCCCCATCTGGCTCCCATGCTCAACTGTCTTCAAAGCAGATTACATCAGATACACATGAATCTTGGTCACAAGGTCACCAGCATGGGGTGTGTGTGTTTTAGTGACCAGAAAAGCAAAAGTGGAGGAAGAACCACTGAGAAGTAAGAAAAGTCATTGTGAAATCCTGCCTGAATTCTAGGCATGTAACAAAGCCTGGCAGGGCTGTCCATGTTAACAGAGCTCATAAAAGTATGCTAACTATTCTCCCCCCAAAATGAGGAGAGAACACTTACCAAATTATTCTAGAAGGCCAGTAGAACTCCAACACCAAAACCACACACACAACAAAGAAAAGTGAAATCCAGTATCCTTTATGAGCACTGATGTGAAAATCATCAACAGAATATTAGCGAACAGGATTCAGCAGCATATCAAGAGGATTAAACACCATGACCAAGTGAGATATAGCCCTGGAATGCAAAAGTTCAACACATGAAAGTCATCAGTGTTACATGCCACATCAACAAAGTGATAGGAAAAACCACATGATCTGAAAAGATGCCAAAAAAAAAAAAAGATAAAATTCAACACCTGTAATGAAAAAACACTCAACAAAGTAGGAATAGAAGGAAACTGCCTTAATGTAAAATCTATACGAGAAAATCCACAGCAAACAACACCCAGTGGTGAAAGACCAGAAGCTTTTCATCTAAGGTCAGCAGCAAGACAAAGATGCCTGCCTGTTTAAACCGTTTCTATTCAACATAGTCCTGAAAGTTCTAGCCAGAGCAATTAGTCAGGGAAAAGAAAAGGCCTACAAATTAGAGACGGAAAAGTAAATGATCTATTTGCAGATGATATGGTCTTATACGTAGACTATCTTAAAGATACCACACCAAAGAAAAGCTGTTAGATCTAATAAATGAGCCCTGCAAAGTAGCAAGATTAAAAGCACAGAAAAAGCTGTCACGTTTCTATACATGAGCAATGAGTGACCTGAAAGTGATTACAGGGTATTGCCTGACAGTCTAGTGGTTAGGACTCTGCACTTTTGCTGCTGGAGCCTAGGTTCAATTCATGGTTGAAGAACTAAGATCCCACAAGCCATATGGTATGGCAAAAAAAAAAAACCCAAGACCTGATATTACAATAATTATATTTACAATACTGCCAAAAAAGAGAAATACTTAGGAGTTAAGCATAAATGAGAAAGACTTGTACAATGAAAACTACAAAACATGCTGAAAGAAATTAACTGATTAGAAGACTTATGAAAACAGTATTACTCAAAGCACTCTACAGACCAGTGCAGTCACTGTCAAAATCTTGATTTTTTTTTTTTTCAAGCTCATACTAAATTTCATAAGGAATCTCAAGGGATTCTGAGCAGCCAGCACAATTCTGAAAAAGGAATTAAACTGGATGACTCATTTTCCATTTTGAAAACTTACTGCAAAAACAACAGTAATCAAAACTGTGCTATTGGCTTTAAGACAGACATATAGACCAATGGACTAGAATAGAGAGCCCAGGAATGAACCATCACATAAATAGCCAGGTGATTTTTGACAAAGGTGCTAAGATTGTTTGGTGGAGAAAGGGAAGTCTCAGTAAATGATGCTGGGAGAGCTAGACGCCACATGCCAAAGTGTGAAGGTGGAGGACTTCTTTGGCAGTCCTGTGGTTAAGACTCCATACTTACATGCAGGGGGCAAGGGTTCAATCCCTGGTCAGGGAACTAAGATCCTGCATACCAAGTGTCATGACCAATACAGGAAAAAAAAAAAAAAGGAAGAAGTTGGACATTTTGTTTAGTTGCTAAGTCATGTCCAGCTCTTGCAACCCCATGGGTTGCAGCACACCAGTCTCCTCTGTCCACTATCTCCCAGAGTTTGCTCAAATTCATATCCATTGAGTCAGTGATGCTATCTAACTGTCTCAACCTCTGCCGCTCTCTTCTCCTCCTGCCTTCAATCTGTCCCAGCATCAGAGTCTTTTCCAATGAGTCAGCTCTTTGCATCTGGTGGCCAAAGTATTGAGGATTCAGCATCAGTCCTGGTGAACATTCAGGGTTGATTTCCTTTAGGATCAACTGGTTTGAGCTCCTTGCTGTCCAAGGGACTTTCAAGAATCTAGCACCACAGTATGAAAGCGTCAGTTCTTCAGCTCTGAGGCTGCTTTGTGGTCCAACTCACATCTTTACTTGACTACTGGAAAAACCATAGCTTTGACTCTATGAACCTTTGTTGTCAAAGTGATGTCTCTGCTCTTTATTATGTTGTCTAGGTTTGTCACAACTTTCCTTTCAAGGAGCAAGAATCTTAATTTCATGGCTGCAATCACCACAATGATTTTGGAGGTCAAGAAAATAACATCTCTCACTTTTTCCCCTTCTATTTGCCCTGAAGTGATGGGACTGGATGCCACGGTGTTGTGGTTTTTTTTTTTTTTTTGAATGTTGAGTTTCAAGCCAGCGTTTTCACTGTCTTTTTTCACCCTCATCAAGAGGCTCTTTAGTTGCTCTTCACTTGCTGCCAATAGAGTGTTATTATCTGCATGTCTGAAGTTGTTGGTATTTCTCCTGGCAATATTGATTCCAGCTTGTGATTCATCCATTCTGGCATTTCTCTTGATGTACTCTGTGTGTAAGTTAAATAAGCAGGGTGACAATATACAGTCTTATAGTACTCCTTTCCCAATTTTGAGCTGGTCTGTTGTTCCCCATCTGGTTCTAACTTACTTCTTGACCAGCATATATTTCTCAGGAGACAGGTCAGCTGTATCAGAGACCTAAATGTAAGACTTAGCAATATAGAGAATTCTCTGGCAGCCCAGTGATCGGGACTCCATGCTTCCATTGCCAAAGGCATGGTTTCAACCCCTGGTTGAGGAACTAAGACCCCACAAGCCACATAAAGACTTAACACTAAAACTTTTAAAAGAATACATAGGACTAGAGCTTCAAAACACTCAATTTGGCAATGATTTCTTGGATATTACACACAAGGCATAGGCAACAAAAGGAAACATAGGCAAGTTGGACTTGGTGAGAATCTTTTGTGCCAAGACACTATCAATGAGATAAAAAGGCAATCCACAGACTGGGAGATAATACTTGCAAATCATATGTCTGATAAGGAATTAAAATCTAGAATAGATAATGCTTACAACACAAGTGACAACAAAACACAATTCAAAAACAGGTGAAGGAACTTAAGTAGAATTCTCTCCAGAGATGTACAAATGACTAGTTATATGGTTATATAAAAAGAATGCTCAACAGCACTAATCATTAGGGAAATGCTGAATAATAAAACTACAAGGTATGGAGAAGGAAATGGCAACCCACTCCAGTACTCTTGCCTGGAAAATTCCATGGACAAAGGAGCCTGGTAGGCTACAGCCCATAGGGTCGCAAAAAGTCGGACACAACTGAGCGACTTCACTTTAAGACCACAAATTAAATTTCAATAAATATTAAAAAGCAAAAACATATAAGGTATACCCTTGCCACAAAAGAAGGAAACAAAAAATGAAGGGCATTCCTTCTAAAAACAAAAAGGAATGAAGACTTGATCATGTAAAAAATAGCTTTTCAAAATAATTACATGGTGTCAAAAAGAAAAAAAAACTACAAGATACCAACTCATCCATTAGGATGGCTACTGTTAAAAAAAATTACAAGTGTTGGTGACGATGTGGAGAAACGTGAACACTTGCACACTGTTGAGAAGGTAAATGGTACAGCCAGAAGCAGCGGTCCTAACCTCTGCTGCACCGCCCTTATCTGCGGAGCGGAGCCCATCATGGGAAGAGGGAGCCTTCAGTTGGGAACTGCGCATCCTTTTACACACCTGACCTGCAGGTGCCCCGGTGGGCAGGCTATTTTCTGGCTACCTATAGGGTTGTTGCCTTCCTTTTGTCTCTGGGGTCCTTTCCAGCATGCGACAGGAGCGTGTGTCCCGGGGCAGTGAGGCGGGCGCAGTGGAGCAATTTAGGGATGGAAAAAGGCGGCGGGGGCGGGGCGGTGAGAGGGGAGCGGAGGGGCGCAGAAAGGCGCGGGCTTGCACGCTCAGTCCTTATCTTACAAACAGGGAAACAGGCCAAGCCGGCTCCTGCCGGCGGCTGCTTAGTGCCCCGAGAAGGCAGCAGGCAGCCCCCCACCCCAGACGCTGAAGCCCGCTCGGGTTCTGCGGGACAGTCCGCCCCTGGCGGCTGCCGGAGCCCCCAGAAGACGCCTGGCGTCCACGCTAATCACGAGAAGCTGGCAAGAGCTGACCTAATGAAACCCTCGAACCGGCCTCGTGAGCACGTCGGTGAACTCTTTCTCTGCGAAACTGCTGCGGAAACGGGGGCTGAGTCCAGGCGTCTCAAGCTAAGGAACTCCATCAGCGTCTGTTACTTCGTCAGGTAGGTCAGCCGTTCCCAAGCCTCAGTGTATACGCCGGGGTTCGGTAACACCGGACGCGGCCGACCACCTCTCTGGGGTCACAGGCCTGAGGCCCGAGCGTCTGCGTTATCTATGGAGCTCCTCGGGGACACGGCGCTGCCGGCCCGGGTGCACGCGCTGTGATCCACCGAGCATCTCCGGGAGGATCCCCCCGGCACCGCCCTTCGCCCTTCCCCGCTGCTCCCCGGGGGTCGCGCGTCTCCCCGCCGCACACGTGGACCGGAGCCCCGTGGGCGCCAAAGGCCGGCTCGGGGCGGCGCGTGCCGCCGCGGAGTGACCGAGACACACCTGCGTCGCGACCCGGGCTCGGGGCCTGGAGACGCGCGCGGACCTCCGTGTCGCGTCTGGGTCGGAGGGGCAGCCCCGGCCGCCCCGCCGCCCGGCGCCCAGGCAGCGCCGGGTCTTGCGCGAGGAGGCGCTGCCGGCCGGGTGCGCCCGCCCCGCGGCTCGCGCCCCGCTCGGCTCTCAGGACAGGGTCTGCCCGCGGCCTGGCGGCCGTCCACACTCTCCCGCGCCCCGGGCGGGGGTCGCAGTGCAACTGGATTGAAGGGCGGAACCGTGAAGCCTGGTCGGCTCCGAGGTCTGAGGAGGAAACCACTCCAGCCGCCGAGCCAAGTGGGAGAGCTTCGCCCCAGCTCCTCATCCTGCTCTTTCCACCTGCAGCGCCGGCCTGGAGCTCGCGCGGGCGCGGGGGCTGTGTGCTGGCTCCCCCGGCCGAGTGGGAGCCGCTGCCGGCCCCGCCCGGTGCGCTGGACACCGGCGCGGGCGACCCCGGCTTCCCCCTCCCCAGGCCGCGGGCAGGCTCCTCCGAGGGTCCCGCGCAAACCCCGGTGCCGGCGGGGACACGGGTCTCTACGTCTCGGGAAGCACCTCCAGCTGCTTTGAGCCGGGAGCAGAGCTTCCCTTTAGCCTGGAGAGGGTTGGGGGCGGGGAGGGGGGGTCGTCGGGAAGAGGCGTCTCTGACCCGGGACCGGAGGCGGCGGGCAGCCGGCGGGGAACCTTATCCCGGTTTCTCGCGCGCCAGGTCGCAGTTCCTGCCAGGCCGGGTCCCGCTCGCTCCACCGACTGTCGGCAGGAAAAGCGCTCAACGTTCTTCTGCAAGCTTGTAAAGCAGAACGTTCCTTGTTTAAAAGAAAATCTAGAAAATGGTTTCCTGCGTTGCGGGACTGGACCGCCTGCTAGAACACGGCAGGTGTGATCCCAGTCTCTGGTGCTCGGGCCAGACTCCTGAGCGACTTTGAAGGGACTGCATCTTTCGCCCTGGCAGGGAACTCGCCGGAGGACCGGGTGCTGTGGTCTCTTCTGAACTGACGATTGCAAACAAAACATCCATTTCCTTCTCTCGGTCTGAGAACCACAAGCCAGGAGCCCTCCACTCAACTCACCTTCTGAATTCCTCCAGAGAGACTGCTGGATCTTATGGTGGTTCTGTTTTCAATTTTAGAAAGAATTTCCATATAGGCTGCACCAATTTACATTCTGACCAGCAGTCCATGAGAGTTCCCTGTTCTTCACATCCTCACCAACAGTTGTTACTGTCTTTTTGACAGTAGCCGAAATCTGACAGGTACGGAGGTGACATCTCAGTTTAGTTTGCATTTCTCTCGTGACTAGTGACACTGAGCATCTTCTCAGGTGCCTGTTGGTTACGTGTGTGTCTTCTCTGGAAAAATGTCTGTTGGGGTCCTTTGCTGATTTTTAAGCTGGGTTGCTTGTTATTTTAATGGGGGAGACCAGGGAGGGGCCCTGGTGGGCGTCTGTCTGGGCTTGGAGGGAGGGGCAGGAAAACCAGGGACTGCTGTTGACAGTGGCTATGACTCCTGGGACCACGGAGACCCCTCTGAAAGCTGGAGGTCAGTATTATCAGAACATCAAAACAGGGCTCAGTTGGTAGCTGATCCTCACCTCCTGCAGCTATCATAGGGGGTGCAGCTGTACCCCAGGATGGCCAAGAGTTAGTGCAAACCTAGACCATCCACTGGGCAGACAGTACTGGTTCCCATTTATGATTTCTGAGCATTAGCAGTGTAGCAGGGCAAGGCCAGACAGAAATTTTACTTCTGACTTTACAATTTGAGTTAGATAAAGGACAGTAAAACCCAAAAGAGAAGGACAGGAAGAAACCAATAAGGAAGCAAAAAGAAATGAATAGAGAGCACATGTAAACATACTGCACTGTGCAGACAAGCTTGTGTGTGATGCACTTAATGTTGGAGATAGATATGAGGAAATTGCTTTTATCTTAAAGGCTAAGTTTTAAGCCTCGAGCCTATTAGAAGAATGATGAGCATTCTGCCTTTACAGGAAAAGAGTGAAATTTATTAAGATGACAATTTTGATAAAGGAGAAATTCTGAGTTAGGTATTATACTGTTTTGTTTTCCATATAGAATATATAGTTTGAATTTTTGTAAATGTCTGCTTTCAAAGCTTCCTTAACTGCCTGCTATTTCATTTGCACCCGCAGAGTGCTTGAGAACCTGAGTATGTCCCCTGGAGAGCCATCCGCTTTGTTGGGGTTCAGAGTGAGTTCTCAAAGTGAGCTTCACTGAGGTTTTATTTTATAATGCAAACATAAACTTTTCCTCTAAACAATTTGGAAATCATTTTTTCCCATGGCTCTTTAAAAGAAACTCAGAGCATGTTCTGATATGTAAATGAACAAAAATCACCTCCATTTTCAGCCGTTTGGAACCAGCACTTCATGAAAGAAAAGACAGCGACAAAGGCAGGAGTAGAGAGGCATGTCCAGCCGTAAAAGCTGTTTCAGTCACAGTGGGGAGAACACAGAGAAATGGCTTGGTAGATGAAGTCCCAGTGTCGTCTGTTGATGGCTCTGAACTTGTGCAAAACTCGGAAAGTGAAGCTAAATTAGATATGGAGGAAAAAGATGACCAGAAAAGAGGTTTAGAAGCCTTTAATGCAAATTTGCTGGCTCAGGTGGGAGGTGGGTGAGGCTATGCAGTGCTTTTCTTGCGGGTTCAGATGTTCATGGGTGGTTATCGATACCTGTGGTCACTCGTGCAGAAAAATGGGAAGACCAAGAATGAAGAGTTGGAAGGCCTGTCTCTGTACGCAGTTGGGAGTGTGAGTTCAGATACCTACTTAATCTCTCTGAGTTGCTGTTTCCTCATCTATCTCTATGCTTTTTGAAAATTATATATTAATTCTTCTTCCCCTTCACTACCTTTTATGATGATTTATTTTTCAGTTTGGGAATAAGTATGTGTAAACCAATTTTTAAATGATGACTTTTCCCCCCTAAAAATACTTATATCTCTCTTCTAATAAAAAACTTAAAAATACCACTGGGAGATCAGAAATTCCCAATGTTTTGCTATTTCTCCATTAAGGCAGGATTAATTTGATTAAAACAGCTTGTGAGACATAATTCTGGGGAACCTGAGAAGCAGAAAGAAACGGTTGGAGGACAGACTGGAAGTACAGTGAAGGGAAGGACTTCGCAGGGCTGTTCCCACTGCCTGCAATCATCTCCCCTCACCACCACTTGCTGCCTTGACCCACTTGTGCTGACTTGTCCTTCTGACTTCAGGTTGCCACTCTGTCAAGAATGCACCTCCAGATCAGGTCTCTGGGATGTGGATGCTTGGAGAGTCTACCTTTTTCAGGAGCGTTTGGTCAGGTTATAATTAAACTTTCACTGTGTTCTTATTTCACTAATGATGATCTCCCTCACTGTTCTCTAAGCTCTATGAAAGCAGGGATTGAGTTTCTTCTGTTTTCTGCTCATTACTGTCTCTTTGGTGTCTAGCAGACACAAATAAATGTAGATCAAAGGTGAGAAAGGCAAGATCACATCTAAGGTGTTCACAAAGAATATCTTTCCATACAAATGTCAGTGGATTTGGATGAACCTTAGAGATGTATTTTATTTAGATGGGCATGTGTACAGTTGTCTCTTTGTGCATTGCCAGGTATAGTTGCCTATGTGACTTGGAAATCCAGCCCACTCTGCTTGCAAAGGTGTGTCCCCTGATGTGGGGCTGGGTCTGCCCTGAGGAAAATGCTTATATATATATATATATATATATATATATATATATATATATATGATGTGTCACTTTTATCTGGAAGCTGGGACCCTCAAGGCAGCACCCTCCCAAAGGGCTCCCCCTGTGGGCTGACATGTCAGGCTCTGGGGCTCTGTGGTCACCCAGATTGCTCTTTTTGTGGTGGACAATTATTTTTACAAAAGCTGATGCTGATTATAGAAGGAACCAGATGAGAGTGTAGAAAAAGTCCAGCACAGGCTATTTTGATCCAACTGAACAACTAAAAGCAAAGCATCTGGTACTTGTACTGACACCAAGTAGATTGAGAAGCAGAACAAACTTGCTTGTGCTGTGACATATCCAGCATATACGCCCTCAGGTCTAACTTCTGATTTTGAATGCTTTGATGACTGATTCCTTCTGGGTCATGTTGCTCATTCCTCTGTCATGGGGAGGGGCAGTCCTTTCAACATCAAAGCTGTTGACTGTAGTTTTAAATGTCATTGGTAACATATCCATGTGTGCTGAAGTGTTTGGGGACACAGTAGACTGATATCTGCAATTTCTTTTGAGTGCATTAAAAAAGATGGTAGAAGAGATGAAAAGTTGATTCACAATAGTATGGAAACAACATAAATGTCCATCACCTGATGAATGGATAAAGATGATGTGGTACATATATGAAATGGAAAACTACTTAGTCATAAAAAAGAATGACATAATGCCACTTGCAGCAACATGGATGCAACTAGAGGTTATATTAAGCGAAGTAAGTCAGAAAGAGACAAATACCATGTGTTATCATGTATATGTAGAATCTAAAATATAGCACAAATGAACTTATCTACAAAACAGAAACAAATTCACAGATAGAGAACAGAATTGTGGCCATCCAGGGGATAGGGGTTGGGGAGGGAGGGACTGGGAGTTTGGAACTAGCAAATATAAACTATTATATACAGGATGGATAAAAAACAAGGTCCTACTGTCTAGCACAGAGAACTATATTCAATACCCTATGATAAATCATAATGGAAAAGTATGTAAAAAAGAATGTCTATATGTGTTTAACACTTTGCTGTAAAGCAGTGATTCCTTGTAATTTTTGTAACATTGTAAATTGTAAATCAACTTTGCTTTACAAACATTGTAAATCAACTATGCTTCAATAAAAAATTGAAAAAGATGAATAGCTGGATAGCTGGGTAATATAGCAAATACAGCAAAATTGTTAATTGTAAGATCTAGGTGATGATGTTCACTGTACATTTATTTCAACTATTCAGTATGTTTAAAAACTAGTATAAGGTGTTGGGAGAAAAATGAATTCATTCAACATTTATTAAAGGTTTATTATGTTTATCAAAATATTATTACAAATTGTATTAAAGTAACCTAGGCATCAGGGATACAGTGATGACCAGGTGACATGGCCCCTGTTGGTACAGCACTCCCTGAGAGAGACAGATACATTGCAAATGAGGATCACACAGTTAGTGCAGTGTTAGATACACACCAACTGTTCTGTGAATATCTAGAGGAACCCATAACATCTTGCCACATGTACGTGTGTGGTGCTGGTGGTCAGGGAGATCTTGGAAGAGAAGCCAGCAGAACTCAGCCTTGAATGGCAATGGGAGAGAAATCAGTTCAGGTTGTAGAAAAGGAAGGAATCCCATGAACAAATACTGTGCAGTGTTTGTGTGAGCCGGAGATGGGCTGGGGATGGTCAGCTCCGGACAGCTTGTGTTCAAGCTGAGCAACTGTCGGAATGGCTGAAGGGAAGAAGGGAAGCAACAGGGTCAGACTTGCTTTCACTAGATCTCTAGGATGGCTGACTGGAAGGTTTCCCAGAGACACCTGAGCTGAAGATCAGGGATGTGCCTGACCTGTGCAGGTGTTCCCACCAGGAGAGGCACACGTGGTAGGAGGGCTACAGGAGAGAAGTGTTAGGACATAAAGTTAGAGAACTGGAGACGGGAAAAATGAAGGCTAGGTAAACACACTGATTACTGTTGGAGGGACTGTGGAGGAGGGGTAATGGCTTGGCCTTGAGCACCTGGACTCTATGGTGTGGGTGGGACACCCAAGTGGAGCTGCCCAGTTGGCAGCCCGAACTCAGGAGAGAGGTGGATACACTGGAATCAAAATAATGAAGTTTGAATCTGCCATTGAGATTAACAAGGGAGAGAATGGAGAGTGATGGCTGAAAGGGATGGGGGTTCCAGTACCTGGAACAACGCCTGCACACAGGACGTGGTGATGAACATGGACGAAAATGGCAGGAATCATGGGGCAAATGTTCAAGGATGTGCTGAGAAGGGGAAGCTAGTAAAGGTGTGAGGACTAATCAGCTAGGTTGGAGAAGATTAGAGGTCATGTTGTGAGGGAAGGGCTTCAGGAAAGGGAAGATGAGGACTAAAGTCTGTTCTTGGCTTTAACAGTTAGGAAGTCATTGGTGACCAAGTAAAGTCTCTCAGTCATGTCTGACTCTTTGTGACCCCATGGACTATACAGTCCATGGAATTCTCCAGACCAGAATACTGGAGTGGGTAGCCTTTCCCTTCTCCAGAGGATGTTCCCAACCCAGGGATTGAACCTAGGTCTCCCACTTTGCAGGCGGATTCTTTACCAGCTAAACCACCAGGGAAGCCCTGGTGGTCAAGGGATACCTGTAATTTCCCGCTCTTAGATGCGGGTGAGGGTGGCGCAGGAGAGCACAAGGTGAGGAGTGAAAGCAGTAAGATATTTGGAGAAATGTGATACAATCCTCCTACTGGAGCCCCGTGGTCTGGGTCAAGGGTAACCGGAAGGCTGTAACTTTTCATCCCACCCATTTCTTCAAGAAAGATGTATAGGGACATCATACCCATTTACTGCTGTGATTTATTATCAAATTAAGTCATAATTCATAAATAACTATAAAGAGCAAATTCTCCTTCAATTATGGCTAGGATTCTTGTAGAGAAAAAAACAAATTGTGGTTGAGTAATATCAACCCAGCACTCAAGAACATTTTAAAATTAATTCATACATTTACTTAGTGCCACTTATGTTTTTAGTCATTGGGTTAAACTGAGCAGAAGTTACCCATAGAAAGAGAGAAGCTGAAATTAGGGGAGAGGAATGCCAACAAAGGTCTGTCTAGTTAAGGCTATGGTTTTTCCAGTAGTCATGCATGGATGTGAGAGTTGGACTATAAAGAAAGCTGAGCCCTGAAGAATTGATGCTTTTGAACTGTGGTGTTGGAGAAGATTCTTGAGAGTCCCTTGGACTGCAAGGAGATCCAACCAGTCAATCCTAAAGGATGCAATCAGTCCTGAATACTCATTGGAAGGACTGTTGAAGCTGAAACTCCAATACTTTGGTCACCTGATGCGAAGAACTGACTCATTTCAAAAGATCCTGATGCTGGGAAAGATTGAAGGTGGGGGGAAAAGGGGACGACAGGAGATGAGATGGTTGGATGGCATCACTGACTCAATGGACATGAGTTTGAGTAGGCTCCAGGAGTTGGTGATGGACAGGAGGCCTGGCATGCTCCAGTCCATGGGGTCGCAAAGAGTCGGACACGACTGAGCGACTGAACTGAACTGAATGGCTGGGCAATGAGGTGCCCAGTAGGGCAAACAAGGCCCAGGAATGAAGGAACCGGCCCTGAGCATGAACAGACACGTACTCTGATCAGGATGGTGCTGAAGAAAAGATGTGCACGTGGGGCCGGAAGAGATAGATGGAGACCATGTCTGATGGTCTTGGTGTTCTGGAAGAAGTAGACTTGGTCTTGTGCTGAAAAGTAAGTTGAGGCGGGGCAGATATTGCCTCGGCAGCTTCAATGAAGGGAGAAAGGGCTGGAGTAGTCACTGAGGAGCTATAAATTAAAATAGTTGTTTGCCTACACAGCAGGCCTCCCCGTTAAACTGCAAGTTCCCTGAGGGCAATGTGGTTCTATTCTTACCCCTTGGGCGCTTTACTCAACAGTTGAAGACCCATAGGCATTTTGAAAGCTCCTTTCACGCGATGGTACATTCATTTTGAGAAATATATTATCCCTTCACATTTTTTTTACAAAGCTGGGCAAAAGTGAACTTATAAGCCATTTAAGAATTTTTATAAATGTATGCAATTAACTTTCTTTCTACACAGCACGTAGTAGCTCTAACTTAAAAATAAAAATTCTCAAGAAAAAGTGTGAAATTAATTTTCTTAGGATATAATTACGAAGTCAGGAGACCCTATCCAGTCAGTTCACCAAGATGCATCAAGGGCATCCTTGTCAAAGTTCTGATAGTTCAATTTCTATCCTCCAATGATAGGGCAGGATTCACCTCACAGCTGGTTTCCCATTGGCTCTGAGATGTGGGCGGGGCCACCTATTCCTGCTACTGCCAATAGCTCCACCCCACCTCATGCAAATGAAGCCAAAGCTCTAGGGACCCACGTGATTGGTCACGTGACGAACGACGTATAGCCCCACCCCTCTAGTGACGTCATCACATCACACTCTCACGAGAGTTTGTGGATATGGGGAGAGGCTAGCAGGCCAGTTCACTGTGGCAAGAGTGGGGTCAGGGGAGGGGGCTTCAATACAAAACCCCATTCCCACTGCTGACCTTCCAGTTCAGCTTAAGGCAGGGGCCCAAAGGGGCCTGTGGGACAGTGCCCAGAGGCGGGTGGGGGGGGGGGTCCCAAGCATGCTCTTCTCCCATTGGTTGACTGCATCGGCATGCAAATAAGGGTTCGCGTCACTTCCGGAGGCCAATCGAGCGCCATTTTCTCTTTCTGGCCGAGCTGGGAGGAGGGGACGGGGTCGCGCGGGGTGGCGCGCGCCGAGCGGGGGTCCCGCCGCGCGGGGCGGAGGCGGGCGGGCGCGGGGCCCCAGCAGGCGCGGCCAGACGTGCGAGGGACGCGGCGGCGCTGCGGGCGCCCAGCGGTAGGTAACCCCGGCCCGGCCCGCGGCGACGCCCCTGGCCCGGCCCGCGAAGTCCCGGCTGCGGCCCCGCCCCACCCCGCCCACACCCGGTGGCCCGTGGCCGCCTCTCTAATCCCGCGACGTTCTGCCAGCGCGGGGCTCGCGGCCCGAAGGGCGCCCGTCGTCCCTCCGCGTCACGTGGGGCCGGGGTCGAGGGGGGCGGTGATGGGGCCTGGGGGCGGGGCGGGGAACGGCATCAGGGCGAGGGGGACGCGGGGACAGGGCGGCGGCCGGGGAGGGCCGGGGAGGCGGGCGGGCTGGAAGCCGGAGGGCCGCCCGGAGCAAGCGCGGACGCGGGCCGGGCAGAGGCGCGCTCAGCCGCCTGCCCTGTGGCGGGTTTTTTCTGGAGGAGCGCACAGCTGAGAGGAGCCCCAGTTCCTTCACCCCGGAGTTCTCGGTGTGAATACTGATGACGTGCAGATGTTGACATTACAGTTGAACTTTTCACATGCCGCCGGTCCCCGCACTGACGTAGAGAGCGCAGAATTTCTCCTGACTCTTGGCTTGGGAACGTCGAAAATAGTAGCCGCCAGTTTTAACTGAACGGTTGTTAAATAATTAAATGTTTAAAGTATTTTCTTTGAATTTGAATGGGAGGCTTGGCGGAATGCTCTTAAAACACTTTATAATTGAATGGAATGGGTAATGGCAGCCTCTTGAGATCTGTAGGACTCTTGTGTGTGGTGATTTATGATGCAGATGGGCAAGTGCCTCAGGGCACGGGCGAACTCCACAGGGCTCGGGAGGAGCCTGGGAGTCGGGAGGAGCGTTCTGGGAGAGTGGACCACGTAAAAATTGCGAGTTGAGGAAAGCGCGTGTTTGGCTTTGGTTGGAAGTCAAGTAATGTATGTTTAACTTGTTTAAACATACATGTTTACAAACATGTAGCTTGTTACTGGGGAGGTAGCCATGTTATGAACGAACTTTGGTATTCTAGTTGTCATTGGGAGTTTGTTGAGGCAGTGGTCTTTAGACATGGAAGTGACCGATCTGTGTGTCGAAAGGGTACTGGTGCTAGGTTGGAGGGGGACTGGAGTTGGGAGGAGATAGGCTCACTCGTCTGACTGAGCAGTGGTAAGGATGTGAGAGCTGGTTTTAGGGTTAGGAATTGAAGATTGGTGTCTGGAGAGGATGGGGAAGGAAATGGCAATTTACTCCCGTGTTGCCGGAAGAATTCCATGGACAGAGAAGCCTGGTGGGCTGTAGTCCATGGGGTCGCAAAGAGTCAGGCACGACTGAGCAACTCACACACACACACAATTCTTGTAAACACTCTACCTTCCTCTCCCGTAGTGAGTGAGAGAAAGTCGTGCCGACTCTGTGACGCCATGGACTGTAGCCTGTCAGGCTCCTCTGTCCCCGGAATTCTCCAGGCAAGAATACTGGAGTGGGTTCCCTTCTCCAGGGGATCTTCCTGACCCGGAGATGGAACCCAGATTATTTACCGTGCGAGCTACCAGGGAGTCTATCTGACGATATCTGGGACACCTTTTTAATTTGATCCAAGTTTGCAATATATTTTGGTGAATTTATGGTTGTAGTCACTTTGAGTGGTCACACCCCAATATTCTGCTGTGGCTGCCACTCTGGTTATCACATGGTTGTCACACATGTTGGCAAGGTGTTACAAGGAGAAGACTGAAAGGTGAGGACTTGCTGAAGGCAACGTGTCTGAGAAGGGATCTTCTTGTATTTGAACCCAGACCTTTGATTCTTGCTTTCATCTATTGTATAAATATCATGTGTTTTTAGTTACTTTAAAACAAAACAACAACCCCTGTATTCCAGTAGTTTCAACATTTCACTTAGATTTTTGGGAGCTTGTTGTTCAGTCATTAAGTCATGTCTGACTCTGCCAACACCAACGTCCGTGTCTGTCCCCCGTGTCCCCCCCCCCCCCCCCCGCCCATGGACTGCAGGATTCCAGTCTCCTCTGTCCTCCACTATCTCCCAGAGATTACTCAGATTCAGTCCATTGAGTCGTGATGCTATCTATAACCATCTCATTCTCTGCCGCTCTCATCTTTTGCATTCAGTCTTTCTGTAGCATCAGTGTCTTTTCCAGTGAGTCAGCTCTTAACATCAGGTGGCCAAAGTATTGGAGCTTCAGCATCAGTCCTTCTGGTGCATATTCAGGGTTGATTTCCTTTAGAATGGACTGGTTTGATCTCTCAGCCCAAGGGACTCTCAAGAGTCTTCTCCAGCACCACAATTCAAAAGCATCAATTCTTGGGTGTTCGGCTTTCTTTATGGTCCAGCTCTCACATCTGTATATGACTACTGGAAAAACAATAGCTTTGACTATACAGACCTTTGTCGGCAAAGTGATGTCTTTACTTTTTAATACTGTCTAGGTTTGTCATAGCTTTCCTTCCAAGGAGCAAGCGTCTTTTAATTTCATGGCTGCAGTCACTGTCAGCAGTGATTTTGGAGCTGAAGAAAACAAAATCTGTGACTGCTTCCACTTTTTTTCCTTCTATTTGCCATGAAGTGATGGGACTGGATGCCATGATGCTAGTTTTTTGAATGTTGCATTTTAAGTTTTTGGAGTTAGATAATAGCAAACTCACAGTCTTATGTTCTAAGTGCTTTTCTTGTGTTAAATGAATTTTCTTCCTCAAAACTACTTCTCAGAGTCGGTTGTGCAGTCCCTGTTTTACAGAAGAAACAGGCCCTGGGATTAAGTAACTTGCTAAAGATCACACAACTAGTAGTAAACTGTGGTAAACTTGAACTCAGGCAGTGTAGCTCCAGAGTCTTGCTTGTGAGATCATTGTTCTGGATTGTTTTGCAAGTGAAATCGTTTCAGAACTTAGATTTCACAGGAACTTAGAAGAAAGTTCTGTGCCTTAAAAAAGTACTGTTTATTACCAGAATGACTTTTTTTACAGTGTATTTTTTGATAATGGAGTATTCTTAAATGATCGTGATACTAAAAAGCAGCAAAAACCCTTTAAGTGCCTCTTTGGAAAATAATATTTTCTTTTGCACTTTAATGCAATTTTTGGTAAATTCATGTCTACCACACACTGTGAAATTAAAGGTAATTTACTGTGGGACTTTCCTGATGATAGAGTAGATAAGAATCTGCCTGCCAGTGCAGGGGACACAGGTTCTATCCCTTATCCAGGAAGATTCCAGAAGCTACTGTGCAGCTAATATGCCCGTGAGCCACAACTGCTGAACCTGCATGGTGCAGCTGTTGAGCCCGCATGCTGCAACTACTGAAGCCTGTGCTTTTAGAGCCCATGCTCTCCAACTAGAGAAGCCCCACTCCCTGCAACTAGAGAAAGCATGTGTGCAGCAACGAGCAGCGAGCACAGCTGAAAATAATAATAAAATACAAAAGAAAAGAATAATTTACTGTGAACTGAACTTGGTAGATAGTACAGCTGCATTAGCCTGCTGTTTCCTAATGGTGAAAATACAGATTTAATTGAGTACTAAGAATATATTGAGAATAGCATCAATAAAGGATTTATAGATATGGAAGCATTCAGCAACTTCTTTTCCAGCTAATTAGTCCACTTGGCCTTTTGTGTAGAATCTTGCATCTCTTAGAGAATGGATAAATTATGGTAAAAGTCAGCTTTTTTCCCGCAAAGTGATTGGCAACAGTAGACCAAGGATCTTGACAGAACTTCTGTGATTTACCTGTGTTTTATTTTATTATGTTTACTTGGTTTCCCTAAAACAGTAAGTGCTATAAACAGGAAACTTTTTCTTTAAATTGAATGGACCTGTGTACTTGTTTTGAGGGAGGGAACCACAGTAAACATGATGAGGGAAGGGGAGCGTGTACAGTTGAAAATGAAATGCTCCTATTCTGCAGGTTCAAGAAGACTTCTTTGGCCCTTCTCCCAAGCCTTGAACAAGTACTTGCAGACCCCTTTAAAACTTGCCTGATCACTGGAAGCCTCTTTTCATTGCCTTCCTCCTGAGAGTTGGCCTGTCAGGAACAGCTTGGGAACCATCCTGTACTACTGTTTCTCAACTGTGATAAGATCAGCACTTCCTATGTGAAGCCAGATTTCTTTGCAAGCAATACATTTAACTTCTTTGTTTTAGATATAGGTGGATGATGGTCTTAACCTTGGGCAGTCCTATTTATCAGCCAGCTTTTGGGAAAGAAGTGCTCCAGGAACTCTAAGGAGGACAGACCAGCACGTCTGGTGGAGTGAGTGGAGAACTTGAAGGGAAGTTTCTGTTGAGGCTGCTTTGGCCAGAGAAGCCAGTCTGGGCTTGAAAGTGATGCTGTGCTTAACTTTAAAGAATGCTCCCACAAGGTTCTTGACAACTTGCCTTTTAAATTATGCTTTTGAAGCCTAGACCCAGTTCAATGCAGTTTGTTGTTAATAATTTTATTGTTATAAAACTATTTGCTATGATTTTTGTATCTTCTGGTTCTAAAATGCTAAATGATCTTTCAAACTCACTTTTTACTGAACCTGAAGTATAATTTTTACATAGGTAACTTGTCTGAAAAATGTACCCATTTCAAATTGGCTTCTCGATACTTCACATTTTCTTATTACTCATGAAAAGTTCCTCCCACTGTTAGCTCTAATGCCCCTTTCGTGTCTTGTTTTATTCCGGTTCATGTTTTCAGTTTTACTTACCTTTTGCCAAATACATTCAGATACTCATTTACCTCAGTGATTTTTTGATGCTGATCTATTTACTTAGAATGTCTTTATCTCCAA
Source organism: Cervus elaphus (assembly GCF_910594005.1). Lineage (NCBI taxonomy): Eukaryota > Metazoa > Chordata > Mammalia > Artiodactyla > Cervidae > Cervus > Cervus elaphus. The sequence continues at coordinate 5,626,655 of NC_057841.1, read as the reverse complement.
CTCACCAACCCTCTATAGCCATATCCATTTTGAACCTCTGTGATAGGCCCAGATGTGCAGAGAAACATGATTCCTGCCCTGAAGATATTTAGTTCAAAAGGGAAAATGGGTATATAAGGAAATAATTACAATGTAGTGAGGTGAGTGCAATGAAATAAGTATAAACTGGCCATTTTGGGAGTTCTTAGAAGGGGTTCCAAGCTTATCCTTGAAGGAGGAGGGGTTGTAAAAGGGTTTAGAATGGAATTTCCAACTCAGAGAAACTGTTGTTTAAAAATCTTGGGAGATACTGCCAGTTGACGTGTAAATATGGAGAAATTAACGTTTTTCTACTTACTCTCAGTACCAGTCAGTTCATTTCAGTTCAGTTCAGTCGCTCAGTCATGTCTGACACTTTGTGACCCCATGGACTGTAGCACACCAAGCTTCCCTGTCCATGACCAACTCTTGGAGCTTGCTCAAACTCATGTCCATCGAATCGGTGATGCCACTACCAGTGGATGTTATCAATCTTCAAGTTATTGTTTTGATAATTTGAAATTTGGCATTATTTTATCTGATATTTCTTTAACTCAGATTTAACTGATTTTGTTTGTAGCTTTTATAGTTTGTGCATTAAAACCTTTTTTGAAATAGTTTCAGATTTTTAGAAAGTTGCAGGTGTAGTACAAAGGATTTCCCCTGAATCATTTGAAACTAAGTTACCAGAAAAGATGCCAGATTACCCAATATTGTCCATTTCCTACAATAAGGACATTCTACATACCCAGAACAAAACCATCAAAATCAGAAAATCAATGCATTGTTACTCCTCAGCCCACATTGAAGTTTTGCCAGTTGTTCCAGAAACATCATTTATAGTAAAGAATCTAGTTAGAATTACACATTGTATTTAGTTTTCTTTAGTCTCACAATCTGAAACAGTTCCTTAGTTTTTCCTTGCATGATCTTTTTCTAAGTATTATTGTTGTTCAGTTACTAAGTAGTGTTCGCCTCTTTGCGACCTCATGGTCTGTAGCACACCAGGCTTCCCTGTCCTACACTATGTCCCAGAGTTTGCTCAAACTCATGTCCATTGAGTCAGTGATGCCATCCAGCCATCTTATCCTCTGTCGTCCCTTTCTCCTCCTGCCTTCAGTCTTTCCCAGCATCAGGGTCGTTTCCAGTGAATCAACTCTTCACATCAGGTGGCCAAAGTAATGGAGTTTCAGCTTCAGCATGAGTCCTTCCAATGAATATTCAGTGTTGATTTCTTTTAAGATTAACTGGTTTGATCTCCTTGCTGTCCAAGGGACTCTCAACAGTCTTTTCCTATAGTTCAAAAGCATCAATTGTTCAGTGCTCAGCTGTTTTTATGGTCCAACTCTCACATCCATATATGACTACTGGAAAAACCATAGGTTTGACTATGGACCTTTGTTGGCAAGTGATGTCTCTGCTTTTTAATGTGCTGTCTAGGTTTGTCATAGCTTTCCTTCCAAGAAGCAAGTGTCTTAATTTCGTGGCTGCAGTCACTGTCCACGGTGATTTTGGAGCCCAAGAAAATAAAATCTGCCGCTGTTTCCACTTTTCCCCCATCTGTCTACTGTGAAGTGATGGGACTGGATGCCATGGTCTTAGTTTTTTGAACGTTGAGTTTTAAGCCAGCTTTTTCACTCTTCCGCTTTCATTCTCATCAAGAGGCTCTTTAGTTGCTCTTACCCTTCTGTCATTAGAGTGGTATCATCTGCATATCTGAAGTTGTGATATTTCTCCCAGAAATCTGGATTCCGGCTTGTGAGTCATCAAGCCTGGCATTTCCCATGATGTACTCTGTTCGTTGGAAGGATTGCTGCTGAAAGTTGAAGCTCCAATACTTTGGTCTCCTGATTTGAAGAGCTGACTCATTGGGACCAACCCTGATCCTGGGTTGTTTGATTGAAATTGAGGGCAAAAGGAGAAGGGGATGACAGAGGATGAGATAGTTGGATGGCATCACTGACTCAATGGACGTGAGTTTGAATAAACTCTGTGAGATAGTGAAGGACAGGGAAGTATGGTGTGCTGCAAACCATGGGGTCGCAAAGAATCAGACATGACTTAGGGACTGAAAAACAACAACTCTGCATATAAGTTAAATAAGCAGGGTGACGATACACGGCCTTGTTTTACTCCTTTCCCAAGAATCAGTACATTTTTCCATGTCCCGTTCTAACTGTTGCTTCTTGTCCTGCATATAGACTTCTCAGTAGACAAATAAAGTAGTCTGGTATTCCCATCTCTTTAAGAAGTATAATTAGTTGATTTTTAGTAAATTTATAGAATTGTGCAACCAACAACACAGTCTAGTATTAGAACATTTCCTGCACTTTCCCCAAAAACCTATTCATGTGCAGTTATTTCCACCCACTGCTGACCACTAATCTGCCTTCTATCTCTGTAGATTTCTCCTGAATGTTTCATATAAATGGTGTCAGACAATATGAGGACTTTGCATCTGTGTTCTTTCACTTAGCATCATGTTTTTGAGATACTGATTCATGCTGTCATGTGCATCAGTGCCTACTTACATTTACTGTTGTAGTGTTTTGTGGGATGAGTATGATATGTTTTGCTCATCTATTCACCATTTGATGGACACTTGGATTGTTTCCACAGTTTGGCTGTTACGAATAGTGGTCTTGTGTCATCTGGATATTTCTGAAGTTTACAGGGAATTTTGTCTCTTAATCGGATGTCTTCCAGACTTCTGTGAATTACTCTTTTCCCCTTGGTTATTAATGAGTATTTTGTGGGGAGGTGCTTGGAAATGATGTAAAATACTCCATTCTTGACTAAACTTTAAATTTAATTATTTTTGTTATCATGAACTTGAGTTTATGTTCTAGTGGGTTATATTTTGATTACTATTTCTGAATACCAAACCACCCTAAAACTTGGTGGAGTGAAACATTTTATATAAAAATTCAGTAATTCAGGTGGGAGCAGGGGGAGATGGCTCGTTTATGCTCCACAATGTTTGGGGCCTCACCTGAGAAAACTGAAAGACTCGGGGTGAGTGGACAGCTGCAGGCTGTAAGAGTATCTTCACTCTCATGTCCAGTGGTTGACGTGGAACCTTTCCATGTGGGCTAGTTGAGCTTCTTGCAATAAGGAGTCTAGATTCCAAGAGTTATGGTACCCAGAGGGCAAGGAAAGTATGTGGCATTTTGTGGTCTAGCCTGGGCATTCCCATGGCCTTGCTTTATTGGTCGAGGGCGCTGCTGAGTTCTGCCCAGGTTCGAGGAGTGGGCGTGTAGATGCCGCTTCTGGTTGGGAGGAGTGTCACGGACATGTTCTGAGGAAAGCATGTGGGATGGGAGATACGGTGACATTATCTTTGGAACCGCAGGTTATAATCTGTTACTGTCATTTGTTTGGTACCCACATTGTCCCATATTTGGCTTGTGGAAACTTCTTCAAGCTGACTTCTTTTGAGTACTTTTGACATGTCTCTCCATTTTCTGAGCAACTCCTTTATTTTCTGGCAGAAGACATTCTAGGATCATTTTGTCTCTTCTGTGCTCCAGCCCTGAAATCAGCCATTTTTCCAAGGAGCCCTGCTTCCTTTTAAGGGAAAGTGATATTTAGAAAGGAAGATTTGAGCCCAAGGCGTGGTCTGCTACTGGTGTGTAACTACTTCCAGGCTCTTGCAGTGGCCTGAGCTGTACAATATACACACACACATTAACAAATACATATATTTTTAAATCCGTATTAATCCGTATTTATTACAGATAATAAGGTCACAGCTGTACCTTTTATCCTAGTCAACTACCACAGGATTTATTTTAATTTTATGCCTTTTCAGATATTTTAAAAGCAGCGTTGGTGGTGGTTTAGTTGCTAAGATGTGTCTAACTGTTGTGACCCTATGGATTGTAGCCCGCCAGGCTCCTCTGTCCATGGGATTCTCCAGGCAAGAATACTGGAGTGGGGTGCCATTTCCTTCTCCAGGGGATCTTCCCAACTCAGGAATCAAACCTGGGTCTCCTGCATTGTAGGCAAGTTTTTTATCAACTGATCTACTAGAAAAGCCCAAAAGCAGCGTTACTGAGATGTAATTTACACTCCATACAGTTCACCTGCTTAAAGTGTACAGTCAGTGGTTTTTAGTTCATTCACACAGTTGTGCATAACATCACCATAGTCGATTTTAGAATATTGTCACTGTTCCAGAAAGAAACCTTGCCCCCTTAGCCATCACCTTCCATTCTCCTCAGCCCTAAGCGACCAATGTTCTCCTTTTTGTCTCTGTAAATTTTGTCTATTATGGACATTTCCTGTAAATCGAATCATATAATATGTGGTCCTTTGTGTCTGACGCCTTTCACTTAGAATAATATCCCCCAAGGGTTATCATGCATTGATTAACATGCATTGATACTTCACTTTTTATGGCCAAATAATATTCCATTCTTTGGATACACCACATTTTATTTATGTATCTTTTGATGGACATTTGTGCTTTTTTATTTTTTGAGTGTTATGAGTAATGGTGCTGTGAACATTCTTGTGCAGGGTTTTGTTTGGATGCAGGTTTTTAATTTCTCTCAAGTGGTATTGCTGGTTCATATGGTACTTACATGTTTAATACTTTGAGGACCTGCTGGACTTTCCCAAACCAGCCGCATTATTTTACTGCCATTACTACCAGCAGTGTATGGGGGGGATCCATTTTCTTCACATCTGTGCCAGCACTATTACTGCTACTTCTTTTAAAATTGACAGCCATTCTAGTTGGTGTGAAGAGTTATCTCATGATAGTTTCTATTTGCTTTTCTCCATAGCTAATGTTGTTTAGCACATTCATAAGTGCTTAATGGCCATTTGTATATTGTCTTTGTAGAAGTAATCAGATCCTTTTCCTGTTTTTAAGTTGGCATATTTGTCCTTTAATTATTGTCGTTGGGGTTTTTTTTAATATATTCTGGATATAAGTTCCTTATCAGGAATAAGATTTATAAAAGTTTTCTCCCATGTTGTAGATTCTCTTTTCATTTTTTTGATGGTTTCCTTTGAAGCATATAGGTTTTTCATTTTGATGAAGTCCAACTTAGCTACTTTTTCTCTTGTTCCTAGCGCTTTATGGTATCATATCTGAGAACCTGTTGCCAAATCCAATGTCATAAAAATTTATGCCTGTGTTTTCTTCTGAGCGTTTTAAAGTTTTCACTTGTGCATGGAGGTATAGGACTAATTTTGAGTTAATTTTTGTGTATACTAATAGGAAAGAATCCAACTTATTCTTTGATTGTGGAAATCTAATTGTTCCAGAATAATTTGTTGAAAATTACTCTGCTTTCTTTACCTACCCTGTTTGTAATATTTTATGCACATACATGTGTATGTGTGTATATATGGATGCATGCTAAGTTGCTTCAGTTGTGTTTGACTCTTTTCGACCCTATTGACAATAGCCTGCCAGGCTCCTCTGTCCATGGGATTCTCTAGGCAAGAATACTGGAGTGGGCTGCCATGCCCTCCTTTAGGGGATCTTCCTGACCCAGGGGACGAACCCATGTCTCTTACGTTTCCTGTCTCTTATGTCTCCTGTATTGGCAGGCGGGTTCTTTACCACTAGCGCCGTGTGTGTGTGTGTGTGTGTGTGTGTTCTTTACCACTAGCGCCGTGTGTGTGTGTGTGTGTGTGTGTGTGTACACTTATTATAGTTTTGTTTTCTTCCCTTTAAGGAAAATCTCAAAAATGTTTCAAATTCCTGTGGAGAATCTTGACAACATCAGGAAGGTACGGAAAAAGGTGAAAAGCATTCTTGTGGACATTGGGCTTGACAGCTGCAAGGAGCTGCTGAAGGTAAGAGGACACGGGTAATGGATGAAGAGAAGACGGTAACCGTGGAGGCCCTGGGCTGAGGGGTACTCTTTGAACGGGACTCTTTTGGAGAGTGGGTCAGATGCCTCAAGGTGGAAAGTGCTGCCTCTTAAAATGAGGCCTGGGAACAGCATTTGTTCTTATTTATGTCTTTATGGTTTAAAGTGGCTGCTTTAGGCTCCAGTTTTTAGTTACTTTGAGGAGAGACTTTATAGTCATTCGGTTCAGTTGCTCAGTCGTGTCTGACTCTTTGCGACCCCATGAACTGCAGCACGCCAGGCCTCCCTGTCCATCACCAACTCCTGGAGTCCACCCGAACTCATGTCCATCTAGTCAGTGATGCCATCCAACCATCTCATCCTCTGTCGTCCCCTTCTCCTCCTGCCCTCAATCTTTCCCAGCACCAGGGTCTTTTCCAGTGAGTCAGCTCTTCGCATCAGGTGGCCAAAGTATTGGAGTTTCAGCTTCAACATCAGTCCTTCCAATGAACACCCAGGACTGATCTCCTTTACAATGGACTGGTTGGATCTCCTTGCAGTCCAAGGGACTCTGAAGAGTCTTCTCCAACACCACAGTTGAAAAGCATCAATTCTTCTGCGCTCAGCTTTCTTTATAGTCCAACTCTCACATCCATACGTGACCACTGGAAAAACCATAGCTTGACCAGACCGACCTTTATTGACAAAGTAATGTCTGCTTTTTAATATGCTGTCTAGGTTGGTCATAACTTTCCTTCCAAGGAGTAGTTTTATTTTATGGCTGCTTTCACCATCTGCAGTGATTTTGGAGCCCAAAAAAATAAAGTCAGCCACTGTTTCCCCATCTATTTGCCATGGAGTGATGGGATAAGATGCCATGATTTTAGTTTTCTGAATGTTGAGCTTTAAGCCAACTTTTTCACTCTCCTCTTTCACTTTCATCAAGAGGCTCTTTAGTTCTTCTTCACTTTCTGCCATAAGGGTGGTGTCATCTGCATATCTGAGGTTACTGATATTTTCTCCCGGCAATCTTGATTCCATCTTGTGCTTCCTCCAGCCCAGTGTTTCTCATGATGTACTCTGCATATAAGTTAAATAAGCAGGGTGACAATATACAGCCATTAGTTGCAGTGTATATTTGTTTTTGATCTTTGAATTTTTTAACAGAAAAAGACTAAATCGGTTTTCTAGTATTAGAGTAATCCCCAGTGGTGATGCATACTTGTATGGTAGGGTTGTTTGTTTTCTTTTGTCTTTTCCGATTTGTGAATTTAATACATGCAGTCTTATAAAAGTTTAAAAATTAAGGTCACAGTCACATTTTCTATGATCAATTCTGTTCTCATATAATTTTATCTTATAACTTGAGAATATATGGCCAGCATAAAGAAATAAAAATTATTAAATAAAGCTTGCTATGTAGCTTTATAGCCATTCTGTGCATGTTTAGTCCATATTGAAGATACGGACTGCGTCTGCTTTGAATTTTTCAGAGTTGTGAATAATTTGATTCAAGGTATTATTGGCCCAGGAAGAGTTCAGTTTCTTAATTTTTAAATCTCAGACTTTGAACCAGATTGACTTTATTTATAAAAAGGTGCTGAAGGACCAGTAATTACCAGGATTCTCATTAGTGGTCAGAATTGGTTTTTGCTGGAGCTTATGATGGACGGAGGCCTGGCGTGCTGCGATTCATGGGGTCGCGAAGAGTCGGACACGACTGAGCGACTGAACTGAACTGAAACTTTCTAAAGAAAAGACCTCTTTTCAAATGTTGCTGCCCAAGAAAAATCTTCCCCCTAAAATTCTGCCCTTTCCACTTCATTATCTTACCTGCTCTGTTTTTCGCCAAACCTCTCGTAATAGCTGATGCTGTTTATCTCTGTCCCTCAGGTCAAGTATTGCCTTTGGTTGTCATCTCTCTTTAGTCTCCTTTAATGTGAATTCACTTTTAAGATGGAATTCTGTTACAAACTGAAGTGTTTTTTTTTTTTAATGATAAAATGTCAGTAGCAACTAAAATTTTTCATCCTGGAGTCCTTCGATTTTGATATTGCATAAAACTGGACATTCCTCACTAACTTCTCCCTTAGTCTGGCTAAGATTATTTACTCATCTCAATTTGTTCAAGACCGTTAACTTTTTCTTTCCAAGACTGTGCTGACACAGATACATGTATACTTCACAAAAGAAAAAGTAAGACATTTGAATGGCATACCAGTATTAATTAACTACTTGGTTAAATTTTACTAATTCTTTTGGGAAGAAATTTTGTTTTTTTTAATTTGTAGTTGGTCTTATATTCCGCAAACTTTCTGAAAATTCAAGCAATATAAAAGTTCATTATAAAGTTCATTATAGAAAAATTAGAAAATATACATAGAAACATAGAGAAAAAAATGACTTACTTGTATGCTGTTACCCCAGAATCTCCATGGTAAACATTGTTATATTAATATCTTTTCAGATTTTTAGAAAAAAAGGACATGCTCTAACCATATGCTAGCTTTGTGTTTTCTTTTCACTGAATCCCACATTAAGAACTTTTTAATGTCAAATGTACTTACTCTTAATCCATTGTAGTATTTAGGGTTCTTGGTTAAAAGTGATGAAAACCAACACTGACCAAATGAAACGGGAGGGCATTTGTCTGACACCTGTCAGGGTCCTTTCTGTTTCCTTATCCAGCATTTCAGACTTCATAGTGAGAATGCACTCTGCCTTCTTGGCGTTCCAAAGTGTATATGACTCCACTCATCCTAAGAGTTAGGACCTCAAATCGTAGGCTGTATAGTTCTTGTCAGAAGCCTGGCTGAGGAAAGTAAACCTGAGGGAAAATAGGCTCTTCCACGAACCTTGTCTCCTTTTCTAAAAGTAGATCTAAACCTTAGAGTATCTTGAAGAGTTTCTTAAAAAGTTAACAATATTTAATCAGTTATATTAAAGGCTAGCTACATACTTTGAAGGGTACTGTGCAGAATGAAAATGTGGGGCTCTGAGCAGGCCCTACAAGTGTGCTGTCCCAGGCAGATGATGGCTCCCACATGATTTCAGCTTCTGAGTCAGGATGCTTCTGGTACCTGGATCCAGAGTGGGCTCTAGGCACCAAGTTATCTGCCAAACACCATGGTGCTGCCAGCCCAGGTGAGTCTGGTAACCTTGCCTCTTCCTCTCCCCAAGTCTGTACCTGGCTCTTAGCAGGGCAACTGTGGAATGTGGACCCCCTGGCAGCCCGGCTGTTGCCCCAGGTGGTGGGCGAGAGTCCTAGAGTGGTTGTGGGAGAGGGGAGCTTGGAGGGTATGGGGACGGAGAGCAGGGACAGGCTGTGTCCCAGAAATGGTGGCGGTGGGACCGTGTGTGAGCTGAAGCTTCAGGCCCCTGGCATGCTCTTTGTTGTCCTGTCAGACTTCACGTCATAAAACAAATGCAGAGTTAAAATTATCAACACTTAAAAAATGGTGACAGCAGGGATTCAACCCTGCACTGACCTTTCTGAACACAGGACCCTGTACACCTGCATTGGTTGTAGTGTTGCATTGGTTGGTCTTTTCAAAGACTTTTCCAGTTCTTTAATTTTTTAATTTAATAATTTAGTTTATTTAGCCTCATATGTTACAAATATTCAATATGTAATCAGTATAAAATAAGTAATGAACTATTTTAATCTCTTTTTTTCCCTTAAATCTTCTAAGTATACTTAGAAATTTTTTATAAAGGTAAGATATAACATGAAATTGCCTTTGCTGTGTGACTCGTGGGATCTTATTTCTCTGACCAGGGACTGATCCCAGGCTGTAGTGTTGAAATCTCCGAGTCCTAATCACTGGACCACCAGGGAATTGCCCATTTAGCCATTTTTAAGTGTACAATTCAGTACCATTAATTACATTCACACTGTTTTCCAACTAGGTTATCATCATCTCAAACAGAAACTCTTAATACTATTAAGTAATAATTCGCCATGCCCCCACCACAGCCCCTGATAACCTGTAATCTACTATATGTCTCTGTAGATTTGTCTATTAAAGATATTTCATGTGAGTGGAATCATGCAATATTGGATCTTTTGTGACTGGCTTATTTTACTTAATGATTTGAAGTTCGTGTTGTGGTATGTGTCAAAATGTTAGTCCTTTTTATGGCTAACTCACAGTCCATTGTATAACCACATATTGCATTTTATCAGTTCATCTGTTGATAGACACTCGGGTTGATTTTGTCTTTTGGCTATTGTGAATAATGCTGCAGTGAACTTTGGCTCACAGGTGTCTGTCTGAGGCCCTATTTTCATTTTTTTGCTGGATCATGTAATAATTGTTTAGCTTTTATGAGTACCCCCCTAACTTTCCAAAGTGGCTTGTACCCTTTTCAGTTCCCACCAGCCATGCATGAGGGGTCCAGTTTAGCCACAGCCTTGCTGTTTGTTCTTTTCCTCTCATCCTCTTTCTCTCCCTCCTCCCTCGCCACTGCGGCCACTAATGATGTTGAGCATCTTTTCATGTCCTTATTGGCCATTTGAATATCTTTGGAGATTTGCTTTCAAGTCTTGTTCATTTTTAAACCGGATTGTTTGTCTTTTTGTTGTTGAGGTGTAGTTTTTTATATATTTTGGATATTAAACCCTTATTAGGTATGATTTGTAAATGTTTTCTCCCATTCTCTTTTTACTTTCTTGATAATATCTTTTGATGCACAAAGTTTTATATTTTGATGGAGTCCTGTTTGTGTGTTTGCAGTGCTTTCTATGTTGTAACTAAGAAGGCATTGCCAGATTGAAGTTAAGATTTTCTATGTTTTCTTCTAAGAGTATTATGGTTGTAGTTCTTTTTGTTTAGATTGTTGATCCATATTGAATTAATTTTGTATATGGTGTGATGCAAGGGCCCAACTTCATTCTTTTGCATGTGGAAATCCAGTTGTTCCGGAGCCATTTATTTCACTAATTTTCCCCCATTGAATGGAGTTGGTAGCCTTGTAGAAAATGATTTGGCCATAGCTACGTAGATTTATTTCTGAACTCTCAGTTCTCTTTCATTAATCTGAATGTTTGTCCTTTACACTAGTATTACAGTGTTTTGATTACCATAGTTTTAAGTTTTGAATTTGAAAAGTGTGAGTTTTTCAACTTCTTTGTTTTTCTTTCCCCCAATATTGTTTCGGCTGTTAGAGGCCCCTTTCAATTTCGTATGAACTTAAGGATTGGAGTTTCTATTTCTGCCAGACTATTGGAATTTTGATTGGGATTATATTGTAGATCACACTGGATAGTATTGACATCTTGGCAGTATTCCTACCCATGAATAAAGGATGTGTTTCTATTTTTTTAGGTCTTTAATGTCTTTCAATAATGTTTTGTAGTTTTCAGTCTACAAGACTTTCACCTTCTTGGTTATATTTATTCCTAGGCATTTTATTATTTTAGATGGTATTGTAAATGAATTTGTTATCTTAATTTCCTTTTCAGATTTTTCATTACAGGTACATAGAAACACAACTAACTTATGTATGTTCATTTTGTACCCTGCATTTTTATTGAATTTATCATTACCTCTGGTATCTTATTTTGGATTCCTTTTTTTTGGCTGTGCTGGGTCTTCACTGTTGCACACAGATTTTCTCTCGTTTCAGAGAGTGGGGACTACTCTGTAGTTGTGGTACGCAGGCTTCATTGTGGTGTCTTGCCTTGGTGCAGAGCATGGGCTCTGGGGTGCTGGGGCTTCAGTAGCTGTAGCACATGGCTCAGTATTTGCTGCTCCCGGGCTCCGGAGCACAGGCTCAGTAGTTGTGGCACATGGGCTTAGTTGCCCCTCGGCATGTGGGATCTTCCTGGATCAGGGATTGAACCCATGTCTCTTACATTTGCAGATGGATTCTTTACTACTCAGCCACAAGGGAAGCCCCACTTTGGATTCTTAATAGAATCATATCACCTGTGAATAGAAATAGTTTTACTTCTTCCCTTTCAATGTGGATGCCTTTTGTTTTTCTTGTCTGAGAGCTCTGGCTAGAACTCCAGGACAATACTGAATAGCAGTGGTGAAAGCAGGCCTCCTTGTCTTGTTTGCAGTGTTGGGAACGCTTTGGGTCTCTCACTGTTGAGTATGATGTTCTTGTTTGCAGTGTTGGGAACGCTTTGGGTCTCTCACTGTTGAGTATCATGGTGTCCCATCAGTGCCTTTTGTCTTGTTGAGAAAGTTCTATTCTAGTTTTCTAAGTGTTTTCTTAATCGTGAAAGGGTGTTGGATTTTGTCAGATGCTTTCTCTGCTACTTCAGGTAGTTGTGTGGGTCTTTCTCCCCTTTGTTCTGTTATCTTTGGTATATTACACTGATAGATTTTCTTATGCTGCCTCTGCTTGCATTCCTGATATAAATCCTACTTGGTCATAGTGTATAATCTGTAATCACTGTTGGGTTTTGTTCATTAGTATCCGTTAAGGAGTTTTCATTTTTATTCATAAAAAATATCTGTAATTTTCTTGTGATGTCTCTGTTTAGCTCTGTTATTAGGATAATGCTAGCCATGTAAAATGAATTAGGAAGTGTTACCTTCACTTCTGTTGTGGGGAGAAGAGTTTGAGAAGAACTGGTGTTAATTCTTCTTTAAATATTTGGTAGAATTAATCAGAAGGAAGCCATCTGGCCCTCGACTTTTCTTTGTTTTGATATTTTTGATTATGGCTTTTGATTCAATCTCTACTTGTTATAGGTTTGTTGAAATTTTCTATTTCTTGAATCACCTTGGATAATTAGTGTGTTTTTAGGAGTTTGTCTATTTCTTCTAGTTTATTTTGTTTGTATACAGTTGTTGCTAGTATTTTTGTCTAATCCTTTTATTTCTGTAAGATCAGTTGTAAAACACCCACTTTCATTTCTGGTTTTACTTAGTTTTGTCTTCTCTCTTTTTTCTGTCAGTCTAACTCAACATTTGTGAATTTTGTTGATCTTTTCAAAGAAACAACTTTTGGTTTCTTTGATTATCTCTTTTCTTTATCTTTGTTCAGTTCTCAGGTTGTTTTAATTTTGGTGTGCAGCCAGCAAACTGTTCGGTTGTGAACACTAGGAAGCTGAGACTCATATCATGTGAACTTCCCCAGAATTACATTTTAATGCTGTAAAATAGTCACATCAATTACCTTCATTATTTTACTCACATTTTCCCATATAAAAGCTTAAACTTTTCTTTTCAGAGCTTGTGCTAGGAGAGTATGTGGCATATCTTGAATTTTCTGAACCTACAACAGAGATCAGCCCCAACCATACCTGGTGCTTGGTCACCCTAGTTAGGCAGGGCCAGCCCTTGAACCTCATTAAAATGCAGAGGAAACTAGTACCGGCCTGTTCAGTTTACACACAGACACACACACACACACACACACACGTAATTGGTGGGAGTGGGAAAGTGGAAGAGACATTAGATGTTCTTTCCATGTATACTGTGTGTGCTGCTTAGAATAGAGATTGCTAATATATGATGTGAACCCTTGAGGAGTCATGAAGTTATTTGGGAGTTATTACAGTTTTTCTGGTGGCTAAAAATTCATAGGTAAATGAAGCATTATCTGAGAGTTGAAAGCGATCTCTTCCATTAAATTACTGTTACATATCAAATGTTCATGGATACTGAGGTGATTAATAGTATCCAAATTTATTTTAAAATAGTAATGTTCTGGACTTCTCTGGTGGTCCAGTGGTGGAGAATCCACCTGCCAGTGCAGGGGTCATGGGTTCAGCCCCTGGTCCAGGAGGATTCCACATGCTGTGGGGCAGCTTGGCCTGTGCACCACAGCCACTGAGCCAGCGAGCTGCAAGTGCTGACCTCAGACTGCAGCTGCTGAAGCCCACGGGCCCTGAACCCCATGCTCTGCGTCTGGAGAAGCCAGTGCGCCACAGCTGGAGAAGGCCTGTGTGCAGCCCCAAAGACCCAGTGCAGCCAAAAATAAGTACATTTTAAAAATTAAAAATGTTACTGTTCCTAGCAGCTTTTGTCTTACTGTGTTTTCACAATGAGGATCTATCAGAGATACAAATACTGCCACATGGAGGCCAGAAATCTTTTAAAGAAGTGGTAGGAAAAGGGAATTTAGAAATAGAAGGTCCCTTGGTTAGAGTTTCAAAGTATCTGTCAGATTTATTGAGAGACATGAGCTAGAAGCAGTTAAGGTAGACCATCTAGTAGAAACTTGGATCCACATCATAGTTGCCTTTTTGGGGCTTGTGGGTTGTTACTTTGTAAACCTTTTCTCTCAGTCTTCTGTTGCACCTTGTCCTCCCTGGAGCTCTTCCATTGTCCCCTGGCCCTTGCATTTAGAAAGCCCTCAGGACAGCCTGCCTTTGGTGTAGAAGTTTGGCTGCTCCTGTTCTTGCTTCACTGGGCCACACCGTGTTCCTTTCTGCTGCTCTAGGCAGAACTGCCATTTCTGAGGCAGCTCCCGCACTTAATTTCTGTGCATCAAGTATTAGATCAAGTTGGAACATTTAAACCAGTGTTTGCAAATTTGAGGTGGTTGCATCTGAATTAGGGAAGCTTAAAAAAAGGGTGCACTAAACCCACCCCTGTGACAATCTTCTGAGACCATTATATGTATAAATAGATTTTTTAATATGTTACACTATGTTCCGACATCTTAATCTACAAAAAATATTGAAATAGTTAATCTGTTTATTTCCTAATGATTGAGTTTTCTTGTTCTTTAGTCACAAGTTGAGTCTAACTCTTTTCTGACCCCATGGACTGTCGCCCACCAGGCTCCTTTGTCCATGGGATTTCCCAGGCAAGAACACTGGAGTGGGTTGCCATTTCCTCCTCCAGGGGATATTCCCGACCCAGGCATTGAACCTGTGTCTCTTGCTTGGCAGGCGGATTCTTTACCACTGAGCCACCAGGGAAGCCCATACTAGCTCTTTTTTTTCCTGCATCTGACAGTGGAAAGCACTTCTTCCCTTAAATCCTTCTCATCTCCTGCTTACTTCTTCCTTTTCCAGTATTTTCTTATGAAAAATTGAAGCCTACAGAAGTACTGAAAGGATTGTACCATGAAAACCCATGTACCTCCCACCTAAATTGTGTAAAATTAACACGCATATGTAATTCACCCATCATTCAACCTTATTAAAAAAAAAAACTATCTGTTTGGCTGCACTGGGTCTTAGTTGCAACATGTGGGACCTTTAGTTTCAGCATGTGGGATCTAGTTCCCTGACCAGGAATTGAACCCAGACCCCATGCACTGAGAGTGCAGTGTGTTAGCCATTGGACCACCAGGGAAGTCCTTCTGTCTTATACTTTGATGCATTTCTAAGTTTCAGGCATTGATAAATTTGCCCTTAAACTCTTTCAGCATAGGTGTATCATTAACACTAGTATTTCTTACAACTTTTAGTGGGAGGGGAAGTTACATGTTTGTGAGGTGCACCTTAGCCGTCTCCAGTTGATGGGGTCTGGAAATGCACTGACTCATGCAGTACAAGCCCCTGTCAGGGCACAGGACCTCCTGTGGGAGTCAGACCCCGCCCACTCCACTGGTTACCATCATGCTGAAAATTTTCGCTGTGGGTGAGATTTGCCTGTCTGATATGAGTGAAATGATAGTTGCTCCTGGGGAAGATTCTTCTGTGTTGTTGCCCTGTAGCTGATCGTTCTTGTTGCTGAGGAAGATCCCATTCTGTGAGTAGTTTGTTGTTGATTCTTCTAATGTGAACACCTAGGCTGTTTCTGGTTTGGGGTTATTATGAGTAAGGTTCTTATAAATACTCTTATAGAGCTTCCCCGGTGGCTCAGACGGTAAAGAATCTGCCTGCAAAGCAGGTGATGTGGTTTTGATCCCTGGGTTGGGAAGATCACCCAGAGAAGGGAATGGCTACCCACTCCAGTATTGCCTGGAAAATTCCATGGACAGAGGAGCCTGGTGGGGTTGCAAAGAGCCAGACACAGCTAAGCAACTAGCACTTTTTTTTTTCAAATATTCTTATAAAAGTGTTTTTTGTGGGTAGCTGTTTTGGTATTTCTTGGATAAATACCTAGATTTGGTATTATCCAAAGCAGTTGTCTGATTTCACACTTCTGTCAGCAGTGTGGGAGGGTTTCCCTTGCTCCACATTCTTACTAACATTCGATAGTGCTGGTTTTAAAAAAATTTTTGAAATGAAGCCTAAAATAGATGTAAGAATGTTCTTTATGTTACCATATAGCACAGTTGTTAGCTACATGTTTTTGGGAGATCCCCTTTTCAGGTTGAGAAATTTTCTTATTCTTACTTTGCTGAGAGCAGAAATTATGACTGATGGTTGAATTTTGTCAGATGACTTTTCTATATTTATGTAATTTTCTTTTCTTAGTCTAGTGAATTACATGGTTTTTGTGTTTGTTATTTTTTAAGAAAAGAAATTGTTAAACCAACCTCTATCCCTGGGATAAATTCTACTTGGTCCTTTTTAGTATGAGGATTGATTGGCAAACATTTTGTTAAGGATTTTTCATCTGTGTTTTTGAAGGGTAGGTCTGTAGTTTTCATTTTCTGTTAGATCTTTGTCAAGTCTTGGCCAGCCTTGTGAAATGAATTCGGAGCTGTTTCTTCCTTTTTATTTTCTGGAAGAGTCTATGTAGAATTGATAATACCATGTTTAGTAGACTTCCCAGTGAAGCTATCTAGAATTGAAGTTTTCTTTGTGGGAAGGGTTTTAATTATGGAGTCAATGTCTACACTAGATATCAGACTATCAGGTTATCTGATTTTCCTGAGTGAGCTTTTTCTTATGTTCTTTGAAGAGATTTGTCCTTGTCAGTTTAATTTGTCAAATTTATTGGCATTATGGTGGTCATATTATTTTCTCATCTGTAGGAACCATGGTGGTATCTGTGTATTTTTTGGCCGCTCTGGGTTTTCGTTGCTTTGCACAGGCTTTCTCTAGTTGTGGCGAGTGGGGGCTTCTTTGTCGCAGGGCGCTGACTTCTCATCGCCGTGGCTTCCCTTGCTGCAGAGCATGGGCTCTAGGTGCAAGGGCTTCAGCATTTGCAGTTTGCGGGCTTAGTTGCACCCCGGCTTGTGGAATCTTCCTGGACCAGGGATTGGACTGGTGTCCCTTGCATTGGCAGGCGGATTCTTATCCACTTGCCACTGGGAAAGTCCTCCCCTCTGTTTTTGACATTGGTGATTTATATCAGCTTTTTTTTGACTACTGGTCACATGACATTGATTTCCTTCTTTTTATCTTTAACCTCTCTATGATTTTGTATTTGAAGTGAAATTTTTGTAGACAGCATATAATTGTTGCTGTTGTTCAGTCTCTTAAGTTGTGTTCCACTCTTTGCGACCTCATGGACTGTAACATGCCAGGCTCCTCTGTCCTCCACTGTCTCCTGGAGTTTGCTCAAATTCTTGCCGGTGATGCTATCTAACCATCTTATCCTCTGCCACCCCCTTCACCTTTTGCCTCAGTCTTTCCTAGCATCAGGGTCTCTTCCAGTGCGTCTGCCCTTTGTATCACTTGGCCAGAGTATTGGAGCTTCAGCAACAATCCTTCCATATTCAGGGTTGATTTCCTTCAGGACTGGTTTGATCTCCTTGCTGTCCAGGGGACTCTCAATAGTCTTCTCCAACACCACAATTTGAAAGCAGTTCTTTGGTGCTCAGCCTTCTTTATGGACCAACTCTCACATCCATACATGACTGCTGGAAAAACCATAGCTTTCACTAAATGGACCTTTGCTGGCAAGATGATGTCTGCTTTTTAATACGTTGTCTAGGCTTGTTGTAGATTTTCTTCCAAGGAGCAGGCGTCTTTTAATTTCATGTTTGTGGTCACCCTCTGCAGGGATTTTGGAGCTGAAGAAAGTAAAATCTGTCACTGCTTGCACTTTTTCACCTTCTAGTTGCCATGAAGCGATGGGACTGGATATCATGATCTTAGTTTTTTGAATGTTTAGTGTTAAGCCAGCTTTTTTACCCTCCTTTTTCACCTTCATCAAAAGGCTCTTTAGTTCCTCTTCACTTGCTGCCATTAGAGTGGTATCATCTACATATCTGAGGTTGATGAATCCCAGCAGTCTTGATTCCAGTTTGTGAATTCAGCTAGCCCGACATTTTGGATGATGTACTCTGTAAAGAAGTTAAATAAGCAGGGTGACAGTATGCAGCCTTGTATTCCTTTCCTGATTTTGAACCAGTCAACATATAATTGGATTGTGGTTTTTAACTCAGTATGACATTCTGTACTTCTTATTTGAGTGTTTAGACCAGAGGTAGGCAAACTGGACCAAATCTGGCTTGCTGTCCATTTTGTAAATAAACTTCTTGGAATACAGCTTTGCTTGTCTGTGTTTACATACTGTCTGTGGCTGCTTTTGTGCACAGTGGTGAGCTTGAGGAGTTGTTTCAGACAGACTGTTTGCTGGCGAAGCCTTACATATTCACCATCTGACTTCTTACCAACACTTGGAGTGCCCATGTCATCCCACCTGACATGCGTCTCCATGGAGCTTACACTGGGAAGACAGTGTTTGTTCATGTGGTTTTTCTCTTTCAGAAATTATTTGTGGGAAATCTCATCTGTTTATTTCTTAAAAGACTGTATTTTTAAAACTATATATATATTTATATATGTTTTTGAATTTATGGAAGACTACAGACATGGAAAGAATCCAGCACCCCAACAAGTATGGCTAGGAAGGAAATCAGCTCTGTAATAGGACAGTTTAATGAAGCGCAAACAAGAAAGTGTGGGAAAGGAAGAAAAAAAAATGTATTGAATTTAAGACACTGTGAAACTGAGATTTACTAAGTATAAACTCTGTAAGGACTTGATATAAATTGAAAGGCAGCTGCTGAAGTACAGAAGCTGTAGTATTAACTTGGATTATTTCAGCATTTTCCCCAGGTCTCCAGCTTGATGGGAACTCTGTCAGAGTTTGCCATGGGGTAGATTTCCCTTTCTCTTTTTCTCCTGCTCCCTCCCTTTCTTCGCACTGTGCAACATAGGGGATCTCATTTCCCTGACAAGGGGTTGAATCTTTGCTCCCTGCATTGGGAGTGCTGGGATTCGTAACCACTGGTCCACCAGAGAGGTCCTTCCCATGTAGATTTCTTAAGTGCCAAAGAATCCCATTGGTTTCTAATTCAATACTTCTTTATCTTCTGAAATTACGTAATAATCTTTGTTTTTCTCCCTTTCTAAAAGGACCTTAAAGGCTTTGACCCAGGAGAGAAGTACTTTTATAACACATCATGGGGAGATATTTCTCTGTGGGAACCTTCTGGAAAGAAACTGGTATGTATTTTTATTTCCAGTTTTCATGTTTCCTCAGAACATGGGGTAAGTGTCGGTTTAGTTCTGAGGAACACCACATGTTTTGGGGTTGCAGATGAATGAAAGGGAGGAGGAGGGGTATAATGTAAACATTTAGGGAAATAGAAAAAGTTAAATGTTTTATAATGCAGTATTGATGCTGTGAGAGTTTTCTGCATGTAAAAAGTTGATGAAGTGATACAGGGAAATTATTATATTACTGTTATATGCCTCTGATATAAGTAGGGCTTCTGAGTTATGTAACTATTCTGAGTAAAAAGAAATGACTTCAAGTATGAGCATACATTCTGGTTTCAAAAATTAAAAATATGGAGTTTGAATCGGGGAACACAATTTACAATAAATTTGAAACCTCGTAGTTAAGCAGATTCCAGCTAAACTATGTGACGCACTGCTGAATTCTCCTTTTAAAAGTGTTTCCTCTGGAAAACCTTCCTGCTGCCCAGCTGCTAGGTTAGCACCTCGTCAGCTCCAGGCAGCTCGCCCCAAGGGGACCGGCCTCCGCTCACTGCCTCCCCCGCCCATTTGTCCAAATAGCGTTGTCCTTGAGAATTCTGGCTTAAAAAAACTTTCTGTAACTTATCAGTCGTTTTTCTGTCAGAATTTTATTTGTAAACATTTTTGTTGTCACCTTGTCCTCTTGAGTCCCGCTTTCTGCCTGTTCTGTGTTCTCTTCCCTTCCTTGACCCGACATTCCCCTCTTCACCAACAGACACAAGATTCCTTGAAACCGCTCTGATTTGGCTATTCTGCTCAGAACAGCTCATGGCTTTTCAAATATGCCTTGTTTTGAATACCTCGGCTTCGTGATTATATTCTTAGGCCTCTCTGATTTTTCTCATCTGAATTCCTAAAAGATTATATTATGTAACATGCAATATAATGTATAATTATATGCTCTTCATCAAGAAACATTTTTTGAATTCCTGCTACAACTTTCTGAGTGCTTGATGCAAAGAGGTGAAAGTTAGGATTCTTTTCCTTAGGGAGTTTATGTTTTTGTTTGTGTGAATGGACACAAAAAGTTAAATAACAATATGAAATAGTGGAGATTGAATTTGTTAAATAGGTACCATATTCAGAAAAAATAAACCACTGTTAGCTGGCGTGGTAGAGGCTGTGTCACCTGCTAGTTTTAGTACCTTACTTTGTATTCATAGATAGCCTTCTTTAATTTGTGGCTGGGTAATAGGATTTTTGAACAAAGACAGTTTTTCGGCCACTGTAGCAGGAATGTGCTACTCGGCTGGATTATGTGGCTTATGCTTCAGAGAAATGAGATGTGCTGGATATCTGGATTTGGGATGGAGCTGCTTGTGTTATGTTGGAAATGAAGCCTAGCTGTTACGGGACCTGAAGATGTGGCCTTAGGCAGATGGGGAAACAGGGATAATCTCGGAGACAAGGCATCCTGCAGCGGCCAGGATGCCTGACTCCACTTCTTTCTCCTTCTCTCCTTGGTTATTTTTCTGTTACAGTGAACCAAGGTATCACACTCCAGTTATTTCTGATTGATCACTCTTCTAGAACTTTGACATACAGGTTTTTGTCTAAACATTTGCTTTCACTTCTCTTGGGTAGTTGCCAGGTGTGAGATTGCTGGGTTGTGCAATATATGGTCCATCTCTGTAACAAACTGCCGGACTGTTTTCCAAAGTGGCTGTACCGTGTTGCTTTCCCACCAGTGGTGTGTGTACTGGCTGCTCTGTGTCCTCACTGGACTCTGTCAGGGTTTTTGTGCTTTTGGATTTAACTGCTTATTTTCCATTTTAATAGGCTTGTAGTGGTGTCTTCTCTGGTTTTAATTTGCATCTCCCTACTGACTAACAATGTTGAGCATCTTTTTGTGTGCTTCTTTGGCATCTGGATACCCTCTTTAGTTTAAAGTGTTCGACTCTTAAATGTTTTGCCAATTTTCTAAAAATTGGGTCATATGTGTCCTTACTGAGACTTGAACATGTCCACAGTGTGTTTTATGGACACAAGTCCTGTATTAGGTATGTGGTTTGTAAATAGTCTTCTAGCCTGTGGTTTGTCTTTTTACCTTTTAAAGTATCTTTCAAAGAGAAGATTTCTTACTTTGATGAAATCCTGTTTGTAATTTTTTTCTACTGTTGTTCAGTTACTCAGTCATGTCTGACTCTGCAACCCAATGGACTGCAGCACACCAGGCTTCCCTGTCCTTCCACTATCTCCCAAAGTTTGTTCAAACTCAGGTCCATTGAGTTGATGATGCCATCCAACAATCTCATCCTCTGTCATCCCCTTCTCCTGCCCTCAGTCTTTCCAAGCATTGGGGTCTTTTCCAGTCAGTGGGCTCTTTGCATCAGGTGGCCAAAGTATTGGAGCTTCAGCTTCAGTATCAGTCCTTCTAATGAATATTCAGGGTTGATTGTCTTTTCCAGTGAGTCGGCTCTTTGCATCAGGTGGCCAAAGTATTGGAGCTTCAGCTTCAGTATCCTTGCAGTCCAAAGGGACTCTCAACAGTCTTTTCATGCATTACAGTTGAAAGCATCAATTCTTAGACGCTCAGCCTTCTTTATGGTCCAACTCTCACAGCCATACATGGCTACTGGAAAAACCAGAGCTTTGACTAAATGGACCTTTGTTGGCAAAGTTATGTCTCTGTTTTTTAATACGGTGTCTAGGTTTGTCATAGATTTTCTTCTAAGGAGCAAGCGTTTTTTAATTTCGTGGCTGCAGTCACCGTCAACAGTGATTTTGGAGTCCAAGAAAATAAAAGTCTGTCACTGTTGCCTTTTTCCCCCCATCTATTTGCCATGAAGTGATGGGACCGTATGCCATGATCTTTGTTTTTTGAATGTTAAGTTTTAAGCCAGTTTTTACACTCCTCTTTGACCTTCATCAAGAGGCTGTTTAGTTCCTCTTTGCTTTCTGCCATTAGGGTGGTGTCACCTGCATATCTGAGGTTATTGTTATTTCTCCTGGCAACCTTGATTCCAGCTTGTGCTTTATCCAGCCTGGTATTTTGCATGATGTACTCTGCATTGAAGTTAAAGAAGGAGGGTGACAATATACAACCTTGATGAACTCCTTTCCCAGTTTTGAACCAGTCTGTTGTTTTCATGTCTGGTTCTAACTGTTGCTTTTTGATCAGCATACAGATTTCTCAGGAGGCATGTATTTTCTATTATGGATTGTATTTATGATGTGTTATATAAGAAATCTTCCCTTGATCCAAAGATCTGTTCAGTACTAACAGATAGTAGCAAATTGTTAGTTCTGTTGACTCTTTAACTGGGTGTAATTTTCATTAAGTATCTGGTTTTTCAATACAGTATTTGTGGAGTATAAGATGCTCCATTTTAAATGAACCATAAATGAAACTAAAGTAATACTTCACTTAAGTTGTGATGTAACATTAAACTGTCAGCTGTAAGGTGTTTCCAGATTTTGGAGATATTAAAATAGAAAAAAGTGTGTCCGAATTGGTGAAACATATTTTTTAAAATGTGTTGTGTGGTTGGCTGTCCCCTAGGTTTTTTTTTTTTGATTCTGCTGGAAGTGCCAGAACCTGGGATTTCTTAATTGTTGAAAAGGCAGTAGTGACATGTTGAATGTGTTTGTGTGCTTTCTCTGATCAGTGACCCAAGAGGAAGACTGCGTGATTAGCAGAGAGGGTGACAGAACCCACAGGAGGGGAATTTGTGTGTGTGTGTGTGAGAGTGGTCTCCGGGCACATGTCTGGGAAGGACGGGGGTGGCCAGCAGCCACTGCATCAGTGGGAAACAGCTGCAGAGTGGGAAGACCTCTGCCCCGTTGTCTGACCTGTCCACACCCCGGCTTTCCTGCTCTGTGAAACTAGGCCCAGTGTTTTCTGGTGCTCCAGCTCTGGGGTCTGGTGCCTGCCGAGCTACTTTCATGTCAGACCAACAAGGCTTCCTGGATGTTAGAACACACTGTGCTCCTCAGTTGGCCAGCTGTTGTGCGAATGTCTGTTCTTGTGCCCCGGGCTTGTTGAATTCCCCATATTTGCCTTACAGAGAGAGAACACGTTGTCAGAGCGGCAGTCTATGGCTTGAACTTACCTCAGGCTTATTCACAGTGAGTGAGCCACAGCCCCTCTGTCTTCAGTGGTTGTCACTGTCCATTTGTCTCCTGGAATCTGGGAAATGAAAGACGGGTGATCAGTTTAACAATTATCAAGTTTGGTTATGTTAGAACATTCCAGAAGTTTTAGAATTTGGAGTAAAAACAACTTGGAACTAAGAAAAGTGGGATGAGAACGGGAGAAAGTAATTTTTTCTTGCTGAGAATTGAGTTTAATTGATGCAGTTGAATCAGAGTACAGGATTAAATGAGATTTGTGGTTTTAATCGCTGGCTTTGGAAACAGGGTTCAGGTAGCTATGTTTCTGGGGCCAAACGCTGTTTGTATGTATGGCCTAAATGCTGAGAATAGTTACTACATTTTAAAGTGTTTTAGGAAAAAAATGAAAAGGGTTTTATGATGTGAGTGTTATCTGTAGGTGCTTTTCCTTACAGCACAGCCCTAGATCCAGCAAGTTAGAAGGAAAAAATCATTTACTTGTTAACTGTAGATGGTGTAGCATCTGATTTTTATTAAACTATGCTTGACATTTTTTTTTTAACAGAGATACCGAACAAAACCATACTGTTGCAGCCTCTGTAAATACTCCACAAAAGTGCTTACTTCATTCAAAAATCATTTACATCGTTACCATGAAGATGAAATTGACCAGGAGCTGGTGATCCCTTGCCCAAACTGTGTGTTTTCCTCTCAACCCAGAGTTGTGGGAAGGCACTTCAGAATGTTTCATGCACCTGCTCGGAAAGTCCAGAATTACACAGTGAATATTTTAGGTGAAACTAAATCATCTAGGAGTGATGTGATAAGTTTTACATGTTTAAAATGTAACTTTTCAAACACACTGTACTACAGCATGAAGAAGCATGTGCTGGTAGCACATTTTCACTACTTAATTAACTCCTATTTTGGCCTGAGAACTGAGGAGGTGGGTGAGCATCCTGGAGCTGACGACACCCTCTGTGCAGAGAAGTTGCTCGCGTCTGACAGGTATTACTGTAAAAAGTGCAACGCCAATGCCAGCAGCCAGGACGCTTTAATGTATCATATTTTGACATCCGATATACACCGGGATTTGGAGAATAAGCTTAGGTCTGTCATCTCAGAACATATTAAGAAGACTGGCCTTTTGAAGCAGATGCATATTGCTCCCAAACCAGCTACACACGTGGCCGTACCGCCGAATAGCAGTGCTCCGGGCATCCCAGCCTCATCTCCTTGCTACCACCTTGCCTTGCCGCAGAACGGCCAGAGCCAGACTGTGGTGCAGCCGGTTCAGGGTGCAGCCCCTCCGGCGACTGTGGCCGCGGGGGCTGTGGGCAGTGTCACCCACTCTCCGCCAGCCGTTGCCCAGCCTCATGTGACTCTGGTCTCCAGTCCCCTGCCAGTGGGCCAGAGCAGCCTCACTCTGCCGCCCTCGACGCCTCAGCCTGTCTTTCTCTCTCATGGAGTCCCACTTAATCAGGCAGCAAATCCTCCTGTGTTGCCCTTGAGTCAGCCGGTTGGACCTGTAAATAAGTCTGTTGGAACCAGTGTCCTCCCCATAAACCAGACCATCCGCCCGGGGGTTTTGCCGCTCAGCCAGCCTGTGGGGCCCATAAGCAGGCCAGTTGGACCTGGAGTTCTTTCGGTGAATAGACCCGTTGGGTCTGGGGTCCTCCCTGTCAACCCCTCTGTCACCCCTGGAGTGCTTCAGGCAGTCTCGCCAGGGGTGATTTCTGTGAGTCGGACAGTCCCTTCAGGGGTCCTTCCTGCAGGACAGGTGACCCCTGCTGGGGTCATCCCTTCAGGACAGACAGCGACTTCTGGGGTTCTTCCTGCTGGCCAGGTGGTTCAGTCAGGGGTGCTCCCTATCGGGCAGACGGCCCCCTCGGGAGCACTGCCCACAGGGCTGACGGTCCCACTGCGGGTGCTCCCTCCTGGCCAGGTAGTCCCACCTGGGCTCCTTCCCCCCAACCAGACAGTCTCGTCAGCCGTTCTTCCTGTGAACCAGGGCATTAACTCTGGTGTTCTTCAGCTCAGTCAGCAGGTCATGTCAGGAGTTCTTCCTATGGGCCAGCCAGTGAGGCCTGGGGTCCTGCAGCTTAATCAGTCTGTGAATACCAACATTCTGCCTGCAAATCAGACCATTAGACCCGGTGCTTCGCCAAACACCACTTTCCTGACATCAGGCTCTATTCTCAGACAGCTCATACCCACAGGGAAACAAGTGAATGGCATTCCCACGTACACACTTGCCCCGGTGTCTGTCACTCTGCCAGTGCCCCCTGGAAGCGTCGCCACTGTTGCCCCTCCCCAGATGCCCATCCAGCTCCTGCAGTCGGGCACAGCTGCCCAGATGGCCAGTTCCATGGCTGGCATGCCCTCCCCTCCCGTGGTGGTAAATGCCACTCAGAGTATGTTTGTTCAGGCCTCTTCGTCTGTGGCGGAGGCAAATCAGGTGCTCAAACAGGCCAAGCAATGGAAAACCTGTCCTGTTTGCAATGAGCTCTTCCCTTCCAATGTGTACCAGGTCCATATGGAAGTGGCGCATAAGCACAGTGAATCCAAAGCTGCTGACAAACTGGAGCCAGAGAAACTGGCGGCATGTGCGCCATTTTTAAAGTGGATGAGAGAGAAGACAGTTCGATGTCTGTCTTGTAAGTGCTTAGTTTCGGAGGAGGAGCTTATCCATCACTTACTGATGCATGGCCTGGGGTGCTTGTTCTGCCCGTGCACCTTCCACGATATCAGAGGCCTCTCAGAGCACAGTCGGACCATGCACCTGGGGAAGAAGAAGCTGCCCATGGATTACAGTAACAAAGGTTTTCAACTGGATATCGATGCCAACGGCAACCTGCTGTTTCCCCACCTTGACTTTATTACCATATTGCCTAAGGAGGAGCTGGGCGAGCGGGAGGTCTACCTGGCCATCCTGGCGGGGATACACTCCAAGTCGCTGGTGCCCGTGTACATCAAGGTGAGGCCCCAGGCTGAGGGTGCTTCTGGGAGGCCCGGCAAGCAGGTGTTGACCTGCCCCTTTTGCTTTGGCACGTTTGTGACAACGGAGGCATACGAGCTGCATCTGAAGGAGAGGCACCACATCACGCCCACAGTCCACACGATTCTGAAGTCTCCGGCCTTCAAGTGCATCCACTGCTGCGGGGTCTACACTGGCAACATGACGCTGGCAGCCATTGCCATCCACCTGCTGCGCTGCCGCAGCGCCCCCAAGGACAGCAGCCCTGACCTGCAGGGCCAGCCCGGCCTCCTGGAGAACAGCGAGCTGCTTTTAGTCAACGGTGAGGTGATCCATGATACCAGCTTCTCAGTGAAGAGAAAGCTGCCTGATGGTCACTCCGGGGCCGAAGACCAGAGGGATGGCGCGGAGCCGCCCGTCGTCATAGACGCGGACGCAGACCCGGCCCCAGAAAAGGCAGTGAGTGCTGCACCTGTTAAACGGCAGCGGAGTGAGGGCAGGACGGAGGGACCGCCCGTTAGTGACGACGCTCTTCAGATTTTAGCATTAAATCCTAAAAAGTACGAAGACCGTTCTTACGAAGACAAAAAGCAGTTTCTTAGGGATTATTTCCACAAGAGACCATATCCCAGTAAAAAGGAAATAGAGTTGTTATCTTCACTCTTATGGGTGTGGAAAATTGACGTGGCTTCATTTTTTGGAAAAAGAAGGTATATTTGCATGAAAGCAATAAAAAATCACAAGCCTTCTGTACTTTTAGGCTTTGACATGTCTGAACTTAAAAATGTTAAACACAGTTTGAACTTTGAGCATGAACCACAAAACTTGTAAAAAAAAAAAAAAAAAGGAAATCTAAAGTATTAGATAATTAGTTTTTTCAATTGAGATTTTTAAAAATGTTATTTTCTTCACTGTATGTTGAACTAATCAATTTCAGTGGTCTTTATGCTGCTCTTTAGATTTATTTCAGGTGCTCAGAAAGACTTCTGTATAAAGAAGTGAGTAGTTCTTTCAAATTTGTTTCCTGCAGTTTGATTTTGTAAGAATTACTTTTTGTTTTTTTCTCTGTCATGTAAATTAAATCTTTTGATATTTCATGCACGCCTTGTTTTCCCAGTAGTGTCACTATCGTATGATAAAAACTGAAATCTATATATGTTTATTTTTCATTTAAGGAAATTTCAGCTTGTTTCAGAACACTTGATTAACTGCAAATTAAAACTGCTCTCCCTCAGCTTCCCAAGTAGCAACAGACGATACAGTAAATGTTTAGAGAAGTGAGTAGCAGCCCCTGTGACATGTCTGGTTCATTAAGGATGCACTGCATTAACTTATGCTGATTTCTTCTTGTAAGGTATTTGCTAATTAGATTATAATTTTGATTTACGTTTTTTCAGTTGTTTACGTCCTAACAGTTGTTTCTGATTGTAACTCAGAAAACCAAATGTTTTCATTTGTTAAAAATATACTGAACCTGAAGTCTGGTATTTAAATCAAGAATTATTTTACAAATAAAGTAATTCTGTAGGTACAAAATACTTCTCACTGTAGACTTTTCCCCTCTTTTTGATATGGTGATAAGTCTCCATTCAAAGACAAGACAGTAAATCTTTAGTGCCTTTAGAACAAACACTGAAAACACACACACAAGCTGACCTAACTGTGCATAAACCAGCGAAAGGGAAGGTCAGTGTTACTCAGGAATAAAATGTTGACCCCTGAGTGTGGCTACTAAGATTTAAACACAGGTTTTTAGGGAACAAGGTGAAACACATGGACTGGAGCTAGTCTCCTGGTTGGTGTATTAAATCTGACAGTTTCCTGAAGGTAAATTTATTCATTCTAGGAAAATGGGCTTTCCCATAGCCTGGTGTCCAGGTTACTGGGATGGGCTATTGCTAAGGAATCAAGTGTGTTACTGTCCTTCGGCCAACGAGGCCTCATTTTTTCCACAAAATCTGAAATAACTTAAAGCACCAGAAGCAGTTATGGAGACCAGCCTGTTTGACCTTGAGCCACAGTGCTGGTGATGCACAGCAGAGGTGCCTGTGCTGCGTTCTTGGAAGATGCGACAGTCTCTGGGAAATCAGATACTGTTACCACGTGGAGTTTTAAAGTATAATTCTTGCATGTCATTGCTGTAATGTACATTTTTGAGGCAATCGTGAAACTGGCGTGTGTGTGATTGTTGGTGTGCTCTGTTGTAAATTCAAAGAGCTTGTTCCAGTTTGTTTTTTTTACCTATTGTTTTCAGAGTGTCTATTTTGAATTAAAACTTGTTATACCACTGCAAGTAGAACTGTTTAATTCTTTTAAATGTTGAAACATCACGATGATTCAGAAACAGTTTAAACATGGAAGTAGATACCATATTTGTTGTTGTGAAAATAAGCACACCCCCAAAGGCTGAATAATTACAGGGTCACAAAATAGCTGTGGCTGGAGATCCTTGCTTTGTGTGATGGTGGCCGGGAGTTGCCTTTCTCTAGGCTGAGCTCTGTGCCGCCCGGCGCGGCTTGCCGTCTGTGTGGCTTGACCTGCACCCCTTCTGTTTGCGTTTGGGGCCTGGTCAGCCTGTCGGGCCGACCATCCTGTCCACTGCAGGATCAGAGCAGCGTCGCCAGCCTCTTCCCTCCCAGTTGTGGCCCCAGCACCCTCCCCCGGCTGTGTCCCTCCAGGCAGAGAGGAGTAGCCCTGAGCAGAAACTCTGTGGTGAAGGAATTCTGGTTGCTAGCTGTAGTCCAGCTTTTGATGTGGAGTCTTTTTATATGCTAGTTACTGGCTATTAAACACTTTTTAGGCTTTTAGATCAAAATTTGATGTAAACTGAGCTTCAAAAGCATATGGGAGTTCTTGTAAAAAAATGAGTAAATTTATTATTATTAGGTATGCTGTGCGTATGTGGGATCTTAGTTCCCCAACCAGGGACTGAACCCCTGCCCCCTGCAGTGGAAGTGTTGCCTCTTAAACACTGGGAATTCCCTAAGTTTATTATTTGAAAATGAAAAACTGAACTATAGATTAATAGTTTAGTGGTGGGGGATTTTTATGCTATCATTTAAAAGATTGGAAATTGAGAAGGAAAGAAAATTCTTTTTTATTTTCATGGTTTCAAAAAGGTATATATTTAAATTTTAATCTATGCATGAACTTTAAAAATATTACATATTTGGAGACACTGCTTTGGGAAATATCCCCAGTGTTTTTGCTTCAAGTAATAAATCCTTCCTTCTCCTTCCGTCTTCCCCCAAATTACATATTTGAAGTCTATTCGGTGAAAGACAAATTAGAATGTAGCATTTAATTTCTGAATTCTGTTACCATGGTTTTGGGATATGTTATTTTTTAACAGCCAGGAACCTCATCACTTCATTTGTTACAGTGAATAGTAAATGAGGAGAACTGGGGAGGCCCCAGAAAGCCTTTCATCCACCTGGTAACAGGGCAGGCCCTTCGCCACCGCTCCTGTGGTTGATTTTTCTTTTGGTGACTGCTCTCCCACCCGCCTGTCAGCGTGCTGCTTCCAGAATGGAGCTCTGCGGATCTTTGTCAGATTGCATTGGTAACTCAGCTGAGGAACAGGTCAGCTTTGATGTCACCTCATCCTAAGGCCCTTGAATGTTTTCTTTAAGAAGCTGCAGGCGAGTGAGGTCGGACAGGCAGAGTGTGGCTCCTGCGGCTTTAGTGGGCAGCAGGCCTCACAGGACTGACTGCGCCACAAGCTGCGAGACCCCAGCGAAGCTGCGGGAGTCATGTCTCCAGCTTCTGGGCTGTGGGCCACAGGCCGGTGTGAGGGCGCAGACTGCGGGATGCTGTGCCAAGGACAGCGCTGGTGCCAGGGCCGTGTCGGCATCACAGGATCGCGGAGACGACCTGGCACAGGGTCGCCCACTCCTGCCCCCTCACCCTCATCAATGTGATCAAACAGAACACAGCCAGTCAGTGAAGAAGCCAGGCTGGTCCTGAAAGCCGACAGGACAGGAGACCCTCATCCACATACCACCAGGTAACCACAAAAACAGCTGCTGTATTGCCACTGGATTGGCATCCTGGGCAGAGGCGCTCTTCGGGAAGCCCTGGTGCAGGTATGTCCCAGGGAAGGGCTGTTGCTCACACTAGTCCTGCAGTCGGCCTCCTGGGGCGGGCGGGGTGGACACGTAGTCCTCTCTCTCAGGCTCAGGCCAGGTCCGTCTCCCTGCAGAAGCCACCCGGTTGTGGTTCTTCACTCAGTTTTGCGGTAAGGCCTCTGGGAATGCTGTGCTGTGGCTGATTCTCAGCCACCTTCCTTTGCTCTCAGAGCAGCAGCCGCGCCAGGCCTGCGGGAGCTGGTGGTTCGTCCCCAAGTCCCCAAGGACCACCGCTCCAAGGCGGGTGGTCATCCACCTCTGTTACCCTTTCCAACAGCCTCACATCTGATGCTTACGTGCAGCTCTTTCTTACTAGAGGAAGCAATGGCTCTCACTAAGAAAAGAAAAAAGAGCCCCAAAACACTAACCAAGTTTATACATTGTTTTTAAACCGCCTTGCTCGTGAGTAATAAACATTTACCAACAGTTAACCGTTGCTGGGACGTGGGCTGAGTATTCTAATGGTGACGGTGATGATCTGCTTTCCTTACTTGGTCTGTGTCGGTGCAGCTGTTACATGCATTTTAACTCTCAACAGTCTTACGAGGTGAATGGTAGTATCCATACGTAAGGAAAACGCAAAGTTCTTTTTCCTTTTTCCATATAAAGGCACCTGAGGTTAAGTGAGCTGCCCGAGGCAGGGAGCTAGTTAGGTGGAAGGAGTGGGGGGTGACGGTCGTGCTGCTGTGCTCCACTCTTCTGTTCATGTACTAACAGGTCCCTATTTAAGCCTCAGTGCTCCTGTGAGTAGGTATTATTTTGCCTGTGCTTTCAAGGTGAAGATGAGGATTCCAAGGTGGTGTGTCCAGCTGTCGCAGTCTGCTTACGACTGAGGGATTTCTCTGAACTTTTAGTACCAACACTGGGAATATCCAGGCAGGCGGGGACAAGTTGGTCACCCTACCCAGAGGTCAGTTCACCTCCCCACAGTGACACATCACTTAAGGGATGCGGTACTATTGCTAATAAATACCCGTTCTCCGGGCGTGCACGTCGCCCTGTTGGTGTGGAGGCTCAGGGCACCCTGCCCTGGATGGTTACAGCAGCGACAGCAGCAGGGCCCTGTGTGCCGGGTCCTGTGTGAGCGCGCGATGAACTCACTGAGGTGACATGTTTTGAATGAAAAGTGA
This sequence comes from Cervus elaphus, assembly GCF_910594005.1. Classification (NCBI taxonomy): domain Eukaryota; kingdom Metazoa; phylum Chordata; class Mammalia; order Artiodactyla; family Cervidae; genus Cervus; species Cervus elaphus. Next base: position 5,595,240 of record NC_057841.1, on the reverse strand, counting down.
AAGGAGGGAAGTCTTGATTAGAACAACAAAAAAGAAATACAAATTTGCTATTTCATTCAGTATTTTGGAATGTCTCGCCATGTTACTAAACAGAGCCCCTGCTGAACTATCAACCAAGGAATACAAGTTAGAACTACGAGGTACTGCCAGAAAACTAAGTTTTAAAAACTTAAACGTAATATCATCTTTGTCCTCAAACCAATTTGTTTTTTTGTAGGTGGTGAGTAAACATAGAAACACATTCCTTAATACAAAGCTTTACCTTAGCACTCCTGCTGCTGGACACGTATGAAATTACACTATTACTAATTATTGCCTAGTTTTTAAAGTTTAAAAATTTAGAAATCATTTTAGCAATGAAAATTTTATACAGGGAAACTCTATAATGAGTGAGCCCCGAGAACATGTTTGTTGTAACAGTGCCCAGTAGTTCTAGTTACTTTCAGATTCTAAACCCAGGAGTTTTAAAATTTGTGATCCATGAACCATCTGAGTAAAAAGTGTTAACACTGTTGAAAGTTTAAGTCTAAATTACCAGATTTTTATCATACACAGTTAAGATGACAATTTACCGGCACTGTCAACCTTAATGACCTGTGATACTGACATATGAAAGCAGCCTAAACTGTATGCTTATTTGGGATCAGGTATCTAGGAAGATCACCATGTAAAGTAGATTTAAAGTAGATTAAAATCAAAATAAAAATCTGTTTTATGACTGGGATCTCTAAGGCCGCTATGTTGGCAGGTGGAAAACAAACACTAACACCATTCACGCAGCTGACCTAGCTCAGCTTTCAAAAGGTAAAATGTATATAATAACGCTGCTAAATACTAGGTAACATTCGTTTGCCGCATGCTATTAAAGAAGGTGCTTCCGAAACCACTTTTTAAAAAATCCCACCCATAAAATATGAGCAATGATTGTTTACTCTTAAGCAAACAAAAATTACATAAATTCCTTTTCAGAGATAAAACTTTTAATAAATAATAAAACATTTAAAATTTTATTAATCTTTATTAATGCTACTTCAGCCATATAGATATGTTTGCTATGGATAAACTAAAATCATGGTCATATTATCAAATGCAAATTCAGAATTAGTTGTCATAAATGAGTATATTTTTTCAAAAATTAGTTTCTTATGGTTTACAATGCATGATATGGAAAGTTTAATATGATGTTAGATAATTTACCACTTGCCTAAGCTAGAGGAAATTGAATAATTAATAGCAGTCTATAATGGTTCAATAGTTTTTCTTAAAACAATGTTTCTCTATAAATATATCTTGAGTGTTAAGTTGTAAAATCAATAAAAACAACAGTTTTGCTAGGGTTTTATAGATCAGTTGACTCATTTTGCTTCCCCAGCCCCTATGGAGCAGCTTTCAGAACTGTTTGAAGACCCAGAAAATCCTACATTGTCTATGAAATAAGGACACTGACACACACACGTTAGTATGATATCAAACAGACTACACTCAGATTCTGGAAGGAGTTTCCATGCAGACAGATTTAAGGTCTCATTATAAGGAAAGTATGCTGCTGCTGCTGCTAAGTCGCTTCAGTGGTGTCCGACTCTGTGCGACCCCATAGACGGCAGCCCACCAGGCTCGGCCATCCCTGGGATTCTCCAGGCAAGAACACTGCAGTGGGCTGCCATTTCCTTCTCCAATGCATGAAAGGGAAAAGTGAAAGTGAAGTCGCTCAGTCGTGTCTGACTCTTTGCAACCCCATGGACTGCAGCCCACCAGGCTCCTCTGTCCATGGGATTTTCCAGGCAAGAGTACTGGAGTGGGTTGCCATTGCCTTCTCCAACAAGGAAAGTATCTTTGGTCCTAAAAAGGACAGGAGATTAAGCCTCTGCTGTTGTCTTGTGGAAGATGACTTAAGAAAACACCAGGGAATTCACGAGGTCATTTTAAAGAAATGCATTTTGCAGGAAAGGTAGTTTTTGGTTATTTTTAAAATTTAATTTTGTTTGGATTTTATACATGCTCTCAAATAACGAGTGATTACATCAATAAGACAACTGTAGACAAAGAAGGAAGGCACGGTATCTGTGCAGGAGTTTTTGGAATGCACTGGGGAAGCTCAAGTCACATGACTCCCAAGGATGTTAGCAGAGGCCTTTTTAATTATATTCAGCTCTAAGGTGAGTGCTTTTCTAATAACTTATAGAAAATCAGTAACCTCACACCAGAACTCATTGTTACCACAGTGGTTCCTTATCACTGTGTATTTCATTGCTGACTTTGTTTCTGTTCACAGATGGTGGTGGTGACCATCTTGGTCCAATAAGTTGCTAATTTAGAAGTAAGCAGAATACACGTACATCAACACCCAGTACTAACTGTATTTTCTAACCATATCCTAGCTATTGGCATGGCCAACTTTTTAGCTTCTATATGACGTTCTGTGTTAAATGACTTGATGACTAAAGGGGAAGCTAGGATACTGAAAATAGATGTTACTGACAACACAGGATCAATTCAGAAAAATGAAAATGGAAAACTTGGTAAATTCATTATGAGATTTATTCAGTAATCAATTTAGATTTTCTGGGAACTTTACCATGATTGCAAGTTCTTATATATTTGAGTCCCACTTAGAAATGAATCTTTAAATATACCTTTATAACTGCACACTGGTTTTTCTTTTTTTCTGTTTTGTTTGTTTTGGCTGTGCCACAAAGCTTGCAGGATCTTACTTCCCCAACCAGGGATTGAACCCACGCCCTCTGCAGTGAAAGCATGGAGTTGTAATCACTGGACCGCCAGGGAATTCCCAGAACTGCACAGTGTTGTCCTAAAGAAACATCTTATTTCCAGGATCCACCTGTAATGTCTGAGGATTGACATATAATTAAATGATATCCCCACTCTAACTTCCTAAGAAGTCCAGGGTATGAGCTGTTTAACCTTATTCTGCCATCTGAGAATCTACACCAGGTTCTGACCACATTATGCCTGTTTTTCCATTTGCAAAATGCATGTGTGGAGAGGTGATTACTCTGTATTTCATAAAAAATGGCCTCAGTATAACCATATTTTATTTTCAGTGCACTAGAAAGAGAATAAGTCTTTGCCACTTCCTGAACACCTAATTAGCAAGCTGCTTTCATGCAGTGACCTGTGTAAGGACAGATTCATTGGTATCTATGCTTTCCTCTCCCACAGGGTTGACAGAGTGGCTACAAAGAAACATGAGACACTCAATATCTTGTAATAACCTATAATGGAATATAATCTGCAAAAAACCTAGTCACTCTGCTGTACACCTATAACTAACACATGTAAATCAACTATACTTCAATTTAAACTAGACAGATTCAGAGTTCAGAAAACATTATATACTAGAGGGTAACCCTGGGTCTTTTGCCTTCTAATATAAGGTCCACCTCAGTTCAGATCATTTGGTTGTAACTCAAACTGATCTGTGGTGGCCTCAGCCTGCCACAGGTTAGAGCAGGCCTTGGGTTTCCAGCCGGAAATTGAGGCCGGCTTGCAGTGGTGAGAGCACCAGATCCTATCCACTAGGCCAGTGGTCAGTGACCAGGCTACCGGCCCTTTGGCTTTGCAGAAAAGAGTTTCCACAGACGGAAAGTGGTGAAGCAAATGAAGTTTTTATTAGGAAGAGAATACAGTACATGTGGATAGAGAAGGGGTGGACTCAGAGTCCCTGAGTTGCACCCTGGTGGCAGTCTGAATTACTTCTGTAGGGCACTTCTGGGTTTCCTTTGGCCAGTCATTTTGATTTGCCTCGTTCACAGTCCATATTTGGTATATTTCAGGATCAAGGTTGTATATTGTCACCCTGCTTATTTAACTTATATGCAGAGTACATCATGAGAAATGCTGGGCTGGATGAAGCACAAGCTGAAATAAAAATTGCCGGGAGAAATATTAATAACCTCAGATATGCAGATGACACCACCTTTATGGCAGAAAGTGGAGAAGAACTAAAGAGCCTCTTGATGAAAGTGAAAGAGGAGAGTGAAAAAGTTGGCTTAAAACTCAACATTCAGAAAACTAAGATCATGGCATCTGGTCCCATCACTTCATGACAAATAGATGGGGAAACAGAGACTTAATTTTTTTGGGCTCCAAAATCACTGCAGGTGGTGACTGCAGCCAGGAAATTGAAAGATGCTTGCTTCTTGGAAGAAAAGTTATGGCCAACCTAGACAGCATATTAAAAAGCAGAGACATTACTTTGCCAACAAAGGTCTGTCTAGTCAAAGCTATGGTTTTTCCAGTAGTCATGTATGGATGTGACAGTTGGACCATAAAGAAAGCTGAGCACCGAAGAATTGATGCTTTTGAACTGTGGTGTTGGAGAAGACTCTTGAGAGTCCCTTGGACTGCAAGGAGATCAAACCAGTCCATCCTAAAGGATATCAGTCCTGAACATTCATTGGACTGATGCTGAAGCTGCAACTCCAATATTTGGCCACCTGATGCGAAGAACTGACTCACTGGAAAAGACCCGGATGCTGGGAAAGCTTGAAGGCGGGAGGAGAAGGGGACAACAGAGAATGAGATGGTTGGATGGCATCACTGACTCAATGGACATGAATTTGAGTAACCTTCAGGAGTTGGTGATGGACAGGGAGGCCTGGCGTGCTGCAGTCCATGGGGCCGCAAAGAGTCGGACACAACTGAGCAACTGAACTGAGGATCCTCCCATGTGTTCACACGCATCTCTTAGCCAAGACGGATTCTACTGAAGAGGCCTGTGGGTAGCCTGGCATTAGTTAGCATCACTCCCCTTTGACCTCCAGGGGGGGCCTTTTTGCACATAATGTGGTCACGGAGGTCTCCTGACTTTGAGAAGGAGAAATCTGTGGTCTGGGCAGGGACCAGTCTCCTCCCTTAATTGTTCTACTCTTGTCTTGGGAGTTTTGGTCCACAGGGAATGAATCTCCAATTGCTTTACTGTGTCTGTGTGTGTATGTGTGTGCGTGCGTGTGTGTGTGTGCGCGCGCAACATCATTTTCTTGCCTCACAACTATGTAGAATAGCATAAGAGTCTAGGAAGTTGTCTTTTCTTATATTTCTTCATGCACTCCTTACGGTCAGGATCTTCTGCCCATGAAGATAAGCGATTTGAAGGAAAACAGTGCTGGAATGATTAATTTTCTTTGACTTAAAAGTTAATATTTGTTTTAAAAGTTAAGCTGCTACCTACATTTGGTAATGTTACAATCTTCTAATAGTGGTTTATCATGGCTGAGAGACTATTTGTGTGCACACCCTAAGAGCATCAGTAACATCCTTTTATGAATATTTCGCTGTAGGGGTGATGTTGCAGACCTTTGTCCTTAAAGCAGTAAAGTACCTTTGGTCCAGATTTTCCTGGGTATGTGCTGTGTACATCTGTCTGCTTATCAAAGCTTATCTTGATTGGGAGTGACATGTCCAGGAGTAGAAAGATGGTAATAAAAATGCAAAGGGCAACCTGAGCCCCAGTAAAACAAGGTGAAGTGCTTCAACTATGGAGCTTGTTGAAGCAAGTGCTTCAACTTGAGCCCCTCTGAAGCTTTCAGAAGGCTTTACACGCATCAAGTGTGTGCAGGTCTGTGTCTGCCTCACTTCAGTGGGTTAGGGTGTGAGATGCACTTTCACTAGTCGTGTGGAGTTGTTGCAAACCTAAACTCTAAAAGAAAGGGGTGAGCCTACAAGAAGTTACTCTGATGTTTTGTGTAAATGTGGTCTTCATTACTGTATTATGTATTAAAGGTTTCTAAAAGTTGTCAAAATCAGCCATTAATTAATGTTGGACCCTTTGAGGTCAGTAGCTCAGTCCCTCATCACTGGAGGATTGTGGAGTTTGTACACGTGTGTGATGTGGGTCTGTGTTTACATTGCTTCTGGTCCTTGTATGGTTCACCTGAGCCCACCTGTGAGTTGGCGTTACACTGCCCCAGACTGAAAGCATGAACTGCCCTAGAGATTTAGATCCTAATGTTTATTCTTTGCCAGGTGCTGGTTACAAAATCATAACCTGAAATGAAAAGATGGTAAATAGATCAAATAGCTTTTTTTGTTATTGTTGCAAGTTCAGTTGGCACATGAACATTTGGATAGATTAGTTAAAAATCCATATATCTTGGTAATTTGAACATATGACCATATCTTAGTGTTTAAATGACAGCAGTGTTTAAGATATAATCCAACATATCCACAGACTCATCAGTTCTTATTAGACGGTCTTCAAGACTTATCTGAAGGTTTGTTCTGTAATAAGGAAACGTTAGTTTCAGTTCAGTCGCTCAGTTTGAGTTAGTTTAGGAATAGCTAAATTTGTGCATTGAATTTATGAACAAAAAGTTTTTTACAACTGTGCAAACAGTAGTGTTATTAACTAGGTAATTTGAATTGCAAAACCATTTTCACGTGGAATGTTTGTTTTTAAGTTGATAGGGTTGCTTAATAGAAGTGTTAATTTAACACCTTGTTTCCATTATCGCAATTTGTAAAACCTGCCAGGAATAGTGGAGCAGGGGCCGAGGTTCTTTCTACTTGTATTAATTTTAAAGGATACATATTCAACTCTTGGTGCAGTGGTGCCTGCTATGTCTGAGACGCAGCACTGGCAGTGGCCGTAGACAGCGAGCGTGGCCGCCAGGGACGTCACTCCTTTGTCCATCATCCCCGCTTTGGTGAAGGGGCAGAAAACAGACTCGCCTCTGGGTAACCCGAGCGGGAGCCCAGCATCTGAGCAGCTTTCTTAACACAGGCTTATACTCCTTGTGCCTTCTCATTTGATGAGAAATGAGCCTTTCTTTAAAGGCAAGTTTTGAGAGTCCCAATAAGAAACAGGTGTGAAGTTTTTTATTGTTTTTTCATTTCAATAGAAATGGTTCAGGAGAGTGTGCATTTGCATAATGCCTGCAGGCCGCTCACCTGAGCCTCTTGTAGATCCTGTGGAAGAGAGAGGTTAGGCTTTCCTAGTTGGGGAGGAGCCAGCTCGCCCGGAGGGATGCGTGCCTTTGCTCAGGCAGGTTGACTCGGAGTGCGGGGTGACTGACTGCTGGCCGAGCACGTGCATCGGAGCACTTGCAGCCCCGCCGTGCAGCGCGAGGCCGGACCGCCGCGCCGAGAGCACCGCGAAGCCGCGTGGAGAGCGGGGGCGCCGGGGGGCGGCCCGCGAGCAGGAAAGGGGCCCGCCGCCGCCCCCAGCCCGTGAGCCCCGCGGAGGGAAGGGACTGGCCAACTGACTCAAGGCATATTGGCTTTCATATTCTCCAACTGCGCTTTTCAACCTGGGAAGGGCAGAAACACCCTGCGGAGGCTAAGGAGGGTGAGAAGGAGCCGCTTTCCGAGCTGGACTGTGCTGCCGCCCAAGCGGATCACCGACTGGGCTGGGGTATCTCCGCCCGCGGCCTGCCACCGGGCGGGCCCTGCTACGAACACCGGGAAGAGAGGGCTGCACAGGCTGTGCCTGGAGGGCCGGCGGTCAGGTTTGAGTGTTCGTGAGTGGCCCGCGCCCGCGGCCCGGAGCCGCCTGCTCTCCCGCGTCGGCCTCACCCCCCTCAGGTGCGGGGAGAATCCCAGTCTGCGCCTCCGGCTCCGGGAGACCCCACGGCCCAAGTCCCGCTTGGTCCCGGGTGGCTGGACCACCTCCTCCCAGCTTGCCTCCTCTCCCAAGGTGGGTGTTGCCACTGCCCTGGTCGCCGTGCCGGCTGGCCTTGCGCCAAGCACGTGTGAAACGTCATTTATTTGGTGGCCGCGCTGTGTCTCCTTTGCTGCACTCAGGCTTTTCTCGAGGTGCGGTTGAGGGGGCTGCTCTCCCTTGCGGTTGCTGGCTTCTCTGTCATCCGGAGGCTTGTGGGGAGCCTGGGTTCTGGGGCGCTTGAGCTTCAGCAGTTGTGGTGCGTGGGCTGAGTTGTCCCTCGGCGTGTGGAACCATCCGCGTCCCTTGCACTGGCAGGCGGATTTTTAACCTTTAGCCACCAGGGAAGTCTGAAAAGAACTTTTTTTTTTTCTTTTTTTAAACAGTTGGAATATGGTGCATGAGTCCCGTCTTTGTTGTAGGGGTCTGGGGTTCATTCCGTGCTTTTCCTTTGGGTACTGAATTCTGCATTCAGTTAGGAAACATCATATTCAAGTTACTTCTCGTCCTCCGACCTCGTTGCCCTTCTGTTTCTGCCTGGAATGCTCCAAACGATGCCTCAATCAGCTACTTCTTTGTTCCTTGATCTGGAAGGACCAGCGTTATCCTTAGATTCGTTGTTGGGAAATAAATGTACTCCAGGAAAGTGTCATGTGATCTTTAAGGCCCATTCAAGCACGGACCCCAGAGTGATTCATGCTCCACATTTTGCTGGTTATCAGACCACAGGTCAACAGGGTAGGGTGTGTGCAAAAGGATGTTTGTACTCAGGCAGCCTCAGAGACGGGGAAGGAGCCGAATGAACGAATCAGCTCAGAGTCCAAAGCATATTCCTAGACGGCTTAGGACCAGAAGTTTGGACTCCTTTCCTTTTCTCCCCCCAGTTTTAAACGTTGTGTTAGAATATACAGACCATAAAATCCACCATCTTAACCACACTTAAGCTTACAGTTTGGTGGCATTAAATACTTCTACATTGTGGGGCCACTGTCACCACCACCATCCACAGAACTTAAAAAGAATATTTATTTTATGGGTTGATGGGACTTCTAAAACATTTTATTTGTTTGACTGAGTTGGGTCTTAGTTGTGGCACACAGGGTCTTTGGTTTTCTTTGCGGCATGTGGGATACCTGACCAGGGACTAAACCTGGGTCCCCTGCACTGGGAGCACAGAGTCTTAGCCACTGGATCTCCAGGCAAGTCGCCAGAACATTTTTATCTTCCTAAATTGAAATGCTGTCTCTATTCAACACTGACTCCCAAATCTCACCTCCCCCAGCCCCTAGAACCCAGCATTCTGGTTTTTGTCTCTCTCTATGATTTTTGCCAACTCTAGGGATCTCCTTTAAATGGAATCATTCAGTACTAGTACTTTTTTTTTTTTCAGTACTAGTACTTTTATGAGTGGCTTATTTTACTGAGCACAGTGTCCTCCAGATTCATCCATGTTGTGGTGTGTGTCAGAGTGTCCTTCCTCTTAAAGGCTGAATGATATTCCGTTGTATGTATTTCCATTTTCTGTTTACCCGTTCTTCCATGAACAAGGTGGCCGTGAACATGGGTGCCCAAAGGCCTCACGCGTTTGCTTTCACTTAATGCTCAGGGCATACGGGCTCCGGTGAGGGTCAGCTGTGAGGTGCACATGGCCTGAGAGAAGGGCAAGTTGCACCTGGTGCAAGACGAGCCATGACTCCCTTCTTGGTGTTTTTCTGTACTTTACAAATTGATGTGTTCACTCAGTTCTTTAAAAATACAAGGGGTGTGTCATCTAACAGTGTTACCAGTTGGAAAATGTGATTAAATCCAATTGACCCACTCATAAGTGAGATCAGCGTGTCTGTCTTTGACTGACTTCACTTAGCATGGTACCCTCAGGTCCATCCATGTTGTCGCAAATGGCAAGAGTTTATTCTTTTTTATGGCTGAGTAGTATTCCTTTGTATATATATGTATTTATGTAAATATATTAATGAAAATTTTATGTATATAATTATACCAGGCCGTTAGTATTTTCTTTATATATGTAGAGGCTCCTATGTTGGGTGCATAAATAGTACTTCTTGTTGTTTAGTTGCTAAGTTGTGTCTTACTCTTTGCAACCCTATGGATTATAACCCGCCAGGCTCCTCAGTCCATGGGATTTCCCAGGCAAGAATACTGGAGTGGGTTGCCATTTCCTCCTCCAGCATAAATATTTACAAATGTTATATCCTCTTGTGGACTGATGCTTTTATCATTGTGTGATGCCCTTTGTGTCTCTCATCACAGACTTTGTTTTAAAGTCTATTTTGTTTTAAAGTATAGCTGTTGCAGCTTTCTTTTGGTTTCCACTTGCATGGAACGTCTTTTTCCACCCCTTCATTTTCAGCCTATGTTTGTTCTTACATCTGATGTGTAGATAGCATATAGATGGGTCTTGTTTTTTTTTTAATCCATCAGCCACTGTCTTTTTTTTTTTTTTTAAGTCAATCTGTCTTTTTTTAGTTTAAATTATTTTTATTTTATTTTTTCCCCAATTATTTTTATTAGTTGGAGGCTAATTACTTTACAATAGTGTAGTGGTTTTTGCCATACATTGACATGAATCAGCCATGGATTTACATGTGTTCCCCATCCTGAACCCCCCTCCCACCTCCCTCCCCATCCCATCCCTCTGGGTCATCCCAGTGCACCAGCCCTGAGCAGTCTGTCTTTTGATTAGAAAATTTAACCAATTTAAATTTAAAGTTATTATCGATGGGTATATACACATGCCCATTTTGTTACCTGGTTTCTGACTGTTTAGTAGTTTCTCTGCTTCTTCTTACTCTCTCCCTTGTGGTTTGATGACTTTCTTTAGTGTTTTTCTTAGATTCCTTTCTATTATGTATATGTTGTAGTTAAGAGTTATTTTTACTACTTTAGTTTCTTAACCTTCATATTAACTTTATAATGATAAATCCACGTTTTGCCTTTTTATACAGTTCATGGGGTTCTCACAGCTGGTATACTGGAGTGGTTTGCCATTCCCTCAGAACTCTTCACTATGACCTATCCATCTTGGGTGGCCCTAAATGGCATGGCTCATAATTTCAAGTTAGGCATGAACTTGGGCAAACTCTGGGAGATGGTGAGGCACAGAAAAGCCTGGTGTGCTGCAGTCCGTGGGGTCCTGAAGGGCTGGACACGACTTGGTGACTGAACAACAACAATCCACTACCTTTACCTTTTTCAGTGGGAATTAGACTTTCATATATTTTCTTTTTACTAATTAGAGCTAAAAGTCGTTCTTTTCACATTTCTTGTAAGGCTGGTTTACTTGTGTTGAACTCTATTACTTTTTGCTTGTCTGTGACTCTTTATCTCTCTCTCTCAGTTCTGAATGATAACTTTGCCAAGAGAGTGTTATTGGTTGGAAATGTTTTCTTTCAGCACTTTGAATATATTGTGCTACTCCTTACTGGCCTGCAAAGTTTCTGCTGAAAATACTGCTGATGGTATATTGGGGCTTCTCTTGTATATAAGTTGTTTTTATCTTGCTGCTTTTTTTAAAGTATAGATTTACAATATTACATTAGTTTTAAGAGTACAACATAGTGAATACATATTTTTATAGATTATACCCCATTAAAAATTATTACAAAGTAATGGTTATAATTCCCTGTGTTGTACAATATATCCTTGCTGGTTATGAATTTTATACACAGTAGTTTCTATAACTTAGTCCCATACTGCTAACATGCCCCTCGCCATTTCCCTCTCCCCAGAGGTAACCACTAGTTTACTTTTTCTATCTGTGAGTCTGTTTTAGTTTTGATATATATATTCATTAGTTTTATATTCCAGAAATAAATATCATACAGTATTTGTCTTTCTCCATCTGATTTATTTCACTAAGTGTATTTTCTAGGTCCTCCCATGTTGCTGCAAATGGCAGTGACTCCTTTTTTTCTCATGACTGAGTAATATTCCATTGTGTGTGTGTGTAGTAATATCCCATTGTGTGTGTGTAGTAATATTCCATTGTGTGTGTGTGTGTGGTAATATCCCATTGTGTGTGTATGTGTACAGTAATATCCCATTGTGTGTGTGTAGTAATATCCTATTGTGTGTGTGTACAGTAATATCCCATTGTGTATGTGTGTGTACAGTAATATCCCCTTGTGTGTGTGTGTAGTAATATCCCATTGTGTGTGTGTGTGTACAGTAATATCCCATTGTATGTGTGTGTACAGTAATATTCCATTGTGTGTGTGTAGTAATAACCCATTGTGTGTGTGTGTAGTAATATCCCATTGTGTGTGTGTAGTAAGATTCCATTGTGTGCGTATGTACAGTAATATTCCATTGTGTGTGTGTGTAGTAAGATTCCATTGTGTGTGTGTAGTAAGATTCGATTTGTGTGTGTAGTAATACCCCATTGTGTGTGTATAGTAGTATCCCATTGTGTGTCTGTGTGTAGTAATATTCCATTGTGTGCATGTATGTACAGTAATATTCCATTGTGTGTGTGCATAGTAATATTCCATTGTGTGTGTGCGTAGTAATATCTCATTGTGTGTGTGTGTAGTAATATCCCATTGTGTGTGTTTGTGTAGTAATATTCCATTGTGTGTGGGTACAGTAATATTCCATTCTGTGTGGAATTTGCAGTGCTTCCCTGGTAGTTGCTTCAGTTTATATTCAGTTCGTGTGGATAGGCTTGTATGAAGACTGTGATTTGGTTCTGGAGGAATAACACAGACCCTCGGTTTGCCATGAAACACATGTGGGCTTGCTTGACGCAATTGCTGGATCCACTAGAAGCAACACTGTGTGGAGAGAGCTCTTCCCCCGCCATACTAGCTTGGGGTCAAGAGGGTTCAACTCAAGAAATGTTTCCTTATAAAGCTCCCTGGGAGAGGGAATGTGGAAAATGGTGCTTGTTTCCTGGAGGGGGCACCATTCCTTAGGAAACTGTCTGGTAAAGCAAAGTTCTCAATTCCTGACAGTTACCTGTTTATGAAGATCCTGAAGAAAATAAGATAAATGAGGAGACATGGAGAAGGAACTTGTGTGTTGACTTGGGAGGTCTTTGGGGTAAGAAATATGTAGCAAGTTGATGTCAGAGGCAGAAAGGAGTAGGTGTGATGTTGGAAGAAAAAGTTAACCACCGAATAGTATTTCTGCCCGTCAGGAAACACTTCTTGAAGGTTATCTGATATTAAATTAGGATCTCAGCACCGGCATTTTCCAGACATCTTTGTGACTTACCACAAGATGCCACTGCCAGTCTTTGGCTGCTCTGTGTAAAACTGAGACACTACATAGCCACTGATTGGTGGACAGGGTCTCCTTGTCGGCTGCAAGGCTGGTTCTCCTGAAGTGTCGCAGGCTCTGGGGCTGGCAACATGTGTCACTACAAGGTCACGTAGTGACCAGCTGGTCAGCCAGGTACCTGCATCTCTGACTCCACCCCTGAGTCAACTCAGAACATGGATCCAGCCTCAGTACCCGCCTCTCCAGCTGCCCCTCACAAGTGTGGGGTCACTCTAGAAGTGCTGCTGGTGTTCCCTCCCAATGGAAAGGGCTGTCTGTAGCCCAGCGTCAGGGAGGGTGTAGTGCAATGCCTCATGCTGGTAAAGCATATGTGCTATTTCTTCCAGGAATTGTTGGTGCTTGTTGCTGTCACCTTGACATTTGTAATTTACTGCATGAGTGGATCTTGATGTATTTATCATTGACAGTACTAGATGTATAAGTGTTATTGGAAATTTTTCAAACCAGGGTGTATTTCCAAAAAGCTGCATGGTTAGTTTCTCAGTAAAGCTTTTCATATTGACTTCCAAAGAAGTTTCTGGACCTAAGACACAACCACCTCCTGTCAAATACGAGTGCAATTTGTCATTTGAAATGCTCTACTGCCTACTTCAGTCTGATCCCATTTTTCCCTCTGTAAAATGGGACTACTGCTGCTTGCCTGTGAAGAATGTGTGAGCATTAAGGGAACAAACCTGGCACACCAGAGGCACTTGGTAAACATTAGGCGTTTCATCCTGAGGGGTAAGTTTATCTCTGCTGATCGTTAACACACATTCTCTCGGATATTTAGAACCAGCTGGAAAATATTAAAAGCAAAGAAAGAGTTTTTATTCTTTGATATATAAAAACCAAGAAAACTTTCATATGTATACAACATAGTTTTTTTTTCTTTTTCTTTTTTTTAAGAAGAAAATTGCAGAAATATAGACTTGGGTAGAAAAATACACTCAAGCAGCTGCTCAAGACAATTTGTAACTCCTAAAATTATGAACAATAGCACACAAATCTCAGCATAAGCCTTTTTTTCCTTTAAAAAATTATTCACATTTGTCTAACAACTTAAGATATGGTAAGAAATATAACTTCCTTCTTGGTAACACATCTTGTTTTTTGAGAAGATATTCAGTGACCAGCAATAACTTAGTGATAGAACCTTTACCTTAGAGTTTTGGTTCTATGACACTTGTCATAGTAAAAGAAATACTCCTGGGGCCCCAAAATGCTCATATAGTTTATTGGAGCCCATAAACTTGGGGGGTCCTAGACCTCAGAGGGGGAGCATCTTTGGTCTTCCCTGTATTTTAGTACCAAAACAGACAGTGATCCTGGCATACAAATAACAAAAACAAAGGTGCAGGAGACCATAGATACTCAGTAAAAGCTATTTATGTCCAATAAATAGTTTCCAAAAATAATTTTCTTTTCACTTAATGAATTCAGGAGAAATAAAAACATTGTGATACACTGTTTGACATCTGTTATCAAACTGACATCCATAAAGTCAGTTCTGCCACTGACCAGCAGGGAGTGCTAGACCACAGGAGAAGCAGCTGCATAGTTTCCCAAAGGGCAACCTACAAAAATACCTGTATTTACATGAAAACTTTTTGGGTGAAAAAGTTTAGTTTTCAAAGGATAAATGTAACATTTTCTCCTCAACACTGGGTTCAAGCAAAAAATACACTTCATATAAAATTTGGATGAAACATGAATAAACTTTAAGATGACTAAATATGTAAATATTGGTAGAATATCAAAGGGAAGTGATAATGAATTTACTCTGTGTTAAAAATCTTTACATTTCATGTGACTTGTTATTTAAAAGCAAAGATGCAGAACACACACATCTGAATGGCTGAGACCTCTCAGAAGCCCGAGTGACGTGTGGCTGGCTTGGCCACCATTCCTCATGGAAACACGTCATAACCACCCTCAGAGTCACAGTCCCAGGAACTGACTGGTGTTTATCTCAGAGTAGGTAATGGCTTTTGATCACAGATGGTGAGCTGCACCTCCCACTCTCTTCCAAAGTTAAATTCACCTTCAAAGGCCTCACAAAGTTGCCCACAGGGTGAGTCCGCCACCACAACCACCATGAACACTTCACATGGGTTCTTTCTTCCCTGTGAGGTGGCTATTTGAGACAGGACTACAAACTGTGAAATTCTGAAATTAATCCTCTGCAGTCATGCTTAGTACAGGTTTGTGTGCACTTGCTCTTAAATTCCAGTCTCTGCCTTCTTGCCACATTCTGCCTTCACAGCCTTCTGGCCCATCAGCAGGATCAGTGCAAGTCTGCAGGAAAGCACAGTGAAAACGTGACAACTATTTACTGGTTTGGCCAAAAACTTTCTTCAGGCTTTCCCAGAGAATCTTACAGAAAAACCCGAATGAGATTTTTGGCCAACCCAATACCAAAGTAATTTAAAGGCTTCATTTAAAAAAGTATGTTTTTAAAATTTAAAAATGAAATATTTTCTGCATTTAGGTCATTTCTACCACTTCACAAAGGTGATGGACCCTATACCTGGGCTAGTATAGACTGTGCATGTGTGTGTATTTTATGTTCTACAGAGAAACTATAAAAATAGTTTTTTTTTTCTATTCATGAGTTGAAAGAATAGGGTTATGGATGAAAAAGGAGGGATAAGTAAAAACAAATAGGAGGAATGAAGTATACAATTTTTTCTTTGGAATAAAATTTTAGAAATATTTCTCCTTGGTAAACTGAGCTGTCTGGTGCCTGGCCCTACAGGGTGACCGCCGGCCCGTGCTCCTCCACCCCTCCCGGGGGCAGGGCCAGGCTGTGGCGGGGGTCAGAGCGGAGCGAGCTGAGAAGCCTCTGGACGCTGCCCTCTCGCCCGGGGCTGTGCAGGCCGGGCGCCAGGCCCGCGCCGTTTACGCGCGTGAGGCTGCCTGGAGGCGGCCTGGGCGCCAGCCGAGGCTCCAGCACGCCCTCGAGGACCACGTCGGCCTCCTCGTCGCTCTCCATCTCGTCCGGGGGCAAGTTCTGCAGGACGTGGGCCATGGGCAGGCTGTGGCGGCTGGCCGTGCTGTCCGAGGAGCGGCCGGAGCTGCCTGAGGCGCGGCTGCCCCGCACCACGTTGTTCCTCTGGTTGGCGGGCTTCACCGTCACGATGAGGTTGTGGCTGTTGGCGATCATCATGTCCGTGACCTGGTCCAGTGTCTTCCCGGCCACCTCGATCCCGTTCACCTCCAGGACCTCGTCATCCACGGCCAGCAGCCCGGTGCTCTCGGCGAGGCCGCCAGGCACCATGCGGGAGATGAAGACGCCGGGCACCTTCTCCAGGCCCTGTGGGGCCACACGCACGCTCGTGCCGTCGCGAATGTAGAAGCCCAGCGGCTTCTGGCAGCCGTGCCGGTACAGCCTCACGCGGCGGTGCGTCTCGGGGACGATGTCCACGTCGATGATGGAGGACACGGGGCGGAAGTCGTGCGGTAGGCCGATGTGCAGGTGTGCGCGCCGGCGGGGGCCGTCCTCCCGCAGGGCCAGCGGGCGCCGCCGCCTGGACAGCGAGCCCGCCCCGAAGCTGCAGTGCTCAGCCTCTTCTGGAAGGGCACAGAGAGGACAGTGAGAGCACGGATCGGGGGCACCGGGAAGCACAGTCAGGCTGCACTGAACACTCGGAGCGTCAGGTAAGTCCTGACTTTCTGCAGCTCTCCTCCCACCACCTCTCTGATGTGTTGTGTGACCCCAGAAAGTCTGAGACGGTGAGGAAATCAAATGGTGTAAAGAACCAACTAAAACACAAAGCTCCCACGCATGCCTTGGAGCTGAATCATCAATTCATTTTGTCACACGTCAGCTTTTGGGAGAGTCTCGGCTTCCTGGATGACATGCAGGCTACTGCAATAACTTCACTAGTGGTTTTGATGAGCCTACAGCAATCCTGTGCATCAGCCAAACTGGCCCAGCAATATTCACCAGGCAAATGTTGGATGCCAAGTTCAAGCACAATCACCTCCCTAAATTCAGCTGTACAGGCAACCAACAGAATGGTTGGAAGGTTAAGACAACTAACAACAGATGCAAGGTTTAAATGTGCCTAACTGGGTTCTGCAGTTACAGGGGAGCAGAGACACCAGGAACTGCCTCCACCTGGACAACAACTGCAGGGGCAGAGTCTGTCTGATGTAACTAATTTGGAACTTGAGAGTCTGTTGAAGGCTCAACTTCCAAGGGAAGAGCTGGATGCTAATAGCAGTCAATTCTGGGTAATTTCAACTCTTAGCACAATAGCAGCTACCTAGTCCACCCCCAGCACCCTGGCAGGGTCAGGGTGTGCACTGATCCTGGGGCAGTTTGTGGGATCTGTCCTCCAAACATCAGGTATCTGCTCCGACTACTGATTGCTCCTCCTCCACACAAAGGTGTGGAGGGGTGGGTGGCTATTGCTGCACCTCCCTGTGTTGTTGCAAGCCCCTCCCCTTCCACCTGAAGGAACATCCCGGAGAGCGAGAGGACTGGCACCCTTTCTCTCCCTTCATTTTTCACCTTTTCCCATTTTGGGAGCCAAAGTTTCAAGTCCAGGACATTAAAAACAGCTGCATATGTAGGGAAAGTCAGAAAGTGACTGTGCATGCTCAAGGAAAGGCTCAGAAAGGACCTTAGAAGGCCTTAAGTTCATACTTTAATGTTGATACTCAGCACAAAGACAGTCTACAGCAATTAAAAAAAAATAACAACTGTAGCAAATCCTGGGGAAGGGGTACAATCTAATTTCCAGAGCTACCACATTTTGAATCCCCATTGTTCAACAACAATAGAGAATCGCAAAGCCTGCAAAGAAACAAGAGTGTGCCCTCACTCAAAGGAAAATCATCATAGAAACTGCCCCTGAAACAGCCTGATGGCAGATTTACTAGACAAAGACTTTAAAACAATGGCCTAAGACATGATCAAAAACAAAAAGATACTGGGCAGGTCAAGAAAACAACGTGTGAACAAAATGGAAATATCAATAGAGAGACAGAAAACCTAAAAGGAAACTAAATAGAAATTCTGGAGATGAAATTACAATAATGGAAAGTAGTGAATGGGGGATTCCAAGGCAGATTTGAGCAGGCAGAAGAAGGAATTAGTGAACTTGAAGACAGGACAGTAGAAGTTATCCTTTCTGAGGAAAAACAACAAAAGGTTACAGGAAAGTGAACAGAGTCTAAGCAATCACCTGGACACCATTAAGCAAACTGACATGGAGTTTGCAAGAGTCTCAGAAGGAGAAGAGAAAAGGGTGGAGGGACTATTTGAAGAAATAATGGCTAAAAACTCCCAAATGTGATGAAATGTGCAAATGTAAATGCCCATGCTCAACAGCCTCTAAGTCAGAAGAAGTCAAAGAGACCCAAGATGACAATATAATCAAGCTTAATTAAGACACAATGTAATTTTACATGCTCCAGAACCCAGAAGCAGTAATATGAAAGGAGGCTGGGGCAGACCCAACTGTTGATCTCAGAGAGTCCTGGGTAGGTAGAAGGTGACTGCAGATCACCCTAGGGACACAGATGCTGGTGGCAGTCATTTAGGGGAACTCATTCTGTCACGTGGACTCTAGCACTAGAAAGTGCCATCTTTGGCTTCTCCCTCTAGCTTATTAGTTTCAGGACCCAGCCCCTCCCCTGCCTAGCAGTCTGTAGGCACCAGCAGTGGGAGCTGGGCAGGGACACAGCACCACCTACCAGCATGCAGGTTGCCTAAAGACCTCCTGAGTCCACAGCCACTCCTGCAAACACCTTCTTTACCATAAGGCCCTGGCATCACACACTGGAGCTACATCCAGTGTTCCCCTAGGCACACTGCAGCTAGAGACTCAGGACCCAGCTCTGCTCACCAATGAGCCTCAGAGCCCCCTGAGTCCTGGCCATCAGCGTACAGACACCAGCCGCAGGAACACTGCAACCAGAGACTCCAGGACCCAGCTTCGCCTGCCAGTGGGTAGACCCTGGCCATAGAATTACTGCAGCTTGCCTTATCGGGTCTCAGGCCATCAGCAAGCTGACAACAGTCTTAGGATATCTCAGGATCCAGTCGTCAACACCACTCCGCTCCCAACCCAACAGTGGGATGAAACCTGCTATGAAACCCCAATGACCTTTCAGTAAGAGGCCTCAGGATCTGGCTTCAACCACCAGTGAGCCAGAACTAGCCCCTGGACCCCCAGTCCCCAGAATCACCCACCTTAAAGCCAACAGCGGCTCTGAGACACCTTAGACTCCTCAGCCAGCTGCCCAAGGAGAAAGTCCCACTCACCAGCAGGCCAGTATCAGCTGTGGGATACTGGAGAACCTACCCACCAACAGGCCAACACTAGATCCAGGAACTCTGGTTCTGCAGCCATCTATCCATCCCGGAACCAGGCTCTGCCCAACAGTGAGCACCAGACCTGTGAGCAGCCAGGGTTTTGCAGCCAGCTGCCCTGTGACCTGGCTCTGCCACCTGGAGGCCAGCGGTCTCCACCCAGAGTAGAGCCTGGCAAACCAGCAGACGGGGCCAGCTGCACCTACCAGACTGCCCATAGAGTCATCCTGCCGCAACAAAAGGGCCCACAAGCCCTCATGCAGCATATAGCTCTGGTGACCAGAGAGGTGTGTGCTGTGAGGAACATATGACATCTCCTAAAAAAGGCTGCTTCTCTAAGATCAGGAAATGTAACCAACATACGAGATACACAGAAATAAAAACAGCAAATGAGGCAGTAGAGGAACAGATTCCAAATGAAAACAAAAAAACAAAAAAACAGAAGAACCAAGAGAATAGAGATAAGCAGTTTACCTGGTAAATAGCTCATGGTAATGATCATAAAGGTAATCAAAGAACTTGGGAGAAGAATGGATGAGCAGATTGAAAAGTTAGAAGTTTTAAACAAAGAGCAAGAAAAAATAAAGAATGATCAGAGATATACAATAACTAAAATGAAAATACACTAGAAGGAATCAACAGCAGATTAAATGATGCAGGTATGGATCAGCGAGCTGGAAGACAGAGTAGTGGAAATCAGAGTAGTGGAAGCTGAACAGAAAAAAATGAAATGAGGACAGTTTAAGAGGTCTCTAGGATATTATCAACTGTACTAACAGTTGCATCAAAGGGGTCCCAGAAAGAGAAAAACGGACTGAAAATACACTTAGGATATACTAGCTGAAAACTTCCCTAACCTGGGAAAGGAAGCAGACATCCAGGTCCAGGAAGTAGAAAGCCCACGCAGGATCAATCCAAAGAGGATCACACCAAGATAATTTGTATTTAAAATGGCAGAAATTAAGATAAAGAGAATATTAATGGCAACATTAATATTAAAGGCAAAAGCAAGAGCAACACACAAGGGACTTTTCAGCAGAAACTCTGCAAGCCAGAAGGGAGTGGCACCATATATTTAAATTGATGAAAGGGGAAAACTTACAATCAAGAATATTCTACTTGGCGAGGTTCTCATTCAGATCTGATGGAGATCAAAAGTTTTACAGCTAGGCAAAAGCTAAAAGAGTTCAGCACCATGAAACCAGCCTTACAAGAAATGTTAAAAGGACTTCTTTAACCAAACAAGAAAAGACTACAACGAGAAACATGAAAACTACTAAAGGAAAAAAGCTCACCAGTAAAACCAAATATATAGGAAAGATAGTAAACCTACCACATACAATGGTAGTAGGAAAGTTAAAAGACAAAAGTAGTACATCATCTGTATCTGCAATAGGTAGTTAAGGGATAGAAAAAAAAATATGTAAAATGTGATGTCAAAACAGTAATTGTGGGGGGGGAGGGGAGTAAAACTGCAGAGTTGTTTAAATGTGTTTGGAATTGTGAGATCAACAATTTATCATCCCTTATGGTAACCACAAACCAAAAACCTATAATACAAACAAAAGAGAAAGTTTTCCAAACATAACACTAAAGATGCTATCAAAAGACAAGGGAACAAAAGAAGAAAGGATAAAAAAAGCTACAAAACAACTCAAAATTAACTAAAATGACAATAAGTATGTACCTATTAATAATTACTTTCAATGTAAATGGACTAAATCCTCCAATCAAAAGATATAGAATGGCTGAATGCCTACAGAAACAAGAGCCATGTGTATGCTGCAGGAGACTCACTTCATATCTAAAAACACACACAGACTGAACGGGGATAGAAAAAATTTATTCCATGCAAACGGAAATGGAAAAAAGCCAAGATAAGAATACTAGACAAAACAGACGTTAAGATAGACTGTAACAAGTAACAAAGAACAACATTAAGTAATGATCAAGGTACCACTCAAGTAAAAAGATGTAATAGTTGTAGATATATATGTACTCAATGCAGTAGCACCTAAATACAGAAAGCAAATATTAACAGACATAAAGGGAGAGACTGACAGTAGCACAGTAATAGTGAGGATCTTTACCATCCCACTAACATCAACAAGGGCTTCCCTGGTGGCTCAGTGGTAAAGAATCCGCCTGCCAATGCTGGAAATGTGGGTTCAGTCCCTGGGTTGGGAAGACCTCCTGGAGAAGGAAATGGCAACCCACACCAGTATTCCTGCCTGGGAAACCCCATGGACAGAGGAGCCTGGCAGACTGCAGTCTATGGGGTTGCAAAGAGTCAGACACAGCTGAGAAACTAAACAACAACAACATAAACAGATGAGACAGAAAATCATTAAGGAAACTGGTCTTAGATGACACATTAGATTACATGGACTTATATAATTCCACCCCAAAGCATCAGAATATGCATTCTTTTCAAGTGCACATGGATAGATCACATGCTGGGCCATAAAATAAGTCTTGGCAAATTTTAAAACATTGAAATCATGTCAAGCATCTTTTCCAACCACTATATTGCTGCTGCTAAGTCGCTTCAGTCATGTCCGACTCTGTGCGACCCCATAGACTGTAGCCCACCAGGTTCCCCCATCCCTGGGATTCTCAAGGCAAGAACACTGGAGTGTGTTGCCATTTCCTTCTCCAATGCGTGAAAGTGAAGTCTCTCAGCCATGTCCGACCCTTAGTGACCCCATGGACAGCAGCCTACCAGGCTCCTCTGTCCATGGGAGTTTCCAGGCAAGAGTACTGGAGTGGGGTGCCATTGCCTTCTCCGAATCACTATGCTATGAGACTACAAAACCAACTACAAGAAAAAAAAAACTGCAAAAGACAAAAACATGTAGAGGCTAAACAATATACTACTAAAGAACCAATGGATCTTTAGTAAGATGAAATAAAAAATGGAGACAAATGAAAATGGAAACACACTGATCCAACATCTATGGGACACGGCAAACATAAGAGAGAAGTTTACAGTAATACAAGCTTACCTAAGGAAACAAGAAACATCTCAGACAACCTAACCTTTCACGCAAGGGAACTAGAAAAAGAACAAACAAAACCCAAAGTTAGGAGAAGGAAATAAACCATAAAGATCAGCAGAAATAAATGAAATAGAGGCTTAAAAAATAGAACAAATGAAACTAGGAGCTGGTCCTTTGAAAAGATAAATAAAATTGATAAATTTTTAGCAAGACTCATCAAGAAAAAGATATCAAAAAAGAAAATTATAGGCCAATATCTCTGATGAGCATAGACACTCATATTCTCAACAAAATGTTAGCAAACTGAATCCAACAATATATTAAAAGATCATATACCACGATTACACAGGATTCATCCCAGGGAAGCAAGTATGGTTCCACACTCACAGATCAATCAATGTGACATACCATTTTCACAAATTTGAAGGATAAAAATCATAACATCATCTCAATAAATGCAGAAAAAGCTTTTGACAGAATTCAACATTTATGATAAAAACTCTCCACAGTGGGTATAGAGGGAACATACCTAAACATAAGAAAGGTTAGACCTTGCTTTCATCACCAGTCATATCCACAACTGGGTGTTGTTTTTGCTTTGGCTCCATCTCTTCATTCTTTCTGGAGTTATTTCTCCACTGATCTCCAGTAGCATATTGGTTACCTACCGACCTGGGGAGTTCATCTTTCAGTGTCCTATCTTTTTGCCTTTCACACTGTTCATGGGGTTCTCAAGGCAGGAATACTGCAGTGGTTTGCCATTCCCTTCTCCAGTGGACCACATTTTGTCAGAAATCTCCATCGTGGTGGCCCTCCGTCTTGGGTGACCCTACATGGCATGGCTCATAGTTTCATTGAGTTAAACAAGGCTGTGGATGTGACTGGAGATGAAGGCAAGGTCCAATGCTATAAAGAGCAATATTGCATAGGAACCTGGAATGTTAGGTCCATGAATCAAGGCAAATTGGAAGTGGTCAAACAGGAGATGGCAAGAGTGAACGTCAGCATTTTAGGAATCGGTGAACTAAAATGGACTGGAATGGGTGAATTGAACTCAGATGACCATTATATCTACTACTGTGGGCAATAATCTCTTAGAAGAAATGGAGGAGTCATCATAGTCAACAAGAGAGTCCGAAATGCAGTACTTGGATGCAGTCTCAAAAATGACAGAATGATCTCTGTTTGTTTACAAGGCAAACCATTCAATATCACCGTAATCCAAGTCTATGCCCTGATCAGTAATGCTGAAGAAGCTGAAGTTGAACGATTCTATGAAGATTGACAAGACCTTCTTGAATTAACAACCAAAAAAGATGTCCTTTTCATTATAGGGGACTGGAATGCAACATAGGAAGTCAAGAAACACCTGCAGTAACAGGCAAATTTGGCCTTGGAGTACAAAACGAAGCAGGTCAAAAGCTAACAGTTTTGCCAAGAGAACGCACTGGTCATAGCAAACACCCTCTTCTAACAACACAAGAGAAGACTCTACACATGGACATCACCAGATGGTCAACACCAAAATCAGATTGATTATATTCTTTGCAGCCACAGATGGAGAAGCTGTATACAGTCAGCAAAAACAAGTCTGGGAGCTGACTTTGGCTCAGATCATGAACTCCTTATTGCCAAATTCAGACTTAAATTGAAGAAAGTAGGGAATACCACTGGACCATTCAGGTATGACCTAAATCAAATCCCTAATGATTATACAGTGGAAGTGAGAAATAGATTTAAGGGACCAGATCTGATAGAGTGCCTGGTGAACTATGGACAGAGGTTTGTGACATTGTACAAGAGACAGGGATCAGGAACATCCCCAAGAAAAAGAAATGCAAAAAGGCAAAATGGTTGTCTGAGGAGGCCTTACAAATAGCTGTGAAAAGAAGAGAAGCCAAAAGCAAGGAGAAAAGGAAAGATATACCCATTTGAATGCAGAGTTCCAAAGAATAGCAAGGAGAGATAAGAAAGCCTTCCTCAGCAATCAACGATCAGTGCAAAGACATAGAGGAAAACAATAGAATGGGAAAGACTAGAGATTTCTTCAAGAAAATTAGAGATACCAAGGGAACATTTCATGCAAAGATGGGCTTAATAAAAGATATAAATGGTATGGACCTAACAGAAGCAGAAGATATTAAGAAGAGGTGGCAAGAATACACAGAAGAACTGTACAAAAAAGACCTTCACAACCCAGATAATCACAATGGTGTGATCACTCACCTAGAGCCAGACATTCTGGAATGTGAAGTCAAGTGGGCCTTAAGGAGCATCATTGTTAACAAAGCTAGTGGAGGTGATGGAATTCCAGTTAAGCTATTTCAAATCCTAAAAGATGATGCTGTGAAAGTGCTGCACTCAATTATGTCAGCAAATTTGGAAAACTCAGCAGTGGCCACAGGACTGGAAAAGGTCAGTTTTCATTCCAACCAAAGAAAGGCAATGCCAAAGAATGCTCAAACTACTGCACAATTGCACTCATCTCACATGCTGGCAAAGTAATGCTCAAAATTCTCCAAGCCAGGCTTAAACAATAAGTGAATGGTGAACTTCCAGATGTTCAAGCTGGTTTTAGAAAAGGCAGAGGAACCAGAGATTGAATTGCCAACATCCTCTGGATCATCAAAAAAGCAAGAGAGTTCCAGAAAAACATCTATTTCTGCTTTATTGACTATGCCAAAGCCTTTGACTGTGTGGATCACAACAAACTGTGGGAAATTCTGAAAGAGATGGGAATACCAGACCACCTGACCTGCCTCTTGAGAAACCTGTATGCAGGTCAGGAAGCAACAGTTAGAACTGGACATGGAACAACAGATTGGTTCCAAATAGGAAAAGGAGTATGTCAAGGCTGAATATTGTCACCCTGCTTATTTAACTTATATGTAGAGTACATCATGAGAAATGATGGGCTGGATGAAGTGCAAGCTGGAATCAAGATTGTTGGGAGAAATATCAATAACCTCAGATATGCAGATGACACCACCCTTATGGCAGAAAGTGAAGAAGAACTAAAGAGCATCTTGATGAAAGTGAAAGAGGAGAGTGAAAAAGTTAGCTTAAAGCTCAACATTCAGAAAACAAAGATCATGGCATCCAGTCCCATCACTTCATGGCAAATAGATGGAGAAACAGTGGAAACAGTGGCAGACTTTATTTTTTCGGGCTCCAAAGTCACTGCAAATGGTGATTGCAGCCACGAAATAAAAAGATGCTTACTCCTTGGAAGAAAAGTTATGATCAACCTAGACAGCATATTAAAAAGCAGAGACATTACTTTGGCAACAAAAGTCAAGGCTATGGTTTTTCTAGTAGTCTTGTATGGATGTGAGAGTTGGACTATAAAGAAGGTTGAGCACTGAAGAATTGATGCTTTTGAACTGTGGTGTTGGAGAAAACTCTTGAGAGTCCTTGGACTGCAAGGAGAAATAACCAGTCCATCCTAAAGGAAATCAGTCCTGAATGTTCATTGGAAGGACTGATGTTGAAGCTGAAACTCCAATACTTTGGCCACCTGATGCGAAGAGCTGACTCATTTGAAAAGACCCTGATGCTGGGAAAGATTGAGGGCAGGAGGAGAAGGGGACGACAGAGGATGAGATGGTTGGATGGCATCACTGACACAATGGACATGAGTTTGGGTAAACTTCAGGAGTTGGTGATGGTCAGGGAGGCCTGGCGTGCTGCAGTCCATGGGGTCACAAAGAGTCGGCCGTGACTGAACTGAACTGAAGAAAGGTTATATAGGATAAGCCCACACCTAACATCATACTCAACAGTGAAATGCTCAAAGCACTTTCCCTAAGATGAGGAAGAAAACAAGATTGCCAACTTTCACCAGTTATATTCAATATAGTATTAGATGTCCTAACCAGAGCAATCAGACAAGAAAAAGCAAAAGAGAAATCCAAATTGGAAAAGAAGAAATAAAACTGTCACTATTTAAAGATAACATGATCTTCTACATAGAAAATCCTAGAGATGCCGCTAAAAACCTACTAGAGCTCATCAATTAATTCAGTACAGTTGCAGGATACAAAATTAATGTTCAGAAATCTTTCATTTCTATGTATTAAGAATGAACTATCAGAAAGAGAAGTTAAGCAAACAGTCTCATTTATAGTCATATCAAAAAAGAAATAGATTACATAGGAATAAATCCAAGGAGGTAAAAGACCTGTGCTTGGAAAACTAGAAGACCCTAGCAAAAGAAGTTGATGATGACACAGATAGAAGGAAACATATGCTGTTGATTAGAAGAGTCATCATAATACTGTGAAAATAACCATACTGCTCAAGGCAGTCTACAGATTTAATGCAATCCCTGTCAAAATACCCATGAGACTTTCCATAGAACTAGAACAAATAATTAAAAAATATGTGTGGAAACACAGAAAACCCGAATAGCCAAAACAGTCTTGAGAAGAACAGAGCTGAAGGTAACATGCTCCCTGAGTCCAGGCTATTATAAAGCTATACTAATCAAAACCAAATGGTACTGGCACAGAACAGACACAGATCAATGAGACAATAAAAAGCCCTCAAATAAAGTGTGGGAGGCAGGTGGCTGTGGCCTTGGCCAAGCCGTGCCGGACCTCAGCACCCAGACACCTCACGCCTACAGGCCACACTTCCACCCACCCACTCCCCGCTGTTCTTGTAACTGCTCAAGCTGGGAACCTCCAGACAGATGTAGCAACCAAGGTGCATTCTGCCCACCTGGCAGAAAGCCCCCACCCCAGCGCTTGGCGGGGTGTCCTCAGCTTTTTCTGCCGATTAGGCTAGGCCTGCGGGGAGGAGAGGGCCTCTCTGGGCGCCCCGCCTGCCGTCCAGTCAGCTGGGTCTGCTGTCCTCCGCCTTGTGCTGCTGACTCAGTTTCTCCAGACACAAGCTGAGGCGGTCTCCTTTCCTCCCAGCAGAGTTAGCCGGCTTTAAAGCGTCATGGAGAGAAGGAAGAGCTCAGGAATGAGTCTGATCACTGTCAGGATCACAAGAGAGCCCCCGTGACTCTGCTGCATGGTCACCGGAGGAGCACCCAGACCCACAGCACAGGAAGTGGTGCGAGCAGACCGCTGGCTTCTGCGTAAAAGAATTCTACAAATGAAGGGATTCCAGACACAGAAATGAGAGGACAGAGGGGAAAGGTGGGGGGGGGGGAGTGGCCTGAGAACATCCTTCTACCTTTCAGTGACGCATGCCACACAGGCTGAGAAGCTCACATGGGGACTTTAATTAGCCATCACCCAGCTGCGTGCAAACACCGCCTCCAGTCTGAGCTTGTCCAGGGTATCTAAGGCCCAGCAGCTCCCCTGCCCATGATTAAGCAGACATGCAAACCTCCCAGAAGAGCTGCACCACTGGATCAAACACAAGTCAGAACGAGTCTATTCTTAGAGACACTGGAAACGTTAACATTTAAATGAAAAAAAAAAAGCCTGCCACATAAGCTGAAAAATAAAATGTGCCACATATTGCAAAGGAATCTGAAACTCCTGCAGTTTTCTTTCCTCACACACTTTGTCCTGAAGCCTCAAGACCTGTCTCCTTAGACTGTTTTCCCTCAGTGCCCCTGACAAACTCAGTTCCTGCAGTGACCAGAACTCCCTGTAGGGTCCCCCCCAACCCCATGCACTCAGCTCTCTCTACCCCCAGCTCATTCGATTCGCTGGGCTGCAGGGACTCAGATGCCACCTCCAGATGCTCCGTCTTGGCCCCCCCCAGCCCCACCCCCCGTTTTCCTCAAAGGAAGCCGTCCTGTGAGCCCCCATCTCCCGCAGGAGTGCAGTCCCTGGGCTTGCTGAGCCCCCGTGGGAGGAAGCGTGGTGGACGGCTCCAGTGGCACCCAAGGGCCACACACTGGCCGTGCGCCAGGTGTTGCTCTGGCATCATGGCTGCTTTTATCAGGGCTGGTTCCAGAATCAAAGGAAGTTTAAAGAGGATTTTAAAGAAATGACTCAAAATGAATGCAGAGTCAGGTGTAGGGCAGTGAGTCTTAAAGATCTCCTAGCAGTAAACTGCTCTAAGGATCAAGGATGCCTGGCTTGGGAGCCGAGAGTGAGCCCGGCACTTGCCAGTCTGTGTCCATCTGTCCCTTCCTGCTCTGCAATGGTTCAGCTAGTTCTGGAACCAAGATCTTGGGTGGGGCTGGGGTTGGGCTCAGGCCAGTCAGGACCCCTCTTGGAGCTGTGGTCCTAGGACCCCTCCTAGAGGTAAACCTGCATTTCAATTCTTTCTGGGAAGAAGGGGCTGCTTCAGGGTGTGGCACCTCCCGACAGCAGACACAGCTGTTCTAGCAGGGGGTGCATAGGCTCTGGGGGGCTCGCCATGGACACTCAGCATGTGTCTAAGCATCTCTGCTAATCATCCCAGCAGGGAAGCCCTGGTAGCCCTGGGTCACTGGGCCATCTGGGGGACGAAGGAAGATAGGTCCACTGTCTGTGCCATCTGCAGAGACCCCTGCAGACCAGTGTCAGGAACCTGGGAGGAGGGTACCTAGAGGCAGGGCTGAGGGCCGCTCACAGGGCTTCCGGGGTGTGGCCTTCTCAGTGGCTGTGAGCTCCATGTCCCAGGGCAGGCAGGGGCCCTGAACTGTGTCCATGAACTAGAGTTGGCCTTTGGGGCTTGTGCTTCTCAGGTGACAACATCTGTTTTAACCAGCACAGAGGTGTCTTGTATGCTTGTGTTCTGCTCCCAGTTGCTTGATTTTCTTGTTTTTTTTTTCCCCTCTTCCTTCCACAAGAGATGCCAGTTGCCCGCCTGCCCCCTGCCCCGCCCAGCCCCCTGCAACTTCAGCAGGACAGGCTCTGTCAACCCTGAGACTGGCTCTCGGTTGACCAAACTGTAGGTGGTGGTCAGCAGGTCCCAGGCAGCGGCCTCCACCTACATTGGGGCCAGGGACTAACCAGCTTCCTAGCCTCTCTGTCTCCCATATAGGTTGGGTTGTGGGACAGCCAACAGCCTCCTCCCCCAACCCCAAAAGCTGACTGAGTGACAAAGCTTCCTTATAATCACACCTGTGGATCCACCCTTTTTGGTAAACTCTAAGACTCTTTGGTCCCTTATTATTAGCAGTACTCAATTATAACCAACTTGTGGCAGAGTAGCACCTCGGGTCCTACATCTGCCAAGCAGGTGACAGGTCTGGAAGCTGCCCTGGGGTGCTCAGGTAAGCATCAGCCGCAGGCAGGTGGGCTGAGACACACCCGTCAGCTAGGTGTGCAGACGGCCAAAGAAACCTGAAAACAGGCGGGGCACAGGTGCCTATCGAGGGCTGGGAAGGTGGGAAGGAGCACCTCCAACTCATACGGTGGTGGTGGGGGGTGAGGCTGGAGCACCAGTTGGGAGAAACCCTCCCTAACAAGCTCGCCAGTCTGCCAGCCCTGCTTCCCTCTCAATTTAAAACATGTTCTTTCAAAGTAAACCCCTCTCATGTGAGCTTCAGAAAGGCTGGGCACTTGACAACAAGCTTTCTTTTGACGAAAAGCAAAACAAAACAAAGTAAGTCCTTCCTGGGTGTCTGAGGGCTCAGGCCCCTTAAATGGTCCAGTGCTGTCAGCCCTCCATGTCTGTGGGTTCTGTATCCGCATCCTCTTCAGTCCTCAGTTCAACTGAATCCGTGGACGTGAGACCGCGGATACAGAGGGTCAGCTGTTCTAGTGTTCCCCTGGGTACTGTTTTTGGTAACTTGGACATAGAATTCTTTAGACTGCTCCCCACCCCAAGTCCAGGGCACAGAGTGTGTGTTGCTGGCCCTGATACACAAGGAGACACAAGGGAGGAATCAGCAGGATAGAGTTTAAATGTTCCTTGGGAAAAACCCCAAAGCCATAACCCACTGCTTGGTTACCACTGTCGGTGTATCTTCTTCCCATGAGAACTGTCTCAGGCTGTGCCTGCCTGCTCCCCTGTGAACCCCTCGAGCAGGTGAGCATGGATGCAGCTAGAGGGTATCCCCACCCCAGGAGGATGTTTCCACACCACCCTCCTCCCCTGCAAAATCTCTAAGACAGAGGAGCTTGCAGGCCCCCACACCTGCCCCAGCCCATGGCGGGGCTGTCAGCACGGAGCACCAGGTGGCACCGCCCAGCTGTGTATTTCACCAGCCCATGTTCCTCCCCTGAGCGTTTGCCTTGAAAGTGCTTTCTTGAGATAACATTCACATAACGTAAAATTCACCATTTAAACCACTTAAAAAATGCACAATCCTGAGGTTTTAAGTAAATTCACAATGTTGTGGAAACACCACCACTATCTAATTCCAGAGCATTTTCATTACCCCAGAAAGAAACACCACCCTTCAAAATGCCCTCCTCCCTCCAGCCCCAAGCAAATACTCATCTACTGTCTGTCTCTATAGTCTGGACACTTCATATAAGTGGACTTATACAGTATGTGGCCTTCTGTGCCTGACTTTTTTCAGTGAGCATTATATTTTCAAGTTCATTTCTTACCTACAGCTGAATAATATTCCGCTGTACAGATGGACCACATTTTAAAAATTCATGCATCCTTGATGGACACTTGGCTTGTCTCCACTTTTGGCCTTCGTGAACTGTGCAGTGTGAATGTTCTTGTGTGGACACACGTGCTCATTTCTCTTGGGTAGATAGCTAGGAGTGACATTGCTGGGTCATATGGTAACCATAATTTCAACTTTTTGAGGAATCGCTGAACTATTTTCCGTGGTGGCTATGCTATTTTATATTCCTATCGGCAGGGCCTGAAGGCTCTAGTTTCTCCACATTTGTTTCTTGTTGTCTTCATCTTTTCATGTGCTTATTGGCATCTGAATATCTTCTCTAGAAAAATGTCTGTTCAGATCCTTTGCCTTTTTGTCATTGGTGAGAATTTTCTTTCTATTCTAGATACAAATATAAGATATGTGACTTGGGTTTTCATTTTCTTGATAGTGTCCCCTGATACACAGAAGTTTTACATTTTGATGAGTTCCAGTTTATCTAGTTTCCCTTCTGTTGGGTGTGCTTTTGGTATTATATTTAGGAAGCCATCGCCTAACCCAGGCTCATGTCCCTGTGCATTTCTAAGTAAAGCAGCAAACAAAAGTAGCTATGGCCCTGGTTCTGAAAAACAGAAACATAAATAACACCATGTGTGCGGGATCTGGTCTGAGGAGCTGTTTTCTGTCTGCCCTGCAGAAGAGGCCCAACACAAAATACCATGCCTTAATAGAAGTTGCTGGAACCAGCATGATGAGAATATGAGCAATGCAACCACACAATGCACAGAGTCCTAATTTGAAAAGTTAAGCACGACGTTCCCTCCCAGTTTCCCAGCCTTATGTGAGGGTGACGCCTGCCAGGAGGCTGAACAAGTTTACCAGGAAGACAAGACTCTGTGTTTTCTGTTAAAAATTTCCTCAAACAGATCAATCTTGAAAGCACCTCAAAGTGAAAATAAAGTCAACTCTGAAACACTTTTCTTTGCCAAGAGGAAGCCATGCCCAAGTTCTGCGAGATGTTTGATCTGTTCCCCAAAGAGTCAGCTGAGATGCCGTCAAAGCCCACTGTGAGCAGTTCTAGGTCCTGCATGGCCAGTTCTGGGCAGCACCCAAGATTCTCCACCGAGATTCAGGGTCCAGATTGCTGGTGGGACCTCTGAGGTCAATGACCAGTGAAGCTTTATGGCTTCAGGACATGGAAGAAGCCAGGCTGAGGCCCAGCTGGGTCACTGTAGCCCAGGGAGTGGTTTGCTCCTTCTGAGCCACCCTCCACCTCTCCGGGGCTCCAGAGCAAGAAAGCAAAGGCGCATGGAGCCAGGAAGTCTGAACCACCCTCTCCAACCCACTCCAGGTGCTCAGGGCCCAGCTTCAGGCCCACAGACACGGGCAGGTCAGGGGGTCAGGAGCCATGTGGGTGACTTTCCTGAGGCCTGGAGAGGCCACGTCAGCTGGGAACACCCTTTCCTGGAGGCCGAGCTGGCTAAGAGCATCCCACCCCTTCCTCCTCGGTCGTCAGGACTCCCGAGGCCCAGGGAACCTCCCTCTAAGGCTAGATGCAGACACCACTAGGTACGGGACCCTGGTGCTTGCCTGCACATTGCTCCGGAGGTGGCAGGAGTGAAGATAGCGTCAGGAAGACTCACTCCCTCCTGCTGGTTCGTTCATTGAGTCAACGTAGAGAGAAAGTGCTCGGCACCTGTCGGGAGCCGACACTAAACACATTGGATCAAGTGGATTAAATACACAAAACAGAAAGAAAACGCCCCGACAGTCCTGCTGCTCCCTAGTAAATGTCTCGTGCAAACTTTCCCAGGCTGTTTCGTGTACCTAACACGTGTCTGTGTGGCGGGGGTTCTCCAGAGACATGGAGCTGATAGCACATGTGGACGCAGACAGGAGAGGAAATTTGTGGCGGTGTTTATGGAGGCCGTGCGTCCCCCATGTCTGAGGGCAGGAAAGGCAGACCCTCCAGCCCCGGAAGGGAGGACCCCCTGGTTCACCTTTGTCCTCATTTGGTCCTCTGGCCGGTGGGGTGGTGGAGACTGGCCCCAGCCAGTCCTGGGTTCAGATGCCCATCTCTCCTGGAGACATGCGCACAGACACAGCCTCTCTGGGCGTCGCTCACGGCAGTCAAGCTGACACGTACGATTAACCATCGTGACACAAACGCAGAAAATACACTCAGTAACACTTCATGTTTTGTGCAGAATGGGGAGCTGTGCTAGCTTGCCGGCTGGAGCTGCTGTGCAAAGCACCACAGGCAGTTTATTCTCAGTCCGGGGGCTGCAGCTGCACTTGGTGCTGCGTGCTGTGTTCTTGTGAGGCCTCTTCACAGTGGAGGGGGTGCCCTGGTCGCTCCTCTTCTTCCTAGAAGGACACAGGCCCCCTCCTGTGACCTCATTTAACCTAAATTCCCTCCTGAAGACCCTCACGTTGCGGTTAGGGCTTCGATGTGCGGCTCTGGGACAGAGTTCAGTCTGTTGCGTGTGCACAGTTCACGGCTGGCTCTTTTCATTTACTGTATCTTGAGCACCATCCATGTGGGACAGGTCTTTGTCACTCTGCAATGTCTAGTGCACACTGCAGGGATAGGCCTCTGTACCCATGCGACCCCCCTGTATGTGGGGGCCCCCCACGGGCCCCCACTCTGCGTGCTTCTGCGTGGGCTCTTCCTGGAAGTGGGGCTGCTGAGCTTTGGGTCAACACACACGGTGAGCCATCCCAGGCCTGATTCTGTGATGTCACTGCAGGCAGCATCTCTAAATCCAGTGACCCTAACTGCCCATGAGCCCCAGCAACACACTGTGATGTCTTTCTGGTCAGAGGACAGGAAATCCTGAGAGGTTTCCTGGAGGAGGGGCTTTGGGAGGAGAGAAGAGGTTGGGTTTGTGGTGAGGATCAGCCTGCAAGATAGAGGAGGATGGGTCCTCTGGGGTCACTGCTGGCGCTGACTCCAGGGCCTGCAGTGTAGACCAGGTACATGGGAGGGGCTGGGGACCAGTGCTCTGCTGCTCCAAGAGGGCGTGGATCTAAGATGGACGGGGCAGGGAACACAGTTCGGGGTATCCAGCATGGCTTCCTTGAATGTCATTCCCCAAGCCAAGCTGCAGAGGCTGCCAGGAGGGCGTGCTCTCTCCTTCCTCAGCCCCAGCCTCCCCTCCCACCTGGGGGGCCATGTCAACTCCAAAGAGCCTGAAGGCTGCAGGCCATTTGCTCCTCCTCGTGGGAAGAAGAGGGAGGAGGACAACCCAGCCTGGGTAGATGGTTAATAAAGAACATGCCGAGTCAAGGGAAACACAGAGCCAACCGCCCGATTTCTTACATTTTTGCAGAAGCCACAAAGGGGGACTGAGCACAAAGCACCAATCGGAACTCGCGTTCCCGCCTCAAGCCCGTGTGGGAGGACTTCTTGCCAAGCCTCCCGGCCTTGTGCCCATGGCCTAGCCCATGGGGAGGGCCTGGTAGGAGGGCTGCAGTCATATTTTTGACTAGAGGGGAACATTTTTACTTGGTTACTCCGGGATCTGAAATCACTCAGGTGTGTCTTGGGGCTGCCGCCTCAGACACACTCGAGGCCAGGGCAGGTGAAGTCATCTTTCTCAGCTGGGCGCGCACACCCCAACCTGCAGCAACATGCCTCCCGCCCTCCGGCCATTGCAGGAGAACAGTCCTTCCTTGCCAGGACTGTGTCCTGCCCGCCGCAGGTCACAGGCCCCAGTGTTACTGCAGAAGGGCTAATGGTGGGGCCCTGATGAGTGCCCCGCTCCCTTTCCCCGGGTCCCCAGGCAGGTCTTTTCCAGAGCCTCCTGCCTCTGGGCCTGAGGTGCTGACCTCAGCCAAGAAGCTCAACTGAAGACTCAGCTCCTACAGTGTGGTTAAGCCACAGCTCCAGCTCAGCAACTGGGGAGCGGGCTGTGAGCGGCCATCCTGTGGACCCATCGCTTCACAAAGCATCAGGAGATGGAGCTGGTGTCTCTCCCAAGAGGCACACTTTCAGAAGCCTGGAACCAGGGGCCCTGATGCCAGCCCTGCCCTCTGCCCTCACCTCCTCCTCCCTCACCTCCTCCAACTCACCTCCTCTGCCCTCACCTCCTCCTTCCTCACTTCCTCCAACTTCACCTCCTTCTCCCTCACCTCCAGCTGGGGCTGCTGTGCTGGCTTGTGGTCCAGACACCACACCCCAAGACTAACAGTCATGAAAGACCCTGGGTCTTGTCTCACCAGCCCCAGCACACCATGTTGGGGGCTAAGCCTGATTCAGGCCCCCCACTTTGTGGACATCGACCCCAGGAAGAGCTGTGCCCGTCTCCCACCCTCTCACACTTAATCATTTTTATGAAGTAGGCAAGAAGTCAGATGAAATGAAAAATGAACCTTCAATTTCCAAGGAAAACACAGGGCCTCTCAGGAGTCTGTCTGAGGAGTAGGATGGGATTGCCGGGGCAGAACGGGGATGAACACTTCTGAAAAGTTGGCTCTCTGACCGCATTGGAGCCAGTGGGTTGCCACCAGCTCATGGTGGGCTTCTGGTTCAGCTGCAGAGCAGAGGGTGTGAGAAGAGTATCAGGACTAAATCAGAGAGAAAGGGTCACGTTCGACGGCTCCCTTGCCACGGAGCAGCCACTTAAAGCCTCAGGGGTCGCTGGCCCTGCCAGGAGGAGTGGAGCCATCCACGTGTCCACCCTCCCTGCCTGGGGCTGTAATTCAGCCTGTATTTACAGGACGCTACAGTGGTTTCCAGAGGGGACAACTGTAATTCAAACAGCTGAAAATAACTGTTGGCAGAAAAGCCCATACTTAGAGCAGACCTCCTTCAGCAATTCCCACGGCTGGGCCCGACAGCAGAGGAGGGCAAGGACGTGCCACAGCGCGGCTGGGTAGGGGGTACAGGCCCTCACCCCTGCCCTCAGCTGGCCCGGCTCTGTGCCCTCCAGGCACTGTGAGCCTCACAGCACACGCCAGCTGAGCGCACAGAAGCAGCCCTTTCTCAGCAGAGGCCTCTGGGCACTGTGTGATGCCAACAGGCAGATGTCTGTTCCGTGAGCAAAGGCTGCCCACGCCATCCGGGTGCCTCACCAGCAGCCCCTGAGGATGAATGCCTGCGAGCAGACCCAGGACCCTGGACACACTCGGGCCAGCCCTCCCCTGGTCCTCTACTCCATACACCTTGAAGACCCTTCAGAAGGCACAGCTTCACAGGGGCCCTCAGTCCAAGAATCCAGAGCAGAGTCAAAGACCAGCTCGTGTTATATATGTGGCAGAGGCTCAAAGTCAAGTGAAACACCTGCTTCAAGAAGACGCTTTCACTGCCGGCTGAGCCACGTTTGACGCGGCCCTCGATGACAGTGCGTTCAGCTGTGCAGCTTTCACCATCGCCTAATTCCAGAGCACGGTCATCACCCAGGAGCAAACCCCACGTCCTCAGCTGCTCCCCACCCCCACCCGAGGCTCATTTATCAATCACCCCAGAGTCAGTCTGTGCAAATATGAGCAGGTATGAACACAGACTCTTACCCCCTGCTCAGTGTAACATCGTGTGCACACAATTCTGCACCCTGTGTTTTCTCCTCAGTACATCTTGAGGACCCAGATTTTAAGAGCTGGATAGGTCATCTTCCTGCTGTTTCCAAAGAGCTGCCTGGTACCCCGGCAACAAGCCAGGTCAGCAGAGGGGCTGGACAGCAGGGGCATCCAAGACGGAAAAACCATGGCAGCCAGGAACCACAGTGTGCGTCCTTCTTGCATTCCAGAGGAATTTATGGTCTGTCCAGGGACACTTTCTGATGCCGCCTTTAGGCCCATGGAAACTGCAGCCTGTGGGCCAGGCTTGTGCAAGTGCCCAGCTCCTCTGCTGACCTCCCCGGAGAGCCGCAGTCTCCTTCACTTGCAGTTCCAGCTGTGGGAGGAGACACAGAGACACCTGAGCCTCTGAGAAGCCACACGACCTCTCTGGGACTCAGGTTTGTCCTTTGTAAAGGAGGGACAGGTCAGCCCCCTCAGAGAGACCATGGACTCGAGGATGCCAGACTTGCCTGTAAGGCTCCGCAGCCCCAGCAGTCTTCCCCGGCCCCTGCAGCCCACACGACAAAACCACCTCCTTTTGGAGGAAACAGGACCTGAACCTGACACCTGACTCCTGGTGAAACACACAGTCTCTGCAACTCCCTTCGCCCCCATCCTGGGGACGCCAGGACCCCTGCCAGTCAGTCATCATGAGGCCTGGCAGAGAGT
This sequence comes from Cervus elaphus, assembly GCF_910594005.1. Taxonomy (NCBI): domain Eukaryota; kingdom Metazoa; phylum Chordata; class Mammalia; order Artiodactyla; family Cervidae; genus Cervus; species Cervus elaphus. Next base: position 5,558,326 of record NC_057841.1, on the reverse strand, counting down.
GTCTGCAGAGCGACACCAGCAGCTCACAGCACATGAGGTTAACTGGTCTGCGGCACCAGTGGATGAGGACTTAAAAAGTAACAAAGGTGAGGAAGACGTATTTTAGTTTCAGAAGCACCTCACGACAGAGTGTGGTCGGCAGGGATCTCCCAAGGGGCCTGAGGAAGACCCAGGGCCGCGGGATCTGGAAACCTCCTCGTGCAAAGCCCGGGGAGCTGCCGCACCCAGTGTGGGATCCCCTCACCTTCTGAATTATGGCAAATCCACTGATTCTACCGGCGCAGGACATCTGTCAGTGTGCGCTAGCTAAGTGTGCCCATGCACCTCGACAATGAGGGCCGCCAGAAAGCTGCTGGAGAGATGGTTTCGGGGTTCTCTTCTTCACGCTGACAAACCCTGAATCTAAACCTCAGTCTCAGATTCTGCCCTCTGAGGGTCCTGAGCATCAGAAACATGCATCTGGTGTTTTCAGTGTCAACTGCACAAAGAAATCTCATCCACTGAAAGATGCTTAAAGAGACTGGGGTGGCTCCAAGGTCAAAGGCTTATTACCGCAGGTGGGAGCCATGCGGGCTTGGCCGTCACCTGACTCCCCTCTCCTGAGTCTGGGAGGTGGAAGGAGGAAGGTTTGCAGGGAGGCAGACAGGCAGCACAGCTATTGGCCGAGGGGTCCCTGTGTCTCATGGGCCTCTACTCCCAACACGCAAACACTGTCATGACACAGACTGCACTTGCCAGCTCAGTGGGGTCCCAGCAAGAGGAAGACCAGTCAGGGCGCTCAACCCTCTGAGTCACCGCTGACGCCCTGCCATGTCCGGAGTTGCTGAGACTCCACATGCAGCTGAAGTCCAAGAAGCATAGTCCCAACTGCCGGCCTCCAGGCCAGGGTGGCCAGTGCATGGGGACCAGGGGGAGGGTCGGCCGCAGACATAGCCCCCAGGAGGGCGTGGGATCTCTGCAGAGATGTGACGACTCCACTAGCAAGTGACATTTCCTAAGTGATTTACTGTTTGAAAAAGTGTAATCCCTCACCTTGGATTAGAAATTCTAACAAGACCGTAGACGTTTATCAGCTATCAATGTGCCCTATGGGCATTTTATAGGGATTTATACTTACATGGACAGAGGTACTTTTAGCATTTGATTTAACTCACTAAAACACACTATTTTTAACGGGTGCAGTTCCAGCTGGGAGACGAAAAGGTTCAGGAGGTGGGTGGTGTTTGCACATCAATGTGAATGTGCTGAGTGCCTCTGACCCGCAAGCTCAAAAACGGGTAAAATGGTCAGTGTGATGTCGCCTATGCTTTCTCACAATGAAACAGCCTTCGATGTGGGTGGTGTCAGGACTCTCCTCTGCAGGCCGACAAGGCGCAGCTCTCCGGGGCACCTCCCTCCCTCTGTGGTTCTCGTGAGATGGGGAGTGTGGAGGGTGGGCTGGGGGCATGGCCTGCCCTGGTTTCCCCATGGAAGACAATGCAGGAGTGAGCAGCTCCAGAGCCCACCATCAGTGTCGCCCTAATGTCCGCCTGCACCTGTTAAATGCTACAAGATAGCTCAGGTTTACGAGACCCCGGGTGCAGGTGGAGTCTAACGGAGACAGGGCTCTGGGCTGAATCACTTTCCCACCAGAGAGGGTGGAAAGTACAGAGAAAAGGGCAAAAACAGGAAGACAGATCACTATGCAAGAGGAAATCCAAATCTTGCTTACGTCTCTGGAAAAGAGAAAAGTTCACGATGGAAATGTTAATCTCTGGACTCCAAACCAGCACAGGTAAGCCATTCCCATGATAACCACCTCGCGCTGAGGTCCCACTGAAGTTGACTGTATTCTAAATAAGGGCTCTCCTGGCGACAGGAAGACAACACGGTCATGAGGTGGGGGCCCACCTCGGTTCCAGCTCCTAAGGCTGGGGCTTCCTCTGACTGCCGACAGTCACATGTCACACCCATCACAGTGAAACGCCTGGATGTCACCCCTGTACATCCTTTGTTGAAAGGTGCCAGATAAGCCCTCACCAGGAGCTATTTTAAATAGATTCCAAACAACTTCAGTTGAGAATTATGTTTGGAAGCTTTGACCTTTTCTGAAGCTTCAGTTTCATCATGCACAAAATGAGAACAATCATATAGCCTGGTTTGTTGTGAGAGTCACATGATAGCTGGAAAGTCCTTGGTCAATAACAAACTGTTACACCAGCATTTGTTATGAGAGTAGAAGGGACAGGTGCATTCTGGGGCCATGAACACGAGGTGCTGGAGGAGCAGCTCTGACCTTCCCCCGGGGGTCCTGGCTGCAATTGGGACATGTGTCTCACAAGCCCCTCCCCTCCCTGGGGCGCTGATGCCGGTGGTCTCCAGACCACGTGGGTGCTACTTCTAAGGGCTCCCTGAGCAGGCAGGTAACAGCAATGGATCTTAGGCAGGAATGGATGTTAAAGGGAAACAAGCAGACTGCGATGGAACCAGGCAACAACATAAACATACAGAAGCCACAGTGTGAGATGCCCACATGAGGCGCCCTGATGCACTGTAATATGAATGTGACGAGGATCCCCGAGGTTGCTGCGGGGCCGGGCGGTGCGTCAGGGGCCAGTCCTGCCTCTAAGCTGTGGAACCAGGAGGGAGCGATGGGCAGGGAGCCAGCCCAGCACAGTGCAGCCAAAGAGGAGGGGGCAAGACAGGCAGAAGACTGAGAAACAGTCTGCAACGCTGGGAGCCAGGCCAGAGTTTGGGAAGGAAGGAGAAGGAAAAGGTGAAAAGGAGCACCAAGCATCTCCAGAGCTGTGAGCTCGGGCCAGAGGAAGGCGGCACAGAGCGGCTTCATCCCGGGCTTGGAGCCACTCTTTGAAAGCAGGGCTTCCTTCTCTCGGCCTTCCTTTCATTGCCTGTTCACAAGGGTTCCCTCCTCTCCACTGGTGAGCCCCACTGAGGCTGGATCACCATGGAGACGGGGCTGAAGACACACCCCCTGGATTTCCACCTGCCTCCGGTCTCCACAGCTGACCTCTGCCATGAGAAGCCACACAGAGCTAAAGGAGCCTGTCCCAAGAGCACCCTTAGTGTCTCTGTGTGGGGCGCTTTCACGGGAGCTGCTCCGGGGTGCAGCCTTCTCCCTGGGGGCTCCTACAGAGCCCACACCAAGTGCAGGTTCTCCTCCAGCTGTCTTCATTCTCTCCCTGAAAGATTTCCCTCCAAATGGAATGGCATTTAATTGGATTCAAAGCGGTTACTAACAGGAATGAAAACAGCTTCCTCAGCTCACTGACTGTGAGAACACAGGCAGGTGTAGACTAGATGGGTAAGAAAGAAGACTTAAGTTTCCAGTATCCTGGGGCTTTTTTCCAGCAAAAATGCATCAAATGCAAAATGCTTAAGATCTTTAAACATTTCAGATTAATACTCATCAACTATTTCTCACCTAAACAAAAGATGTTTTAGCTAGCCACTGTTTTTTTTTTTTTTCTGCTCTGGGTCTTTGCTGTTTTGCTTAGCTTTTTTCTTGCTGTGTCAAGCAGAGGCTACACTTTGTTTCGATGCAGGGACTTCTCACGGGGATGGCTTCTTCTGCTTCGGAGCACAGGCTCTAGTGCGTGGGCACAGCAGTCGCAGCATGTGAGTTCCAGGGTGCCTGTGCTTCAGTAGCTGTGACACAAAGCTCGGTAGTTGTGGCTCTCGCCCTTAGTTGCTCCATGGCACGTGGGATCTTCCTGGACCGAGAATCAAGCCCACGTCTCCTGCATTGGCAGGCAGATTCTTATCCACTGCACTACCAGGGAAATCCCTGTTTTAACCAGCCCTTGTATAAACAAGGACACTTCATCAGTTCACAGAGCATCTGCTTAAACCTCTCCATGGTTCTGTATCAGCCTTGGCACAACCTGCACAGCCTGCGGGACCTGGCCCCTCTCTGGAGCTGCAGTGGTCCCACGACCCGCCCCCGCAAAGGACAAATAGGACCAACCTGCTCGCCACAGCGCTGGAGACTCAGCAAGTCCAGAAAGGAACAGCCATATTTGCCGGCCTGAATGCTAGGTGAGCCCTGGGGCTCTGCCTCCGTGGGAGGTGCCCCAGTGCCAGGCACATGGGGGAGGCTGGTGGTGCAGTCGCAGAGTCTACAGGCAGGGCTGTTCCAGAAGGCCAAAGAATCTCTCCCTTCTAAAAATGGGCAATGGCACATAACCCTAACTCACTCTGGAAACAGAAACACGGCCCTGTTATGTTATCAGAGGACTCTGCTGCTTTGTGTTTAGACAGATTTTTACAAAGAGAAATCCTACTCACACTGGCAGCTTGACAACCAGGATTATCAGCTCAAACATGAAAAGAAAGCCTCAACCATGCTTCTGCTTTTGGGCCTTATTTCCCATCAGACTGGAAATCCTTGAGCTCATGCTCACTGAGAACCAGCTTAAATACACGTGTTAATTGTCACAAACCCGCTCGGACCAGACAGAAAGACAACACCATGACCACATTCAGCCCCACGACCCTCTGGCCCCTGTGGAAGCACGCTGCTTCAGTAGGTACAGTGCCCCCTGCACGGTCTCTCCCCAGGAGCCCCGTCCTGAAGGTCCGCCAGGGAGACCTGGCTGGGAGGGGCTCCCTGAACTCAGGGTGGGGTGGTGGGGGCAGGCTAGATTTTTGGAGTCCCCGGCGGCCCCAGGTGGTGCTGTCCTAGCCGAGGGCAGCCCCTCACCCCACAGCACCGCTAGACCCTTGCTGGCCTCACTGCAGCGTTCAGGAGGGTCAATTCAAAGCTCATGAGTTTTCATGCCACATAAGAACAGTCCTCAAAGGTGTGTTTTAAAAGACCCAATTCAAATGTCATTTTAATGCCCTGCTAAAGAGAGGCTCACTGGCATAAATACACTTTAGTTAAAAATATGCCTTTTAATCCAGCAAGAACATTTCTACCAATTAATCCTGAATCTGACATGTATATAAAAGGTACAACACAGTTTACTATAGTGAAAAATTGGAACAGTTTAAATTAATATGGGATTAGTCACAGTTTGTTACATTCATACAATTGCTATGTCTGGTAAAAAGATGGTAAATACTATATAATCTACAAGGAGTAAAAAATGTGATGCGAGACTAAAATAATCAATGTAGTATGTGTATTATGACCCTGTTTATATAAAACTGTATCCAACGAGTTGTATCTACACCAAGGGGTCTGGAGACGCCGCACCAAACTACTAACAGTGGTCACCTCAGGGTGGTGGAGTTATTTCCATGTTGTTTGGATTTTCTTTTACAAATATGTTATAAATAGTAAAAAATTTTTTTTAAATGTTTCTTTTTAAATTAATTAAATTTTTGGTTGATCTGGGTCTTTGTTGCTGTGCAAGGGCTCTCTCTAGTTGTGGCAAGCTGGGGCTACTCTTCGTTGCTGTACACAGACTTATTATGGTGGCGTCTCTTGTTGTGGAGCACAGGCTTTAGGTGCTCGGACTTCAGTAGTTGCAGCACAGGGGCTCAGAAGCTGTGGCTCACAGGCTCAGAAGCTGTGTCACACGGGCTTTAGTTGCCTGTGGCATGTGGGGTCTTCCTGGACCAGGTATTGAACCTGTGTCCCCTACATTGGCAGGTGGATTCTTATACTGGACCACCAGGGACATCCCAGAAAAAAGCAAAACAAAACATGTTTTTAAAACAAATGTTTTACAAAGGATTTAATGACCTAGGATGTGTTTGTGATGTGTAAAGATTTTAAAAAGAATCCAAATTATTCATATACTATGGGCTTGAAAACACTGAAAAGTATATATGACTAGCAAGTAAGTAAGAAAGGAGTGGATTCCAATTCCATCTGTGTAAATGCTCACTGTTTACACACAAGGTGTCTGCGGGGCGGTCAGAGAACAGGATCAGCCAGCTCTGTCTCCCCTCTGTCCCAAAGGCCCAACTGGAGGGGAAAACGCACTGACACGGATGGAGGGAGCATGTCCAGGAGATGGGGTGGCCCTGGCTGTCCGACAGTGCCTGCGGGGTGGCCAGCCTCCCCACGACAAGCCCTGGACTCTTCTGGACGATGTGTGGCTTGGGCTCTGTTTGCTTTTTAATGAGCTGCGTCAGCACATTCTCCCCCACATCCACTCCCACTCCAGGGTGAACGTGGGGTTCAGGCGTTTTGTTTTCTGCATGTTCCCACGGTAGAGCAGTGGGAGAGTTTTTGTCCTTTTTTATAATTAGAAAATAAAAGGAAATTCTCCAAACATGTAAACTTCTAGAAATCAGTGACAAAAAAGCAAACGTGTCTTGTGAAACATCTCCCATAGCAGAGGGTGTTCACCTGCAGGTTCTACGCCTGTTCTGGAAAATGTGGGCACAGAGAGGAAGTGAATTCAGTGAAATTACATCTTTACCCTACCCTCAACACACAGCCTCAAAACCTTAGGCAGTATCTTAGGAAACATATAGAAATTCATTTGTGGCAACTTCAAATGTTACACCCACTGAGTGCTTCCTGCTCAGCAGTAAACCCCTAACTCTAAAACCAAACACACCTCCTACTACTTAATGCAGAATCCAAGAAAAGCATTTATAAAGCAGAAATTATAGATTTTGCCAGTATCTATAACCAAATTGGCAACCAACTTATTTTTAAGAACATCCCTTAATTACTTTTTCTGGCAACTCACTTAAGTGACATCACAAGCAAATACCCTTACCTCCCTACCCTACCCCCCAATCATGCAGTTTCTGAAAACCAAAAAAGTTTTAAAATGTATCTTCTTCATTCTAGGAACCCAAAAGAATGTCAGAATGCCAAGAACAGTTAACAGACACAATCAAATGACCCACATTTATGTTTATTTGAAAAGTAAATAGTTGAAAGTCCTCTAATTATGCTAGAAATCTTTTGTTATACTCAAGTTATTAAGCCTCCCCTGGCACTGTGGGAGGCCCCTTACCACAGGGGCAGAGAGCCACTGAAATTCCATTAGGGTCCCTCTTCTAGTCGTGGTCTGGGGCCTGAGTGGTACAGGCCCATCTCATAGATGATAGGAACACAGGGGTCACTAGTACTGGGAGGGTTTATTTTGTGGGGAAGTGGTGACAAGTGACTGTCTGCACTTCCTGTTTATTCTGCTGAAAATAGAGACACTCCCAGTGCCTTTGCTGGTCTCCTCCTGCATTCCCTCCACCTTGGGCCAGTCTCCCGCTGTTCTCACAGGCCCGGGGAGGACAGGAGTGTGCAGGGGTGGGGGTGTGTGGTTTTTGACCGGATTTGGATTCCTCCACTGTGAGTACTTCATTCTGGGGACTGCTGTTATTCTTAAGTGGACAAAGCATTAAAGTGAAAGGTACAGTGACATCTCTTACCCATCCAAGGGGAAAACCTGCACAGCGTGTAACAGTAGACAGCCCTGGACAGAGGAGGGATACGTCTAGTAAATGCATAAGGAAAGGAACCTGCAGATGTGAGGGCTATGGGCGTGGGGGGCCTGGGTTTGATCCCTGGTCAGTGAGCTAGATCCCAGGAGCCACAACTAAGAGTTCACATGCTGCAACTAAATGTGCTGCATGCCACAACTAAGATGTGGCACAGATAAAGGTACATTTATATCTTAGAAAAGGCACAGTCCACTGAGTAACAGACAACCCTCAGAACAGGAAGGCATGTTTGCAAATAATATATCTGAATGAGGGATTAATATCCAGATAAAGAGAGAACCAAAACTCTACAACTAGAAACAAACCACCTAGTGCAAAATGAGCGAAAGACTTGAATAGATATCTCTCCAAAGAAGGCATATGAATGATGATTAGGCAAGTGAAAAGACGCTCAACATCACTAATAATGGGAAGCACTAATCAAAACTACAGTGAGCTACCAACTCATATCTATCAGGATGGCTATTACCCCCAAACCAGAAAACAGGTGTTGGTGTGCATGTGGAGAAACCGGAACTCCTATTCCCTGTTGGTGGGAATGTAAAATGGAACAGCCACTGTGGAAAACAGTATGGGGCTTCCTCAGAAAAATAAAAAATACAGTTACCATGTGACCTAGCAATTGCACTTCTAATTTCATACTCAGGAATTAGAAGCAGGGTCTCAAAGAGCTGTTTGTCTCTCATGCTCACAGAAGCATTACTCACAATAGCTTAACGTGGAAGAAACCCACATGTTCATCAACTGATGAGTGGAAAAGCAAAATGTGGTAGTCACAGAATGACTTGGTTGTGCTGAGTCTCCATGTCTGTGCTGGCTTTTCTCTAGTTGTGGAGATGGGGGTCTACTCTCTCATTGTGGTGTAAAGACTTCTTATTGTGGTGGCTTCTCTGGTTGCGCCCCTGGTTCTAGGCGCAGGCTCAGTAGTTACGGCACATGGACTTGGGGACTCTGTGGCATGTGGGATCGTCCCGGATCCAGGATCCAACCTGTGTCTCCTGCATTGGCAAGTGGATTCTTTACCACTGAATCAACAGGGAAGCCCCTACACTGCTAAATTTTATATTATATGTGTTTGAATACATTAAAAAAAAAGAAAAATGTGGAAAATGTGGCACTAAATAAACCGTGAAAAGCACACAGTTCACAGTGTGAGCTGAACAGGCAGGCAGAGCAGCGCCTACTCTGCCTCGGCGGGAACATGTGTTGGCAACCTGCGCATGTCTACAGATAGCCGTGAAAACGCTGTTACAGATAAACTGGTCACAAACAGAACCCGCACACGACGCGGTGGATCGTGCATGGAGTCCTACAACACAGGCCGCTTTCATACACGAGGCCTTCCTTCCCATCTGTACTGCAGGCTGGACCCCAGAGCGCTTCACTCCTTCTTATGGCTGAATAAAACCTTAGTGGGCAGATACACCGAATTTCGTTTATCTGTTTATCCACCATCAATGTACAGAAAGTTATGAAGTAGATGACAAAGCAGGTGTGGTTACAGTAAAATCATAGAAATAGCACTTCTGGGACCTAAAGCTCAGAGCCCATGCTGTGGGAAAGGACGTGGGGTTGGAGTGTTCCCTCCAGGACTCTCAGGCCTCCAGGAAGGCCGGCCCCATCACAGGGCTGGTGGGCCTTTCCTGAGCACGGCGGGCATCAGGGTGGTGCTGCTTCCCGCCTGCCGTCCGGAGAAGCGCAGCTACCCCTGCCTCTCCCGGCGATAGCGACGGAATCGAGGGACCAGGCTTCCTACACCGTGGGAACATTCTCCTCTTGAAGCCTGACAACAACCTGAGGTGGGCTCACCCACGAAACTGGTGAGAACGGTAGGCTCAGGGGACGCCGGGCCGTGAGAGAGTGCTGGGGGGTGGTGAGCGCCCCCTGCGGTCAGGGTCCCTGAGAGAGACCTGCGAGATGTGAATGCCCCCTTCTGTTAGGGTCCCTGAGAGAGTGCTGGGGGCGGGGATGAGTGTGCCCCCTGAGGTCGCCGAACAGAAAGGCAGCGGCTGGAGGCGAAGCCCCCACGCTCGAAACGCTTACAAGAGGGTTAGAGCCCTGAGGCAGCTGGTTAATCTTTGGGCCACTTCAGTGAGGCCAGGGAAAAAGCAAAAGTACAAAGGACAGGATGAGCCCACACGCCGAGCAGCAGAGCCCCGCGGGCAGCGTCCCGCCTCCCCTGGTGAGCCGACGGCACAGGTGTGTTACAAGGGCGCCCGTAGTGCCTCCCACCCCACTGCACGTGCCAGCGGCACAGAGACCCGTTCCCCACACACGTGCACGGCTTCACACCCACACCTCACTTTCTGCACCTCGGGAGACTACGCCACGACCTGGGATGGCCGGCAGAGCTGTGGACCTGGGGTCTGGACCACACACCAGCCCTGTGAGCAACTGACGATAGAACATGGAGAAGCCAGAATAAAGCGATGAGAGGATGGCAGGGATGCAGGCTAATCGTCAGGCCTGGCTGAGAGGGTCGCAGGAGAACAGGCACGCAGACGTGAGGGGCAGTGGGTGCAAGTGTAGCCACACAGAAGGAGGGGCCGTGGAGGGCCCGAAGCCCCGGCGACTGCACAGGAGCGCCTGCGCCCGCCCCACCCCCGTCACCGTGAGGAAGTGGCAGCTGTGTTGACTTTTCGGGACCAGCAGCAGGACACCCCGGCTCAGCCAGGGCCGCAGATGCAGCGCTTCTGATCTGGTGCCAGAGAACCAGATCGAGGTGAGGTCAGCGGCCCCCCTGTGGGCCCTCCTCCACGTCCCCTCCAACACCGCACACAGGAGACCAGCCCTGGCCGACGCTCAGCGCGCTCTGCATGTGTGGCCCTCTCGCCACAGGACAACTGGTGGCGAGCGATGTAAGAACACTGTCAGTCAAGCAGGGACTCAGGTGGAGGAGAGAGAACCAGGTCCCTGGCCCCACGCCAGCAACTCTGGGCTACGTCCCGGAGGGCCTTCCGCCCGCGCACTGCTGCTGCTTCCCGTCTCCGGGAAGAGCCCACAGCCCCATGGACGAAAGCCAGTCTCCCTCCTCCCCAGACGGTGGAGTCCGCAGAAGCGAACACGGTGAGCAGGTGCCCCCGCCCACCACACTGCTCCCCCAGGGTGGCGCAGAAGCCCCTCAGGGAAGGAGGGACAGTCACCACATGGGAATTGGAAAGCGCCCTTTCCCCACACCAGGCCTCTCCTTCTAGTGTCCTTCTCTTCAGGACGGTATTTAGAGTTGTTAAGGTTCTCCCAAGTCCAGAGACAAGAAAACAAGTCTAATGTGCAGCTCTGAGGAGTAAATCCACTGGAATGCCCCCACCTCAACCATTAACCTGTGTTAGCGATTTATTTTCACATAAATTATACTGCTGTTACAGGCCTGCAGAGCTAAAAACCAACCAAAGTTATAATCTAAAGCTTACATTTTTTTCCCCCAACGCTAAAAAGACAGTGGAAAACATATACTAACAACCTTTACTTTAATTCTTGGGTTACAGGCTAATGACTCCAGTTAAAAACTGAAAATATCAATGTCATTTTTCCTCAGTATTTAAAAATCATGAGTCAACACAATTTCGGGTGGAAAATGCAGCTTAAATATTGTTAAGAATATTTTCTAAGAAATTAATGTTGACCAAATCGATCTTAATTTCTTCAGTCTCTCATCAAAGGCTAGAAAACAGAGTAAGTGGGATGGGCGGAGGGGAGGGAGGCTCAAGACGAGGGGATATATATATATAATTTGTGTTCTTGTATGGCAGGAACCACACAGCATTGTAAAGCAATTTTCCTCCAATTAAAAAATAAATTATAAAAAGAAATCAGAATAACATGGTTCTGAAATGACAGATAAAATTGGAAAGTGTATTTAATTTTTAAATGAGCGCCAAGCAGGAGCATGGGCTCAGCCTCTTGAATACCTCGTTTCTGGATGAAAACCCTGAGTAGGGGGTTTGCGCTGGAGACGGCCTTGCAGAAGTTGTCATCGTTGTTGATGGGCAGCAGGTCACCATGCACGTCCGCATAGCCTATGGTCACCTCAGTGTTGGTGATGTGGTGGGTGTGCACGACGAGCTTGTAGAAGTCTTCAAACCTCCCAGGCTTCTGGCGGTCCAGAGAGAACCTTCGGAACTCAGCTCCAAACTAGGAGGAAACATAGAGGGCGCGTGAATAGCAGGGATGGGCATCGGAGATGAGGCATCATGACTGGGCCTCCCGGAGGCCTGGACATAGCTGCATCAGCACCCCAGTCCTCGTGGAGCCCATGAGAGAAGGGAGACGGCAGCATGGGGGAACATTTCATGCGCATGGACCCCTGTCCTGTGGACCCCAGGAGAGGTGCGCAGCTCAGGCTGTAGGGTGGCGGCTCCTGCCTCACTGGGGATCCTGGGGCATCCCCAGGCTGGGGCACAGTATCTGCACAGCCCGGGACAGCCATCAAACACTCAGAGGTGCGAGTGAAGCAAAGGCCAGCTGCAACTTCTGAACTCTCCCCTAAGGGGAATGGGAAGTCCTGGGCAGTTTTAATATTAAGGAAGGAAATGACTGGATATGATTTGCATTTTAAAAACACCAAATGGCTGCACTTCAAAAGGATCAGAAGTGGCAGCAAAATTGAAAGAAGAAAAGAACCTGGTAAAAACCATGCTTCACAAACCTCTGGGAGGCAGGAGCATGGGTTCTGGCTAAAAAGACAAAGCAGGTCCCTTTAAAAAAGATGCAGCTCACTGCCCTGCTCTGGGAAACATGCCGGGCCCACCTCTTTCCTGTCAGCCTCTGGCTCTGGCTCAAATGCTCACAGTGTTGCCTGCAGACCTCCAGCCCACCTGCTAGGCGTACCCTGGGTCACCTCCCACAGGCTGACCTGTCCAGTGATCTAAGGACACCGCCTATTTGTTTGGCCTGAGGCTGCTGGCTTAGGACACGCTGTTGTTCCTCACTTGGCAAAAGGGAACTTTATTCATCAGGCAGGACAGACTTTGTGTTCTTCTATATAACTGAAAACTAATTACATTGGTTCCAAAACACACAAAAATGAAATGTCTAATGTTTACATAAAACTAATAGTTACATCACCTAGACATTATGTCAACTACAAGGGCAATGCAACTCAAACCATGCAGGTGTGAGTGGCTCTAAAATTTGGGGAGGCATCAGTCATGGAAGACCTCCGAGTTCTGGAACTGGCTAATTTGGAACGCAGCCCAAGAATGTGCATTTTTCACAAGTTCCCAGGAGAAGCTGATGCTGCTGGTCTGGGAATCATGAAGATAAAACCACTGACTTAAAGGGAATATCTCTAGACCTCAACTTACACAGATCTCTGAGAAACAGTGTCAGATCCCATTTCCCTTTTAAAAAGCAAAGGAAAACACCATTCTTCATTGCCCCTGGAATAAAAAATTTCAAGTTTGGGAAAAGCCACCTTCAATGGCTAATTAAACTAAAGACTGCTCCACACGCTGAGGTCCAGGGGCATGCTCTCCTCTATCCCCTTGCCCTCTCCCCATTACATCTCAATATTTTCTCCAAGCATGCACACATGAGCAGGCTGCCAGACTGCCAGGGAGCAAGGCACACCCCTTCTTACACACAGGGAGACATCCTGGGCTGGCAAAACTTTTCAAGACACGAGATCAAGCAGACAACACAAGTTTAATGTGATTTCTTTCATAATCAGTTATCCAGTCACATCATGATGTTTATTTCAATAACAGTCACCCATCATCTTTCCTGTTTGATATCTCACATATGCTAATTTCCAGAGCAATTAGTTTTTATCAGCACTTGCCTCATTTTCACTAAATACACAAGAAGAGTTTAATCATATCTAATGAAACCAGTAAGAATATTTTTGACTTTTACCTATAATTCTCAGTCAAATATTCCCCCAAACTGGACACAACACACTCACTTCCCTCCAAGGGACATCAGACATCTTGTCCCTCTCCCCACTACTAGCCTTAGGCCACATCTTATAATTTAAGTAATGAGAAGCAGCATGTATTAGATAGGTTAGTTCTGCAGTTTTTTATAGTCCTGACTGTACTTGGTATTAATCTCAGATGAAATCCAATTTGTTTCATAGTTCTTTTAGTACTTTTCCTCAAAATATATGTTAATTGGAAATGCAGATAAATTCTGACTTTTTCCTGACAGAAAGCAAGTCTGGTTTGTGTTTGATAAAGAGGCTGGCTTTGTCAATCCAGCTATATGTTGGCTATACTTCACATGCTGAATGAGTTCCAAAGTTGGGCAAAAAGAAGTGTGAAATGTGAGATGATAAAAGCATTTTTTTCGAACTTTTTTTACTGTGGCAAAATATACATAAAATTCACCATCTTAACCATTCTTAAGTGTACAGTTCGGTGGCATTAAGTACATTCACACTGCTGTACAACCAACACCGCCATCATCCGCCTTCACTGTTTACCTTATAAAACTAAAACTCTGCTCCCATCAAGCAGTAACTACCATTTCCTGGCTCCCTGACCCTGCAACCACCGCTGTGCTTTCGGTTTTTCTCTCTCTCTACATATGTATAGATTTCTCTCTCTCTCTCTCTACACACACACACACACACACAATTCATTATCAGATACATGATTTGTAAACCTCTCCTCCCATTTTGTCTTTTACTCTGTGGTGCTGGGTGGGAAAGATAGACTTTTGATACAGTTGTGTAACTTACTTCCTAACCTAGGCCAGGCACAGTAATACAAGTTTTTCTCAAAACTTTCCTTGAAATTGGTAGCTGTTTTACAGGTTTGATTGTGGAATAATGTAACAGATGACAGGGTGAAGCTCAGCGGCTACCCTTTCATGAGTCCTGCTGTGGAGACACAGTCCACAGTGAGATGCTGAACACCTTAGGATGTGAGTCTCCAGTGAATTTCAGTTTTGGTTCAGGTATTCCATAGGGATCCCTCTCCCCTAATGCAGTGGTCTTCATATGTGACATATCCCGTCAAGAATTTTGGAAAACCTACCAGTATAAAAGGGATAATACACCTTTAAGTTGGCATCTAAATTTTTCATAATAAAAACAAACAGTTACAAAGGATATAATTTCCAGCTGTGCTGTGCTCAGTCACTCAGTTCTGTCCGACTCTTTGTGACCCCATGGACTGTAGCCTGCCATGCTTCTCTGTCCAAGGGATTCTCCAGGCAAGAATACTGGAGTGGGTTGCCATGCCTTCCTCCAGGGGATCTCCGTAACCCAGGGGTAGAACCCAGGTCTCCCGCACTGCAGGCGGATTCTTTACTGTTTGAGCCACCAGGGAAGCCCTAATTTCCAGCATGCTGTAAATATTTTATTTAAAAATAAATATTTTATCATATGATCTTTTAAATATAGTCAATGAAATCTAAATGTCATAGTCATTTGATACTACCATCATGCATTTTAAAATAGAATGAACGAGCTCTTTTATAACAATAAAAAAATCCAACAAGGTTCTTTTTTCTCTTTGATCTCTGGTTTCCATTGCACTGCCCCAAGAGAATTTAATACTAATATTTTATCCTATTAATTTATGCTTGGTTACCCTATCACTCTTCTCTACAACAAAATTAGATAAATTGAAGTTAAACATTACCCCTGAGGCCATAAGTCTCTCTTTGTGAAAATATTTCAAAGTAGTTTCTATTGGGTATAGAGTTTTAGTTTTGAAAAAATGGAAAGTGTTCCTGAGTAGATGCACAACAATGTGAATGTAATTAACACTACTAAACTGTATAGTCAGTTTCCCTGGTGGCTCAGCTGGTAAAGAATCCACCTGCAATGTGGGAGACCTGGGTTCTATCCCTGGGTTGGGAAGATACCCTGGAGAAGAGAACGGCTACCCACTCCAGTATTCTTGCCTGGAGAATTCCATGGACTGAGGGGCCTGGCCGATTACAGTCCATGGGGTTGCAGAGAGTCGACATGATTGAGCGACTTTCACTTCACTTCACTTCACTTCAAACTATACGCTAAAAAATGGCTGAGATAGTAAATTTTATGCATGTGTATTTTATCACATTTATAAATCAAGTAATGTAAAAACAAGATTTTTACAGTAAAGTTTCTAGATTGAGTCTTTGCAATTCTTAAATCAAATTGGAACATAGTTATAAGATTTGACAAATGATTATTAGTCTTCCAAAGTAAACATTATAAAAATCTTTAGTTTAGTGAGAAGTATTGATTGCTAAATGTGGCATGGGTACCACTGATTCTTCTGCTGCTTCTCATTGTCATGGTGTTGGTACTGAGAGGACTTTCATGTGACAGGAGGAGACAGCAGTGAGAGCTCTGAAGGCACAAAGATGCTCAGCTTGTGAGTCTCACCAAGTCTTGTGCCAGAAATATCCATAGAGCAGCCTAAGATTAGAATTATTTCAACCGTCTATTAGACGACAGTTCAGTTAGGACCACATTCAAGTTTGCTGAAAACAGATTTGGAAAGTATGTGACTTGGAAGATTTATTGCCCAGTCATTAAAGCCATTCACTTTTTCAATTTCTTGTAATTATACCAAGAATTATATGGCAATGAATTGTGCCAGCTAATTCCTTCAGTGGAAACTTGTGTGATCTGATCTAATGGAAAAGTAAATATATAATTTTAAAAAATAAAATGGTTTTGTCATATTGAAGATGGACCCTTTCCTAACACCATTATAAAAAATTAACTCAAAATGGATTCATGGCCTAAATATAAGACATAAAACTATAAAATTCTTGGGCAAAAACATAGGGCGAAAGTTTCAGGACACTGAGTTTGGTGATGATTTCTTGATGACACCAAAGGCACAGGTAACAAAATAAAAAAAAAAAGACAGTAGAATTCTTAAAAACTTAATTTTATTCATCAGAGGACACCATCCACAGGGTAAAAAGGCTTTGAAAAGTGGTGAGCACAGTCCTACCTTTGTTCCAGCAGAATCCTAAGAAGGTCAAGTGCCTTGCATAAAATGCTGCAATATTTGAATGTAACCTACACACACTCCACACCCCCATACTTTAAATCAACTCCAGTTCAGTTCAGTTCAGTCACTTAGTCATGTCTGACTCTTTGCAACCCCATGGACTACAGCATGCCAGGCCTCCCTGACCATCACCAGCTCCCGAGTTTACTCAAACTCATGTCCATTGAGTCAGTGATGCCATTCAACCATCTCATCCTTTGTCGTCCCCTTCTCCTCCCACCTTCAATCTTTCCCAGCATCAGGGTCTTTTCAAATGAGTCAGCTCTTCACATCAGGTAGCCAAAGTATTGAAGTTTCAGCTTCAGCATCAGTCCTTCCAATGAATATTCCTTTAGGATGGACTGGTTGGATCTCCTTGCAGTCCAAGGGACTCTCAAGAGTCTTCTCCAACACCATAGTTCAAAAGCATCAATTCCTTGATGCTCAGCTTCCATTATAGTCCAGCTCCACATCCATACAAGATTACTGGAAAAACCATAACCTTGACTAGATGGACCTTTGTCTGCAAAGTAATGTCTCTGCTTTTTAATATGCTGTCTAGGTTGGTCATAACTTTTCTTTCAAGGAGTAAGCGTCTTTTAATTTCATGGCTGCAGTCACCATCTGCAGTGATTTTGGAGCCCAAGAAAATAAAGTCTGTCACTGTTTCCACTCTTTCCCCATCTATTTGCCATGAAGTGGTGGGACCAGATGCCATGATCTTAGTTTTCTGAATGTTGAGCTTTAAGCCAACTTTTTCACTCTCCTCTTTCACTCTCATCAAGAGGCTCTTTAGTTCTTCTTCACTTTCTGCCCTAAGGGTGGTGTCATCTGCATATCTGAGGTTATTGATATTGCTCCCGGCAATCTTGATTCCAGCTTGGGCTTCCTCCAGCCCAGCGTTTCTCATGATATACTCTGCATATAAGTTAAATAAGCAGGTGACAATATACAGCCTTGATGTACTCCTTTCCCAATTTGGAACCAGTCTGTTGTTCCATGTCCAGTTCTAACTGTTGCTTCCTGGCCTGCGTATAGGTTTCTCAAGAGGCAGGTCAGGTGGTCTGGTATTCCCATCTCTTTCAGAATTTCCCACAGTTTGTTGTGATCCACACAGTCAAAGGCTTTGGCATAGTCAATAAAGCAGAATAGATGTTTTTTTGGAACTCTCTTGCTTTTTTGATGATACAACGGATGTTGGCAATTTGATCTCTGGTTCCTCTGCCTTATCTAAAACCAGATTGAACACCTGAAGTTCATGGTTCACATACTGTTGAAGCCTGGCTTGGAGAATTTTGAGCATTATTTTACTAGTGTGTGAGATGAGTGCAATTGTGCGGTAGTTGGAGCATTATTTGGCATTGTCTTTCTTTGGGATTGGAATGAAAATTGACCTTTTCCAGGGTTGTGGCCACTGCTGAGTTTTCCAAATTTGCTGGCATATTGAGTGCAGCACTTTCACAGCATCATCTTTTAGGATTTGAAATAGCTTAACTGGAATTCCATCACCTCCATTAGCTTTGTGTATTTTGTTCTCTGTATTCTAACACAATTTTTCAAAAAAGATCTAGGGTTCCTTATCAAACTGGCTAATTCTAGATAGTAGTCAAGAAATTTGTATGAGCCTATGAATCTCATCCTTCTAAGAGGCAAGGAATTATCAAAGACTATTAGGGTCATATCAAAAGGACTCAGGAAGTAGTTTGAAAAATCTCCCAACAGTGGATCATTTGTGTGTTTATCATTGATAAGGATGATAACTTCTAGAAGTTTCCTAGGAACCAACCTACTAATTCTTTTTTTTTTTTTTAATTATGGCTGTGCTGGGTCTTCATTACTGTGTGGGCTTTCTTTAGTTGCTGTGAGTGGGGGTTATTCTGTGTTGTGGTGTGTGGGCTTCTCATTGCAGTTGTTTCTCTTGTTGAGAGTACGGTAGTCAGTAGTTGAGTAGTTGAGTGTTCAGTAGTCATGGTGTACAGGCTCATTTGCTCTGTGGCATGTGGAGTCTTCCTGGACCAGGGATTGAACCCATGTGCCCTGCACTGGCAGGTGGATTCTTATCCACTGTACCACCAGGGAAGTCCCAAACTACTATTTTGAAAATAAGTAAATAAAAAGAAAGAATCAAGCATTTCCCCCAAACTAACATCATTAATTATTGGGAAATTCACAGATGTTACAACTCCTTATTTGCTTCCAGATAAATAAATTGTTATTCCATTATTATCTTGATAATATTTATTGAATTGTACAGCTGACCATACCTGTTATTCCTACAATAGAATAGTAAAAATGGCAGGGGAGGGTGGAGTTCACTTCTGTAAAATTTTTAGTTATCTCAAATGAAATAAGGAAGTCAGTGAGCAAAAGTGAATCAGTCTTTAAATGAAACTCACTTTTATTTCCTTTAAAATATTAAATAAGTAATAAAATGACCATTATAATTTCAAAACAAAGATTTATCTACCTATATCTATCTTATCTATTTTGACACTCTTTTCCTTCAGGAAGAAGGGATACTTCTGACAAATGCCTGTTGAATGAATAATACCTAGAACTCAGTTGCTACAAACATAATATGCTATTGAGTAAACTATGTTTCCAATAAAATTCTTTGTCACTGAGAAGCTTTTCCTTGGCCAAGAAGCAAGGAGGCAAAAAGAGTGGTAGAAACCCAATAAATCTAAGAACTTGGGAAACACAAGTTATTTGTTGTCCTAAAAGTTAATGTTGAAGTATATCTAAAACAGTGGAGTAATCATCAGCAAAAAGCTGCTCCTCCCTAAAAGCAATGAGAGCACTGGCAAAGAGAGTAAAAAAATCCAACTTTTTAAGAATTCTGGAAATTAATCAAAGGTTTGGAAGCAACAATGCAAGGTGTGTTTATTCCAGAAAAGTAGCTGAATCTCAGAATGGCAAGCTTTATGGTGTTTTAACTTCCTGTCCTCTGTTCCTCAGCTTTGAAAACCAGCAGCCTAATAATTTTACAGGGGCCAGAACTGGGAGCTCACCACAGAGCCCCATATGCATAGAGCTGTCATCATTAAACCTGTTTCACAGGTCCCTAGAAAAGCCCTGTTCACAGGGTTTGTCTTTATTTGACTTGAGTCAGAACTCACTTGTTGGGAAAAGCCCTTTCCTCAGGACATTTGTTAAGAACAATCAGCAGCAATTGTTTAATGAATAACGATTATATGGTACAAGTTTCATTTTTAAATGGAATTTTTACAACGTGATAGAAATTATTATTTTTTTAAAAAAATCTTTATTTATTTGGCTGTGTTGGGTCTTAGTTGTAGCATGCTCAGTCTTTGTTGCTGCATGTGGGGTCTTGTTCCCTGACCAGGGATTGAACCCAGGCCACCTGCATTGGGAGCTCTGAGTCTTATCCCCTGGACCACCAGGAAAATCCCCAGAAATTATCTTTTGTAACTACATTTATTAGGGACTTCCCTGGTGACTCAGATGGTAAAGCATCTGCCTATAATGCAGGAGACCTGGGTTCAATTCTTGGGTCAGGAAGATCTCCTGGAGAAGGAAATGGCAACCCACTCCAGTATTCTTGCCTGGAAAATCCCATGGATGGAGGAGCCTGGAAGTCTACAGCCCCTGGAGTAATAAACTACATTTATTACAAGAAAACTTAGATGTAAACTTCAAAATATATTGGCTTCCCTGGTAGCTCAGTTGGTAAAGAATCTGCCTGGAATGCAGGAAACCCCAGTTCAGTTCCTGGGTTGGGAAGATTCCCTGGAGAAGCAATAGGCTACTTACTCCAGTAATCTTGGGCTTCCCTTGTGGCTCAGCTGGTAAAGAATCTGCCTGCAGGTGGGATGCATGAGACAAGTGCTCGGGCCTGGTACACTGGGAAGACCCAGAGGAATCGGGTGGAGAGGGAGGTGGGAGGGGGGATCGGGATGGGGAATAAGTGTAAATCTATGGCTGATTCATATCAATGTATGACAAAACCCACTGAAATGTTGTGAAGTAATTAGCCTCCAACTAATAAAAAAATTAAAAAAAAAAAAAAAAGAATCTGCCTGCAATGCAGGAGACCTGGGTTCAATCCCTGGGTTGGGAAGACCCCCTGGAGAAGGGAAAGGCTACCCACTCCAGTATTCTGGCCTGGAGAATTCCATGGACTACGGTCCATGGGGTCACAAAGAATCGGACATGACTGAGCAGATTTCACTTCACTTCACTATATAGGTAATTCTCAAAATTCTTTTCACGGGGTTGTAATATATGAAGATTACTGCATAGGGCATAGGAATTGCCACAAAAATACCTGAGTCAAGGTACCAGCTAGGACAAAGACAATAAAAAGGAATGCTGGTGATTCTCACCTGTTAGGATGACTAATATTAGAAAAGCAGAAAACAAGTGTTGGTGAGGATATGGGGAAATTGGAACCCTAGAGCACTGTTGTTAGGGATGTAAACTGATACATCCACTGTAGAAAACAGTAGGGAGGTTCCTCAAAAAATTCCCCAACCAGGGATCAAACCCATGCCTCCTATAGTGGAAGTGTAAAGCCCTAATGGCTAGACTGCAGGGAACCCCTGGAAGTTACTGTTTAATGGGTATGCATGCATGCATGCTAAGTCGCTTCAGTCCTGACTGTTTGTGACCCTATGGACTGTAGCCTGCCAGGGACTCTGCAGGCAAGAATACTGGAGTGGGTTGCCATGCCCTTCTCCAGGGGATCTTCTCAACCCAGGGATCTAACCCGTGTCTCCTGAGGATCCTGCACTGGGAGGCAGATTCTTTACCAGTAGTGCCACCTGGGAAGCCTATAATAACTACAGAGTTTGAATTTAACAAGATGAAAAGTTATGAGTATAATAGTGTGATGACTGCACAACAATGTGAATACATTAATACCATTAAACTGTACCCCTAAAATGGCTAAGATGGTAAATTTTATATTATGTGTATTTTACTACAATAGAAAAATAGAGGAATATTTTTGAAATGCTGGGGAATGAGTTGTCCAAAGAAGGCTTTGATAAGCTCTGATATATTCCTGGAAATATATAAGTGCATATGCATGTGCAGGACTGTGGGCATGGTCAGGAAAGACCTGAGAATGTTGTAATCTCTCATAGCTGGCTGACTGTGAGATTCTGTGCAATCAGGAATTGAAGACTAAAGCAAAGCTGTAAATTGCTGGAGTGCTGAAGATGTACCCCAGTACATACATATAACCCAAAGGACAGGAGACTTATTGGTTCAAATCATTTAAAGAAATCTCTGTCCAATAAACAGATGACCATTAAGCTAAATGAGCAGAGCTTCAGTGGTCACATACAAGGAAGAATACACTTTATAGCATTAACCCAGGAGAGTTATTGAACAAATAGTAGCAACAACCACAAACCTCTGAGGGAACAGTCTGACTTTCAGAGTTATCATATCATATCTGACTTTCAGAGTTATCATATCATATTATTTAAAATATTTAGTTTTCAACAAAATTATGAGATATACAAAGAAATAGGGAAAAAAATCTAAATAGAGTTAAACACTCAATGCAAACTGTCCTTGAGCTGACCCAGAAGTTGCACATACTAGACAAAGATTTTTAGATAAACTATTATAAATACTTATAAATAACTAAAGGAAATAATATACAAATAACTGAATGAAACCATAAAATGATGTCTCACCAATAGAGAATAATAGAGATGAAAATCTTTTGTTTGAAAAGAACCAACTAGAAATTCTAGAGTTGAAAATTATAACTGAAATGAAAAATTCCCTAATCTCAACAGTAGATTAGACATGGCGAGAAAGAATCAGCAAACTTGAAGATAGGTCAATTGAGAGTATCTAGTCTGAGAAGCAGAAAAGAAAAAGAAATGAAGGAAAATGAACAGTCTTAGAGATGTAGTATCTGTGCCATACTATCAAGCATACCAAGAAACACATCTGGAAGTCCTAGAGGAGACTGAGAGAAATAAAGGCTAAAGGATATTTGAAGAGACACTGGCCAAAAACTTCCCAGATCTGATAAAAGTTTAAGTTTAATTTATATATCCAAAAGTTCAACAAATTATAAGTAGGATCATCTCAGGCCCACATTTAGATGCATTATAGTCAAACTATCAAAACCCAAAGCCAAAGAGAAAATCTTGAAAGCAGCAAGAGAATAACAATTTGTTGTGTACAAATGATTCTCAATAAATTAACAATTGTCTTCTCATCAGAAACCACAGAGGCTAAAATGCTGCAGAATGACATGTCCCAAGTTGTGGGTGGAAAAGAAAATCAACCAAGAATTCTATATGCAACATGGAAGCAACCTAGATGCCCATCAGCAGATGAATGGATAAGGAAGCTGTGGTACATATACACCATGGAATATTACTCAGCCGTTAAAAAGAATTCATTTGAATCAGTCCTAATGAGATGGATGAAACTGGAGCCCCTTATACAGAGTGAAGTAAGCCAGAAAGATAAAGAACATTACAGCATACTAACACATATATATGGAATTTAGAAAGATGGTAACGATAACCCTATATGCAAAACGGAAAAAGAGACACAGAAATACAGAACAGACTTTTGAACTCTGTGGGAGAATGTGAGGGTGGGATATTTCAAAAGAACAGCATGTATACTATCTATGGTGAAACAGATCACCAGCCCAGGTGGGATGCATGAGACAAGTGCTCGGGCCTGGTGCACTGGGAAGACCCAGAGGAATCAGGTGAAGAGGGAGGTGGGAGGGGGGATTGGGATGGGGAATAAGTGTAAATCTATGGCTGATTCATATCAATGTATGACAAAACCCACTGAAATGTTGTGAAGTAATTAGCCCCCAACTAATAAAAAAAATAAATAAATAAAAAACAAAACAAAACAAAACAAAAAACACAAAGAATTCTATACCCAGCAAAACTATCCTTCAAAATGAAGGAAAAATGAGACATTCCCAAATAAACAAAAGCTAGGCAAATCTGTCACATGGAACATTCTCCAAGATAGATCATATTTTAGACCCTAAAACAAACCTTAATAAATTTGAAAGGACAGAAATAATACAAAATATGCATAATTCCAACCACAGTGGAATGAAATTAGAAATCAACAATGGAAGGAAATTGGGAAAATTCACAAATATGAGGAAATTAAACAACACACTCAATAGATAACCAATGGGTTAAAGAATAAATCACAATGGAGATTAGCAAACACAGAGAGATTAAAGAAAATGAAAACACACCATACAAAAATTTATGGGACTTGGCTAACACAGTGCTTAGAGGAGATTCACAGCTATAAATAGCCATAGTGAAAGAAAAAGAAAGATCTCAAAACAATAACCTAAACTACCACCACTCAGTTCTGTTGCTCAATCTGTCCAACTCTTTGCAACCCCATGGACTGCAGCATGCCGGGCTTCTCTGTCCATCACCAGCTCCCAGAGCTTGCTCAAACTCATGTCCATCACGTTGGTGAAGCCACCCAACCATCTCATCCTCTGTCGTCCCCTTCTCCTCCTGCATTCAATTTCCCAGCATCAGAGTCTTCAAATGAGTCAGTTCTTTGCATCAGGTGGCCGAAGTATTGAAGTTTCAGCTTCAGCATCAGTCCTTCCAAAGAATATTCAGGATTGATTTCTTTGAGGATTGATGGGCATGATCTCCCTATAGTCCAAGGGACTCTCAAGAGTCTTCTCCTACACCATAGTTCAAAAGCATCAATTCATCAGTGCTCAGCTTTCTTTATAGTCCAACTCAAACATCCATACATGACTACTGGAAAACCATAGTTTTGAAAACTACCATCATTAGAAACTAAAAAAGCACAAAAGTAATCCAATGCAAGTAGAAAGTAAGAAATTATAAAGATTAGAACAGAATGTGATAGAGAATAGAAAAAATATAGAAAATAACAAAAGCAAAAATAGATTCTTTGAAAAGATCAAAGATCAACAAAATTGACAAATTTTAGTTGGGGGGGGTCAAGAAGAAAAGATTTGGAGTACTAAAATTAGGAATGAAAGAGGAAACATTACTATTGAGCTTAAGGAATTAAGAAGGATCATAAGCATCCCAGTAGTAACAATCATACCTAACACCCAAGAAACTCCTTGAAGAATGGTATACAGAATACATAAGATGAGCCTGGGAAATTTTATAATACAAGACAGTAAGAAAGTGCTAAAAACAAAACACCTAATCATGGGGGTATGTCAAAGAGAAACAGGAACCAACTGAAAAAGCTCCCAATTGCTGAAGCTGGAATAGTATGAATAACAAAATCAGTAGTGGTACTGGATTAAACTCAATGTACAAAATAAATGTCCACATGTCCATAATGACATAATAAATGGCTGAACAGTAATTGGGAGAGAATAGACAGATCTCTCATGCAGAATAACTCCAAATAATTGATGTAGATACACACCTTCAAGGAGATAGAACATAACCCAGAGCTCATCCCAAATACTGTATGGAAAGTGAGAGAAAGAATAAGTGGAGAAATGGGACAAATATTCCCAGCCATGTCATCAAGGTCAACAGCAATAGTAATGGGCCGTGTTGACAGTGTGCACTCTTGATAAGATGTGATGAAAATGGCACTTTACCTCTGTGGTCTTCCTCCCCAAACCAGTACTCTCTGCATAGTAATGAGAAGCCCAACAGGCAAATCTCACTGAAGGACAATCCACAAAGGATAGCGGATTTTTAAAAAGTGACCAACACTCCTTAAAACTGCTCAGGTCCCTGCTTGAGCTGCTATAACAAAATACCATAGACTGGCTAGTTTAAACAACAGTTTTTTTTTTTTCTCACAGTTCTTAAGACTGGAAAGTCCAAGGTCAAGGTGTTGGCAGATTTGGTATCTGGTGAGACCTCTCTTCCTGATTTGCTGATGGCTGCCTTCATACTGTGTGTCCTCACATGCTGGAGCACTCTTGTGTCGTTTCCTCTGGCCATTAATTGCATCACAAGGTCCCCACCCTCATGACCCTAATGTAACCCTAATTAACTCCCAAATGCCATCAAACTGGGGATTAGGGGTTCCACATATGGATTAAATTCAACATTCAACTTATAGAGGTAATAAAAAATAGAGCATAATTCTCATGGTCAAGAGGAACCAAGGAGACAGCGCAACAAATATAATGTATCTTGTACAGGATTTTGAAACATGAAGCTAAAAAGAATATTAGATAAGAACTAAAGAAAAATAAAGTATGCATTCCATTGAAATGTATCAATATTTACAGATCTATTATAACACACATAACATTAGATTTTATTAACATTATATGGCAATAACAGAGGAAACTTGGCATGGTATACATATGGAAATTCTCTGTACTATTTTCGCAACTTTTCTATAAATCTAGAGTTGTTCTAAAATTAAAAGTTTTCTTTTTAAAAGTATGACAAAGGAATGCTACTAATAACTGTATGTCAACAAATTTGATAACCAAGGTGAAAAGGATAAATTCCTAGAAATACACAGATTACCGAAACTGACTCAACAATAGACAACCTGATTAAACTTATTACAAGATATTTAATTAGTAGTTTTGAAACTGCCCACAAAGAAAAGCCCATGTCCATATGGCTTCACTAGTGAATTCTAGTAAACATTTACATAAGTAACACCAATTCTTCACAAATCTTCTAAAATGTAAAAGAGGAAGAAGGAACATTTTCCAACTTAGTCTTTGAAGTATTACCCTGTGAAAGCCAGAAAAAGACATTACAGGAAAACTACAAACTAACATCCATTGTGAATAGATTCAGAGATTCTCAACAAATTACTAGTAGGCCATATCCAGTAAAGAACTATACAAAAAGAACAATACATTATGACCAGTGAGATTTATCACAGGGATGCAAGATCAGTTTAACACCTGAGCATCATGTAGTATGTAATAGTAATAAAGAACAAAGCCACATGATCATCTCAGTAGATGCAGAGACAGCATTTGACAAAATCTAACACATTCTAATGATCTAAAATACTTTATGAATTAGGAATATAAGGGGACTTCTCCACCCTGATAGAGGGCTTCTATGAAAATCCATGGGTAAAGAAAATGAGAGATACCAAGGAAACATTTCATGCAAAGATGGGCTCAATAAAGGACAGAAATGGTAGGGACCTAACAAAAGCAGAAGATATCAAGAAGAGGTGGCAAGAACACACAGAAGAACAGTACAAAAAAGATCTTCACGACCCAGATAATCACGATGGTGTGATCACTCACCTAGAGCCAGACATCCTGGAATGTGAAATCAAGTGGGCCTTAGGAAGCGTCACTACGAACAAAGCTAGTGGAGGTGATGGAATTCCAGTTGAGCTATTTCAAATCCTGAAAGATGACGCTATGAAAGTGCTGCACTCAATATGCCAACAAATTTGGAAAACTCAGCAGTGGCCACAGGCCTGGAAAAGGTCAGTTTTCATTCAACCCCAAAGAAAGGCAATGTCAAATGGTCAAACTACCACACAATTGCATTCATCTCACACGCTAGTAAAGTAATGCTTAAAATTCCCCAAGCCAGGCTTCAGCAATACGTGAACCGTGAACTTCCAAATGTTCAAGCTGGTTTTAGAAAAGGCAGAGGAACCAGAGATTGAATTGCCAACATCTGTTGGATCATCAAAACAGCAAGAGAGTTCCAGAAAATCATCTATTTCTGCTTTATTGACTATGCCAAAGCCTTTGACTGTGTGGATCACAACAAACTGTGGAAAATTCTTAAAGAGATGGGAATACCAGACCACCTGACCTGCCTCTTGAGAAACCTATATGCAGGTCAGGAAGCAACAGTTAGAACTGGACATGGAACAACAGACTGGTTCTAAATAGGAAAAGCAGTATGTCAAGGCTGTATATTGTCACCCTGCTTATTTAACTTATATGCAGAGTATATCATGAGAAACGCTGGGCTGGAGGAAGCCCAAGCTGGAATAAGATTGCCGGGAGAAATATCAGTAACCTCAGATATGCAGATGACACCACCCTTATGGCAGAAGTGAAGAAGAACTAAAGAGCCTCTTGATGAGAGTGAAAGAGGAGAGTGAAAAGGTTGGCTTAAAGCTTTGTTGAATTCAGAAAACTAAGATCATGGCATCTGGTCCCATCACCTCATGGGAAATAGATGGGGAAACAGTGGAAACAGTGGCTGACTTTATTTCTTTGGGCTCCAAAATCAATGCAGATGGTGCTTGCAGCCATGAAATGAAAAGATGCTTACTCCTTGGAAGGAAAGTTATGACCAACCTAGACAGCATATTAAAAAGCAGAGACATTACTTTGCCAACAAAGGTCCGTCTAGTCAAGGCTATGGTTTTTCCAGTGGTCATGTATGGATGTGAGAGTTGACTATGAAGAAAGTTGAGCGCCGAAGAATTGATGCTTTTGAACTATGGTGTTGGAGAAGACTCTTGAGAGTCCCTTGGACTGCAAGGAGATCCAACCAGTCCATCGTAAAGGAGATTGGTCCTGGGTGTTCATTGGAAGGACTGATGTTGAAGCTGAAACTCCAATACTTTGGCCACCTGATGTGAAGAGCTGACTCATTTGAAAAGACCCTGATGCTGGGAGGGATTGAGGGCAGGAGGAGAAGGGAACGACAGAGGATAAGATGGTTGGATGGCATCACCGACTCGATGGACATGGGTTTGGGTGGACTCTGGGAGTTGGCGATGGACGGGGAGGCCTGGCGTGCTGCGGTTCATGGGGCTGCAAAGAGTTTGACATGACTGAGCGACTGAACTGAACTGAACCTCTGGAAATTAATAAAGGAGACCTCAACTAAAATTAGTGTCAGGAATGACCTGCGGAGGGCGCTCTCATGCATTACCACTCACCATCATTTGCAGGCACTAATCTTCATGTGCACACCCCACAGGAAGAAGCATACCTTGTACTCCCAAACAGGAAGTGACTACATTACTATCCCAAAGGAAGAATTTCTCCTTGCTCAGCAAGTCCTGCCAATGAGAAACATCATAGCTCAATCAATGAGAAGCCATCCAAGTCTGAACTTCTACCTTCCTCCAATGAAGTTTCACTTAGAACATACCCTGCAACTTCCCCATTTTCCCTGTAAAAGCAGATTCCCTTTCTTTGGTCTCTGAACATGCCTGTGGTTTGCCATAGATTGCATGCTCAAATTGCAATTTTTTGCTGTTTCCAAATAAACCCTGAAAGTGTGTTAGTTGCTCAGTTGTGTCTGACCCTTTGCAACCCATGGACTGTAGCCCACCAGGCTCCTTTGTCCATGAAAATCTCCAGGTAAGAATACTGCAGTGCGTAGTCATTCCCTTCTTCAGGGGATCTTCCAGACCCGGGGATCAAACCTGGGTCTTCTGCACTACAGGCAGATTCTTTACTATCTGAGCCGTTAGGAAGGTCCCAACACCTCATGCTTAATGGTTAACGACAGAGATTTTCACCCTGAGTTGTGGAACAAGGAAAGAATTTCCACTTTACAACTGCTGTTTAACATTGTGCTACAGGTTCTACCCAGGGCACCTAGGGAAGAAAATAAAAGACATCTGGATTGAAAAGGGAGAATTAAAAATATGTCTATCCCCAAATGATACATTCTTATATGTAGAAAGCTCTAAGGAATCTGCAATAATTACTTATTAGACCTAATAGATGAGTTCAGTATGATTGCTGGATACAGTATCAACATGTGAAAATAAATTTTGTTACTGTACACTAGCAATGAGCAACTGAAAATGAAATTAAGAAAATTTCATTTATAATAACATCAGAAAAGATTAAAATATTTAGGAATAAATGTAACAAAAGGAGTGAAAGACTCATACACTGAAAACTATAGTGTACAGAGTATTGCTGAAAAATTAAAGAAGACGTGAATAGTGTGAGCACAGATATAGACATGTAACAAGGACAAAATAAACAGTCTTTACTTCATAAAGTCAGACTTTTGGGAACAGCAGCCGTCTTGTTCTTCATTTCTAATATATTACCTATAATTCTCTGATGAGTTCCCATTTTGCCAAGTATTTTTCTCAAAGTTATTGGCAAACATCTTCAGGAAGCAGATGGTTACTTATGGCATGAAAGGAATGAGGGAAAGAAGGAAGGAAGGGAGGGGAAAAAAGATTCAATGTTTATGAACTGGAAGACTGTTAATACTGTTGAGATGGCAATAATCCCCAAATTCAATACAGATTCATTTCAAGCCCTATCAAAATCATAGCTGCCTTTTTACAATAATTGGCAAGCTGTCCCTAAAATTTATATGGAAATGCAAGGGACCCAGAAAATCCATAAGATTCTTGAAAAAGAAGAATAGCAGGGATTCACGCTTCTGAATTTCAAAACTTACAGTGTACTGCTGGCATAAAAGTAGGCATATAGAATAAAATTGGGAGTCCAGGAAAATAACCCTTACATTTGTGATCAACTGATTTTGAGAAGAATTCTAAGACAATTCTAGTCTATGGCGGCATAGAATAATCTTTTCAACAAGTGGTGCTGTGGGAATTTGATACTCACAGGTAAAACAATGAAGTTGGACTCCTACTTCATATTATATACAAATAAACTAAAACTGGACCCTAGACATAAATGTGAGAACTAAAATTATAAACCTCTTAGAAGAATACATAGGATTAAATTCATTACTTTGGTTAGGCAGTAATTTCTTCAATATGATACTAAGCATAAGAAACAAAAGAAAAAAATTAGTTCTTTGGCCCATTTTTTGATTGGGTCATTTATTTTTCTGGAATTGAGCTGCAGGAGTTGCTTGTATATTTTTGAGATTAATCCTTTGTCTGTTGCTTCATTTGCTATTATTTTCTCCCAATCTGAGGGCTGTCTTTTCACCTTGCTTATAGTTTCCTTTGTAGTGCAAAAGCTTTTAAGTTTCATTAGGTCCCATTTGTTTAGTTTTGCTTTTATTTCCAATATTCTGGGAGGTGGGTCATAGAGGATCTTGCTGTGATTTATGTCGGAGAGTGTTTTGCCTATGTTCTCCTCTAGGAGTTTTATAGTTTCTGGTCTAACATTTAGATCTTTAATCCATTTTGAGTTTATTTTTGTGTATGGTGTTAGAAAGTGTTCTAGTTTCATTCTTTTACAAGTGGTTGACCAGTTTTCCCAGCACCACTTGTTAAAGAGGTTGTCTTTTTTCCATTGTATATCCTTGCCTCCTTTGTCAAAGATAAGGTGTCCATAGGTTCGTGGATTTATCTCTGGGCTTTCTATTCTGTTCCATTGATCTATATTTCTGTCTTTGTGCCAGTACCATACTGTTTTGATGACTGTGGCTTTGTAGTAGAGTCTGAAGTCAGGCAGGTTGATTCCTCCCGTTCCATTCTTCTTTCTCAAGATTATTTTGGCTATTCGAGGTTTTTTGTATTTCCATACAAATTGTGAAATTCTTTGGTCTAGTTCTGTGAAAAATACCGTTGGTAGCTTGATAGGGATTGCATTGAATCTATAGACTGCTTTGGGTAGAATAGCCATTTTGACAATATTGATTCTTCCAATCCAGGAACACGGTATGTTTCTCCATCTGTTTGTGTCCTCTTTGATTTCTTTCATCAGTGTTTTATAGTTTTCTATGTATAGGTCCTTTGTTTCTTTAGGTAGATATACTCCTAAGTATTTTATTCTTTTTGTTGCAATGGTGAATGGTATTGTTTCCTTAATTTCTCTTTCTGTTTTTTCATTGTTAGTATATAGGAATGCATTTCTCCAAAGAAGACATACAGATGGCTAACAAACACATGAAAAGGTGCTCAACATCACTCATTATTAGAGAAATGCAAATCAAAACCACAATGAGGTACCATTACACGCCAGTCAGGATGGCTGCTATCCAAAAGTCTACAAGCAATAAATGCTGGAGAGGGTGTGGAGAAAAGGGAACCCTCTTACACTGTTGGTGGGAATGCAAACTAGTACAGCCGCTATGGAAAACAGTGTGGAGATTTCTTAAAAAACTGGAAATAGAACTGCCATATGACCCAGCAATCCCACTTCTGGGCATACACACTGAGGAAACCAGATCTGAAAGAGACACGTGTACCCCAATGTTCATCGCAGCACTGTTTATAATAGCCAGGACATGGAAGCAACCTAGATGCCCATCAGCAGATGAATGGATAAGGAAGCTGTGGTACATATACACCATGGAATATTACTCACCCATTAAAAAGAATTCATTTGAACCAGTCCTAATGAGATGGATGAAGCTGGAGCCCATTATACAGAGTGAAGTAAGCCAGAAAGATAAAGAACATTACAGCATACTAACACATATATATGGAATTTAGAAAGGTGATAACGATAACCCTATATGCAAAACAGAAAAAGAGACACAGAAATACAGAACAGACTTTTGAACTTTGTGGGAGAATGTGAGGGTGGGATATTTCAAAAGAACAGCATGTATACTATCTATGGTGAAACAGATCACCAGCCCAGGTGGGATGCATGAGTCAAGTGCTCCGGCCTGGTGCACTGGGAAGACCCAGAGGAATCGGGTGGAGAGGGAGGTGGGAGGGGGGATCGGGATTGGGAATACATGTAAATCCATGGCTGATTCATATCAATGTATGACAAAATCCACTGGAAAAAAAAAAATTAAAAAAAAAAAAAGAAAAAAATTAGATAAATTGGCCTTCATTAAAATTGAAAACTTCTGTGCATCAGGAAAGTGAAAAGATAATTTACAGAATAGGAGAAAATTCTCAAATTATATATATAATCGACTTGCACCAAAAATATATAAAGAACCCTTAAAACTCAATGAGGACAAACAACCTTATTAAAAATGGGCAAAGGACTTGATAGACATTTCTCCAAAGAAGATATCCACATGGCCAATAAACACATGAAAAGATGCTCAACATCATTAGTCATTAGGAAAATACAAATCAAAACTGTAATAAGCCACCATGTCATCCACTGGCATGACTATGATCAAAGAGATAGGGGACAGGGCCTTCCCAGGCTGTCCAGTGGTTACGATGTTACGCTTCCACTGCAGGGGGCATGGGTTAGATCCCTGGTCAGGGAAGTAAGATCCTATGTGCCATCTGATGTGGAAAAAAAGAGAAATGACAATGTGTTGGTAAGAATGTGGAGGAATCTGGACTCTCTCATACATTTTTGTAGGAATATAAAATATGTCTCTATTTTGGTGATCAGTTTGGCAGTTCCTAAAAATGTTGAACAAAGAATTGCCATATAGCCCAGAAATTTCACCCCGAGGTATGCACCCAAGATAAAGAAACACATGGGTCCACACAAAAACTCGTACATAACAGCATTATTCAGAATAGCCAAAGAGTGAAAACTACTCAGTTGATGAATGGCTAAACCAAGTCATACATACTCTTATTCCTGAATATTATTCATCCATGACAAGGAATTAAGTATGACAAATTTGAACCTTGAAAACATTATGCTTAATGAAAGACATGAGACACATCAATCACATCATATGCTGTATGATCCTATTTATATGAGATACACAGAATAGGCAAATCCATAAAGAGAGTAGAGCAGCAGTTTCTAGGGACTAGAAGTAGTAAGGAACTGAGAATGGCTGCTAATGGGTATGGGGTTTCTTTTTAGGGTGAAGAAAATGTTCTAAAATTAAATAATGGTAATGACTGCACAACTCTGAAAATACTAGACCCTACTGAATTTATACTTCAAAGGTATGAATTTTATTTCATATGAATTGTAGTTTATAGGGCTTTTTTACCTTTCACTTCAAAGAATAATTTTTAAAAATTATTTATTTATTTTTGGCTGTGCTGGGTCTTCGCTGCTGTTTGGGTTTTTCTCTAGTTGCAGCGAGCAGAGGCTACTCTCTAGTTGTGGTGCATGGGCTTCTCACTGTGGTGGCTTCTCTTGTTAGGGAGTATGGGCTCTTGGTCTCGGGCTTCAGTAGTTGTGGTGCATGGGCTTAGTTGCTCCGCAGCATGTGGGATCTTCCTGGATTAGGGATGGAACCCATAACTCCTGCATTGACAGGCAGATTCTTTACCACTGAGCCAACAGGGAAGCCTAAGAATAATTATTTTTAACAGCCAATTGAAGGCTTTTTGGAAGTTTGTGTTGAGAAATATGGAAACTCCAGAAGGTTGTGGTAGACTGGTTGGTGCTCATGGAGGACCTGCTTTTGCTCCAGGCAGATGGAAAACCCTAAGAGACTAAGGG
Source organism: Cervus elaphus (assembly GCF_910594005.1). NCBI lineage: Eukaryota > Metazoa > Chordata > Mammalia > Artiodactyla > Cervidae > Cervus > Cervus elaphus. The sequence goes on along the minus strand of NC_057841.1, from coordinate 5,524,783 downwards.
TCCAGGCATCCCCCATCAGCACACAGTTTAGATGATGAAGACGTATTAAGAACTCAGGGAAGCCCCCACTCCCATTACTGCTGGCCCTTGCAGAGAAGAACAGGATGTGAGACTTCATCCAAGCTGGAAGGGCAAGCTTTTCCAGTTTGAGTTGGTCCAACAGTGTTGAACTGGTAGGGAAGACAGAGGGCAGGCACTCTGAACAGGGTAGGACTTGCCTCCTTCACATGCCCATCTCCACCCTGACCCCAAACTGCAAAAGGCCCTCAGGCCCTCTTGTCCAATGCAGAAGCTAAAACTTTTTATGAATGATGCTTTTGGAGCCACAAGTCTCTGACAATACAAATGTATTTTCATCATCCAAAGTCACATCACTCTATGGTTCATTCATTACCACTACCATAATTATCTCTTACTTTCCAGGTTAAAAATGTAAAATTTTCTTTTTCTTGAGACCTGAGGAGTTCTCTCTACAGTTATCCATGTGTTTAAACAAATCCCTTTTGTATGGAAACATATTTAGTTCAGCACATGCCAGGCTCATTTGGTGTGCACTGCAAGTCTTACTGGCTGTCTTCATGCCCACAACTAAACCATAAGTTCCCCCTAGAAGTGCACTTCAGAACTCCTATGATGAGGGGCTTGGAGAGACATCTGCCCAGAGCCATTGAGCTGCTGGATTCCAGGTTGGAAACAGACCCCATCTCCTGACTCTGGTCCTATGTTCCATCTGCAGCCCTAAGCTACTGCCACTTCAAACCAACCAAAAAGCTCATTCTTTTTACAACTGAAATCATGGTCCCCAGGTTTCATCTTGAAGTCACTTAGCTACTTTCACTTAAAAACTCTAGCATGTTTTTGACGATTAAGATGCACCTCTGGCTTAATACCAGAACACCATTCCCAAAGAAACCTAGTCTGAGTAAAGCACCCTCCTGCTGATCTAACATCAAAGGAGGGGAAGGGAATTATAAATGGTATTGTCCTCTCACCTTGGGCCTTCATGCTGTTGTCTTTCTGTCTGGGGAGGGCTCCTACACCTGACCCCGTGTGGTGGCCCCAGGGCCACTGTTTGCATCCCTGGGCAGAGGTGTGAGAGGTGACGGTGCACATGGGGCTGTGGCTTTGACAGCTCTTTGGGCGCAGGTAGCACACTGCATTCTTGTAGCTTTCAAGCTGCCTACTTCTCAATCCCCGATACCGGTGACTGATATCCAGAGATGTTTCTGGTCACTCTCTGCCACCACATCTGACTCAACGACCCCCAACCCCCAGCTCACCTCCCCTTTCGGGTTGGTTTTCATAAAAAGGGGGAACTGAACTTTAAGGACAAATGTCTGCAACTCTGAATTTCTATCCTCCTTCATCATTTCCTTAAAATACTCTTAAAAAAACACAACAACATTCTTTTCCCTCCTGCGTACAGCTCACGGTAATCTTCACCTTGGAGGCAGTCCACAGAGCTGATTACATGTGCTGGTGAACACAGTCACTCTGGAGAACACAGCAAGATTCATGATGGACAGAAAAGAAGGAAGGAAATCAAGGTCCAGCGTCTGCTGTGACACTGAGGAGCCCTGGGCACCCAGGGCTCACTGTCCTGCAGCCGTCCCAGTCCCACCTGGGCAGGCCCAGTGACTGAGAGCTCTGCGTGGGGGAGAGGACAGTCCTCAACTTTCTCCAACATGCTTTTTTTTTCTTTTAAAAGAAAAATTACGATCACAGAGCCTGGTATATTTTTCTTTATGGTGTGAATGGAATAGAACCACACAGCTCAAAATTCAAAAGGTATTCAGTGAACAGTCTCCACAGGAACCAATGATTTCAGTCCTCTGTTCCTTCAAAAGGCATCTCGTGCACGTGAGAGGAGTATCTGTGGCCTGTATCCACTTTCCCTTTTCTCTGACAAGCAGCACGCTGTCCACACTGGTCTACTCTGATTTTTTTCACTTATCTGTTATACTTGAAAAACATTCTTTTGCTGGATGCTTACAGCCCTATGAGGTAGGTCGGTGTCTTGAACTTGCAGGTGCTCCTGAACACGAGAAAGGTCGAGTCGTCTGGCTCCTGTCTTGTAAGTGCCCACAGGGACATCTTGTTACTATGACAGCAGTACTTTCCTTGGAAAATCCTTCAGGGCTAGAGGCTTCCAGTGATCCTGAAACTGCCCCAGTCTTGAGGGACCAAGGAGGATCCTAGACATTCCAATACCCACCGACTGCTCCCTGGCAGGGGCCTTGGGCTGTAGCACCCAGGATTCCTCGGCTTGTTCTCCTGTTGTGAAATGCTGTGTTTATCGTGAACATACTCAGGGCATCAAGGGAGCTACTGTGTTCTTTCACAGACCAACGACCCCTTGTAATTAAAAATCTGTCTTACAACGCGGAGTTAAAAGGAAGGCCACACATTACTCATCTTTCCAAGCTCCTCACTGCAGATAGAAACCCAGCCCAGCACTCCGGACCCTGCAGCAGAGGCCCCGCCCCCACACGAGGCCCCGCCCACCGCGGCCCCACCCCGAAGCCCCATCCATACCAAGGCTCCACCCCAGGCCTCTCAGGCGAAAGCAATCACAGAACATCAGAAGCACAGGTAGATTCTGATGGAAAATCATCATCAAAATATGCACAAAGGTGAAAAGTGGAAACTGTAAAAGCTCATCAAACATGAAGCATGCTCCCAGGACGAAGCCAACAGAAGTGCTGTATTAGAAAAGGTTGAAGGACTCAAGGAAGCCTTTACAATATGGAGAGAAAACACAACCCAAGGGTAAGTTTACAATGTGACCCAATCAGATCAAAAAATATTGTATTGGGCTGAACACAGAACAAAGGAGCAAGGCCCAGCCCCAGGCCTGGACTCCTGCCTGCGCCACATTCCAGCTCCTGCTTAAGGTGTGTTCCTTGAACCAGCAACGCCAGCAACACCTGGAACCTGCTGGAGATGCATGACCATAGGCCTCAGGCCTAGGGACTCAGAATCGGCAGTCTAACAAGATCCCCAGGGACTCAGGTGCATACTAAAGTCTAAAAAGTTGTGTCATGAACACCCCAGTAAGCATCTTGCTAGTTACTGTTATGGGCTAGTTTTTAGTACCCATTCATTCATTCATTAAGATTGCACTGAATGCCCAGTATGGCCCTGGGCTAGTGTTGAGTGTCTTCACGAGGCTGACAGTTTGTTTGAGAGCCCAGTGTTGAGATGTTGAACAGTAATCGCATGTGCAAATGTGTAAGGACAAACTGAGAAAAGTACACAAAGACGCTGTATGACAGACGTAGGCTCTGGTTTAAACTGAGTGTATGAGGAAAGTAGTAATCAGATGAAGAGAGGGCCAGAGTGCACCCCACACCATGGCCCGGGACCTGGGGGGCAGGACCTCACTGCGTGCCAGAGGCCTCAGGGCAGCCCTGTGGGCTGTGATGCCTCACGTCCTGCTTGCTCTTCATCGGGGTGGTTCCTGGAGTCACAATCGACACCACACATCCAACTGTGAAGGAGCACGAACAAGTCAGGGACACTTCAGGACAGGGCCAAGGAGCATGCGCACACATGCATGCCGTGTAGAAAACCACGGAGAGACGGCCGTTTATGGGACGATCAGGCAGCACAGGCTGCCAACCTCAGGAGGCATCTGTCAGAGCGTGGGACCTGCCGGGGGGTGACCTCTGGGGCGGACACGTCGGGACAGTTTAAAATCAGGCCACAGAGCTGTGAGTCAGATGGGGTGGAGCGGACAGCCAAGCCTGGCCCCTTGCTGTGCCCCGTCCACCCACCTCAATCCAGAGCAGTGATGGCGTAGCCGTCAGCACCTGCGGAACTGCTCAGACAAGCAGCGGCTCCTGCATGAGGCTGCCAAGCAGCCGGGGGCTGTGTGAGCCCTGCGTGTGCTCCACACAGTCACAAGTGTGATCTGCACCTGTGGATCCAGGACTGCTGAATGTAGGAGTGGGGCAGGGCCGAGAAGGGAGCAGAGAGGTCTCGGGACACGGCTGTGGTCCCGACCTGGCAGGGATTTCCATGGTGGGAGAGAAGGTGTGGTCCGGGCCGAGCTCTCCTCACAGCACCCCAGAGGTGTCGCTGTTCCTACTTTACAGACCAGGAAGCTGAGACCCAGAAGGTTCAACAACTGTGCACAAGCACAAGGCTACTAGCACAGAAAGGAACTGAGGCTAATACAGGAGAGGATCTAGACAAGATCTAACAAGCACCAATGGTGGGTGTGAGAATTGCATGGGACAGGGACGCCCCATGTGGGAAGGGACAACACCCAGACCAGCTGACAGCATGGACAAAGGGGGGCGTGGGGGGCAGAAGAAGCCTTTAAAATTTTTATTTATTTCAACTGTTATTTATAAAGTCGTGAATTTTACATTGTGATATCTGATTCATGACTAAGTTTAGAAAATGAAGCTAAGTCTCTCGTGTCTGTCTGGATATATGTATGTCTCAGTATATGTCTTTGGATAATATTACTATGGTTAATTTGTAAATGAGCTCTATTTAATTGGCTTGAAGTAAAGTAAGTACTTACAAATCAAACAATTCTAAATACAAGAGAAGTTAAATGAATTTCAGGTTCACTTGAACTGGGAAATATTCAGTATTAAATTAATACCTGGTATTCTCTTACAAACTTACCAATAAGAAAAGTAACTCAATGTTACTCAAGATCCCCTTGAGGAGGGCATGGCAACCCACTCCAGTATTCCTGCCTGGAGAATTCCATGGACAGAGGAGCCTGGTGGGTTACAGTCTACAGAATTACAAAGAATTGGATACAGCTGAAGTGACTTAACACACATGGTGGGCGGAAGAGCACAGACCAGAACCAGCTGCTCTAGAAGCTGAGGTAAAGGTGCAGGGAGACCCTGCTGTTGAGGTGGAGCTGGTGGGCTGGAGAGTCCACCTGGGCCAGAGTGTGCAGGTCAGTGCCAGGCTGCTCATCTGTCTCTTCTTCATAGCACTTTCCTGGAACAGAAATGCACTCAGGCATTCCTGGAGCCCCAGCCTGAGTAGGGAAGCAAGGCCACATCTGGACCTGAGCTCAGGAAAAGCGCCTGGAAAAGAGGCAGTGTCCAGGGAAGGGATGGGCTGAGGGGGACGCTGCCTGGGTCAGTGGTGCCTTAGCAGACAGAAGGCAGAGGTAGCAAGAGGCAAGGCCCCGGATGGAGACCTAGGTTCAAACTTCTGACTCACCTTGAACTGGCTGGTGACTCTGGATCATTTAAACTTCTCCAAGCATATTTCCTGCTTTGTAAAAGAAGGACACAGTATATTCCCCAGAAGGCTGTTGTGAGTCCTGAGTCAAATCCGTGTCCTGTTCCGAGTGAGAGTCCATCGAACAGCAGCTTGCATTCAGTCACCCTGTCCCAGAGCTTTTGCTCTTCTTGGCCAAGTGCACATGGAGAAGGCGCACAGGGCACGCGAGGCTCCCAGGGCTGCCTGAGCCCTTCGCGAACCCCAGACTTGCAAGCACCCACAGGGAGACCTCTGCCCGTGTGGCTTATAAAAGACAGCAGGAAGCGTGCCCCGATAGGAGCACGCCCCTCTTCAATTAAGCCACCTTCCTAATTTCTGAATACGAGTCATGACTTTTTTAGGCCCTGTCCCTTCCATCACTGGCAGTTATTTTTCAGGGTTTTTTTTTCACAAGGAAACCACTTTTTTATTACTCTGTGAGAGAAAAGTGGTGCTCAGGGGCATGACCTTAACCCCAATCTCTGGATGGGGACTCAGAGCTGAGCTGAGCAGAGCAGATGCTGCCCACCCCCCCTTGCAGCCCAAGGGGCCTCTGCTCGGTCATCGCTGATACTCTGAGCACAGCTGCAGAGGGGGGCTCTGCCTACAGCACCCCTTCTGCCCCCAGCAGACTGCACACAGGCCAAAGCGCATGGGGCGGCCTCGGAGAAGGGGATTCCCAGGATGTGGGAGGGATACTCAAGAGGCAGTGCAGCCCTGAGCCGGTGTCCTGGAGGGGCTGGGGAGGGAGGAAGAGCGATACATGCTGTGGCTGCAGATCAGTCCGGACCAGGTAGGTGGTGTCCGTTTTCCACGAGGTGGAATCAGGGGATAACGAGAACTAGGTGAGAAGCAGGATGGCAGAGCAATGGAAGGTTACTGGAGCCTTGTTTGGGGCGAGTTAGCAGCCTGGTCCAGACCCCAGATCATCCTCTCTGCAGCCCACAGGTATGGTGTCACGAGCATCATGGAAGCACCTGAGCTGAGTGCCCAGTAGAAGGGCTGGCACAGAGCTGATGCTCTAAGAAAGGACGTTATAACCATGAGCCAAGAAAAGGACTCAGGTGATGTGACCGGGTGGCAACTGCTCCCACCAGGCTGGACCAAGCTCCTGGGGCAGGGAGGGAGCCCAGAGACTGTGGTCCCCCAGAATTCCCTCCAGGAAGAACCACAGGGCAACCTTAACAGTGCACGTTGGCTTACTCTCCAGGGCCAGTGCTGTCCCTCCTCCGATGAATGGCTGTGGCCGGGTGGGCAGAGCAGAGGCATTGTGAGGAGACAGACAACGTCCACCTGGTGTGGATGCTTGCGTGTCGTTCTCCCTCCCTCCCCAGCCCCTCCTGGACCCTCAGCTCACCACTGGCGAGTAGTGGGTCACATTCCTGGGAAGCTGTTCCCAGTTTGGGGTGGGAGAGTGCAGTGACTCCAGCTCCAGGTGAACAAAGTGCTCCAGGGCAGCTCCCCTCCTGAGGGTGGAGCACAGCTGCCCCAACACACCATTTCTCACAAGAGCATCCCGACCCCTGGAGCCTCGGCATCACCTGCCAGGCAAAAGGAGCGAGCTCCTGTGAAGGCTGGGGGCCCTGCTCATCCCTGCAGCTGCTGCCAGAGCCAGGGGCTCCTCCTCCACGAGAGGGGCCACGCTACAGGCAGAGCATTTGTTTTGTCCCATAGCAACACCCTGGTATTATTCCAGACTGGCGAGGGAAGCAAGGTCACGACGTGTGGGCGGGGAGCCAGTGGCTTAGCCCCCAAGCCACGGAAAACAGGATATGAACAGTGCTTTAGTCTCCCAGTTCCTCTAGCACAGCCGACCGTGTAAAGACGACAGCCTTAGCGGCCCGCGTGGTTCTCTTCCATGGCCCCTACCCAGGGCCCATGCACAACAGCACACCTCCCAGGACAGGCTGTCTGAGGGGGCTTTCTGGGCCTGTGGATCAGTCCCCTGTGTCCTGTCTCAGAAGCAAAGGCACAGGGAGATACGCTCTGCAGACCGATGGACATACAGTCCAGCTTTCGACAGACACACTGACGTGATGAAGCGGAAAATAAACATACCCGATCACTAGGCAGGACTTTTAGGAGGAGCAAACAAATTCCCAAAGGCAAAGGATGTGACTCACCAACACCCTCAGGTGTGCGAGTGGGAAGCTGCAGGACGACACAGGCAAACCCCAAGTGAAGGCCACCTGAAACGCGTGGCCCCACAGCCCACCACCATCAAGGCTGCTGTGGGGTCTTCATTCCATACGTGAAACTCAGACAACTTTCAAAAGGCCCATGCTGCCCTCGTCCCTGCTCACCTGGTGTCTCAGCCCCTCGCATGACACCTGGCCCCCAGGAAGGCTGCAGAGGGTGACAGAATGCACAGGATGACATGAAAGCTGTGAGTCAAAGTGCAGAATTAAAGGAAGGGCTAGGAAAGCCTTTCAATTCTGTAAACAAATCCTTGATTTGTTTTGATTTATTAATCGACAAGTAATTAATAAGCTGTGGTTTGAGGCCTTCAGGAACTCCTGAACCCTCAAACCTCCGACAGCAGCTGCTCCACCCCGGTCCACTCAAGTCCAGGGCTGGGGTCTGTACAGGGCTCCGGGGCAGCACACTGGGCTGGGAGGAGGCTGACCAGGGCTACGCCCAGCTAGCTCACAGCAGCATCGAGAACCGCTAGTGGAATCCACAAGTGTGTTGAAGAGGAGCTCACAGGAGGCTTTGGGTCCCTGAATCTCCATCCATACAGACAGATGCATAAGGAATACTCTGAATCCATTAAAAAAAACTGATCTCTGGATGCACACACATGGGTGGACCCTCTGGACACAGAGTGCACTGTGACATTGAGTCTAAGCACGCTCACTGGTTGCAGAGCCCTGATGGTGGTTACACTGGGGGTGGGTGCTGACATGGAGGGACCTTCTCAAACACTGGAATGTTGCACACTTACTGTGATGTGCACAGTGTTCACCAGGTGTGCAAACGTAAAATTTCATCAGGTTGCCCACCTGAGATTAGTGTGTTTTACTGTCATGCATAGCTTCCCTGGTGGCTCAGATGGTAAATAATACATCTGCAATGTAGAAGACCAGGGTTTGATCCTTGGGTTAGGAAGACCCCCTGGTGAAGGAAATGGCTACCCGCTCCAGTATCTTGCCTGGAGAATCCCATGGACAGAGGAGCCTGGTGAGTGAGCTACAGCCCATAGGGTTGCAAAGAGTTGGACACGACTGACACACACACACACACACACACGCTGCCATGCACACTGAACTCCACACAGGAATGACTCTGGTTTCACATGTGAGCAGGTCCCTGAAAGGCAGCAGTTTCAGCCTCGAGGCACAGCAGAGCTTTCTGGGCAAGTGCAGGAGAGGATCTTTTTCTTGGGGATGGTCTTAATCCCTGTCTCCTGTACAATGTCACAAACCTCCGTCCATAGTTCATCAGGCATTCTATCAGATCTAGTCCCTTAAATCTATTTCTCACTTCCACTGTATAGTCATAAGGGATTTGATTTAGGTCATACCTGAATGGTCGAGTGGTTTTCCCTACTTTCTTCAATTTAAGTCTGAATTTGGCAATAAGGAGTTCATGATCTGAGCCACAGTCAGCTCCCGGTCTTGTTTTTGCTGACTGTATAGAGCTTCTCCATCTTTGGCTGCAAAGAATATAATCAATCTGATTTCGGTGTTGACCATCTGGTGATGTCCATGTGTAGAGTCTTCTCTTGTGTTGTTGAAAGAGGATGTTTGATATGACCAGTGTGTTCTCTTGGCAAAACTCTATTAGCCATCACTTCATGGCAAATAGATGGAGAAACAGTGGAAACAGTGGCTGACTTTATTTCTTTGGGCTCCAAAATCACTGCAGATGGTGACTGCAGCCATGAAATTAAAAGACGCTTACTCCTTGGAAGGAAAGTTATGACCAACCTAGACAGCATATTAAAAAGCAGAGACATTACTTTGCCAACAAAGGTCCATCTAGTCAAGGCTATGGTTTTTCCAGTAGTCTTGTATGCATGTGAGAGTTGGACTATAAAGAAAGCTGAGCGCCAAAGAATTGATGCTTTTGAACCGTGGTGTTGGAGAAGACTCTTGAGAGTTCCTTGGACTGCAAGGAGATCCAACCAGTCTATCCTAAAGGAGGTCAGTCCTGGGTGTTCATTGGAAGGACTGATGTTGAAGCTGAAACTCCAATACTTTGGCCACCTGATGTGAAGAGCTGACTCATTTGAAAAGACCCTGATGCTGGGAAAGATTGAAGGCAGGAGGAGAAGGGGATGACAGAGGATGAGATGGTTGGATGGCATCACTGACTCAATGGACATGAGTTTGGGTAAACTCTGGGAGTTGGCGATGGACAGGGAGGTCTGGCGTGCTGCAGTCCATGGGGTCGCAAAGAGTCAGACACAACTGAGCAACTGAATGAACTGAACTGAAATGCAGGAGAGGATCAGGTGCAGAAGGGTGGCCTGTGGACCTGGGGAGGCCGACAAATGAAGAATTAACAGGGATGGGCAGTGCAGAAGGGTCCAGGTGGTTTTCAAACTCTTTAAGCAGCAACATTTTTTTTTTTTTTTTTACTTTCCTCAAGTAAAATGCTACACACTTTCCCCAAAATATAGAGTAGATGCTCTGGCTGGGGATGGTGAAAGGAGCCATTCCCTTGTCTTCTCTGCCAACAAGCACCTTCACAGAGCCCCAGAGGAGCACAGCCTTTGGAAGTCAGAGAGCTGGATGGTGGGGTGTGGGACACACCTCCCAGAGCCCAGGAACCAGAGGAGCACTGAACGAGGGGATGGGGAGAGGAGGTTTCAAAGGTCACTGATGCCCCGGCTGTAACAGTGAGTGCCCAGTCCTGCCCCACCCCATCCTGTGGGTAACAGGGCAGCTTGGCGGCTCTGGAGGAGCCAGGGGAGGCTGGTGCTGTCTCCAGGGAAGGGGTGTGAGCACCGCGCAGGGAGATGTGTGGGGCTGGCTCTGAGGAGGTGCCCTGAGCCCCTGAAGCTGTCAGCCTAGAGTCTAGAACTAAGGAAATAAGGCAACACTATCAACGTGGGCTTTAAAAAAAAATAATTTTATCTATTTAATTGGCTGTGCTGGGTCTTCATTTCTGCGTGAGCTCTCTCTAGTTGCGGTGAGCAGGGGCTACTCCAGTTGTGGGGCGCGGGCTGCTCACTGCAGGGGCTTCTCTGGTTGCGGCTCCCAGGCTCTAGAGCGCAGGCTCGGTAGTTGTGGCACATGGGCTTAGTTTCTCTGGCCTGTGGGATCTCCCTGGACCAGGGATCGAACTTGTGTCTCCTGCATTGGCAGGCAGATTCTTTTCTGCCTGAGTCACCAAGGAAGCCCGCAACGTGGACTTTTAAATCAGCTTCCTTTGGACTTCCAAAGCTCCTCTTTTTTGTTTAGCTCATCTTGTACCGCTTCTTTTCCTTCCCTCCATGGCACTAGTGGGGAGGGGACAAGGCCCCTGAGCCCTCTCAGAGATGCCCTGGGGCTAAGTCAGTTAGTGAATCCCGCTTTGGTCACCTTCTTCAAAAAGCAGTTCCTTTCTAAAGTACCGTAAAAGACCACTGCTGAACTAGCCATTGCTGTTCAGTCTCTAAGTCATGTCCAACTCTTTGAGGCCCCATGGGCTGCAGCACACCAGAGTTCCCTGTTCTTCATTATCTCCTGCACTAGTAGCTATCTGGAAAACCCATTGTTCCTCATCTGAATTTAACTCGAGTGACATTTACTGGGCACTTACTGCATGCAAAGCCCTGCTGGTCACTTTAGATGCTGAATCTTTCCTTGGAGCATACTACTGAGAAATGCAGGGCTGGGAGAGAACTCGAGTCCCCGGGTGAGGAAAACTGGAGACCGGAGCCCAGCTGCTCCTGGAAGCAAGGAGGGGAGAGGGCGCTCTGCCTCAGCTCCAGGTGTCCCACGCAGGCACCGCTGCCGCTGGTTCCAAAGAAGCTGAGAGCAGCTCCTGGAGGCCTGAGCACCACGCCTGCTCCTGCTGTGCAGGCGGGCGGCAGGCGGACCGGAGACCTCAGCCTCCAGCTGCAACCCTGTGGCTCTGGCGATACTTTGGGCATCAGGATAAAGGACGCCCACACCCACCCACTCCAGTCTGCCCACACACGGCTGGACCTTCGTTGGGCCATTCACTTTTAAGCTGAGAATAGTGGCTACCTTGGTTACCTTTGTATCCCAGCATGAACCCCATGGCTCGCACACAGTAGGTGCTCAGTAAAATGAATATACGAATGGATGGTAGACTTTTAAGAATAACTACTGAAGAGTGTACTTCCCTTGAGGTCACACAGCTAAAACCTGCTGCAGGGATGGAAGCAAAATAGAACTTCCTTCCTCAGAGCACTAGTCCAAACCCTTTCAAACTTTGGATCCAGAGAGCCCGAGGGGTCTGTCTCATTCTATGTAGGAATACCTGTGTCAGTATCTGGACCGGACTTGAGGGCTTGTCAGAGGAGGCGGGGCAGGAATTCTCCTTCACTAGGGCCACAGACAGCGCATGGTAGAGACTGGAGTCTGGAGCCCAACTGCCTGAGTTCTCTGACCTGGGCCAGCTGAGTGGAACCCCCCGGACTTTTCAGGGTATAATGGGGGTGATAACAGAACCTATCTGGCAAGGTTGTGATGGAGGGTAATGAATTATTATTTGCAACTAAAATGTATTTATGAATATATATATATGTGGTTAAACTTATTTTAATGCTTCTGGGACTTCTCTCATGGTCCAGTGGCTAAGACTCCATGCTTCCAATGGAGGGGGCCCGGGTTCAATCCTTGATTAGGGAACTAGATCCCACATGTTACAACTAAAAGATCTTTCACAGTGCAACTAACACCTGGTGCAGGAAAATTAAAAAACATATATATGTATGTTTATATATATAAACAGTATCTAAACCAAGCAGTCATGTCCAACTCTTTGCGACCCTATGGACTATATAGCCTGCCAGGCTTCTCTGTCTATGGGATTCTCCAGGCAAGAATACTGGGGTGCGTTGCCATGCCCTCCATCAGAAGATCTTCCCAGCCCAGGGATCGAACCCATGTCTCTGATGTATCAGGCACTGGCAGGTGGTTCTTTACCACTAGTGCCAACTGGGAAGCCTGTATATATATATATATAAAGAAATACGTCTGGAGGCAATCTGTTCACAGAGGGCAGTGTCCAACCTGGACCCTGTGTTCAGGGGCGCCTCAGAGGGGGGTTGCAGGGTATGTACTGGGGCTTGGAAGGTGTACAGCACCTCTCGTTGCTCCTCAGGATCACAGTAGGAGAAACCTGAGAGAGGAGGTGGGGAGCAGTAAGCAGGTAAGCAGCCCACTGGACTCTACCCGTGCTGCAGCTCCCTGGCCCCCGAGGTCTGTTTCAGCAATGCTCTGATGTCACTCTGGGCTCCCTCCTTGCTTGCCTCTAAAAGTCCAGGAGGCCCCTCTGTGGGAAAGGGGCAAGATGCCGCTCTTTCTGCTGATTCACAAACAGTAGCCCTAACCCTAACCCTGAACCTAACCTTCTGACTCCTCAAAGCAACTTGAATGGTTGCATCTCCAAATCCCTGACATGCCTTCCCTGCCCTAAAATTGGAAGACCCCTCTATTTGAAATGTCATGAGTCCCAGGAAAGGGCTGGAACCTCTGCTAACTGGGTGCCCCCAGGAAGGTCCACAGGGGCTTTCTGCTGCTCACAGGGTGTGGGCAGCACCACCGTCCATGCCCACCAGATGACACTCCCCACCTGGGTCTCTGATGACAGTCTCCTCTGGACTCAACTTCCCAAATCAAGTCACCGAACCTGTTTAAACACAGACGTGCACGATACAACAAAACCAGAATCTTAAAAGGGTGTAGCCGCACACAGAGGTGAGTCAAACCATGTCAGGCGGTTCTCAACTGGCCCACAGGAGGCAAGTGCCCAACCATCGAGTGGGGAGGGAATGGCCCCCACTCCAGCCCCCAGATGGAAAGGCATGGCCAGGTAGAGACAAAATCTGGGACCACTGGGGACACTGACACCTAGCAGCATCTGCACTGACTGGAAAATCTCCCGTGGATGAGCAGGTCCATAACTCAATGAAGAATAAGATCACTGACAAAAGAATGCAGGAAAGAATATGGCAGCTAAAAATAGACACAGAGATATCTAACACACATAAGAATTTTCTATTCACCAATAACCCAAGACTACAAATTAAAACAGTGGGGTAGTGTTTCACTTATCTAATTTGGAAAGAATAAGAAAATACCCAGTACTGGAGGCTATACCAGAGGGAGGGAGGGAGGGGATAGACATGAAGCAGGGTGTATACGTTTATAGAAGAGACTTTTTGGAAGAAAATTCAGCAATATGTATTCAAAGTCTTAAAAATTTGCATATTTTTCACTTAGTAATTTCATTTCTAAGAATCTATCCTAAAGAAACAATAAAAGTCCTGCAGTGAAGTAAGAGAATCAATATCTTTATAAACTCAGTGTGCTCAGTCGCGTCCGACTCTTTGTGACCCCATGGACTGTAACCCACCAGACTCCTCTGTCCGTGGGATTTTCCAGGCAAGAGTACTGGAGTGGGTTGCCATTTCCTTCTTCAATCCCTGAGATGCTTTATATACTTTATATGATATATATTCTATATGTACTGTTTATACAAACATTCAAATGCAAAGTTGTTATTCACAACATTGTTTACTCTAAAAAAATGGAAAATAACCCAAATAGGATATTGGTTAGGTTAATTATTGTTCACATATAAGATGGAATACTATGTAGTCATTTCAAAAATATGTCTTCTGAAAATATTAATGACATAAAACAAAACACTTCACTGTTAAGTTGAAAGTGGAAAGTTGAAGGCTACAGAAAAATATACCTATAAAACATGACCCTGATTCTGTCAAACGAAGACATCTGCATGTACAGATGCACATAAAGGGTCAGAAGGACATGCGACCACACTTGGAATGTGAGAATTACCTCCGCTTTGTGCCTGTTGTCGTTTCTACATTTTCTACAATGATAGTGTATTTGTTTAGAATCCAGAAAAGCCTCCAGCAGTTGGGCTTCCCTGATAGTTTGGTTGGTTAAAGAATCTGCCTGCAATGCAAGAGACTCCAGTACAATTCCTGGGTTGGGAAGATATGCTGGAAAAGGGATAGGCTACCCACTCCAGTATTCTTGGGCTTCCCTTGCGGTTCAGCTGGTAAAGAATCTGCTTGCAATGCAGGAGATCTGGGTTCAATCCCTGGGTTGGGAAGATCCCCTGGAGAAGGGAAAGGCTACCCACTCCAGTATTCTGGCCTGGAGAATTCCATGGACTGTATAGTCCATGGGGTCTCAGAGTCAGACTGAGCGACTTTCACTTTTCAGTATCTAAACCAAGCAGCCAAAACTGGATTAAAACCTTTAGTGGTGTTATTCTCGCCCCACACAATGGACACCAGAGGGCACGGGTGTGTCACATAGCCCTGGGCCCCCGTCATCAGTACCAAGGCCACAAAACGAGAGAAACATGGGGAAGGGGCGCGGGGTGGAGAATGCTTGGCCTGCAAAGACGTCAGATGGCTTGGCAGGAGGAATGTCAGGATAGCGCTTATTCTTCGAGAAAACACTTCAGGTGCAGGAAGCCATATAACCAGGGCCCCAGAGGCCAAAGAGAAGATGGAAGAGACCTGCCGGCTAAGGAAGCTGGGACACCATGGACCTCACTTAAGGCGGCGGGGGGGGGGGGGGGTGAGCGCAGTGTAGAGTGCACTGTGGAGATGGGGAAGCTGCGTTCCTTTAGACTTTTCAGGTGTATGCAGATACTGGTGGGGCTGATGAGACAGTCATATAGTGAAAGCCACTACAGAGTTCACAATGGCCCTGTGTGGCCTTCTGTCTTCCCCTCACACAGCCCGTCAACTCCAACTACTTGGCCCCTGTAGACTCCTCTCCAGCACTGGACTTCCTGCTATACCTTTGAAGGGCCAAGACTGTTCCCCTTGGCCTGAGACATTCTCCCCAGACATCTGCATAGCCCCTTCCCACTGCAGGTCTTCTGGGAAGAGAGGAAAAAGTCAGATTGAGTGTGAAATGGCAGCCCCGTTACCAGAACTGGGGAGTCAGAAGTGCATGCAGCTGGTTGGGAGAGGAACAAACAAATCACAAGTATTTGAGATAAATGCTGGGTAGAGTTAGGGGCTACCTGATGGGGGAGAGCCACCAGGTCCAGACAGTTTCTCTGTCTCAAGGCTTTGGGAATTGACCAGCTGTGGCAGAGGGCTAACACCAACAATTCTGAGAGGATCAGAGACAATTTTCAGACCCGATATCCTAAAATGCCAGAGTCCTGATCTGCAGTGCCTAGCTCTTACAACTGTGGGTGCTCTGCAGTTTAGAGGTGCTTTCCCATTCATTGCCTCATTTGATCCTGTCGGGCTACCAGAATAGGTTCAATGACCATTGTACAGATGAAATAGCTAAGGCTCAGAAAAGTTAAATGACTTGCCTGAAAGCTCACAAGGTTGGTGGTAGAACTGGCTGGATTTTGGCACGATTTTCTCCATATGCAAACCCAGGTGTTACGGTGAACCATTTAGATTGGATAAAGACTTCACTGTCATAATGGTTTGCCTCCCATATTTTGACAAGAGCAGCTGGAATAAGGCTCCCTGCAGAGATGGACCCTGTGAGTGGGTGAAAGAGTGGTACAGAACGGGGAGCCATGTGGCCCCACTGGACAAACAGTAAGACAAGCCACCTTATCCTAAAGGGTCTGGGGCGGTGGTGGTGTGTGTATAACCAGCCAGCCCAGCAGGGCCCAGCCTGGTGTGGGCCTCCAGGACTGTCCCCAAATTCAACCAAAACTTCCCCCCTCTGCCACTCACCCCTGGCGGAGCAGTTACTGCATCTGAACTTGAACCCAGGCTCAGGCCATGGGGCAGCCCTCCTTCTTCACTGGGGGTCAAGGAGGAGGGGCAGCCTGAGGTAACCCACTGGGCCACCAGAACACCTACGGCTTCTAGTTCCCCAGGAGACACAAAGGCAGACTCATACTCTACAGGCCTCGGGGTCCACAGTGTCCAGAGTGCAGGACTACAGGATAGAGGCTGGTGAGGGCATTTCCTCCAGGGCTAGCCCTCCAGAGTTGCATCTGATCAGGCAGATGCCGGCCACCATGGCTGCGGAGCCCAGGGAATTCGGCCAGTGAGATTCGTGAACAGCCTGTGCTGTTCATCACTTACAACCAAACAGCCACCTTGCAAGGGTGAAAGGCCGCCAGGAGGTCCCCTCACGATGGAAGTGGTCCTCCTGGAGACTGCTGGGCCTCAGGAATGCATGCATGACAAACTGTGACCTGAAAACACCGCAGGTCCTGGGTGTGACACTGTGATAGAAGACGGTACCTGTGGGGAAGTCTCTGTGTTCTTCTCACAACTGCCTGTTAATCTAGGATGACCTCAAAACAAATAGTTAAAGCGAAACACCATGGGTGCTCAGTGGCTATTGTCAAGGGACAATGAGTTCTAAGAAGACACATTCCCACTGAGTTGAAGAAACGTCAGTTATTTGGTGCTCCCACTCAGGCTTGTCGGTTCCTCCCCCCACACAACTCACAGCAGTCACTTTTGATTTGGGGGTGTGGGGCGTTCTGGGGCTAAAAAGGGATGAGTGCTGGGCCAGGGTCACAGAATTAGCATTGGAGCTAATTAGATACGAGGCTTCATAAATAGACTGCCCAACAATATGTTCCCGCAGAGAACCCCCATCCTCGGAGGAAGCCCTGGAAATCCTACGCCAAAGGACCCCACCTTGACCGGTACGGGCAGCCCAGACAGAGGCCACCGGGTTAGTCTTCCCAGAGACTAACCAGACAGCACACACGCCGGCGACCAAGTGTGTGCACAGAGGTGGAGGTCAGAGCCCACCCTCGGGTCTGGCCCCTCTGCCACCACTCAGGTTCTCCTCCTTGCCTGACCAAGCCAGGCTGGGGGAGCGCAGAGAAAGGGCGAAAGCCGCATCTCAGGCAGCAGTAAGCCCGAGGGCCCCTCCTCCAGGACCCTGAACAACTGCTGCTCTTCCTCTGCGGCAAGGTCCACCCCTGAGACCCTAGCAGACAAAAGCTTCTGCCGCGAAGGTGCCGCCCCCGCAACGGGCAGAAGCGCCAGATCCTATCAGCCAATTATCCAAACGCGCACAGCCACCCGCAAGTTTGGGCACGCTTGGGCCGGGGCGCGGGCAGCGGGAGGGGCCGCCGGTCCGGCGCGCCCGGGGAATCTGGGCCTGGGCGCGTCGGGAGGCTGAGGGGGCTGGTACGCAGGGCCGTGCTGGGGACCGGGGGTCCGGTCCGGGGATCGAGGACCCGCTGCCTGTCTCCCCCTCGCCGGTTCCGAGGCTCCTCCGCTGCGTAGGAGGCGGCGCAGCCAGGGCCCTCCCCCGGCCCGGGCCCCCAAGGCCCCTCCAGGGCCCTGAATCCGTTCAGCCCCCGGGTCGCCCCGGAAACATCGCCCCTCCACCGCGCGGTGCGCCGGATCGCCGCCGGCTTGTGGAACAAAAGAGCCACTCTCGCGAAGGGTCCGGCGGCCGCGCGGCCCTCCGAACGCCGAGGCTCCAGCCGAACCTTACCGGGCTGCCGGGCTTTGTGCGCGCGCAGGGGCGGGAAGGACTGCGGGACCCCGGCGCATCTCACGGACGCGCCGCGCTCCAAAGTTGTGGCCGGCGCCGGCCCCTCTCGCGCCGCCCAGTCCCCTTCGGGGTGCCCATTCATTAGTGGGGCGGGGGGGTGGTGTGCGCAGACTGCCGGCCCCCATCTCACCTTGCTCTTGACTTCCACCGCGCTGCAGTCGTAGAAGCGCAGGGTCTGAGACTTGTGGAAACTCCGGTTCATGGTTCCGGCCCCGCTTAGCCTCGGCTTCGCCCTCGCTCTTCGCTATGGGGACTGCAGAAGGACCCTGGGTGCGCCACCCGCCGCCGCGGCCCCGGCCCCGGCCCCGGCCCCGGCCCGCGCTCGCTCGGCCGCGGGGCAGCTCGAGTGCAGCGGCCCGAGCAGGGCTGGCCGCGCGCCTTGGGCACTCCAGGGGCCGCGCGCGGGAGGAGCGGGGTACGGCGGCGCGCGCCGCCCCAAGGACCCGCCCCCCGATACCCTAGAACCCACGTCCCGCCCCGAGCCCGGAGGATCCACCACCAATCCCTGCCCAGCGCCCAGAATACCCGCCGCCAGTCCCCGCCCCGGGCCCAGAGCACCGGTCCCCCGAGGACCCGCCCGGAGCCCGGAGGACCCGCCCCACGAGCCCCAAGGGCCCACGTCCCGCTCGGCGCCCCGTAGACCAGCCGCCAATCCGGTTCCCCGAGGACCGGCCCGGCGCCGAGAAAACCCGGCTCGCATCCCGGGGACCAGCCCCACGAGCCTCAAGGCCCAGCCTCCCGCCCTGAGGACCCACCCTCCGAGTCCAGAGGACCCGCCCCCCGTCCCAAGGACTCACCAGACGCCCCACCCAGGGCTCGTCGGCCCGCCCCCGGAGAAGTCGCCGCTAGTCCCCTCCCCGAGCCCCGCCCACGGGCCCGCCCCCGAGGACGCCTCTCCCCGGTGGGTGCTCACTCCCGTCCGCAAAATCAAGAGCCTGGGAGAGAAGCCCGGTTGACCCGCCCGGGACGCCCCATTCCCACCTCGGCGCCCACACTTTTTCTCCCTTGCTCGCTTCCGCCAAGATTTTGTTAGCATTCTCCTGTCGTCCAGGAAAGGGGTCTGTTTTGGCTGATTTTTAACGTTGTCTTGGGTGATACCGGACTCATGGAGGCCTGACCCCCTTGGGTCCACTTGTCCGTTAGAGCTGCCAGGTGGTAGACGGTTTGGGCAGAGGTTCTGCAAGGAGGCAAAATCCTAAGGCGTAGTCTAGCACAGGCCAAAGGAAAAGGGTTCGGAAGGGTCAGAAGCACCTATAGGCCTGTCTGATGAGAAGGAAGACTTCTGCCAGGGCTGGTAGAAGCAAGAAACTGTTAGAAGAAAGACGTTGTCAGTTGTGAGCAATGTCATGGGTGCTTCCTATCTAGAGCGCTCTGGAAGCGGGGCTGCAGAAACCGAAATCCTCGCTCTTGAGGAATCTCTGATGAATCCAAGAACACAGGACAAGTAGGTGCTTCAACACTGCTGTGAAGCATGCCACACAAATTTACAATCCAATTTAGTAGATTATATCACTTTTTCGTAGTTGCATTCATAGGAGAAAAAGGAAGAAGAAATACAAACGTGTTAATTATACATACAGAGGGGTGTATTAGTTAAATTTATGGTTTTAAATGTAATAAAAAAACAGAATTAGAACAAAAATATAGCCTTTCCAAAATTTCAGAACATTCTATGTATATATAAAGTGTGAAACTAATGCAAACATATTGTGAAATACTTATAAAATTCTCTAGATAGGGATTTACCTGGTGGCCCAGTGGTTAAGAATTTACCTTCCAATGCAGGGGACGGGGTTTCTATCCTTGGCCAGGCAGCGGAGGTTCCACATGCTGCTGGGCAACTAAAGGCGCATGTGCAGCAGGAGGAGCGGCAGACTGTAGTGCAGAGCCCTGCAGCCAGAAAGCAGCTCCACAGACAGAAAACACAACGTAAAATAAATAGGAACTGAGACTATATATCTGCATGCCTATAAACGTGGATGGGATAGAACACACCTAGTTTAAGACTTTCAGGTTTGTTCATTAAGTAATACCCAGTCAAAAATGGTAAAGGAGATACAACTACAACAAAGTGACATAGAAAGGATGAAATTTAAAAGATCAGTGAGAGAGAGAAAATGGGGCTTTTAATGTAAGATTATGTGGCTTTAGGGACAAAGGCATTACCCTATTTAATGGAAATGAGATACCACAGATGAGAGGATTTAAAAAAAAATAAATCATGTGGACAAAATTTTTTTTTTTAATGATAATGTTATTCCTTATTCCTGTTAAGTTTACTCAGTTGGTATAAACTCTTTTCACCAGACTTTGGAATCTCTTACATGATATTTAAGTGAAAGGCTCTATTTTTTGGGACACACACACATGATGAGCCTTTATAATGAAAATGGTGGTATGCCAACATGAAGATCTAATACATGTGAATACTGCGTTGATTAGCATTCAGAAAATAAAATGACAGGAAATAGAATGTGAAGCTAACTACCGTACCTTTGTTAAAGAGCACTGTGCTGTGCTAAGTTGCTCAGTGGTGTCCGACTCTTTGCGACCCCGTGGACTGTAGCCCGCCAGGCTTCTCTGTCCGTGAGATTCTCCAGGTGAGAATACTGGAGTGGGTTGCCATGCTCTCCTCCAGAGGATCTTCCCACTCCAGGGATCTAACTGTGTCTCCATTGTCTCCTGCATTGCAGGCGGATTCTTTACCCACTGGGGCTTCTCTGGTAGCTCAGATAGTAAACTGTCTGCCTGCAATGCAGGAGAACTGGGTTTGAACCCTGGGTCGGAAGATCCCCTGGTGAAGGAAATGGCAACCCACTCCAGTACTCTTGCCTGGAAAATTCCATGGATGGAGTAGCCTGGTAGGCTACAGTCCTTGGGGTTGCAAAGAGTCGGACACCACTGAGCAACTTCACTTTCTTTCTTTACCTGCAGAGCCATCAGGGAAGCCCATAAATTCATTGTGAAATAAATCTGGAGAATTCAAACACCAAATAGAAAAAGTTAAAATCACTCATAGTCATACTACTTAGCAATCAATTCTATTACCTTTTGGTATATTTTATCTTTATTTCTTTCTCTGTATATATATTGATATATCTTACAAAATTTTGATCTACTTTTTACCTCATGTTATATAAAAAGCATTTTCATTAAATGTTCTTAGAAAATATTGTTTTTAATATTTGAATATAGATATAATTTTAATCATTCCATTACTGGATATTTAGAATGTTTCCAATGTTTAGATTTTATATAATGCTGTTTCTTGAATTTACTTATTTCTGATTTCTTTAGAATCAACTCCTAAAAATGAAAATACTAGGCCATAGAGCACACATATCTCAAACCTCTTCAATACAGATTGCAAAATTGCAGTACTTAAACTTAATTTTTATTTCCTTTTAATAAATATGCTGTTGCATGCCAGGGACTCTGATCAGAGAGGCAGCGATTTACAGTCCCTGCTCTTAAAAGAAACAGCAGGCTGGCCAGAACTTGAGTTCCAGAACAAGCAAAGTAAGCAGACAGACAGAAGAAATGCTGAGAGATTTCCGCAGAGTCAAGAGGAGACTATTCCAGACAGCACACTGAGCATGAGCGTTGTTCTGACAGCCAGAAAGGACTGGGATCAACCTGTCATCTACAAGAAGTCTCATACATTCCAGGTAGAACCAAAAAATGTCAAAGATACACACTGGGCAAGTAGCAGAGCAAACTGTGTACAGAAGTGATGGCTTTCTCTCAGAGGGAAATTTCCTAAGCTGAATGCAGGTTTTTGGCCCCACAGACAGTCGCAGGTTGCTGCTGCCGCTCGTCCCCTGGGGGTAGGAGCAGCTCCGGGCGTGCTCATGGGGTGCTCCCGCCCAAAAGTTCTAAGGAGGGAAAGAGGCTGAGTGCAGATGCCAGCTCCCCCGGTGGGGGAGAGAGGAGGCTGAGGCCACAGGACTTGGTGGAGCAGCGGTCACCTCTGCCATGCTGGTGGCCTGTGGTCAGAGCCCCGCCATGTCTGCTTGGCACTGTCAGTGACCCCCAGGCCCGCTGTGGCCTTTCCTACCCACCTCTCCTCTCCTCTGTTGTAGTCTCTCGTTGGTTGGTGCGATTAGCAGGAGGAAAGGCTGGGAACGCTGGCTGCTTGCGCGTGGAGGCTGAGCTTTCAGCTGAGACTTGAACAAGGTCATTGAGGGCTTCAAGCCTGTGGGTGGGTTCAGTGTAGACAATCAACTTGCCTAGCAGAGTCTTCCAGTGGGAAAATCTCTTCAAAGTCCAGAAGCTTGATTGAAAACCTCCCTGTGCATCCTGACCTGACTGGCACCGTGGGGTCACGGAGCCTTGGGAGGCCTCACTGGGAGGGTGTCTGCGGCTGGCAGGTACACACTTGCCCCACAAGCCTGACATAAGATGCAGTTCTGTTAGTTATCACTGAGCTGGCTGCCTCAGTGAGGTGTCCAGAGCTGTGAGTGCAGTTAAATGAGGAGGCCCTCAGCAGAGGGCTGGGAGCATGGGGAGGCCTTTTACTTCAGTTGTGCATCCTGCAGGCAACTGTGAGGGGCCTGGGTCTAGGTGAGCTTGGACTGTCCTCTCGGCTGAGCCTTGGCCTTCTTTTTTTGTGAGGTGGGCTCCGTGGCTCTTCCCTCACCCACTTCATGGCCGTATTCTGGCAGCAAAAGGACACCATGTGGCCCCATTTTGAAGTCTTTAAAGAGGCCTGTCAGTCAGAGTGGCTGCACCTTCCCTGGGCCACAGCTGCGTCGTGTGGAGAGGGTTTTGGGAGTGTGCACGGCCTAGCAGAGGTGTGTCTACACGGAAGGCCCAGCTGTAGAGATGCACACTCCCCATGTGTACATGGTTACAGACTAGTTACAGACAGAGACCAAGAAGG
This sequence comes from Cervus elaphus, assembly GCF_910594005.1. NCBI lineage: Eukaryota > Metazoa > Chordata > Mammalia > Artiodactyla > Cervidae > Cervus > Cervus elaphus. The sequence goes on along the minus strand of NC_057841.1, from coordinate 5,501,986 downwards.
AAAACGGGCAGGTGTAGGGGTGCAGTCCTCCTCGTGTCTATGGCTTCAAATAACCCATCCGAAACTGGTACCCCATCCCCTCAGTATCAAAGGAAACATGCCACAGACCCAGGGAAATATGTTTCCCCAAAGTCCTGGGTATGCCCTCACAGTTGTCAGTATCCAAAATGGAAGTAGCAATAGACTTAAAATCTTAACCTCTAGGGACTGCTCTGGTGGTCCTGTGGCTAAGACTCCACACTCCTAATGCAGGGGGCCCAGGTTCGATCCCTAGTCAGGGAACTAGATCCCACAGGCTGCAACCCAGAGAGCATATCCTGCAACTAAAGGTCCTGTATGCTGCATCTAAGAACCGGTGCAGCCAAATAAATAAATGGAAAAAAAGGATATCTTAAAAAAAAACTTCTATGTATTTGAAGACCAAAGGTGTTTCATCAGAATGAAAAGGGATTTAATAATGAAAACACAGAGATAAATTGTTTTTAAGACCCTGATAACAGAGAGGAGAAATGTCAACCTCACATGAGTTACTGAATCAGAGGTTAGGATTTTTGGATGCCAACTGCAGTGGAGAAGAGACTCCAGTCCCACCCCCAACTCCAGAGTGCCTGGTGAGTCCTGCCTGAGGGCGCCCTGGGCTGACCAGAGCAGGGGGGCAAGTGCGGGGCTCCAGAGCAGAACCATGTGGCCCTCCCTGCCGGGACACTGACCCAGGACAGCCCTACACAGAGCAGTTCAGTCCAGAATGTCAGCAACTCTGAGGGGGAGACGCCTAGGCATGCGCTAGTGCCGGCCTGCAGAGAAGGAGGACAGCCCATTCCTCTCCCTGCCCACGAGTCAGGGACAAGCCTCTCCTGTAGCTTGGTGAGACTTAAGGATCTTTTGTTGTCCAGTGTTTGTGAGTGACCTGGTGGCCTGGCCTCAGGAGTTGGAAATCGGGGTCCTGGTTAGCCCCCCGATTCCTTGCCCTCCCCTCTGCTGTGGAGCAGGGTCTGAAAAGTCAGGGGCTGCTGCTGGGCTTGGTGCTAGCAGGCTTGGTCTTGGTCTCACTGGTAGTACACAGTGTAGAATTTGGGGTAGAAAGAGACAGACTGGGCCAGTTAGTAGTGAGGTCGTGGCTGCTCTGTGGAGCACACTTCAGTCACTTGGATTTGGGGTCAGCTGATAAACAGAGGTCTGACGAGGACACAGACTCACACTCTGCAGCCCAGGTCCTTCAGAATATGCCCCTTCAGACGGCTCTCCCAGCCAGACACCCCCACCCCAACCCTCAATGTGTTGCCAGCTCTGCCCTGGACATCTAGGGGTAGTGTGGGATGTGATGTCCATCCCAGACTAAAGTCCAGGTCAGAGGGGTCAGTCAGCCTGAGGCAGAGAGGACATGGATCCCTAGGTTAGTGGCGAGTATCTCTCGGGATGGAGTCATAGGGAGTTTTGACTTCCTCTCCATTATTTTCTGCATTGTAAAAACATCTGCATGAGTATACATTTCTGTAATCAAGACCATGTTAGAGTGGAGGCTTAGTGGGGCAGCTTTGCAAAGGGATCCTGCCCGACACGATCCCCTGTGTGAAGTTGGGGCCTAGCCTGCAGTGCTGACCTTCTGAAACAACTTACAACCTGTGGACAGGGCACGCTCCTTTCTGGGAGACTTGAGTTCTGTGGTTCTCAGCTTCTTCAAATCACTGCAGACAGTGACTGCAGCCATGAAATCAGATGATTGCTTCTTGGCAGGAAAGCGATGACAAACCTAGACAGTGTGTTGAAAAGCAGAGGCATTACTCTGCTGCCAAAGGTTCATATAGTCAAGGCTATGGTCTTCCCAGTGGTGATGTATGGGTGTGAGAGCTGGACCATAAAGAAGGCAGAACACCAAAGAATTGATGCCTTTGAACCGTGGTTCAAAGAAGGCTAGAGAAGATTCCTGACAGTCCCCTGGATAGCAGGAAGACCAAACAAGTCAATCTTGAGATCAGCACTGACTAGTCACTGGAAGGACTGATGATGAAGGCGAAGCTCTAGGATTTTGAACCTCTGATGGGAACAGACGACTCACTAGAGAAGCTGCTGATGCTGGGAAAGATTGAGGGCAGGAGAAGAGGACAGCAGAGGATGAGATGGCTGGACAGCATCGCGGATGCAATGAGCATGAACTTGGACAAATTCCGGGAGGTGGTGAGGGGCAGGGAGGCCTGGGGTGCTGCAGTCTATGGGGTCACAAAGAGTCGGACACGACTAAGCAACTGAACAAGAGCAGCAACAATGTTCCACAAAGGCCCACAACTGCCCTTGGAGAATGCTACTCTGGGCACAGACATGTGCTAGGGAGCGGTGATGCTGGTGTTGCCCATCACAGTTCAGTCTCAAAAACTCAGAGCACAGCTCTTTGTTTTATATTTTTCTTCGCTTCTGTGGACGTTGGCTTGCACTTGGCCTTGGCCCACAGGGCATGTCGTCTTCAGCGTGTTGACTGCGGAGCCAGCACACTGCTGTGGACTTGTGCTCAAGTGGAGAACGGGGCTGTGGGGGGGTATCGCTGCCCCTCCTCCCCAGGCCCACTTCCTCTTGTCCAGTCCCAAGGCCTGCCTCTGCTTTTCCAGCGAAAGCAGCTGCTTCCTGTCTGCTGGAAGCTGGGCTCTCCCATCTGTCTTCAGTTTTCTGTGTGCTCATAGCTGGGTAGAAACCTGCCTGGGGTTGTTTTTCAGGCAAACCTGAAGTAACTTGCCCGCATAGATTAGTTAAGAGCCTGTAAGTCTTGAGGGGATTTGTGGAAAGGACCCAGCAGAGTCTCCAAGAACCCGAGGAGGCAGTGGCTGAGGCCAGGTGAGCCACAGGTGAAGGATGTCTGGGTCTCACTGTGTGCGAGGTTGGCTACGTTCCCGCACTGCCCTGCCTCAGGCCCTCATCTGTGACGTGGACGTAATGATGAGAACTCCCCTCACGAGGTTGTCGTGAAGATAAATGTGTGACCCCACAGGGCACACAGAGCAGCCCCTCACGCTGGGAAACACCCACGTGTGAGCTGTTGTCGTGGCCTGCTGGCTTCACTTTTCTCCACCTGCTCCTTCTCCGGTGGGGAGCAAGGAGGGGCATGTTAGGGGGAGAGAAGACCAGGAAACAGGAGCAGAGAGGCCCAGGGAGCAAGGCTTCTGTTGCTTGTGCATGGGTGGGCGTGGGGTCCAAACTCGGGGCACTATACCAGAGTGTGCGAGCAAGAGGCTGGGGCTGGGAGCAGGGCATTTACCGACCTCAAGTAGGTCTGGACAGAGCAAGAAGACACCAAGTCTCTGCTGCTACAATCCCAGCTATAAATGCCCAAGGCAATACTTCACCCTTCCTGAGTCCCTGAGAAGTTGGGAGGTGCTGGTGCAAGGGCACAAATTTCAGTGATGCCAGATGAATAAGTTCTGGAGATTGGCTGTTAAATATGGGTCTTGTCCTTCACAATACTGTACTGTGTACTTAAAATTTACAGATAGGATGGATCCTATCTTAAGTATTCTTACCGTACACATAAATGATGATGATACTGGTAATTATCAATACATTTTTATGGTGTAGACTGTGATCATGGCTTCATGGATGTAACCTATCTCCAAACTCAGCTTTCTGTATGTCAATCATACCTTCTTAAAGTGGGTTTATAGAAAATAGATAGAATAGGGGAGAATACAGTCACCCAGAGTACTGAGCACATTGCTGGTCACAGTAAATATACAAGTAAATATAGTTATGGTCTAACCTTAGCTCGGAGCTAACAGTTGGTCCCACAGGCACTTAGCTGGTGGTTTCTGGGGTCAGCTGCTCCCCCCATCTCAGCACAAGGGCTAGACCCTGCAGAGACCAGCTCCAGGTGGTGCTCCTCACAGAAGGCGGGCTGGTCACAGACACCTGGATTCGGTGACTTGCTGTTCCCTCCCACACACACCCTTTTGCTGTCCTGGTTCCTAACCTTGAACTCCTGGAAGAAGCTGGGTTTGAAGATTCCTGAAGGCATTTTGCAGCATGCAGACCTGTTTTGTCATCTCCGTTATGTCTGGAGATGAAGGTGGGAAGACAGTACTCTAAGAAAACAATCCTAAACACCAGGCAAGCTCACCCTCAGGTGCCTCAGACTTCAAAGAAATGGTAAACTAAGCAGCTCATTTTATACATGGCCCTCTTTAACTACATATCTATCCACATAAAATGAAACTATATTGAAATAAATGTTATAGCTGAACATTTGCTTTGCAAAAGACACTTTGGTGTAAAAGTCCCTAAGAAAATGTGTTTTGTAAAGGACCAGAGATGCGTGAAAGTACAAATGCAAAGTACGATTCATGGGTAAAGAGCTGTTTCCTACTAACTCAAGGTGAAATGAGTGGACTGTGAGATTTGGACTCCAGCTGCATCTTGTGACCACCCATATGAGTGTGTTGGCAGAACCCCGGAGGGCTGGCTGGTGGGCTTCAACTGGGAGGATGGTGGGCATCCCTGGTGCTCTGGGCTCAGCAAGACCTGAGGTGGGTGAGGAGGGAGTTGGGTGGAGGTGGGTGAGGACACAGTTTTCCCCACAGCTGTCTCGGTGGCCTATGTCCGGGGAAACAGAAGGCCAGAGCAGGCCTGGGTGACCCAAGGTGCTGGCTGATTGTCTTGAGCTGGGCCAGCTGTCGTCTCCTCCTGGTGCCTGGTCAGCCCCTCAGCGTCCCCCCTGCTGGTCGTTTCTTGGTCACACCGACCCCTGTAGCTGTTCAAGGAAGCCTTTGTGTCCACCTCCTCGAGCCTCTACAGCTCCACCCAGGTCTGGCCGGCTCTGCACACCCCGTTGGCCCTCCTGTTGTCTGAGTGGTTCCCCTGAATGTCTCCTCTCATAGCACGTGCCACACCACAGTGTCATTTTCTGTTTCTCTGTCCGTCCTTTCCACTGGATGTAAATTTCCCTTGGGTGTGCTGGCTGACTGACGGGCAGCTGCCTGGATCCTGGGCTGGCGGTCCTAGAGCAGGATGTGCAGGGCAAACCTTTCTCTCCACATGCCCCCAGCCTCGGTGGGTGCAGGGCCTGGGACAAGGTGAGGCCTGGGACTTCTGGGTCCTTCCAGGTGCAAGTTGTTGTATGCAAGTGGATTCTGCCTGACAACATCGTCTAACCACGTAACATGGCATTTAGTCTTGCATAAATAACTGTTTGCAAATAGGAATACCCACCAATGTTTAAATTCCCAAGGGATTTGCAAAATAACTGGCTAATTCCCAGTGAAAAATCATCCTTTTGTCTTCAACTACAAACTTGTTCTAATGGTTATTATGTAAAATTAAAGGGTGAAAGACACAGCAGTACCACCCCAAGAACAGCAGTTCCGGGGAGTTCCCTTGTGGTTTTTCCCCCTGCTTCCCCTGCAGGGGGCACCAGTGTGGTCAGGGAACTAAGATCCCGAAAACCATACGGTGACACCAATAAATAAACAAATATAAATAAAACCAGAAAAATAGCTTTCTAAAAGAAGAAGAAGAAAAGAAAAGCAGTTCAGGACACAAATCAGAGTTGGTAAATTGAACTGATGTGGAGTGTAGGCCTGAACCGCCTCTGTTCCCACAGTAACTCCTCATGAGACCATGTGGGGGCTGCAGCGAGATCTCCTAGCTCCACCTTTTGTGGACTCTTAGGGGAGCATGAGTCTGAATCCCCCTCGACAGAAGAGGCTCAAGACGCCTTGGGCCAGCCCTGTAGCTGAGCTCCAGCGGGTGACCAAAGGTTAGGCCTGCCCAGGGTGATGCGTGAGGGGAGACTGCACCCCACTGTAGCCATCCCTGCAGCCGAGGGAAACAGAAGCAATCTTTCCTGATACTTAAAGTGTTTTTTGTAGGCAAATTATTTTCTGAGATATAACTACAAGTTATTGTTTAAAAGAGCCATCTCTGCCAACAGTTTCTTAAATGTATTTATTAAATAGTCACTGGTCACCAAGGCTTTAATCTATAAAGGTAGGGGTTAGGAAAAAATCAAGTGGGTGACTCTTTTATGATTGAATGTCTATTACAGATATATATATATATATATCTGTAATATATATCAGACATATATATATATATACACAGATCTGTATATATATCAGACATATATATATATATGTTTCCTAAGAAAACATCTCTAAGATATGTTTTGTCTGGATAATAGGAAAACATTACTATAATATTTGACTCAGTTTGTGGTTACATTTATAGTGCATCCTAAATTATCTTCTGGAGAAGAAGAAATGAATTTATTTTAGGATTTCCTTTGCTGTGCAAATGCTGTTAAGATAAATTAGGTACAATTTGTTTATTCTTGTTTTGTTTTTGATTATTGTAAGAAGTAGATCCCAAAAGAACTTGCTGTGATTTACATCAAAGGGTGTTCTCCCTATATTTTCCTCAGGAGTTTTATAGTACCCATCCTTAGGTTTTGATCTTTAAACTGTTGGGAGTTTAATTTTGTGTGTGGTGTTAGGGAGCATTCTAATTTCACTGGCCTTTTCATTGTTTAAGAAAGCTTCACTCTGTCCTCCAGAGTGGCTATTCACAATTTGCATTGCCAGCATCAGTGTGGGAAGGTTCCTTTTTCTCCATATTGTCTCCAGTATTTATCCTTTGTAGGGTTTCTGCCAATGGCCATTCTGACCACTCTATGGTGATACCTTGGTGTAGTTTGGTTTGCATTTCTCTAATATTTAGCAATGCTGACATCTTTCTTTTCATGTGATTTTTTTTTAAATTTTTTTATTAGTTGGAGGCTAATTACTTCACAACATTTCAGTGGGTTTTGTCATACATTGATATGAATCAGCCATAGATTTACACTTATTCCCCATCCCTATCCCCCCTCCCACCTCCCTCTCCACCCGATTCCTCTGGGTCTTCCCAGTGCACCAGGCCCGAGCACTTGTCTCATGCATCCCACCTGGGCTGGTGATCTGTTTCACCATAGATAGTATACATGCTGTTCTTTTGAAACATCCCACCCTCACCTTCTCCCACAGAGTTCAAAAGTCTGTTCTGTATTTCTGTGTCTCTTTTTCTGTTTTGCATATAGGGTTATCATTACCATCTTTCTAAATTCCATATATATGTGTTAGTATGCTGTAATGTTCTTTATCTTTCTGGCTTACTTCACTCTGTATAATGGGCTCCAGTTTCATCCATCTCATTAGGACTGATTCAAATGAATTCTTTTTGACGGCTGAGTAATATTCCATGGTGTATATGTACCACAGCTTCCTTATCCATTCATCTGCTGATGGGCATCTAGGTTGCTTCCACGTCCTGGCTATTATAAACAGTGCTGCGATGAACATTGGGGTGCACGTGTCTCTTTCAGATCTGGTTTCCTCAGTGTGTATGCCCAGAAGTGGGATTGCTGGGTCATATGGCAGTTCTATTTCCAGTTTTTTAAGGAATCTCCACACTGTTTTCCATAGTGGCTGTACTAGTTTGCATTCCCACCAACAGTGTAAGAGGGTTCCCTTTTCTCCACACCCTCTCCAGCATTTATTGCTTGTAGACTTTTGGATAGCAGCCATCCTGACTGGTGTGTAATGGTACCTCATTGTGGTTTTGATTTGCATTTCTCTAATAATGAGTGATGTTGAGCACCTTTTCATGTGTTTGTTAGCCATCTGTATGTCTTCTTTGGAGAAATGTCTGTTTAGTTCTTTGGCCCATTTTTTGCATTCCTATATACTAACAATGAAAAAACAGAAAGAGAAATTAAGGAAACAATACCATTCACCATTGCAACAAAAAGAATAAAATACTTAGGAGTATATCTACCTAAAGAAACAAAAGACCTATACATAGAAAACTATAAAACACTGATGAAAGAAATCAAAGAGGACACAAACAGATGGAGAAACATACCGTGTTCATGGATTGGAAGAATCAATATTGTCAAAATGGCTATTCTACCCAAAGCAATCTATAGATTCAATGCAATCCCTATCAAGCTACCAACGGTATTTTTCACAGAACTAGACCAAAGAATTTCACAATTTGTATGGAAATACAAAAAACCTCGAATAGCCAAAGTAATCTTGAGAAAGAAGAATGGAACTGGAGGAATCAACCTGCCTGACTTCAGACTCTACTACAAAGCCACAGTCATCAAAACAGTATGGTACTGGCACAAAGACAGAAATATAGACCAATGGAACAGAATAGAAAGCCCAGAGATAAATCCATGAACCTATGGACACCTTATTTTTGACAAAGGAGGCAAGGATATACAATGGAAAAAAGACAACCTCTTTAACAAGTGGTGCTGGGAAAACTGGTCAACCACTTGTAAAAGAATGAAACTAGAACACTTTCTAACACCATACACAAAAATAAACTCAAAATGGATTAAAGATCTAAATGTTAGACCAGAAACTATAAAACTCCTAGAGGAGAACATAGGCAAAACACTCTCCGACATAAATCACAGCAAGATCCTCTATGACCCACCTCCCAGAATATTGGAAATAAAAGCAAAACTAAACAAATGGGATCTAATGAAACTTAAAAGCTTTTGCACTACAAAGGAAACTATAAGTAAGGTGAAAAGACAGCCGTCAGATTGGGAGAAAATAATAGCAAATGAAGAAACAGACAAAGGATTAATCTCAAAAATATACAAGCAACTCCTGAAGCTCAATTCCAGAAAAATAAATGACCCAATCATGTGATTTTTTAAAAGGGTGTGAGTGAAACATGTCTTTTGAAATTGGCTTCTTGAACTTCTGCTGTATATTGGATTTTTTAAAATTGATGACCATGCCTAGGACATTTCTTGAGGGCAGGTGAGTTTTACTTACAGCCCCACAGGCCTTGTGAACATTAAATGCCCATCAGCACACCTTTTAAATGCTTCCCTGGTGGTTCAGATGGCAAAGAATCTGCCCGCAATGCAGGAGACCTGGGTTCGATCCCCAGGTCGGGAAGATCCCCTGGAGAAGGGAATGTATACCCACTCCAGTATTCTTGCCTGAGAAATTCCATGGACACAGGAGCCTGGTAGTCTACAATCAATGGGGTCGCAAAGAATCAGACACTACTGAGCCACAAACACACTTTAAAAGTTGCTGTTACAGTAAATGGCTACAAGGTGGCAGCATTTCTTCTTGCTCCAATTTTTTTTCTTTGGTAATTTCATTTTTATTGTCGTTCAGTTGCAAAGTTGTGTCTATTCTTTGCAACCCCAGGGACTGCAGCACACCAAGCTTCCCTGTCCTTCACTAAACCCAAGAGTTTGCACAAACTCATGTCCATTGAGTTGGTGATGTCATCCAACCATCTTGCCCCCTTCTCTTTCTACCTCAATCTTCCCCAGCGTCAGGGTCTTTTTCAATGAGTCAGCTCTTCAAATCTGGTTCCAATGTATTGGAGCTTCAGCTTCAGCATCAGTCCTTCCAATGAATATTCAGGGTTGATTTTCTTTAGGATTGACTGGTTTGATCTCTTTGCTGTCCAGTTCAGCTCAGTTCAGTCACTCAGATGTGTCTGATTCTTTGCAACACTGTGGACTGCAGCATGCTAGGTTTTCCTGCCCATCACCAACTTCCGGAGCTTGCTCAAATGCATGTCCATCGAGTTTGTAATGCCATCCAACCATCTTATCCTCTGTTATCCCCTTCTCCTCCTGAAGAGGAAAAGTTAAAATTTTACCTCCTTCTGCCTCTGTAACTCACCTTGCCCCTTGCAAAGTCTGGATCATGTAGTCTCAGAAAGTGGGGACTTGCAATACCAGGAACTAGAGTTTATCTCACACACTCTTGTCTTGCTCTTTGCAATCACCCAGCCCCTGCAAACCTGCTTAATCCTGGCTGTTCAGGTCAGGCATCCCCCTCCCCATCTTGACCACTGTTCCCATGTGTGCGAAACCTCTTAGTTTAAACCAGCCTATTAACAGCTAGTGTTGCCCACTACAGTCTGTCTATTAAAACTCTGTAATCCTTTTGTTCCAGATTCAGAGCTTGGAGTGTTAACTCCTCTGGGCCCGCTGGTGTAATAAACCTGATCTCCAACTCTCCAAGTGTGGTGCCTGGTTTGAGTACTCGTTTCTGTAACATTTCTGAAGGCCCCAGCAAGATTCCAACCACGCCAGCCCCTTGAGGCGCCAGACTGGTGGCTTGGTCAGGCCGGAGTGAAGCAACCCTGAGGCGAATGAGGAGGCGTGCCACCTGATGGTATTTTGGGTTCTCTTTTGGACTGGTGTTCCGACTCTCCAGACGGCTGAGCCCCAACTGTACTCATTGGAGGGATGGACCAACTCACCAGGGATGGCCACAGGATAAGGTAGGGCCCCAGGGCCGATCCCCAGGCAGGAACCTACCCCAGTGGGCAGAAGAGGAGACTGATCACCTCGTTGGGCTCCCAGGAAGGGAGCATCAAATAGGGAGACCTGGGGACTCAGGGTAAGGGAAGCATTGTGATAGCCTCTGAATGATTGTGAATGCGTGATTGCTGATTGAACAGAGTGAGAGAAATTTCTCTTTTTGGAAACTGCAAAACCAATTCTTTTTGCATATGCAATTAAAAACAACTAGCTTGTAAAAAAACCTGCCCAGGGAAAAGCTTGAAGTTAACCCTTTCCATGTCCTTGAAATACACAGCCAGCTTTGCCTGAGACCTCAACCTTGGGCAAATTAGAACTTCAACCAAAGGAAAAAAAAGGGTCAAAGATATATTTTAAATCTCAAACAGAAAACTATAAGATCTCTGTCAGTCAGTCTGTCTGGATTTATGTACGTCTCACTATATGTTTTTTTTCTGATAATATTGTTGAAGTTCTAAATGAGTTCTAATTTAATTGGCCTAAAGAAGAGTAAGCCCTTACAAATCAAACAACTCTAAATACAAGAAAAATTAACCTAAATAAATTTCAGATTCAAGTGAACTGGGAAATATTCAATGTTAAATATCTAGTATTAATGTTTGGTAATCTAATAAGAAAGTAGGATGTATGTTTTTAATAAAGAAAATATAAAAAATAAAATTACATTTTATAAAGGAAAAGAAAGTAGGTCTGATTTACAGGTGGCTGTTACAGAAAGTGATTAAAAGTTTTGTGGAAGGTGGACCCTGAAAAAGTTTTGTGCATGGTTAGGACTGACTAAGTTTAAAATAAATTTAATTAAGTTTACTTAAATGAGCTTAAAGTAAGCTGGTGGAAAAACTTTAATTTGGCCTTTCTCTCTGTTAAGAGGACATACTTTCTTCAGATGTTGAACTGCTTTTAATAATAGATTTAAGTTTTTTTTAACCTCTTAATTGACCTGTTCTATATTTGCCTTTGAAATCTTTTGTTAACGTTGGCTAAGTAAATAACTATTATTTCATGGTAACTTATATGAAATGTGGGAGACCCGGGTTCTATCCCTCGGTTGGGAAGATCCCCTGGAGAAGGAAATGGCAACCCACTCCAGTATTCTTGCCTGGAGAATCCCATGGAGAGAGGAGCCTGGTAGGCTACAGTCCATGGGGTCACAAAGAGTCAGACATGACTTCACTTTCACTTTCTTTCACTTTCACTTATATGATCCTACCTGACTGAGTATTATAAACCCTTTTGATATTTATTGACAAAACTTCCTAAATAACTTGACTTCTAGCTAACTTTGGGATGCTTCAGAGGGCCCCTGAGACATCCCAAAGAGCTATTAAGCTACCTGGGTTCATTGGACATGTTAAATTACACAGGAAGTACTGTTAAAGGGATGAAAAATCTTTTCAGGTTATACTGTATGGTTGATGTTACTAACATAGATATTCTAAAATTATGTGAAATTCATATAGATCTGATATGCCCTGATAAAATATGGTCAATTATAATTCTAGTTATCATTTTAAAGTGTTACGACCAGATTTCTTTGTCAATTGCAATAGAATCAGATTTTAAACATGTCTTCTATGGTTTTACGCTCATGCTTTTAGAAGAATATTGCTAGTTCTTCAAGATTTATGGAAAAGACTTTCCCATTTATTTTTTATTAGTTGGAGGCTAATTACTTTACAATATTGTAGTGGTTTTTGTCATACATTGACATGAATCAGCCATGGATTTACATGTATTCCCCATCCTGATCCCCCCTCCCACCTCCCTCTCTACCCGATCCTTCTGGGTCTTCCCAGTGCACCAGGCCCAAGCACTTGTCTCATGCATCCAACCTGGGCTGGTGATCTGTTTCACCCTAGATAATATACATGTTTCGATGCTGTTCTCTCGAAACATCCCACCCTCACCTTCTCCCACAGAGTCCAAAAGTCTGTTCTGTACATCTGTGTCTCTTTTTCTGTTTTGCAATTAGGGTTATTGTTGCCATCTTTCTAAATTCCATATATATGTGTTAGTATACTGTATTGGTCTTTATCTTTCTGGCTTACTTCACTCTGTATAATGGGCTCCAATTTCATCCATCTCATTAAAACTGATTCAAATGAATTCTTTTCAATGGCTGAGTAATATTCCATGGTGTATATGTACCACAGCTTCCTTAACCATTCGTCTGCTGATGGGCATCTAGGTTGCTTCCATGTCCTGGCTATTATAAACAGTGCTGCGATGAACATTGAGTTGCACGTGTCTCTTTCAGATCTGGTTTCCTCGGTGAAAAGGCTTTCTAAGATTAAACAGATAAACAAATTTTGTTATTAACAGTAAACTGGTACCAGACTGGAATTTTGTCTTCTCTCTGTTTAGAGAACAAAGTTTTCTTAAAGTGCAGTTTTTGATAACAGATGATGAATTCCTTTGCCTTTAAGTGATTTATATTTGTTTTAAAAATCTTTTTGTTACTTTGGTAAAGTAAATAAACATTATTTAAGATTATGGTACATGTGGACAAAGCTCATTCTGCTTCTGCAAAATGGTTATACTTTGGCTATCTTGATGTCCTTAAAACATAGCGATAGTCTGCTCTTAAATCAGGAAATTAAAAATGAATAAACAACAACTGAAAATCAAAGATCCAGGGCTATGAGAAATCCAAGATGGCTGCTTGGCTTTTCCCAGTTCCCTGACAGACCTTATTTTTATTTGATGGATTAAAGCCTTACCTGGCTACACTGTTAATGCCCTCATAATGAGTTCTCCAAAAAAAAAAAAAAAAAGAAAGAAAGAAAGAAAAAAGAAAAAATTATGTGTCACTAAATATTAAATTCTAGTTTTGTTAATTAAGGTCTGTGCTTACTAAGACTCACCTCTGAGATAGTTCCTTGTTATGTTATTTTGCTAAAAGTTTTAATTAAGTTATTAAAAAGGACACCCTAGGATTGTTTCCAAAACTTATCTCAGTAACCAGTCTTTGGATAAAGGTCAGATGCTCTGTGATGTACAACCACGAGATTAACACTTGGCTATAATCATTTAACTGAGACAGATGACCTGGGGTATACTGGGCTATACCCAATGAAAATTCTTGACATAAATTCTTGCTTGTGACCTTACTAATAACTGCTAGTTATATTATTTTCTATGTAGCTTGTTTCAGAAGATTATTTCTTATGTTACCAAATGTGTGACTGAGCCTATGATAAAATGCTGATATGCGGTTCCATATGAGATCAATAATTATAATAATGTAACTCTAGATATGGGAAGAAGCAACAAGAGGAAATATTTTCCTGGACCAAGAGGCTAGTAAGACAGGTATGGTCCAGAGACTTGCTACTTACAAGGCCTGGTCTAGTGACAGCACATTGAGTGACCTGTCAATGGAATCTTTGTTAGTTCTGGAATGAGCCTTCCCAGCACTGCAGGACACAATGACCATGAAATGCCCCCAAAACATCGTCAAATATGACTATGAAGGGGCCCTGCTGACTGGAAGTTGGCCCTTGCCAGCTGCCTCTACAAAGATTAAATCATGACCACTACAAGATGCCAACCTTCAACGCCGCCTTGAAAGGAGTTCAGGAGTTCAAAAAATAAGGCATTCTATGCTCTGGGAAAACCCAGAAAAACAGGCCTTTGGATAGTCAGATGTTTTCAGGTAAGGATTTCATCTTACATCTTCTCATGCCTAGAGAAGCACTAATGTCACGAACCAGTGTCTGGACCTGGTTCTCCTAGCTAGTGTCTTGGCAGCTTTCCTACTTCTATTAAGCTTTGGGCCATATATTTTTAACTCTCTTGTTAAGTTTGTTTCTCCAAGTAGTAGTACGACAAGAATATCCCCCGGACGACACCCAGACGGTGCTGCCAGAACAAGCTGCCTTATTCTCATCGCCCTCTGTAAATGAACCCAGAGGTCCTTAGGCTATTCTCCCTTTGAGATCTTATATGGCAGACCACCCCCAGTGATAAAAAAAGCTCAAGGGAGACCACCAACAACTAGCTGATCTGGAGATGTCCCAACCTCCAGGCCCTGGGAACAGTCTTCTGCCATATCACCTGAGAAACCTGAGAAAGGACACCCATTCCACTGGGTAATTGGGTTCATCCCTATCAGCCAGGAGATGAGGTATGGGTTAAAGATTAGAAAAAGGAACGACTTCAGCCAGTTTGGACAGGCCCTCACACGGTCGTCCTGGCAACCCCTACTGCTGATAAAGTTACAGGCGTCATCCCTTGGATCCACCACACCAGAGTTAAGGAGGCAGCAGCTTCCTGTGATGAGGACACCTGGAAAGCAGTTAGGGACCCCAAAAACCTCCTCAAGGTCTGGTTCCAAAAACAACGGCCCTCACCCACGAAGGATGCTGAGCCCTGCTCTAGTCGTTCTGGGAGCTGACTAGACAATGCATGGCAGAAGCTTGAGGATTCTACAGCCTTGCTCCAGCCATGCTGCAGCAGCTGACTGATCAATGCACGGGGGAAGCCTGAGAGTCTGGCTATCAAAATATCAATGGATTTTCGTTGTCGACCCCGGACTCCACTCCCGATTGCTGTTACTGCTGGGCTCTTTGCTACAAGACTAGCTTCAGTCACACACCGGGACTGGGATTTGGGTCAGAAGCTGTGCTTAGCTGTCTGTTATCTCACTGCAGTGGGAAGCCCCATTCTTATTAGATGTCTCTTATGATAAATTCTCCCTATTAACTAAATTGCCCCGCAGTATAACTGACCCCTCTTCATGATAGGCTCAGTTGCTATAGCCATGAAAACCCAAAGATGGGGGAGAAAACTTTTGCTAGTGCTCAGTTATGTCTTATGTGCAGGCTGCTTTGCAGCCTTTTGGTGTCCCTTGCTGTAACAGATGGTGTCGCCCCAATCAAGGCCTTTTCTTTGTTTGTGGGGCAGATGCTTACTTATGTCTACCTGACAATTAGATGGGTATCTGCACCTTAGCCTTCCTCACTCCCCAGATGAATATTGTCCCTAACAACCAGACTCTCACCGTGCCTCTCACAGCACATACATGGTCAAAAAGAGCCATCCAGTTTATATCCCTACTAGTTGGTCTGGGAATCACAGCTGGGATAGGTTTGGGAATAAGAGGAATTGCTTCATCAACCACCTTTTACCTTACACTGTCCAAGGACTTCACAGATGACATTGAGAGAGTAGCCAAATCTTTAGTGGCCTTACAGGACCAACTGGATTCCCTGGCTGAGGTGGTTTTACAGAGTAGGAGGGAGTTAGATCTACTGGCAGCTGAAAAGGGAGGACTCTGCCTCTCCTTGAACGAAGATGCTGCCTTTATGTAACACAATCAGGCATAATCAGGGACATGGCCCAACAGCTGAGGGAAATGAACCATAAAAAGGAGAGAGGAACAAGTAAATTCCTGGGGTAACTGGACTAATATCTCGAGCTGGACATCGTGGCTTCTCCCTTTAACCAGTCCTCTCCTCATGTTCTTTTTGGTGCTCTTGTTTGGCCCTTGTATTTATTCTCAATACTATTACCCAGTTCATAACCTCTCAGATTGAATCCATAAAGTTACAAATGGTAATAGCTCAATATAGCCCCCTAAACAATGGGGAGCTCTGAATGTCCTACTAAAACATGAGATGATGCTTTCTACAACGAGTGATAGGAGCATCAAGAGGAGGGAATGAAGAGGAAAAGTTAAAATTTTACCTTCTTCTGCGTCTGTAACTCAGCTTCCTCCTTGCAAAGTCTGGATCACATAGGTCAAGCAGTCTTAGAAAGTGGGGACTTGAGATAATAGGAATCGGAGTTTATCTCACACACTCGTTGCAGCCACCCAACCCCTGCAAACCTGCTTAATCATGGCTGTCCAGGTCAGGCATCCACCTCCCCATCTTGACCACTGTTCCCGCGTGCATGAAACCCCTTAGTTTAAACCAGCCTTTTAACAGCTAGTGTTGCCCGCTATAGTAGGTCTATAAAAACTCTGTAATCCCTTTGTTTGGGGCTCAGAATTTGGAGTGTTAACTCCTCTGGGCCCGGCGGCATAATAAACCTGAGTTCTCCAGCTCTCCAAGTGTGGTGCTTGGTTTCTCGACTACTGGTTTCGGCAACACTACCAACTTCAATCTTTCCCAGCATCAGTCTTTTCCAATGAGTCCATTCTTCACATCAGGTGGCCAAAGTATTGGAGCTTCAGCTTCAGTATCAGTCCTTCCAATGAATACTCAGGACTGATTTCTTTTAGGATGGGCTGGTTGGATCTCCTTGCAGTCCAAGGGACTCTCAGGAGTCTCCTCCAACATCACAGTTCAAAAGCATCAGTTCTTTGATGCTCAGCTTTCTTTATGGTCCAATTCTCACATCCATACATGACTACTGGAAAAACCATAGCTTTGACTAGATGGAACTTTCTCGGCAAAGTAATGTCTCTGCTTTTTAATATGCTATCTAGGTTGGTCATAGCTTTTCTTCCAAGGAGCAAGTGTCTTTTAATTTCATGGCTCCAGTCACCATCTGCAGTGATTTTGGAGCCCAAGAAAATAGTCTCTCACTGTTTCCATTGTTTTCCTATCTATTTGCCATGAAGTGATGGGACTGGATGCCATGATCTTAGTTTTTTGAATGTTTAGTGTTAAGCCAACTTTTTCACTCTCCTCTTTCACTTCCATCAAGAGGCTCTTTAGTTCTTCTTCACTTTCTGCCATAAGGGTGGTGTCATCTGCATATCTGAGGTTACTGATATTTCTCCCAGCAATCTTGATTCCAGCTTGTGCTTCATCCAGCCCAGCATTTCACATAATGTACTCTGCATATAAGATAAACAAGCAGAGTGACACTATACAGCCTTGATGTACTCCTTTCCCAATTTGGAACCAGTCTGTTGTTTCATGTCCAGTTCCATGTCCAGCAACAGTTCATGTCTGTTGCTTCTTGACCTGCATACAGGTTTCTCAGGTGGCAGGTCAGGTGGTCTGGTATTCCCATCTCTTGAAGAATTTTCCACAGTTTGTTGTGATCCACATGGTCAAAGGCTTTAGTGTTGTCAGTGAAGAAGGTGTTTTTCTGAAATTCCCTTCCTTTTTCCATGATCCAATGGATGTTGGCAATTTGATCTCCAGTTTCTTTGCTTTTCATAAATCCAGTGCGTACATTGAATTTCTCGGTTCATGTACTGTTGAAGCCTAACTTGAAGAATTTTGAGCATTACCTTGCTAGAATGTGAAATGAGTGCAATTTTATGGTATTTTGAATATTCTTTTTCATTGACTTTCTTTATTATATATTGGAATAATGTGGATTTTTAGGTGTCCAATGTGTTTTTTTAGGTGTCTAGGAACTTGATTCAGATATATGTCGATGTGTATCTATTCTTTCTCTGAACAGTGTGTTCAGTAGGGTTCTCTGTGCAACTCAGTATGTCCTTTATGAGTATCTATTGGATATATATTAGTTTATGTGATAATGCAAAAGTCTTAATTTATCCTTCTTCCTAATTTTTTTTTTTTTTGGTAATTGTAAGTTGGTTTTCAAAGTTGGTAAGTCTGTTACTCTTTTGTATAGTAGTTTATTGGTATAAATTGATACATTCCACCTGTAAGTGATATCTGATGATATTTCTCTCTCTCTGATTGACTTCACTGTGCATGGTCATGTATTGGTTCATCTCGGCTGCTCCAAGGACATTATTTATTTAATTCTGTTTAATGAGTGAGGAGTATTCCAGTATCTAGTTGTCTTGCTTAGTCTTCACTTTTCCATCCCTGATCTTGTTGGTTGATTCTCTATCTCAGCTCTAATAAATAGTGCTGCTCTGAATATAGGGGTGCACAAGTCATTTCAGATTATGATTTTTTCCATATCTGAGCCCAAGAGTGGGATTGCTGGATCATATGGTACCTGTGTGCTGAGTTTTTTGAGGAACCTCAATGAAGCACAAGCTGGAATCAAGATTGCTGGGAGAAATATCAATAATCTCAGTTATGCAGATGAAACCACCCTTATGGCAGAAAGCGACACCACCCTTATGGCAGAAAGTGAAGAAGGGCTAAAGAGCCTCTAGATGGAAATGAAAGAGGAGAGTGAAAAAGTAGGCTTAAAATTCAACGTGAAAAAAACTAAGATAATGTCATCCAGTCCCATCACTTCATGGCAAATAGATGGGGAAACAATGGAAACAGTGACAGACTTTATTTTTGGGGGGCTCCAAAATCACTGCAGATGGTGACTGCAGCCATGAAATTAAAAGACACTTGCTCCTTGGAAGAAAAGCTATGACCGACCTAGACAGCATATTAAAAAGCAGAGACATT
Organism: Cervus elaphus; assembly: GCF_910594005.1. Taxonomy (NCBI): domain Eukaryota; kingdom Metazoa; phylum Chordata; class Mammalia; order Artiodactyla; family Cervidae; genus Cervus; species Cervus elaphus. The sequence goes on along the minus strand of NC_057841.1, from coordinate 5,483,365 downwards.
ACTTTGCAGACAAAGGTCCATCTAGTCAAAGCTATGGTTTTTCCAGTAGTCATGTATGGATGTGAGAGTTGGACTATAAAGAAAGCTGAGCACCGAACATTTGATGGTTTTGAACTGTGGTGTTGGAGAAAACTCTTGAGAGTCCCTTGGACTGCAAGGAGATCCAACCAGCCCATCCTAAAGGAAATCATTCCTGAATATTCATTGGAAGGACTGATGCTGAAGCTCCAATACTTTGGCCACATGATGTGAAGAACTGACTCACTGGAAAAGACCCTGGTGCTGGGAAAGATTGAAGGTGGGAGGAGAAGGGGATGGCAGAGGATAAGGTGGTTGGATGGCATCACCGACTCGATGAACATGAGTTTGAGTAGGCTCCAGGAGTTGGTGATGGACAGGGAGGCCTGGCGTGCTGCAGTATATGGGGTCACAAGGGGTCAGACACGACTGAGTGACTGAACTGAACTGAACTGAACTGAATGCTGTTTTCTACAGTGGCTGCACCCATTACACCCCCACCAAGATTGTAGGAAGATTCCCTTTTGTCTTCAAGATCTGAAGCATTTATTATTTGTGGATCTTTCTGACGATGACCATTCTGACCATGGTGAGGTAATTCCTCCCTGTGTTTTGATTTGCATTGATTTGATAATTAGTCATGTGGAGTATGCTTCCATGTGCTTTTTGATCTTATACACTGAGAGTACAGTGTGCTGTTGAAATTGGCTTCTTGAACATTGATGCTGTTTTGAATTCTTTTTTTGGTGATTTACCTCAAGGACTTTACGTGAAAGCAAGTGTCCTTTCCAGCCCTGCATGCCTTGTGAATATTCAGAGACCATTCAGTTCAGTTCAGTCGCTCAGTTGTGTCTGACTCTTTGCGATCCCATGAATCGCAGCACGCCAGGCCTCGCTGTCCATCACAAACTCCCGGAGTTTACTCAAACTCATGCCCATCAAGTCGGTGATGCCATCCAGCCATCTCATCCTCTGTCGTCCCCTTCTCCTCCTGCCCCCAGTCCCTCCCAGCATCATGGTCTTTTCCAACGAGTCAACTCTTCGCATGAGGTGGCCAAAGTATTGGAATTTCAGCTTCAGCATCAGTCCTTCCAATGAACACCCAGACTGATCTCCTTTAGGATGGACTAGGTGGGATCCTTGCAGTCCAAGGGACTCTCAAGAGTCTTCTCCAACACCATACTTCAAAAGCATCAATTTTTCGGCCCTCAGCTTTCTTCACAGTCCAACTCTCACATCCATACATGACCACTGGAAAAACCATAGCATTGACCAGACAGACCTTTGGTGGCAAAGTAATGTCTCTGCTTTTTAATATGCTATCTAGGTTGGTCATAACTTTCCTTCCAAGGAGTAAGCGTCTTTTAATTTCATAGCTGCAGTCACCATCTGCAGTGATTTTGGAGCCCCCAAAAATAAAGTCTGACACTGTTTCCACTGTCTCCCCATCTATTTCCCATGAGGTGATGGGACCAGATGCCATGATCTTAGTTTTCTGAATGCTAGATCATTTGCACCCGTTTTAAAGTTGTTGTTATGGGAAATGGCCACAAGGCGGCAGCATTTCTTCCTGCCCAACTCTGGTTTGTCTTAAATGGTTGTCTGAGCAGGCCTTACAAATAGCTGAGAAAAGAAGAGAGGCTAAAGGCAAAGGAGAAAAGATATACTCACTTGAATGCAGAGTTCCAGAGAATAGCAAGGAGAAATAAGAAAGCCTTCCTCAGTGACCAATGCAAAGAAATAGAGGAAAACAATAGAATGGGAAAGAAAGACTAGAGCTCTCTTCAAGAAAACTAGAGGTACCAAGGGAATATTTCATGCAAAGATGGGCACAATAAAGGACAGAAATTGTATGGACCTAACAGAAGCAGAAGATATTAAGAAGAGGTGGCAAGAGTACACAGAAGGGGTGGGGGTGGTCCTAAGATGGTGGAGGAATAGGATGGGGAGGCCACTTTCTCCCCCACAAATTCATCAAAAGATCATTTCAATGCTGAGCAAACTCCACAAAATAACTTCTGAACACTGGTGGAGGTGTTCAGTGCCTGGTGCCTGGAGGACACCAGGCACTCAGAATGGCAGCCCATTCTCTTCAAAAGGAGGTAGGACAAAATAGACAAAAAGAGAGACAAAAGAGTTAGGGACAGAGACCTGTCCCAGGGAAGGAGTCATGAAGGAGGAGAAGTTTCCGAACACCAGGAAACCCTCTCACCAGTCGGTCTGTGGAGAGTTTTGGAATCTCAGAGAGCAACATAACTGGAAGGGGGCAAAAAAAAAAAAAAAAAAAAAAAAAAAAAAAAAAAACACGACCCCATAGAATATGTGCTTTAACTGCAACTCCCAGTGGAGAAATAGCCCAGATGCTTGTGTCTGCCACCAGCGAGCGGGGGAGATGTGGGTTGCATGATGAGGGTAAGGACTGGGCATGAATGCCCTGAGGACAGTCTGAAGGAGCTAACATAAGATAGCAACCCAAACTATGGGATAGTCAGAGAGAGAGAACAAGAGAGAGAGAGTGAGAGAGAGAACTTTCCCACGAAAAGCTCTAACCCAAGGCACAGTCTGGTCGGCTCACAGAACAAAGGATTGAGCCAATACCAGAGGAGAGCTAGCGGGCTGCAGACTGGCCCATCCCCATGCTGGAGGCAGAGAGGCAGGCTGGAGACAGCCAGAGCCGGAAGGCAAAGGGCAAACTCGGCCCCAGAGACAGCATCCTTTACCAAACTGTGAGCAGGCTAATGAAGTCTTCCTGGGATCCTGGACGGTTGACATCTGCCAGGAGGGTCACAGCCTGAGACCAGCTTCCCAGAGGAGACACATGTGACACCTGAGGCGGTGCTATTATGGCGCATCTGGGAAATTGAGCAGCTGGGACCAGGGAGGTGATTAAGATGCATGGTCCACCTGGGACAGTGCGCTCACCAAGCACCTGGTCGCCTGAGCTCCTTGGACCTGGAAAGGGCACAAAACGCAGGCCCAACCGAGTCTGTGCCTTTGTGGAGTACCTGAGAACCTGATTTCACATATTTCACATATGTTTCAAGGCTATTCTCTCAAATCATCCCACCCTTGCCTTCTCCCACAGAATCCAAATTCTGCTCTTTGCATCTGTGTCTCTTTTATGTCTCGCATATAGGGTCATCGTTACCATATTTCTAAATTCCATATATATGCATTAATATACTGTATTGGTATTATTCTTTCTGACTTACTTCGCTCTGTATAATAGGCTCCAGTTTCATCCACCTCATTAGAACTGATTCAAATGCATTCTTTTTAATAGCTGAGTAACATTCCATTGTGTATATGTACCACAGCTTTCTTATCCATTCATCTGCTGATGGACATCTAGGTTGCTTCAATGTCCTGGCTATTATAAACAGTGCTGCGATGAACATTGGGGTACACGTGTCTCTCTCAGTTCTGGTTTCCTTGGTGTGTATGCCCAGTAATGGGATTACTGGGTCATATGGCAGTTCTATTTCCAGTTTTTTAAGGAATCTCCACACTGTTCTCCACAGTGACTGTACTAGTTTGCATTCCCACCAACAGTGTAAGAGGCTTCCTCTTTCTCCACACCCTCTCCAGCATGTATTGTTTGTAAACTTTTGGATAGAAGCCATTCTGACCGGCGTGAGATGGTACCTCATTGTGGTTTTGATTTGCATTTCTCTGATAATGAGTGTTGTTGAGCAACTTTTCATGTGTTTGTTAGCCATCTGTATGTCTTCTTTGGAGAAATGTCTGTTTAGTTCTTTGGCCCATTTTTTGATTGGGTCATTTATTTTTTTGGAATTGAGCTGCAGGAGTTGCTTGCATATTTTTAAGGTTAATTCTTTGTCTGTTGCTTCATTTTCTATTATTTTCTCCTATTCTGAAGGCTGTCTTTTCACCTCGCTTATAGTTTCCTTCGTTGTGCAAAAGTTTTTAATTTTAACTAGGCCTGATTTGTTTATTTTTGCTTTTATTTCCATCACTCTGGGAGGTGGGTCATAGAGGATCCTGCTGTAGTTTATGTTGGAGAGTGTTTTGCCTATGTTTTCCTCTAGGAGTTTTATAGTTTCTGGTCTTACATTTAGATCTTTAATCCATTTTGAGTTTAGTTTTGTGTATGGTGTTAGAAAGTGTTCTAGTTTCATTCTTTTACAAGTGGTTGACCAGTTTTCCAAGCACCACTTGTTGAAAGAGATTGTCTTTTCTCCATTGTATATTCTTCCCTTCCTTTGTCAAAGATAAGGTGTCCATAGGTATGTGGATTTATCCCTGGGCTTTCTATTTTGTTCCATTGATCTATATTTCTGTCTTTATGCCAGTACCATATTGTCTTGATGACTGTAGCTTTGTAGTAGAGCCTGATGTCAGGCAGGTTGATTCCTCCAGTTCCATTCTTCTTTCTCAAGATTGCTTTGGATATTCAAGGTTTTTTGTATTTCCATACAAATTGTGAATTTGTTCTAGTTCTGTGAAAAATACTGTTGGTAGCTTATTAGAGATAGCATTGACTCTATAGATTGCTTTGGGTAGTATACTCATTTTCACTATATTGATTCTTCCAATCCATGAACATGATATATTTCTCCATCTATTTGTGTCCTCTTTAACTTCTTTCATCAGTGTTTTATAGTTTTCTATATATAGGTCTTTTATTTCTCTAGGTAGATATATTCCTAAGTGTTTTATTCTTTTCATTGCAATGGTGAATGGAATTGTTTCCTTAATTTCTCTTTCTGTTTTCTCATTGTTAGTGTATAGAAATGCAAGGGATTTCTGTGTGTTGATTTTATATCCTGCAAATTTACTATATTCACTGATTAGCTCTAGTAGTTTTCTGATGAAATCTTTAGGGTTTTCCATGTAGAGGATCATATCATCTGCAAACAGTGAGAGTTTTACTTCTTCTTTTCCAATCTGGATTTCTTTTATTTCTTTTTCCGCTCAGATTGCTGTGGCCAGAACTTCCAAAGCTATGTTGAATAGTAGTGGTGAGAGTGGGCACCCTTGCCTTGTTCCTGACTTAAGGGGAAATGCTTTCAATTTTTCACCATTGAGGATAATGTTTCCGGTGGGTTTGTCATATATAGCTTTTATTATGTTGAGGTATGTTCTTTCTATTCCTGCTTTCTGGAGGGTTTTTATCATAAATGGATGTTGAATTTTGTCAAAGGCTTTCTCTGCATCTATTGAGATAATCACATGGTTTTTATTTTTCGATTTGTTAATGTGGTGTATTACATTGATTGATTTACAGATATTGAAGAATCCTTGCATCCCTGGGATAAAGCCCACTTGGTCATGATGTATGATCTTTTTAATATGTTGTTGGATTCTGTTTGCTAGAATTTTGTTAAGGATTTTTGCATCTATGTCCATCAGTGATATTGGCCTGTAGTTTTCTTTTTTTGTGGCATCTTTGTCAGGTTTTGGTATTAGGGTGATTGTGGCCTCATAGAATGAGTTTGGAAGTTTACCTTCTCCTGCATTTTTCTGGAAGATTTTGAATAAGGTAGGTTAGCTCTTCTCTAAATTTTTGGTAGAGTTCAGCTGTGAAGCGTCTGGTCCTGGGCTTTTGTTTGCTGGAAGATTTCTGATTACAGTTTCAATTTCCATGCTTGTGATGGGTCTGTTAAGATTTTCTATTTCTTCCTGGCTCAGTTTTGGAAAGTTGTACTTCTCTAAGAATTGGTCCATTTCTTCCAAGTTGTCCATTTTATTGGCATATAGTTGCTGATAATAGTCTTTTATGATCCTTTGTATCTCAGTGTTGTCTGTTGTGATCTCTCCATTTTCATTTCTAATTTTGTTGATTTGATTCTTCTCCCTTTGTTTCTTGATGAGTCTGACTAATGGTTTGTCAATTTTATTTATCTTCTCAAAGAACCAGCTTTTGGCTTTGTTAATTTTTGCTATGGTCTCTTTTGTTTCTTTTGCACTTATTTCTGCCCTAATTTTTAAGATTTCTTTCCTTCTGCTAACCCTGGGCTTCTTCATTTCTTCCTTCTCTAGTTGCTTTAGGTGTAGAGTTAGGTTATTTATTTGACTTTTTTCTTGTTTCTTGAGGTAAGCCTGTATTGTTATAAACCTTCCCCTTAGCACTGCTTTTACAGTGTCCCATAGGTTTTGAGTTGTTGTGTTTTCATTTTCATTCATTTCTATGCATATTTTTATTTCTTTTTTTGATTTCTTCTATGATTTGTTTGTTATTCAGAAGAGTGTTATTTAGCCTCCATATGTTGAAATTTTTAATAGCTCCCCCTCGCCCCCGCCGTAATTGAGATCTAATCTTACTGCATTGTGGTTAGACAAGATGACTGGAATGTTTTCAGTTTTTTGGCATTTACCAAGGCTAGATTTATGGCCCAGGATGTGATCTATTCTGGAGAAGGTTCTGTGTGCACATGAGAAAAAGGTGAAATTGATTGTTTTGGGGTGAAATGTCCTATAGATATCAATTAGGTCTAGCTGGTCCATTGTATCATTTAAAGTTTGTGTTTCCTTGTTAATTTTCTGTTTAGTTGATCTATCCATAGGTGTGAATGGGATATTAAAGTCTTCCACTATTACTGTGTTATTGTTAATTTCCCCTTTCATACTTGTTAGCATTTGCCTTACATATTGTGGTGCTCCTATGTTGTTGGGTGCATATATATTTATAATTGTTATATCTTCTTTTTGGATTGATCCTTTGATTATTATGTAGTGTCCTTCTTTGTCTCTTTTCACAGCCTTTATTTTAAAGTCTATTTTATCTGATATGAGTATTGCGACTCCTGTTTTCTTTTGGTCTCCGTTTGCGTGAAATATTTTTTTTCAGCCCTTCACTTTCAGTCTGTAAGTGTCCCTTGTTTTGAGGTGGGTCTCTTGTAGACAGCATATGTAGGGGTCTTGCTTTTGTATCCATTCAGCCAGTCTTTGTCTTTTGGTTGGAGCATTCAACCCATTTACATTTAAGGCAGTTATTGATAAGTATGGTCCCATTGCCATTTACTTTGTTGTTCTGGGTCGTGTTTATAGAACCTTTCTGTTTTTCCTGTCTAGATAAGATCCTTTAGCATTTGTTGAAGAGCTGGTTTGGTGGTGTTGAATTCTCTGAGCTTTTGCTTGTCTTTAAAGCTTTTGAATTCTCCTTCATATCTGAATGGGATCCTTGCTGGGTACAGTAATCTGGGTTGTAGGTTATTCTCTTTCATCACTTTAAGTATGTCCTGTCATTCCCTTCTGGCCTGAAGGGTTTCTATTGAAAGATCAGCTGTTATCTTTATGGGAATCCCCTTGTGTGTTATATGTTGTTTCTCCTTTGCTGCTTTTAATATTTGTTCTTTGTGTTTGATATTTGTTAATTTGATTAATATGTGTCTTGGGGTGTTTCGCCTTGGGTTTATCCTGTTTGGGGCTCTCTGGGTTTCTTGGACTTGTGTGACTATTTCCTTCCCCATTTTAGGGAAGTTTTCAGCTATGAACTCCTCGAGTATTTTCTCAAGGCCTTTCTTTTTGTCTTCTTCTTCTGGGACTCCTATGATTTGAATGTTGGGTGTTTCACGTTGTTCCAGAGGTCCCTGAGGTTGTCCTCATTTCTTTTTATTCTTTTTTCTTTTTTCCTCTCTGCTTCATTTATTTCCACCATTTTATCTTCTACCTCACTTACCCTATCTTCTGCCTCCGTTATTCTACTGTTCAATCCCTCTAGAGTGTTTTTGATCTCATTTATTGCATTATTCATTTTTAATTGACTTTTTATTTCTTCTAGGTCCTTGTTAAACATTTTTTGCATCTTCTCAATCCTTGTCTCCAGGCTATTTATCTGTAACTCTATTTTGTTTTCAAGATTTTGGATCATTTTTATTATCATTATTCTAAATTCTTTTTCAGGTAGATTCCCTATCTCCTCTTCTTTTTTTGGTTTGGTGGGCATTTTTCCTGTTGCTTTACCTGCTGGGTACTTTTTGTCTTTTCATCTTATTTAGATTGCTGTGTTTGGGGTGGCCTTTCTGTATTCTGGTAGTCTGTGGTTCCTTTTTATTGTGGAGGTTTCTCCCAGTGGGTGGGGTTGGACGATTGGCTTGTCGAGGTTTGCTGATTAGGGAAGCTTTCGTCGGTGTTCTGGTGGGTGGAGCTGGATTTCTTCTCTCTGGAGTGCAATGGAGTGTCCAGTAGTGAGCTTTGAGATAGTTCTATGGGTTTGGTGTGATTTTGGGCAGTCTGTATATTGACGCTCAGGGCTATGTTCCTGCGTTGCTGGAGAATTTGTGTGGTATGTCTTGCTCTGGAACTTATTAGCTCTTGGGTGGTGGTTGATTTCAGTGTAGGTATGGAGGCTTTTGGATGATCTCTTATTAATTAATGTTCCCTGTAGTCAGGAGTTCTCTGTGTTCTCAGGTTTTGGGCTTAAGCCTCTTGCCTCTGGATTTCAGTCTTATTCTTCCAGTAGCTTCAAGACTTCTCCATCCATACAGAACTGATAGTAAAACTTCTACGTTAATGGTGAAAGGATTCTCCACAGTGAGGGACACCCAGAGAGGTTCACAGAGTTACATGAAGAAGAGGAGAGGGAGGAAAGAGATAGAGATGGGCAGGGGGGGGAAAGGGGGGATTCAGGAGAAGAGAGACAGATCTATGCAGTACTCTGTTCCCTAAGTGTTCCCCATAGCCCAGAACACCCACAGAGATTCACAGAATTGGATTGAAAAGAGAAGGGGGAGGGAGGAAATAGAGGTGATATGGGGAGAAAAAGGAGAGTCAAAAGGGGGAGAGAGTAATCAAACCAGTAGTCACACTCCTGAGTAAAAATGCGTACTGAAGTTTGGATTTTTAAATGTCCAAAATTGATACCAAATACTGAAAAATAAAGATTAAAAATCTAGAGTAGAGGTTAGACTCTTAAAAATACAATATTAAAAAAACAAAAACACAAAAAATTTAAGAAATACATATGAAGTTTGCTTTAAAAATAGGGCCCTTTTTTCTTTTTGCCAGGTTATAGTGGGTTATAAAAATGAAAATTAAGGAGTAATAGAGGACTTTAAAAAAAAAGAAAGAGAAAAAAACACTTTTAATAAAAAAAATAATAAAAATATATCTAGGAATTTCTCTGGAGCTGTTGTGGGCAGTGTGGGTTCGGTTCAGTTTCAGATAGCCCCTTGTTCCATCTCACACAATATGTATAGGCCCCTTCCAGTGTAGTCAGTTTTAACTACAGAGATTTTAATCTGTTGCACCTGTCACTTCTGAAGCGGTTCCCTTTGTTTATTTGGCTTCTGTTTGCAGGTCTCTACAGTGTCTAATTTCCGTCCTGACACAAGGTGGCGGAGGTGGTCTCTTATTTAGGTTCGCTTGTTCAGTCGTGCTGTGGAGAGGGAGGGGCACTGCAGACAAGTATCACTGGCGTGTGTGGGGAGCACTCGCAGTGTTCTGGCCACACTGGGTTTGCCCCCTTGGGGCGGGTGTGTGTGCTTTCCCCATCTACACTGCTCAGGCTCCAGGTTGCTTTACAGGGAGCAGGCCCTGCGTTGCGTGCACTTCTCAGGCCCAAGCCGCTCAGGTTCAGGTTTTCGGGCACTCCACAAAGGCCCAGACTCAGCTGGGCCTGCGTTTTGTGCCTCCCCCGTCCGATCAGCTCAGGGAAACAGGAGCCTGACGACCACAATCTCCCCGGGTGCAATGCGCCTTATCCCCTTCACGGTCCCAGCCTCAGTTTCCCCGCGCGCCGGTCCTGTGTGCCTTGTGTCTCTTCCGGGGAGTTGTTCTCTGGCTGCAACCCTCCCAGCAGATGTCAATCATCCAGAATCTCAGGAAGTCTTTGGTTAGAGACTGGAAGAAGCCTGTTTGCAGTTTGGAAGGGGGTGCTGTCTCTGGAGCTGAGTTTGCCCCTTTCCCCTCCCACCTGCCTCCTGCCTCTGGTGGGGCGGGGGGGGGGGGGGGGCGGGATGAAGTCCGCAGCCGGCTAGCTCTTCTCTGGTATTCGCTCAGTCCTTTGTTCTGGGAACAGGCGGGTAGTGCCTAAGTTTCGGGCTTTTCCCAGGTTAATTCTCTCTCTTGCTATCCCACAGTTTTAAGTTGCTATCTCACATTAGCTCCCTCCGACCACCCTCAGGGCTTTCAGGCCTGGTCCTTACCCTAAGCAATGCCACCTGCTCCTCTTCGTTCAGCCCCCACTTGCTGGTGGCGGATGCAAGTGTCTGGGGGTACTTTTCTGCTGGGAGTTGCTTTTAGGCATGTAATCTGTGGGTTTTATTTATATTTCCTCCCAGTTAGGTTGCCCTCCATGATTCAAAAACTCTCCCCAGACCCGCCGGTGAGAGGGTTTCCTGGTGTTTGGAAACTTCCTCTATTAAGACTCCCTTCCTGGGATGGATTTCTGTCCCTAACTATTGTCTCTCTTTTTATCTTTTATATTTTGTCCTACCTCCTTTCTAAGACAATGGACTGCTTTTCTGGGTGCCTGATATTCTCTGCTAGCGGTCAGAAGTTGTTTTGTGGAGTTTGCTCAGCATTCAAATGATCTTTCGATGAATTTGTGGGGGAGAAAGTGGTCTCCTGGTCCTATTCCTCTGCCATCTTGATAGCTTCTCCAGGGTCAACTCTGTAGTTGTGGTGGGTTCAGTTCTCTCTAGCTGTGGTGTGAAAGCTCCTCTCTAGTTGTGGTGTGAGGGCCGTCTCTATTAGCAGCAGAGGGGCTCCTCTCAATGTATGATGTCCATTGGGTTCCTCTTGTGTAGTGGTGGAGGGCTCCTCTCGAGTTGCAGGGCAATGTCCTCTCTGGTTGGGGTTTGGGTGGCTCCATGGGGGAGGTCCTCTATTTTTGGCAATAGGGGTTCCTCACTAACATTAGTGGGATTGCTTCTCTCTGGTTGTGAAGGATGCCACTCAACTTACTTCAGGGAGCTCATCTCTATTTGTGGCAAAGCGGCTTCTCTCTAGGTGTGATATCCTAGGGGAATCCACTCTAGTTTTTCTGGGGGAATCCACTTGTTTTATTCAGGGAGCTCCAGTATCATTATGACCAGAGGCCTCTTTTCTTGTTATTGCCTAGGGCTCCTGTCAAACTGCAGGATGGAACTCAGCGTGCCTCTTGAGTTACAGCAGGTGGCTCATGGTTCCTTAAAGTTGTGGTGGAGCCTCCTCTCGAGCTGCAGTGGGGCAGATCCTCTCTAGTAGCTGTGCAGGCTAGTCCCTCTCTACCTCCATTGTGTGGGAGGCTCCTCTCTAGTTTTCATTTGCAGACTCCTCTCTAGTTGTGTCAGGGGGGCTTCTCTTTAGTTGTGGTAGCTGGGCTCCTCTCTAGTTGTGGTAGAGTGCTCTCCTCAAACTGTGATGGGGGTGGCTACTGTCTGGTTGTGATGTGAAGGGGCACTTTTTCTAGCTTTAATGTGCAGAAAGTTACTCTCTAGTTGCAGCAATGGGAGGCCTCTTTAGTTGTAATATGGTGGGCTCCACTCTACTTGTGGAAGAAGGCTTCTGTCTAATTGTGATATGCAGGAATGCTCCTCTCAAGTGGTGATGTTCAAGGGGCTGCTCTCTAGTTGTGACATGGGGTCTACTCTCTAGATGTGGCAAGGATACTCCTCTCTGATGGTGGTAGGGGGATGTACTTGACTTGCAGCCGGGGATCATCTCTATTTGCGGTGGAGGAGACCCTCTCTAGGTGCAATGTCCAGGGTTTCCTCTCCTGTTATGGTGGTGGGACACTCCAGTTTTGGCAGGTGGGCTCCTCTCTCGTTGTGGCCATAGGCTTCTCTTGAGCTGCGGTATAGGCCTCCTCTCAAGTTCAGGAGGGGACTCAGGGCTCCTCTCTAGTTGGGGTGGTGATTCCTCTGAGGGTTCTATGTGGGGAGTTTGTTCTCTACTTGTGGCATTGGGGGTTCCTCACTAGTTTTCATGGGGTTCCTCCAATCTAGTTGTGACAGGCTTGTCTCAAGTTACTTCAGGGGCTTCGTCTCTATTTGCAGCAGAGAGGCTCCCCCTAGGTGCAAAGTGCTGGAGGGCTCCTATCTAATTTTGGCAGGGGAATCCTCTCCAGTTTTGGCAGGGATTGCTCCTAGCTTTGTTGCTGGGGGCTCCTTCCTTGTGATGGCATAGGGCTCCGCTCAAGATGCGGTGGGGGACTCGGAGTTCCTCTCAACTTGGGACAGGTGACGTGGGGTTCCTTTACAGTTGTGATGGGGCCTCCTCTTGAGCTGCGTGGGGGCAGCTCCTCTATAGTAGCGATTATCAGGCTGCCTCCTGTTCACTTGTGACGTGCGGTAGGCTACTGTATAGTTACAGCATAGGACTCCACTCTAGTTGCAGTGGGGTCAACTGACGTTTTTGTTTCCACTCCTCTCTCATTGTAGTTTGGACTCCTCTCTAGCTGTGGCAGGGTAGGACTCCTCTTTAGTTGTGGTATGGAGCTACCTCTCTTGTTGCGGTAGAGTTCTCCTCTCGAATTGTGATGGGGGTGGCTCCCCTTGGGAGTCCTCTCGAGTTGCCTCAGTGCTTGGGGCTCACCTTGATTTGTGACGGGGAACTCGGTGTTCCTCTTGAGTCGCAGCAGGGGAATCTGGCCTCTTCTCCAGTTGAGGTGGGTAACTCAGGGTTCCTCTCGAGTTTCAGTGGGAAACTCAGGATTCCTCTTGAGTTGTGATGGGGAAACTCGGAGTTCATCTCGAGTTGCAACAGGGTAGTCAGGTCTCCTTTCGAGTTGAGATGAGGAATTTGGGTTTCCTCTCAAGTTGCAGCAGGGGAGTCAGGCCTCCTGTCAAGCTGTGAGGGGGAACTCAGGGTTCCTCTCTAGTTGCAACAGGGGACTTGGGTTTCCACTCGAGTTGTGGCTGGTAACACTGGGTAGCTCTCAAAGTTGCAGCATGAATCTTGGGGTTCCTTTCGAGTTACAGCAGGGTACTCAGAGCTCCTCTCAAGTTGTGGCAAGAACTCAGGGTTCCTCTTGAGTTTCAGGGCGGGACTCAGGGTTCCACTTGAGCCGTGGCAGGGGACTCAGTTATCTTCTCAAGTTGGGGGGCTACACATGGTTCCTCTTGTGTTGTGATGGGGCCTCCTCTTGTGATGTCTTGGGGAGACTGGTCTCTAGTGGAATGTGCAGGTTGGCTTCTCTCTTGTTCCAATGTGTGGGTGACTACTCACTAGTTTTGGCATGGGACTTCTCTCTAGATATGGATGGGATCAACCCTGTAGTTGTGGAGGGTTCGATTCTCTATCTTGAATCTATATTGATGTGGCAGGGGGATCCTCCTTAGTTGTGTAGTTGGGCTCCTCTCTAGTTGTGGTAAGGAGCTCTTCTCAAATTGTGATGGGTGCGGCTCCTTTCTGGTTGTTATGTGAAGGAGCCTTTTTCTAGTTGCAATGTGCAGGAGGCTACTCTCTAGTTGTGGTAGTGGGTGTTTTCTTTAGTTGTGGCATGGTGGGCTCCTTTCTACTCGTGGCAAGGGTCTTCTGTCTAATTGTGATATGTGGGTATGCTCCTTTCTAATGGTGATGTTCAGGGGGCTTATCTCTAGTTGTGGCAGGGGTCTCCTCTTTAGTTGCAGTGTTGGCCTCCTCTTTCGTTATGGTCTGTGTGGGAGTTCCACTCTAGTTGTGATGTGCATGGACACTTTTCTCTAATTGTGAGGTGTTGGGCACATTCCTATCTATCTGTGCAAGGGTTATTCACTCCAGTTAATGGCAGTGGTGCTCCACTCTAGTTACGATTTAAGGCAGGGGTGGCACCTCTGTAGTTGCAGTGATATGATCCGTACTATGTAGTTGCAGTGATATGCTCCTTATGCCTGAATGTCAGCTATCTAGTTGTGGTGTGCATTCAACTCTAGTTTTGGCAGTTGGGCTTCACTCTAGTGGTGAAATGCTACAGTGCTCTTCCCTAGTTGTACTCTTCCTGGGGTTGTCCTCTCTAGTTGTTGACTGGGGACTCCCGTCTTGTTGCAGTATGCTGTGTTGCTCCTCTCTAGGTGCAGGTTACTGGCACATCTTTATTTGTGGTTTGAGTGGCTACTCTCTAGTATTGGAGTGGATCCTCCTCTCTAGATGTGGTGTGCAGGACTGCTTCTTTCTAGGGGTGGAGTGTGGGACCTCCTTTCTACATGCAGTGTCTGGTTTGGCTTCTCTCCCCTGAAGGGGCAGGTTGAGGGAGTGTGTCAGACATGCCCGGGTGCCTTCCTGGGGTCAGCTCCACTAGTGCCTTTCTACTCAGATGAGGCCCCAGGCCTCCTTGGAGAGGAGGTGCGGACCGGGTGTCTCCACACGGCCAAGGCCTAGAGCCGTGAGGGCTCTGTCAGAGGGATGGGAAGAGCAACTGGACGGATGTTCAAGCCCTTGCTCTCCCAGCAGCCCCAGCGCACCATGGAGAGAAAGAGGCCCACTGTGCCCCTAGGTCAGGCCTGCCCCTCCATACACATGCTGTGCTGCTGGGGGAGCCAAGGAGGTTCCTGACAGACAGGCTCACCAGAGCTCTCTGAGGATGCAGGGGGCTGGAGCAGACGTGTGCGTGTGGTTCTGCATTTGCCTGTGAGTGTGGGTCCCCTAGCTGGTCCCCAGGCTCAGGGGAAAGAGCCCTGAGAAAAGACCTCCCCGAAGCGCTTTTCTCCCAGGCCTGGAAGCAGAGTGCGCTGGACACAGGCAAAGCGAGCTTCCTCTGGGGAAGAGGTGGCACGCAGCCGGCGAGTGTTTGCAAACCGGCCTTTGGAAGGCACTGGGGAGGTGTGCCCGCGGGAGAAGGCCAGTTCTGCTCAGAGGCCTGAATGCCAGAGTCAGAGCACAGCGTGTCCCCTGCCCTTGGCCAGCCTTGCAGTGACATTACTGGCTTCAAGTGGTACTGCCCCATGAAGGAGCAGGCTGCAGGAGTGTGTCAGACATGACCGTGTTGCCTTCCTGGGGTCAGCTCCGCTAGTGCCTTTCCACTAGAGCTAGGCCCCAGGCCTCCTAGGAGAGAAGGTGCGGACCAGCTGTCTCCACACTGCCAAGGCCTAGAGCCGTAATGCTCTCAGCCAAGAATGTCTGTGCAAGGATTGCAAAGGAAATGGGCTTTTCACAGCCCTCTCACTAAAACTTTAATGCTCTGAGGAGAACTGGAGTTCTCCCATTGTATAAGAGACTTCTTGCTTCAAATAGAGGCTGGCAAACACACGGCGGCTTGCTGTCTCTTCTTCCCTGAAGGAGGCTCGCTTTTCCCGTATCCTGAGAATTTCCTGTCCCAGGCTCCTGGAAAAGCGCTTCTTAGAGTTCCTTTCTTAAGGGCAGTTATCTCTGAACCTTGGGGAATAGGGAGTCGCCGCAAACACAAAAGGAAAGGTAAAGCCACGTGCACACATCTCTAGGGTCCCCTTTGCTCTGTAGGAGAGCTCTAGTGAGACTAGGTCTGTCCAGGAAATTCTTGGCTTTAACGGGAATGCATGCAGTTTCAGGAACTGCATACCAGACCTAGGGGCTCCAAGGCACCCATTTTGCTCGACTGGCCCTAAAGTTCTGCATAATAGTAGAATTTGAAAATCCATACAATTGCTCCTTTCAGACGTCTCACAGAGCTAGATTTTCTCCCACCTTTGTCAGTGTGGAAAGACAGGGCCAAAGCTGCTCCCCAAAGGTACTTGTGGCCTACATATGGGTAAAGGCCACTTTCAAGGGCTTAGCCCTGGAGGGGCCCCAAACATGCTAATCACACTCCCGCTGCTTGATTCCTCATTGGCAGTACTGCTCTCAGCCGGGAATGTCTGTGCCAGGATTGCAAAGGAAACGGGCATTTCACGGCCCTCTCACTAGAACTTTGCTACTCTGAGCAGAACTGGAAGTCTCCCGTTGTATCAGTGAACTCCTTGCTTCAAATAGAGGCTGGCAAACACACGGCAGCTTGCTGTCTCCTCTTCCCCGAAGGAGGCTCGCTTTTCCCGCATCCTGCGAATTTCCTGTCTCAGGCTCCTGGAAAAGCGCTATTAGAGTTCCTTTCTTAAGGGCAGTTATCCCTTAGCCTGGGGTACGAGGGAGTTGCTCCACTCTCAAAAGGAAAGGTAAAGCCACGTGCACACATCCTTGCGTCCTTTTTGCTCTGGAGGAGAGGTCTAGTGAGCCAGGGTCTCTCTGGAAATTTCTGGGCTTTGATGGGAACACACCCTGTCTGTTAATCTGTATATATCACCCAGGGGCCCCAGGGTAACTGATTCTCACAAGAGCTTGAACATCCACACAACTGCTCTTTTCCTACCTCTCACAGAGCCAGCTTTGTTCCACCCATTGGCAGGGTGGAAGGAAGAGGGGCAAAGCCCTTCCCCAGTGGGATTTGGGGCCAACTTCGAGAGGAAAGGCCCCTTTGAAGAGCTGAGCCCAGGAGGGCGCCCAATCATGCCAAACACATGCCCGCTGCTTTCTTCCTCATTGGCAGTACTGCTCTCAGCCGGGAATGTCTGTGCAATGATTGCAAAGGAAAACGGGATGTTCAAAGCCCTCTCACTTGAACTTTGGTGCTCTGAGCAGAGCTGGAGGTCTCCCGTTGTAGCAGCGAACTTCTTGCTTCAAATAGAGGCTGGGAAACACACCGCAGCTTTCTGTCTCTTCTTCCGCAAAGGAGGATCCCACATTTTGCGAATTTCCTGTCCCAGGCTCCTGGAAAAACACTTCTTAGAGTTCCTTTCTTTGAGCTTGGGGTAATAGGGAGTCACCCCACTCTGAAACTGAAAGGTCCAGCTACGTACACACATCTCTGGCGTCCCCTTTGCTGTGTAGGAGAGCTCTAGTGAGACTAGGTCTGTCCGGGAAAGTCTTGGCTTTAACGGGAAAACACCCAGTTTTAGGAAGTGCATACCAGACCTAAGAGCTAGAAACACCCATTTTGCTCGACTGGGCCCTAAAGTGCTGCATAATAGAAGAGCTTGAAAATCCATACAATTGCTCCCATCAGACGTCTTGCAGAGCTAGCTTTGCTCAAAGATTTGTCATTAGGGAAAGACAGGGCCAAAGCCGCTCCCCAAAGGTACTTGTGGCCTACATAGAGAGGAAAGGCCCCTTTGAGGAGCTGAGACCCGGAAGGTCCCCAATCATGCCAAACACACTCCCCCTGCTTGCTTCCTCATTGGCAGTACTGGTCTCAGCCAGGAATGTCTGTGCAAGGTTTGCAAAGGAAATGGGCATTTCACAGCCCTCTCACTAGAACGTTGCAGCTCTGAGCGGAACTGGAGGTCTCCCGTTGTATCAGTGAACTTCTTGCTTCAAATAGAGGCTGGCAAACACACGGCGGCTTGCTGTCTCTTTTTCCCTGAAGGAGGCTAGCTTTTCCCGCATCCTGCGAATTTCCTGCCCCAGGCTCCTGGAAAAGGGCTTCTTAGAATTCCTTTCTTAAGGGCAGTTATCTCTGAACCTTGGGGAATAGGGAGTCGCCCCAAATTGAAAAGGAAAGGTAAAGCCACGTGCACACATCTCTAGGGTCCCCTTTGCTCTGTAGGAGAGCTCTAGTGAGACTAGGTCTGTCCAGGAAATTCTTGGCTTTAACGGGAATGCATGCAGCTTCAGGAACTGCATACCAGACCTAGGGGCTCCAAGGCACCCATTTTGCTCGACTGGCCCTAAAGTTCTGCATAATAGTAGAATTTGAAAATCCATACAATTGCTCCCTTCAGACATCTCACAG
The DNA here is from genome assembly GCF_910594005.1 of Cervus elaphus. Classification (NCBI taxonomy): domain Eukaryota; kingdom Metazoa; phylum Chordata; class Mammalia; order Artiodactyla; family Cervidae; genus Cervus; species Cervus elaphus. Next base: position 5,465,745 of record NC_057841.1, on the reverse strand, counting down.
AGCTAGATTTTCTCCCACCTTTGTCAGTGTGGAAAGACAGGGCCAAAGCCGCTCCCCAAAGGCACTTGAGGCCTACATATGGGTAAAGGCCACTTTCAAGGGCTTAGCCCAGGAGGGCCCCCAGTCATGCTAATCACACTCCTGCGGCTTGATTCCTCATTGGCAGTACTGCTCTCAGCCGGGAATGTCTGTGCCAGGATTGCAAAGGAAACGGGCATTTCACGGCCCTCTCCCTAGAACTTTGCTGCTCTGAGCAGAACTGGAGGTCTCCCGTTGTATCAGTGAACTTCTTGCTTCAAATAGAGGCTGGCAAACACACGGCAGCTTGCTGTCTCCTCTTCCCCGAAGGAGGCTCACTCTATCCGCATCTGCAAATTTCCTGTCCCAGCTTCCTGGAAAAGTGCTCCTTAGAGTTCCTTTCTTAAGGGCAGTTATCCCTGAGCCTGCGGTATGAGGGAGTTGCTCCACTCTCAAAAGGAAATGTACAGCCACATGCACACATCTTTTGCATCCCTTTTGCTCTGTAGGAGAGGTCTAGTGAGCCAGGGTCTCTCTGGAAATTTCTGGGCTTTGATGGGAACACACCCTGTATGTTAACCTGCATACCCGACCTAGGCGCCCCAGAGCCAGAGATTCTCTCGAGTTGTCCCTGAGGTGATTCAGACTAGCAAGAGCTTGAAAATTCCCCAATTGCCCTTTTCGTACCTATCACAGAGCTAGCTTTGCTCCACCCTTTGGCAGAGCAGGAGGAGGAGTGCTGAAGCCCCTCCCCAAAGGGGCTTTAGGGCTACGTCAACAGGAAAGGCCCCTTTGAGGAGCTGAGCCCAGGAAGGCACCCTGTCATGTCAAACACACTCCTGCTGCTTGCTTCCTTTGGACAGTCCTGCTATCAACAGGGAATGCCTTTGCAAGTATCGCAAAGGGAAGCGGAGATACACGGCCCTGCCTCTGGATCTTTGGTCCTCTGAGCAGATCTGGAGGTCTCCCATTGTGTTAGCCAACCTGTTCCTTCCCAATAGAGGCTTGCAAACACACGCCGGCTGGCTCCCTTCTCACCCCTGAAGGATTCTTGGTTTCCCCACATCCTGAGATCTCCCTGTAACAGCCCTCTGGAAAAGTACTTCTTGGAGTTTTTAGGGGCAATTATCCCTGGGCTTGGCGCCTTAGAGCGTAGCCACACATTCACTTGAATGGCACAGCCACCTCCACACATCTCTTCCCTCCCCTTTGCTCTGGAGGAGAGCTCTTGTGAGCCTCGATCTGTCAGGGAAATTCTTGCCTTTGATGGGAACACACCGTGTATGTCAACCTGCATACCGGACCTGGGCCCTCTCTGTTGGCACCCCCTAGCCTGACCGTCGCAGAAAGGCCTCGCCTTTGGAGTCAAGGCCTTTACCGCTTTACCCCTTCGCATAAAGCTCTGAACCGCGAGGTTTTCCCAAGCAGCCTAGTGTGGGATGGAACTCCAAGGGATTTATCCTGCCTGGTGATTTCACCTGCTGGGATTCCACAACCCTTAGTCTGGCCGGCTGGCCCAGTCCTGCTTCCGGCACTTTGCAGGCCAGCGGGCCCTTGACCACCTGCTGGGATGGGAAAGGGAAAGGTCCATGAATTGCACCCTAGAAACTTAGTAGGGTGCATGGATTTCAAAACCTGGTGGCCACCCAGGCAGGAAAGAAGGGAGGAGGGCACCTTGCTGCCCTTTCATGGGGGAATGTGTGGCTGTCCTGCTGGGGGACTTTCCATGGGGACCCTGTGCAATAAGTTTGGTATTTTGGAACTGAATAATTAGAACGTGTAAAAATTTTAATATATGAAGAAAAAACAAAACAAAACAAAACAAGCTCCAAGTTGTTTTGCAAATTGAGGTCTCAAACTTGACGACCTATTTTCCTTCTACTGTGGCATTCTATGAAGAAATGTGCATTTAAGAAGAGTCAGAAAAGTGAGGGAAACAGAAAACCCAGAGGTGCCCCTGTAGTTTGGTGACGGCCTTAGGAGGTCACTTGTAAATGCTGCTGACTAATCAGGAGGCAGTCTCTTCCTGTGGCTGATGGGCACAGAGCTCTGCAGGCTTGTCCTTTGCATGGATGTTCTTGTTTGTGGAAATCCAGCTCGGAGCCATCTCCCGATGTGTAAGAATTTCCCAGACTAGACCCCTAGGCAAATCCCGCAGGGCCAGAGGCTCCTTCCTTCATTGTATTTGTCCGTTGGACTGAAAACCAGCAATGCCATCTTTTTTTTTCAATCTAGTCTATCATCCAGGGCTTGGAGTAATATTTCTCTCCCCCTCAATAGGCTTGGGTTCCAGGGATGAACTATCGTCAGTTGTCCACGATTTTGCAGATGAGGAAACTGAGAGCCAGAGAGGGTGGAGGACTGTCCAAGGGAGAATGGGATATCCTTCCAGGAACCCTGGCTCCTGGGTTTTTAATGAGCTTCCTACCCAGCCTGGTCATTAACTGGCAAGTGTTGATGTTGAGAATAAACTGTTGGTGGAAAGGTCAAAGGCTCTTTGAAAGAACGTGCCTACCAGCTGCGCATCTTGTGGACTATTTTCATTGTACTCCCCGACCCTTGGAAAGTGCTGGGCACAGGGCAGATGCTTCATTTTTATTGAATATGTTCAATTTCACATAATAATATCCATAGTGGCAGCAACACTATGAGGTATATTAGAACTCCGATTGTCACAGTTGGTACTTCACAGATCAGTAAAGAAAGAAAACTTTTTATTAGGAAGACTGTAAGAGAATTGCTAAGTTTTAAGTTTATCCCACAAGGATATTTTAAAAAAATGAAACAAATCTCTCTGATCATCACCAAGGCTATCGGAGGTCTGTTGAGGACCCCACGCAAGGGAGCTTCTGCCTCTTGGGACACCCCTGCTTCAGCATCTCCCTAAGCCAGCAACCTGGGACAGCTGAGTACACTTAAAGTTCCTTCCTTGACCTAGGGAGTTTTTCTGGAAGACAATTTTTTGACAGATAGGGGTGGGGGGAGGTTTTGGGATGTCTCAAGTGCAGGCCATTTATTGTGCACTCTATTTCTCTTTCTGTTCCCTGGTGACTCAGTTGGTAAAGAGTCTGCCTGCAACGCATGAGACCCGGGTTCAATCCCTGGGTCGGGAAGATCTCCTGGAGAAGCAAAGGACAACCCACTCCAGTATTCTTGCCTGAAGAATTCAATAGACTGAGGAGCCTGGTGGGCTACAAAGGGTTGGACATGGCTGAGTGCCCGAACACTTACATTTAGTGTTATTTCATCAGCTCCACCTCAGATCATCAGGCATTAGATCCTAGACGTTGGGGGCCCCTGCTTTAGTTCCCTCTTTCATCTTCTACACAGCTCCAGCCTGCTTCCTTGTCCTCTTCCACCTGCAGAACTACCTGCCAGGCTTCTCTGAGTGTGACTGAGAGTCTCCTTCCCTCGGAGTCCCTTCTCCTAACTGGGTTTCCCTGATCTCCATTTAGGCACTTTTGCCCCAGGTGGTGCTAGTGGTAAAGAACCTACCTGCCAATGCAGGAATCCTATCCCTGGGTTGGGAAGATCCCCTGGAGGAGGGCATGGCAACCCACTCCAGTATTCTTGCCCGGAAAATTCCCATGGACAAAGGAGCCCGGCTTCTCATTGCAGCACTTTCTCTGGTTGCAGAACTTGGGCTCTGGAGCATGCAAGTACTTTAGTAGTTGTACGGGGGCTTCGTTGCCCCTGGGCATGTGGAATCTTCTAGGACCAGGGATTGAACCCGTGTTCCCTGCATTGGTAGGCAGATCCTTTACCACCGGACCACCAGGGACATCTCCTGTTCTCTTTCACTAGAGAACGATATTTAAAACATACATGTAGGAGCTATGCTCAGCTGACAATACTTGGAAATATATACATGTATTCCAGCTTACCTTTGAACATATTCAGTTAAAGGTAATTTGTGATGATGTCTTCATGGATCTTGTAACCTTTCCTTTTGTTTATCCGTAACTTCCCACACCAATAGTAAGATACCTGGCTTCCACCACTTGTCATGTATAGAATTCAGTGCTTGTCCCATGTGGTTACTGAAAAAAACTGTCCTCCAAAGGAGGCTGTGCATGCATCCCACCAGTATCTTGAGTATGTTTCTGTAGGAGAGTTTACTATTAGTATAACCTCCATGGCCCGGTGTCTATTTCAATCTTTACCAGTTATGAATGGGCTTATTTACTCTAGTTTTCTTGGACAATTTGAGTACAGATTCTTTGTTAGATATGCATTTTTTAGGAAAACGATTTTATTTATTTTTGGCTGTGTTGGGTCTTTGTGTGTGGGCTTTTCCCTAGTTTGGGTGAGCGTGGGCCATAACTAGTGGTGTGCAGGCTTCTCACTGCAGTGGCTCCTCTTGTTGTGGGGCAGAGGCTCAATCTATACAATAAACCAAACCAAATCAAATTATTAGAATTAAAATATCTCATTCAGAGAAGTTAAAAACCACAGAACAGAATACAGAAAAACCAAGGATTTACAACTAGAGAATACTGTTAATTAAATATATCCTAGTCTCTAAAATTCTATTATGTTATTTCTTATTCAAAGATTTGCTGAATCTTAGATTCATTTTTACCTGAGATGGAAGAAAAATTCTTAAAGCCCATCACTTCACATTTTGGCTTGATTGTTTCTAAGAGTTCTGGAGCTGAAATAAATATGCACTTTATATATTCAGTTACTTTTTATTAATCAAAGGAAGAGACACTTCTATATGCACCTACAGCTCTAGAATGTTATCAATTAATGATAAAACTAAACTCGAAACTTTCAGTAACTTTCATCAGAAGAAAACAAAATTCTTAATTAATGGTTTCAGTAGAAAATAATTCAACAACATGGAAAATCATATTTTCATGGCTATTAACACTATTCTGTAGCTCCCCTCGATACCAAGAAAACCTTATGATAAAGACCATGTTTTTGCTCAACACATACAGTATTTGTCCAAGTACCACAAAACACTTAAACCTGAAAAAAGCAGAATTATGTATCAGAGCACTTAAACACATTCTGTTCTTAAACAAAGTTCTGTTAATGGTAAAAGCAAGAACATGAAGCCTATGTGGAGGACACAGGAAGACGTTTTAATAGTTCGGCACTTTTAAAGGATAAGTACTGGGTAAGTAGACTAGAAACAATTAGAATCCAACCCATTAAAGACCATGGCTCCACAGAGTGAGCTGAGCTAATGAGGGCCTGGCTTGCCCTGGCCTGTGGCGTCACTGCTCAGGGGAAGCCGGGGCTCCAGGCAGGCACGTTGTAGACAGGCTGCTACCCAAGGAGGAGAGCGTGCCAGTCGGGGGTGGAGGCAACGCCAGAGGGAGGGAAAGGATGCTCACTCTCAGGGGCCCTGGGCCCACAGGTCTAAACCCCATGAGGCCAGACAGTGAGAACCCTGAATCCCACACTTAGAATCCTCTGCGACACAGGCTCACCTGCTCCTGAAGCCTGTCCAGGTCTGTGACCACACAGACAAGCTGAGTGCTGGAAGTGGAGATGATGGGCTTTGTTTCAGAAGGGCCACTCGCTTGGTCTTCGCGAAGTCCTTGGGTGATAGAAAGATCTTTGCTGCCAGTTACCAAAGGCTTTTTAACATCCTTAGCACTTTCATTAGAGATGGGCCTGAGTAAAGGCTGAAAAAGGATTTCAGCAATAAAATGTTTCCACCTGCAAGATACATGAGCATGTAACTCAACACAAAATGCCAGCTGTCCACAAAGTATTAAGTGAAAGTTAACTCAAGAAAGGATACCACATCCTGTCTCTCCAGGTAGGTGTGAAAAACAGAAACAGGACAAACTTTGATCCTATGTGCATTTCCCCTCCTTGACTTAAGTAACAGTCAGAAAGTAAGCAAGAGGTCCCGAAACTAATGGAAAATTGAGATCCGGAACATCATAGGTTTTAAAAAGTTAATTAACTGCTTAAGGTAAACGATTTACTGTATTTACTTAATAAATTATTATCATAAGGGTAAAAAATAAAAGTCTCAACCTCAATTATGCTTCAAGTAATACAAACGACATAAGTGTTCTCTGCATAATGGACTGCTACAAGGGAAAAAAAAAATCTAAGAGAAGAGCACTTGCATTGAGAAAAGAATGGAATATTCTAGGTGTAAGAATAATCACTGGCTGGCATCTTGCTGGGGATGATGAAGCAAGTCCAGGCCTCAGAGGATCATATCAAGTCCATGGTGTCCCAGGAACTGCACGATCTTCATGAATAGTTTCATAGGGCAGGGTGCTCTACTGAGACTCCTCTGAGTAGAGGGAGGCAAAGGAGGAAGAGGAGAGGAACGTGGATGGAGCACCATTATCTGCTGGGCACCTTCGTTATCAGTTTGCTGGGCAAGAAATCTCTTTACTCCTCACCTCACAACAAGCATATGTAGAAGCTGTGTTCCTATTTTACAGACTAAGAATCTGAGATTCAGCCAATTTCCCTAAGACCACAAAATTAAAAAGAGCAGCAGGGCCAAGGTCTGACTTTGACTTGAAGCCTGTGCTTTTTCCACTGAAACACTCTCCTCCAGTTGACAGAGTGCTTCCGTGTCCGTGGATGATGGCTTCTCCATGTCATCTTTCCTACACTTCCGCTCACGCTTTCTTATACTCATCACCTTGCACTGGCCGGGGTGTGTGTCTATCACTGAGTTGTCTGTGCAGCAGGCATCTCTGAGGCCTGGAGCGGACGTGGTGGGGCCGGGTGCTCAGCACTGGACCACTGTGGCTTTATGCACAAAAACTGATCAGTCATCATAGGCATGTGAATACCTAATACAGCCAAGCTGAAAAGGGTTTCTGAAACGAAGGCAAGGTTAATCAATTTTACAACCTTCTAATTTCAGCCACTTGGTGTTTTTCAATTTCCAAATATTAAGGAAAAAATGTGGATATTTTTATCATCTTCATTAAAATGATCATCTCTGTTTTATGGTGCCTCTGTATTGGAGGCACCTTACAAAGATTCTGGTTTTCCTAAGGGAAAATGAGGTCAATGCGGTGCTTTTCAAAAGGACAAAGCAATGAATATGTGACAACTGATGCCCCTAAAGGTCACATAAACAAGAGTGAAAAGGAAATCCAGTGCAACGGACAGAAACTTGGGAAGTTGGACTATAGCCCTTGCATCAACCTCTCATGACCACATGGGCTTTAAAAATCTTGGCACGTTTAGCTTAACCTATCTTTAATTCATTTCAGTCTTGATTAGGGATGAGCACCAGCCAGCCCTCACCTCCTTGACAAATATGGAGTACCGTGCCAGATCTGCAGCGTCAGTCTCCACAGACGATGCGCCAGCAGCGGCAAGAACATCTTGTCAGACCAGCACCTCCGAAGGCTGCTCCACGTCCTATGAGAAGCCAAAAGGTGATACAAGCTCCCAGCTAGAGGTAAAAACGCACAGTTAAGGAGTCGCAGTGGAAGGGCTAACAGCTAAAATCTTCAACAGACAAGCCAAGAGTGAAGCCAATGACATTCTGAAGAATCCTATGAGGTCAGCGAAGATTTAGGGAGGTGGAGTGGACAGCCAAGAGGCCTGTAACGCTGTTTTCTAATTTTCCATGACTCCTTCTCCCAGGCATTTGATGCATATTAAACATATATAACAATCAGAAATAATTAGTTAACAGGTACTTTATAATAAAGCAACAAATGCAAATTGGAGTGGCAGTCACTTGCAAGGGTTTAATCTTTGGTTTTGAATTCGTCCTGTCTTCCCTTCCACTCCTGAATATGCTATTTAAATATAGGAAGTCAATTACACATGGCTACTTTTGCAAAGACAGCTGAAAATGAACTTTTGAGGCTAAAAGAGTGCAGTTTAGATGGAAGTTGGCCACACAAAAGGGAGCACAGTGGAGTGGAGCTTTGTGGCTACAGGAACAGCCACCTGGGTGAGCAGGCACCAGGGACGCCTAAAGCGTGACTAGATGCAAACACGTCTGGAAAGCGTAGGCTGACCCCAGCCACCCGCCCACTGTCCCAGGACTGGGCCAAGGGCTCTGGAGGCCTGAGGCAGCAGTCCGAGCTGAGAGTCATCCTCTGGAGGGAAGGGTCATTCTGATCCTTTACCTCAGCTTGAGAGGGAAGTGGAGGGTAGCCACAAGGCTACAAAAAAAGGCTGTCACTTAAGCACAGCAGGGGTTATATCCCCTTGACACATTATATTCAGAAGCGAAAATGTGGTCTCCTTCCCCTGTTCTTAAAGTATCCTTTACATCATCTCTATACAGCTGGAAGCTCTAGAAACCTTTTTTTAAAAAAGAACTTAAACTGTATCTTCAGGGTCTAACTTACTTCCCTGGTGGCTCTGACGGTAAATCATCTGCATGCAATGCAGGAGACCTGGGTTTGATCCCTGGGTCAGGAATGGGTACCCACTCCAGTAATCTTGCTTGGAAAATTTCATGGACAGAGGAGCCTGGTAGGCTACAATCCATGGGGTTGCAAAGAGTTGGACACAACTGAGCAAGTAACACTACTGGAAGACAGCAAAAGGTCAAAGTGCTCCCAGGGCGCTAAGGCCACCAAGAAGACTTGGTGAAAGGAATTAGCCCGCTTAACGATAGCCTCTGTCACTTTGAGGATGTTACCTGGTGCATCTTCCAGGACGTCTGTAAGTGCTGCTTCTAAGGATCCCGCTATTTCTCTAAATCTGAGAGAAAAAACAAGAGTGTAAATGGCTGTTTTCTCTGCTTCAGGTGCCTCTCCCCCCAGCCTCCCCCTCCCCAGGCAATAGGACCATTCTCCTGCTTGCTTGTAGGGCCAGTGCCTTAGAGATGCCCCAGCAGCCCTGATGCCTGGCCTCCAGATTTTTTTTCTTACTGAGCAGGAAATAAACTTATCTGAATTACTTGACCAGGAAGCCATTTCTGGCAAGTCCCACCACCTATATAATCAGGTAATCACTTCAGGGCCATAAGACTGGTTTTTCCAGTCCTCTTAGCTCCACACTATCAGAAGAAAGCAAATGTCCCTCAAACTAAGAAATGCAGAAGTTATGTTCTATATCTTTGCAGCTTGAGACATATCACTGAAAGTAGGCAGTTAAACTAGAACAAGTCTCTGCCTGGCACTCATCAAATGTCTGCTGCCTGTCTCTCGTGCTGCTATTGGTAACTGCAGGCCCACCCTGAGGCTCAGGATCTGCTTTCTGGATGGGTTTTCTGTTTTCTCTGCTGGGCCATTTGTCATTTCATACCATCTTCTCACAGCCTTCTGTTTTAATACCTCATGTGGACACATTTTTATGACTGTGAAATGAAACCGTGTGTGTATTCATTTCCTTAATTAGCTGCCTATGTAGCATCCTCCTTCCCACCTATATAACCCTTCCATGTTCATACTTTCTTTACCATACATTCTTCTGTCACCCACTAGTTCCCTTGCTACCAATAAATTCTGACACATACTTAACATCAATTTACCTAATCCACAATCTTGGTTTTTTGGATAGCACTTACATGCTTTTTAAAAGCAGTCCAGAGACTGATCTTCAGGAAACTGGAGAGTAAACGCAGCAGCACTTCATAGAAATAGCAGCAGCCCTGCCCTCAAAGGCACGAGTGGCTGAGAGCAGAGGACCCTGGCCCACCCTGCCTGCTGGAGCTGGCCGCTCCCCACAGCTTCCCTGTGCCACACGCAGGAAAGAACTCAGCGACTGCCCCGTGAAGCCTTTGAAAGGCGAGTCTCTCCAAGCAGCAGGAAGAGGCCCAGAAGGAGGCAGAAGAGCAGTGGAGGAAGAGAAGGGAGCACTGGAGAACCGCAAAGAAGGCGGTGCTCCTGAGCACACTGGGGGGAGAGGGCAGGGGCTGCCTTGCAGTGACGAGAGCAGACCAGCTCCTGCGTTCGCCTCAGACCCCGAATCCCACCGTTTGCCCACATGTTAACACACGAAACACAGGAAGGAAGCTTCAGCACAGAAAAGGCCTGGCACCAACACAGCATTGTTCAGAACGCGGAAAACCAGAAGCCACCTTCACAGCCCCAAGGAAGGGAAGGTTTCTGTAACATGCGGCACAGTTCCTACTGAATGCAGCGTGAAGAGAGGTCAGCTGGAAGTTCTGCGGCCATCAGAGGAATAGGTATCATTCAGTGTAAGTAATGACACAGGATAAAACTGTATGTATGCCACAACAATCTGAAAACCATACAAACGAGAAAGTGCAAGACACAAATGCAGCAGACCCCTAACATTAATGCCTTTTAATCAGACGTGCAGATGACGTGTGACCAGGTGTGAGATCCCTAAGACTAAAACTGTCTATGTCATGTGACCCAGTTGTCCCCTCTCCCTACCCTCCAGGAGTCCAGCACCAGCCCCTCAAGTAGCTTTGCTGGCCAGTAACTTCCAGGATTGAGGTGTTAGGTTGTACTTCTTAGAAAATAAACAAAGTGAGATGTTACTTTGGTGAAATTTGAAAAGTTATGCTATAGTTTTCACAGGTATATGGGATGCCATTCTACTCTTGATAGAGGCTTTGTAAGAAAGGCAACCCCAAATACAAACACTCCTAACTCTTCCATTTGGGTATGGGGATGATCTGGAGACACACACCCCTCCCCCACACACGGCTCTACTGACGCATGGACACAACTTGAGGAGGGTGGAGGGGAAGGAAGGCGCATCAGTACCACGCACACTCCATGCTGTAGAGCAGCTACACCACACTAAGCATGTGCTGAATGGAGCAGAGAACACACATGTGACCATCCTGGGAGCATACACCATTCTAGCAAAAGCTCAATCAAAAAAGACACACCACTGCCTGTGGCACTTAGGGCGCTAACACCCAGCTTCCAGGCAGCCACTGATTTACTACCATTTGAAACTGCTGGGGCCCATGTGTATTTAATCTCTTTCTATGAAAACTAATGCCTAACCCTACTTTCCAAAACTCCTGAAGAACAAATGAAGTGTTGACACAATAGGGTGTGTTGACACAACAGGGGACCAGAGACAGAAGGGGTGCCCGTGTGCTCACAGAATGGAGGTGGTGGGAGGGGTGCCTTTTTCCCTGAAGATGACGGGGATGTCGGCACAGAGTCAGACCCTGAGAGTGCAATATTAGTACCGATATTCCTTCCTAGGAATTTGCTGAAACATCACCATCCTACTGGCCTTTAGGCTTACTTTAAATGACCCTGAAGTGAATCAGACAGCAAAACAGCTTTGACACCAGCCATGTTCGCAGAACATTCTGTTATCCCAGAGAATAAATAACCCAACCACTGACAAAAATCAACAGAATGGTGTTCTATAAAGTATTACTTGAATTTCTTTTTAAGTGGAAGAGCAAATGCATGGAAAACAGGTTCCACACTTCATAACTCAAACCTAACTTTTTAAATTTCATCAATTTTAAATAAAACTATTCACAAAGAAAAGTTAAGCAATTCCTTTGAATGCTTATGGCTAGACTCTGGTGAAGATTAAAAATGTCTTTCATGCCCTGGCGCCCCGCCCCCGCGACTTGAAGGGGCCGGGGCTGCGGCCACCTCAGAGCCTCAGAGTCGCGTGCGTGGGGTGTGGGGCAGTGCTGAGGAGACGAGCCTGAGGCACGGAGGCTGAGGCGAGCTAGATGCTAGAACAGTCCAAGGAGCTGCAGCGCGGCGGGAGCCCGTAGCCAGAGCAGTCCCGGAGCAGAAACGGCCGCTGTCACCACCGCTGTCCGCGGAGCCCAGCTGAACTGGCCATGGCCTTGTCGATGCTGCTGAACGGGTTGAAGGAGGAGGACAAAGAGCCCATCATCGAGCTCTTGTCAAGGCTGGCAGTGATGGTGAAAGCATAGGAAACTGCCCCTTTTCCCAGAGGCTCTTCATGATTCTTTGGCTCAGAGGAGTTGTGTCACAACTGTTGACCTGAAAAGGAAGCCTGCAGACCTGCAGAACTTGGCTCTGGGGACCCACCTACCATTTATAACTTTCAACAGTGAGGTCAAAATGGATGTAAATAAGATTGAAGAATTTCTTGAAGAAGGCTTATGCCCTCCCAAGTACTTAAAGCTTTCAGCAAAACACCCAGAATCAAATACTGCTGGAATGGACATCTTTGCCAGATTCTCTGCATATATCAAGAATTCAACGCCAGAGGCTAATGCAGCTGTGGAGCGGGGTCTCTTGAAAACACTGCAGAAAGTAGATGAATATCTGAATTCTCCCCTCCCTGATGAAATTGATGAGACTAGTATGGAGGACATCAAGTTTTCCACATGTAAATTTCTGGATGGCAATGAAATGACACTAACTGACTGCAACCTGCTGCCCAAGCTGCACATTGTCAAGGTGGTGGTGAAAAAATACCCCTAAACTTTGATATTCCAAAAGGAGTGACTGGCACCTGGAGATACCTAACTAATGCCTACAGTAGGGATGAGTTCACCAACACCTGCCCCAGTGATAAGGTTGAAATAGCATACAGTGATGTCGCCAAAAGACATCAAAAGACATTACCAAATAAAAGAGGACTTATGAGAGAAATGTCTTCACATCTTCCCCTGACTAAGAACATACTTTTCCTAACAGACTGCTCCTCTTCCTAGAAAGTAGAAACTTTATTTGGCATGAACGTGCAGTTATTCCAGATTAGGATAAAGCATAGACAAGGTATAGTAGCTGTCTTGAAATATATATACTCCTAAGCAGTAGTACTTTGAAATTCCTTTATCCTGCCTATATCCCCAAGCCCATATTCTCGTCTCCTCCAATTTGGAGACACTCCATCACAAGCTTTCACTTTAAAAGTAGTTTGCCATCTCTCTGGAGCCTTCATCACTGGAGTCCATTCACTGTGTATTGATGACAGAACTTTTGAGGTGCACTGTTCAACCGTTAAAATAGTAACTGTAAAAAAATAAAAACAAAAACAAAACAAACAAAAAAAAGTCTTTCATGGGACTGGCTGAGTTTCGGCATAGTTTAAGACTCAATTACCAGCTTTGAGAGAACCTATGATGAGAGGAAGACGGGCTGAGGCCAGGCTGTGCTACCCTGCAGGGCCCAGAGCTCCAGAAGGCAGAATGACATGACAGTGCAAGATTACCAAGTGTGGGGGTCTGGGGTCTGGGGAAATGACTAGCTAAGAGGTGTTTGGAGGCAGTAAACAGGAGTATGGGCTGTGATGGTTCTTAGATATCTAAAGCAATCTAAGCCAAAATGTAGACTACAGGAGACACGGAAAGTTTAAATATTATTTTTCTACTGCACTCTTACACTATAAAATGATGCTTCACCATTTAAAATTTTTCTCACAAACCAAAAGGGCTTCTTGCCCTGGCTACATCTTGATCACCATATAACGATTACATCCCATGCAGTCCATGAGTATCTCAGACAAACAAATCCTTAATTTCTTACCTACATGATAACATAAACTTGAAAAATTAAGTATAAAGCTCAGTATTGTATGTAAAAGAGCACCATACTAACAGTCTGACAGCTTTGATTTCATCATCAAAAGAGGATTATATACATTCTCAATCATGGCAAGTCAAGGGATTTAATATATTTCCCTCTCTGTAATTATTCCTAAGAACTCCAGGGAAGGACTGCATCATAATTAATGAAAGCATCCAGCAATTTAAACAAAAAGCTTGCAAGTCTTTAAAAACCACTCTAAATAATAAAATACTCTAGTTAACACCATTCTATGGAGGAACTCACTGTGATCTCATTCAAGAGAATCTTTTTCTAGGGGAACATACATTGTTAAGAAGTTATCCTAAATTGCCCCCAAATTGTCTACAGGACCACTTACTGACACTGGTGATATCATTATGCTATCTGGAAAGAAAGTGTCACCATTTTCCAGAATACTCACCAAGATTATAAAGGAAGCCAAAATAATAACTACAATTCTTATACATTGATGGATGGAATCAGCTACACAAAGAATATTTCAAGAAAGAACACTTTTCCTGATTCCCTCTGAGGATAAAAATGTTACAGATGAGCAAAACTACAGATGAAGGATAGGTCTGCTATTTGAAGCAAGTGATGGAAGAGGAAAGTGGAGAGGAAGAGCTGCTAGGTGACCAGCTCTCTGTCTCTTCATGGTGAATGAAGACATAGCACCTGGGAATGAAGCTGGGCCTGGTCTAGCTCCCTTGGAATCTAGCGTTCTCAGCTTGCTAATGACAAGAGAGTAAAACTTAATCCTTTTGTCATACAGGCCAGAACTTTGGCAATCATGATACTTCTTGTGCGTTTCTGTTCTAAATTGTTTCCCAAGGAATAATATGATGATCTCCAAGAAGGGGCTGTAAGATGGAGTTCAGTCCATCTGAACTGGTGTTCAAATCCTATTTCAGAAGGGTGGAGGTGATGGGAATAAATTACTGACCTTATTTGAAAATAAACAGGCAAGTTCCACTTATTATTGAAGCTGTGATAGGCAGGATGTGCTCTTAATCTTTTTACACTGGCCTGTGATCCACACTGCCGTTCAAATGTTCTTACAAAATCCATACTTATGGTATATTTCTAAAATAAGAACAAACAGGTGGAATTTTCACTTTAAGGAAACTAACCAGAATTGGGATCACATACTGAAAAATGGAAATCAAGATAAAGATCAACACACAGAATCATAGGGTTAAGATCTCATTAGGCCCTTACAGGATCTTCCTCTGAAGATCCCCACACTGAGTGATGCCCAAAGTGGTTCTATGACTTGCTCAAGGTCTTAGGTGGCAAGCCCATCTAGAGACCCAGGTATGCTAAGTCCAGTGGTCTTTAAGTGACAGCTCTCACTCATCTTCTAGGGCACCCCTAACTGTCCAATGGAACCACGAGAGATCACAGATTAAGCGGTATAGTTTTCACTGCCTTTCGAGAAGAAGTACAAAATTTAAAGAAAGGGAAGAAAGGAGGGAAGAAAAGGAAAGCAATTACTCAAAGCATGTGAGTAATTACATCATTTTTATAGATGGGACAGCATGAAGACTGACAAGGGGAATCTAGCAACACCACTAAGAGCAGCAGGTAACACTTACTGAACATGTATCATCTGGACACAGTGTTTACAATTGTGTTATTTAATTTAACCCAGAAAACTACACTACTAGGTTAACTGCTTTCATTATCATCTCCCATAGAGATGACACTTTCTCTTCTGCTCAGGCTCAGAGAGAACTGACTCAGAAACAAAGCAAGGAAACAGAGGAACCAGAAGCCCAGACAGTCAGCAGTGCAAACCTGCAGCTGCATATCCTTTGGCAAGGGCTCTCAGTCCCCCGGCTCTAGGGGGAACACTGCAGGATTTCCCACGTACTTCTCACTGAAGAGAAGCTCCATTCTGGGTCACCAAACCAATCGCCTAAATATGATGTCTGTGATTACATGGGAATTGTAGTACAGTAAACACCATATAGTGTTAAATTCCTTTCAACTGGTTTGGAGCTGCTGCTGCTAAGTCGCCTCACTCCTGTCCGACTCTGTGTGACCCCACAGACGGCAGCCCAACAGGCTCCCATATCCCTGGGATTCTCCAGGCAAGAACACTGGAGTGGATTGCCATTTCCTTTCCCAGTGCATGAAAGTGAAAAGTGAAGGTGAAGTCTCGCAGTTGTGTCCGACTCTTAGCTACACTTACTGAATTCCCTAAGTGTGCTCTAGATGTGAGGAGCTGAGACAAAGAAAAGTTATTACTCATCCCTTTTGGGATAAAACCACACCCCTGCATATAATGGATATTAAAGCAATGCAAAAATACTTCTCTCTTCTCAAAAGCATGTCTCATTAACACTGAAAACTGAAAGCATTTCTTGCAAGAAATGTAACCACGAACATTAAGTATTGGTTTAGAATTCTAAAGTCAATGATTTCATCAGAAAGCTTCATTCCTGAGCTGAAATATCTCCTGAGCCTAACACGATCAATATGATTCTCTAAAGAGGGATGTAAAGGGTCTAGCATTAGCATTAAGACCATTACCTCATTCTGCTTATGGTATCTATTTTTAAAAGCCATACTTTATTTATTTACAAAGATCTATTTTATAAAGTCACAAAACTCAGTGTCACATAACTGGTTGAAAATCATATTACTTAATTATATGGTTCAACATACTGTAACAAGGGTCAAGAGAATAGATAAGTGGTATTTCTGATAGTAAAGTTCTAAATTTGTGAACTTCACCTGTTGTGAAGTTATTAGGCCCAGGCTCACCACACTCAACTTGTACCTCTCTACACTTTAAAGATCAGTAAGCAAAGCGACCAAGCACAATTAGAAAAAGAGGCAAATAGAGCTGCTAGAAATGAAAATAATGATAAATTTGAAACATGTGAAAAGGAATTTAGACACAACTGAAAAAGGAATTCTTGAACTAGAAGAAAAATCCCAAGAAATTACCCAGAATGTAGCACAAAGAGATGAAAAATAAAAAAATAAATTCAGGAAACATGAAAGATAAAGTGAGGATAATTAATTAAGAGTTCTAAAAGCAAATAATAAAGGAATGAGAAAGAAGCACAACTGAGTTAATGAATAAAAATGATACAGAAATGATTTAAAAAACCACCAATCCTCAGATTCAGAAAATCCAACAAATGTTAAATTCAGCAAATAAAAAAAAGTCCACACTAGATAGATCAGAATGAAACAGCACACCAAAGTCACTGGGAAAATTTTAAAAGGGGAAAAAGCCATTATAACTACCAACCAACAACAGCAACAACTACTTTCAAATGACAAAGTTCAAACTGCAGAGAATAATACTTCCAGCAAAACTACGTTTCAAACATAAAAGGTATAAAGTTATTTGCAAACAAATACTAACCGAGGGTTTATCATAAAAAAGTGAAATTTATTATCAACAGAAATTTGTAAGAGATGAATTTCAGGAGGAAGGAAAATGATCCAAGAGAAAAGGTATAACATCCAAGAAGGAACAATAAGCAAAGGAAATGATAAACATGTGGAATAATTTTGAGAGGAGGATGATGGCCATGTTAAAGCAATAAAAGTAATGCCCAATTGGGGGGCATAAAAAAATCAAAATAGAAATAAGACCCTGGTAACTAACATATACTATGGAATGGCATGATTGGCATCTAAGATCCTTGTGCTGTATGGGAGGCTGAAGGACACCAGTAACTTTAAATTCTGTTAAGTAAACACTAAGGTTACTTAATACACAAATAAACGGCGGGCAGAACTTCCAAATCAGTAGAGGGGTAAAAGAGAATAAATGGGAAAAACAAATTCCCGAAAGTGCACAATACAAAGAAGGTGGGAAAGAAAAAAAAAAAAAAGAGAGAGAGAGAAAGGAAAAGAAGAAAGAAAAATGGGACAAATAGGAAGAACTAAAAAACCACAAATATATCAATCACTACGATCACTGTCAATTTAATAAATTACCTAATTAATAGACAAAGACTGTCATATTGAATAAAAAAATAAAAGAAACAAAAATCAAAATCCAGAGCAGGAAGAGGAGGAGAGGCACCAAGAGGCTGAGCAGCAGGGAACTGAGCAGGAGATCGGGGTGCAGACTTAGGCCATTTGGCCTAGAGTCTTTTTTTTTTTTTTGGCCTAGAGTCTTTATTCCTCTCCAGGACACTACACAACATCTTTAAAAAACGGAAAATTAACATATGGGTTTCCTTTTGCTATATCAACCATGAAGTCCTTTAAATAAAAAACATGATTTAAAAAAAAAAAAAAAGAAATATCAAGGCCTCCTAATCTTTCAAATTATATAGGACATTTTTATACTACATTAATAATTACAGTATTAGTTATATTATATACTACAATCCAATTACTATTTCTTGTTTTCCTTCAAAGTGATATAGAAGAGTTCTACAAACTTAATTTTTCATTGAAAACAACTGTAAAGAGATTTGCTTTCAACAGTCCTTAAGATCTTTTTTAAAATTTAGATAAAAAACATCCATATCTAGTCATAACTGCTTCTCGACTGAATTCTACCTTACATTCTAAAAAATATTCTTAGTCCCCAAAGTATCAGAGACTATGACCTGAATAAAATAATGCATGTATTTTTAAGGTAAATGCTGGCTCCGCAACTCAGACTGTGATTTTCAATAAACCACAGAACTGTGCAAAAGACTGTGCAAAAAAGACACGATTATCTCAGGTTAACACCTTCAAGAATCAAGACAACAGAGGGAAAGGTAACTGGTGAAATGCATCAGGATGCCCAGGATTAAAAAGCATGGGTAACTTTTCTTCTAATCCTCGTATTATTTCTGGCCAGACAGAATTCACCAAAAAATCATAGCCGGGAACAATATTGCCCTTTTCACTGTAAGATAAGAGAAAAATTTCAGTCAAATACACCAGAAACATCTACTTACAAAAAGCAAAATTCCACTGTGGTATTTTAGTAAAATAAAAGTTCCTCAGCCTAAAATTTACTTCAACTTTTTAAAAACAACTGTATTTGTCAATTATTTTGTTTTTAGGCCCAAACTTCTATTTCACTCCTTGATCTCATTCTCATCTAGAACCTGACACATCCTCTGTGTCCTGACTCCTACAATTATAGCAAACATAGCAGACAGCTGGGGTCAAGGATAATGCAAAACTACGCCGACTTGCCGTGGCACAGTTTTCTCCCCTTAAATGGACTACCATGTTTATACACTATCTTGAAAAAGCAGCAATCTAATACCACAAGAAAAGCAATCTTTGTATTCAACCTTAACACCACTCAGTTCTAAAACACTGTTAATCACACTAATTTACCAATTACTAACAGCTTTGTGACTCAGCTACCTCTGATTACCTTCAGGTCTAACGTTCTATGACCATTTCATGTAAAATCTGGATTACAACTCTTAATACAAAAAAAACCTGATAACATTCATGGTTTCCATATGCACATGCTTTATTTTGTATTGTCAGCAAAAAGGCCAAATTCTGAGTTTCTAATTCACACACTTAGGTGAGAGAGAACACTGAGAGAAAATCATGCTCTCAGGAGCCACAGCACCTGAGTTCAAATCTCGGGTCATTTAACCATGTTTTGGTTTCCTCATCTTTAAAATCATAGGGTCATTATATGGAATAAAGTTTGTAAAGCATTTAGGATGGTGTATGGTTTGTAAAGCATTTAGCACTTACTGGCATATAGTAAGTGCTATGTTAATAGTGTTAAATACACAGTACATAAATTAAAAAGGCGGGTTCCTTAAGTTTCTCTCTACTTAAAAATCTGTAAATATCTTTAGGCAACACCATCTCACTGATCTACCCACTTTGCTGCATTGTTAACATGCTCTATATTAAGGTAATTTTCTTTATATTCGATGAGGGAAAGGAGATGCCTATGTCCCACATACCCAGTTCCACGTATCATATCATATACTTTTAATCCCAATAAGAACTAGCTCTAATAAGGTATAGGAAGAGAGAACAAAATTGAAGATTGTAGAATGCAAATGCACATAATGTGAGCAACAATGAATGACAAGATCACCTCATTTCCAAACTAAATATATAATTAAAGCCTCAAAAGGAAAATTTATCTCTGCAAGATCAACAGTTAGAAAAGCTAATTTACGTCCTCTGGAAAATAACTCCTGAACATCACTGCTATTGCTGGGTATACAGAGCACCCAAAGGCAGATGCTGAGCCAGGGAGGGTCCAGGGCAACAAGACGATGTGGCGTGAAGCAAAGGCAGACGACCTACCAAGGTACAGTCTAGATACTCAAATTTCTGAGCTTTCTACATGAGTTCTGCCACCCTGAAAACTGTGGAAAAGAACAAACATGTGAGGCATGAAACTTGACATTTCAGGACCAAGACTAGGCTTGTCAAATCTAAGGATCAGTTGTTTTGTTACTGTGGCCTCTTTAATTTCACATGATGACTTCTATTAAATTCTTACCCCAAATCCAAATCCAACTAAATCTTGACTATTATTACACAAAAGTGGCAAAACAAAGCTTCATCTGAAATCATCTAGTGGAAACAGAGAGGGTACTTCCCAGTCAATCAGCACATTTATTTCCCAGGTTTCTCTTTTCAAAAAAAAAAAAAAAAAATTTCAAGGCTAAAAATAATTTTCACTCCATGAAGAAAGGGACTTGATTTGCCTTTCTAGTGCTGCAAATTGACTGAGTCTTTCATTTCACAAACATTGGATAGTTGCTGTCTTAAGACACTGTGCCAGGGGTGGGGAGTATGGGCTGTGCAGGATGGGAGCAAGCTGTTAAGATGGAAACTAGTCCTCAATAGAAGTGAGAGCAACACGCAGTCGCCTGCAGAGAACAGGATGAAAGCCAGACTTTAGGATGGAAGGTGGGAGGTCTCTTGAAGGAAGTGGCATCTGCGTTGTGCTTCACACGGGATGACAGATCAACAAAAAGAAAGGGAAAGGCAGAGGACTCTGAGGAAAAACACAGACCCACCAAATGTGTGCCGGGGACCAGCGGAGCAAGGGAAGCCCACAGAGTGCCACACACAAGGACCACTGAGGCTGGAGTGTGCAGGGCCTCCTACGCCGCATCAAGACGCCTAGACTTTCCTCCACACGCAACAAGCAGCCACTAAAGACTTAGGAAGAAGGCAGTGCCTATATATCAGAATTGTGGGTCAATGTGACAGCCTAAGGGCAGAGGGGACGGGAGAGGGTAGAGGCAGGGAGAGGAGGTGGGCAGATCCTGTTATTCTGGATAAAACTATGACAAAGGCCCGGATCAGGCCAGTGGTGATGGTGAAAGGCAGCCGGGTATTTATGAAACAAAGCGAAAAGTATGGAAATCAGGCAAGAGGAGGGAAAACTGAAGATGACTTTAACCACAATTAATATAAAACTTGTTGAATTACACAGAATTCATATTTATAAACAGATTACAACATCAGAATAATGGAAGGAAACCAACTTTTATTTCACATGTAATTGAGGAAAAAGTACACAGAAGGGGAAAATATGGGCTGTGAATTCACAAAGATGTACCCTTTACCTCTGCCCTACTCATTACAGTTTCCTTCTGAGGCGATGACCCACACCCACCTCATAGTGCCATGCTAACAATTCACCCAGGGGAGCACATATGAACCCGAATCAAACGAGGCAGCAATAATCAGCAGGCGCAAGTTCTAAGTACAGCTGCTTAAACTACCTTGAGATGGC
This sequence comes from Cervus elaphus, assembly GCF_910594005.1. Classification (NCBI taxonomy): domain Eukaryota; kingdom Metazoa; phylum Chordata; class Mammalia; order Artiodactyla; family Cervidae; genus Cervus; species Cervus elaphus. The sequence continues at coordinate 5,444,604 of NC_057841.1, read as the reverse complement.
TCCTCCTGTGACCTCTCGAAGAAGGCGGCAGTGATGGGGAACGAACTCCAAGAGTTTATCATACATGAGCTGGAGATCACTCAGACGACTATCAACAATCTGCTCTAGAATCACCTATTAAGTGAATAGCATTTTAAAAAAGCATCTCAAAGAGAGGTATGAATTACACACTACAGGAAAAATAGAGAAAACCTTAAAAGTATGCTTCCTCATGCCCCCTCCTCCCCAGCTAACATGTTTTCTAACAGTAACAGCTATACTCAGAACTAGTTTCAGGATTTGGAAGCACAGCTCTGATCCAGGGGAGACACAGGCTGGGTGACAGAGACTGGCCTGAAGCTGGAGGCCAAGCACATTTGCCTCCTCCCCTCCCGAGACTGAACAAAATAAAATGACAATTTCCCATAACAATAGCCCCTCCCTGTACTGACCTCGGCCTTTTCTTCTACCATAATTTAGATCGGGGAAGGCGTGAGACAGAGAAAGATGGAAATATATATTTTATTTTACTTTTACTTTATTATTTTATCTTTTGTGTTAAGGTTGAGAGTCAAGAGGTTAATGACAAGCATACGAATTTAAAAAGAAATTAAAATGTGGCCTTGGTTTATTTAATATGCCACTGAAACATCAAATGTTTCTCTCATTTAGCACATTAGGTTCAGTTCAATGAAAAACAAAGGCATAAGTTAGTAACGATTTTCACTTACCGAGACAGAAATAATGTAGGTAATTTGTCTTTTTCATTCTTAGCAAGTTAGGTAAGAAATATAACAGGATAGGAAGAGAGGAAACTGACAGATCATTTATTTTTAGTAACTCTAATAAAAGCTGAAAGGATTACTGAAGTTAATCCTTACATTTCGTTTTTATCAATGGGATTCCATGTCCCCCATTTATAAATGGGAGGCTTTCATCCCAAAGTCATGGTGAACAGGGCTTTGTACTTACTGGACAGAAAAAGGATCCACACTGACAGAGGACTGAAGACAGTCTGCAAACACTAAGGATGGGCTTGTGACTTTTATCAGTTTGAACCAGATGAAGCTGCCGCTTTTCTGTGTCAGAAAACGTTGAGTAGTGGCAACTTCATATGGTACAGTCTACATTCTGGCTGCTCAAAGGCAGAATATGCTTACTTTCCAAAGTTTAACTGCATCCTTGGAGATGAAGGACACTGGATAGTCAAGTTCTGGACTTAGGGTATTACGCTGCTAATTTGCCTATGAAAGTCCTGCATCAGTGACTATTTCCTCCCTCCCACCTTTCTGGCTAAGAGACTCCTCAGTATTCAAGACTTAGGCCACATCTCTGTGAAGACAACCTTCAGCACAGATTTTCCATGGTCAGGGTTTCAGCAGGCTCCCTCACCAGGAATTTACACTGCAGTTTTGGTATCTGCTTACTTGCTCCATTTTACCCACTAGACTGATAGTTAAAAATTCATTTTAAGAATTTAGTGGCAAATAATTTACATACCATAAAACTGACCTAAAAATGTTTTGATACATTCCTTCTCCCTAGGCAAGACCCTCCTCCCACTAAATTAACATGATCCCTGGGCTACAGCATCACTAAAAAACACTAAGAAGGTGCCTGACTCCTGCATGCTGGTTGTCACCACCAGGGACCAACCTTTTCTTCCAACTGATGGTACTACAGTAACTGAGAATCTTTACAGAAAGGCCTCTAAACTACCCCTTACACCCAGTAAAGCATCCAAGACAGAGCAGATGCTCTATGAACATCTGCTGAATGAAGGCCTTATTCAACAGTACACAAATCTCATCTATGTATGGTTTCACGAGGACTTGACCAACTGACGCCTCTGCATCCGGTGTCTTGTCAATTGTGGCCTAAGTTTGTAAGCAGTGCCGAATAATATCGACACTGGAAGTCTGAAGACCTAACAGGAGGCCTTCCAGTGACTGTTGTAACATGGCTGTAATACCAGCTATACGCTGCAAGAAAGACAAGTTAAAAAGCTCCAGTTGCAATCATTTCTAAAGATCCAAACACACACATAACACATTTGTTATTCCAACAGAAGATATGTAAAATTAAATATTAACATTTTCTGGAGAGGAACAATGAATCTCTCCTCCTCCTCCTCACATCTCTTTGTAAGTTAATCTTTGCTGTATCAAAGGAGGATTTAGATATCACTTCAGAATGAGGTTCTTTTAAGCTACAGAGTAAATCTGACAAACATCATGATTCTAAAGTCCAGTCAAGAGTTTTGGATAAATTAATTCTGACTAAATCATATAGTGTGTCAAGTTACATGAAATTTAGAATTAATTTTACCCTTATAACTCAGAGAATATGCCTGTGTCTTTACACAAAATCTATAATGTGTGACACTTAGGAGGCAGGGGCCTAAAACACAAAAACTGAAAGAGAAAATTCAAAGCTAGTTTCAAAATCCTGCAGGTCAGCAACTGTCAGAACAATACAGGCATCCCTTGGTGATACTGCAGGTGTGGTTCTAGGCCACCACAATAAATTGACTACTAGCACAATAAAGCCAGTTATGGGGGTTTCTTGGATTCTCAGCAGATATAAAGCATATGTTTATACTGTACTACATACAGTATATTGAGTTGGCAAAAGCATTATGTGTAAAACAAACAAGATATAGACCTTAATTACTTTAATTAAAACATGCTTTATTGCTAAAAAATGCAACCATCATGTGAACCTTCAGTAAGCTATCATCATTTTGCCGGTGGAGGTTTGAAACACTGTGAAAACTACCAGAATGAGATACAGAGGTAACATCACTTGAAGTGAGCAAGTGCTGTTAAAAGGGTACTAACATGGTGATAGACCTGCTTGATGCAGTGCTGCAATAAACCTTCAATTAAAAAAAAGTGCAATATCTGTGAAACACAATAAATCTAAGGGCAATAAAACAAGGTCTGCCTGTACCAGGTAAAATCAAAATTATTTAGCAAATTCCTAAATACTAAAGTGTGAAAAATCTACAACAACAGTTACTGGTCTTATTTTGTCCAAAAGAGGCAAGCCTTTGCTTTGAACAGCATGAAACTGTAACTGATTAAATTCTGTGGCAATTCTCTCCAACATCTGTCCAGTCAAAAGTGGGCTAGTGGAGACAATTAAAAAGAGTTAATTCCTAAAAGTTTTTAATTTCCAAGAATATATCACATGATCAGCAATCCTGATGCTTTCATTGTGCTTTTCCATAGCCCCCTTGTTATAAGGTAGAAGCTATAGCATCCTTTGTGCCATGAGCTTTTACAGCATGTTCTAGGACAGTGGAAAACTAGAAAAATTAAGCATAAGCCCCTGACACTGCCAGGCCCCGACCACAGGGTCCAGCCGAGAAGCAAGAGCTGGCCCAGGCCAGTGTGGGTGTTTACATCTCCTTCCCCAGCCTCTCTCATTCAGGGCCTTCTTCATTGTTAACTTCCCTTCCCTCTCTCTAGCTCTACCCGGTTATTTACATTGCCCTGGTTTTCCCTCCTCTACAACTCAAAGTTGCTGATCTGAATTTTTAAAAAGTCCTCCAAGGTGATTCTGAGCAAGAAACAGCATAATATCTATTACATTAAAGATGGAATACCACAAAGGAACGGTATTATAGAAAAAGACATTGTGATGCATCTCTATCAAAGGAAGAGTAGGGATGGACAAAAATGGAAAGAAAACAGGAAGGCAGGCATGGTGGATGTCGAGTGAGGATAAGCTGGCAGGAGCTGCCAAGGCGGCTGAGGGCAAGAGACTTGGAACAGTTTGAGACAAACAGCCCCCCTGGATGGGTCAGAACGGATGACCCATCAAATGCGGTCACAAACAGTCGAACATGACTGAGCAACTCAATTGAACTGAGGGCCTACTACATGCCAGGTATGGGCTGACGGCACCTCAGTGTCAGACAACCCTGCCAGAGGAGCTCCCGTTAGCCTTCCACTGTCAATGACGCCAGGAGTTGAGTTCCATGGCTCTGGCTGCACCGTGGAATATACAGCACAAATCTGTCCACGGTGCTTCCCATGGTGCTGGTATGAGCTACTCATTTTCTAAGTCACTCACCTACCTGGCTGATTTAAAATTCAGACTAGAAAGACAAGAAGACAGTTGCAGTATGTAACAAAGAAAATGGTCATCTTTTCCTAATTTCACAAGTTTTTTTTTTTTTTCTTGTTGACAAACGTTAACTAAATGTGCCTATCCCGTTTCTTAAAGATGTAATGCTAGGGTAAGATACATAAGTGGCAATACTCTGGGTATTACTCTGGTCTAAATGAATTTAGGAAAGAAGAAAGCTATCTCATATCTTGAAGATCAACAAAATTTTGCCAGTGCTTCTCTAAGGCAATTCCAAAGACTAAAATTCTTCCAATAAAAGCACACTCCTCTGATTCCCTGTGAAGTGATATATTGGAACTGTGGCCCATAACCATAAAGCCTTTATAAGGATGTATTATAAACTTTACCATCTCACACCCTCCATTTTCCACAAGCTACACTCAAAAACACTGAACCATAGACTTGGCTTTTCTTCTTTTTCAGAAATGAATTTTAACTAAAAAATAAAAAATTTAGGCTAGATGCGAAGTATTAATTTATGTAATATTTAGTAAAGAAAATACTTACTTACCTGCTTGCTTCTATTGCAGATGTTTCTTTAGAATGTTGAGAATTTAAGATTTTTTCAATTTTCTCAACTGATGGAATAACCTGTATAAGCCACAACACACATATCTGTAAAATAATAATTAAGCAAAACACACAGTTATCACTATATTTCATCTTAATCATTTTATTTCCCCATTCTAAACTCAGGGACACACAAAGCAAAAAGTCAACTTAGAGTATGTAGGGCATTCTATATTTTGAACACTTCTACATAAAACTGAATTCCCAAGAATGCAATTCTTAATTTTAGGTGTCAAGAAGAAGCACATTTTCAATATTCTACTGCAAGTTTATAGTTAAAAAAGGAGAAAACTAGACTTTTTGTTTCCTCATTTCCCACACTTTTATTCCTTTCTTTTCCTATCTTAAATGAACCTCTCTATAGGTACTACATTTATTTTCTTATGACCCTTTTTCGTGTTATAACTGTAGCTTGTGATCATCTTTATCCTATTGACATGTATATGACACAATTATATGCTTAAGCATCAGTTCATTAAAGCCATTATTATACAACCTTATCAAAGAAGTTGAGCATTATAAAAAAACCCATCCTTAAAAGAACAGAAAGATATAAAGCACTCATTAAACAAACAGTTCCCAGAACTATACAGTAGTATAGCACGGGGAATTCTATCCAGTGCTCTGTGGTGACCTGAATGGGAAGGAATCTAAACATGAGGGGACACGTGTGTGTGACGGATCCACTCTGCTGTGCAGCAGAGACTAAAGCGCGGTAAAGCAACTGGACTCCAATAAAAATCACTCTAAAGAAAGACAAAATAAAATATGTGAGTAGTTACTGAGCACCCACTGTGCACCAGACACTGACCCAGGCAGGGAGCACACGAGTGAACAGAACAGGCAAAGAGCCCCTGCTCTCACAAGGCTGACAGCCTTTCCCAGAAAGGCACTACATTCTTGAAATCCCTGGACGAAAGCTGATAACTGTCTCAAATTCTAATCCCATTATATCCAATAATAATGGACATATATATCATATGTATTATATATTACATTACTACAATATATACAATGGATATGTAATATTATATGATAATGTAATATTATATCCATTAAAGTCAGAAAATCAAATCAAAACATGAGACTGCTAAAAATTAAAAGTAGTGCATGCAGAGGTACAGTTAAGAAGTGGAAACAAAGGAAGTAAATGTGGCAGAATGAGAGAGCAACACACTAGTTTTTCCACCTGCAGCAGAACACTGGAAGAGCTGGCCTTAGAAGGCCTACTTGCTCCCGTATCACTAAAATTTGAATATCTTCTTTACAAGGGTGCTGAGAAATTAGTTTTATGCCTGTTAAATTGTAAAATGCTTCACTGATACCAGTTATTCCTGTGTCTTATTCTGAAAAAATTGAGGAATGTTAATTTTGTGGCCATTTGGGTACCTCTAAAATTCTGCTTTATTTCAAATAGTTAACATGACATTATAAGCATAGAAACAGTTTTGGGAGGAAGAAAAAAGTTTCATATGCTGAGAAGCTGAGACGACATGAGGCTTTGAGCTGGCATGTAGCATAAGAAATCTACATTTAAAATTTTTAATGCTATCATTAATAAAGCACAAGAAGAATATGCAATATCTTTGTCTTTTTCTTCAATTAGTTAACTTTACCACACCCTTATTAACAGGACTTTAATCAGCCAAGGAGTGAAAAGACCTGGGCTCCAGCTCTGGCTGAACCCCTCAGGAGCCTGGCTGAACGCTGCTGCCTAAAGAGAAAGGAAGACCCCGCACTCCTCTCTGCAGAGGCACCAAGAGGAGTCTATCACACCGCATCCAGGAAAGCGCCGTTAGCTCCGAGGTGCTACCACAAGCCCGTGTTTAACAGTATGACACTCCAGGATACCTTTTTTCTCCTAATGTCCTCTTATTTAGACATTCGTTCACCTACTGCCCGAATTCCTTCACTGACAGATGACCGAAGACTCTGTAAAAGAATAAAGAAAACGTACTGCAGAAATTGTTTGGTGGCATTACAAAACTTATACATTAAATTCCACATAACTTAATTATCTTTGGGCCAGAATTATGTAGATATTGACAAAAATACATAATATCAAATACAACTGCTGTTGAGGGTACTCATGATTCCAGGGCAAAATGACATTATAAAGCCAAGATCACAGAGGATTAACGACCAAAAGAATAATAATATTGGGTTGGCAAAAAAGTTAGTTAACTTTTTTACCATTAAGATGGCTCTAGTAGTGCTTGGCTGTCTTTAATTTCATTAGAAATAATTTTGTAAGACTGTATTGTGACAGCTGTCATTATCAGTATGCATTAAAAAAAATCAAGACTATTGAATTTTTGTGTAGTCATTTTAATATTAAAGGAGAAAAAAAAGCAACATTTTCTGTGTATTATCCTTTATTATTTCAAGAAAGGTAAGAATACAACTGAAATGCAAAGTAAGATCTGTGCAGTGTATGGAGAAGGCGCTGTGACTGACTGAAGTGTCAAAATGGCTTGCAAAGTTCTGTGCTGGAGACTTCTCACTGGATAGATTTTGCCACGGTTGAAAAGAGCAGTTGAAGTTGATAGCAATCAAACTGAGACCTTAACTGAGAACAATCCCTTCCAATGTTACACCATGCAGGACATGGCCAACATACTCAAAATATCCAAATCGACTGTTGAACACCATTTGCACCAGCTTGGTTATGTGAATTGTTTTGATGTTTGGGTTCCACATAAGTGAAGCGAAAAAAGAACCTTCTTGACCATATTTCCACAGATAATTCTCTACTTAAACGTAACAAAAATGTTTAATTTTTAAAGCAAATTGTGACAGGAGAGAGAAAAGTGGATTGCTGTTGTTGTTCAGTTGCTCAGTTGTCCCCGTGGACTGCAGCATGCCAGGCTTCCCTGTCCTTCACTATCTCCCAGAGTTTGCTCAAACTCATGTCCATTGAGTTGATGATGCCATCCAACCATCTCATCCTCTGTGGGTACTGTGCAATTATGCGGAATGGAAGAGCTCGTGGGGCAAGCAAAATGAAGCACCACAATCATAGGTAAGGCTGCTCTTCATCCACAAGTGATGCTGTGTATACGGTGGGATTGGAAGGGGATTCTCTATAAGTTCCTTCTGGAAAACCAAATGATTAATTCTAGCAAGTACTTGCTCCCAATTAAACAAACTGAAGGCAGCACTAGACGAAAAGCATCTGGAATTAGTCAAGAGAAAACGCATTATCTTGCATCAGAATAACTCAGGACCACGTTTTTTTGATGACCAGGCAAAAACTGTTACAGCTTGGCTGGGAAGTTCTGATTCATCCACCACAGTCACCAGACATTGCAACTTCAGATTTTCACTTATTTTGGTCTTTACAAAATTCTCTTAAGGGGAAAATCTCAATTCCCTGGAAGACCATAAAAGACATCTGCAACAGTTCTTTGCTCAAAAATATAAAAAGTTTTGGGAAGATGGAATTATGAAGCTGCCTGAAAAAAACGGCAGAAGGTAGTGGAACAAAACTGTGAATACACTGTTCAATAAAGTTCTTGGTGAAAATGAAAACTGTGTCTTTTATTTTTACTTAAAAACCAGTGGAACTTGCTGGCCAACCCAATACATATACAGTCACCGTCATAGGTGGTCACAGTACAGAAAGAACCATCTGAATCAGACACTAGGAAAATCTGGCGCAGGGGATGGAACTCGAGTCTGACTTGGAGAGCCCGTGGAGGCCGACGGTGGAGGAGAGCAGTCACTAGAGGACAGAGGGTGGAAAGGTGCAACTGACAGGGCGCACTCAGGGTTGGAGGGTGCACCCGGGTACACGGCAGCCTTCATTTTGGAGAGAAGGAGAAATAAACGGGGGGTGGGGGAGATTTAGAATTTTAGACTAGATTCTATCAGGAACTAAACAATCCTTAAGCACTGATACTTCATGATGCCATGTTGTTCTAAGGATATTACGAATCAAGGAGTAAGGAAAAGAATGGCCAGGAAAAGGCAGGTCATAGGTGGAGAAACATGTCCAGAAGCTAATAAATTAAACAAAATATGAAGAGTCAGGCCAAAGCAAAGGTAAAAGAAACGATGAGAATAAACTAGACCTGGCAACCCACTCCAGTATTCTTGCCTGGAGAATCCCATGGACAGAGGAGCCTGGCGGGCTACAGTCCATGTGGTCGCAAGAGTCAGACACGACTTAGTGACTAAAGCACCACCACCAGACAAATCACAAAAATTTTATAGAAAAGTGAATTAATTCCTCCAATAAACATGAAATGTCTACTAACAGTCAGCCAATGAGGATACAATGATGAATTAGATAGAAACAGTCTTATCCCTCAATGATCTTAGAATCTCAGAGAAGCTTCTTGAGTTGAGATTAAAAAGGCAGGTGAGGTCTTGGTTGATGAGGAGAAGGGTGGTGATAAAGACAGCCGCAGAGTAAGGGACGGTAGGTGGTGCTGGCCGCTGGCAGTGTAGGACAAGAGCCTGAAGGCATGAGGGCAGTCGAGGAAGTTCAAGCACAGGTGGGCAGAGTGGAGAGAGTTCAGAGAGAAGAGTGGAAGGTTAAAAAAGGACGGGGTTCGGGAAATGTCATGGCTATAGGTTGGGAGAAGGAAGAGGAGTCCTGAAAAGGAGGCAGGAAGGCCACGCAGAGGCTAGTGTGGAATCCAGCAGCAGACCAAAAACTTCTTTCTCTTCCATTCCAACAAAAGGCACTTTAATAAGCTTTGTGAAATTCAAGCAAGACACGAACTTTCAAACAATCTGCTAGTTCAAGGCACAGCTCACAACTTAACCTCTTTTATGAATTTTTTTTGCCTACCCTCCTTGGGACTTCTCAGCCCTGACATTCCCATTGTCCTGCATTTCCTACAGCTTTATCCAAGCAGAACCTCTTTACTACATTATCTAGTGAGAACCCTGCATGTGCCAGGTACTGTCTCGAGGCAAGGAGCATAAGGCCACGTGGTCTGGCATGGTCCAGTGCTGACACACACAGGAAGTGACGGTGCGGTGCTTCACAACGAAGGGAGGATGGAGGGCGAGGTGCCTAGCACAGCCTAGAGGGTGAGGGGAGGACAGGGCTGCAGTTTTCTGTTGGAGGTGATACCAAAACTCCCTCTCCACTGTTCACCCGGATGAAGTCCCTGTTCTTATGGCTTAGGGGCAGACAGTTCCATTCCCAAGGGAGAGATTTTCTCAGAGAAACTAGGTATTACACAACATTTATATTACCCTTCAGTTACATCGGGGGTTAAATGGCTGGTATAAACTGGTCCACGAATCTAACTACCTATAAAATATTGTCTGGGAAAATACTTGTAAAATGACAAATTTTAAAATACAAGTAAGCCAGTTCTAAGCTGGAGACCACTTATACATGGGTGAGGTGGTATTAACAAATTTAAGTTTTGAAATACCCTTCTCCTCTTCCCTGACATTTCAAAGTGTCTACTCTACTCTTGAGAATTTGCCGTCTTCAAACCAAATATGTTTCTTAGGTTGTAATATCACATGCAAATCATTTACATTTTGCAAGTAATACACTATAATCATGGAACATTAAAAAACACCAACCACAACAACCACAACAGTCTAGCAGATTAATAAAAAAGAATTCTTGGAGAAGGCAAACAAGTGTAATATGCTTTATGGCAGACTGTTGACTGTCACTTGGGGACGTACCAGAACCTCTTCTCCTAACTGTCCCAAAGGCGCAGAAAGCTGATTGAGGGCCTTGTCCATACTGACCTAAAGGCAAAAGCATGCTGGCACAGACACATCAGGGCCAGGGTTAACAGTGAAGCCTGTGCTTAATGATCAAAGCAGTATGAGACTTAGGTTATTCTTTCTGTACAGTTATATGCTGCTAGTAACTACGTAACAAAAATGTTATTTGGCCATAAATATTGCTCCTTGAATGTGAAAAACCTGTTGATATATAAGCACTATAAAAATAAGGAAAGTCATAATAAATAAAAAATTCCTATGCACAATTTGCCTTTGGGATGAAATTTTAAATGACTTAGAAAAAACTAACAGGAAAAATAGCTATCTCTGTTGTTTATGATATTCAACCAGCTGATATGAAAGTCTGATGAACTATATCTCTCCTAAGCATTATTACAACCCTTCAGAAAAATCCAAATTAAATAGGATGGAAATAAAATTTTCAGGGTCTCTAATCCTACTGGAACATTTATCTTAGTGGTGTATTTCCCAAAAGCAAATATAGCTCATTATTCTCAATGCTTCTTGAAATTCCCACAGAGATGGCTATTTTCCATTACTCTTTCGACAAACAGACTTAAAAACAAAATATGATCACAAGTATGAAAACTCAAGTGTTTCTAAACAACTTTTCCAAGTAATTGAAATGCTTCTTATAAACAATTCCTACATTTTTATAAAATGTATAAAAATAGGCTTCTTAATGATCAATATTGGTCAATGTTTTCTCAACCTATCTCTGGCTAGCACATGTACCTGAAAGTCAATGAAACATTTCCTTAAGAAGAGTTGATATCTGCTCTCGGAAATTAGTCTAAACTGGTGAGATTTCATGGGAATCAATTAGCAACTAACAAAAACAAACACTCTTGGTATTGCTATCCTTTACTTTTCACCACTTCTTAATAAGTCATTCAAAACATAATCAAACTAAACTAAACACAAAACATGTGTATCAAGAAAGTTTAGTTCCTTTATTAATCAAGATTAGCAATCCCTTCAAGTTTCTGGGGAAAAAAATAACTAAAAGGTTTCTAAAAAGACTCAGAGCTGTTAAGAATAAACATGAGTGAGAAAAAAAGTGTGCAGAACATGTGTAAATACACTGACAGGTAGGAACTGTGGATTTCAAGTTTACCAGGTTTGTTGACAGGTTGACAAAGTCTGCGTAGTCCTTGTTGATGAGCTCAACCATGGCTGTTTTAAGCTTATAGTAGAGCTCCAGGTCATCTCTAAGTGCTTCCAGCTGGACTTGCTTTGGACAGTCAGATACAAAGTGATCGACATCAAAGTCTTCCTGAAAATAAAACCAGAAAAAAAGAATTATTGCAACAATATCACATTTTACATATACAAATAAAAGGAGAGAGAACAACAGAGAAACACCATTCTATTCATTTGAAAGGTTAACTGCTGTCAGGATAAAGCACTTTAAAACACACAGGACAGAAAGGTGCTTGCACACTGTCAAGGTGAAAGAGGGAGGCCCCTGACCAAGAGCATTCTCTCCTGCTGCCTAAGTCCCAAAAGGGATTTCATTTGTTTTTAACTACACACATTCAATAGGCTCTTCTCAGAACAGAAGTAGTTCCTTTTCCCTTAAGTTTTAAAAGTAACAAATATTCACTGTGACAATTTCAACCTATAAATAAAGCCATCCCTCAGCATCCATGGGGGCCTGTTTTCAGGACCCCCAAACACACCAAAATCTAGGTATGTCCTAGTCTCTAAAATAAAATGGCACAGTATTTACATACACTTTAAATCATCTCTAGATTACATAATACCTAATAAAATGTAAATGTTATATAGATCATTGAAAATACTATGTAAAGAGTTGTCAACTATTTGTCACAGAAAATTCAAATTTTGTCTTTTGAAACTTTCTGGAATTTTTTTCCCAAATATTTTCAATGTGAGGATGGATGAGGTAACATCCATCACACAGTTACAAATTTCCTTTTCTTGCTATGATAAATTTTAAGATTTACTCTCTTAAACTTTCAAATATACAGTACAGTATTATTAACTATAGTCACCATGCTATACATCACATCCCCATGACTTATTTAACTGATTAACTAGAAGTCTGCACCATTTGACCCCTTCGCCCATTTTGTCCATTCCCCACCCCCTGCTCTGGCATCCACCAATCTGTTCTCAGTACCTCTGAGTTAATGTTTGTTTTGTTTTATAGATTTCACATAAAAGTGAGATCGTGATCATCTTTCTCTAACTTACGTCATGTAGCATTAATGCCCTCAAGGTCCATCCACGTTGCCACCAATGGCAAGATTTCTTTCTTTTTTGAAAATATTTTTATTTATTATTCTTGGTTGTGCTGCAACTTCAGTGCTGCATGAGGGCTTTCTCTAGTTGTGGCGAGCAGGGGCTACTCTGTGTTGCAGTTTGCCGACTTCTCATTGTGCTGGTTTCTCTTGTTGTGGGCAACGGACTCTAGAGCACAGGCACAGCAGCTGTGGCCGAGGCTTAGCTGCTCTGTGGCATGTTGAATCTGCCTGGACCAGGGATCAAATCTGTGTCCTCTGAATTGGCAAGCAGATTCTTAGCCACTGTACTGTTGTAGAAATCAGTACTCGAGAAACCAAGCACCACACTCGGAGAGTTGGAGAACTCACGTTTACTACGCCAGCGGGCCCAGAGCAGTTAACACTCTAAGCTCTGAGCCCCAAACAGAGGGGTTACAGAGTGTTCATAGACAGACTATAGTGGGCAACACTAGCTGCTAATAGGCTGGTTTACACGAAGCAGTTTCGTGTGCACGGGAACAGCAGTCAAGATGGGGAGGGGAATGCCTAACCTTTACATGGAGAGGCATGATTAAGCAGGTTTACAGGGGCTGGGGAATTGCAAAGAGCAGGACAAGGGTGGTGAGATAAGCTCCAGTTCCTCGTATCTTAAATCCCCACTTTCTAAGACTACGTGACCTACCAGATCCAGACTTTGCAAGGAGCAAGCTGAGTTACACAGGCAGAACGAGCAGGAGGTTATGTCAAATTTTAACTTTTCCTTTTCAGTACCACCAGGGGAGTCCAGATTTAGTTCATTTTCATGGCTGAATAATATTCCTCTGTGTGTGTGTGGTGTGTGTATATCATGGTTTCTTTATCTATTCATCTATCAATGGATACTAAGCCTGCTTCCATGTCTTGACTATTGCAAATAATACTGCAGTGAACACTGGGGACCTACAGGTGTAAGCCTCACTGGCCACCAAAGCCAGGTGACCTAGAGTTGTCTCTGGGCAGCAACTGCAAACATTGGGGCACCAGACAAGTACCCAAGTTCCTTTCTAGGAGATACTGTCCGCTAGAATGAGGCAGAGAGGGCAAAGACGGCTCCTGCCAGCCTCCAAGCCCCTAGGGAATGTTAAATGAGAGGCCGGCCCCTCAGGCTGATGCTTTAAGATAAACAAGCCTCTTTCACAGAAAGTCAGGGCCCTTTTCAGTCTCTGTCCCTGTGCCAGGCCCCAGGAGGATGACCAAGTTCATGCTGCCCTTCAAAAGCTGTTTCTTACATCATGAGCCTGGTGGGTCTTGCAGATGCCAGTTCCACTGACTTTCAAAGGTAGATGTTTGGGGGCTCATCTCCCAGGTGCAAGTCTTTAAAGGAGGGGTGCCAAGTTTAGGGTTCAGACCCTTCACTTCTCAGGGAGCAGCTGGGGATGGTAGCTTCCTTCCAATTGTAGGCCACCATGCTGGGAGTGGGCTGGATGGTGAGACCATGTCTCAGCCTCTCCTATCCACCTTGATGTGGGTTGTTGGCCAGATGTGCAGGAGCTGCTCAGAGGAGGAAACTATTCCATGAGTACCTACTGATTTCATGTGTCCATGGGAGGAGGTAAGTGTTGTAGGATCCTCCTTGAATGAAACCCTTGACCTTTTTCTATGTTCACATACACATGCACAAACACATACACATACACAGAATCTTAATAAACCTTTTCTAAGCTATTTTCCTCCTTTTACATATAGCTTCAATGTCTTTTCATAATATATATTAATCGGTATTGACATTTTATTGGATGTTGAGTATTCAACTGAACAGATGTTCAAAATCTTTCAAAACCAATTTCCAAGCATTGTTCACAGAATCATTATGCCCTGTTTCCCTTTATAACATTCTGATGCCCCGGTAGGCACACAGGCATACAGACAGCAAATTACTGTCTACTTATGACTTCAGTACTAACTGAGCTATTTAGTTATCAAGTATCAGGTACAATGATTCCCAAACTTGTTAAGGCCACTTATACTTGTCACCAAAATTACATAATTTTATTAAACATTGTATAAACCAACAAAATATAAGTACACAGTGATAACTGTTTTCATGAAAACTAAGGCAGATGCTTTGCAAAGACCTGATACTGAGAAACCGATAAGACAGATTTTGCTGAATTATATTAAATGTATGAGATGACCATGAACCAGGTAGTGCTGTGGGAAGGAGGATCATACAAATCTTGAAGGATTCTATACCAGATTCTCTGCAAATGCCTTGGGGTTCTCATTCAACTTCAAGTACAACAACAACAACAAAATCGAATTCACAGACAGATTTTCAGAGAAAAGAGTTTAGAGCCACATCAATGTGGAACAAATGTACACATATGTTAAGGACAACATGCACCATTCCATAAGAGTATTATAAAAACTGACTTTCTTAATTAATCATCCAAACACCTGCTATAATAGTGTCAGATAAGAGATTTCTTACCAAACTATAATTTCACAGCCACCTAGTGAAAAACCATGTTTCTTTTACTTCTTGAGACTACCTAAGATAACACCTTAGACTCACAGTTACACAACAATCACAGAAAGAATGTGGGGGCAGGACTCAGCCTGACATCTTGGCCTTGGTACTGACCAGGCATATGACTACGCAGAGCACTCGCCTTGTTACTTTGAAAGTATGAACTTCAAGCGGATGAAGTTCAGAGCTGAACTTCATGATGGCATTCTAAATCATATAACTTGAGCTCTAACAAATGCTATTAGGCAATATTAGTGCTCAGTTTGCTATTTATATATTTGTTCTTGGATAAACAAATGTTGCCCCACACAAGAGAAGATGACTGAGAACACCTGTGAATATCAGAGCTTTTGCTCTGACAGCAAACGACTTCAGACTCACAGTGGCATGTAATAACTGCCACATTTCATTTTCCAGAGAGTTTCACTTTACACTGTAGATTTACTAAACATCCAGCAATTGATATTATTATCTAGAAAATATCCACATGGAAGAGAATGAATTTAGATACCAACCTCACACTATACACAGAAATTTAACTCAAGATAGATTAAAAGACAAATAGAAGAGCTAAAACAAACAAACTCTAAGAAGAAAACAGGTGAAAATCTGTGTGCCCTTGAATTAGGCAGTCATTGACACAAAAAGCATCAAGATAACAGATAGACTGAACTCAATCAAAATTAAAACTTGTGTGTTAAAACACATTATTTACAAAGTGAGAAGACAAGCCAGTGAATGGGAGAAAATATTTGCAAATCATGTATCTGACAAGGGTCTAACATCCAGAGTATAAAAACTCTTACAACTCAACAGTTAAAAGACAAATAAACCAAGTAAAAAATTAGCAAAGGATCTGAATAGACATTTCTCCAAAGAAGATATACAAATAGCCAATCAGCATATAAGAAAGTAAAAACAACTCAAGAGTTTGGCTAGAATGTGGAAGAGAATGATATGAAAATGACTAGAGGCAGGAGGGTCAAGAGGAAGAGACCAAAGCAGGAGCATGTTTGAAAGCCACTGGGGATGAGGTCAGAGGAGAGAGGAATCAGAGGGTGGGAAGAGTACCAGGGGGTCTGGGCTCCAAGCACAGGGAGGAGTGGGGTAGGAAGGACCAACCTCAGGAAGGAAAACCCCTTTTCCAAACAGGCGAGGTGGAGAAAGGGGATGGGTACATATACAAGAATGGAGCTGTCATCAGTCAAGATGAAGACGTTCCCATCTGATGGCACTATTTTTTCTATAAAATAGAAGTCATATGCTGAGATAGAAGGACAGATTTCAACAGCACACCTAGGTGAATTGGTCTAAGTTATCTTTGTTAGCAGCTTCTTCTCTCCCATACTACTAGTATCTCATGTCCTATTTCATGTATTAGTTGACCATCAACCCTCGCTAAGGACTTTTGTATTTTTTAAGCTGACAAAACTAATGATATGATGTCATCACCACCTCTACTACCAAGTGACAGAGGTCCCCAAGTGATGATACCTCTCCTGCCATCTGCCACTCTTGTCTTCTGATCATCTACATCCTTCACAAATCTGTCCTCTGCTCTGTATTTCTCATTAGATCTTACAAGGACCACTGAAGCATTTTTTCTCTATGTTCAGAAAGGTAGTTGGTTGTTTCTTAAGCATTTATTAAATAACTTCCTAAAAGTATGAAATACCACTACGACATTGAGTTAGGACTGAAATACACGTCCAAGAATGGCCCAAATCAAAATATTAGCTCATCAGCTCAAATGCAACATAATTTCCCCTTGAAACAGAACCCCATATTAACTTGAAGTAACCAGTGGCACAGCATACTCTAACACGGGTTCAATGCAACAGACATGACTACATCATTTCCTGCTTTCCACCTGACTGTAACTCATCAAGCGCAAACCCCTCAGTGCAGTACACGAGAACAACTTGCAGTCGCACCCAGCTGTCTTTCTACTTTTCTAGTCTCAATTCTGGTCATCCTCCCAGCCTCTCTGGACTAAGTCCAGTTTCTCAGCACACACTGTGGTCTTTCTGTAACCATACTCAAAAGCCTAAATCTTATCTACCTTGTACTATCCAGTCTAGACTGCTGGTGGACACAAAGCAGGTGATCAGTGAAGTGAAGTGATAGACACTCAAGTCATGTCCAACTCTCTGCAACCCCATGGACTGTAGCCCATCAGGCTTCTCAGTCCATGGGATTCTGCAAGCAAGAATACTGGAGTGGGTTGCCATTTCCTCCTCCAAGGTGATCAATGAGTGCCTGTTTATTAAATGAATGATTGCCACCATTGTCCTAATAGGGCCTCATCATGTGTGTGACACAGTTTCCTTTGACTGGAAACAAATTTGCCAATGACTGGATTTTTTGAGTAACCCTCACTCTCCTAATGCAAATCAGACATTCTCTAACTTTCTCACAGGCACAAATTACAATATGCATCGAATCAGACAGACTTAAGAAATATAACCCCAAAGGTAAACTCTCTACCTATCATTTCTGCCATGTGACCAAAACTTTTAAAATGTCTCTCTGAAGGAAACATAAATTGCAAGTAACCTTTATCTCCAAGTCTCAGAAAAGCAACATTTAACACAGGGTGGCTGTCCTATGTATTTTGCTTTTACATGTGAAGTCATCACATTTATTAGCACTACAAATTACAGAGCACATTCAGAGGCTTAGGAGGCATGAAAGAATATGAAACTGCTGCCATTTCAGCCACCTCCCCAGTTTGCTCTCCCCTTCATCAAGTTCTACTTTAGAACTTATTCTGAGGTTTCTACTTTCTGAAGCCTCTCTTCCCAAACGCTTTCTATCAGTTCAGAGCAAGAAATATGGTGGGGCTAGCAAGTCAGAAAGAATGCTGGTGTTGAGCCTGAAGGAAGCCTTGAAGAAGGCAAAGTTGGTCAAGCTAAGCTCTCTGTATTCTGAGATTCTTGAACAGAACAAAGCCCCTCATCTCTGCTTGTGCCTTGGCTGCCTTCAGCACACCTCGCCTCATCACGCTTTCTTTCTACCCTTGCCCCAGGACAGGTCTCAGCCAGTGGATGGAACAAAGCGTTTCTGGATCGGCAAGCTCATGTGGTACTCCCTTTCAAATGACGCCCTTCATCACAGAGGTTTAGCAGAAACATCACTGTACAAGGACAAGAGTGCATTATTCCTGGGTCTAGATGGCCTGCATGATAAAAATGACACGGCCACACTGGAGATGATCCAGATGTAAATGCTTTTTTCTTAAACTGCATCACTTAACTTTTTTGCTACAGCTGACATACACTGCTGTGCCAGTCCCGGGCGTGCTGCAGAGCAGCTCGTCTGTGTGCACACGTGGACCCACTCTGCCCTGGGCTCCTCTCCCACGTGGGCCACTGAAGTGCTGGGCAGAGCTCCCTGTGCTGCACAGTGAACCTCTGCTGATCTGTTTTACATATGGTAGTGTGTCTATGTTAATCCCAGTCTCCTAACTTATCACCTCTCCCCATGCTTCCCCTTCGGTAACCATACAGGTCCGGCTAGTCAAGACTATGGTTTCTCCAGTAGTCATGTACAGATGTGAGAGTTGGACCATAAGTAAAGCTGAGCACCGAAGAATTGATGCCTTTGAACTGTGGTGTTGGAGAAGACTCTAGAGAGTCCCTTGAACTGCAAGGAGATCCAACCAGTCCATCCTAAAGGAGACTGGTCCTGAATATTCACTGGAAGGACTGATGCTGAAACTGAAACTCCAATACTCTGATCACCTGATGCAAAGAACTAACTCATTGGAAAACGCCCTGATGCTGGGAAAGATTGGAGGCGGGTGGAGAAGGGGAAGACAAAGGATGAGATGGTTGGATGGCATCACCAACTCAATGGACATGAGTTTGAGTAAATTCTGGGAGTTGGCGATGGGACAGGGAGGCCTGGCGTGCTGCAGTCCATGGGGTTGCAAAGAGTCAGACATGGCTAAGCAACTGAACCATACATTTAATTTTGAGATCTGTGAGTCTGTTTTGTAAATAAGTTCATCTGTTATGACTTTCCAGGCTTCCCAAGTGGCTCTGTGGTAAACAACCTACCCGCCAATGCAAAGAAACATGGTAGATGTGAGTTTCACCCATGGGTTAAGAATATCCCTTGGATAAGGAAACGGCAAACTACTCCAGGATTCTTTCCTGGAGAAGCCCATGGCCAGAGGAGCCTGGCAGGCTACAGTCCATGAGTTTCAAAGAGTTGCTTCAGACTGAGCATACACGCATGCACGTATCATTTTTATTAGAGTCCACATGTAAATGATATATTTGTCTTTCTCTGTCTGACTTACTTCACTTAGTGTGATAATCTCCAGGTCCATTCATGTAGCTGCAAATGGCATTATTTTGCTCTTTTTTATGAACAATATGGAAGTTCCTTTAAAAACTAAATATAAGGAGGGATGTAGGAGGGGGGATCAGGATGGGGAATACATGTAAATCCATGGCTGATTCATGTCAATGTATGGCAAAAACCACTACAATACTGTAAAGTAATTAGCCTCCAACTAATAAAAATAAATGGAAAACAACAACAACAACAAAAAACGAAATATAGAACTACCATATCATTCAGTAATCCCACTCCTGGGCATGTATCTGAAGAAAATCATCATTTGAAAAGATACACACACCCTAGTATTCACGGCAGCACTATTTGCAATGGCCAAGACATGGAAACAATCTAAAAGTTCACAGGAATGGATAAAGAAGATGTGGTGTTGTTCAGTCCCCAAGTCACATCTGACTCTTTGCGACCCCATGGACTGCAGCACACCCGGCTTCCCTGGCCCTCACCATCTCCCCAAGTTTGCCCAAGCTCAAGTCCATGTAGTACACACTACTCAGCTATAAAAAAGAACAGATGTAAATATTGTTTAAAACCAGAGACTGGTGAACTGAATGCAAGCATCAAAAGGATAAACTAATGAAGCTAAAGAGCAAAAAACATACTAAGACTTGAAGTCATCAAAAAAACAAACAAACAAACAAAAAAAGTAAGACTTAAATACAGTTGCTCAAAAATTTAAGTGTCTACTAAGTCAAAACATTTAACTTTTTAACACTGAAAGCAGCCACTAAGTGGTATTAAAAACCCCAAACCTTATAAATAAAGCATAACTGTATATCTTTATGGTGTATGTACAGTTCCAGAGCATCACCCCCAAAGGAATATGCAAAGTTGCTCCCAGCTCTGATTCAAATCTTGGACACTTTCAAGGCTGTGCCGGATAAACCTTTAATATCCATCATATTTCAACTCTTCACGTATGCTGACGGCCTACATTTACCTTCAGACCAACCTCAAGTTCACCTTACAAAAAGTAGACTAACTTTAGAGAAGCAAAATGGTTTGCTTTGTTGTACTGCAACAAAATCAGTAATAAGATTCTAATCTTTTAAATATCCCATTCAGAAACTTTAGACGAACGTTAAGGAAAAACTTTCGATTGAGCGCCTTTTCCACCCACCTAATCCCTAGGTAGAGACGTGGGTCCAGAGATTTGGTCAATACATTCATACTGAGCTTCTAGGTTTAAGGCGGCGATCGACAAACTTCTGTCTACCCAGGATCTGGCAATTCCGACTGCACTGCATGGGAACGGGCTCGGGTAATAACCGGAGCTTTTACACCTAGCTCAAAACCACTTGCCCACAACTTGAGGCCTTTTCCTCACTATGCACCATTTCACAGAATTGCCTTCTCACAGCAGGCTTCCCTAGCCCCACCTGAGGCCAAAAGACTCACTGCGAAGGCAGCGAGGTCCCGCCGGGGGTTGATCCCGGGCGTGCGCGCCCAGCAGCTGGAGGAGGCCTCGGAGGGAAAGGAAGACAGGCCACCCGCCTCGGCTCGGGGAGCGCAGCCCCCCGGGCGCACCTTCATGAACTCGTCCTTGTCAAAGCACAGCGTGTCCGGCCCCTTGGGCAGGTTCATCCTACTTTTCTCCATCCCGCCGGACGCCGCCTCTCAGGGCCAACCGCGGGCGAGGGGAAGAGGGAAGACCCTGTGCATACCGACCTGGCAGCCGCAGCGAGAGCCAATTGCCCTGGCAGAGAGCGCCACTTCGGCCAACATGGCAGCGGCCGCACCGCGGCCAATCAGCGAGGGCTCCGTGGGCCGGGCTCCGCGGGCCGGCCTCCGCCGCACGGCCTCCGCCCGCCGCAGCCAAGAGGGGCGTGGGGATCGCCGCTGCCACCACGCTGTAGGTCATGCTGCCTCCGTGCGGTGGAGGGCGGCACTGCAGCTCAGGCAAGCTGGGTTGAGCAGTCTGGCTCCCAGTGAGGTAGGTCTGAGAATGTGAGCACTGGCTGGAGGAGTCTGGGGTTTCCTCTCCAGCCACCGTTTCCACTGGGAAAAATCTACCTGCAGCATTATTCCAGGATCTCCTCCCTGATCTTGCTCCAGGGTCTGGCTCAGATCCAGGTGGGAGGTCGGAATAACCTTGGGTCTTCACTCTTCTTAAGGGAGCACCTCATCACCTAGCTAGTCAGAACATAGCACACAAATACATGTGCATACATATTTATTCGTAATCTCCTTAGAAACCATTCACAACCTAGAAGTTGAGAGTTATGCTTTATTTGGTGAGAATTTTTAGGACTTCAAGTCGGGGAGACAGCAGCTCAAGTGACCCTGAGAGAACTGCTCAGGGGAGGCAGGGAGTTGGGGGACAGGTTACATAGAAGTTTTGAAACAAAGTGTAGGTAGTCTGAATGTCAAAAATGTTTTGTAACTGAAAGAAAACCAGATATCCCAAGTTGAGAAATTTAGTGCTTTTCTATGTAAAGAAAGATGTGAGAGACTAGGCTTACTGAAATTATTCTTTGATATGCCCCTCAACTATCTGGGGCTAGTAGTCTGTTTTCACATCCTGAGCTTCCTCAGGACTCACCATAGGGAATGGCTGCAGTTTGATGGCTACTAGATGACAGGCACTATTTCCATCCTGAATACCCTCAGGGCTCACTAGCTCACATTCCATGGTGGCTGCAATTGCTGACAACTGTGATATCCTTTGTTTATTGATATGTCAGAAACTATTCCACATCTCCTTCCTCAGTGATCAGTTCAAAGAAAAGAAAGCCTTCCTTAGTGATCAATGCAAAGAAATAGAGGAAAACAATACAATGGTAAAGACTAGAGATCTCTTGAAGAAAATTAGAGATACCAAGAGAACATTTCATGCAACGATGGGCACAACAAAGGACAGATATAGTATGGACCTAACAGATGCAGAAGATATTAAGAAGAGGCGGCAAGAATACACAGAACTATACAAAAAAGATCTTCATGACCCAGATAATCACGATGGTGTGATCACTCCCCTAGAGCCAGACATCCTGGAATGCAAAGTCAAGTGGACCTTAGGAAGCATCACTTACAAACAAAGCTAGTGGAGGTGATGGGATTCCAGTTGAGCTATTTCAAATCCTGAAAGATGATGCTGTGAAAGTGCTGCACTCAATATGCCAGCACATTTGGAAAACTCAGCAATGGCCACAGGACTGGAAAAGGTCAGTTTTCATTCCAATCCCTAAGAAAGGCAATGGCAAAGAATGCTCAGACTACCACACAATTGTACTCATCTCACATGCTAGTAAAGTAATGCTCAAAATTCTCCAAGTCAGGCTTCAGCAATGCATGAACCGTGAACTTCCAGATGTTCAAGCTGGTGTTAGAAAAGGCAGAGGAACCAGAGATCAAATTGCCAACATCCTCTGGATCATCGAAAAAGCAAGAGAGTTCTAGAAAAACATCTATTTCTGCATATTGACTATGCCAAAGCCTTTGACTCTGTGGATCACAATAAACTGTGGAAAATTTTGAAAGAGATGGGACTACCAGACCACCTGACCTGCCTCTTAAGAAATCTGTATGCAGGTCAGGAAGCAACAGTTAGAACTGTGCATGGAACAACAGACTGGTTTCAAATCGGCAAAGGAGTATGTCAAAGCTGTATATTGTCACCCAGCTTATTTAACTAATATGCAGAGTACATCATGAGAAACGCTAGGCCTGAAGAAGCACAAGCTGAAATCAAGATTGCTGGGAGAAATATCAATAACCTCAGATATGCAGATGACACCACCCTTATGGCAGAAAGTGAAGAATTAAAGAGCCTATTGATGAAAGTGAAAGAGGAGAGTGAAAAACTTGGCTTAAAACTCAACAATCAGAAAACTAACATCATGGCATCTGGTCCCATGACTTCATGGCAAATAGATGGGGAAGCAATGGGAACAGTGGCAGACTTTATTTTGGGGGGCTCCAAAATCACTACATATGGTGATTGCAGCCACGAAATTAAAAGACGCTTGCTCCTTGGAAGAAAAGTTATGACCAACTAAGACAGCATATTAAAAAGCAGAGACATTACTTTGCCAATGAAGGTCCATCTAGTCAAAGCTATGGTTTTTCTAGTAGTCAGGTATGGATGTGAGAATTAGACTATGAAAAAAGTTGAAAGCCAAAGAATTTATGCTTCTGAACTGTGGTGTTGGAGAAGACCCTTGAGAGTCCCTTGGACAGCACGATCAAACCAATCCATCCTAAAGGAAATCAGTCCTGATTATTCATTGGAAGGACTGATGCTGAAACTGAAACTCCAATACTTTGGCCACCTGATGCAAAGAACTGACTCATGGGAAAAGACCCTGATGCTGGAAAAGATTGAAGGCAGGAGGAGAAGGGCATGACAGAGGATGAGATGGTTGGATGGCATAACCCACTCAATGGGCATGAGTTTGAATAAACTCCAGGAGTTGGTGATGGACAGGGAGGCCTGGCGTGCTGCAGTCCATGGGGTTGCAAAGAGTCAGGCACGACTGAGTGACTGAACTGAGCTGATTCCATTTTTCACTAGGAATAGCAAAGTTTTGTGTTTGAGGCCAGTATCCATGTGATTGGGCTTCCCTGGTGGCTCAGTAATAAAGAGTCCACCTGCTAATGAAGTAGAGGTAGATTTGATCCTTGGGTTGCAAAGATTCCCCTGGAGAAGGAAATGGCAACCCACTCCAGTATTCTCACCTGGGAAATCACATGAACAGAGGAGCCTGGTGGGCTAGAGTCCATGGGATTGCAAAAGAGTTGGACACGACTTAGAGACTAAACAACAACAGCAAATCAATGTGATCATACACCCAACCCCATTTTCTCAGAGTTTCTCCCTCCTCTTGCCCCCATACATACCTATTTTATTTGGACATTTTTCTTTCTTTTTCTCTTCTTCAGTTTCCCAAGGTCCCTGCCTCTGGCTCTGAATACCAGGATCAAATGATGAGGATTCACTTTTCTTTTTCTCTCCTTGAGACTGATAACTCAAACTACAAACCTCTCTTGACACTCTTCACCCTGAAACTCTTCTTCCTGCAGACTTTGCCTTTATACACCAGGTGTAGGCTGCTCCTCCCAAGGCTGCTTTCACCTTGGAGATAACATTAACCCTTAACAGTCCTTAAGAAAGAGTGGGACAGAGGAAGATAACACCTCAAAATGAGATTCTTGCATTCAAGTTAGTGCAAACAGCACATTGGTCACATTTTTAAAACATGGATATAGGTCTGGGCCAGACCTGCCTTTGAGTGTTTGAGTGTCTCCTGCAGATGCAAGTGGCCTGCTGTGGGGACAGGGGCTGTGGCTTCAGCAGACTGTGGAAGCACAATGTGTGAGCCCCATCATAGAGCCACTGAGTAGACAACCCAAAAACTGAAGATCAATTATACCAAAGAAGTTCTCACACTGTTATGAAAGTTCTAAGGTCCACAACAGATTTCCTAATGTGGGGATCCAGCAAAGGGACTGAGAACCCTCAGGGAATTTGACCTAGAAGGCCAGTGGGACTTGATTACAGAACTTCCATGGAACTGGTGAAAGAGACTCTTAGAGGGCACAAACAAAACCTTGTGCACACTAGGAACCAGGAGAAAGGAGCAGTGACCCTCACAGGAGACTGAGGCAGATTGCCTGTGAGTGTCCAAGAGTCCCCAGGGGAGGCATGGGTCAACATGGCCATTGTGGGGTCAGGGACACTGAATACAACAGTCCTAGCATAAACCATTTGGAAGGAGGTTGCAATTACCACTACCATAGCTTGGTCTCAAGCCAACTACAGGGAAGGAACACAGCTGTACCCATCATTAGAAAATTAGATTACAGATTTACTAAGCATGTCAGAGCAAGACCCAGATTCCCTCACAGCCAAGCTCTCCAATCAGGAAGCTTCCACAAGTCTCTTATTCTCATCCATCAGAGGGCAGACAGAACGAAAATCAAAATTACAGAAAATTAACCAAACTGATCACTTGGATCACAACCCTATCTAACTCAGTTAGACTATGAGCATGCCATGTAGGGCCATGTATGATGGATGGGTCATGGTGGAGAGTTCTGACAAAAGGTGGTTTACTGTAGAAGGGAATGGCAAACCACTTCAGTATTCTTGCCTTAAGAATCCCATAAACATTAAAAAAAAAAAAAAAAGGCAAAAAGATATGACCCTGAAAGATGAACTCCCCAGGTCGGTAAGTGCCCAATATGCTACTGGAGAAGGGTGAAAAAATAGCTCCAAAAAGAATGAAGAGGCTGAGCCAAAGTGAAAATAATGCCCAATCGTGGATGTGACTGGTGATGGAAGTAAATTCTGATACTGAAAAGAATAATATTGCATAGAAAACTGGAATGTTAGGTCCGTGAATCAAGGTAAATTGGAAGTGGTCAAGCAGGAGATGGCAAGAGTGAACATCAACATTTTAGGAATCAATGAACTAAAATGGACTGGAACAGGCAAATTTAATTCAGAGGACCATTATATCTACTACTATGGGCAAGAATCCCTTAGAAGAAATGGAGTGGCCCTCATAGTCAACGAAAGAGTGCAAAGTGCAGTACTTGGGTGCAATCTCAGAAACAACAAAGTGATTTCTGGTCATTTCCAAGGCAAACCATTCACTATCACAGTAATCCAAGTATATGCCCAAACACTAATGCTGAAGAAGCTGAACTGAATGGTTCTATGAAGACCTCCAAGACCTTCAGAACTAACAACAACAAAAAAGGTGTCCTTTTCATCATCGGGGACTGGAATGCAAAAGTAAGAAGTAAGAGATACCTAGAGTAACAGGCCAGTCTGGGCCTTGGAGTATAAAATGAAGCAGGGCAAAGGCTAACAGAGTTAGCCTTTTCCATGAGCATGCACTGGTCATAGTAAACATCCTCTTCCCACAACACAAGAGATGACTCTACACATGAACATCACCAGATGGTCAATACTGAAATCAGATTGATTATAATTTTTGCAGCTGACGATGAAGAAGCTCCATACAGTCAGCAAAAACAAGACCTGGAGCTGACTGTGGCCCAGATCATGAACTCCTTATTGCAAAATTCAGATTTAAATTGAAGAAAGTAGGGAAAACCACTAGACCATTCAGGTATGACCTAAATCAAATCCCTTACAATTATACAATGAAAAGTGAAAGTGAATGCTGCTCAGTCATGTCCAACACTTTGCAACCCTCTGGACTATACAGTCCATGGAATTCTCCAGGCCAGAATATTGGAGTGGGTAGCCTTTCCCCTCTCCAGGGAGAATTATACAGTGTAAGTGACAAATAGATTCAAGGAATTAGACCTGATAGACAGAGTGCCTGAAAAGTATGGACAGAGATTTGTAACATGGTACAGGAGACAGGGAGCAAGACCGTCCCCAAGAGGAAGAAATGCAGAAAGGAAAAATGACTGTCTGAGGAGGCCTTACAAATAGCTGAGAAAAGAAGAGAAGTGAAAGGCAAAGGAAAAAAGGAAAGCTATGCCCATCTGAATGCAGAGTTCCAAAGAATAGCAAGGGGAGAGAAGAAAGCCTTCCTCAGGAAAGGAATTGGAATCACTGGTATCTTTTCCAGTGAAAAGGAACAGAGGAAAACAATACAATGGGAAAGACTAGAGATCTCTTGAAGAAAATTAGAGATACCAAGGGAATATTTCATGCAAAAATGGGCACAATAAAGAACAGAAACAGTATAGACCTAACAGAAGCAGAAGATATTAAGAAGAAGTGGCAAGAATACACAGAAGAACTATACAAAAAAGATCTTAATGACCCAGATAAACATAATGGTGTGATCACTCGCCTAGAGCCAGACATCCTGGAGTGTGAATCAACTGGTTTTATGAAACATCACTGCAAACAAAGCTAGTGGAGGTGATGGAATTCCAGCTGACCTATTTCAAATCCTCAAAGATGATGCTGTGAAAGTGCTGCACTCAATATTCCAGAAAATTTGGAAAACTCAGCAGTGGCCACACAGAACTGGGAAAGGTCACTTTTCATTCTAATCCCAAAGAAAGGCAATGCTAAAGAATGTTCAAACTACCACGCAATTGCCCTTATCTCACACTAACAAATAATGCTCAAAATTCTCCAAGCCAAGCTTCAACAGTACATGCACCAAGAATTTCCAGATGTTCAAGCTGATTTAGAAAAGTCAGAGGGACCAGAGATCAAATTGCCAACATCTGCTGGACCATAGGAAAAGCAAGAGAATTCCAGAACAACATCTATGTCTGCTTCACTGACTACACTAAAGCCTTTGTGTGGATCACAACAAACTGAAAAATTCTTCACAAAATGAGAATACCAGACCACCTGATCTGCCTCCTGAGAAATCTGTATGCAGGTCAAGAAGCAACAGTTAGAACTGGACATGGAACAATGGACTGGTCCCAAGTTGGGAAAGGAGTATGTCAAGGCTGTATCTTGTCACCTTGCTTATTTAACTTATATGCAGAATACATCATGTGAAATGCTGGGCTGGATGAAGCACAAGCTGGAATTAAGATTGCCAGGAGAAATATCAATAACCTCAGATATGCAGATGATACCACCCTTATGGCAGAAAGTGAAGAAGAACTAAAGAGCCTCTTGATGAAAGTGAAAGAGGAGAGTGACAAAGTTGGCTTAAAACTCAACATTCAAAAAACCAAGATCATGGCATCTGGTCCCATCACTTCATAGCAAATAGATGGGGAAACAATGGAAACAATGACAGGCTTTATTACTTTTGGCTCCAAAATCACTGCAAATGATGACTGCAGTCATGAAATGTAAAGATGCTTGCTCCTTGGAAGAACAGCTTTACCAACATAGACAGCATACTAAAAAATAGAGACATTACTTTACCAACAAAGATTGACATAGTCAAAGCTATGATTTTTCCAGTAGTCAGGTATGGATGTGAGAGTTGGCCTGTAAAGAAGGCTGAGTGCTGAAGAATTGATACTTTTGAACTGTGGTGTTGGAGAAGACTCTTGAGAGTCCCTTAGACTGCAAGGAGATCAAACCAGTCCATCCTAAAGGAAAGCATCCTGAATATTCACTGGAAGGACTGATGCTGAAGCTGAAACTCCAATCCTTTGGCCACCTGATGCAAAGAACTGACTCAATTGAAAAGACCCTGATGTTGGGAAAGATTGAAGGCAGGAGGAGAAGTTGACCTCAGAATATAAGATGGTTGGATGGCATCACTGACTCGATGGACTTGAATTGGAGCAAGCTCTGGTAGTTGGTGATTGATGGGGAAGCCTGGCTTGCTGCAATCCGTGTTGTCACAAAGAGTCAGACACAACTGAGTGACTGAAGTGAACTGATAGAATCCAAACCAGTGTTCTCACTAGCATTGGACCTGGCAAGTTTTGTCAAAGGGAATATCCCTGCTAATGTCTAGGGAAGCTAACGGATAGGATGAGAGCTGGAATCTACCTGGAAAATCAAATAAATTGCAACTATGAAATGTACACGCTCTTTGGAAATCCTTATTGTTTGTTTTTGGTTCATTCACTCATAGTGAAAAGTTTCATACACACAACTCTGGAGAGCACAGAAAACCCCACCCTGCTCTAAGGAGTTCTCGCCTTGCTTCAGCAATCATCTGTCCTCTCCTACCACTTCAGTAACACTCACTTTTTTGGCCTGGAGTGTGTTTAAAGACAAATTCCAAGCACCACATCATTTCCTGCTCCCCAAATACCTCCATTTACAAGTCAAAGCAAAAAAACCTTTTTTCTTACAAATTGCCAATGTCCCACCTAATAAAATTAGCAATTTTAATAACCAATTCATATTGGCTCTGAGAGGTGTGACTTTTAGCTCAATGCTACAGTGTTACTGAGTGATAACTGCAAATCCCACCGCACAGGTTGCACATCTACACCTTTAACCAAGGCACCATGGTGTGGGGTTTGGGAAAGGGTGCTGGGCAGACCAAGTGAAAATGTCTAGGAAGCCCTGCCTTCTCTAGAACTCTAAATGAACTAGAACTTGAACTCTTTCTTTCCTTCATTATAATTTCCTTCTGTAATTGCTCCCAGGCCTTTAGTAAAGAAATGTACCTAAATTTATACAGGCTAGTGTGCTAATCTTGGGGATGCTGAAGGGATTTGGAGGCAAATGATAACAAGGGTCTCTGCTGCCTGCTCTCCTTGGAGCCACCGTCTGTAGCAGTGGTACTGCCCCTCGAAGGCAAGAGCAGCAGGGAACACCCCAGTTGCTAGTGAAGCATCAAGGAGACAATAAAGTAAAGATGGAGATTAAGTCTAAACCTGCCCAGAGGACATTTCCACTGAGAGCTGATATTCTGTTGGTACATATCATTTCACTCTTAAGAACAGTGCATGGCCTTTGTCCAGAGCCTGTTTCCTGTGTGCTTGCTGGCCTGCCCTGACCCCTCCCAAGATCCCTACTGTGGCCTTGGGAGCCAGTCATTAGAGATTAACACCTGGCTCAGCAGGGGTGTTCTGGCCAGCTTCTGACTGGTTCATTGTCTATGCTGTTAAATATTTGTCTACTGTTAAATATTTGAATATCACCTTTAGTGAGATAGCTATTTCATAGAAAATAGAAACTGGAAGACTAAACTATAAAGTCATTTTATTTATTTATTTCTGGCCGTGCTGGGTCTTTGTTCCCGCACGGGCTTTTCTCTAGTTGTGGACAGTGAAGGCCACTCTTTAAGTGCGGTGCGTGGCCATCCCGCTGTGGTGGCTTCTCTTGTGGAGCACAGGCTCCAGGGCTCAGCAGCTGCAGCACATGCACTCAATAGTTGTAGCTTCTGGGCTCTGGGGCATAGGCTCCATAGTTGTGGCACACAGGCTTAGTTGTTTCCTGCCGTGTGGGATCTTCTTGGATCAGGGACTGAACCTATGCTCCCTGCATTGGCAGGTGGATTCTTTACCACTGAGCCACCAGGGGAGCCTGGAAGATTAAATTAAAAGTAGTTACAAAGCTCCTAATCAGTGCAAGACATAATAAGCAGTCAGTATATCTTAATTTTCTTCCCTAATTCTTTGATCTATACTTTTTGTAAGAGTGTTGTAGCCATGCGTTCTGGGAAACAAATTCACTCAGAAGGACAATGCAGATAGTGGAGTGCAGTTTATTACAGTGGCAGGCCCAAGGCAGAGCCTTCTCTTAGCCAAGGATCCCGACCAGCATTTGTGAAAATCTTTTATACCCCATGTGTCCGTGTCCGAACTCACCACCCCAAATTACTTAAGACTTACATAAACAAACGAAGGGTAAATACAATCACAGTAATCCCATCATTCATGTGTTATGTGTTCAAAAAGTTAAACAATTGGCCAATAATCAATAAGGCCGAGGTTACACTCTGATAGATACAGAAAAATTTATGACCTGTCCAGAGACAGGTCCAGAGACAGGGGTGATGAGTGTCTATTTTCTCTTAGGCGATGAGCAACCTGGACACGCTCTTCAAGGTCCCCCTGTGCGGAGGGGGTCCTATCCTTCCATTGTCGTCCCCACAGGCACTAAGCGCAGAGCTCAGAGTCCACTGGAGAGGTGGCTGCGCACGACCAGCATGGACAGGCCTGAGATGGGGTCCAGGCCCTGTGAATTCCCTCTCCAAGAGTTGGACTTCACTTTGACATTGTTCTATCTTCGTCTCTATCTTATATTCCCTAATTTCATTCTTCTGCCCTTCATTTCATTCTAGAGCTTGTGCCTGCTGCTCCATTTCTAAGTCATATTAGCCCCCTTTGACTTCGAATCTCTGAAAAGTTTTTAGTTCCCTATTTTCAGGGGCCTCATGACAGGTTCCCATTTTTCCTTCCCTCTCTTCACTATTTATAGTTTCTTTACCAACTAAGCTATTAGGGCTTCCCTGGTGGCTCAGTTGGTAAAGAATATCTACATAACTGTCTATAAATTTGGAATTAGCAATCTGTCTGTGAGCAGGACCGGCGAGAAGCAGTTTCTGTGATAAAACAGAAGCATGTCTGTCTGACTTGCTTCTCCAAGGAGCTTCCACTGTTCTTGCGCTAGTCAACATGGCAAGTATTAGGTTCGGTTTCTAAGTGAGAATTCCAGTGAGAAACTAATGGCTACTATCACAGCTGGCCATTGAGGTACTTAATGGGAGAGGCAATCCTAGCTCTACGAAGCAGTAGCCATGAAGAAATCAGCTATTGTCATTGTAGCCATGTTCCTTCAATTTGTGGTGTTATTTGCTGTGTTATTCAAGAATATGCCTTCACCCTGTCAGTAACACATATTTCCGTAACACATAGCGATGCACTGAACCAACGTGCATCTTACAGTAAAGCCCAGCCCCGATGTCTTATAGGAGCCTCTCCGGCCACTGTCATAAGTGAGTCTAATTTTGTGTGAGGCCGTGAAAACTCGGTGTTTTTAGTGTGCTTGTGCTTATGACGGGAGGTCTGAGACGGCACTTCTGAAGATTTATTCCTACCAGTCATTGTCATTTTTATCGAGCCTTTAAAGGTTTCATCACTGAGGTGATGCTTCTACACTTGTAGCAGGCTGAGTAGCAACATGCCCTTTCTCCCTAAGTGCAGTAGAAGTCATTCCCACTTCCCAACATGTCTGTCTTCTGCCCTCTCGAGAATGTATTGCTTGAGCTCACCACAGCCTGGTAAATGCAAATCGTCAGGATATTCTAGAAACCCTTTTGATTGCAGTCTCTTCAGGAGGTGACAAGTGCTGCAAACCTCAGGATTTTACAAAGCACTTTTGACAACCTCAGATAAAGGAGAAGTCAACACTCGTGACAGTCACAGGTTTCCATGGCCTGTACTTGATCGTGGGCTGTGCTTTCATAATCATCCTGTATCTATACCAACTAAGATGTCACTGTATTTTTTTAAAATCATCATTATATCTTTTATTTTTTTTTAGATATATTATGGGTTTTCCTATATATCTTCACTTACTGATGAGGGTCTTATGATAGTAGTAGTTACTAAAACTGACTTCCAGTCAGTAGGCTGTGGTAGAATAGGAAAAAGAATGACCAACTCTGTATTATTAACATTATGTATTAAAATATTATTAGTTTTATTGTTTGCAGTCATCCAATTCTAACTTTTTGAAATAAATATTCAGAGAAATCATGTCCTTGTGAAAGTCCATTGGACTGTAGGGGAGCATGGCAATGTGATTCCGTAAAATTGTTTAGTTTCAGGATGGCACCAGACGCTATTCATGGATAGTCAAAAATCTCTTCGTTTCTGTGTAAGAGGAAGGTTCTGTAAAGTAGTGAATGTTTCAGAAACTTAATTTATTTGGAATGACCTAGCTATTCAATACACTGTCATCACTTAGTTTAGAAAAACAATAGAAACTCAGGTGACCAAAATCTGGAGAAACTACTGTCAGTTCAGTTCAGTTCAGTTGCTCAGTCGTGTCTGACTATTTGTGACCCAGTGGACTGCAGGACGCCAGGCTTCCCTGTCCATCACCAACTCCAGGGGCTTGCTCAAACTCATGTCCATCGAGTCAGCGATGCCATCCAGCCATCTTATCCTCTGTCGTCCCCTTCTGCTCTGCCTTCAATCAAGACTATTATAGACAGGGATTTTAGAGTATAATTATTGTTAATAGTTTATCTAAAAGCCTACATCACATTTGCATTTTTTAGGAGTTTTCTTTGTTATTATTTTAGAGATACTTTCTTTGTTGACAAGCTTGTGACAGATATAACAATATAGCAATTTTTAACTTATAATAAACCTAGGCACAATGACAATTTTGGGCTTCATGTTAATGACTCTTAAATATGTCTATAGAAGAGTAGCAGGAAAAAAAATACTAGATATTTAATATTGAATATTTTCCAGTTCCCGTGAATCTGAAATTCATTTAGGTCAATTTTTTCTTGTAGTTAGAGCTGTTTGATTTGTAAGGGCTTCCTTTTCTTTTGACCATTTTGATAAGAACTCACAACGTCAGCAATATTATGAAAAAACAGAAGACTCACACGGAGACATACATAAATGCAGACAGACAGAGATCTTCTAGTTTTCTACCTGAGATTTAAAATATGCCGTTGAGCCCCTTTTTTGAGAGGGTTGGGTTGGGCAAGAATGACAGAGTGGGTTGCCATTCCCTTCTGAAGGAGATCTTCCTGAGCCAAAGATCGAACCCAGATCTCCCGCACTGTAGGGGAGAAGCTTTACCGCCTGAGCTGCCAGGGACTTCCCCCAAGGCCCTGGAAAGGGTTCCCTTCAAGCCTTGCCCTAGGCAGGCCTTTGTAAGAAGCAATTGTTTTGAATAATTGCATATGCAAAAGAACCAGCTTTACTGTTTCCAGGAGGAAAACAGTTTTCACTGTAACCAGTTGTCTCCAGTTCTGTAGAATATCAAGGCCGTCCTAGGTCAGGTCATATTTCCTTTCTGTAGACTTAGTTTGATCGCCGAATTATAGACAGATCAGCGGATAAAAAGCTTGGATTGTCTCTGTGGGTTGGATCTGCTGGTGTTTCAGGTGTCTGGCCTGGCGGCAGGAGCAGGCCCGCGGCCTGCGCTGGAAGTGGGTGTGCAGGCGGGGCGTGCCTAGAGCGCCTGGAGGGCGGGCCCCTCACCAGCCGAGGCGCCGCACCTGTGAATTCGGCGGGGGACGGGGCGCAGCCAGAAGCGGCAGCGGGAGCGCGTCCATCTGGGGGCGCAGGAGGGTGAGGGAAATGGGAGAGAAACTGCTCTTGCCAGAGGGAAACGAAGGGAAGCTCACAGTCTCAGGGTTTATGGTCATTGGGTTCCTTTCTGACTTGTCCCTTGCCAGTCATTCTGAACTGGCATCCTTCCTGGGGGCACACGCACACTCAGCCGAGATGGATTCCAGTGAGGAGGATCTTGAGAAGTCGGTAGGACCTCTGGATTGGAGTCTCCCATCTCTTTTCGACCTCTCCAGAATCCTGGTTGCTGGTAGCTTGTGAGTTCCTTGATCTTGACCAGGACCTCCTGTTGGAAGATGACTCCTGGAAGTGTTTTCCGTTCTCTGCCGCCTGGCCAGGGTGGGTGGTCAGTGGTTCATTTACTAGTTTGTCTTTTGCTTCTCTCGAATAAGGTCCTTCACAGAGTAAATGCCCCAAATTGTAAAAGTCAATGTGTGAAATAACTTATATTCACAATTTGGAGAAGTTGGCTTTTTTTTGTTGTGTGTTAGAACTCAACACCAGACCAAAGGTCATGGAGAGGTTTGTTGTTTTTCTAAAATGTGTATAGTGTTTCTTTTTTTTTTTTGTAATTGAATATCGGTGTGAGTTGCAAAGTTTGTGTTTCTGTTCATTTCATTCCATCTGTTTGGTTTTCTTTCTTTGTTTCTTTCTAACAGTTATTTAATTTCAGTGGAATGTTTCTTGCTCTATAATATTGGTTTGATTGTTCATATACCAAGCTGAATTTACCATAGGGGTACGAGTTGCAGATTCTGTTTCTGTTCATTTCATTCCATCTGTTTGGTTTCCTTTCTTTCTTTCTAACAGTTATTTATTTTCAGTAGAACGATTCTTGCTCTACAATATTGGTTTGATTGGTCATATATCAACCTGAATGTACCATAGGGGTATGTGTGGTCCCTTGCTCTTGAATCTCCCTCCCACGTCCCGCCCATTCCCACCTCTCTAGGCTATCAGAGAGCCCCAGTTTGAGTTCCCTGAGTCAGACAGCGATTTCCCACTGGCTGTCTAGGTATCAAGCTTGGTGTCCATGCATCCCTGCTGGTCTCCCCATTCATGTCCTGGTGTCCTGTCAAACACTAAGCTTAATTTATTTGGAAATGACCTAGCTATTCAGTACACTGTCATCACTCAGTTTAGCACAACGATAGAAAGTCAGGTGACCAAAATCTGGAGAAGGTATTGTCAGCTCAGCTCAGTTCAGTTCAGCTGGTCATTCGTGTCTGGCTCTCTGTGACCCTGTGGACTGCAGGACGCCGGGCTTCCCTGTCCATCACCCCCTCCAGGGGCTTGCTCAAACTCATGTCCATCTGGTCAGCGATGCCATCCAGCCATCTTATCCTCTGTCGTCCCCTTCCCCTCTGCCTTCATTTGAGACAATTATGGACAGGCATGTTAGAGTATAATCATTGTTAAGAGTTTATCTAAAAGCTCATATCACATTTACATTTTTGAGGAGTTTTCCTTGTTATTGTTTTTAGAGGTACTTTCTTTGTTCACAAGCTTGTGACAGATATGACAATATAGCGATGTTTAGCATATAATGAACCTAGGCACAATGACAATGTTGGGCATCATATTAATGCCTCTTAGCCATGTCTATAGTAGAGTAGCAGGTGATTAAAAAAAATATATATATATATATACATATACACACACTAAATATTTAATATTGACTATTTCCCAGTTCATGGGAACCTGAAATTCATTTAGGTCAATTTTTTCTTGTAGTTAGAGCTGTTTGATTTGTAAGGGCTTCCTTTTCTTTTGACCATTTCGATAAGAACTCACAACTTCAGCAATATTATGAGAAAACAGAAGACTCACATGGAGTCATACGTAAATGCAGACAGAGATCTTCTAGATTTCCGCCTGAGATTTACAATGTCCCGTTGAGCCTCTTTTTTTGGGGGGCTGGGGCCAGTGGTGTTCGGGGGTGGGGGAGGGCGAGGGGGATGGGCAAGAATACCATTCCCTTCTCCAGGAGGTCTTCCTGAGCTAGGGGTGGAACCCAGATCTCCCGCACTGTCGCACTGTTGGTGCAAAGCTTTGACATACAGCCTGAGCTACCAGCGAAGTCTCCCAAGGCCCTGGAAAGGATTCCCTTATTGCGTGGCCCTAGGCAGGCCTTTGTAAGAAGCATTTGTTTTGAATAATTGCACATGCAAAAGAACCCGCTTTACCGTTTCCAGAGGAAGAGTTTGACTGTAACCCGTTTTCTCTGCTTCTACAGGATATCACGGCCGTCCTAGGTCAGGTACTCATTCCTTTCTTTGGACGTACTTTGATCCCCAAATGATAGACAGATCAGCGGATAAAAAGCTTGGATTGTCTCTGTGGGTTGGATCTGCTGGTGTTTCAGGTGTCTGACCTGGCGGCAGGAGCGTGGCTTGCGGGCCTGTGCTGGAAGTGGGTGTGCGGGCGGGGCGCCCGAGATCACCTGGCAGGCGGTTGGCTCCCAGGCCCAGGCGCCGGACCTGTGAGCTAGGCCGGGGGTGTGGCGCAGCCAGAAGCAGCAGCTGGAGAGCGTCTGGGGGCGCAGGAGGGTGAGGGAAATGGGAGAGAAACTGCTCTTGCCAGAGGGAAACGGAGGGAAGCTCACAGTCTCAGGGTTTACGGTCATTGGGTTCCTTTCTGGCGTGTCTCTTGCCAGTCATTCTGAATTGGCATCCTTCCTGGGGGCACACGCACCACTCAGCTGAGATGGATTCCAGCGAGGAGGATCCTGGGAAGTCGGTAGGACCTCTGGATTGGAGTCTCCCATCTCTTTTCGACCTCTCCAGAATCCTGGTTGCTGGTAGCTTGTGAGTTCCTTGATCTTGACCAGGACCTCCTGTTGGAAGATGACTCCTGGAAGTGTTTTCCGTTCTCTGCCGCCTGGCCAGGGTGGGTGGTCAGTGGTTCATTTACCAGTTTGTCTTTTGCTTCTCTCGAATAAGGTCCTTCACAGAGTAAATGCCCCAAATTGTAAAAGTCAATGTGTGAAATAACTTATATTCACAATTTGGAGAAGTTGGCTTTTTCTGTTTGTGTTAGAACTCAACACCAGATCAAAGGTCATGGAGAGGTTTGTTGTTTTTCTAAAATGTTTATAGTCTTTTTTTTTTTGTAATTGAATATCGGTGTGAGTTGCAAAGTTGGTGTTTCTGTTCATTTCATTCCATTTGTTTGGTTTTCTTTCTTTGTTTCTTTCTAACATTTATTTTCAGTGGAATGTTTCTTGCTCTATAATATTGGTTTGATTGTTCATATATCAACCTTAATTTACCGTAGGGTACGAGTTTCAAAGTTTGTGTTTCTGTTCATTTCATTCCATCTGTTTGGTTTTCTTTCTTTCTTTCTTTCTAACAGTTATTTATTTTCAGTGGAATGATTCTTGCTCTACTATATTGGTTTGATTGGTCATATGTCAACCTGAATGTACCGTAGGTGTTCGAGTTGCAGAGATTCTGTTTCTGTTCATTTCATTCCATCTGTTTCGTTTTGTTTGTTTCTTTCTTTCTAATTGTTATTTATTTTCAGTGGAATGATTTTTGCTCTACAATATTGGTTTGATTGGTCATATATCAACCTGAATGCACTGTAAGGGTACGTGTTTCCCCTCGCTCTTGATCTTCCTCCCACGTCCCGCCCATTCCCACCTCTCTAGGCTATCAGAGAGCCCCAGTTTGAGTTCCCTGAGTCAGACAGCAATTTCCCACTGGCTGTCTAGGTATCAAGCTTGGTGTCCATGCATCCCTGCTGGTCTCCCCATTCATGTCCTGTGTCCTGTCAAACACTAAGCTTAATTTATTTGGAAATGACCTAGCTATTCAGTACACTGTCATCACTCAGTTTAGCACAATGATAGAAACTCAGGTGACCAAATCTGGAGAAGGTATTGTCAGCTCAGCTCAGTTCAGTTCAGCTGGTCATTCGTGTCTGGCTCTCTGTGACCCTGTGGACTGCAGGACGCCGGGCTTCCCTGTCCATCACCCACTCCAGGGGCTTGCTCAAATTCATGTCCATCTGGTCAGTGATGCCATCCAGCCATCTTATCCTCTGTTGTCCCCTTCCTCTCTGCCTTCAGTCAAGAGTATTATCGACAGGCATCTTAGAGATTCCACGTGCACACATCCTTGTGTCCCTTTTGCTCTGTAGGACAGGTCTAATGAGCCAGGGTCTCTCTGGAAATTTCTGCACTCTGATGGCAACACACCATGTCTGTTAACCTGTATTCCCGACCTAGGGGCCCCAGGAAGACTGATTCTCCTGAGTGGGCCTTCAAGTGGTTCAGATTGGCAAGCACATGAACATCCACCCAACGGCTCTTTTCCTACGTGTCACAGAGCCAGCTTGGTCCCGCCCATTTGCAGGCTGGAAGGAAGAGGGGCAAAGCCCTTCACCAGTGGGATTTGGGGCCCACGTAGAGAGGAAAGGCCCCTTTGAAGAGCTGAGCCCAGGAGCGCACCCCATCATGTCAAACACACTCCCGCTGCTTTCTTCCTCATTGGCAGTACTGCTCTCAGCCAGCAAGGTCTGTGCTAGGATGGCAAAGGAAACGGGATTTTCAAGGCCCTCTCACTTGAAATTTGGGGCGCTGAGCAGAGCTGGAGGTCTCCCCTTGTATCAGCAACCTTCAGACTTCAAGTAGAGGATGGCAACCAAACCGCAGCTTGCTGTCCCTTCGTCCCTGAAGGAGACTCGCATTTCCCCCATCCTTCGAATTTCCTGTCCAAGGCTCCTGGAAAAGCGCTTCTAGCTGGAGTTCTCCCTTTGTATCAGAGAACTTCTTGCTTCAAATAGAGGCTGGCAAGCACACCGCAGCTTGCTGTCTCTTCGTCCCTGAAGGAGACTCGCTTTTCCCGCATCCTGCGAATTTTCTGTCCCAGGCTCCTGGAAAAGCGCTTCTTAGAGTTCCTTTCTTAAGGACAGTTATCCCTTAGCCTGGGCTACTAGTGAGTATTCCAGTCTCAAAAGGAAAGGTACAGCCACGTGCACACATCCCTTGCGCCCCTATAAATCTGTAAGACAGGTCTAGTGAGCCAGGGACTCTCTGGAAATTTCTGGGATCTGATGGGAACACCCCCTGTCTGTTAAACTATATTCCCGACCTAGGGGCCCCATGGTGACTGATTCTCCTGAGTGGGCCTTCAAGTGGTTCAGATTGGCAAGAGCATGAACATCCACCCAACAGCTCTCTTCCTCCCTCTCACAGAGCCAGCTTTGTTCCACCCATTGGCAGGCTGGAAGGAAGAGGGGCAAAGCCGTTCCCCAGTGAGATTTGTGGCCTACTTCTAGAGGAATGGCAGCTTTGAATAGCTAAGCCCAGGAGGGCACCCAATCATGCCAAACACACTCCCGCTGCTTTCTTCCTCATTGGCAGTACTGCTCTCATCAGGCAAAGTCTGTGCTAGGATTGCAAAGGAAACGGGATTTTCACAGCCCTCTCCCTTGAAATTTGGGGTGCTGAGCAGAGCTGGAGGTCTCCTGTTGTAGCAGCGAACTTCTTGCTTCAAATAGATGCTGGCAAGCACAAGCACACCGCAGCTTGTGGTCTTCTCGTTCCTGAAGGAGGCTCGCTTTTCCCGCATCCTGCTAATTTTCTGTCCAAGGCTCCTGGAAAAGCGCTTCTAGCTGGAGGTCTCCCGTTGTATCAGCGAACTTCTTGCTTCAAATAGATGCTGGCAAGCACACTGCAGCTTGTTGTCTCTTTGTCCCTGATGGAGGCTTGCTTTTCCCGCATCCTGTGAAATTTTCTGTCCCAGGCTCCTGGAAAAGCGCTTCTTAGAGTTCCTTTCTTAAGGGCAGTTATCCCTGAGCCTGGGCTACTAAGGAGTAGTTCCAGTGTCAAAAGGAAAGGTACGGTACGTGCACACATTCCTTGCCTCCCTTTAGCACTGTAGGAGAGGTCTTGTGATCCAGGGTCTCTCTGGAAATGTCTGGGCTCTGATGGGAACACACCCTGTCTGTTAACCTGTATTCCCGACCTAGGGGCCCCAGGGCGACTGATTCTGATGGGTGGTCCTTCAAGGGTTTCACATTGGCAAGAGCATGAACATCCACCCAACGGCTCTTTTCCTACTTCTCACAGAGCCAGCTTTGTTCCACCCTTTCGCACGCTGGAAGGAAGAGGGGCAAAGCCCTTCCCCAGTGGGATTTGGGGCCCACGTAGAGAGGAAAGGCCCATTTGAAGAGCTGAGCCCAGGAGGGCACCCAATCATGCCAAACATACTTCCGCTGCTTTCTTCCTCATTGGCAGTATTGCTCTCAGCCTGCAAGGTAGTGAGAGGATTGCAAATGAAATGGGATTTTCACGGCCCTCTCACTTGAAATTTGGGGCACCGAGCAGAGCTGGAGGTCTCCCGTTGTATCAGCAACCTTCTCGCTTCAAAGAGTTGCTGGCAAGCACACCACAGCTTGGTGTCTCTTCTTTCCTGAAGGAGGCTCGCATTTCCCCCATCCTGCAAATTTCCTGTCCCAGGATCCTGGAAAAGCGCTTCTAGCTGGAGGTCTCCTATTGTATCAGTGAACTTCTTATTTCAAATAGAGGTTGGCAAGCTCACTGCAGCTTGCTGTCTCTTTTTCCCTGAAGGAGGTCGCTTTTCTTCCATCCTGTGAAATTCCTGTCCCAGGCTGCTGGAAAAGCGCTTCTTAGAGTTCCTTTCTTAAGGGCAGTTATCCCTGAGCCTGGGCTACTAGGAAGTAGCTCCAGTCTCAAAATGAAAGGTACAGCCACGTGCACACATCCCTTGCGCCCCTTTTGCTCTGTAGGAGAGGTCTAGTGAGCCAGGGTCTCTCTGGAAATTTCTCAGCTCTGATGGGAACACACCCTGTCTGTTAAACTGTATTCCCGACCTAGGGGCCCCAGGGCGACTGATTCTCCCGAGTGGGCCTTGAAGTGGTTCAGATTGGCAAGAGCATGAACATCCACCCAACTGCTCTTTTTCTACCTCTCACAGAGCCAGCTTTGTTCCACCCATTGGCAGGGTGGAAGGAAGAGGGGCAAAGCCCTTCCCCAGTGGGATTTGGGGCCAACTTCGAGAGGAAAGGTCCCTTTGAAGAGCTGAGCCCAGGAGGGCACCCACTCATGCCAAACACACTCCCGCTGCTTTCTTCCTCATTGGCAGTACTGTTCTCAGCCTGCAAGGTGTGTGCTAGGATTGCAAAGGAAACGGGATTTTCACAGCCATCTCAATTGAAATTTGGGGCGCTGAGCAGAGCTGGAGGTCTCCCGTTGTATCAGCAAACTGTGGCTTCAAAGAGAGGCTGGCAAGCACACCGCAGCTTGCTGTGACTTTGTCCATGAAGGAGGCTCGCTTTTCCGGAATCCTTCGGATTTTCTGTCCCAGGCTCCTTGAAAAGCACATCTAGCTGGAGGTCTTCCGTTGTATCAGCGAACTTCTTGCTTCAAACAGAATCTGGCAAGCACAACCCAGCTTGCTGTCTCTTCATCCATGAAGGAGGCTCGCTTTTCTGGAATCCTTTGAGTTTTCTGTCCCAGGCTCCTTGAAAAGCCCATCTAGCTGGAGGTCTCCCGTTGTATCAGCGAACTTCTTGCTTCAAATAGAGGCTGGCAAGCACACCGCAGCTTGCTGTCTCTTCATCCCTGAAGGAGGTCGCTTTACCCGCATCCTGCGAATTTCCTGTCCCAGGCTCCCTGAAAAGTGCTTCTTAGAGTTCCTATCTTAAGGGCAGCAATCCCTGTGCCTGGGCTACTAGTGAGTATTCCAGTCTCAAAAGGAAAGGTACAGCCACGTGCCCACATCCTTTGCATCCCTTTTGCTCTGTAAGAGAGGTCTAGTGAGCCAGGGTCTCTCTGGAAATTTCTGGGCTCTGATGGGAATGCACCTTGTCTGTTAACCTGTATTCTCGACCTACGGGCCCCAGGGCGAGTGATTCTCCCGAGTGGGCCTTCAATTGGTTCAAATTGGCAAGAGCTTCAACATCCACCCAAATGCTCTTTTCCAACCTGTCACAGAGCCAGCTTTGTTCCACCCTTTGGCAGGCTGGAAGGAAGAGGGGCAAAGCCCTTTCCCAGTGGGATTTGGTGCCTACTTCGAGAGGATGGGCCCCTTTGAAGAGTGGAGCCCAGGCGGGCACCCAGTCATGCCAAGCACACTCCCTTTGCTTTCTTCCTCATTGGCAGTACTGCTCTCAGCCGGCAATGTCTGTGCTAGGACTGCAAATGAAACGGGATTTTCACGGCCCTCTCACTTGAAATTTGATGCGCTGAGCAGAGCTGGATGTCTCCCATTTTATCAGTAAACTTCTTGCTTCAAATAAAGGCTGGCAACACACCGCAGCTTGCTGTCTCTTCTTCCCTGAAGGAGGCTCGCTTTTCCAGCATCCTGTGAATTTCCTGTCCCAGATTCCTGGAAAAGCGCTCCTTAGAGTTCCTTTCTTATGGGCACTTTTCCGTGAGCTTGGGGTAATAGGGAGTAGCCCCACTCTGAAATGGGAAGGAACAACCACATGCACACATCTCTGGCGTCCCCTTTGCTCTGTGGTAGAGTTCTAGTGAAACAAGGTCTGTCCGGAAATTCTTGGCTTTAATGGGAAAACACCCAGTTTCAGGAACTGCATATCAGACCTAGGGGCTACAAGAAACCCATTTTGCTCCACTGGGTCTAAACTGCTGCATAAGAGACAAGCTTGAAAATCCATACAACTGCTCCCTTCAGACGTTTGCAGAGCTAGCTTTGCCCCAACCTTTATCAGTGTGGAAAGTCAGGGCCAAAGCAGCTCCCCAGAGGTACTTGTGTCCTATATATGAGTAAAGGCCACTTTGAAGGGCTTGGCCCAGGAGGGCCCGAATCATGCCAATCACACTGCTTCTGCTTGGTTCCTCATTGGCAGTACTGCTCTCAGCCAGGAATGTCTCTGCAAGGATTGCACAGGAAATGGGCATTTCATGGCCCTCTCACTACAACTTTGCTGCTCTGAACAGAACTGGAGGTCTTCCATTGTATCAGCGAACGTCTTGCTTCAAATAGAGGCTGGCAAGCACACCGCAGCTTGCTGTCTCTTTTTCCCTGAAGGAGGCTCGCATTTCCTACATCCTGTGAATTTCCTGTCCCAGGCTGCTGGAAAAGCACTTCTTAGAGTTCCTTTCTTAAGGGCAGTTATCCCTGAGCCTGGGGTACTAGGGAGCGGTTCCAGGCTCAAAAGGAAATGTACAGCCACGTGCACACATCCCTTGCATCCCTTTTGCTCTGTAGGGGAGGTCTAGGGAGCCAGGGTCTCTCTGGAAATTTCTCAGCTCTGATGGGAACACACCCTGTCTGTTAAACTGTATTCCCGACCTAGGGGCCCCAGGGCGACTGATTCTCCCGAGTGGGCCTTGAAGTGGTTCAGATTGGCAAGAGCATGAACATCCACCCAACTGCTCTTTTTCTACCTCTCACAGAGCCAGCTTTGTTCCACCCATTGGCAGGGTGGAAGGAAGAGGGGCAAAGCCCTTCCCCAGTGGGATTTGGGGCCAACTTCGAGAGGAAAGGCCCCTTTGAAGAGCTGAGCCCAGGCGGGCACCCAGTCATGCCAAACAGACTCCCGCTTCTTTCTTCCTCATTGGCAGTACTGTTCTCAGCCTGCAAGGTGTGTGCTAGGATTGCAAAGGAAACAGGATTTTCACGGCCGT
This sequence comes from Cervus elaphus, assembly GCF_910594005.1. Classification (NCBI taxonomy): domain Eukaryota; kingdom Metazoa; phylum Chordata; class Mammalia; order Artiodactyla; family Cervidae; genus Cervus; species Cervus elaphus. The sequence goes on along the minus strand of NC_057841.1, from coordinate 5,400,812 downwards.
CTCGCTTGAAATTTGGGGCGCTGAGCAGAGCTGGAAGTCTCCCGTTGTATCAGCAACCTTCTGGCTTCAAAGAGAGGCTGGCAAGCACATCGCAGTTTGCTGTCTCTTCTTCCCTGAAGGAGGCTGAATGTTCCCGAATCCTGTGAATTTTCTGTCCCTGGGTCCTGGAAAAGCACTTCCTAGAGCTCCTTTCTTAAGGGGAGTTATCCCTGAGCCTGGGCTACTAGGAAGTAGTTCAAGTCTCAAAAGGAAAGTCACAGCCACGTCCACACATCCCTTGCGTCCCTCTTGCTCTGTAGGAGAGGTTTAGTAAGCCAGGGCCTCTCTGGAAATTTCTGGGCTCTGATGGGAACACATCCTGTCTCTTAACCTGTATTCCCGACCTAGAGGCCTCAGGGTGACTGATTCTCTCGAGTGGGCCTTCACGTGGTTCAGATTGGCAAGAGTATGAAAATCCACCCAACTGCTCTTTTCCTACCTCTCACAGAGCCAGCTTTGTTCCACCCTTTTGCAGTCTGGAAGGAAGAGGGGCAAAGCCCTTCCCCAGTGTGATTTGGGGCCTACTTCGAGAGGAAAGGCCCCTTTGAAGAGCTGAGCCCAGGAGGACACCCAATCATGCCAAACACACTCCTGCTTCTTTCTTCCTCATTGGCAGTACTGTTGTCTGCCGGCAAGGTCTGTGCTAGGACTGCAAAGAAACGGGATCTTTATGGCCCCCTCACTTAAAATTTGGGGCACTGAGCAGAGCTGGAGGTCTCCCGTTGTATCAGCAACCCTCTGGCTTCAAAGAGAGGCTGGTAAGCACACCTCAGATTGCTGTCTCTTCTTCCCTGAAGGAGGCTCACATTTTCCCCATCCTACGAATTTCCTGTCCCAGGCTCCTTGAAAAGCTCTTCTAGCTGGAGGTCTCCCGTTCTATCAGCAAACATCTTGCTTCAAATAGAGGGTGGCCAGCACACCGCCTTTTGCTGTCTCTTCGTCCCTGAAGGAGGCTCGCTTTTCCCGCATCCTGTGAATTTCGTGTCCCAGGCTCCTGGAAAAGCGCTCTTAGAGTTCCTTTCATAAGGGTAGTTATCCCTGACCCTGGGCTACCAGTGAGTATTCCAGTCTCAAAAGGAAAGGTACAGCCACGTGCACACATCCCTTGCCTCCCTTTTGCTCTGTAGGAGAGATCTAGTGAGCCAGGATCTCTCTAGACATTTCTGGGCTCTGATGGGAACACACCCTGTCTGTTAACCTGTATTCCAGACCTAGGTGCCCTAGGGCAACTGATTCTCCCGAGTGGGCCTTGAAGTGGTTCAGATTGATAAGAGCATGAATATCCACCCAACTGCTCTTTTCCTACCTCTCACAGAGCCAGCTTTGTTCCAACCATTGTTAGGCTGGAAGGAAGAGGGGCAAAGCCCTTCCCCAGTGGGATTTGGGGCCAACTTCGAGAGGAAAGGCCCCTGTGAAGAGTTGAGCCCAGGCGGGCACCCAATCATGCCAAACACACTCCTGCTGCTTTCTTCCTCATTGGCAGTACTGCTCTCAGCTGGCAAGGTCTGTGCTAGGATTGCAAAGGAAACAGGAATTTCACGGCCTTCTCACTTGAACTTTTGTGATTTGAGCAGACCTGGAGGTCTCCCATTGTATCAGGGAACTTCTTGCTTCAAATAGAGGCTGGAGAACACACCGCAGCTTGCTGTCTATTCTTCCCTGAATGAGGCTCGCTTTTCCCGCATCCTGCGGATTTCCTGTCCCAGGCTCCTGTAAAAGCGCTTCTAGCTGGAGGTCTCCATTGTATCAGCGAATTTCTTGCTTCAAATACAGTCTGGCAAGCACACCACTTCTTGCTGTCTCCTCTTCCCTGAAGGAGGCTCTCTTTTCACGCATCCTGCGAATCTCCTTTCCCAGGTTCCTGGAAAAGCTCTTCAAAGAGATCCTTTCTTAAGGGCACTTATCCCTGAGCTTGCGGTAATCGGTAGTAGCCCCACTCTGAAATGGGAAGGAACAGCCACATGCACATATCTCTGGTGTCCCCTTTGCTCTATAGGAGAGCTCTAGTGAGACAAGTTCAGTCCGGAAATTCTTGGCGTTAACGGGACATCACCCAGTTTCAGAAACTGCATACCAGACCTAGGGGTTACAAGAATCCCATTTTGCTCCACTGGGACCTACAACGCTGATTAATAGAAGAGCTTGAATTTCCATAAAAATGCTCCCTTCAGACTTTTGCAGAGCTAGCTTTCCTCCAAACTTTGTCAGTGGGGAAAAACAGGACCAAATCTTCTCCCCAGAGGTTCTTGTGGCCTACATATGAGTAAACGACCCTTTGAAGGGCTTGGCCCAGGAGGCCCCCCAATCATGCCAATCACACTGCTGCTGGGTGCTTCCTCATTGGCAGGACTGCCCTCAGCCGGGAATGTCTGTGCAAGGATTGCAAAGTAAACAGGCATTTTATGGACCTCTCACTTGAACTTTGGTGTTCTGAGCAGAGCTGGAGGTCTTCCGTTGTATCAGCGAACTTCTTGCTTCAAACAGATGCTGGAGAACACACCACAGCTTGCTGTCTCTTTGTCCCTGAAGGAGGCTCGCTTTCCCGAATCCTGCGAATTCCCTTTCCCAGGCCCCTGGAAAAGCGCTTCTTAGAGTTCCTTTCTTAAGGGCACTTATCCCTGAGCTTGGGGTAATAGGGATTAGCCCTACTCTGAAATAGGTGGGAACAGCCACATGCACATATCTCTGTTGTCCCCTTTGCTCTGGAGGAGAGCTCTAGTGAGAAAAGTTCTGTACGGAAATTCTTGGCTTTAACAGGAAAACACCCAGTTCAGGAACTGCATACCATACCTAGGGGCTACAAGAAACGCATTTTGCTCCACAGGGACCTAAAGTACTGCATAATAGAAGAGACTGATAATCCACACAATTGCTCCCTTCAGACTTTTGCAGAGCTAGCTTTGTTCCAACCTTTGTCAGTGTGGAAAGACAGGGCCAACACCTCTCACCAGAGGTACTTTTGGCCTACATATGTGTAAAGGCCCCTTTGAAGGGCTTAGCCCAGGAGGGGCCCCATTCATGCCAATCACACTGCCGCTGCTTGCATCCTCATTGGAAGTCCTACTCTCAGCCGGAAATGTCTGTGCAAGGATTACGGTGGTGCAAGGATCATGTCGAGGTGAGGGGGAAGTCTCATGGTTTTTCTCGAGTTGCAGCAGGAAACTCGTTTTTACTCTCGAGTTCCTATTGTCAGCGCAGTGAACCTCTTGTGGATTGAAAGAACGTTAGGCCTCCTTTCTAGTTGCCAGGGACACCTCGCGGGTACTTCTCTAGTAGTGGCAGGGGAATCGAGATGCCTCTCGAGGTGAGGCGGGAAAATCAGAGTCCGGTTCCTGTTGCCACAAGGATCTTGGCGTTCGTATCCATTTTCAAGGGGACTCCATCGTCGTCTCATGTTGAGGCATGGAAGACCTGTTTGCTCTCAAGTTGGAAATGGGGTGTCAGTCCTCATGTCGACTTGAGGCGGTGATCTCGTGCTTTTTCTAGAGGTACTACAGTGGAGTCAGACCTCCCTTAGTGTTGTGAGTGGAAACTCGGAGATCCATTCAAGTCGTTTCCATGGAACCCATCCTTCTGTCGAGCTGAGGTGGAACACGATGTCTTTTCGTCTTATGGAAGGAACCTCGGGGTTCTTCTCGAGTTTGAGCAGGTGAGACATGGCAGTGCTTCCTGTGTGAGTGGAATATCGGTATTCCGCTCAAGTCGAAGAATGAGAATCAGCCCTCATCTCGAGATCATATGTGGTACACGGAGGTCTTCTGGAGTTGCTGTGCTGACCTCGGAGTTCCTCTAGTCTTTCTACTGTGTTTTCTGGAAATGGCTGGAGTTGCCTAAAAGAAGTCATGCCTCCTGACGTGTTTGATGGGGAATATGGGGTGGCTCTGTTGCCAATGCAGGAGAATCGGGCCTGATCTCCTGGTGAAGGGGAAGGCTCATGGTTTTTCTCGAGTTGCGGCAGGAACCTGGGGTTTCCTCTGAAGTTACGACGGGGATGGCCCTTAAAAACTCGTGTTTTTTCAGCATCGTCAGGACTCCTGTCCAGTTGGGAGGGACACTTCAGGATTCTCCTCGAGGCTTGGCAGGGAAATAGGGACGCCTCTCGAGGTGAGGAGGGAGACCCAGTGTCTCTTTCCAGTTGCCACAGGGATATTGGGATACCTATCAATTTTCTTTTTTTTTTCTTGAGTGTTTTTGACTGCATTTATTTATTTTTTTTTTGTGTGTGTGTTTTTTTCCTTTCTTTCTTTCTTTATTTTTTCAGTGGGTTTTGTCATACATTGATATGAATCAGCCATATATTTACACGTATTCCCCATCCTGATCCCCCCTCTCACCTCCCTCTCCACCCGATTTCTCTGGGTCTTCCCAGTGCACCAGGCCCGAGCACTTGTCTCATGCATCCCATCTGGGCTGGTGATCTGTTTCACCATAGATAATATACATGCTGTTCTTTCAAAACATCCCACCCTCACCTTCTCCCACAGAGTTCAAAAGTCTGTTCTGTATTTCTGTGTCTCTTTTTCTGTTTTGCATATAGGGTTGTCGTTACCATCTTTCTAAATTCCATATATATGTGTTAGTATGCTGTAATGTTCTTTATCTTTCTGGCTTACTTCACTCTGTATAATGGGCTTCAGTTTCATCCATCTCATTAGGACTGATTCAAATGAATTCTTTTTAATGGCTGAGTAATATTCCATGGTGTATATGTACCACAGCTTCCTGATCCATTCATCTGCTGATGGGCATCTAGGTTGCTTCCATGTCCTGGCTATTATAAACACTGCTGCGATGAACATTGGGGTGCACGTGTCTCTTTCAGATCTGGTTTCCTCAGTGTGTATGCCCAGAAGTGGGATTGCTGGGTCATATGGCAGTTCTATTTCCAGTTTTTTAAGAAATCTCCATACCGTTTTCCATAGCGGCTGTACTAGTTTGCATTCCCACCAACAGTGTAAGAGGGTTCCCTTTTCTCCACACCCTCTCCAGCATTTATTGCTTGTAGACTTTTAGATAGCAGCCATCCTGACTGGCGTGTAATGGTACCTCATTGTGGTTTTGATTTGCATTTCTCTAATAATGAGTGATGTTGAGCATCTTTTCATGTGTTTGTTAGCCATCTGTATGTCTTCTTTGGAGAAATGTCTGTTTAGTTCTTTGGCCCATTTTTTGATTGGGTCATTTATTTTTCTGGAATTGAGCTGCAGGAGTTGCTTGTATATTTTTGAGATTAATCCTTTGTCTGTTTCTTCATTTGCTATTATTTTCTCCCTATCTGAGGGCTATCTTTTCACCTTACCTATAGTTTCCTTTGTTGTGCTAAAGCTTTTAAGTTTCATTAGGTCCCATTTGTTTAGTTTTGCTTTTATTTCCAATATTCTGGGAGGTGGGTCATAGAGGATCTTGCTGTGGTTTATGTCGGAGAGTGTTTTGCCTATGTTCTCCTCTAGGAGTTTTATAGTTTCTGGTCTAACATTTAGATCTTTAATCCATTTTGAGTTTATTTTTGTGTATGGTGTTAGAAAGTGTTCTAGTTTCATTCTTTTACAAGTGGTTGACCAGCTTTCCCAGCACCACTTGTTAAAGAGGTTGTCTTTTTTCCATTGTATATCCTTGCCTCCTTTGTCAAAGATAAGGTGTCCATAAGTTCATGGATTTATCTCTGGGCTTTCTATTCTGTTCCATTGATCTATATTTCTGTCTTTGTGCCAGTACCATACTGTCTTGACTGTGGCTTTGTAGTAGAGTCTGAAGTCAGGCAGGTTGATTCTTTCAGTTCCATTCTTCTTTCTCAAGATTACTTTGGCTATTCGAGGTTTTTTGTATTTCCATACAAATTGTGAAATTATTTGTTCTAGTTCTGTGAAAAATACCGTTGGTAGCTTGATAGGGATTGCATTGAATCTATAGATTGCTTTGGGTAGAATAGCCATTTTGACAATATTGATTCTTCCAATCCATGAACACGGTATGTTTCTCCATCTGTTTGTGTCCTCTTTGATTTCTTTCATCAGTGTTTTATAGTTTTCTGTGTATAGGTCTTTTGTTTCTTTAGGTAGATATACTCCTAAGTATTTTATTCTTTTTGTTGCAATGGTGAATGGTATTGTTTCCTTAATTTCTCTTTCTGTTTTTTCATTGTTAGTGTATAGGAATGCAAGGGATTTTTGTGTGTTAATTTTACACCCTGCAACTTTACTATATTCATTGATTAGCTCTAGTAATTTTCTGGAAGAGTCTTTAGGGTTTTCTATGTAGAGGATCATGTCATCTGCAAACAGCGAGAGTTTCACTTCTTCTTTTCCTATCTGGATTCCTTTTACTTCTTTTTCTGCTCTGATTGCTGTGGCCAAAACTTCCAACACTATGTTGAATAGTAGTGGTGAGAGTGGGCACCCTTGTCTTGTTCCTGATTTCAGGGGAAATGCTTTCAATTTTTCACCATTGAGGGTGGTGCTTGTTGTGGGTTTGTCATAGATAGCTTTTATTATGTTGAGGTATGTTCCTTCTATTCCTGCTTTTTGGAGAGTTTTAATCATAAATTGGTGTTGAGTTTTGTCAAAGGCTTTCTCTGTATCTATTGAGATAATCATATGGGTTTTATCTTTTAATTTGTTAATGTGGTGTATTACATTGATTGATTTGCAGATATTAAAGAATCCTTGCATTCCTGGGATAAAGCCCACTTGGTCGTGGTGTATGATTTTTTTAATATGTTGTTGGATTCTGTTTGCTAGAATTTTGTTAAGGATTTTTGCATCTATGTTCATCAATGATATTGGCCTGTAGTTTTCTTTTTTTTGTGGCATCTTTGTCTGGTTTTGGTATTAGGGTGATGGTGGACTCATAGAATGAGTTTGGAAGTTTACCTTCCTCTGCAATTTTCTGGAAGAGTTTGAGTAAGATAGGTGTTAGCTCTTCTCTAAATTTTTGGTAGAATTCAGCTGTGAAGCCATCTGGTCCTGGGCTTTTGTTTGCTGGAAGATTTTTGATTACAGTTTCGATTTCCTTGCTTGTGATGTGTCTGTTAAGATCTTCTATTTCTTCCTGGTTCAGCTTTGGAAGGTTATACTTTTCTAAGAATTTGTCCATTTCATCCAAGTTGTCCATTTTATTGGCATAGAGCTGCTGGTAGTAGTCTCTTATGATCCTTTGTATTTCAGTGTTGTCTGTTGTGATCTCTCCATTTTCATTTCTAATTTTGTTAATTTGGTTTTTCTCTCTTTGTTTCTTAATGAGTCTTGCTAATGGTTTGTCAATTTTGTTTATTTTTTCAAGAAAACAGCTTTTAGCTTTGTTGATTTTTACTATGGTCTCTTTAGTTTCTTTTGCATTTATTTCTGCCCTGATTTTTAAGATTTCTTTCCTTCTGCTAACCCTGGGGTTCTTCATTTCTTCCTTCTCTAATTGCTTTAGGTGTAGACTTAGGTTATTTATTTGGCTTTTTTCTTGTTTCTTGATGTAAGCCTGTAATGCTATGAACCTTCCCCTTAGCACTGCTTTTACAGTGTCCCATAGGTTTTGAGTTGTTGTGTTTTCATTTTCATTCATTTCTATACATATTTTGATTTCTTTTTTGATTTCTTCTATGATTTGTTGGTTATTCAGAAGCGTGTTATTTAGCCTCCATATGTTTGATTTTTTTTTTTTTTATGTTTGAATTTTTAACAATTTTTTTTCCTGTAATTGAGATCTAATCTTACTGCACTGTGGTCAGAAAAGATGACTGGAATGATTTCAATTTTTTTTTGAATTTTCCAAGACCAGATTTATGGCCCAGGATGAGATCTATTCTGGAGAAGGTTCCGTGTGCACTTGAGAAAAAGGTGAAATTGATTGTTTTGGGGTGAAATGTCCTATAGATATCAATTAGGCCTAGCTGGTCCATTGTGTCATTTAAGGTTTGTGTTTCCTTGTTAATTTTCTGTTTAGTTGATCTATCCATAGTTGTGAGTGGGGTATTAAAGTCTCCCACTATTATTGTGTTACTATTAATTTCCTCTTTCATACTCGTTAGTGTTTGACGTACATATTGCGGTGCTCCTATGTTGGGTGCATATATATTTATAATTGTTATATCTTCTCTTGGATTAATCCTTTGATCATTATGTAGTGTCCTTCTTTGTCTCTTTTCACATCCTTTATTTGAAAGTCTATTTTATCTGGTATGAGTATTGCGACTCCTGCTTTCTTTTGGTCTCCGTTTGCATGAAATATTTTTTTTCCAGCCCTTCACTTTTAGTCTGTATGTGTCTCTTGCTTTGAGGTGGGTCTCTTGTAGACAGCATATATAGGGGTCTTGTTTTTGTATCCATTCAGCCAATCTTTGTCTTTTGGTTGGGGCATTCAACCCATTTACATTTAAGGTAATTATTGATAGGTGTGGTCCCGTTGCCATTTACTTTGTTGTTTTGGGTTCACGTTTATACAACCTTTCTGCATTTCCTGTCTTGAGAAGATCCTTTAGCATTTGTTGAAGAGCTGGTTTGGTGGTGCTGAATTCTCTCAGCTTCTGCTTGTCTGTAAAGCTTTTGATTTCTCCTTCATATCTGAATGAGATCCTTGCGGGGTACAGTAATCTAGGTTGTAGGTTATTTTCTTTCATTACTTTCAGTATGTCCTGCCATTCCCTTCTGGCCTGGAGGGTTTCTATTGATAGATCAGCTGTTATCCTTATGGGAATCCCTTTGTGTGTTGTTTGTTGTTTCTCCCTTGCTGCTTTTAATATTTGTTCTTTGTGTTTGATCTTTGTTAATTTGATTAATGTGTCTTGGGGTGTTTCGCCTTGCGTTTATGCTGTTTGGGACTCTCTGGGTTTCTTGGACTTGGGTGGCTATTTCCTTCCCCATTTTAGGGAAGTTTTCAGCTATTATCTCCTCGAGTATTTTCTCATGGCCTTTCTTTTTGTCTGCTTCTTCTGGGACTCCTATGATTCGAATGTTGGGGTGTTTCACATTGTCCCAGAGGTCCCTGAGGTTGTCCTCATTTCTTTTGATCCTTTTTTCTTTTTTCCTCTCTGCTTCATTTATTTCCACCATTTTATCTTCTACCTCACTTATCCTATCTTCTGTCTCCTTTATTCTACTCTTGATCCCCTCCAGAGTGTTTTTGATCTCATTCATTGCATTATTCATTTTTAATTGACTCTTTTTTATTTCTTCTAGGTCTTTATTAAACATTTCTTGCATCTTTTCAATCTTTGTCTCCAGGCTATTTATCTGTTGCTCCATTTTGTTTTCAAGATTTTGGATCATTTTTATTATCATTATTCTAAATTCTTTTTCAGGTAGATTCCCTATCTCCTCCTCTTTTGTTTGACTTGGTGGGCATTTTTCATGTTCCTTTACCTGTTGGGTATTTCTCTGCCTTTTCATCTTGTTTAGATTGCTGTGTCTGGAGTGGGCTTTCTGTATTCTGGAGGTCTGTGGTTCCTTTTTATTGTGGAGGTTTTACCCAGTGGGTGGGGTTAGACGATTGGCTTGTCAAGGTTTCCTGGTTAGGGAAGTTTGCGTCGGTGTTCTGGTGCATGGAACTTGATTTCTTCTCTCTGGAGAGCAATGGAGTGCTCAGTAATGAGTTTTGAGATGGGTCTATGTGTTAGGTGTCACCTTGGGCAGCCTGTATGCTGAGGTTTAGGGCTATGTTCCTGCGTTGCTGGAGAATTTGCATGGTATGTCTTCCTCTGGAACTTATTGGCTCTTGGGTGGTGGTTGGTTTCAGTGTAGGTATGGAGGCTTTTGGACGGTCACTTATTACTTAAAGTTCCATGTAGTCAGGAGTTTTCTGGTGTTCTCAGGTTTTGGGCTTAAGTCTCCTGCCTCTGGATTTTAGTTTTATTCTTCCTGTAGTCTCAGGACTTCTCCAACCATACAGCACTGATAATAAAACTTCTAGGTTAATGGCAAAAAGATTCTCCCCTGTTAGGGACGCCCAGAGAGTTTCACAGAGTTACATGAAGAAGAGGAGAGGGAGGAGGGAGATAGTGATGAGCAGGAGGAGAAAAAGGGGAACTCAAGAGGAGAGAGAGAGATCTACGCAGTTGTCTGTTCCCAGAGTGTTCTCCGTAGCCCAGACACGCACCAAGATTCACAGAATTGGATTGGGAAGGGAAGGGGAAAGGAGGAAATAGAGGTGTTCTGAGGTAGAAAACAGAGAGTCAATATTGGGAGAGAATAATCAACACACTCCTGAATAAAAATGGGAACTGAATATTGGATTCTTAAATGTTCACAATTTATATCATATACTGAAAAACAAAAATTAAAAATCTAGAGTAGAGGTTAGACTCTTAAAAATACTATATTAAGAACAAAAACCAAAACACACAAAAATTTTTTTAAAATATATATGCAGTTCAGTTTAAAAATAGGGCTTCTCTTTTTTTTTTGGTAAGGTTATAGTGTATTGAAAATGAAAATTAAGGAGTAGTAGAGGAGTACTAGAGGACTTTAAAAGAAATAAGAGAAAAAGAAAAATAGAAAATAGAAGAGAAAAAGGAGAAAAAAAAAAGAATTTTCCCTAATTAAAAAAATTGTAAAAATCTATGAAAATGAAAGTTAAGGAGTAATGGGGGAGTAATAGGGAATTTTAAAGGAAAATAAAAGAGAAAAAATAAAAAAGAAAAAAGAAAAAAGAAAAAATAAAAAAATTTTTTTTACATTTTTTATGACTTAAAAAAAAAAGTAAAAATATATCTAGGAATTTCTCTGGAGCTGTTGCGGTCAGTGTGGGTTCGGCTCAGTTTCAGATATCTCCTCGTTCCAGCTTACACTTCTCAATATCTACAGGCCCCTTCCGGTGTAATCGGTGTTTTCTACAGGGATTTTAATCTGTTGCACCGGTCCCTTCTGAAGCGGTTCCCTTTGTTTATTTGGCTTCTGTTTGCCGGTTTCTTCAGAGCCTCATTTCCGCCCTGACACAGGTGGGCGGAGGTGGACTCTTATTCAGGTAGCTAGTTCTGTCGCTCGCTGGGCAGGGGCTGGCGCTGCGGGGAGGGGCTGGTGCTGCTTTCTCCGTCTGCGCTGCTCAGGCTCCTGGCTGCTCCATATGGAGCGCGCCCTGCGCTGCGCGCAGCTCCAGCCCTCGGGTGTTCCACAAAAGCGCGGAACAAAAGGCTGAGTCCACTCTTGTGCCTTCCCCGTCAGAGCGGTCCAGGCAGCCAGGGGCTTGACAGGCGCACTCTCCCCGGGTGCAGCGCACCCACTCCCTTCCACGGTCCCAATCTCGGTTTCCGCCGGCACCAGTCGGGTGAGTGCGCCTTCTGCCCTCTGCGTCCCCAGCCCCAGCCCCCGCCCGCGCCGGTTGGGTGCCTGCGCCCTGTGTCTCACCGCGACCTGCTCCCGCCTCCGGCGGGTCTGGGCCGGTCCGCAGTCTGCGAGCTCTTCTCTGGACTTTCTTGGTCCGTTTGTTCTGCGAACGGCCGGCAGCGTGTTCGGGCCGGTTAATTTTCTCTTTCTCTTTTGCTCTCCCACAGTTCAAGTTGGCAACTCACAAAAGCTCCCTCCGATTGTCCTCAGGGCACTCAGGCCCGGACCCTACCCCAAGCAATGCCGCCGGCTCCTCTCTGTGCTGCCCCCACTTGCTGGTGGTGGATGCCGGTGTCTGGGGTACTTTTCTGCTGAGAGTTGCTTTTAGGCACGTAATCTGTGGGTTTTATTTATTGTTTCCCTCCCAGTCAGGTTGCCCTCCTAGATTCAAACACTTTCCCCAGGCCCGCCAGTGTGGGGGTTTCCCGGTGTCTGGAAACGTCCTCTAAAGACTCCCTTCCCGGGACGGATCTCTGTTCTTAGCTCTTTTGTCTCACTTTTTATCTTTTATATTTTGTCCTACCTCCTTTCGAAGAAAATGGCTGTTTTTCTGGGCGCCTGATGACCTCAGCTAGCGATCAGAAGTTGTTTTGTGAAGTTTGCTCTGCGTTCAGATATTCTTTTGATGAATTTGTAGGAGAAAAAGTGGTCTCCCCGTCCTACTCCTCCACCATCTTGGCTCCTCCGCCTCCTATCAATTTTCAAGAGGAGTCAGGCATCATCACCTTTTGAAGCCTTGAACTCCGCGTTCCTCTTGAGTTGTCAAAGGGATGTGAGGCCTCCTGTGGAAATGAGGCTGGGAACTAGGGCTCTTTCTAAGGTCTCAACATGGGATTCAGACAATCAATCATGTTGTGAGACGATAGATGAGCCTGCATTCAAACCAGTGCAGGGAAATCAGGCCTTACCTCGAGTCAGAGGATCTCGGTGTCCATTCCACTTGAGGCAGCAAACTCAGGGTCCCTCTCACATAACTATTGCTGAGAGAAGCCTCCTCTTGAGGTGTGAGTGGAATGTCGGCATTCCTCTCAAGGTGAAGCAAGGTAATCAGGCCTCATCTCGAGATGATTTGGTGTACACAGAGCTCTTACCAGTTGTGGCAGTGACCTCACAGATCCCCTAGACTTGCGATGGTGTTTTTGGAGATCTCTGGAGTTCCATAAAGGAAGTGAAGCCTCCTTTTGTGTTTGATGTGGATCATGGAATTGCTCTGGAGCAATGCAAGGGAATCGGGCATTCTTGCTTTAAAGGTGGATTTTTGTGGTTTTTCTCAGGTTGTGGTAGGAAACTCGTGGTTCCTCTCGAGTAAATACGGGGACGGAAGTGAACCTCTCTTGATTTCTCAGGGATGTCAGGCCTCCTTTCTTGTTGCCAGAGACACTTTGGGATTCTTCTCGAGTTGTGGCGGGGGAATCGGGACGCATCTCGAGTTGAGGCAGAAATTCCAGCTTCCGTTACCTGCTGCGACAGGGATCTTGCGGTTTGTATAGATTTTCCAGGGGAGTCAGGCATCATTTCCTGCTGAGGCATGGAAGACCTCTTAAGTCTCAAGTTCGAAATGGGTTATCAGGCCTCATTTCGAGATGGGGCGGGGAACTTGGGCTTTTTCTAGAAGTGCAACAAGGGAGTCAGACCTCCCTTAGTGTTGTGACAGGAAACTCGGAGTTCCATTCAAGTCGATGCCACGGAAACAGTCCTTATGTCGAGCTGAGGGGGAAGACGATGTCCTTTCGACTTACAGCAGGGACCTTGGGGTTCTTCTCGAGTTTCAACAGGTGAGACAATGCAGCGCTTCTGGTGTGAGTGGAACATGGGGATTCCTCTCCAATTGCAGAATAGAATTGGACCTCATCTCGATATAATTTGGGGTACACGGAGCACTTCTCCAGTTGCTGTGCTGACCTTGGTGTCCTTCTAGACTTGTGACGGTGTACCTGGGGACTCTCTGGAGTTCCATAAAGGAAGTCAAGCCTCCTTTCATTTTTGATGTGGAACATGGAACTTCTCTGGAGGCAATGCAGGGGAATCAGGCCTCATCTCGAGGTGAGGGGGGAAATCTCATGGTTTTTCTCAAGTTGCGGTGGGAACCTGGGGTTGTTTCTCGAGTTATGACGGGGAGGTTCTTTAAATGCTCGTGTTTTCTCAGCGACATCAGGACTCCTGTCTTGTTTCCAGGGACACCTCGGGATTCTCCTTGAGCCGTGGCAGGGCAGTAGGGACACCTCTCGAGTTCAGGAGGGAGACCCAGTGTCCCTTTCCAATTGCCACTTGGATATTGGAATTCCTGTCGATTTTTAAGAGGAGTCAGGCGACGTCTCCTGTTGAAGCATGCAATTCCTCATTTCTATGGAGATGTCAAACAGTGTGAAGCCTCCTGTGGAGATGAGACGGGGAACTAGGGCTCTTTCGAGAGTCTCAATAGGGGATTCAGACATCCCTTCATGTTGTGAGAGGAAACGGGCTTGCATGTGAGTCACGGCAGGGAAATCAGGCCTTGCCTCGAGTGAGGAGAACTCGGTGTCCATTCCACTTGAGGCAGCAAACTCAGGTTCCCTCTCACATACCTATAGCTGAGAGAAGCCTCCTCTTGAGGTGCTTGTGGAAAGTTGGCATTCCTCTTGAGTCGAAGCCAGGGAATCAGCTCTCATCTCGAGATGATTTGGCGTACAAGGAGCTCTTCTTGAGTTGCTGTGCTGAACTCGGTGTTCCTCTAGACTTGTGACGGTGTTCTCGGGGAATCTCTGGAGTTGCCTAAAGGAAGTCAAGCCACTTGCCGTGCTTGATGGGGAAGGCAGGATGGCTCTGGGGCCAATGCAGGGGAATCGGGCCTCATCTCGAGTTGATGTGGGGTACACGGTGTGCTTTCGTGTTGCTGCAGTGACGTCAGGGTTCCGCTAGAATTGTGACGGTATTCTTGGGGACTCTCTGGAGTTCCATCAAGGAAGTCAAGGCTCCTTTCGTGTTTGATGTGGAACACAGAATTGCTCTGCAGGCAATGCAAGTGATGCGGGCCCCATCTCATGGTGAGGGGGAAGTCTCACGGTTTTTCTCAATTTGCGGCAGGACCTGGTGTTTCCTCTAGAGTTACAACAGGGATGGCCCTTAAAAACTCATGTATTTCAGTGACGTCAGGCCTCCTGTCTAGTTGCCAGGGAACCTCGGGATTAGCCTCGAGGCTTGGCAAAGCCATAGGGACGCCTCGCGAGGTGAGGCGGGAGACCCAGGGTCCCTTTCCAGTTGCCACAAGGATATTGGGATTCCTATCAATTTTCAAGAGCAGTCAGGCATTCTCTCCTATTGTAGCATTGAACTCCACGTTCCTCTCGAGTTGTCAGAGGGATGTGAGGTCTTCTGTCGAGATGAGGCGGGGAACTATGGCTTTTTCTAGGGTCTCCACAGGGGATTCAGGCATCCCTTCATGTCGTGAGATGAAAGATGAGCCTGCATTCAAGTCACTGCAGGGAAATCCGGCCTTATTTCAAGTCAGGGCATCTCACTGTCCATTCCACTTGAGGCAGCAGACTCAGGGTCCCTCTCACATACCTATAGCTGAAAGAAGCCTCTTCTTGAGGTGCGAGTGGAAAGTCGGCATTCCTCTCGAGGTGAAGCAAGGGCATCGGCCCTCATCTCGAGATGATTTGGGTTCATGGAGCTTTTCCGAGTTGCGGCAGTGACTTCGGGGTTCCTCTAGACTTGTGACGGTGTTCCTGGGGAGTCTCTGGAGTTCCATAAAGGAAGTCAAACCTCCTCTTGTCTTTGATGTGGAACACGGAATTGCTCTGGAGGCAATGCAGGGGAATCGGGCATCATCTTGCATTGAAGGTGGAATCTTGTGGGTTTCCTCAAGTTGCGGAAGGAAACTCGTGGTTCCTCTCGAGTAATTATGGGGACGGAAGTGAACCTCTGATGGTTTCTCAGGGATGTCAGGCCTCCTTTCTCGTTGCCAGAGACACTTTGGGATTCTTCTTGAGTTGTGGCAGGAGAATAGGGAAGCATCTGGAGTTGAGGTGGAAATTCCAGCTCCCGTTTCCTGTTGCGACAGGGATGTTGCGGTTTGTATAGATTTTCCAGGGGTGTCAGGCATTGTCTTGTGCTGAGGCATGGAAGCCCTCTTTGGTCTCAAGTTCGAAATGGGGTGTCAGGCCTCATTTCGAGATGGGGCGGGGAACTCGGGCTTTTTCTAGAAGTGCAACAAGGGAGTCAGACCTCCCTTAGTGTTGCGACAGGAAACTCGGAGTTCCATTCAAGTCGTTGCCATGGAATCAGTGCTTATGTCGAGCTGAGGGGGAAGACGATGTCATTTCGACTTACAGCAGGGACCTCGGGGTTCTTCTCGAGTTTCAACAGGTGAGACAAGGCAGCGCTTCCAGTGTGAGTGGAACATTGGGATTCCGGTCCAATTGAAGAATGAGAATCGGCCCTCATCTCGAGATGATTTGGAGTACACGGAGCTCTCTCGGGTTGCGGCTGTGACCTCGGGGTTCCTCTAGACTTGTGACGGTGTTCCTGGGGACTCTCTGGAGTTCCATAAAGGAAGTCAAGCCTCCCTTCATGTTTGATGTGGAACACGGAATTGCTCTGGAGGCAATGCAGGGGAATCGGGCCTCATCTCGCGGTGAGGGGTGAAATCTCATGGTTTTTCTCGAATTGCGGTGGGAACCTGGGGTTTCCTCTTGAGTTACGACGGGGATGTTCTTGAAACACTCGTGTATTCTCAGCGACGTCAGGACTCCTGTCTCGTGTCCAGGGACACCTCGGGATTCTCCTCGAGTCGTGGCAGGGCAGTAGGGACCCCTCTCGAGTTGAGGAAGGAGACCCAGTGTTCCCTTCCATTTGCCCCTGGGATATTGGAATTCCTATCGATTTTCAAGAGGAGTCAGGCATCGTCTTCTGTTGAAGCCTGAAACTCTGCATTCCTCTGGAGATGTCAAAGGGGTGTCAAGCCTCCTGTGGAGATGAGGCGGGGAACTAGGGTTCTTTCTAGGGTCTCAACAGGGCATTCAGACATCCCTTCATGTTGTGAGAGGAAACACGGGCTTGCATTTGAGTCACTGTAGGGAAATGAGGCCTTGCCTCGAGTGAGGAGAACTCGGTGTCCATTCCACTTGAGGCAGCAAACTCAGGCTCCCTCTCTCATACCTATAGCTGAGAGAGCCTCCTCTTGTGGTGCTTGTGGAAAGTTGGCATTCCTCTTGAGTCGAAGCCAGGGAATCAGCTCTCATCTCGAGATGTTTTGGGCTACACGGAGCTCTTCTCGAGTATCTGTGCTGAACTTGGTGTTCCTCTAGACTTGTGACGGTGTTCTCGGGGACTCTCTGGAGTTGCCTAAAGGAAGTCAAGCCACTTGTCGTGTTTGATGGGGAATGCGGGATGGCTCTGGAGCCAATGCAGGGGAATCGGGCCTCATCACGAGTTGATTTGGGGTACACGGTGCTCTTTCCTGTTGCTGCGGTGACCTCAGGGTCCCTCTAGACCTGTGACAGTGTTCTTGGGGAGTCTCTGGAGTTCCATCAAGGAAGTCAAGGCTCTTTTCATGTTTGATGTGGATCATGGAATTGCTCTGCATGCAATACAGGTGAATCAGGCCTCATCTCGCAGTGAGAGGGATGTCTCATGGTTTTTCTCAAGTTGCGGCGGAACCTGGGTTTATTCTCGAGTTACCACGGGGATGGCCCTTCAAAACTCGTGTTTGTTCAGCGACGTCAGGACTCCTGCCTAGTTGCGAGGGACACCTCAGGATTCTCCTCGAGGCTTGGCAGGGCAATAGGGATGCCTCTTGAGGTGAGGCGGGAGACCCAAGTTCCCCCTCCAGTTGCCACAGGGATATTGGGATTCCTATCAATTTTCAAGAGCAGTCAGGCATTCTCTCCTATTGTAGCATTGAACTCCGCGTTCCTCTCGAGTTGTCAGAGGGATGTGAGGCCTCCTGTTGAGATGAGGCGGGGAACTAGGGCTTTCTCTAGGGTCTCCACAGGGGATTCAGACATCCCTTCATCTTGTGAGATGAAAGACGAGCCTGCATTCAAGTCACTGCAGGGAAATCCGGCCTTATTTCAAGTCAGGGTATCTCGCTGTCCATTCCACTTGAGGCAGCAAAATCAGGGTCCCTCTCACATACCTATATCTCAGAGAAGCCTCCTCTTGAGGTGCTTGTGGAAAGTTGGCATTCCTCTTGAGTCGAAGCCATGGAATCATCTCTCATCTCGAGATGATTTGGGGTACAAGGAGCTTTTCTCGAGTTGCTGTACTGAACTTGGTGTTCCTCTAGGCTTGGGACAGTGTTCTCGGGGAATCTCTGGAATTGCCTAAAGGAAGTCAAGCCCCTTGTCGTGTTTGATGGCGAACGCGAGATGGCTCTGGAAACAATGCAGGGGAAATGGCCTCATCTCGTGGTGATTTGGGGGTGCACAGCACTCTTTCGTGTTGCTGCGGTGACCTCAGGGTCCCTCTAGACTTGTGACAGTGTTCTTGGTTACTCTCTGGAATTCCATCAAGGAAGTCAAGGCTCCTTTCGTGTTTGATGTGGAACATGGACTTGCTCTGCACACAATGCAGGGGAATTGAGCCTCATCTCGCAGCGAGGGGGAATTCTTATGGCTTTTCTCGAGTTGCCACAGGAACCTGGGTGTTGGGGTTGTTTAATGCACTGGAACCTTGTTGTACGGAGTCGATGATAAGAAAGTAAAAGAGAGAAAGAGTCTGATATCCCTTGTTTTATGCAGACGACCAATAAAGTCCTTGACACAGGACTTGCATCGCCCATGAAGGCACCAGGCGCCCTCTGAAGGGGTTCTTAGAATCCCGCACAGAAAAGTGAGCGCAACGGGTCTCCACGTTCCAGAGAGTCAGCCAGAGAAAGAGAGAGAGAGAAAGAAAGAGAGAGAGAGAGACGAGAAAGACCCGCGGACCTAAGCTCTGATGGAGCAAAGGTGCTTTAATGATTTTTCTATTAGTATACATAGGCTGCAGTACAAGAAACTTCTTTCGGGAATGATAGAGATCAGAAACCAAACGTACAGCAACTGTTACCAAGGGGACAAGGGGTAATGTTAGTCACAAGGTCAGGAAACCTCTCAAGAAAGGGGAATGAGACTAAGCAGTTTTGTCCTAAAGAGAATGTTTACTAAAGGAGACCCAAGCCTGCCTCACACAATGACCTCAGTCCCTGGGAGCAGCGTGCTGTTCTGCTTGAAGAGGGACAAAGGACTCATGAGAGACAGCACATAGGAATCCTCCCGTCAAACATTCCCTGACAATTCCCCCTTATTTATTTATAATATTTGTAAGAAGAGTTCTGACCATCAGAGTTTATTCAGTTTTAACAATCTTTGCATGAAGGCAACAGCAGACAACAAATATAATTGTTAAGATAATCACCAAAATTATAGTTCTAGACCCAATATTATGAGTAAGGCTCTGAAACCATCCATGTGGGTCTAGCCCAGATAATTGATCAGCCAATTGTTTAGCTAAAGTTCCCATACTAGTGGAAGAGGGCAGGTTATTAGAAAAGGTTTCACATATTTCTTTTTTGTAATAACTGTATATTCAGAAAGGCATTATCATATATGTTTTAAAAATGAAACTTGATTTGTTTCCAGTTGTAGCCACTATTATAGAAATGAACAGGAGTAACATGAAATTGAGTAGAATTTCAATCATATTTTAGCATCATCTGTTTTTGTACATGTGTTCATTGATCTCCAACCTATTTGATGGCTGTTCTCAGTTCTCATATTTTTTTTTTGGAATATCCTCATCTATTTGAGCCTCAGTGGCTCACATAGTATGAGCATCTTTAGTCCAATTTTGGATAAAATTATGTGTCTGAATAGAGGTTTGTAAAGCAAGCATCTCTAGTCTGAATGCTGGGGGCCCCCTTAGGTTGAATCTTCTGAAGAGGAAGTCATGTGAGCTCGTTGGATCCATCTGGAGAAATAGAAGCATATCTTTTCCCTGTAAGATTAGTTTTTTAGATTTCCATTGATTAGTTAACCCGTCTTGATATCAAATGGGCAAAGGAAAGGAGGTGTCCTTTAATGTTTCAAAACTTCTTTTTTTTTTTTTTTGAGTTTTTTGCTTTTTTCAAAACATCTCTTTGTGGTAAGTTTTAAAAGTTTAAAACAAATAAGGCTATATTAACAATAGTTATAAAAAGAGAGGAAAGTGATAATGATGAAAACATTCTTAGGAAATATTTTAGTCCAAAAGAAAAAAATCATTCAGAAATCTGTTTGGGACTGGTATTTGACTGTGGTTTGTGTTATTTGGGGCAAAGGATTAGGAGTAACCATTCAAATATTTTTTCCTAAGTGAAATTATTGAAAAGGTGATGCAGAACAACTTGACAAATGAAATGTTACTCACATCCAAATATATTTGACCTTGTCCTTGAAAAAGAAATGCAGCTTAGCAACTGTTGAATCTCACTGTTCAGTGTGTTAAAGAGGATGACTACACTTCCAAGACAGACCTGAAAAGAAGGCGAACATTCCACATTTCTGATATTCTTGGGAACAAATAATCCATTCGGGAAATGGTGTCTTTTTTATGCCGTTTTCACCCTGCTTTAAGAATCTTACAGATTGGAAACAGAAATAAAGTCACATCAACAATAGTTATAGGCTTAAAGACTACACTACACCAGAATCTAGTAAAGTTTGCTCTGGACAAGGAAGACAAAAGTGTTCTTGTGTATTTCCTCTTATTTAATTTCTTTTATTTGCAGTTACAGTGTGTAATGTGTTTGTCCAATCATGTCTTGTGTTTGTGGACTATAAGGAATGTCTGCAATCTGTTTAATAGAGAATGAATGTAAAAATTGTTTGAAATGCTTAGAAATATAGGCAGAGTCATTGTCTGTTTTTATAGAATTAGGTGTTCTCATTATCGTGAAGTAGGTTGATTGGTGGCTTATAACATGTTGTGTAGTCTTTCCTTAGAGAGGTGTTGCCCCTAGAAAAGAAGAATTTGTATTGATCGAGACATGTAAGAAGGAAGAGGAAGAAAGTTCAGGACAATGAGTTACATCTATTTGCCATAAAATTTTCCTTCATTTGTCATTAACCCTTTAAAAATTCTAGCATTAAACGTCCCTAAAAGTTAAAAGGCCAAAACAAAATATGATAGCACAATAAACAAATGCAATGTTTATTTCAAATAAACATATCATACTTTGTTGTTTTCATTGTGATCCACCCAAGCATTTCAACTGCATTTTCCAATATATTTGCAGTCTGAATGTATCTGCTGACCAAAGTTAATTCTGTTAAACGTTTTCTCCGAATTTTTTTTTTGTTTCTAATTTGGCCTAATTGGAGAAAGAACATTTGCTGTAGCTAGAACAACAATGAAAAACTAGCCTAGCAAAGCCTATGCAAATGCTACTTTATTCTATAATAAATGTTTCAACAATTAAAAAAATATTTTTGTATTCATCATTTTATTTGCTGTTTCTTATATCTTTTTATTAAAAGCATATATTTTACTTTTCTATAGCAACCATGAAATGTCTTGTATGTTAGCATTTTATAGATCACTGAACATATTTATCAAATTGTATTATATTATATATACACCCATTCCTATACAAATATATATTTATATTCATTAACAGCTCAAAATCTCTTCAGCTCTTCTGCAAGAGAAACCCCTTGTAAGAGTAAGCCAATGTTCAGCAAAATGCTTTAAAATCCTACTTCATTTGGAAATGACCCAGCCATTCAACAAACTTCTACTACTTAGTTCAGCACAACTCCAGAAACCTAAGTCACTCTAATCCCAAGAGACCACTCCAGATTATAGATAATAGATCATTTTATCAAAAATACAATTATTTTTAATAGAGCTTATCTAAAAGTTTTCATCTCATCTATATATTTGTGTGTATATATATATATATATATATATATATATATATATATATAAAGAGTTACCTTTTTGTTGACAAACTTAGCTTACCCCAAACCAAGGCATAACAAAAGTATTATATAATGTTGATGACTCAAGACATGTCCCAACTAGATTAACAAATAATTATATTTAAATCACATTCACATTTAAATAAACATTATTCGCAACATTGAACACCCTTCAGTTCATGTAAAGCTGAATCCAAATAGAGCTCATTAACTCCACACTATCTAAAAACAAAGACATACATTGAGACATAGATAATTTTAGATACATAGGCATAGTTCTCCGTTTGAAATTTAAAATATCTTTTTGTTTTATTTATTTATTTTGAGCTCCACCAATTTGTTAATGGCTGGAGTCCTAGATAGAGTGGGCTGTGTATCCCAAGGACATGATAAGAGTTAACTTAAGGTTTTTTCTTAGGCCTATTTTTGTTTCCCAGGCAGAACTGGAGCTCTCAAAAAAAAAAAATATTTTAACAAGTTAACCTTTTCTTAACTGCACGTGCAAGAAGAACCGGTTTTGCAATTTCAAAAAAGATTTTATTTTCATCAGTTTTCTCCGGAGTCTAAAGAATATCATAGCCATTCAGTGTCAAAAATATCATTTCTCCTTTTTGTAGCTATAGTATATTATTAATGATGTATGCATGAGGGAATTGTTGTCACATAGGACGTAAAGCCTTGGCTACAAAATTTTGCCAAATACTAGGACTATGATGGAGACGGCAATGGCACCCTATTTCAGTACTCTTGTCTGGAAAATCCCCTGGATAGGGGAGCCTGGTGGGCTGACATCTATGGGGTCGCATAGAGTAGGACACGACTGAAGTGACTTAGCAGCAGCAGTAGCAGGACTTTTAAGCATACCTTGAGGTAACATAGTCTACTGAAATCTTTTATGAGTCCCAAAATGATTAGGATAAGGGAGAGAGAAAGTTAAACTCTCCCGGTCTAAAGGGTGTAAAGGTATATTAAAAAAGCAATCTTGTGAATCAGTAACAATAATGTGCCAATTTTGAGGAATAGTAATAGGAATAAATATAATTTGAATCAATTATTCCAGGGTG
The DNA here is from genome assembly GCF_910594005.1 of Cervus elaphus. Lineage (NCBI taxonomy): Eukaryota > Metazoa > Chordata > Mammalia > Artiodactyla > Cervidae > Cervus > Cervus elaphus. Next base: position 5,378,483 of record NC_057841.1, on the reverse strand, counting down.
AACAGTAATTCCTTTAGAAGCCAAATTAGATCAGCCAAGTAAAAGACTGAAGGTTTGTGGGGGCAGGGGTCCAAAAAGTCCAGTAGGTACTCTAGAAGGGACTGCTTAAGGGTAAAGGAAAAAATCATTTAGGGCTGGTATATTAATGTCAGCACTGCTGGACGTTGAGGGTTTGAGGGAAAAGATAGAATTTGCCCCTGGTTTTTGTTGTAGGGGACCTGGGAGGTCCCCTGTTTGGAGTTTCTTGGAATAGGTTTTCCTTCAATATCAAATTTAAATTTACTGTCTTTGGCCCAATGCATTCGTCTGTGGCAGCAAAGGCAAATTTTTGGAGGTTTTTTATTAGCCTTTTAGGGCAGTCCCTTTTTAAACGGTTTTTATCTCCACATGTAAAGCATCCTTCATTTCTCTTTTTAAAAGGTAGTAGCCATTGTTTCAGCTAGTATTTGCATCTTTTAGGTTTTTGATCCTAGATTGTGACAAGCCTTTAAATAATCAATAATATTCCTAGTCTCACAAATTGCAGCTATAGCTCTTTGACATTTCTGATTTGCATTCTCATAAGCAAGTAATTTCTCTAGCTGTTTTTTTGGTTTCTTCTCCGATTACAGTATGGGAAATAGCAGCTTCTAATCTAGCTTAAAAATTAGCGTAACTTTTCATTAGGTTCCAACAAAGCAGAGACGTTTGGAGTTGTGACTGTTGGCAGAGGAGAAGCATTTGGAGCAGCCAGGGCAGGGCTAGTAAGAAAATTCTGGGATATTTTGTATTGTTTTAATTGGACCTTTTGTAAAGTTTAATCATTTAATTTATATTTATGTAATAAGTGTTTTGTCTGTTGCTGAATATTGGAAAGGCTTGAATGTACCTTGAAATGGCAGAATTGCAGCTTTAATAAGAGCCCATAGGGGCTAGAGATCAATTGGAATATTTTTTCCTTGTGTGGCTGCTCATTTAACATTTTCTTTGACCCAGAGCCAAATTTATAAATCAAAACTGCATTTATCAGGAAACTAAGGATTATGTTCAACTACTGTTTGAAGGCAAGCCTCTATTCATTGGCATGAAACCAGAAGTCCCTGAAATTTAAACAAATGGTGAAGTAAAGTAGAAAAATAATGGGGCTGGCCAGCCTTTTAACCCATGCCTTAGTACTTACCGACCTCTATGTCCCTGAGTCACTCCGCCCAATATGCCACATATACCAGTGTCCCTGTTCCTTGGCGACATTTGTTGGGGTCCTTTAATGGACTGGAACCTTGTGGTATGGAGTCGACGATAAGAAAGTAAAAGAGAGAAGGAGGCTGATATCCCTTGGTTTACGCAGAGGACTCATAAAGTCCTTGACACAGGACTTGCATCACTCACGAAGGTACCAGGCGCCCTCTCGAAGGGGTCTTAGAAGCCCGGGCAGAAAAGTGAGCATGACGGGTCTCCATGCTCCAGAGAGTCAGCCAGAAAAAGAGAGACAGGGAGAGAAAAAGAGAGAGAGAGACAAAAAAAGACCTGGGGACCTAAGCTCTGATGGAGCAAAGGTGTTTTAATGATTTTTCTATGAGTATATACAGGCTGCATTTCGGGAATGATAGAGATCAGAAAACCAAACATACAGCAACTGTTACCAAGGGGACAGGGGGTAATGTTAGTCACAAGGTCAGGAGACAATCCATATCTCAAGAAAGGGGAACGAGACTAAGCAGTTTTGTCATAAAGAGAATGTTTACGAAAGGAGACCCAAGCCTGCCTCACACAATGACCTCAGTCCCTGGGAGCAGCTTGTGTTCTGCTTGAAGAGGGACAAAGGACTCATGAGAGACAGCACGCAGGAATCCTCCCGTCAAACATTCCCTGACACCTGGGGTATATTCTCGAGTTACGTCGGGGATGGCCCTTCAAAACTCGTGTTTGTTTAGCGATGTCAGGACTCCTGTCTAGTTGTGAGGGACACCTCGGGATTCTCCTCGAGGCTTGACAGGGCAATAGGGACATCTCTCGAGGTGAGGCGGGAGACCCAGGGTCCCTTTCCAGTTGCCACAGGGTTATTGGGATTCCTATCAATTTTCAAGAGGAGTCAGACATCGTCTTCTTTTGAAGCATTGACCTCCGCGTTCCTCTTGAGTTGTCAAAGGGATGTGAGGCCTTGTGTCGAGATGATCGGGGAACTAGGGCTTTCTCTAGGGTCTCCACAGGGGATTCAGACATCCCTTCATCTTGGGAGATGAAAGACAAGACTGCATTCAAGTCACTGCAGGGAAATACAGTCTTATTTTGAGTCAGGGCATCTCGGTGTCCATTCCACTTGAGGCAGCACACTCAGGGTCCCTCTCACATACCTATAGCTGACAGAAGCCTCTTCTTGAGGTGCTTGTGGAAAGTTGGCATTCTTCTTGATTCGAAGCCAGGGAATCAGCTCTCCTCTCGAGTTGATTTGGGGTACACGGAGCTCTTTCATTTTGCTGTGGTGAACTCAGGGTCCCTCTAGACTTGTGACAGTGTTCTTGGATACTCTCTGGAGTTCCATCAAGGAAGCCAAGGCTCCTTTCATGTTTGATGTGGAACACGTAATTGCTCTGCACGCAATGTAGGGGAATCTTGCCTCATCTCATGGCGAGTGGGATGTCTCATTGTTTTTCTCGATTTTCGGTGGAAACCTGGGGTATATTCTCAAGTTATGACGGGGATGGCCCTTGAAAACTCATGTTTGTTCAATGAAGTCAAGATTCCTGTCTAGTTGCGAGGGACAACTCAGGATTCTCCTCGAGGCTTGGCAGGGCAATAGGGACGCCTATTGAGTTGAGGCGGGAGACCCAGGGTCCCTTTCCAGTTGCCACAGGAATATTGGGATTCTCATCAATTTTCAAGAGGAGTCAGGCTTTGTATCCTTTTGAAGCACTGAACTCCTCGTTCCTCTCGAGTTGTCAAAGGGATGTGAGGCCTCCTGTCGAGATGAGGTGGGGAACTAGGGCTTTTTCTATGGTCTCCCAAGGGGATTCAGACATCCCTTCATCTAGTGAGATGAAAGACGAGCCTGCATTCAAGTCACTGCAGGGAAATCTGGCCTTATTTTGAGTCAGGGCATCTCGGTGTCCATTCCACTTGAGACAGCACACTCAGGGTCCCTCTCACATACCTATAGCTGAGAGAAGCCTCCTCTTGAGGTGCTTGTGGAAAGTTGGCATTCCTCTTGAGTCGAAGCCAGGGAATCAGCTCTCATCTCGAGTTGATTTTGCGTACACGGAGCTCTTTCGTGTTGCTGCGGTGACCTCAGGGTCCCTCTAGACTTGTGACTGTGTTCTTGGGTACTCTCTGGATTTCCATCAAGGAAGCCAAGACTCCTTTCGTGTTTGATGTGGAACACGGAATTGCTCTGCACGCAATGTAGGGGAATCTTGCCTAATCTCGTGGCGAGTGGGATGTCTCATGGTTTTTCTCGATTTTCGGTGGAAACCTGGGTTATATTCATGAGTTACAATGGGGATGGCCCTTCAAAACTCGTGTTTGTTCAGCAATATCAAGACTCCTGTCTAGTTGCGAGGGACAACTCAGGATTCTCCTCGAGGCATGGCAGGGCAATAGGGACGCCTCTCGAGGTGAGGTGGGAGACCCAGTGTCCCTTTCCAGTTGCCACAGGGATATTGGGATTCCTATCAACTTTCAAGAGGAGTCAGGCATCGTCTCCTTTTGAAGCATTGAACTCCGCGTGCCTCTCGAGGTGTCAAAGGGATGTGAGGCCTCCTTTTGAGATGAGGCAGGGAACTAAGGCTTTCTCTAGGGTCTCCACAGGGGATTCAGACAGCTCTTCATTTTGTGAGATGAAAGACGAGCCTGCATTCAAGTCACTGCATGGAAATCCGTGCTTATTTGAGGTCAGGACATCTCGCTGTCCATTCTCTTTGAGACAGCAAACTCAGGGTCCCTCTCACATACCTATATGTGAGAAAAGCCTCCGCTTGAGCTGCTTGTGGAAAGGTGGCATTCCTCTTGATTCAAAGCCAGGGAATCAGCTCTCATCTCGAAATGATTTGGGGTACATGGAGCTTTTCTCGAGTTGCTGTGCTGAACTTGGTGTTCCTCTAGACTTGTGACGCTGTTCTCAGGGAGTCTCTGGAGTTGCCTAAAGGAAGACTAGACACTTGTCCTGTTTGATGGGGAATACGAGACTGCTCTGCAGCCAATGCAGGGGAATCGGGCCTCATTTCAAGTTGATTTGGGGTACAAGGAGCTGTTTCGAGTTGCTGCAGTGACCTCAGGGTCCCTTTATACTTGTGACAGAGTTCTTGGGGACTATGTGGAGTTTCATCTAGGAAGTCAAGGCTCCTTTCGTGTTTGATGGGTAACACGAACTTGCTCTGAAAGCAATGCAGGGGAATCGGGCTTCATCTTGCAGCGAGGGGAAAGTCTTATGGTATTTCTCGAGTTGTTGTGGGAACCTGGGGTGTATTCAAGAGTTACAACGGGGATGGTCCTTCAAAACTCGTGTTTGTTCAGCGACATCAGTACTCCTGTCTAGTTGCAAGGGACACCTCGGGATGCTCCTCGCATCTTGGGAGGGCAATAGGGACGCCTCTCGAGGTGAGGCGTGAGACCCAGTGTCCCTTTCCAGTTGCCAGAGCGATACTGTGACTCCTCTCAGTTTTCAAGAGGTGTCAGGCATTGTCTCCTTTTGAAGCATTGAACTCTGCATGCCTCTCAAGTTGTCAAAGGAATGTGAGGACTCTTGTCGAGATGAGGCAGGGAACTTTGGCTTTCTCTAGGGTCTCCACAGGGAATTCAGACATCCCTTCATCTTGTGAGATGAAAGATGAGCCTGCATTCAAGTCACTGCAGGGAAATCCGGCCTTATTTCAAGTCAGGGCATCAGGGAGTCCATTTCACTTGAAGCAGCAAACTCAGGGTACCTCTCACATACTTATAGCTGAGAGAAGCCTCCCCTTTAGGTGTTGTTTAAAGCTGGCATTCCTCTTGAGTCAAAGCCAGGGAATCAGCACTCATCTCGAGGTGATTTGGGGTACACGGAGCTGTTTTCGAGTTGCAGTGCTGAACATGGTGTTCCTCTAGACGTGGGACGGTGTTCTCTAGGAATCTCTGGAGTTGCCTAAAGGAAGTCAAGCCACTTGTCGTGTTTCATGGGGCACGTGTGATGGCTCTGGAGCGGATGCAGGGTAATCGGGCCTCATCTCCAGTTGATTTGGGGTACACGGAACTCTTTCTTGTTGCTGCGGTGACATGAGTGTCCCTATAGAATTGTCACAGTGTTCTTGGGGACTCTCTGGAGTTCCATCAAGGAAGTCAAGGCTCCTTTCATGTTTGATGGCAAACAAGAAATTTCTCTGCACTCAGCACAGGGGAATCGGGCCTCATCTTGCGGCGAGGGGAAAGTCTCATGAGAGGGGTCCCTATTGTCCTGCCAAGCCTTGAGGAATATCCCATGGTGTCCTCACAACTCGACAGGAGTCCTGACATCACTGAACATCAGGAGTTTTGAAGGGCCATCCCCGCCGTTACTCGAGAACGTAACCCAGGTTCCTGCTGCAACTCCAGAAAAACCATGAGACTTTCCCCTCGCTGCGAGATGAGGCCCGATTACCCTGCACTGCATGCAGAGCAAGTCCGTGTTCCCCATCAAACACGAAAGGAGCCTTGACTTCCTTGATGGAACTCCAGAGAGTCCCCAGGAACACCGTCACAAGTCTAGAGGGACCCTGAGGTCCCCGCAGCAACATGAAAGCGCACCATGTACTCGAAGTCAACTCGAGATGAGGCCCGATTCCACTGCATGGTCTCCAGAGCAATCTTGCGATCCCCATCAAACACCACAAGTGGCTTGACTTCCTTTAGACAACTCCAGGGATTACCCGAGAATACCGTCTCAAGTCTAGAGGAACACCAAGTTCAGCACAGAAACTCGAGAAAAGCTCTGTGTACCCCAAATCAACTCGAGTTGAGGCCCGATTCCCCTGCATTGGTTCCAGAACAATCCCACGTTCCTCATCAAATAGGACACGTGGCTTGACTTCCTTTAGGCAACTCCAGAGATTCACCAAGAGCACCGTCCCATATCTAGTGGAACACCAAGTTCAGCACAGTAACTCGAGAAAAGCTCCGTGTACCCCAAATCATCTCGAGATGAGAGCTGATTCCCTGGTTTCGACCCAAGAGGAAGGCCAACTTTCCACAAGCCCATCAAGAGGAGGCTTCTCTCAGCTATAGGTATGTGCGAGGGACCCTGAGTTTGCTGCCTCAAGTGGAATGGACACCGAGACGCCCTGACTCGAAATAAGGCCGGATTTCCCTGCAGTGACTTGAATGAAGGCTCGTCTTTCATCTCACAAGAGGAAGGGATGTCTGAATCCCCTGTGGAGACCCTAGAGAAATCCCTAGTTCCCCGACTCATCTCGACATGAGTCCTCACATCCCTTTGAAAACTCAAGAGGCACGCAGAGTTCCTTGCTTCAGAATGAGACGAAGCCTGACTCCTCTTGAAAATTGGTAGGAATCCAAATATCCCTGTGGCAACTGCAAAGGGAGACTGGGCCTCCCACCTCACCTCGAGAGGCGTCCCTGTTGTCCTGCCAAGCCTCGAGGAAAATCCCAAGCTGTCCCTAGCAACTAGATAGGAGTCATGACGTCGCTGAACCAACACGAGTTTTGAAGGGCCATCCCCGCCCTATCTGGAGAACATAACCCCTGTTCCCGCCACAACTCGAGAAAACCATAATTCCCCATCGCCACGAGATGAGGCCCGATACCCCTGCATTTTGTGCAGAGCAAGTCCGTGTTCCCCATCAAACATGAAATGAGCCTTGACTTGCTAGATGAAACTCCACAGTCCCCAAGAAATCTGTCACAAGTCTAGAGGGACCCTGAGGTCACTGGAGCAACACAAAAGCACTCCATGTACCCCAAATCAACTTGAGATGAGACCCGATTCTCCTTCATTGTCTCCAGAGCAATCACGCATTCCTCATCAAACAGGACAAGTGGCTTCACTTCCTTTAGGCAACTCCAGAGATTACCCGAGAATACCGTCTCAAAGTATAGCTCTGGCAACTGCAAAGGGAAACTTGGTCTCCCGCCTCACATCGAGAGGCATCCCTATTGTCTTGCCAAGCCACGAGGAGAATCCCAAGATGTCCCTCGCAACTAGACAGGATTCCTGACGTCGCTGAACAAACACCAGTTTTGAAGGGCCATCCCCTCCGTATCTCAAGAACATAACCCAGGTTCCTGCCGCAATTCCCGAAAAACAATGAGACTTCCCCTCACCGCGAGATGAGGACGATTCCCCTGCAATTCATGCAGAGTAAGTCTGTGTTCCCCATCAAACATGAAAGGAGCCTTGACTTCCTTGATGGAACTCCAGAGAGACCCCAAGAACAGTGTCACAAGTCTAGAGGGACCCTGAGGTCCCCGCAGCAATATGAAAGGGCTCCGTGTACTACAAATCAACTCAAGATGAGGCCCGATTCCCCTCCATTGTCTCCAGAGCCATCCCGCGTTACCCATCATACACGACAAGGGGCTTACTTCCTTTAGGCATCTCCAGATTTCCCCGAGAATACCGTCTCAAGGCTAAAGGAACACCAAGTTCAACACAGCAACTCGAGAAAAGCTCCGTGTGCCCCAAGTCATCTCGAGATGAGAGCTGTTTCCCTGATTCGAATCAAGAGGAATGCCAACTTTCACAAGGCCCTCAAGGGGAGGCTTCTCTCAGCTCTAGGTATATGAGAGGGACCCTGAGTTTGCTGCCTCAAGTGGAATGGTCACACAGATGTCGTGACTCGAAATAAGGCCGGATTTCCCTGCAGTGACATGAATCCAGGCTTGTCTATCATCTCAAAACATGAAGCGATGTCTGAATCCCCTGTGAAGACCCTAGAGAAAGCCCTAGTTCCCTGCCTCATCTCAACAGGAGGCCTCACATCCCTTTGACAACTCGAGAGGAACACGGAGTTCAATGCTTCAAAAGTAGATGATGACTGACTCCTCTTGAAAATTGACAGGAATCCCAGTATCACTGTAGCAACTTGAAAGTGACAGTGGGTCTCCCTACTCACCTTGATGGGCGTCCCTATTGCCCAGCCAAGCCTCGAGGAGAATCCTGAGGTGACCCTTGTAACTAGACACGCGTCCTGACGTTGCTGAACAAACAGGAGTTTTGAGTGGCCATCCCCGTCATAACTCGAGAATATACCCCAGATTCCCTCTGCAATTTGAGAAAAACCATGAGACTTCCTGCTCGATGAGAAATGAGACCAGACACCCCTGCATTGAGTGCAGAGCAAATCTGAGTTCCCCATCAAACACGAAAGGAGACTTGGCTTCCTTGATGGAACTCCAGAAAGTCCCCAAGAACACTCTCACAGGTATACAGGGACCCTGAGGTCCCTGCAGCAACACAAAAGCGCTCTGTGTACTCCAAATCAACTCGAGATGAGGCGCGATTCCTCTGCATTGTCCGAAGAGCCATGCCTCGTTCCTCATCAAACATGACAAGTGGCTTGACTTCCTTTAGGCAACTCCAGAGATTCCCCGAGAACACCGTCCTAAGTATAGAGGAACACCACGTTCAGCACAGCAACTAAAAAACAGCTCCGAGTACCTCAAATCATCTCGAGATGAGAGCTGATTCCCTGGCTTTGACTCAAGAGGAATGCCAGCTTTAAACAACACCTAAAGAGGAGGCTTCTGTCAGATATAGGTATGTGAGAGGGACCCTGAATTTGCCGCCTCAAGTGGAATGGACACCGAGATGCCCTGACTCGAAATAAGGTCGGATTTCCCAACCGTGGCTTGAATGCTGGCTCGTCCTGCATCTCACAAGATGAAGGGATGTCTGAATCCCCTGTGGAGACCCTATAGAATACCCTAGTTCCACGCCTCATCTCAACAGGAGGCCTCACATCCCTTTGACAACACGAGAGGCACACGGAGTTCAATGCTTCAAAAGGAGACGAAACCTGACTCCTCTTGAAAACTGACAGAAGTCACAGTATCGCTCTGGCAACTGCAAAGGGAAACTTGGTCTCCTGCCTCACCTCGAGAGGCGTCCCTATTGTCCTGCCAAGCCTCAAGGAGAATCCCAAGGTGTCCCTCACAACTATACAGGAGTCCTGACGTCGCTGAACAAACACGAGTTTTGAAGGGCCGTCCCCGCCGTAACTCGAGAACATAACCCAGGTTCCTGCCACAACTCCAGAAAAATAATGAGACTTTCCCCTCGCTGCGAGATGAGGCCCGATTCCCCTGCAAAGCATGCAGTGTAAGTCCGTGTTCCCCATGAAACATGAAAGGAGCCTTGACTTCCTTGATGGAACTCCAGAGAGACCCCAAGAACAGTGTCACAAGTCTAGAGGGACCCTGAGGGCCCTGCAACACCATGAAATGGCTCCGTGTACTCCAAATCAACTCGACTTGAGGCCCGGTTCCCCTGCAATGCATGCAGAGTAAGTCCATGTCCCCATCAAACACGAAACTAGCAATGACTTCCTTGATGGAACTCCAGAGAGACCCAAGAACACTGTCACAAGTCTAGAGAGACCCTGAGGTCACCGTAGCAACAGGAAAGAGCTCCGTGTACCCCAAATCAACTCGAGATGAAGCCCGATTCCCTTGCATTGGCTCCTGAGCAATCCCGCCTTCCCCATCAAGCACAACAAGATGCTTCACTTCCTATAGGCAACTCCAGAGATTACCTGAGAATACCGTCTCAAGTCTAGAGGAACACCAAGTTCAGCATAGCAACTCGAGAAAAGCTCCGTGTACCCCAAATTATCTCGAGAAGAGAGCTGATTCCATGGCTTCAAATCAAGAGGAATGCCAACTTTCCACAAGCCCCTCAAGAGGAGGCTTCTCTCAGCTATAGGTATTTGAGAGGGACCTGAGTTTGCTGTGTCAAGTGGAATGTTCACCGAGATGCAGTGACTCGAAATAAGGCTGGATTTCCCTGCAGTGACTTGAATGCAGGCTCGTCTTTCATCTCACAAGATGAAGGGATGTCTGAATCCCCTGTGGAGATACTAGGAAAGCCCTAGTTCCCCGGGTCATTTCGACAAGAGGCCTCACATCCTTTTGAAACCTCGAGAGGCACGCGGAGTTAAATGCTTCAAAAGGGGAGGATGGTTGCCTCCTCTTGAAAATTGATAGGAATCCAAAATTCCTGTGGCAACTGGAAAGGAACCTCGGTCTCCCCCTCACCTCGAGAGCAGTCCTCATTGCCCTGCCAAGCCTCGAAGAGAATCCCTAGTTGTCCCTCGCAACTAGACAGGAGTCCTGAAGTCGCTGACCAAACACGAGTTTGAAGGGGCCATCCCCGTGTCAGTCGAGAATATAACCCAGGTTCCTCCGCAACTCGAGAAAAACCATGAGACTCCCCGCTCGATGAGAGATGAGATCAGTTTCCCCTGCATTGCCTGAAGAGCAATTCCCTGTTCCCCATCAAACATGAAAGGAGCCTTGACTTCCTTGAGGGAACTCCAGAGAGTCCCCAAGAACACTGATACAAGTCTGGAAGGACCCTGAAGTCAACACAGCAACTCGAAAGTGCTCGGTGTACCCCAAATCAACTCGAAATGAGGCCAGATTCCCCTACATTGGCCCCAGCGCCTTCCGGCATTCCCCATCAAACAAGACAAGTGGCTTGACTTCCTTTAGGCAACAGCAGAGATTCCCCGAGAACACCGTCCTAAGTATAGAGGAACACCACGTTCAGCACAGCAACTAGTAAACAGCTCCGTGTACCTCAAATCATCTCGAGATGAGAGCTGATTCCCTGCTTTGACTCAAGAGGAATGCCAGCTTTAAACAACACCTAAAGAGGAGGCTTCTCTCAGCCATAGGTACTTGACAGGTACCCTGAGTTTGCTGCCTCAAGTGGAAAGGACACCGAGATACCCTGACTCGAAATAAGGCCGGATATCCCTGCAGTGACTTGAATGCAGGCTCGTCTTGCATCTCCCAAGACGAAAGGATGTCTGAATCCCCTGTGGAGACCACAGAGAAAGACCTAGTTCCCCACCTCATCGCGACCGGAGGCCTCACATCCTTTGAAAACTCCAGAGGTACGTGGAGATCAATGCTTCAAAAGGAGACGATGCCTGACTCTTCTTGAAAATTGATAGAAGTCCCAGGATTCCTGTGGCAACTGGAAAGGGACCCTGGGTCTCCCGCCTCAACTCAATAGGCGTCCCTATTGCCCTGCCAAGCCTCGAGGAGAATCCCGAGTTGTCCCTCGCAACTAGGCAGGAGTCCTGACGTCACTGAACAAACACGTGTTTGGAAGGGCCATCCCCATTGTAACTCAAGAATATAACCCAGGTTCCCGCTGCAACTCGAGAAAAACCATGAGACTTCCCCCTCGCCACGAGATGAGGCCCGATTCCCTTACATTGCGTGCAGAGCAATTCCGTGTTGCACATCAAACATGAAAGGAGCCTTGATTTCCTTGATGGCACTCCAGAGAAACCCCAAGAACACTGTTTCAAGGCTAGAGGGATCCTGAGGTCACTGTAGCAACACGAAAGCGCTCCGTGGACCAAAAATCAACTCGAGATGAGAGGTTAGTCCCTGGCTTCGACTCCAGAGGAATACCAACTTACCACAAGCACCTCAAGAGGAGGCTTCTCTCAGCTCTAGGTATGTGAGAGGGACCCTGAGTTTGCGGCCTCAAGTGGAATGGACACTGAGATGCCCTGACTCGAAATAAGGCTGGATATCCCTGCAGTGACTTGAATGCAGGCTGGTCTTTCATCTCAAAAGATGAAGGGATGTCTGAATCCCCTGTGGAGACCCTAGAGAAAGCCCTAGTTCCCCGATCATCTCGACAGGAGGCCTCACATCCCTTTGACAACCCAAGAAGAACATGGAGTTGAATGCTTCAAATGTAGACGATGATTGACTCCTCTTGAAAATTGACAGGAATCCCAGTATCCCTGTAGCAACTTGAAAGTGACAGTGGGTCTCCCTACTCACCTCAAGAGGCGTCCCTATTGCCCAGCCAAGCCTCGAGGAGAATCCCGATAGGACCTTCGCAACTAGACAGGTGTCCTGACGTCGTTGAACAAACAGGAGTTTTGAAGGGCCATCCCCTTCTTAACTCGAGAATATACCTCAGGTTCCTGCTGCAACTCCAGAAAAACAATGAGACTTTCCCCTCGTCGCGAGATGAGACCAGATTCCCCTGCATTGAGTGCAGAGCAAGTCCATGTTCCCCATCAAACAGGAAAGGAGACTTGACTTCCTTGATGGAACTCCAGAGAGACCCTCAAGAACACTGTCACAAGTTTAGAGGGACCCTGAAGTCCCCGCAGGAACATGAAAGGGCTCCTTGTACTCCAAATCAACTCGAGATGAGGCCTGATTGCCCTGCACTGAGTTCAGAGCAAGTCCGTGTTCCCCATCAAACACGAAAGGAGCCTTGACTTCCTTGATGGAACTCCAGAGAGTCCCCAGGAACACTGTCACAAGTCTAGAGGGACCCTGATGTCCCCACAGCAACAGTAAAGTGCACTGTGTACTTGAAATCAACTTGAGATGAGGCCCGATTCCCTTGCACCGCGTGCAGAGCAAGTCCGTGTTCCCCATCAAACACGAAAGGAGCCTTGACTTCCTTGATGGAATTCCAGAGAGTCCCCAGGAACACTGTCACAAGTCTAGAGTGACCCTGAGGCCCCTGCAGCAACATGAAAGCGCACCGTGTACTTGAAATCAACTCGAGATGAGGCCCAATTCCCCTGCATTGTTTCCAGAGCCATCATGCATTACCCATCAAACACGACAAGTGGCTTGATTTCCTTTAGGCAAGTCCAGAGATTACCTGAAAATACCGTCTCAAGTCTAGAGGAACACCAAGTTCAGCACAGCAACTCAAGAAAAGCTCCGTGTACCCCAAATCATCTCGAGATGAGAGCTGATTCCATGGCTTCGACTCAAGAGGAATGCCAACTTTCCACAAGCACCTCAAGAGGAGGCTTCTCTCAGCTATAGGTATGTGAGAGGGACCCTGAATTTGTTGCCTCAAGTGGAATGGTCACCGAGATGCCGTGACTCGAAATAAGGCCGGATTTCCCTGCAGTGACTTGAATGCAGGCTCGTCTTTCATCACACAAGATGAAGGGATGTCTGAATTCCCTGTGGAGACCCTAGAGAAAGCCCAGTTCCCTGGTCATCTCAACAGGAGGCCTCACATCCTTTTGAAACCTCAACAGTCACGCGGAGTTAAATGCTTCAAAAGGAGAGGATGGCTGCGTCCTCTTGAAAATTGATAAGAATCCCAAAATTCCTGTGGCAACTGGAAAGGACCTTGGGTCCCCCCCCTCACCTCAAGAGGCATCCCTATTGTCCTGCCAAGCCTCGAGGAGAATCCCGAGTTGTCCCTCGCAACTAGGCAGGAGTCCTGACGTCGCTAATCCAACACGAATTTTGAAGGGCCATCCCCGCCACATACCCCAGGTTCCGGCCACAACTCGAGAAAACCATGAGAATTCCCCCTCGCAACGAGATGAGGCCCAATTCCCCTGCATTGCGTGCAGAACAAGTCCATGTTCCCCATCAAACACGAAAGGAGCCTTGACTTCCTAGATGAAACTCCTCATAGTCCTGAAGAACTCTGTCACAATTCTAGAGGGACCCTGAGGTCACCGCAGCAACACAAAAGAGCCCCGTGTACCACAAATCAACTCGAGATGAGGCCCGATTCACCTGCATTGGCTCCAGAGCAATCCTGCATTCCTCATCAAACAGGACAAGTGGCTTGACTTCTTTTAGGCTACTTCATAGACTCCCCAAGAACACCGTCACAATTCTAGATGAACACCAAGTTCAGCACAGCAACTCGAGAAAAGCTCCTTGTACCCCAAATCATTTCGAGATGAGAGCTGATTCCCTGTCTTCGAATCAAGAGGAATTCCAACTTTCCACAAGCAACTCAAGCAGAGGCTTTTCTCAGCTCTAGGTATGTGAGAGGGACCCTGAGTTTGCTGCCTCAAGCGGAATGGACACCGAGATGCCCTGACTCGAAATAAGGCCGGATTTCCCTGCAGTGACTTGAATGCAGGCTTGTCTTTCATCTCACACGATGAAGGGATGTCTGAATCCCCTGTGGAGACCCTAGAGAATACCCTAGTTCCCCGCCTCATCCCGACAGGAGGCCTCACATCCCTTTGACAACAAGAGTGGAACATGGAGTTCAATGCTTCAAAAGTAGACGATGTAGATGTAACAGTAGCTAACACCTCCATCATGTCGTATACTTACTACTGCATTATGTGATATGAACATTGAAGATATACTCTCTTAACAACTTCAAGTATTTAATTCAGTGCTGTTAACTATAATCACCATGCTGTGCATTAGATGCCCAGAACTTATTCATCTTATACCTTGAAGTTCGTATTCTTTGACCAACACCTCCCCATTTCTCCCATCCTCCCCCTGGGCCCTGGTAGCCATTCTTCTACTCTCTGTCACTATGTATTCAACTTTTA